>NC_053491.1:354343860-355543860 GCF_905171775.1 Rana temporaria
ACAGATTCCAATGACAAAGCCTAAAGCCACGTACACACAACCGTTTTTCATGATGTGAAAAATGCCATTTTTTAAATTGGTCGTTAAAAACGGTCGTGTGTAGGCTTTAGAGCATTTTTCTCTCGTTGAGAAAAATGGACATTAAAAATTTAGAACATGCTCTATGCTTGAGCATGTGTGTATGCAAGGCAGGCTTGACAAGAATCACGTTGAGAAAAAAGTTTTTTCCGGTCCCCCCCCCTCACTTCCTGTCACAGAAACACAGCAGGAAGTATTGATGGGATATTGCCATGACAGCTTTTGGCCGGGAAAACTGGCCGTGTGTATGCTCCATGGCAGTTTTTCTGACAGGAAAACTGCCGGGAATCCCATCGGGAAAAATGAGAACATGTTTTCTTTTTTCCTGCCGGCGGTCTTTTTCCCCGGCAGTTTTCCTATGGGAAACACTGCGGTGGGGCATACACACGGCCGGGAATCCTGGTCAAAGCTCTCATGGCAGTTTTCCTGCCAGGAAAACTGGCCGTGTGGAGGGGGAAAAAGCTTTTCCCCTTACACCCTTGGCTTTTTCCCCTACACCCTTGGTTTTACCGGCGGACTTTTTACCGCCGGGAAAACCGATTGTGTGTACAAGGCATCAGGGAGTTCTCACCTTACCAGGTTTACCCATTGGAAGATTTCTCCTCACTTTCTGTTCCTTTCACAACTCACACATTTTTGATTTCCAATAACTTTTTGCACTTTTTGAGTCAACGGTCATTAGAACAAATAGTGAAGGTCAATCTCCCCAGGGGTGATACAGACAACAATAAAAACAACCCTTCTATATTCAAAAACTTTAAAAAAATGCCTTTACATACACTATAAAGTGTATCTATGATCAAAATGCAAAATCATACATTTCCATGTTATATTTAAATAATTTCTAGCCTACTCCTAATAATCTGAACAATCTTTAACTTTGTGGGTACTGCTGTGTCACATATTTCACAGAGCTTGCCTTCTGAACTAAAGAGGTGCTGAGAGGAGGAGTTTCAGGAGGCGGAGTCAACACAGGAATCACAGCCTGCAGGCATCAAAGTACCATGGGATATGTAGTCCTAGAAATTAAAAGAAAACAGCAGAGGAGAATCTACAAAACATGCAGAGAATCCAGGAAGTGGTGGAAAGAGATGGCCAGCAGACTAACATGAAAGGGGATTTTTCAAGTAGGCGTATATTGGATTGTGAAATGTAACTATTTTTGGTATTTTTATTATATTGCTGATGTTATAAAAATGAAAGTGTATGCTACGGTCATATATCTCCTGTAATAAATGCATTTGCCCTGTAGACTTGAAGACAATGGTCAATGAACTCCTCTGAGCTAATATAATTTGAAGCAGAGAAAAAGATACATTGGATTTTTTTTTTTTAAATATTGTTTTCCTATTCATAGATTCATTGCACATCCATTACTACACCCTACACTGCCAACTTCCATTAAAATAATAACATGAATCCCACATTGATCTAGAGTTCAGATATTCTATTCAGTAATTTATCTTTCTTGATGGGGTTTGTTTTACTGAAAGTCCTCTGTTATTATTTTTGCAGAATTTGATACCAAACTGATTATTAGGCTGGATTCACATCTATGCATTTTTAGTGCTTTTTGCATTTTACAGATTTGCACTACAGAACGTGTTCCATAGGAAACTATGTTAAATGGACTATAGTGCAAATCTGCAAAATGCAAAAAGCACTAAAACTGCATATGTGTGAATCCAGCCTTAATGAATATTGGTTGCCTCTTCAAATTATTTATTTTTTTGCTTTTGCTTTTTTTTATATTGTGAGTTGCTTTTGTTGCTTCTTCTCTGTGTAAAGTATACCCTAGCAAAGATGGTTAATAGTAATCTGTCCTGTCCATTGCTGTCTTCAATGGATAGTTAGAAAACTTAAACAAACAGATTTGATGCTGAAGGTTACAGTATTAAGCTGTTTAATAGAGTTACTGTTGGAATACAATGTTCATGTATTTTTGTACAACCACTACAGATATATTTTTCAGCCAGTAGTTGGCAGTGTTCATAAGTTTGTATCTGCTCTATGGTAACCTCTATTGCCGCGTACACACGATCGTTTTTCGGCAAATAAAAAACAATGTTTTTTAAAAATGTAATTTAAAACGATCGTGTGTGGGCTTCACATCATTTTTCGGGTTTTGAAAAACGACAAAAAAAAAAATTTGTACATGCTGCATTTAACGACGTTTTAAACTATGTAGTTTTTCGACATAAAATGCTCAGAAGCAAGTTATGAGACAGGAGCGCTCGTTCTGGTAAAACTACCGTTCGGAATGGAGTAAGCACATTCATCACACTGTAACAGACAGAAAAGCGCGAATCGTCTTTTACTAAAACAGAATCAGCTAAAGCAGCCCAAAGGGAGAACTTCCCCTTTATAGTGCCATCGTACAACATGTTGTACTTCCCCACGCTTTGATAGAGCATTTTTTTTTTAACGATCGTGTGTGCGTAACGTCGTTTTAATGATGAAGTTGGAAAAAACGTTGTTTTTTCTAGAGGCTGAAAAACATTGTTTTTTAAAAGCCGAAAAATTATCGTGTGTACGCGGCATATGTATTTCCTCTGTATAATAAAGTTCCTGTTTCCTGTCTGCAGTTAAGCAGCAGATAAGCCTATGTGGACTGTGCATTGTCTGTTCTGTAGGGCTATATACAGAATTTCTAACAGTAGGGGCAGAAATAACACTATTGCTGTTCATGTGACTTAAAGTGTTACTAAAACCACAACTGTAAAATTTGTCTGTATATGCAGTAAAGCATGCTTGTTATACTCACTGTGGACCCTAAGGGATTATTCCTCAGCATTGTGTAAAAAGGCTGCTTGAGCCTGTCTTTTTTTATCCTTCTTCCACTGTCCCCAATCCATCTTCTGATAGAACAGAGCCTTTGGAGTCACTCTGCACACGTTCAGTTTGGTGTGTATTGCTAGAGAGTTTTTTTTTCCTTGGGAGCATTGGCGGGCGCCAACCCCCTCCCATCACTGCCACCGCCTCTCTATCCATGCTGTGTACTGTGGAAGACGAGATATAGTGAATGCAGGGTCCTGGGATTAGTGAAGGACTTTTTTACCTTCATACAACCAGAGTGTATGCGCTGTAATGACAAGCTGTTCAAAGGTAGTTATTTTAAAGCAGAACTATAGGCAAAACTTTTTTTTTTTCTTTTTGGACAGAGCAAGGGAAGGTTATAACCAATGTAAGATTTCCTTTCACCAGTTGTGTTTCATTTTGGAGAATTCCCTTAACTTCCCATCGCCAAACAGGAAGTGAGAGGAAATCCCTGCAAATTGAGGGAATCCCTTGGAGACCAACAGGTCACCAGAACTAGTGTGCCCATTGGAAGATTTCCCCTCTATTACTTTTCTGGGGATAACCCAAGACATGAGATTTTCTGTTACTTTCACTTTCAACGATAATGATAATGGTAAACAGGACAAATAGAGAGGATGAATCTCCCTAATGGGGGCACAGACAAAAGTTTTGCCTTTAGTTATGCTTTAGGAGAAATCCTAAATGGGTTCTGATCATAGTAGAGGGATACAATTATAAAAAGCCTAACTGTCCAAGTGGTGGGCAGGTGCCACATCTCAATGTGTATATGGGGGGAGGGACTTTTAAGGCACCAGCGACACTTGTATTTATTATAAAAAGTTTTTATTGAATACAAATATAATAAAAATCAGTTACAAATCATGGACACAAAAATTGAAGCCTCACTGTGCCCATCATATGCAGGCAGCCACTGGGCCCATCAATTGTCACCACTATGACATGCCATCAAACGCAGCCACTGTGCAATCAAACACAGCCACTGTGCCATGCCATCAAACGCAGCCACTGTGCCATCAATTGTCGCCACTGTGCCCATCACACGCAGCCACTGTGCCATCACACGCAGCCACTGTGCCATCACAGGCAGCCACTGTTTAATCAATAACAATTGATTAAACAGTGGCTGCCTGTCCCCAGCGTCTGTCCCCCTCCTGTGTCATGTCCCCAGCGTCTGTCCCCCTCCTGTGTCATGTCCCCAGCGTCTGTCCCCCTCCTGTGTCATGTCCCCAGCCTCTGTCCCCCTCCTGTGCCATGTCCCCAGCCTCTGTCCCCCTCCTGTGCCATGTCCCCAGCCTCTGTCCCCCTCCTGTGCCATGTCCCCAGCCTCTGTCCCCCTCCTGTGCCATGTCTATAACAAGTACTCGTACCAGTTGTCCAACAATGATATTTACTGCTTTTTATAAAGAAATACAATTGATTTTATGCAGTATTGAGTTTAGCCTTTTGGCCCAGCCCTCCAAAATATTTTTAGTTTCTCATGTGGCCCCATCGAAAAAATAATTGCCCACCCCTGCTCTAGATGTTAGTGTAGGAAAATTTGGCTTGGCTGAGAGCCAGGCCTGGGTTGAATCTGGTTCAGGGTTGAGTGACTCAGGTAGGCTAAATGATTCAGCAGGCAGCATCTCTGGTAACTCCCCCTGCTCTCTGAAACCTTGGAGAAACTTCCAAAAGTGGAGGGTGGAGTTTAGAAGGAGCTGCCTGAAGTATTGATGAGGGCCCCAGCCATCCCCAGTAAATGGGCTGGAGAAGGTACGGTACCTCATAAATGCTCTTGGTACATTCCAGCAGGCTCAGTTGGGTAAAAGATGGAGTGCTGAGAATGCGGTCAGTGGCCCTTGAGGGTGTCCCCCTAGTCTGGTGGAGGGGGGGGGGTGACCTCGGGCCTTGGTTCAGGGATCAGTAACCACAGGGGTGTATACTGGATACTGACTTCTTTTGATTCACGTTTAAAGGGGCCTAAGGTTCCTGCCTTTAACAGGCTGTTGCTCTAAGATCTGACTGAGTGCTATGTCAGGATAATTTTTGTCAAGTGTGCCAGTGAGGTTCTGCAAGCAAGTGTGCTGGAGGAAGCAGAGGAGTGTATGTGAACTGTATATAGGAAAGTTGTCCCTGAAGTTGTTTTAAGTCAAGTGGGAATCCCATAACAGTGGCGTCACTAGGGTTGGTGTCACCCGGTGCGGTAAAACATGGTGTCACCCCCCCCTCTTTCTAGGCTGCCCAGCACCAAGCAGGCAGCGCACGGGCACAGGGCGCACCCCAAAACAGCCCCTGTAAATGATAGTATAGGGCAGTATAGTGGCAGGTTAGGGTAGTATAGAGTGGTATAGTGACAGGTTGGTGTAGTGGGGTGGTAAATGACAGGTTAAGGTGGTATAGGGCATGTTGGGTGATATAGGGTAGTTTGGGGTGGTATAGGGCAAGTTAGGGTTGCATAGGGCAGGTTGGGGTGGTATGGGGCAAGTTAGGGTGGCACAGGGCAGGTTGGGGTGGTATAGTGCAAGTTAGGGTGGCATAGGGCAAGTTGGGATGGCATAGGAAAGGTTGGGGTGGTACAGGGAAAGTTAGGGTGGCATTGGGCAGGTTGGGGTGGTATAGGGCAAGTTATGGTGGCATATGGCAGATTGGGGTGGTACAGGGCAAGTTAGGGTGGCACAGGGCAAGTTGGGGTGGCATGGGAAAGTTTGGGGTGGTACAGGGCAGGCTGGGGTGGTACAGGGCAGGCTGTGGTGGCACAAGGCAGGCTGGGTGGTACAGGGCAGGCTGTGGTGGCACAGGGCAGGCTGGGTGGTACAGGGCAGGCTGGGGTGGTACAGGGCAGGCTAGGGTGGTACAGGGCTGTTTGGGGGGGTACAGGGCAGGCTGGGTGGTACAGGGCTGTTTGGGGTGGTACAGGGCAGGCTGGGTGATACATGGCAGGCCGGGGTGGTACAGGGCAGGCTGGGGTGGCACAGAGCAGGCTGGGATTGCACAGGGCAGGCTGGGATTGCACAGGGCAGGCTGGGGTGGTACAGGGTAGGCTGGAGTGGTACAGGGCAGGCTGGGATTGCACAAGGCAGGCTGGGTGGTACAGGGTAGCCTGGCATTGCACAAGGCAGGCTGGGTGGTACAGAGTAGGCTGGCATTGCACAAGGCAGGCTGAGTGGTACAGGGTAGGATGGGGTGGTACAGGGCAGGCTGGGTGGCACAGGGCAGGCTGGAATTGCATAGGGCAGGCTGGGTGGTACAGGGTAGGCTGGCATTGCACAGGGCAGGCTGGGTGGTACAGGGTAGGCTGGGGTGGTACAGGGCAGGCTGGGTGGTACAAGGTAGGCTGTGGTGGCACAGTGCATCTTGGAACTCTATGTAGTGACACTGCAGAGTAACTTACTTACATAGCATGAATGCAGATGAAGACCCGGGCTTGTGGGCGGGGGCTGCTGTGTCCTCACCTCTATCTGCTTAAGCTGCAGCATCATCGATGGTGAAGGAGTCTGGGGAGGAGAAGAGGAGGCAGCCACACCCACAGCTCCGCCCACTAATCACACGGGGATAGCCTGACTGAGGAATGTTACGGGCAGCCTAACCGCACGGCTAGATGCCCTGCTCGCACCACTCCAATCAATACAGTACGGTGTTTAGCGCGCGCGGGCGGCCCCGGTGTCACCCCTCTGGTGGGTGTCACCTGCTGGGGCATGTCAGCTAAAAATAAAAAGAAAAAGGTGGTGTCACCCCTCTAGCGGGTGTCCACCCGGGTGCGGACCGCACCCCCCTAGCAACGCCTCTGTCCCATAATACCCCTACTTCTCCTCATCCAAATTCCCCCCCTCAATAAAATACAAAAAACAAGGTGCATGACTGTTTTCTGACTCTGGAAATGATGGAAACTTGTGTGCCTGGCTGTGCAGGGTGGGGATCCAAGATCACTTGGGGCTCTTTAGGGGTACACTATATCAGTACTACAGGTGCTTTGCACCACTGTTTTGCTTACCAGCCACCCAACTCCATCCATCAGATGCCTCCTCCGGTAATGTAAGCCTATTTAAGTGTCCTCTCAAGTGCAGAAAAAAAGAAACGGCTGCACATCCAGGGGTACCAATTACCTTTTTATTGATCACTGTGGTTACAACCAAAGACACCAACATAGAGTCACATAGACGCATTTCACACATTTATCCTGTGCTTAATCAAGTGCAAAGACTGTGTTAAAGTACGCCAACATTGTTAGGAGCTATTGTACCCATTACGCTTGTGATATTAAGGCTCCATTCCCATATTGTCTGGAATTGTGAAGTGAGCACCCTGACGCTGTCTTCCACATGTTATTTGTTTATTCTACCTATCCATGTGCCACCTTCCTTGGTCTCTGTGTACCTTTATTCCATCTTGGGTACCAATCAACTGGCCACATGCTGCATTGTGAACACAGGAGGTCACCTGCTTGTCATGGGCACCATTCAGAGATTGCTTTTCATTCTTTTCAATGAATGCAAAATGTTCCCTGGTTGGATCAGGTGGAGAGGCGGAGTGATGTCAAACACTCTTTTCAAAATAGTCCAATGCCAATCATTTGTCATTTATAATTTTTTTTAAAGACTGGATGAAATGTTAAATCATATTGTTTATATAAGTCTGTACATCAGACCAGAAGGAGGGACAACTAAAGCAGAAAGAGGGACAAAGGGATTTCATTTGTAGGGAGAGCCCTACAAATGAGGGACAGTTGGGAGCTATGCATCCATACAGAAGATCTGAGCGCAGGCACAGAAGTTAACAGTTGAAGGCACAGTTTGTAATGAACTATAGTTCTTTGCCATGGAATTAGGCGGTGGCCAGACGCACACATTCCCCATACAATGGGCAGCTGGCAACTTATAGGCTCTGAGAAAACCACACATCTCTGCCCTACAATCCATATCTCCAATATACTCTAACTATTCTCTACAGCTAAATAATCATAATCAAAAAGCCCCCAAAAATGGATCTAAATTTGTGGTCACATGACATGCTGGGTCCACAGTCTTTTCTCATCCTTTTTTCAAGTGATTGTAAAGCCTATTTTTTTTTAATAACAAACATGTTATACTTACCTGCTCTATGCAGTTTTTCACAGGGCAGCCCCGATCCTCTTCTTCTTGGGTCCTTCTTTTGGCAACTCTCTCCTGGTGATTGCCCCTACAGCATGCAGCTTGCTATGGGGGGGGGGGGGGGGGCACATGAGCAGGGCCGTCTTAATAGCATCATGGGCCCCTGGGCAAAGTAATGCTTTGGAGCCCCTACAAGGGAGACAGTGCAGGTAAACAGACATCAAGTAGGTAGGAGGCAGACAAGCAGAGCTTCCACTTTTGGATGGAGCTCCGCATTAACTACATGAACAATCGTTCTGTACAGCAAAGAAACAGTGGGGAAAATACTACGTAGGTGACTGAGATATTGTGTCAATCTCGCTCCCTTTCTCAGTGAGATTGACCACCTAGGAGCCCCGTTGCGGGAGCCAGCACCGAGCCAGCTCGCCGCGATGATGAAAAAGCCGTCATAGAAGCGACGGGGATCTGACTTGGATTCCCGCCAATTCTAGCCGCGGCGTTTGGTATGATTCATGAGGGGGAACTCCACGCCAAATTTTAAATAAAAAAACAGGGCATACCAGGCCCTTACGTCTGGTATGGGTTGTAAGGAGAACCCCCCCTATGCCGAAAAAACCGGCGTGGGGGTCCCCCTACAATCCATACCTGACCCGTATCCAAAGCATGCCGCCCGGCCGGTCAGGAAAGGAGTGTGGACGAGCAAGCGCCCCCCTCCTGAGCCGTACCAGGCCGCATGCCCTCAACAGGGTGCTCTGTCCCCATGTTGATATAGACAGGGCCTCTTTCCGACAACCCTGGCCGTTGGTTGTCGGGGTCTGCAGGCGGGGGGCTTATCGGAATCTGGGAGCCCCCTTTAATAAGGGGCCCCCAGATACCGGCCCCCCACCCCTGGCGGAATATTTTTTTAAAAAACACACTACACAGGGTTTTTAAAGTAATTTATTAGTCAGCTTCGGGGGCCCCCCTCTCTTCTTTAGCTCTTTTACGAGGGGGGTCTTCTACTCCGACGTCTTCGGCGGGGGGGTGTCGGTCTTCACCGACGTCCGCTTCTCTTCCGCCGGGGGGGGCGCTTTCTTCTTTAGCTTTTTTGGAGCGGCCCCCTCTCCCAGGCTTCGACGTCTTCGGCGGGGGGTGCTTGGGCTTCTGTCGGCTTCTGTCGCCTTCTACCTTCTTCTTCTTCGATGTTGACACGTCGCTTCCCTCCCGCTGTAATGCCGTGTGCGCGGCTCACACCGATTTATATAGGGCCTCTTATGACGTCACAGTCTCATCATGCTCCGTGCATATTTCCTTGGACCACATAGCAACAGGTATTTCCAGGTGAGTAAAAAAAAAATGATCCAAATGTTTTTTTTCAGGGTATTATATTCACATTTAGACTAGGTTCACACTGCTGCGAATTAAAAAATCGCGGTAAAAATCGCGATTTTTAACCGCGATTTCGCGGCTGCAATTTTGCCGCGATTTCGGCCGCGATTCAAGAGACATCTGTGCAGTGTTCAATGTAAATCGCGGCCCGAAATCGCAAAAAGTAGTACAGGAACTACTTTTTGAAATCGGTGCAGCGGCGTCGCACCAATTAGGACAGTGCCATTGCCGACAATTGCCGGCAAATGCCGCCGATTTGAGATGCGATTTTGACATGTGAGATCGCATCTCAAATCGTACCAAATCGTACCCAGTGTGAACCTGGGCTTATGCTGTATTGTATTTTTGGTGGAAACTCCACTTTAAGTTAAGCAACACAGCCTGGTCACATCCCCGCCTCCAGCCCTTGATCAGAAGATAGCAGTAGACTGATGAGCTTGTTACCCTGCTCTCTTCTTCACTCAGATGTTCCTTATCATATGCTAATGCTTGGCAGCACAATAAGTGAGTATTCTCTCTGCCATTCCAATCTCAGCCTGGGGCACTACTGCCAAGGACTGTCAAGAAGCTAACAAGCCAAAATATATAGGTTAGTTACATAAAAAATTACATGTAATATGTAATTTGTGTTTTTATATCTGTCAAGAGAACAGGTTTAATGTGTACTGTTCTTTTTGTAATATAAAAAAGTTTGGATGGCTATGAATAGATCAGTGCTTAACAGTCGCCAATAGAGAATAAAATTAATAAAATCTGCTGCTACTACTACCATTCAAAGGCCTATGTTCTCCTTATAGCTGGAGGTCGACCAAGCTTTGATTAATGCTAAGGGTCAACCATGGCATATGATGTACAAGCTGGTGGCTGTCACAAGTTAGCAGCAGAAGCACAGTCAGATATAGCCCAGATGAAGGATTGTAGCTGCCTGCTGAGACCTCAGTCACAAGTAGTTTATTTACAGAGGATGATTTAAACAGCCGATGGAAGTGATTCAGTCTGCTGACCCAAAGCTCAAGATTTATAAAAGGTTTTTCTGCCTACTTAAAGGCTCACTCCAGCCAAAAATGGAAAAAAAATAACTGGGATGTATATATATATATGTATATATGTATATGTATACACACATACACACACACACACACACACACACAGAGGGATATATATATATATATATATATATATATATATATATATATATATATATAGTATATATGTGTATATATATATATATATATATATATATATATATATATATATATACAGTATATCCCTCTGTGTGTGTGTGTGTGTATGTATGTGTGTATATATATATATATATATATATATATATATATATATATATATATATATATATATATATATATATATGAATTAAAGAATGTTTGCTGTGGTTTCCTGTTTTTTAAATTATTCTTTGCCTTCATAAAGTGAACCTGGCAAGCATTTTAAACTTTTAATGCAAAAGGTTTTTGTGAGGTGATTGCAATTAATTACTGATGCAATTGCATTGTACAGAGGGATATAGATTCCTTGTTTAGTACTGGAATTTAGGGAGCTTGCAATCCAAGGTCCTTATCTTACATACACTGGCCAATTTGCACAGGAGCCAATTAACCTACCAGCATGTGTTCGAAGTGTCATAGGAAATCATAGTAACCAGAGGAAACCCATGCAGGCACAGGGAGAATACATACACAGAGTGGGGCAGATCCACAGAGCGAGTACGCCGGTGTATCTACTGATACGCTGGCGTACTTTCAAATTTCTTGCGTCGTATCGTTGTTTTGAATCCTCAAAACAAGATACGATGGCTTCTGGGTTAAATCCAACAGGTGTACGTCTTCGGGCGCCTTCGGATCTAAGACGCAAATCTCCGGCGTCCGCTGGGTGGCGTTCACGTCATTTTCCGCGTCGGGTATGCAAATTAGCTATTTCCGACGATCCACGAACGTACGAGCGGGCCGTCGCATTTTTTTACGGCGTCTCTAGTCGGCTTTTTTCCGGCGTATAGTTAAAGCTGGTATTTCGTCGCGTATAGTTAGACTTGCTATGTTAAGTATGGCCGTCGTTCCCGCGTTTATTTTGATTATTTTTATTTTTTTTGCGTAAGTCGTCCGTGAATCGGGATGGACGTAATTCACGGCTATGTTAAAAAAATTACGTCCTTGCGACGTCATTTAGCGCAATGCACGGCGGGAAATTTATGACAGCACATGTGCAGTTCATTCGGTGCGGGGACGCGCTTCATTTAAATGAAACACGCCCCCTACTCGCCGATTTGAATTAGGCGCCCTTACGCCGCGAGAGATAGACTACGCTGCCGTAACTTACGGCGCAAATTCTTTGTGGATTCGAAGTTTAAACAGGTAAGTTACAGCGACGTAGCGTATCTCCCATACGATGCGCCGGTGCAGATCTCTGTGGATCTGCCCCATAGTGTCCTGACTGGGATTCGGACCAGGTGCCCCACAATCCTCCCTGTGGGTCAGTGCAGGCTACAGTATATTGAAGGTGGCACTGTGCTGTTTTTTAAGGCTGATGGAAGCCCATTGAGGGATAGTTGTGCTCTTCTCAATAATCCAGGCAGCCACCTTGGAGAGAACAGTGTATCTTGTAGGATACTGAAATCCCACAAGATTTGGGGGCCATCCTGACTAAGTATTATATGAAAGTAGACATGTGCACTTTAAAAAAGTTTCAGAATTTCGTTTTGTCCGAAAAATACAATTACTTAGTTACTTCTGAAATTAGTTTTTATTTTAGTTTTTTCGTGAAAATATTTATTAGTCCGGAAATACGAATGAATTAAGGTCAAATCTGTCATTGCAGGCTTATGGTGTCTGTCGAATGTTCTAAGAAGATTTGACGAAGCAGCTAAACTGTACAACGCTGCAATCGTACATTTCTGTTTGAATTCTCCACCCACAAGCAGTAGTTGAATTCTAATGTTGTATGACTAGTAATAATTATATTTATTAATTATTATTACTAGTCAACCAACATTAGAATTCTTCTATAGCTTGTGGGTGGAGCATTTGACCATAAATGTCTACTCGCTGCGATCGTATGTTTTCAGCTGCTTCTTCGAATCTTCATGTCTCTATAATGTTGAATCTTTTCTCTCTATGTCGAATAATCTTGGACTAATAGAGTTAAGGTTAGGCACATTCAACTGCAGGTTCGATAGAGACAGATCACTATTGTCACAGTTACGTCAAATCTCCTATTTATATCGAACTGTTGTCGCAACAAAACAAAAATAAAGCATTTTTTATGTCGGATCTTTCAGATTTCGAATTCTGCACATTCATTATCGTTTGTTAAAAGGAATGCGTAAATCCCCAAAATTTGTCTAATGAATAGGAGATTCTGCATTATTCAGTGTACCCATAGTGTGGGAGTATGATAGGGACAGGCCCCACTGGTTAGGGAGAGAGTAGGAATAGAATTAGGGGGAAGTACCTGTTGAGGAGGGAAAAAGTAAGTTTCCCCTTACAGAGTGACTGTTCTGTCGGCTTCCTGAAATAGTCTCCAATTGGCAGCCAGATATCTGCATGGACAGTTCGGGATCACAGTGTAAACCAGCATATAATAGCCCCTCCGACGGAAGTACTCCTGTGGCATTCTGTGGTATGGAAATGTCTTACATTATTATTATTTATTATTATTAATTAGTATTTATATTGCAACAATAGTTTAAGCAGTACAGTAAAACCTTGGTTTGTGAGCATAATTCGTTCCAGAAACATGCTTGTAATCCAAAGCACTTGTATATCAAAGCATTTTTTTTTACAGGGTATAAAAGAGAAGAGAGGCGCCTCTAAGTGTAGCAATAAGTTGCTAAATGTTGTACCTTCATTAAATGTAACCATATTACTCAGGGCTCAAGTCCTGCGGGAACGGAGTTCCTGCACTTTTTTCACAGCAGGAACTCTGTTCCCTTTGCAGGACTAGAGCAGCCGAGCCGCCCAAGCCAATCCTTCACTAAGCGGCGATGCCCAGCTCGAGTCACTGTCAGGGGCAGGCGAACCATAGTAATCCTTTATGTTACTGGCCGCTTCTGTATATGGATTCATCAGGTAGTGTGCGGGTATTCCGTCACTTCCTCGATGCCGCAATGTCTCCTGGGAGCTTTTGTCATTGTTCCCAGGAGACATTGCGGTGGTCTGTCGCGAGTTATCGCGGGATTTAGAAAGACCTCCGCACACTCTAAGGCCTAGTACACACGAGAGGATTTTTCCGCGAAACGGTTCTCCGGACCGTTTCCGCGGATAAATCCTCTGGCGGATTTTGATCTCATGGTTGTACTAACCATGAGATCAAAATCCCCACGGAATTCCGTCCGCGGTGACGCGTCGCGCCGTCGCCGCGATGATGAAGCGGCAACATGTGCGACGCTGTCATATAAGGACTTCCACGCATGCGTCGAATCATTACGACGCATGCGGGGGATGGATTCGGACGGATTGATCCGGTGAGTCTGTACAGACCAGCGGATCAATCCGTTGGAATGGATTCCAGCGGATCGATTTCTTAGCATGTTAAGAGATTTTGATCCGCTGGAAATCCATCCCCGGGGGAAAAATTCAGCGGAAAAATATCCGCTGGATTGTACACACCAGGGGATCTATCCGCTGAAACCGGTCCGCGGATCAATTTCAGCGGATCGACCCTCTCGTGTGTAGGGGGCCTTAGGCACAGTGGATAAAAAAAACATGCGGTTTAGTAATTATGCATATGAGCGTATCATTTTTTTTTGGTGGGGGAGTGGATCTTGGGTGGGAGTTCCCACACTTTTTTCCCCGGTACTTGACCCCTGATATTACTACAATTAGAGGCTCCTCTCTTCTTTTGTTATACTCAGTTGTGTAATGACGCTACTCTTATATGAAGACATCGCTTGCATATTAAGGCAAAATGTATTAAAACATTTTGCTTGTCTTGCAAAACGCTCTCAAACTAAGTTACTCCTAAACCAATTTTTTACTATACTTTACAATGTAAAGGGGAACAATACAATTACAATACATTTCAATACAGACAGAATAGGAGGGTCCTGCTTATGGAGTTTATAATCTAAATCAAGGGAGTAGGTGGTACAAAAGGTAATAGCTGCAGGGAATGGTCTGATGGAGGGGGCTCGAATATGGTTCTGAGGTGGAGGTTGGGTATGCTTCCCTGAATAGGTGAGTTTTCAAGGATCGCCTAAAGGTGGACAGGGTAGGAGCTGACAGACACACTGGGGCAGGGAGTGCCAGAGAATGAGAGGCTCTGGAGAAGTCCTAGAGCATGGGAGGAGGTAACAAGGGAGCTAGAGAGCAGGAGTTTTTGGGAGGAGCAGAGAGGACGATTTGGGCAATATCTGCAGATGAGGTTGGTGATGTAGCTGGGGTTGATGTTGTGGGTGGTCTTGTATGTTGTGGTTAGTATTTTTTTATTATTTATACGATGGTGTAGGGGGAAGCCCGTGAAGAGATTGGCACAGAGGAGCAGCAATTATGGATTGGTTAGTAAGGTGTATTAGTCTAGCAGTAGCATTCATTATAGACTGAAGGGGGATAGCCTGTGTAAAGGTAGACCAGTGAGGAGGGAGTTGCAGTAGTCAAGGTGGGAAATAACTAAGGAGTAAATAAATTGTTTTGTGGTGTTGTTAGTCAGGAGGGGGGGCAATTCTGGAAATGTTTTACGGAGGTTAAGGCAGCAAGATTTAGCCAGTGATTGTATGTGGGGGCTGAAGAAGAGGTCAGAGTCTAGGATTACACCGAGCACCCTGGCGTGTGTGGAGGGACCAATGGTTGCGACGTTGATCTCAATGGTAAAGTCATGGGGAGGGGATCGAGGAGAAGGAAATATTACAAGCTCAGTTTTAAAAAGATTGAGTTTGAGGAAGTGGTGTGACATCCACACTATTAGCTAGATTCAGCAAGATTGCCTTAACCTTAAGGCGGCGTAGCTTAGCGTGTTTAGGCTACGCCGCCGTAAGTTAGCGAGGCAAGTACTTGATTCTCAAAGTACTTGCCTGCTAAGTTACGGCGGCGTAGCCTAAAGCGGGCGGGGCGTAAGGGCGCCTAATTCAAATTTGTCTGAGGGGCCGTGTTTTATTATAATGAGGCTTGACCCGACGTGATTGAGTTTTTATTCGACCTGCGCATGCGCCGGGCGCCTACATTTCCCAGTGTGCATTGCGGCTAAGTCCGCCGCACGGGCCTATTGATTTCGACGTGGAAGTAAACGACGTAAATCCCTATTCACGGACGACTTACGCAAACAACGTAAAAATTTCGAATTTCGAAGCGGGAACGGCGGCCATACTTTAACATTACTATTCCATCTATTTGATGGAATAACTTTAGGCCTGCTAATGCGTTATGTAAATGGCGTAAATGTACTGCGGCGGCCGGGCGTACGTTCGTGAATAGGCGTATCTACTGATTTACATATTCTACGCCGACCGCAATGGAAGCCCCACCTAGGGGCCAGCCTAAATATTGCAACCTATGATAGGATAGCGCAAGCCGTCGTATCTTAGATATGTTTAAGCGTATCTCTGTTTGAGAATACACTTAAACATAGGTCGGCGCAGATTCTGAGTTAGGTCGGCGTATCTACCGATACGCCGACCTAACTCTACCTGAATCTAGCTATATGTTGCTCAGTAAGTTTGTGATGCATGAGGAGATTGAGGGTGTGAGTTGAGGAGTTGAGAGGTAGATCTGGGTGTCATCAGTATAGAGGTGATATTGGAAGCCATGTGAGGTTATTGGCCCAGGGAAGAGGTATAAGAAAGAATAGGAGGGGGCCCCAAGGACGGAGGCTTTAAGTACCCCAACAGAAAGAGAAAGAGGAGCATAGGAGATGGTATTATAAAGAAACTTGAGGCTAAACGGCACCCACTTCTGCCTGAAGATGTTTATGACCTGCAACATATATGGTGACATTGCTGTAAATTGCCTTATTACTTCTTATGAACGAAATCCTCTTGTCTTTTATGTGTCCCAACAATGGACCACCTCTCCATATGAATGAACAGGATTTTGTCCACTTATACACAGAAATAATAATGTAGTTACTGGAGTTTTTAGGGCCTTGTGACAAAACCGTCAATGGACAGCCAAAAAGCCACATTGCCAGGAAGGGACATGGCTGTTGGAAAAAGGACCCTCCCTCTCTTCAGTGCCCTTGGGACCTGGCATGTCACATGACCAGGGCTCAAGTCCTGCGGGAACGCGTGGGAACGGAGTTCCTGCACTTTTTTCACAGCAGGATCTTAGGGCCAGATCCACAACCAGCGGGCGCAACGTAACTTTTGTGATTTAAGTTACACCGCCGCAAATTGCCCAAGTTAGTGCCCGATCCACAAAGCACTTACCTGGAAATTTGCGGCGGTGTATCCTAAATCAGTCCGGCGCAAGGCGGGCCAATTCAAATGGTGGCGAGTCCCATTTAAATTAGCCGCGCTCCCGCGCCGGACGTACGCATGCTCCCGACGCTATTTTCCCGACGTGCTTTTCGTTACGTTACGTTGCGCTGAGTTTTGTGAATCGCGACGTGTAAAAAAAGAGATGCGGCGGGGAAAAAAAAATGTAAAAAAAAATTTGACAGCGACGCGGGAAAGACGGGTATACTTTTACATGGTGTACTAACTTTACACTTTGTAAAAGTAGCCCTATCTTTGCGACGGCAAACTAACACTTACGGCGACTTAACGAAGGGAAAAAGCTTTGTGGATCTCCGTAAGTGCTAATTTGCATACCCGACGCTGGATTACGACGAGAAATGCCCCCAGCGGCGGCCGCGGTGCTGCATCCTAAGATCCGACAGTGTAAGTCCATTACACCTGTCGGATCTTAGGACTAGCTATGCGTAACTGATTCTATGAATCAGCCGCATAGATAGAAACAGGGATACGATGGCGTATCTCTTTTGTGGATCAGGCCCTTAGTTCCCTTTGCAGGACTAGAGCAGCTGAGCCGCCCGAGCCAATCCTTCACTAAGCGGCGATACCCAGCTTGAGTCACTGTCAGGGGCAGGGGAACCTTAGTAATCCTTTATGTTACTGGCCGCTTCCTGTATATGGATTCATCGGGCAGTGTGCCGGTATTCCGTCACTTCCTCGATGCCGCAATGTCTACTGGGAGCTTTTGTCATTGTTCCCAGGAGACATTGCGGAGGTCTGCCGCGAGTTATCACGGGATTTAGAAAGAACTTGCTTAAAGTTCCCGTGATAACTCGCGGCAGACCTCCGCAATGTCTCCTGGGAACAATGACAAAAGCTCCCAGGAGACATTGCGGCATCGAGGAAGTGACGGAATACCCGCACACTACCCGATGAATCCATATACAGGAAGCGGCCAGTAACATAAAGGATTACTAAGGTACAGTGGATCGAAAAAAAACAAAACATGCGGTTTAGTAATTATGCATATGAGCGTATCATTTTTTTTTTTTGGTGGGGGAGTGGATCTTGGGTGGGAGTTCCCGCACTTTTTTTCCCCAGGACTTGACCCCTGCACATGACCAAGGATTTAGGAGAATATTTGGGCCATTTATGGTTTTTAAAAAAATCCAGTTGCCATTGCTGACTTCCTTTATCTGAAATGCTAGTTACCTGGTTGTCTTTTCTTTCAGTACTTTTTTTGAGGCATAGACATGGAACAGAGCAAAGATATACCTGTGGTCAAATCCCAATAGCGTGTACATGTATTTGAACTATCAGGTGCTAAAGGGGTATGACCACATTTTAACACTACAAATTCTGGATGGATCCTCTTAGCATTTTTCGAAATATATGTGAACTAAATATCCATGTTTTTTCACTGAATAGTTTGCTTGGAAGGGTGTAGCAGTGTGCAGAGGGTTCATCCAAAATGTATAGACATGAAAGCAACATGCAACAATCAAAACCACTGTGAATACGCATACCTGCCCCAGGTCATGTGACTTCGAAAATAACCATAACCGCTAAGAAATAGTATTCTTAAATGGAGAGATGATCAGTGGCATCCTCCACATTTCTCTCAATACAGGTCCCCTTTAAGCAACAGTAAGACTTTGATATCCATCTCTCTACTTGAATTTCATTAAGCTTCTGCCTCATCCATCTGTTTTCCCACACTGCTACCCAAAGTAATCTTGTCAAAGGTTCCTCCACTATAGCGATTGTACATACAATGCCATTATTGCCTTCAGATTTGGCGATAAAAGTGGATTATATCGCATTATTCCACATGAAATTGTCAGACCACAACTGATAATCCTCTGCACTGTGACTCCTGAGATACTGATATTAAGCTCACTACTGCTAAATACAATTATTTTTTATTTTTTTCTGTATATAAAAAATACATTCAATATCATCATTGTTCCAGTTAAAGGATGTGAAGCTATGCAATCTATCCATTTTCTTTTTTTATCCAAAAGTCAATGAATCTTTGACTTGTGTACAGTTATAATCAATTTTATTCTGTAAGCATAACAAAAAAAAAAAAATGTTATTGCATATTTGATACATTTGTAATTTAAATACAATGGGTTGATTTATGAAAACTGGAGAGTGCAACATCTGGCGCAGCTCTGCATAGAAACCAAACAACGTCCAGGTTTTATTGTCGCTTAATTGAACAAGCTGAAGTTAGAAGCTGATTGGCTACCATGTATAGCTGCACCAGATTTTAGTAAATCAACACCTAAATTTCCATGCTTTTTCAGTATTTTTCTTATTATTATAGGAAGCTGTGACCTTGGACTTGCAATCCCCCAGCATAGAAGTAATGTGATCATAATGGCTGAGCAAAATTGGGAGTGTTAACTTTACTGAAATTTCTGTGAAAATTGGGACATTTTGCCATTTTGTCATTTGGCAAAATGCATTCTCATCAATACAAAAAAAGCTAAATAAAGAAGAACACCAGTCAAAAGTGAAGAATAAAAAATAATTGCTAATTTAAAAAAAAAAAAACATTCTGCAATACTTACCTTGAGTCCAGAGCTTCTTTCAGTACTTCTTGTCCGCAAAAGGATGTTTTCATTCAGCTCTTCTGGTTAGCATCATTAAACCCGCTTCCTCTGAGTCCAGACTGTAGTAAAAGTTTGGTGAGAGACGATTCGCGCTTTTCAGTCTTTGCGCTTTTCAGTCTTCGTGCTTTTCAGTCTGTTACAGCGTGACGAATGTACTATCTCCATTACAAACGCTAGTTTTACCAGAACGAGTGCTCCTGTCTCATAACTTGCTTCTGAAAAACGACAACGTGAAAAACGACAACGTGAAAAACGACAACGTGAAAATTTAGAGCATGTTCTAAATTTTTAATGGCCATTTTTAACGTCGAGAAAAATGCTCTGGAGCCTACACACAATCGTTTTTAATGACCATTTAAAAAAAAAGGCGTTTTTCTTGTCATGAAAAACGGTCGTGTGTATGCGGCATAATATCTGATCCAGGTCATACGCAGGGAAATCCAAACTAGAAAAACAGGGCAGACAAATGGGGGGCTCGATCAGGAACAATGCATGTATCACTGTCTCTATCACAAGCAAGTGACAAAGCATTTGGCTTACTTGGTGACTGACTATACCAATCACCTTGCAGGTGGACACAGACAGGGAGAATGCAATAGCCAAAACCTGAATACTGGAATGAGCACTTAAGTGATCCTGACAGGCTGATATCAGATATAATTCATGTACTTACTTATATTAAAAAACTAAATGTAATGTTTTAATATTATTAAATACGGAGCTGCATTAATTTGTGTTCTTTATAACTGGCCTAAAGTTAATTTTTAAGGTATGTTTTAAATATCTCTATGGAATAGGGAAGTATATTTTCCTTCTTTTTTAAAAGCTAACATTATTATTATTATTATTATTATTATTATTATTATCATTATTATTATTTCTATTTTAACAAAAAGTATTTCTTTCTAGGTGTACAGGAAGCAGTGGCAGCCCATCCATTAGGGGTACAAAGGTGCCGCCCCCTATCCATGCATCCGGCCCCCTGATCTACATGCAGGGTGCCGGACTATGGATTCCAATGGTGGGGGTGTGTTTTTTTGAAGCACGTGATTTGAGCCGGAGGCTCTAATAGGCTTAAAAAAAGGGTAGGCCTGGGCGCAGTTCGCCCACCCAGTTGTGTGATGATAGCAAATTAATATTTGCGATTTTTACACTAAATCTTCCCGCCAATCAGGAAGTGGCTTGTGAGACCCGTTTCCTGATTGGCCAAAATGTTG
This sequence comes from Rana temporaria, assembly GCF_905171775.1. Lineage (NCBI taxonomy): Eukaryota > Metazoa > Chordata > Amphibia > Anura > Ranidae > Rana > Rana temporaria. The sequence goes on from NC_053491.1 coordinate 354,364,424, forward strand.
AGTGATCCAATTGGATGCCTAGGAGGAGGAGAGAGGAGACACACAGCGGCTTGCACAACGGAAGCCGATGTGATGGAGGAGAGGACACCGGAGCCGCTGCCCGCAGCCTGCCACCTAGATGGGGTCTGCCGTTCTCGAGGACACCGGAACCGCTACCCGCCACCTAGATGGGGTAAGTGCCAAGCCAACCAGAAGACAGCAGGAGGGGAGTGTAGTGCCGCTGCCAGGGGTGTTTTTTGCCGCCCCCCCCCCAAAAAAACTACCAATCGCCACTGGCAGGAAGTAAAGGAAAATCTCCCCAATTACTACAGAAAGAGCAATAAAAACCTGACTGTCCATCACTAAAAAAGTTTTTTTGCAGAGTTTTGTTTTAAATAAAACTATTCCCAGCAGAGGCTGAGTGGTAGAATAACAAACTGATATCAATAAAAGATTTATAAAAAACGCTTTCATCAAATATTTGGTAAGATTGTGTTTCCTGTTTGACTCCATCTAAGGTTGCCAAAACATTTCCCTTTCCTCTAACATTCTAGCAATCATCAAAGGCCGTTAAGTTAATCAGAGACAGGAATTTAAAATATGGAGACATCATTTATTGAATAAGTGTACTATTTAATGTGATATTACCTTCCTGCACAGACAGTGCAGCCTTCACACGTCCTTGAAGTTGATTAAATTTATCACCTCTTTAATTTAGGGAATACTAAACTCAAGACATAATCTAGCATTGCATCTTATATCACCGGCCTGGGGGACTTCAGAAAAATTTGATTTGACGTGACATTGTATTGCTAGAACATTTTCTACTAGTGTACACATTTCGAATGCCAATCATATATGTCCTCTGTGACATATGAGAGTGAGTCCTAGCTTTATCAGCCAGATGAACATCTATTAAGGACTTTTTGTATGTGAAACCTAAATTTGTATTTGATTATTGAAAGCTTCAAGTGCACATAAACCCACATCACAAAAAACTAGCAATCAATGTTGTTCATACTCTTTCAGTCACTATGAGATTAGTTTTCTGTATTCTGCAAAAATCCTGGTTGATTCTGCTGTTCTCCATATCTACCTTATGTCCCCAATTCAGCTAGGGATTTACCAGAGCAGTGTTGGCAGCTCTGCACATGCTCAGTTTTCAGTAAATTTTCTCCCTATCACATCTGAGCAGCCCATGTGACTCTAGAATCACATATGTGGACTTATACACAGTGGTAAATAACGGCATACTCCCTCCCTCCTTCTCCATGTCCACCAGCTAAACACAATGCGGGGTGACAAATTACATGTAGATTGATGGAGGCTTCACCTCCCTCTTATTTTAAGACACAGGCTGGAGTGGAGTGACACGGCCTGTGACGGGCAGAAATCTGCCCACACCATGTTATTGCCAAAAATAATAAAGATTGGATTTCAAATATGTATTTGTATGACAATTTAAAACGGTTTATTGATAAAACTTTTTTACTCTGTATCCCAAAGGCTGTTTTTTTTTATATTTTAAACATGTGACCAGCAGCAGAGGTCTAGAAGCTCCTCCTGCGTATGTTTCCCTGCAGACAGACTGGGAAAGATCTGGGTCATGTGAAAGCTTTATATCGATTAGGAAAAGGTAATTGCAATGCAACCTGGAAGGGGATGTCTTACAGAGTATTCGGGGCATTATAGTTTCGCATGGCAGTCAAATTCCATCCCTTACCTTGGCATTAAATTGACCCCTTCTTTGGCAACACTCTATCCAATTATTCACAACTTTTTTCTTAGTTACTGCAGGAGTTGGAACAATGGTCTCCAGGTTGTCTCTCCTGGATGGGTAGAATAGCTTCACTTAAAATGGTAGTGCTCCCCAAGATCCTTTACTATTTTCATGTTCTACCTATAGCAGTCCCTTCACAAGAGCTACAGAGATTTCAAGCCTAGTTATTGAAGTTTATTTGGGGACTGAAAAAGGATAATTGTAAGTTCTGTATATAATTTTATTCTATTTTGTATGTATTGCCCACTGCCCTCACTGTGCACTCGGCACTAATAATGGTTTCATTACATGTTTGCATTCTTTCGAGTCCTGATTAGAATAAGTCTGTATATGTTACGCCCCTTGTTACCATAAACGTACAATTGTAATATTAATGTGATACCTATGGAATCATGTGTATAAAAACCTTCAATTGCGTCATAATAAAGCAGAGATTTGGAAAGATGCTGAGTGTATCTTTTGTGTCTGTTCCCTACTGCAGTAGTTATTATTAATTTTGAATTTTGAATCAATATGAGGATAGGAGTTGCCTATCTATAAAATGTCCATGTCAGGGCCCTAGGGGGCGTAGATTAGCCTGGCGCACGCTATATACTTTGCATGAGCTTGGGGGGCTGGAGGTCCCAGAACTTAAACAATACTATAGAGCAGCACAGATGGCCCAGTTGGTTTAGATATATACCTCCCCGTTCTGACCAGAGTGGGTGGCCCTAGAGGAGCAGGCTTGCAGAGTTTTCTTCATTGACCTTTTTGATGTGGATCCCAAACCGATTGGAAAAAATCAGTGGTAGCTATCAGCTATTGATGAAAAATAAACTGACATGGATCATGCTCAACGAAAGGCTGGTCAGTATTTTGCAGGACAGGACTGCTAAATTTGACCATGTTTGGGGTCCTTGGATTAAGTATCTCCAACTTCCAGCCGACTGAGGGGTGGAGGCGGGCTTTCAGACAGTCCTTCTTTTGCTTTGTCTCCGTCTTCCCCTCTTTGTCTTCTTTTGTTCCTTTCTTTGTCTTCTCTTCCTTCTAATTCCCCCTTCTTCTTCTCCTCCTCTTCTTTCTTGGATTTGCACTTCCCTTTTCATTAAGTTGTGTTGCTTCCACTTGTGGTTGAACATTATCTATTCTCACAGCCCATGCCGGCTAGCTGGCGGGCAGTAGTGAAGTATGGGTTCTAATGTTCCCCCTGGTGGGGGTTTTCTGAGTGGGATTGCTGTTTTCTCTATGAGAACCCCCTTTTTATTTTATGTTGAATGTCTAATCTATATGTAAATAGAAAACAATTCAGGAGGAATTAAGAGAAAAATTGACTTTGTAGGCACCTTAACCTCCCTGGCGGTATGATTCTTTCAGAAAAAACATGCTGAAAGCGGTACCATTATTTGCAAGGAAATTTGGCGTTTTATATTGTAGGTCTGTAATTTTTAGAAATAACTCACTTAAATCTGACCAAACAAGATTCTAATAGGCATCCCGGGTATGACATTTTTTTAAAAACAAAATTATAAATTATAATATAATAAATAATTATAAATAATTATAACAAATAATAATATAATTATAATAAAAATTATTCAATAATGTAATCAAATTAAAATCACTGAAATTTGCTCAGTTGCAGAATTGTTGCTGTCATTATTTTTATTTTTTTATGACGAATTTCCCCACAAATCGCTATTGCACAATTCTGCAAGTGATTATAATTTATTATCGCTGTTTTTTAGCTGATCTAAAACCATTTTTGACATAAAGGGACACTTTTGGTTGCTATGGACAATCTACAGTTTGCAGGGAGAAAGAAAAGTTTTTATTATATAAAATGACATGCATGACACTGGGCAGACCACTAGGGACAAGGGGGGTGTGTTTTTTTTACATACAGTACTGTAATCTATAAGATTACAGTATACTGTATGTAAGGTGTTTGTTTACGTTTTTGAATTTGGCGCCGTTCTCCGTCCCCGTGCGTCGTAACGTCGCAGGGAATGGAGATCGGCGTCACACGGAGGCACTATGTGAATCGAGCGAGGTCCCGCTCGCTCACACAGCGCGGTGGCATCGCTGGATCCAGGGACAAGGTAAGTAAAAAGTGCCTGTGGATTCAGCGAGGCAAGCCGAGGCTGACTCAGGGTTACCGATCGTAGCAGGAAAATCTAACCCCGAGTCAGTCTCGGGAACACCGCCAGGCAGGTTAATATAAAAATACAAAATGTAATGTTTCACAGAGAAATAACATCTAAATACATATAAAATAAGAATAGAAAATTATAGGTAAAAACAATACAGTACAGAATTGGGAACAACCAGTGACCCTCTAACAGGAGTAACTCAATAATGGTGTAGGCAATTGGCTACAGAGATGTCTATATAGTAATTGCCTATATTGAGTATAAATATCTCCTCGATAGGAGGTCCACCGAATCCACAATGAAAGACTTGTGCTCTACATGTTTTGCGATATATAATCGCTTCATCAGGAGCCTCTAAATTGTATAGAGAGGTAAAAACAGGTTTCAGTTAAATTGTCATATACAACGACATTAGTTTGATTTTAAACAAAGTCAAACCATAAAACATTATAATGTGAAACGCTCACCAAAAATGTATTGATGCTGCTTTAAACGTGTTTATAGAACCGCCCACCCCATATATTGCAGTGCTGGTTGCCTGATATGGTACACCCCTAATGGCAGTGGGGTGAAGACCCGATTGATGGATGAATTGGACCCAAAAGTCATTTTTAGGATTATGGACCCAGACAGCGGGCTCAATGTGTGGCCACCCAAGCCATCGGCATAGACGGGCCAGCTACTCTCAATCCAGGAAGCTGGCTGATTCCCTGTCATTTCCGGTGGCAAAATGAGACACCATATTTTAGGTAGTCTCTCTTAGTACGTTCGCTTCAACACTCGCACCTGCGGTGCATGCGCACAGTGCGTCTTTTTTGGCCAGCTCGCGTTACGTTGATCGTCTTCGACGTGCAAACGAGCGGACGTTTCCGACGTGCACCCGAGCAGACTGCGTATATAAGCGGGGCTGTGACACCACTCCTCAGATGCTGTCGGGGAGTGGAGCCACAATCTTCACCTCGCTGTTTTGTTGGTCCTGGACAACGTTTTTGTAGGTGCTCGACACTTGGAGGTGGGTTATCCAATTTCAGCATCAGTCCAATTTGGACTCTGCTTTCAAGTTTGACTTCCCTTTGTTGTTTTCCATGGTCAATCATGGCAAATTTACCCTTGTATTTTGTTAGATCCCTGAGAGGTGGTTAACGGCGGGTGTTTCTATACCCTGATTAACAGTTCTTGGGACTGCATCTCTGCCTTACAGACTCATCCCTTTTTTAACAATTTGCAAGTAAGAGCCTTTTTCTTTTCTACCTGGGGGTAGTTTAATACTGGCAACAACATCCAACAGTTTTATTATTACTCATTATTATTTTTCAATTTTATTTATGTTTCCTCAGAGACCTCTTCAATACTCAGGCTCCTTGCTAGGTATTTACCACTTAGCTACAAAAAGGTCATCCACAACCCAAAATTATCTTTAACCCCCAATTTGGCGCATCCACCTAAGGTAAATGTTCTCATTGTCCTACTTTTTCCCCCTTTTTTTATATTAAAATAGGACATACCCATATGCATATATTGTTTATAATTACCCTTATAGGCAACTTCTCTTTAACATCCTCATATGGGTCATGACTTTGTCTCTGGCCTTTACAATAAGTATTCAATGATATGTTTGGTGCCTGTTGTGGCATTCAACATGTACATGTATTGCACATGTACACCTCTCATTATTACAATTTTATACTCTATGTACTATCTATTTAAATCCAGAAAATACCCCCTGTTTGTCGATCACCCTACGTCTAGTCCAGGGCCTCTCTATCAACACATCAGTTTTATCCTGACACTTATGTATGTGCCTGCAAAGATTTCTTGTCCGGTGTTTTGCTATATATAGTTACATTATTGTTACAGTAACAGGCCATATTCAATAACTTCATAGCTATGCTTTTCTACAAATTCTCTTTTAGCTACCCGGCGCATTCCCACATTCTGCCTTGCTGCACCTTTTGGGTCCAATTCATCCATCATTCGGGTCGCCACCCCACTGCCATTAGGGGTGTACCATATCAGGCAACCAATATATTTGATTTCTCTTTTATACCTGTTTTTAATGTTTTGCTATGCTCCACCTGTGTTGTGGACCCTATTTTGGACCATAAAAATATTGAAACAGAAAATAATTACAATGCCATCATCCATATACAGAAATAGAAGGGACAATGCTAATTTAACAGTGTGTGCTTAGTATCACTTTAAAGCTCCAGTCAGGTATAAAATACACAAATTAAAGGGTTTGTAAAGGAAAACATTATTTTTTTTCATAATAAGCATCCTTTACCTGCAGACATTCCTCTTTTCACTTCCTCATTGTTCGTTTTTGCTCAGAAGTTGCTCTATTTCTTCTCTGTTCTGTTCACTTCCTGCTTGTCTGATTTTACTGACCACCGTGAAGGGAGGCTTTACTGCGGTGGTCAGTGACGTGCTCGCCCCCTCCTGGGAACTACATCTGTGTGGCAGGACGCTCTCTACGTGTTAGAAACTTCAAGGAGGTGTGAATTACTGGGCGTGCCGCAATGCATACTGGGAAATGTAGTTCTTACATGAACGAGCACCGCAAACCAGGAAGTGAATGAGAGAACAGAAACTAGAATGCCGGAGGTCATATAGATGAAGGAATTTAATAGGTATTTACTCGTTTTTTTAACAGAATCATTACACTATTCTGTCTGTCCACCTTGCAGACATTGGGCCAAATCCTCAAAAAACCTGCCTAACTTAACTTTCAGGCGTTAAATTTCTACCTAAGTGCCCGATCCACAAAGCACTTACCTAGAAATTACACGCCGTGTAACTTAAGTGCCTCTGTCGCAAGGCGGTCGTCTGATCGAGGGGGCGATTCCTATTTAAATGAGGCGCGCTCCCGCGCCGGACGTTCGGCGCATGCGTGTGACGTCATTTTTCCCGACGTGCATCGCGCGAACGTACTTTACGTCGGGCTTTGTGGATTGCGACGGGACAATAAAGTTGCGTCGGGTAAAAAAAAAGTTACGCGCCGGGAAAAAAAATTCTAAATTAAAAAAAAAACGCGGCCAGCAGTTCCGCCTGCGTATCTCCGTTGAAGATTTGGCCCATTAATTTTAGGCAAAAAAAAATGTTTCCTTTACAACTCCTTTAAGCAACTCTGTATTTGTTAATACATTGTTAAAACATTTTTTAATTCAATATATTTAAACTGGTCAGCCCGTCTACACTGCCACAGCCTGGGAGAGGGAGATGCAGCACAATAAGCCAATCAGATGTACAGCTGCACTCATGTACTAACAAGCAGCATATTGACAGGAGATGAGAGCAGTGTGACAGAGAGATAGCTCTTCTGTCTGTTGCTTCTCTCTTCACTGTCCAGTCATGGACTAGCGGAGGGACAAAATCTGTAAGGGTTATTGAAATGCAGTAGAAAGGATAATTTAGGTCTCCTGTTCGCAGTAAAGGAAATTGTTCGAGCCAACACACAAACACAAGTGATTTTATTTCCATATATATTTGCGCTCGCTGGAATGTAATTGGAAGAAAATTGATGGCAACGCTCTTTTTTGGTCTTATACATTCAGATTTTTGTAACTGGATTTTGCACAACTGGCGTTCCCCGCCACTTGCCGCCTGCCCTATTGCAAAAAGTTGTCGGCAAAGTGGTTTCAATATCCTGACTGGACGTCATATGATGTCCTCAGGATATTGAGCCGATGCGCGCCCCCGGGGGCGTCTGACACCCCGCAACACCGATCTAGGTAAAGAGTCTCTGACGGAGACTCTTTACCACGTGATCAGCCGTGTCCAATCACCGCTGATCACCATATAAAAAAGAAGAGCCGGTTATCAGCTTTTCCTCACTCGCGTCTGTCAGACGCGAGTAGAGGAGAGCAGATAGGCTGCTCCTCTGACAGGGGGGGTTTGTGCTGATCGATTATCAGCACAGCCCCCCCCCCCCCGAGGATGCTCACACTAGACCACCAGGGATGCCACTAGACCACCATGGATGCCACCAGACCACCGGGGATGTTTACCACCAGGTATGCCACCCTAGACCACCAGGGATGCCAATCAGTGCCCACAATGGATGCCAATCAGTGCCCACAATGGATGCCAATCAGTGCCCACAATGGGCATCACTGATTGGCAGGCATTGTTGTTTGGCACTGATTGGCATCCATAAGTACAACATAATACAGTACATCCGTGCCACCTATCAGTGCCCATCCATGCCGCCTATCTGTGCCCATCCGTGTCGCCTATCTGTGCCCATCCGTGCTGCCTATCTGTGCCCATCCGTGCTGCCTATCTGTGCCCATCCGTGCTGACTATCTGTGCCCATCCGTGCCGCCTATCAGCGCCACCTATCAGTGCCGCCTATCAGTGCCCCATCAGTGCTGCATATTAGTGCCCATCAATTCCACCTCATCAGTGCCACCTCATCGGTGCACATCAGTGCCGCCTTATCAGTGCCCGTCAGTGCAGCCACATCAGTGCCCAGCAGTGAAGGAGAAAACGTACTTATTTACAAAGTTTTGTAACGGAAACAAAAAAAAAAGCATTTGTTTTTCAAAATTTTCTGCCTTTTTTTTTTGGCTCCCTATTAAGTTTACCTTAAAAATGAATGAAAAGAAAATGTAATTAAAATAAATTAAGCACAGTTTGACCCACTTCAGTGTATACTAGATTGACAACTACATGCGGTGGGTGTGGTCCTAGGAGTGGTGATAAGAGGGATATCACATTATCTTTTTTATAACAGCACTTTATGTTATATTTGCACCTTATTTCAAACTTTTAACTCTTTATGGAAGTGATTAAACAGAAAATGTATGATGTATGATCGGCTGCGATCGGTGGCGTTCGGCTCTGCTCGGCTCCAGCGCCTCCCCACCTCAGGCCAAAAGAGGTAATGCACACCGCTTTGGCCTGAATCATGCTCCTTTTGCGAGACAACACTCGCAAACCAAGTCACGATTTTTTAAAATACAGTGCACCTATTGCAAATTGCTCGTTAACCGCATTACTCGCAATCTGAGGTTCCACTGTACTGCACATTTGTATATTAATAAGCTTGTGGTGTTTTTTCGTATATATTTTTTCTGCAATTACATTGTAATAGCATTGGATATAAAGTGGAACCTTGTGCCTCCTCATCAGTGCCCATCAGTGCCACCTCATTAGTGCCCATCAGTGCAGCCTATCATTGCCGCCCCCGCACACCTCACTGAAGGAGAAAAATTACTTATTTACAAAATTTACAAAATTTACTGACAGAAACTAAGAAAAACTTTTTTTCCCCCAAATTTTCGGTATTTTTTCATTTTTTTTGTAAAAAATAAAAAACCCAGCAGTGATTAAATACCACCAAAATAAATCTCCGTTTGTGTGAAGAAAATTCTTAAAAATGTATTTGGGTACAGTGTTGCATGACCGCACAATTGTCATTCAAAGTCCAACAGCACTGAAAGCTGAAAAATGGCCTGGGTAGGAAGGGGGTGATGGTGATTGAGGTGGTTAATTGATAGATCGCTGCACCAGTACAGTGGTCAATCATCAACCCTGTCCTCAGGGCCCACTTTCATGTATTACCTTGGGGAGATGCAGACTAGAATACTGCAATCACTGAGCAGCAAATGATTTCACCTGTGATGTATTTCAGTTATCTTGCAAACCTGACCTGTTAGTGGGCCCTGAGGACAGGGTTGATGAGCACCGTGTTAGTATATTAAAGCGGGGGTTCACCCTGTTAAAAAAAAAAAAAAAGTTTTTTTTTATTAGACCATTAAATTCGGCATCGTAGCGCGAGCTACGGTATGCCGGTCTTACATTTTTTATGCCCGTACTCACTGTGCTAGCGATGATTGAAGAATCCGGGGAATGGGCATTCCTATGGTGAGAGAAGGTGATTGACGGCCGGCCCTGGCACGTCACGCTTCTCCGGAAATAGCCGAAATAGGCTTGGCTATTCACGGCGCCTGCGCATAGCCTGTGCGCAGGCGCCGTGAATAGCCGAGACCTACTCCGGCTGTCTTCGGGGAGCGTGACGTGCCAGAGCCGGCCGTCAATCATCCTCCCTCTCCATAGGCACGCCCATTCCCCGCGGGAGTCGGATTCTTCAATCATCGCTAGCACAGTGAGTACGGGGATTAAAAATTTAAGACCGGCATACCGTAGCTCGCGCTACGATGCCGAATTTAATGGTCTAATGATGGAAAGGAGGGTGAACTACCGCTTTAAGTAAAGTGAATAACATTGATTATCTTTTTACAATGGCACCTGAAAGTGGGTAGGATATATTAGGCAAGTGAACATGTTGTCCCTGAACTTGATGTGTCGAAAGTAGTGCTGTTACTGATTACAATTTCCGTGTTTGATTAATCGCTTTTTTTTTTAATTGGTTAATCGACTAATTTCGATCCAACTACTTTTAGCTGATCTCCTTGCAGGCTGATTCCCAGTGCAGCTACCAACCACTGGAAAATGGATAGCAGGATACAAATAACACACAAAGGCAGCACTTGATGGGAATAGCATTAAAACTTTTATAGTCTTCAAGTAGGTTCAAAATAAATACTGCACTGGAGATAAAATTGATGTAGCTACATAAACTGTAAAAATTGTGCGAGTTAAGCCTCGTACACACGTTCGGATTTTTGTTTGATGGGAGTTGGCCGGGCACACCCATAGCATACACACGGCAGGACTTTTCTGCAAACTTTCCGAAAATCACGTGTTTTTTCTGCTCTTTTCTTCTCTTTACCGCCACCCTTTGGTCAACTTCTGCAATTGTTGGTTGATTTTAACATTGGTTCTGGGCATGCGTGTTTTTACTTCGGACAAAAGTCAGATGGATTTCTGTACACACGATAGGACTTTGCACCGTAGGACTTTTGTTACCGAAAAGTTTGCAGAGTGAACTTTTGTCCGATGAAAACCGAAAAAGTTTGTCCGATGGATCGTACACACGGTAGGATTTTTTTTAAAACTTGCTCATTTTGAAGTTTGTTGTCAAAAAGTCCTACCGTGTGTATGGGGCTTAATACCAAACGGTAGCAAAAGCAGTCATAAAAACATGTAGCTAAGTATGATACTGGTATAAAAATGTGTACAATGATACCACTGCTGAATCCAGATGAGGAGGGGTTAACATCAGTCCGTCAGCATGTAGATGTCCCGTGAAGGGAACTATCACAACTCCCAGTGGATGGTTGTAGAATCCCAGGTTGATAGAGGGAAGTGATAGAGGGAAGTGTAACAGCCCTTATGTGTGGCAGATAGTAAGGTCCCACCGGCATGCAGATATAAAGGCACTGCAAAGGAGCCCTTCAGATGGACACAGCAAGCCCCGCCGGTGTCCGTGACATCACCGGATCTCTGACTGAACTCCCTGAAGACCCGGAAGCTGACAGAGAGATGAGTACCGATCAAAAGAATTTTAATAGATCCAAAAAATTTACGATTAATTGAGGAATAAATAGTTAATTTCCACAGTCCAAGTTGAAAGCCTAAAAAATGGGCAAGCGTAAGGATTTGAGTGACTTTGACCAGCCCCAAATTATAATAGCTAGACAACTGGGTCAGAGCAACTCCTAAACTGCATTTGATGTGGGATGTTCCTGGTCTGCAGTGTTTAGGACTAAAAGAGGTCCAAGAAAGGAAAACTGGCAAACTGGTGACAAGGTCATGGGTGGCCAAGGCACATGGGGCGCTGCGGGAAGGCCGGCTGTATAGTCCGTTCCAATAGAAGAGCTTCTGAATCTCAAATTATTGAAAAAGTTAACGTTGTTCCAATAGAAAGGTGTCAGAACACACAATGCATCGCAGTTTGTTGTGTATGGGGCTGCGTAGTCGCAGACCGATCAGGGTGCCCATGCTGACCCGTGTATACAGTTGACCTGGTCTGATAATTCATGGATTTTGTTTTACTTGTGGATGGCCAGGTGCGTGTATGTCACTTACCTGTGGAAGAGATGGCACCAGGATGCACTATGGGAAGAAGGCAAGTCAACAAAAGCAGCATGATATTTTCGGCAATGTTCTTCTGGGATACCTTCGTTCCTGCCATATATGTGTAAGTTAATTTGGAGTCCAAGCCTCATTGGGTCAGGGCTGTTTTGGCATCAAAAGGGGGACCTACTCATTGTTAGGTGGGGGTTCATAATGTTTTGAATAAGCAGTGTAGGTAAGATGCGTCATGTGCACTGCTCTATGCACACTATTAAAATTCTTTTGATCATCTCTCCGCCGGCTTCCGGGTCTTCAGGGAGTTCAGTCGGAGATCCGGTGACGTTACGGACACCGGCAGGGCTTGCTGTGTCCATCTGAAGGGCTCCTTTGCAGTGCCTTCATATCTGCATGCCCATATTCCCTAGGCCAGTGATGGCGAACCTTGGCACTCCAGATGTTTTGGAAATACATTTCCCATGGTGCTCATGCACTCTGCAGTGTAGCTGAGCATCATGGGAAATGTAGTTCCAAAACATCTGGCATGCCAAGGTTCACCATCACTGCCCTAGGCCATCTCAGGAACGAGCAAGAGAGGGTGGCTAAGTTCCTACATATGGTCAGACCATGGAGAAGAAACATAGCTACCTTTAGTGTCACTGGCCCGGATTCAGGTAGATTTGCCCCTTATTTGCGGAGGCGCAGGGCAGCGTTTTTGCCCTGCGCCCCCGCAAATTTACTGTGCTACCCGCGATTCACGGAGCAGTAGCTCCGTAAATTGTGTGTGCGCTGTGTAAACTTGCCCTGTGTAAGGGCGCCTAATGTAAATGATCCCGTAGGGGGCGGGAATCATTTAAATTAGGCGCGCTCCCGCGCCAAGCGTAGAGCGCATGCTCCGTCGGGAAACTTTCCCGACGTGCATTGCAGCAAATGACGTCGCAAGGACGTCATTTGCTTCAAAGTGAACGTGAATGGCGTCCAGCAAATTACGTAAAATTCGAACGTCGCAACGCGGGAACGACGGGTATACTTTAGCATTGGCTGCCCCTGCTATTAGAAGGGGCAGCCTTACGCTAAACACGCCGTACGGAAACGACGTAAATTGCGTACGCAGGGCTCGCGCAACATTGTGAATCGGTGTTAGTATGCAATTTGCATACTATACACTGAGCACAATGGGAGCGCCCCCTAGCGGTCATCGCTAGAATGCAGCCTAAGATATGCGTGGCATAAGAGCCTTATGCCACGCAGATTTTAGGCTGCAGTCGGCGTTACGATGTTCCTGAATCAGGAGCATTCGTAACGCCGGGGCAAGTAAGCAATTGCGCTGTGTAACCTATGGTTACACAGGCGCAATTGCTACTTGAATCCGGGCCACTGTATTTAGCATGCAGAAATTTTACTATACGTATTTAACATATCCTGACACCCAAGGCCATCCCTGGAAACCAGGAATAATTGACACTTTTAGGCTCATCAAGAGTGTGTGTCTAAAAACCGAACCTCATTAAATTCATGAAGTATTATCTTATATTTCAGCCAGGATAGTAAAACTTTAATCCCACACCTCAACATTATAATGATTTATAAAGTTAGTCGGTGTGGTTTGAAACAGGACCCAGCTCGCCACATAAATATAGAACCATTTTGCACAGTCTTGGTAAATAAACCTGATATATGTTAGTAAGTCTGGAATATTAACTTCAGAGCTTCCGTCTTGTCTCCATGGAGCAATTAATCAACGTTCTCATCCCCACTGTTACCTCGTCTGGTCTGTGATATTGTTTTGTTATTGGCCAACAATGTCATTCTCTCCTCTTTTATAGTAAAGGCGTAATTATATTCTACTAGCCAGGTCCAGACGCTTTCCAGGGCAGAGCTATAACGTCTTTAACTACAATTCGGCAAGACTCCGCTGAAGAAAAATCCCACATGAGCACCTCTTACAAATAAAAAATAATACTTCGCCAAGGGTAGTCACGGCATATGAAAACATAATTAATCAGGATGGCTCCTTGAAAAATAAACCTAATGCATGAAGTCTATTACTGCATCTCTTTCAATTATAATGTGTTATGATTAGAATAAGGGGAACTGCAGGAGCGCCATCTAGTGGACATACAAGGACACTCAAAAAAGAGCTGCAGTAATCTGCAGCATTTTGCATAAATATGTAAGAAAAAAAATATTGTGTATAAAGTCTATGTATATAATACAGTAAAACCTTGGTTTGAGAGCGTTTTGCAAGACAGGCAAAATGTTTTAACAAATTTTGACTTGATATACAAGCGATGTCTTGATATACAAGTAGCGTCATGTCACAACTGAGTATAAAAGAGAAGAGAGGCGCCTAAGTGTAGCAATATGGTTACATTTAATGAAGGTACAATATTACCCACTTAAGCCCTGGACCATTATGCAGCCAAATGACGGGCCACTTTTTGCGATTCGGTACTGCGTCGATTTAATTGACAATTGCGCGGTCGTACGACGTGGCTCCCAAACAAAATTTACATCCTTTTTTCCCACAAATAGAGCTTTCTTTTGGAGGTATTTGATCACCTCTGCGGTTTTTATTTGTTGCGCTATAAACAAAAATAGAGCGCCAATTTTGAAAAAAATGCAACATTTTTTACTTTTTGCTATAATAAATATCCCCAAAAAATATATAAAAAACATTTTTTTCCCTCAGTTTAGGGCGATACGTATTCTTCTACATATTTTTGGTAAAAAAAAATGCAAAAAGCGTTTTTTGATTGGTTTGCACAAAAGTTATAGCGTCTACAAAATAGGGGATAGTTTTATGGCATTTTTATTAATAATTAATTTTTTTACTAGTAATGGCGGCGATCAGCGATTTTTATCATGACTGTGACATAATGGCGGACACATCAGACACTTTGGACACATTTTTGGGACCATTGTGATTTTTACAGCGATCAGTGCTATAAAAATGCACTGATTTTGTGAAAATTACACTGGCAGTAAAGAGGTTAATTACTAGGTGGCGCTGTAGGGGTTAAGTGTGCCCTAGTGAGTGATTCTTACTTAGGGGTGATGGGCTACACGTGACAAGACAGTGATCACCGATTCCGATTACAGGAAGCAGTGATCACTGTCATTGTCACTAGGCAGAGCAGGGAGATGCTTGTTTACATCAGCATCTCCCCATTCTTCCTTACTGTGAGATGATCGCGGGTATCCCCTCAGCGATCGAGTCCGCGGGACCCGTGGTCGGGCTCACGGAAGCTCGCGGCACGTGTGCGCGACCACAATGCCACGCTCTTAAAGGGTACGTATATATGCCTGTCCGTTCCATGCTGCCGACATATATAGTCGTGTGCTGGTCGGCAAGCAGTTAAGCAACATATTTCTACACCTGGAGGCGCCTCTCTTCTCTTTTATACTCTGTAGCTCCTGCTGGATTTTGCTTCTAATCCCCCTTGAGGAGGCTTCCATTTGTGGATGGACATTTTATGGTGATCACATTGCTATAATCTTTTTATATGAACTATAAACTGAAGGACTTATGAATAAATGGTTGTGGAACGAATCATTAGAGTTTACATTATTTCATAAAAAAGATTTGCTTTGATATACAAGTGCTTTGGATTACAAGCATGTTTCTGGATCCAATTATGCTGGCAATCCAAGGTTTTACTGTACCTAAGTTATACAGCTTTAAATGTTCACACACACACACACAACATACATACGTGTAGCACTACCACCGAAAGAGCTGCTGAGTATTTTGTGTGGCACGTTACCTCTATCTTCTCGCTGTCCAGGGTGATAAAAGAGAGTCTGAAGAATTCCAATGTCCACACGATAGTTTATAGTACTGGTGCTAGTTCAATTTAAGGGTAGATCAGAGTGTAGTTAAAGCGGAGTTCCGGCCACAATTTCACTTTTTAAATATAAATACCCCTGTAATACACAAGCTTAATGTATTCTAGTAAAGTTAGTCTGTAAACTAAGGTCCGTTTTTTTAGGTTGTTACAGCATTTAGACACTTTATAAAATAGAAATTGACTGGGGCCATCTTAAGTGTGGGCATCATGAAGCCAGACTGTATGACTTCCTGTATTTCAGCCTTGCAGATCTCGAACATGCTCAGTGCTGCACAAGCAGTGTCAGATCAGGTTTCAGCACCTGTGCTGTCCAAGTCACATGATTCTTTGAGACTGGGGAGTGCACAGACTCCTGGAAAGTTACACCCACTACATTCCCAGGAGTCTGTGCGGTGTAGGTTAGGAAGCATTAAGCACCTAGGTGCAGGAAGTGGGAAGATTAACTATTCTGCCTAGCAACAACACTTTGAAGGCATCAAAAAAAAAAAAAAAAATTGTAAAGGACTAATGACATTTTTTTTAAAACTACTGATGTAATGTTATATTTATGGGTGGAACTCCACTTTAAACTCTGATCCAGATTGTTAGTTGCAAATTGCGGTCTCTGTCTCAGCTTGGCTGTGCTGTGGGCCCATTCTGCTGTACTGGGGTGTTCTTCCAGCCCCGGTGCTGCAGGTGGCAGCAGTTGAGTCAAGGTTTGGGTGCTCTTTCCCAGAAGCCAATCACGAGGGGTTTGTCCTCGCGGTGCATGCTGGGGAGAGGTATTTATGGGGCAGACGCCATTGGTTCTGGTCTTCTTCGTCCAGTGTGGCACCCACCTTTAGGGTGGCCACATCACGGCGCTCCGGCGTTATGGCCTACCTGGCCGGGGTCTGCGTGCCACGCAGTGTTCCTGGTTCTGTGGCCATGCTGGCCCGGAGCATCTGAACAGCGACGGGGACCCAGTGAGTGACTGGGTTCCCACCATTTGAGGATCCCAAGCTGTACTGCTGTCCGGTGGGGAGTCAGTCTGAGGAACGCCATTGAGAGGCTGGCGGTCCAAAAGGGCCTGGACAAACCACGGATCGAAATCGAGGTAACCGGACACTGAGGGATTGGCCTGTGAGTCGGTACCTGGGTGACAAGTTGAAGGAGATCCAGACGTAACTCAATTAGGGAGGCATATCTCCAAGAATTCCATCCAGAGGGGACCTGTGGCAGAGGTATCTTTCTGAGGCTCATTGAGAGGGGTCTGTGGCAGAAACATTCTCCCAAGTTCAAGTTCACCAAGGAGGGTCTGTGGCAGGGACTTTATCCTACAATTGTCCGAGTGATACTCCGGCTGCCAGGTCAGTGAGAGAGGCCTGTCTGGGTACACTAAACCCACTCCGGCAGGAGTGGTGCAAAGAAGTGTTACGTTTGGGAGCATGACTGTTTCCTATCATTACGCCTGAATCTGCTGTTCTCCTATCTTCTTCAGCTTTAGTTTCCTCGCCACAAGTTTACTGTTTTTACCCGGCTGGATAATAAAGAGCACAGCAACGAGCACCTGTCTGGACATTCCTTTACTTCTACTATATGCAATACGCATCATTCACCCCTAGGGATTCGGAGGAGCCACGAGGTAACACGCCGCCCAAAACAGGGGGGTAGCGCTACATAGGAAACACTCCTGCTTCCAGCAAACAGTTCTCGTTGCCACTCTAGCCAGAGTGGGTATTGCTTACCCAGATAGGTCCCTCTCACTGGCCTAGCAGCCGGAATGGCGCACGGAATAAAGTACAGTCTCTGCCACAGACCTTCCTTCCTATAGGGAGACACTTTTGGTCCAGAATCCTCTGCCACAGGATTCAGCACCCAGATCTCTCCAGATTAACTTCTGTAGAACTTAGACCTGACAGGCGATCACCATCGAGCCTCTCAGTGTATGGTGCATCCTTCCATGACGTTTCCAGGCCTTCTCCCAAGATAGAAAAAGAACGTTACCGGAGGAAGGAAAAAAAGATTGTTTGCTAAATTGGTACCTCGTTATTTGGTTTGCTGCAATCAAAAAAATGCATGTCACTTTTGGGTGAAAATGCCAAGAATATTTAAACAGTAAATAGATTGCGCTAACCTAATACTTAAACCCAAAAAATGGTGAGCAACCTATCTATAAAGCCCTAAAAAGGGCTCGTAGGTGCAATACTTCCGCACCCGCTGGGTGGAGTTCGCGTCGTTTTCCGCGTCGGGTATGCTAATTAGCTTTTTCCGTCGATCCACGAACGTACGCGCGGCTGTCGCATTCTCTTACGTCATCGCTAGTCGGCTTTTCCCGGCGTATAGTTAAAGCTGCTATTTTGTGGTGTATAGATAGACTTGCCATGTTAAAGTATGGCCGTCGTTCCCGCATCGAATTAAATTTTTTTTTTTTTTTTGCGTAAGTCGTCTGTGAATAGGAAAGGACGTAACTCACGTCTAAGTTCAAAAAATGACGTCGGTGCGACGTCATTTCACGCAAAGCACGGCGGGTAATTTCAAAACGGAGCATGCGCAGTTCATTCGGCTCGGGGACGCGCTTCATTTAGATGAATCATGCCCCCAACCCGCCCAATTTCAAATACGCCGCCAGAAAAACACTACGCTGCTGTAACTTATGGCGCAAATTCGCTGTGGATTCAAAATTCCGCCAGGTAAGATACGGCGGCGTAGCGTATCACTGATACGCTGCGCCAGGGCAATTCTATGTGAATCTGGCCTCAATATTACAAAGATCAAAAATCAAACATCAAATGTTGCAAAGCTTAAAAATAAATAATGTGAACAAAATGTCCTAGGATGGTAATAGCACAACCAGGCGAACAATGGTGGTTACTCCCAGCACAGCCATGGCTGGAACAGAGGCTAAATTGCCCATAATTACACTTGTCTGAGCCAGATAACGACTCCTCTAAATTTACAGCAGCGCCTGATCAACAGGAGCAGGGCGCTACATACACAATGGCAGGAGTGAGTTTTTATGACCGAAGAGAAGAACCCACCAAGTTATTGCTGAATAAACTGGTCCATAGCAGAATTGTAAAAATCTCTGGTCCATAGGGGTGAACAAGTGTGAGAGGCAAAGTGATTAAGCCACTACAGCAGTTTTTTTTCTTTCTTTCTTTTTCTTTTGGAATAAAGGTTTTACAAAAATTGCCATTGTTAGCACCCCTGTCAGTGGTGAATGTTTTGACTTAACCCTCTAACTGACACTTTTTGCAGAACAGATTGGTCTGTTAAAGTAAATAAAAAAAATAACAGACTTACTGACCGAATCACCAGGTGAAAATAAAGTGGAAAACGCCTAAAAAAGAACTAATGCACCACTACATGTAAGGAAATGTTCATTATTTTAGGTGCATGCTTTTGTGTTTAGATATGCTTTAAAGTAAATGTAAACCCATACGTTTTATAAATGTTTTCATCCAAGACACACACATACACACACCCCAAAAACAAAATGAAACTGCCTAATAATGCATGTTAAATACAGGTTTTAGTTGCACATTTACAAATATATGTGAAATGCAAATTGTTTTGGCTTGTTTTAGCTGGGAAGTGTGCTGGCAAATGTTGTTTTATTAGTGTAGCCGACAGCAGACTACAGTTATCTGGCGATGCAGACTTACCCTCTCCCTTCTTAGGCCCCGTACACACGGGAGGATATCCGCTGTAAACGGTCCGCCGGACCGTTTCCAGCAGATAAATCCTCTGGCGGATTTGGATCTGATGGCTGTACACACCATCAGATCGAAACCTGCACGGAATACATCCGCGGTGACGTGTCGCGCCGTTGCCGCGACGATGACGCGGCGGCGTGCGCGACGCTGAAAGGTAAATACTTCCACGCATGCGCCGAATCATTACGACGCATGCGAGGGAGGGGAGCGGACGGACTGATCCGGTCGTTTGTACAGACTCACCGGAGGGGGAGGGGAGCGGACGGACTGATCCGGTGAGTCTGTACAGACTGGATCCCAGCGGATAGATTTTGTAGCATACTACAAAATTTTTATTCGCTGGGAAATGTCCGCTCGGACGTACAGACGACCGGATCTATCTGCTGGAACTGATCCGCGGATCAATCCCAGCGGATAGATCCGGTCGTCTGTACGAGGCCTTAGACTGCCTCTGTGTTCCCCTAGTGCTGGGCTCTGATAGTATGCATCATATCATATTCCAAAGCCAAGCAGGGAGCATTGTGGGAACTGTAGTCTCCTGAACAGACATGTCTGACCTGCAGAACTATCCAAGAAATACACCTCCCAGCAGGTCATCTGCTCTAGGGAGAGAACTCTGGGAGATGCTATAAAGGGGTAAGCAGATCAGGCCAAAGCCCTCTTTCTTCACTGGTACTCGTTAAGTAAACTGATGTGCAAGAGGACTGCGGCCTACCACGTGGCAACAAGGCGCTCCCAGTCCGATGTTGCTAGCTAAATGAGGGGCACCACCAGGGGGACCAGACGATTTGCTGTTACAGCAGCCAGTTCGTCATCTCAGCCTGTTCTGCAGAAGGAAGAATCTACTCAGATCGCTCTTCAGGAAGTTCCTACACTGTCTCCAGATTTGTGAGAGGGCACCTGCCCACAAATCCAGTACCAGTCACTACCATACTCCACAGGATACTGTATACAGACATCTTATTCCTAAATTACCTTAAGGATTTCCACTGGTCAGTCTCAGCTGTTTTGCTTTGACTGCATATCTCATCAGTGCCCATCAGTGCCGCCTCATCAGTGCCCATCAGTGCTGTCTCATTAGTGCCTGTCAGTGAAGGAGAAAACACAATTTTATAACAGAAACAAAGAAAAGCATTTATTTTTTTCTCCAAAATGTTGGTCTTTTTTAGTTTGGCAAAAATTTTAAACCCCAGAGGTGATGAAATACCACCAAAGGAAAGCTCTATTTGTGGGAAGAAAATGATAAAACTTTACCCAATCAGTTGCTTGGGTCTGGTATCTGTCACCTGATTGGCTTAAATGACAGGCGCTGTGATTGGATGCCTATAAGGCAGTGTTTCTCAATTCCAGTCCTCAGGCCCCCCCAACAGGTCAGGTTTTCAGGATTTCCATTATTTTTCACAGGTGATTTGATCAGTTTCACTGCCTTAGTAATCACCACAGCCTTTTCATCTGAGGGAAATCCTGAAAACCTGACCTGTTGGGGGGGCCTGAGGACTGGAATTGAGAAACACTGCTATAAGGTGTGCAGTCATAGCAGAGGATGGGAAGAAGACATCGGAGAGCATGGAGGTTGCCGTGACCCGCTGCTCCATCGAGACTGTCGGGCAGCATCAGGTGCCACTGACCCTAATGCCACGTACACACGATCAGACATTCTGACGACAAAACTGTTTTTTTTTTTTGCGACGGATGTTGGCTCAAACTTGTCTTGCATACACACAGTCGCACAAATGTTGTCGGAAATTCTGATGGCCAAGAACGCTGTGACGAACAACATGTACGATGGCAATATAAAAGGAAAGTTCAATACCAAGTGCGCCACCCTTTGGGTTCCTTCTGCTAATCTTGCGTTAGTAGAAGTTTGGTGAGAGGCGATTCTCACTTTTCAGCCTCGTGCTTTTCAGTGAGTTACTGCTCTTCAGAAATAATAAAGAAATCAGTTTGTCAGAACTCTGTGTGAATATCAGCAGCAAAACAACTTCATTATTCTAGCATTATAAAGAAGAAAAGAATGTGCTGCATTAAAAGATTAACAAATTTCCAGCGTGACGAATGTGCTATCTCCATTACGAACGCTAGTTTTACCAGACTGAGCGCTTCCGTCTTGTACTTGATTCAGAGCATGCGTGGAATTGTGTGCGTCAGAATTGTCTACACATGCTCGGAATTAATTTTTGTTGTCGGAAATTCCGACAGCATATGTCCAATTGAGCCTACACACGGTCGGAATTTCCAACAACAAGCTCCCATCGAACATTTGTTGTTGGAAATTAAGAGCGTGTGTACACGGCAAAAGACTGACAAAGTGATAATAAGCCATAGTGTTTATTTTGATGCAAGCCCATCACCAGAAACATCAATCCCTGAAAGCTGTGAAGTAAATATGCCCAACAAACCAGAAGAGGTTGACCAAAATGAACCTGTGCAGGAGTCAGAACAAAATGTGGATTTCGCAATGCCTAAATCAAGTTCCTTACCAGATCCTGCTGAACTGCCATCAGAAGATCGACTTGGACTACAAAGGGGATACCACCCGCAAGCTGTCATTCACTGTCAAAACACACAGCATACTTGAACCAACATCCTGGGAAGACAAAAAAATTCCAAAACGTGAAGCCATTAAATGGAGAAAAGCAGCAGAAGAAGAACTAACGTCACTTTAAGAAAAGAAAACCTGGACACTCACAAAGCTCCCTTCTAATCACAAAACTATAGGAAATAAGTGGATTTAAAGTAAAGTCAGACGCAGAACAGAATATCCACAAATACAAAGCCAAACTAGTTGCCAAAGGTTCTTTTCAGAAGAAGCTGAAAATAATTTGACAAAGCACATGCTGTTGAGAAGGGGTGTTGGAAGAACAACATGTAATGTAAAGTTGTAATAAACAATACTGTATGCATTATACAGTCCTGATCAAAAGTTTAAGACCACTTAAAAAATGGCAAAAAATCATATTTTAAATTGTTGGATCTTAACAAGGTTCCAAGTAGAGCTTCAACATGCAACAAGAAGAAATGAGAGTGAGACAAAACATTTTTTGAGCATTCAATTGAATGAAAACAACAAATAAACTGAAACAAGCTGTTTTTCAGCTGATCAAAAGTTTAGGACCACATGCCTATAAAAGGCTAAATCTGTGCAAAGATGTGGATTCATTGTCATTTTCTGTCAGGTACAGTAGTCACACGTTGTGATGGCAAAGACAAAAAAACTCTCCCTTTTTGAACGTGGTCGGGTTGCTGAACTGCATACTATAGGGCTTCAAAAACATAAAACATCTTCAAAAACCTTGTCTCCTTGAACGCCACAGAACTGCTCGTTTGGACTTTGCAAGAGAGCACCAAACATGGGACATTCAAAGGTGGAAGAAAGTTTTATTCTCTCATGAGAAAAAATGTAACCTTGATGGTCCTGATGGTTTCCAACGTTACTGGCATGACAAGCAGATGCCACCTGAGATGTTTTCTACGCGCCACAGTGGAGGGGGTGCCATAATGGTCTGGGGTGCTTTTTCCTTCAGTGGAACAATGGAGCTTCAGGAAGTGCAGGGGCGTCAAACGCCCGCTGGCTATGTCCAGATGTTGCAGAGAGCATTCCTCATGACTGAGGGCCCTCGTCTGTGTGGTAACGACTGGGTTTTTCAACAGGACAACGCTACAGTACACAATGCCCGCAGGACAAGGGACTTCTTCCAGGAGAATAACATCACTCTTTTGGCCCATCCTGCGTGTTCTCCTGATCTAAATCCAATTGAGAACCTTTGGGGATGGATGGCAAGGGAAGCTTACAAAAATGGATAACAGTTCCAGACAGTAGATGGCCTTCGTGCGGCTGTCTTCACCACTTGGAGAAATGTTCCCACTCACCTCATGTAAACGCTTGCATCAAGCATGCCAAAACGAATTTTTGAAGTGATCAACAATAACGGCAGAGCCACTCATTACTGAGTTCATGTTTGGAAGTTGGATTTCTGTTTTGGGGGGGTTTAGTTTTTTTTGGAGGTGTGGTCCTAAACTTTTGATCAGCTGAAAAACAGCATGTTTCAGTTTATTCGTCGTTTTCATTAAATTGAATGCTCAAAAAATGTTTTGTCTCACTCTCATTTCTTCTTGTTGCATGTTGAAGCTCTACTTGGAACCTTGTTAGGATCCAACAATGTAAAATATGATTTTTTGCCATTTTTCAAGTGGTTTTAAACTTTTGATCAGGACTATATCTATCTATGCAGCAGGTGGCGCTGTGATATTATAGTGTATAGCTTTTATATTCTATGATAAAACAGGATTAGGGATGAGCCAAACGGTTGGTTCTCACCAGAACCTGCAAACAGACCAAAAGTTTGTGTGAACTTTAGAACACTGTTAAAGTCTTGTTTCCCATGCTTAGAACTGTCCCTGCACAAAATGTCATTTCTGAAGGAAAAAAAGTCATTTAAAACCACTCGCGGCTTTAATGAATTGTTGGCTCCCGGCAATACAGAGAAAATTCATTGATAAAAATAAAAAAAATATGCATAGGGGTCCCCCCAAATTCAATTACCAGGCCCTTCAGGCCTAGTATGGATATTAAGGGGAACCCTGCGTCAAATTAAAAAAAATGACACAGAGTTCCCTTCAAATATCCATACCAGACCCTTTATCCGAGCATGCAACCTGGCAGGCCGCAGGAAAAGAGGGGGCGAGAGAGCACCCCTTCCCCTCCTAAACCGTACCAGGCCACATGCCCTCAACATGGGGAGGATGCTTTGGGGGTCTGTGACCCCTCAAAGCACCATATCCCCATATTGATGGGGACAAGGGCCTCTTCCCCACAACCCTTGCCCGGTGGTTGTGTGGGGTCTGCGGGCGGAATCTGGAAGACCCCTTTAACAAAGGGGACCCCCCAGATCCCGCCCCCCCTATGTGAATTGATAATGTACCCCTACCATTTCACAAAGAAAGTGTAACAAATTGTAAAAAAAAAAACAGACATCGTTGGGAAAGTCCTTTATTAAAAATAAGAAAATTAAAATTAAAAAAAGATTCCAGCGGTGGTAATCCACTCTCCGTCTCTGCTCCAATGCTGACGGTATCCTGCGATGGGTGATCTCCTCTCCGGAGTCCAGTGATGAGATGATCTCCTCTACATCCAGGTCCAGGATCCAACGATGAGATGTCCGCAGGGCAGCCCATCCTGTCTTCACCGGAGACACCCCGGGAATGATGCAGCGGGAGCCAGTGACAGCTCTTATGTAGCTGAGGGTGGGGCCACCCGTCACGTGACCCCTCTGACGCAAGGGAAACCCCAGGCTTTCCCAGTGACGTGCAGGTGACCCCGCTTCCATGTGATGTAACGCAGGTTTCCCGTTGCATCAGAGGGGGCGGCACAGTGGTGTCGTGGGTAGCACTCTCACCTAGCAGTAAAAAGGGTCACTGGTCCAAATCCCAACCATGACACTACCTGCCTGGAGTTTGCATGTTCTCCCTGTGCCTGCGTGGGTTTCCTCCGGATACTCCGGTTTACTCCCACCCTCCAAAGACATGCTGATAGGTTAATTGGCTTCTGTCTAAAATTGGCCCTAGTATATGAATGTGAGTTAAGGACCTTAGATTGTAAGCTCCTTGAGGGTAGGGACCAATGTGAATGTACAATGTATATGTAAAGCGCTGCGTAAATTGACATCGCTATATAAGTACCTAAATAATAATAATAATAATAATATTAATGTTAATGTTGATTGAGAGAGTAAAGTTTGGCTTTAAATGTGCAGAAAAGCAAGGGGAGTATTAACCGACAAAATACTAATTTAATTCAGGGATAAGAGGTCTTTAATTTCAGTGACTGCAATTTCTTAAATTTCATTGGCTCCCAGTTAAAAAGGTTGTCAATGATACTTTAAAACTTTTTGACTTTATTTGACAAAAAAGCTAATAACAGTAAGTGACCAACTCCACTGGGGCCTCGTTCTGCAAATTAGCACACCAGTATCCCTGTTTACACACATAACTATTAAAATATGCATAAGAAATATAGGACAGTCATAACAGGGAATTAGAGATCAGAGGAGCCATAAAGGACCATGACCGGACTTTTAAGTCTGAAGTCAGGCAGCAGGCACTTAGAGATAAGAGGACCATTCATTCTCTTTCATAGTGCAGGCCTTTCTGTCCCCTCATCTGTGTCAACAAGCATTGTGGAATTTATACAAAAGATTTACAAGGGCTAATAAGCTAGAAAGAAAAAAAAAATCTAGTTAGAGATTCAGTTTACATAGCTTACTCTGAGTGGTATAAAGTACAAAATGAGATAGTAATATTCTTCAAAATTTCCTTAGTCCCTAATTAAAGTGGTAGATAAAGGCCTCTTGTATAAAATATTTTTATTCTTCTACCTACAGATAAGCTTACAAGTTACAGTGGCGGCTGGTGCTGGGGGTGGGGCGGCAAACAAGACATTCTGCCAACCCCAAACTGTTACTACAAAGTTGGGAGCATGAAATTGTCCAAAATGTCTTGGTATGCGCCTTAAGAGTTACCTTCATTGGAACTAAGGAGCCAAGCCCAACCCCTGAAAAACAACCCCAAACCATAATCCCCCATCCACTAAATGATTTGGACCAGTGCACAAAGCAAGGTCCATAAAGACATGGATGATTGAGTTTGGGGTGGAGGAACTTGACTGGCTTGTACATAGTCCTGACCTCAACCCGATAGAACACCTTTGGGATGAATTAGAGCGCAGACTGCAAGCTAGACCTTCTCTCCAACATCAGTGCCTGAGTAAAGTGTGAGTAAAGGCAGTAGTACTTTTTTTTTTTATAATTCCTTTATTTTCATACTGAAAAAATAGTGTGGCTATCAACCGGCACAAAATACATACAGTGTCAACATTCAGTAGCGGTCATACTGAAAGATAAGAAGGGGTCGTCAAACCAAATAAACATAGCAAATACTCCAATAGTATACTGGTAATAAGGCACAAATGGCAAGTCAACGAGACCGGAGTCCCATACAGGGTCATAGAGGCGACCAAACAGATGGTTATATGACCAAAAACCTCTAGAGGTGCATTAGGTGCTATACAGTACAGTATATTTTGTATTTTAATAACAGTTTGGGGAGCTAAGCAAACCAACAACCAGATGGGCCCGAACAAAAGGCACACAGAGTGATTGGCACTCATAGGATAATACAGTTTCTAACCGAGAAAGTCCACGACTGGATGATAACTATGGGGAAGGAGCATCAGCTAAAAGAAAAGGGGGGAGGAAAAGGGGGCAAAGGCCGGGAACCGACTATAAAAGAAGGGGGGAGAGGCCAGAAAAAGAGGGGAGAAGGACGAGAGAATTAGATACAGAAGAGTGGCAGAGAATCCCCCGACCAGGAGGCAAGGCAATCCCTGAGGGTCAACCAGACCTTGCTACTTTACGGAGATACTCGTCCATGTAGATGAAATGCTTCCAGGGTCCAAGTCTCCCGAAAGGTCTCCTCCCTGTTGTGCAAGGTGGCCGTGAGCTCCTCCATGTCTCTTAGTTCATTCACTTTAGAGAACCACAAGGACTTCGCCGGCGGATTCTCCAATCTCCAACAAAGAGGGATGCAAGCCTTGGCTGCATTCAATAGCTGGATGGTGAGGGAGGCCTTGTATTTCCAAATGGGGCACTCGGAGAGATGAAGCAGACATGCTGCTGGGTTGCCCTCCAAAGAGACGTCAGTCAAGTGTTTGATCGTGCGAGTCACCTCGAGCCATAAAGGAAGAAGTTTGGGGCAGGCCCAAAAAATGTGTAACATCGTCCCCTCTACGGCACCACAGCGCCAACACGCGCTCGAGACCTGCGGGAAAAAACGGTGCAGGGTGGTGGGCACCCTATACCATCGAGTCATGATTTTATAGCAGGTCTCTTGAATTCTGGTAGCCATGGAGGACTTCTGCGCAAAATGGAGAATATTCTCCCTCTGCGGGTCAGTGAAACGGGTGCCAAGATCTGCCTCCCACCTCGAAAGGAACGGAGGAATGAACCCTTCCGCCGGTTGGATTAATATGGAGTAAATAAGCGAGAGACTGTGCCGCACTGGGTCCCCCCGATGACAGACTTGTTCCAGGTCGGTAAGTTGATGGGAGATACCTGGGGTCCGTAGACATCCCCGCAGAAAGTTACGCAGCTGCAGACCGCTCTAGAAGTCCAAAGGAGGATCAGCAGCCAGCACCCCAGCCTCTGCTGACAGGTGGCCATTAGGCCCCACAAAGTCACATAAGCGAAGCCGATTGCCAGCTGCCAGGCGCTTAAAATGAGGATTCTGAATGCCCGGTGCGAAGTCCGGATTACCCAGAACCGGCACCATAGGAGAGGGCAACGGGGCTACCGAGGAGTGCCAAAAGGCATCCCTAATCACCAGTAAGGTACTGCCCAACGTGGGGTGGGTAGCTAGGTCCCTTGGCAGAGTTGTGGTGATCCACGGCCAGCTCTTAGCCGTGTCTCCAGAATCCTCCATTTCCATGGCCACCCAATGCTTTACCTCCGCATGGCAGTGCCAGTCCACCAGCCTAGTAAGGTGAGCAGCCCTGTAATACGCTTTCATGTCCGGGAGGCCAACCCCTCCTCTATCCTTCGCCAAGTGAAGGAGTTGGAGCCGGATTCGAGGCCTGCGATGCGACCAGAGAAAAGCACGAAACATAGAGTCAATGCGCTTGAAGAACGCTGGGGGGAGGCGGATGGGAAGCGCCTGAAGCAGATACAATACCCTCGGCAGCAGGGTCATCTTTAGGGCGCTGCACCATCCAAACCACGTCAGCGTGAGGGAGGGCAGTAGTACTTTTGACGATATAGTGTATGTATATATATATATATATATATATATATAAATGTATTTTATTTTTTATGTTGTCTTTGACATAAACAATAAAGGGTTCAGCATCTAATAGAGTAGCGATGGGTAAGAAACATTTAGCTCTTTAGCCTCTTATTTTGGCCTGATGTATACTGTAAACCTCTATAAAAAATTGTACTGTTTCAATTCCAAAACTATTATAGTACACTAAACCTTTCATCCCATCTCTAAATTATTGCATTTGCTATTTTGAAAAGGCAGAAAAAAGTGAAAGTATCCAAACTGCAACTTCACCTGTCACACGTCCTTGGATATCAATATCACTTCTTCCTTTGACCCCTTTTATAAGAAAATTGTCCACTCCTGCTCAATGAACTCTTGAGCCTCTTAACCACTGTGTACTCAATTTTCCTATAATAGGTCGAAAGAAAACATAACATCAAAATGTCCTACCTCCCCAAGCTTCCCTATTACTTCAGAGTACAGTGGAACCTCAGTTTACGAATAACGCGGTTAACAAGCATTTTGAAAGACGAGCAACTTTAAAAAAAAAAAAAATCTGACTTGGTTTGCAAGTGTTGTCTCGCAAAACAAGCAGAGTTCAAGCTAATGGGGTGTGCAGTACCGCATTTGGCCTGAGGTGCGGGGGCGCTGGAGCCGAGCGGAGCTGATCGGAGCCGTTCGCAAATGCTCGGAAATACTCCGTTCCCAGGTGTGTCCGAGCCTTCCCGAGGGTTTCCGAGGTCAGCCGAGCTGTCCTCGGGCCTTTACGAGTGTTTTCGAGGCTCTCTGGCACCCCCCACCTCTGGCCACATGTGGTATTGCATGCCATTGAAGTCAATACAGAAAAAAATATTTTAGTTTCCATTGACTTCTATGGGGAAACTCGCTTTGATATGCGACTGCTTTGGATTACGAGAATTCTCCTGGAAAGGATTATGCTCGTAATCCAAATTTCCACTGTATTACCAATCCCCAGTCTTATCCTCCATATGGAACAGAGGGAAATTCCAAAATGTTATGGTACACATGGAGACTGAGACTGGCAGACAATATGTCATATCTTATGTCTGGTGGACTCAATGGCCCAGATTCAAGAAGCAATTGCGCCCGTGTAACTATAAGTTACACGGCGCAATTGCTTACTTGCTCCGGTGTAACGAGTGCTCCTGATTCAGGAACCTCGTTACCTCGTCGCACTTATGCCTCGCAGATTTTAGGCTGCATTCTTGTGCTTGCCGCTAGGGGGTGCTCCCATTGTGATCAGCGTGTAGTATGCAAATTGCATACTACCACTGATTCACAAGCTTGCGCGGGCCCCGCGCAAGCCAGGTACGGAGTTTCCGTACGGCAACTTTAGCGCAAGGTTGCCCCTTCTAATAGTAGGGGCAGCCAATGCTAAAGTATAGCCGGCCTTCCCGCGCCGTGAAATTTGAATTTCACGGCGTTTGCGTAAGTGATTCGTGAATGGCGCTGGACGCCATTCACGTTCACTTTGAAGCAAATGATGTCCTTGCGACGTCATTTGCCGTCACACCTTCTATTTTTAGCCACACATTAAACCATAGCTGAAACTTGAAGGTAAGCAACTTTGAAGTGGAGAGCGATGCATGAGAAACTCACTTGTATACTGAATGGTACTCTAAATTTCCT
This sequence comes from Rana temporaria, assembly GCF_905171775.1. NCBI lineage: Eukaryota > Metazoa > Chordata > Amphibia > Anura > Ranidae > Rana > Rana temporaria. The sequence continues at coordinate 354,394,224 of NC_053491.1, forward strand.
AAAGTGTGGTCACCCTGGCTCAACTGTAATCATAATCTGAATCTTGTCCCCTCTTTATTCTCGATCTGAAGACAACACAATGATGACCTTATATACAGGGAGTTTCCAGGCCATGCCTCTTCCCTTCTAAGTTTCCTTCTTTCTCAACATATCATATCTTCTTGCTTTACCCACTAAAGCTGGCACTACCAGAACCCATGCCCCTTGTCCTTTTCCACTATAGGGCCTTCATAGCCCGTCATGATAAATTCTCCTGCTGACAGCTATATTCAGAGGCCCACCTCCATGTATTTCAAATAATTTTCTGCACCTAATTGGGTTTACCAATGCGTCCCTCCTGTCCCCATCCAACAAACTAATGCTTACACACTCATGTCATGTAATACCTGCCAGCATTTTTCTTTCACACTTCTGGTAAATGTATATTTTTCTCCTTCTCTAATCTTACCCAGTGTATTTCACATGAAATGTTTTCATATAATCTGCATGATTTTTTTTTTTTTTTTTTTTTTTTTTTTTTTTTTTTCACGTCAGACTCTGCTCACATTTAGCAGCGAGACTAGCTCACGGTTCGGCCGCCCATAACGTCTCTCTTGTGGCTTCGCATCATTCGTGGGGTTTGTTTATATATTTCAGTTCCTTTTTTTTTTTTTTTTTTTTTTTTTTTTTTTTTTTTGTATTGTATAGATATAGAATTAACATTGTTAATCCATTGATTACCGATTAACCAGTCTGACTGCATTACATTACTATTATAACATGACTAGCCCCCCCTTTTTTTTTTTTTTTTTTTTTTCCACCCCCCCCCCCCTTTTTCCCCCCTATCCCGAGATCTGTGTGCCGTGCTATCTTTTCTTTGATTTCTCACCTTTCTGCTTCTACCATTCCCTGGACAAACTTTTCTGTAGATTTAAACACTTTCCAGTTTTCCCAAACCACCCTGTATTTGTCTTCGCCACCTGTCTCTCTACAGGCAAGATACTCCATCTCTTCTATATATTCCACCCTTTCTAACCACTCTTTGATTAATGGCTTCTTTGGGTGTAGCCAGTTCTTTGGTATCAGGGCCTTTGCTGCATTTAGCAGCACTGGAACCAACGTTGTTCCGTACTGTTTTTTTGTTTTTTCCGTTCCGTGAAACAAACAGGTCAACGGGCTGCAAGGAATCCTCTCTCCCGTTATTTCTACAATATATTCCAAAATTTCTTTCCAGTATTCCTGCACTCTCGGGCAGTCCCACCATATATGCATAGTTGTTCCTTTTTGTTTACAATTTCTCCAACATAGTTCTGAGTTATTTGGGTGGATCTTACTCATTCTCACTGGGGTCAAGTGCCATCGGACCATACATTTGTAATTTGCTTCGATGGTAGTGTTGTCTGCTGCATGATTGTATACTGCACCTATCATTTGTTGTTTATCAATCTTTTTACCCAAATCGTTTTCCCATTTTTCTATAAAGGGGAGAGTTTCTTGGGACTCAAGCTCCGTTAGTATCCCATATGTCTTTGATATACCATGTGACAGGGGTTTATCCATATTACAAATTTTTTCTATTAGGTGTAGTGTTTTGTCTTCCCTAATTGGTTGTGGTAATGTGCTCACAAAGTGTTTTAACTGCATGTACTCCCATTCACTCATCGTGTGCTCCCCTTCTCCTATCTTTATATCTTGTCTTAGTTTAATTTTCCCCCGTGTGACAATATCTTTGAATTTTTTCTCCCCTAATAGTTTTCCAAAACGTGTTCCATTGCCTGGTGGAAAAAAATTTGTGCCTGCTAAAGGGATCAGTGGGGAGTTATACTCCCATTTTTCCCGTCTAAAAATTGTGTCCCATATTTTAAGTACGTTCCTTGTTATATTATGTGTATTTGTGCCCAATTCCCTCATTTTAGGTGGTATCCATACATTTCTGTTTAATTGTGTGCTACTTAATATTTCTTCCATTCGTACCCATTTTTTTTTTTGTGTATGTATTTGACCATTCTACCAGCCTAGCTAAATTGACAGCAAAGTAATATCTTTTTATATCAGGGAGCCCCATCCCCCCTCCTTTTTTTTTCATGCTCAACAATGAATAGCTTAGTCTAGCCTTTTTACCTGTCCATATATATTTCAGGATTACTGATTTGATTACTTTAAAAAAACTTTGCGGTATTTTTATTGGGAGCATTTGAAGTTTATATGTTATCTTCGGTAATATCATCATTTTAAACGCATTGATCTTACCTATCCAAGAGATGTGTTTTTTGGCAAGGTTTTTCAGGTCTTGGTTAATTTCGTTAATTAGGGGGACAAAATTAACCGCATATAGTTTTTCAAGTGTTGGTGTGATTTTTATTCCTAGATACGTTATAGCTTCTTTTTCCCATGTAAATGGGAACTCTTTCTATAGTTCTTCAGCTTCTTTTTTATCTATCCCCAAATTCAAAATAACTGTTTTTATCGGGTTTATTTTAAAATTTGAAAGTTCACCGTATCTTTTTATTTCCTTTATGATATTAGGGAGGGACGCCCTAGGTTTGGTCAAATATAGGAGTATGTCGTCTGCGTACGCCGCCACCTTGTGTTCTTCGTCTCCCACTCTCACCCCCCCTATGTCCGGGTTTTCCCGAATTTTTGCTAATAGTGGTTCCAGAGCTATTACATATAGGAGGGGTGAGAGCGGGCACCCCTGTCTGGTTCCATTTTTCATTTCGAACACAGAAGACATACCCCCGTTGACCTTCACCCTTGCCGTCGGGTGACTATATAGATTCTTCACCCATTTCAGGAACCTTGGTCCCAGGCCTATATTTTGTAGGGTTTCCATCATAAACCCCCAGTCGACTCTGTCAAATGCTTTTTCGGCATCTAGAGACATGAGTACGACTGGGGGTTTCTTTTTTGGATCCCGTTGCAGTAGCAACAGGGTCCTTATGCTATTATCTCTCCCTTCTCTGCCTGTTACGAAACCTGCTTGATCTGTGTTTATTACTTGCGGCATTAAACTTTTTATCCTAGTTGCTAGTACTTTCGCATATACCTTCAAGTCAGCATTTAGCAATGCGATTGGTCGGTAGTTGGAGCACAGGGTTCCATCTTTTCCTGCTTTAGGGATAATAGTAATATTTGCCAATAGGGATTCTTTTCTTATTTCCTCTTCCTCTCCTATTTTATTAAAATAATTGTACATCTCTGGGACCAGAAGTTCTTTAAATTTTTTGTAATATATAATCGGCAAGCCATCAGGACCTGGGCTCTTACCACACGGTGTTTCCTGGATCGCTTTATATATCTCATCTTGAGTTATTGGAGCCTCCAAGGATTCAATGTCATTTTGAGGGATTTTAGGTAATTTCACTTCCTTTAAATATTCCCTGATTTTCTTTTTTCTAATATTTTCCTGCTCTTGAGTTTCATTTATTCTTATTGCATATAATGAACTATAGAAAGTCCGAAAGGACTCAGCAATTTCGGACGTCCTATATTTCATCTGACCATCTTGATTTTTTATTTTTTCTATGTAGTTTTTCTTTTTTTTTTCCCTGGATATTCTCGCTAGGTATTTCCCTGGTTTATTCCCCCATTTATACCTCTCTTTTCTAACATTTTTGAATATGTCCCTTGTTTCAACCTTCATCAAATCTCTGAGCTGGCCCCTCTTTACAATAATTTCTTGATATATTTCATTTTCTCCTCGCTCTTTATGCGTTTGCTCCAATTCAAATAGTTCAGTTGTTAATTTTTCCATGTTTAATTTTCTTATTTTTTTTTTCCCCGCTCCTATCGAAATCAGTTTCCCTCTAATATATGCCTTGTGGGCCTCCCATACAGTGGCTACCCTTACTTCAGGTATATTATTAAGAATGAAATATTGCTCCAAATCAGTTCTCACTATGTTCATTACCTCGCTGTCCTCTAACAGTTCTTCATTTAAGTTCCATGATCCTTTTCTTTGCTCTATCTCTTTAAATCTAATTTTTACTGTTACCGGGGCATGGTCTGAGATTGTAGTTACCCCTATTGTGGTTTTAGCTACCTCTTCCAATAACTCGTGGTCTACCATTATATAGTCCAGTCTTGAGTATGTTCCATGGACAGAAGAGTAATAGGTATAGTCCCTTTTATTTGGATATGTTATCCTCCAAGGATCTATTAAACAGTGACTGTGCATTTTTTTTCTTAATATTCTTAACTGTTTAATATTTCGCCTCTGTGCCCCGGACGTACTATCAAGTTGATAGTCCATTGAGAGGTTGAGGTCTCCTGCGAGTATTACATGTCCAAATTTAAAATCCATTAAAGCATTCAGGATCCCCCTCAAGTATTTATGTGGTTGGCTGTTTGGACAATATATATTTGCTAACGTGTATTTTTTCCCTTGGAGTATTCCTTTTAAAAACAAATAACGGCCTTCCGGGTCCACTTTCCTGTCTTCTACTATAAAGGAGATGTTCTTCCCTATTCCTATGGCGACCCCCTTGGCTCTCTTCTTTGGAGAGTCCCCATAATACCAGGTAGGAACTGCCCGAGAATACAATCTAACACTAGAATCCAATGTTATGTGAGTCTCTTGCAAAAAAACTATTTCCGCTGAGTACCTTTCAACCTCTCTTAATACCATATGCCTTTTTTCCGGGCAGTTGAGACCTCTTACGTTATATGTTAAGAAATTTATATTTGTCATATTTTTCTCTTTTTTTTTTTTTTCCCTTGTGCTTTTCTCAGGTGCATTTGTTTTTCCCTGTTGCATGACACACAGATCTGGGCCCCTTTTCCTAATCTTCCCCTCCCCTCCCCCACCCGAACCCCTTCTCCCTCCCTCCCCCCCCTTTTACTCCCCCCCCACTTATATCTTGCCCCTTTGTTCTTCATTTGGGGCTTTCTCGTCCCCTTCCCCTCCCCCCCCTTCCCCATGATCGATCCTTGACCCTATGGTCATTTGGAGCTTTTTCTTATTTGGTGCTCTCGGCACTCTTTTGCTCCTCAGGCTAAGGTGGAGTTCTATTTTAGCCCGGTCTCCTATCCCCCGATATTGGGGAACTGGGGCAGGAGTACTCTCTGGGTCCCCCCTCTCCCCCGCCCCACCCTGGTTGCTTACTATATGGATCCTCCCCGCCCCCCTCCCTGCCCGCCTCCCCTCCCCCCCCTCCCCGATCAGCCAACATTGTTAGTAATTTTTTGGTATTGGGATGTCTAATCTATGACAGAATTCTGGTATTTCCTCCAGAAACCTCAGTCTTGCCGAAATACCATTTTTCCTGCCTATTAGGCACGCTGGGAATCCCCAGTTGTACTGGATATCATGTTCCTGTAGGACTCCTAACAGTGGTTTTAAGCTTCTTCTTCTTTTTAACGTCTCTTGTGACAGGTCTTGGTAAATTTGGATAATATGTTGATCGTATTCTAATGGCGACTTCCCTCTCAGTTTTCTCCATAGTTGGTTTTTTTCTTCCCAACTTTCAAATCGAACAATAATGTCCCTAGGATATTCTTGGGGTCTCTCTCTAGGGCGTCTTATCCTGTGTGCTCGTTCTATACTTAGTGGGGCGGTTGTTTCTCTCTCTAGTATTGGGTTACAAATGTTTCTTATTATTTCTGGGAGGTCCTCAGCCTGTGTTGTATCTGGGACTCCGCGTATTCTGATATTCTTTCTTCTATCTCTGTTTTCCTGATCTTCTAATTTATATGCCTGTTCTCGTTGATTAATTTTTAATGCTTTTATTTCATCTTCTAGTTTTTTAACTGAGGTTACATTGTTGTCTACTTTTTTCTCCACTTCTTCCACTCTTTCCAGTATATACCCCATGTTTCTCTCCATTTTTTCCATTTGCGATTTGAGTGATCTTTCTAGGGCAGCGAACATTCCTTCCATTTCCATTTTTGTTGGCAAAAGTGTCATGTCCTGCATTTCTTCCTTGTTTCCCTGTTCGAGATCTGTTTCTCTGTCCTGGTCTGTTCTGATCTCTGAGAGTGATTCTGAGAGTGTTTCTAAGTCAGCAAGTGTATTGGTAGCTCCTTTTTTCTTATCCTTTTTCTTGTCTTTTTCTGCTTGGCCCCCTCTACCAGTTAGGGGTTTATCTGTATGTTGGCTATCTCCATTTGTCCCATGTGTCACAAATTTACACATCGGACCTGGGCTTTGGCTTAACCGGGGGACCTTTGGGATTGCCCCTCCTTTCACTGCCTTTCCCCTTGTAGTCATCCTTCACCCCTCTTGGTCTTACAGTAATCCTATTTATTAAACTGTGTTTTTACCAATGTGTCTCAGAAAATTTTCCTTATCTTAATACTGTTCCATTCCAGGACCTAGATATACGTTCACGAAAGGGTATGGCGATTAGCTATGTGGCTTTACGTCCGGCTGATAGGTTTCCAAGCATGTTCTCGGAGTGTCTTAATTACTCCATATGAAAACTTCCAGGGTATACTTTAGCTGGTAGTGTTTGCTTGTTACCTTTATGACTGAGTATACGCTGTTACCTATATTTTGCCAATCAGATTAAAATTGCTATCGCCATTTTTGAGTTAAAGATATTTGGGGTATCAAACACCAATACCCCCGTACTGACCCCTCTTTTATATCAGTCTCCAGTGTCAGTTTGACAAAAAAAAAATGTAATGTGGACTATAAAACATCACTGTCTTCCCGTGGAATTCTACGCGTGTTTCACATGTATCAGGTGTCCCTGTGTCTTTAATTGATTAATTGATTTATCTCAACAGAAAGGAGAGCGGTACAAAGGAAAGGGGCCTCCAAGAAAAAATATAAACAATATGGTTCCAATCACTAGGAATATCGTTAATCCGCACGGGTCCCTTATATCACTTGTTACCTGTCTTCATATCAGTTCCTTCCGAATGTTAACTCTTCTGAGTGCAAATGCCCCATTGATATACATTGGTATATGTGTATGTATTTTTTTTTTCCTTAGTTCATAGTTCATGGTTCTTAATTCATAGTAAAACGTTGTACTCACCCCTCTGGTGAATGTGGTGCACTCACCATTCTGGTAGTTTTCAATGAAGGAAAAAAAAGAAGCCAAATCGGAACTACTTCAATAGATTTCTGATCTTACCCTCCTGTTGTGGGTCCAGGAACCGTCTCAGTCTTCTTCCATTTGGTAGGGTAAGCTACTTAGACTGTGGGGCTACGTGGTGCTGCATGCTGCTACGTCTCCCTTTCGTCAGCCTGCTCTCTAATTGCGGGGACCGGTGTTTATACACTTTACTTGCTGCAGCCCAGCACACCTGCCGTCCGTGCAGTCCGTCCCTCACTCCGCAGAGCGAGCGAGACGGAAAGGTTCTCTGATGCTACGGGGGGCTACGGCCCCCTCTTACCTCACTGCAGCTCCCCCTCCCCGCTCTACACACGAGACGTCTCCTGGCAGTGGTTTCGCGAGACCGCACTCCACCGCCGCCACTCAGAGAGAGAAACCGCGCTACACCTGGTCACACGCTGCGGGCTCCGAGAATCAACAGGCAGGCCGACCGAGAAGAGGGAGGTGATGATCCCACACGCATCTCCGGACGGGGGGGGGGGGAGAGGTCTAACAGGGAGAGGGAGAGATCCGACTCCTAATCATCTCCAGAATCAGAGCAGGGCTGGAGGGCGAGAGCTCCCGTCTAGCTACTCCTCCATACTGACCGGACCATTCCGAGACTCCTCCCTTTCCGCCTCCGGGGGCATATAATCTGCATGATTTGATTGTCTTCCTCTCAATGTACTTTTATAGTTTGTTGGAAAACCAGTAAAATACATGTGAAAGAAAGTAAAAGCAGCTGTAAAAATAGGAACTTGAAGGTTCAACAATCTTTTTTTTTTTTTGTATAGCAATTCTTCAGTGTTAGTGTAATTTGGGGTGTAGCAGAGATATGTCCTACTTTGTACTGAAAGGCGCCCCTTATCTCCTTTTTCAAGTTGGAAAGTATGGTAGTGAGTGACACCACCAAATCACACTCCAAATCCATAGAGACTAGCAAAGGCAGTAATATCTCTTTAAGGGTAGATAAATGGCTATGAAGTTCAAGGCAAAAGACTGTATAGGCAGTCATATGTCTGGAAGTACAATGCTGTTTTTTTTAGAAGAACTCCTAGATGAAAAGGGAATTATTTTAGCACAGTGGTGAGGCATAATCAACATAAGTAGATGGACCAGAGCCATCGTATTTTACGTCGTTTACGTAGTACGTGAATATGACTAGGAGTAGGTTACCTTTACGTCGTAGGCAGTGATTCGACGTATCTTAGGCAGTTGTTTCGACGTGATTCTGAGCATGCGCACTGGGATGCGGCCACGGGACGGCGCATGCGCCGTTCATTTTAAGTACTTCTATGGGGCTTGGCCCATCATTTGCATTGGGTCACGCCTCATTAGCATGGCTCACGCCCACTTCCACCTACGTTGGCTTACGTCGAGGAAACCCAGCATAGATTTGACAGCAAGTGGGAGCAAGTGCTTTGTGAATACTGTGCTTGCCTCTCTGCGCTGCATCGGCGTAGCGTATATTCATAAATAAATATATATATATATATAAATATGCGCCGATGTATGTGAATCCGGGCCAATATATTCCAGAATATCTGTAAAGAACTATTTACTGTTTGTTAACCACTTACCCCCCCGGACCATATTGCTGCCCAAAGACCAGAGTACTTTTTGCGATTCGGGACTGCGTCACTTTAACAGACAATTGCGCGGTCGTGCGACGTGGCTCCCAAACAAAATTGGCGTCCTTTTTTTCCCACAAATAGAGCTTTCTTTTGGTGGTATTTGATCACCTCTGCGGTTTTTAGTTTTTGCGCTATAAACAAAAATAGAGCGACAATTTTGAAAAAAATGAATATTTTTTACATTTTGCTATAATAAATATCCCCCAAAAATATATAAAAAAACATTTTTTTTCCTCAGTTTAGGCCGATACGTTTTCTTCTACATATTTTTCGTAAAAAAAAAATCGCAATAAGCGTTTATTGATTGGTTTGCGCAAAAGTTATAGCGTTTACAAAATAGGGGGTATTTTTATGTCATTTTTATTATATTTTTTTTACTAGTAATGGCGGCGATCAGCGATTTTTTTTTTCCGGTACTGCGACATTATGGCGGACACTTCGGACACTTTTGACACATTTTTGGGACCATTGGCATTTTTATAGCGATCAGTGCTATAAAAATGCATTGGATTACTATAAAAATGCCACTGGCAGTGAAGGGGTTAACACTAGGGGGCGGGGAAGGGGTTAAGTATGCCTGGGTGTGTTCTTACTGTGGGGGGGGGGTGGCCTCACTAGGGGAAACACTGATCCTCGGTTCATACATTGTATGAACCGAAGATCAGCATTTCCCCTGCTGACAGGACCGGGAGCTGTGTGTTTACACACACAGCTCCCGGTCCCCGCTCTGTACCGAGCGATCGCGTGTGCCCGGCGGCGATCGCGCCCGCCGGGCACACGCACGGGAGTCGGGGGCGAGCGGGGGGCGCGCGCGCGCCTCCGGCGGCGCACGCGCGCCCCCTAGTGGCGGCTGGGAGAGAGGACGTCATATTACGTGCTCTCGCCCAGCAGAGCCACCTTGTGGACGTATAACTGCGGTGCGCGGTCGGCAAGTGGTTAAATCTGAACACAACAAGTTAATTGAAAGAGTGACCATGATGTTGGGACACATACTGTTAGATGCTAATGTCACCAACTCCAGCCCACCTGTCTGTCTGTTGTGATGTAAATTAATCTAGGATGTCTTCTGAGGATCTTTCATTGTGCTTGTGCTAATTGACCCTGTATTGTGTGAAGGAGTAGTTTAGGGGACAACAAGGCTAGCCTAAAGGTCATGTGTCTGAGTCATCAGCTGTAGTTAATTAGCTCATGTAAATTAGGTCTGGTCACAGGTGTATTTTCAGAGTAAAATGAGGAGAATGTAAGAACCTCCTCTTTTGGTGTATAAAACTTGTAGTTTTGCAATAAAGTGTCAGACCTGCTGGAAACCTAATAACAGAGCTATGTCTCGTCTTTAGGGGGGAATTATTATTATGGGTCTCGTTTGTCTGACTGTGGTGTGTCGGTAGTTGCCCAATGTTCGGAAAGGTAATATCCTAAATGGCGTTAACCCTTTCGTATCTGGGGTGCCGTTACAGGCTCCATGCACACAGGACACACAAAAATGTTGTTCTGAACGTCGGATTGCTGGCAGGAAAACACTGCTTTAAAAACTTAATTGTATCAGCGTTTTGCATTGCCGTCAATGCACGTTTAGCGGCGCTAGCTTTCAGCCATGTTTCTCTGCCTCCATTCAAAATCAATGGTTCCCTATGGGAGCCCATTGATTTGAATAGAAGTCGCACCGCAAGTCAGATCTGACTTGTGGTGCAACTTGTGTGCTGAGGATGAAGGGAGACTCCGGCAAAAATGAAAAAAATTGGCGTGGGGTTCCCCCCTCGGACGATACCAGGCCCTTTGGTCTGATATGGATTTTAAGGGGAACCCCCTACTCGGCATGGGAGTCCCCCAAAATTCATACCAGACCCTTAACCGAGCACACAGCCCGGGCCAGTCAGGAAAGGGGGTGGGGACGAACAAGCACCCCCCTTAACCGTACCAGACCACATGCCCTCAACATGCCCCCAACATGCCCCCACCCCAAAGTACATTCTCCCCATGTTGATGAGGACAAGGGCCTCTTCCTGACAACGCTGGCCGTTGGTTATCGGAATCTGGGAGCCCCCTTCAATAAGGGGGCCCCCAGATCCCAGCCCCCACCCTATGTGAATTAGGAAGAGGTACATCGTACCCCTACTCATTTATATGGGGGGAAAAATGTAAAAAAAAACACACTACACAGGTTTTTAAAGTAATTTATTTGGCAGCTCCGGGGGTCTCTTCCGACTTCTCCTCTCTCTCTGGCCTCTTCTCCACACTTGCCGGTTCTTCTCCCACTCTCCAGTGTCTTCTGCCAGGCTCGTCCGCTATCTTCTGCTCTTTTTTCTAGCAGGTGTCCGGTCTTCTCCATCATCTTTTTCCCTCTTCTCTTCTTCCGATGTTGACACAACACTCTTTCCCGTTGTAATGCTGTGTGCGCTGTGTGCAATGACTTATATTGGCATGGGGCGCCCCTTATGATGTCACCATCCCATCATGCCCCGGGTGGTGACATCATATGGGGCGGGCCACCGGATGACATCACCCGGTGACCACGCCCCATGCCAATATAAATTGTTGCGCACCACGCAGCTATACACAGTCTAAACATTTTTTTTTAAATGCTAATCGCTGCAAAAAACGCGGAAAGCACAGCAAAAAGCACTGCACAAACATTCAAAAGCAACATGCATAGATGTGAATCGAGCCTAAGATAACAAATTATCACTTATTGAGTTCAGGTCCATATTACCATTCTTGCTAGGATGGAAAAACAATTGTAATAGAAGGGTTGAAATACTGACCATTTTAGGAGCAAATGCCGCTACAGGTTCCCACCAGTGCTGTTTACTTAACCGGAAGCCTCAGAATGTGTCCATGTGATCTTTGTTGAAGGGAAGAATCAGAGTTAGGCTTGGCTGTTCCTTCCCTTTAAAGCAGATATTATGTGATAAAAGGAATTAGCTTTGGTTATGTGGCTAATATTGGAGGGAGCTCATAGTAAAATTTTCTCCGGAAAATATATTTACAACAGCCCAAGCACTTTGGGAGTCCCAAGTGGCCATTTTCATCAGGGCTTGCGATTGATCATACTGTGCGTTTTTGAAAAGTAGTGCTACTTTTGGTGCGATCCAGTGCGATTTCAGCCCATTCAAATGAATTTCTGTGCAATTTAGGTTTGAAACCGCTCAATAACTTCAATACTTGCAACAAAAGTTATCCATTTATCCTTATTGCCAGTACTATATGAAATTTATCGAAACCTGACAGAGGATCAAACATTTCAATGCTGCAAATCTAAAACTAAAAAAAAAAAATTGCCTATAACAACTTTTTTTTTTCAATCAAAAATATAAATAATTCAGCAATTTTCTGTCTGTGATGAGCCCAGAGACCAACAAGTCAGCTTTGCGAGCAAGCAGAGGTTTGGAGCATGATATGTGGATTCAAATTAGGAAAACTGTCATCCTCCCATCGCAGTTTTGTGTACAGTGACTCGTCTCCAAATGCTATCTCGCCATCTGCAGCGTTCTCATTTACAACCTTTTCAGTCCACATTTTATTCATTAGATTTCAAGCGTAAATGAATGTATGTAGTCATTCTGTGGAGAAAAACACCAATTATCTAGTTCTCCGCTCTGTTGCAAATCAGCACAGCTGCCCTTTAAAGGGTAAAGTACAGGTTGGTGTACATGAAAGAAATGCAGCACAAGGGTGATGTCAGGCAGTGCATCTCACAATTTAAAAAAATTAGAAGACAATCTGCTGAATATTTTTAAAGTATATCTAAAGCCAAAACTTTGTTTCCATTTTGGCTAGCATAAGGAGGGATAAAACTCTTGTTTTGTTTCTTTTTGCGGTGGGGGGAGGTTTTTGTGTCCAATTATGAAGATTTCCATTTACTTCCTGTCCTGTAAACTTAACAGGAAGTGAGAAGATATCTGTTCTGAGACAGTTATGACAGGAACTCATTTGAATGTTTACTCCTAAAGGGGTTGTAAAGGTTTGTTTCTTATTTTCTAAATAGGTTCCTTTAAGCTAGTGCATTGTTGGTTCACTTACCTTTTCCTTCCATTTCGCTTATACATTTTTTTTTCTTTGTTTTCTTTGTCTGATTTTCTCACTTCCTGTTCCTCCCCGGTAAGCTGTTCTGACTGACTAACCCTAAGGCCCCATACACACGAGAGGATTTATCCGCAGATACGGTCCAGCGGACCGTATCCGCGGATAAATCCTCTCGAGGATTTCAGAAGATTTCTATGCGATGGCGTGTACACACCATTGCATTGAAATCCGCGCTGAAATCCTCTGCCGATGACGTGTCGCGCCGTCGCCGCTATTATGACGCGGCGACGGGCGCGACGCTGTCATATAAGGAATTCCACGCATGCGTCAAATCATTACGACGCGTGCGGGGAATCCCTATGGACGGATGGATCCGGTAAGTCTGTACAGACGAGCGGATCCATCCGTTGGAATGGATTCCAGCAGATGGATTTGTTGAGCATGTCAGCAAATATCCATCTGCTGGAAATCCATCCCAGGGGAGATTTATCTGCGGATAAATATCCGACGGAGTGTACACACCATAGGATCTATCCGCAGAAACCCATTTGATGGGATTTATCTGCGGATAGATTCTATGGTGTGTATGGGGCCTCAGCCAGATGATGGGGCAAGCTTACTGAGTAGAAACAGGAAGTGAGAAATTCAGACAAAGAAAGAAAAACATTTAGAAGGGAAATCAAAGGAAAAGGTAAGTGAACCAACAATGCACTAGCTTAACCGCTTGGGATCCGCGCTATAGTCAAATGACGGCTACAGAGCGGATCCGAAAATCCAAGTAGACGTCACTTGACGTCCGCCCCTTTGCGCGTTCCCTGCTGCGCGCTCTGGACACAGCCAATTACAGATCGCCGCGAATGGCCAATCAGAGTGGCCATTTGCGATGCGATCTGTGCGGCCAATGAGAGATGATCTCATATGTAAACATATGAGATCATCTCTCATTGCCGTTTTACACAGAGACAGCGGTGCTGTCTCTGGAGAAGAGTACGATCTGTGTCCCTTGTACATAGATCGGTCACCCCCCCTCCACCTACAGTTAGAACACAAAGCAGGGAATACATTAAACACAGATCTCCACGTGCTGTCAGGGAGAGAGGAGACCGATCTGTGTCCCTTTACATAGGGACACAGCATCGGTCACCTCCCCCAGTCAGTCCCCTCCCCCCACACAGTAAGAACACAATGAGTAAATACATTTAACCCCTTCCTCACCCCCTAGTGTTAACCCCTTCAATGCCAGTCACATTTATACTGTAATTAGTGCATATTTATAGCACTAATCGCAGTATAAATGTGAATGGCGCCAAAAATGTGTCAAAAGTGTCCGATGTGTCCGCCATAACGTCGCAGTCCCAATAAAAATCGCAGATCGCCGCCATTTCTAGTAAAAAAAAAATAATAATAAAAAATAATAATTCTGTCCCTTATTTTGTAGGCGCTATAACTTTTGCGCAAACCAGTCGCTTATTGCGATTTTTTTTTTTACCAAAAATATGTAGAAGAATACGTATCGGCCTAAACTGAGGAAAAAAAATGTTTTTTTTTTTTTTTTTAATTGGGATATTTATTATAGCAACAAGTAAAAAATATTGTATTTTTTTTTTAAATTGTTTGTTTATAGCGCAAAAAATAAAAACCGCACAGGCGATCAAATACCACCAAAAGAAAGCTCTATTTGTGGGGAAAAAAGGACGTCAATTTTGTTTGGGAGCCACGTCGCACGACCGCGCAATTGTTAGTTAAAGCGACGCAGTGCCGGAAGCTGAAATTTCACCTGGGCAGGAGGGGGGTATATGTGCCCAGTTAGCAAGTGGTTAAAGGAACCTATTTAGAAAATAAAAAAACAAACCTTTACAACCCCTATAATTCCTGTTCTGGTGGCAACTCAAAATGATGGATCTACCCTCACTTTCATTTCCTGTGTTAGTGGTAATCAGGACAATTACAGAGGGAAAATCTGGGACAAAGTCAGCAATAACAACCTGACAACAATAACAAACGTCCAACCTCTCACCATATCCTCATACAATCTCTAATCAGGCCCATTTGTGTGCAGGCCCCACTTCTGTCCTGATAGCTACTGCAACTGATGAAGTGGATTGGGTCTTTGGGCCATGTCATACATATCTGTCACCAGCCCCAGATCTGCTGAGTTCCAATGCTTTGTCCTATATGGTTACTCCTTCACAGGCCATACCTGCTACCGGTAGTTGTTTATGTGATTGAAACTGATGCATTTTGCCATCGTTTGGGGATTCTACTGATGGCAAGATATCACATGGGTCTTCATCTGTGGTGGAATTGTGGCCCTGACTTTAGCCAAATGGATGGAGGTTTTGTGTAGCCGGTAAGAAAGTGACTAAATGACCTCACATTATGCCAAGGGAGGCATGCGTCAGAAGGCTCTTGGCTGAGACCCAACTTTTTGGATTCCTACAGGGCTCATTTAGACTTACAATTGGTGGAGAAGCAATGATAGTGGATGTCCACATCTTTGCTTCAAGGCTGTGGCACAAACTATACTCCCATTGCATTGACCGGGCATTAAAGCAATTGGGGTCGGCACTGCAAGTACCCTGCAAATGCATGCAATGCCTGTGGTTGCCACAGTGTGGCATTTATGGGCTTAAAGCAAGTGATAAGGAGGTGACATATTGCATCCTCAACATGTGTCAAACGCCTCTGAAAAGTGAGCAGCAGTCAGATTGCTTTTCAGAGGCGAACGACGGGCTTCAATCTAGCTGTACTTCAAAACTTAGTCACAATATGTCAGTGAGTAGCTCTCTGCAGTTTGCAAATAGGGTTACCAAATGGTGATCCTATCCTTGCTAAGGGCATATTATCCCTTAGCCCATGGGTCTTCAAACTACAGCCCTCCAGTTGTTCAGTAACTACAATTCCCATCATGCCTAGCCATGTCTGTGAATGTCAGTGTGTTACAATGCCTCATGGGATGTGTAGTTCTACAACAGCTGGAGGGCCGTAGTTTGAGGATCCCTCAGGGCTCTTAAATATTTCTTATTCTACCCTCTAATTACTCTAGGAGCCCACTCACATTATTATGTTGTAGAAATGGATGGCAAATACTTTTACCACACCTAGGAAGTACAGTGCACTGAAACACACAGATTTGTAGTCCATTATTCGATGCATTAAAGGCATGCTGCTCATCCAATAAAAATGAATGGGGTGCCTCAACACATGGCAACACGTTGCATTAAAGCACATGCGTTATTGCAACACAAGGGGGGTTATTTACTAAAGTCAAATCCACTTTGCACTACAAGTGCAAAGTGCACTTGAAATTGCACTGAAAGTGCACTTGGAAGTGCAGTCACTGTAAATCTCAGGGGTAGATCTGAAATAAGGGCAAGCTCTACTGATTTTATTATCCAATCATGTGCAAGCTAAAATGCTGTTTATTTTCCTTGCATGTCCCCCTCAGATCTACAGCGACTGCACTTCCAAGTGCTCTTTCTGTGCAATTTTCTAGTGCACTTTGCACTTGTAGTGCAAAGTGTATTTGCTTTTAGTAAATAACTTCCAAGGTTTACTAAAACTGATGCACACAGAATCTGGTGTAGCTGTGCATAGTAACCAATCAGCTTCTAGGATTTATTGTCAACACTTAATTGAACAAGCTATAAGCTGATTGGTTACTATGCACAGCTGCTCCAGATTAGTACACCTCACCCATACTGTAAATGTGGCCTAAAGCTCACGGCAAAATTGAAATCTCAAGTTCAAACAGTGCGTTCCGCCTGTCACAACTCCCACCTTTTTTATTTTATTTAAACAAACAAGATTTATTTTACCCGTTTGACATTTTAGAGGTTCACTTCTCCGTTCCTCTCAGCTGGTCTGTGAATGTTCTCAAGTATTTATCACATATAATTTTTATTTGCTGACCTACTTGTATTTCCTGCTTATTTCCCAGCGGAATAAGCATGCTGGCTTATCATAAATGCACTTTGTAAATATGGCATATTCTATAGGTTTATTAGGTAGAAGGAATTAGGTGGTGCTGGAACAGGAAAAATAAAATATATCTACTGCTGCTGTATGTAATACCATGTGCTCATATGGGGGGAACTATAGTTCAATTTTACATACATTAGAAAAAAAAATTGATAACATCTATGTAAAGAAAAGAAAAAAAAGTCTGCATAGTGTATGATGGAAAAAAAACCCGATGTTTTATTATTTGCTGTCTTCTGCTGCAGAGATTTCCCCTCACTTCCTGTTTGAGAGACATAACAAGAACTGCGGAAGTGAGGGGGAAATCCTTCACTTTGGTTTTCACTGTGCCCATTGGAAGATTTACCTGTTCTGTTGCATGTTAAAGTGGTTGTAAAGGCTGAAGGTTTTTTACCTTCATGCATTCTGGTTGACACCGGGCCAATTAGGCCTAGGTGTCACTGACTAAATGAGGGGGGGACGACAGGGTTAAGTGAGCCTCATCCCCCCTCCCTGGACAGCGCCAGCGGAGAAAGCTTCGGCTGAGGATGGCTGACGAGCTGATGGATATGCTCCGGGAGCGGGTGCGGTCCGATGGCGACTTCCTCGCCCGTGTTGCCGCCGACTTGGGAGTGCTGGGACCGCCCTCCTCGCCGTGCCACACTACAGGTACCAACGTGGGGGGTCGGCGGGCCCCTCGTAGGGCCATCCGGCCGCCTGATCGATTGAGCCCGAGCCCCCTGAGAGCTTCACAGCGGCGGGGGAGCTCTGTGGCAGCTGGAGCTGGGAGGGGGGGGGGAAGGGGCGGGGCCGCCGCTCGTACGCGCGTCGGCGCGGTAGCTCCGCCCCCTTCTTGTCGCAGCTCTCCTCGTGGCATCTATTCACTCCCCTGCCGAGTGCCTGTTGTGAGCTGTCCCCTTCCACAGTCTGGCTCTGCTATTATGGGCAATGCAAACGCCTCAGATGGATCCAGCTCCTCAGCTACAGAGGAGGCTGGTTTAGTGTCCAATACTGTCCCCATTGCTGCAGCCGCACATATTGTAGACCCACCTCCTGATCAGCCTATTGTTAATGACCCCCCAGCGTCTGTATTTGAGGATGCTGGGGAGGATGCTGGAGCCCCCTCTTCCCCCCTTTTATTTAATTCTGTCGATGACCCCCCCCGCGCCGGGTGTCGCAAGCGCGACCGCTCCCGCAGACGGGAGTTACGGTCCCCTTCCAGGTCCTCCTCCCACAGCTCAGGTAGATATTACAGGCGTAGCAGAAGCCGTCGCCATAGGTCACACAGGCGTCGCAGCAGGTCCAGGCGCTCCAGATCTTCTCGCTGGAGGTCGCCGTCCTCCTCTCGCAGCCGATCTAGGACCCAGGCGGGCCGGGAGGGTTATCGTAGGTCCACATGCGGATCGTCAAGGCGCTCTAGGCAGCCTTCTCGCGTGGACATCAGGTCCGGCGCGCCCGCCTCCTCTGCTACCCCATTGGCTGCTCCTGTCCCAGGGGCTCTCCCTTCGATGTCGGTTCTGCCTCCACGTGATCCAGTGCCTGCTCCTCCGGTGATGCTGCCATCCGTGATTTCTTCAGAAATGCCTCCTGCTCCGTCTCCTGCCGTGGTTGGTGAGTTTGACTACGCGGGGGCCTGGGGGGCTGGGGGCGGGTCGCAAGGTTTGGTTCCGGCCCTTAAGGCCTTGTTGACGCAGCTGGAGTCCGGTTCCCAAGGGGCGGTCTCGCCTCTTCCGAGCAAACGGGCTCCGTCTCCGCCAAGAGCTGGTGTGTACAAGGAGTCTTTTTTCTGCGGGATTAGCCCGTTGGGTTCACACGTTAGCGACGACATTAGACAAAAAATTTGGGATAACAAGTATGTAGACATCTGGTCGCTGGTATCGGTGGACCAACATACAATTGATAGAGAGCGCAAGCCTTTCACGGATAGATCAGCGGAGCGTAGGCCCCGTGTCGCCAGGACAATAGGTAACTGGCTTCAGGCTTTTGCGGTGCTGGGTGGGATAATGGGAGAGAAACATCCCGAACGCTGTTCTGAACTCTTCATCTATTTGGATTCGGTCTACAATGCATTCAAATCCCATGGCGGCAGTGCCTGGTGGAAATACGATGAGGAGTTCCGAAGGCGCTTGTCGTTGCAGCCCGAAGTGGGGTGGGGTTGCAAGGCTACGGACGTCTGGCTGCGTCTTATGATGGCGCAGAGACAGACTCCCTTTCTTGGCGGGGCCGCGGCGTCCTCAGCAGGCCAGCAGGGCGCGGCGGCCGCAAAGAGACCCGGCACTTGCTGGCTCTTTAACGAGGGCCATTGCAAGTTCTTCGGGCTATGCAAATTTAAGCACGAGTGCTCCTCTTGTGGGGGCCCCCACGGTGCAGTCCGTTGCCCCCGCGGTGCTAAACCTGCGCAGAGGGGAGCAGCGCCTGCTGATGGGAAAGACGCCAGTGAGCGTGGACGAGATGTTGCCCTGGCTAGAGCGCTACCCCAATAGGTCTGAAGGGGAACAACTGCGCTTAGGTTTTTTGTATGGTTTCTTCATCCCCTTTGTTCCTTCAGCGTCACCTCAACTGGCTGGCAATTTGCAATCGGCTGCACTTTATCCGGAGGCTCTTCGGGACAAGGTTAGTAAGGAAGTTAACCTGGGTCGCATTGAGGGCCCATTTTCATACCCCCCTTTTCCCAATTTGAGGGTTTCTCCTTTGGGAGTGGTCCCCAAAAAGGACAGTGGTAAGTTTCGCTTAATTCACCATTTGTCTTACCCGAAGGGCTCATCGGTAAACGACGGCATCTCCAAGGAGGAGGCTTCGGTTTCCTATGTCTCTTTTGATAAGGCGGTGATGTTGGTCCGGCGAGCTGGTCGGGGCGCCCTCATGGCCAAGACGGATGTTGAATCCGCCTTCAGGTTGTTGCCGGTACACCCGGATTGCTACCATCTTCTGGGTTGCTGCGTGGATGGCCTGTTTTACTATGATACCTGTTTACCGATGGGGTGCTCCATATCGTGCCACTATTTCGAAATGTTCAGTTCTTTTTTGGAATGGGTGGTGCGACGTGACACTGGCTGCAGGTCTATTATTCATTATTTGGATGATTTTCTGATCGTGGCCCCGGGTAAGTCTCCCACATGTCAAGTTTTGTTGAATTCTTTCTGTGCCTTGATGAGCAGGTTTGGTGTTCTGCTTTCCGCCGAAAAGACAGTCAGTTGCAGTCGCTTTTGGGTCTCCTGGTTTTCGCATGTCGCATAATGCCGATGGGTCGGGTTTTTTCACGTCGGCTATCTTTGGCTACCAAAGGGGCTAAGCGGCCTGAGCATCGGATACGTCTGACTTCATCTCTGAAAGCGGACCTGTTGGTATGGCGTGAATTTTTGCGGCGCTACAACGGTCGCACATGTTTTTTGTCAGATGAGATGTGTAATCAGGAGTTGTCCCTGTTCACCGATGCGGCTGGATCGGTGGGCTACGGTGCAATTCTCGGATCGGACTGGAGTGCGGAATTATGGCCGCAGCAGTGGCAGGATGAGGGGTTGTGTCGCAACCTGACTCTCCTTGAGCTTTTTCCCATCGTTGTGGCGGTTGAACTTTGGGGGGACAAGCTCAGGGATAGGAAGGTATGTTTTTGGACTGACAATAGCAGTGTGGTTCATTGTATTAACGGTCTGTCTTCCTCCTCCCTTCCGGTCCTGGCCCTCCTCCGTCACCTGGTTCTCAGGTGTCTAGAGTATAATATATGGTTCAGATCTCGTCATGTTCCCGGTGTTGACAATGTGACCGCTGATTTATTGTCTCGTTTCCGTTTCCAGGAGTTCCGCACGCTGTGCCCGGGGGCGGCTCAGGAGGGCCTGCCTTGCCCGCAGTTCCTTTGGACCCTGGCGTTATGAACCTTATGCCGCTCATCGCATCTTCGGTGACTCCGGCCACCTGGTCCAATCACGGTAAGGCGTGGAAGGCCTGGTTGGGGGTGGCAGGTAATAGGGACATAGCCTCTGGTGAGAGCGTTCGTTTTCAAGTCACAGTCGACTACCTATTGGGTTTGGAGCGTTCTGGTTGTTCCGCTGCCGTGGCGCGTCGCCGACTGGGGGGTGTTGGATTTCACTTGAAGTTACATGGCTGGCAGGATTGTACAAAACATTTTGGCATCTCACAGGCGATGAGGGGTTGGCGGAAGGTACACGCGAAAAAAGACAATAGGCGTCCGGTTTCCTTTGCCTTGTTAGATTCTTTAGTTAGGGTTACGGGGGGCGTTTGTTCCTCTCCTTACGAGGGGCTTCTTTTTTCCACGGCCTTTTGCCTGGCTTTTTTCGGTGCGTTACGGGTGAGCGAATTGGTACCCACCTCGGCCAGCGGGGCCGGGGGCCTTTTCAGGGAGGATGTTTTACTGACCAACGGGGTGGTCCAGGTCAGGATTAGGAAGTCCAAGACGGATCAGTTGGGCGAGGGTTGTTGGCTGCGCCTTGGGGCGGTGGGGGGTACCCTTTGTCCGGTCGCCATGGTGATGGAGTACCTGAAGGTGAGTCCTATTGGGGAGAAGTTTTTAGTACACGCCTCCGGGGCCCCCCTTACACGGTACCAATTCGGTTCAGTATTTAAGAGTTGTCTAGCGGCTGCGGGGGCTTCGGCTGGTGATTTTGGCACGCATTCCTTTAGGATCGGTGCGGCTACTGAAGCGGCCAGGGCGGGGCTGTCGGTGGGCGACATTCAGAGAATTGGTAGGTGGAAATCGGGTTGCTATGCGGGCTACGTTTGCCCAGAATTGTTGCTCTAATATTTTTTCCCCCCCTTTTTAGGTCCTCGTGCTCCGGTGGTGCACATTGTGGGGCACTCCTACATTCATCGGGCCGCGCAGAGGGCTATCTGCCGGCCGGGCGGTAGAGCATTGGGATTTCCGGTGGAGGTGCATTGGAGAGGTATTGGGGGTCTCCCTTGGTCCCGGATCCTCATGGAAGTTTTCCAGATTGCCGGTGTATCTCGGACGCCGGTGGTGTTAGTGGTTCATGCTGGTGCGAGTCCCGGAAATAATCGTACTTATGCGAATGGATCTGGAGAGAATGGTTTGTCTTTTTTCCGAAATGATCATTGTTTGGTCGGAAATTGTTCCTCGGGTCACATGGCAGGAGGACAGGGACGCGGTGGGCATAGAGAGGGCGCGCAGGACCATAAATTCCCGTATGTCCCGTTATGTTAGGGCCAGGTCCGGGGTGGTAGTCCGGCACAGACAGTTGGAAGGAGATAATAGGCGGCTTATGAGCCAAGATGGCGTTCACCTCAACGACATTGGGATGGATATATTCTTATCTGGCCTTCAGGATGGCATTGAGCAGGCCCTGTATATTCTGGGTGGGGGTCGGAGCTCAGTTTGAGGGGGACCGAGCTCCTCCTGTGGCGGTACAGGAGAATAAAGCCATGGAAAGGAGAGGTGGAAGGCTATTATGCCCGTCGGCTTAGGCCGGCGGCTGGCTGTTGCTTCCCCCTGGTGAGCAACCTTTGAAAGGTTGATTAAGGTTAACAAGTTCATGTTGTAATTTTAACAAAATAAAGCTGTGGCCGACCCCTTCGTCCATTCAAGAATAAGTCGTTGTCAGTGTCTTTATTGTAGGTTACAATAAGGGGGTGAGACGAACAAATGGTTACGGTAAGGGGTTGTTCAATTAGTCTGGTTGACACCGGGCCAATTAGGCCTAGGTGTCACTGACTAAATGAGGGGGGGACGACAGGGTTAAGTGAGCCTCATCCCCCCTCCCTTTCTTTACTATAGGGGACGTCCCATAGGTTGGCAAGGGACCAATAGTTTTTGGTTGGGGGGGTAGGCCTAGGTGGGACAGAGGGTGTAAAAGGAGGGGTGAGACCCCTCCCCACTTCCTCTTACCTGGACAGCGCCAGCGGAGAAAGCTTCCCGCCCTCCCGCCCCTATTTTCTGGAGTACAGGTTTTAAAAAAAAAAAAAAAAAAAGGAAAAAACAAAAAGATGGATACAGCAAACAAAGGCTGGCTTATTTCGATATAATTATGCTTCACTGGTGTTATGTCGTTGGCCTGACAGGCCCTGGTTTATTTGCGTTGTTATGTGTGAGTGTTTCTATTGCTTATTTAAGTCACAGCTGGCGGTACAGGAGAATAAAGCCATGGAAAGGAGAGGTGGAAGGCTATTATGCCCGTCGGCTTAGGCCGGCGGCTGGCTGTTGCTTCCCCCTGGTGAGCAACCTTTGAAAGGTTGATTAAGGTTAACAAGTTCATGTTGTAATTTTAACAAAATAAAGCTGTGGCCGACCCCTTCGTCCATTCAAGAATAAGTCGTTGTCAGTGTCTTTATTGTAGGTTACAATAAGGGGGTGAGACGAACAAATGGTTACGGTAAGGGGTTGTTCAATTAGTCTTTGGATGAAGGTAAAAAAAACCTTCTCTGTGCAACTCCTCCCACAGGCCCCCTAATACTAACCTGAGCTGAGCCCCCCTCTCGATCCAAGGATGTGCACAGGAGCCTTGGCTGTCTCGGGTCTTTCTCTCTCTTCACTGGCTAAGACTTTGGCTCCCACTGCTGTCAATTACAGCCAATGAGGAGAGATCAGGGGGCTGGGCTGAGCCGTGGCTCTGTGTGTCTTATGAATACCTAAAGCAGGGTTTGGGAGCGAGCAGGCACCAGTACCCCCAAGAGCCACTTGTTATGGAGGAGCCAGGAGCGCCAGCAGGAGACCCGGGAAGAACGGGCTCAGGCTCCTTTGAGCAAAGATATTACACAGAGCATGTAAGTATAACATATTTGTTATTTTTTGTTTGTAAAAACACCAAACATTTAATATCACTTTAAATATGTTTGTGCCATCCTCTCCTGCCTCCCTGTTGGTCTGTGAAAATGAAAGGTGGCATCACTGATCAATGGGGCGGTTCAGGAGGGGGCAAAGCCAAGCTCAGCTATAAGGCCTCTTGCACATTGAAAAAAAAAAAAAAAAGATGCTGCATGTTTTACTGATTTCAATTTAGATGCAATGTTGAGAAAAGTTCAGCAATACAGTGATGAGTACAGAGCGGTAAAATAAAAACAGGACATTTTACATTTGAGTGCAGTCATTTATGGGGGCGCGACTTGTCATGCGACTTTGAACTCTCAAGTCGCATGACAAGTATTGCCAGTGTGAACTGGGCATAAATGACAAACAGGAGGAATCAACTATATATGGGACTTTAAGAGTGCCTAGATTTTGTATATAAAAAATAAATAAATCAAGGAATGGTGTTGTGCTCCAATAAAATGTAAATGCTAAAGTACCAATGGCACTATACATCAAAACATAAGTGTATGGATATGCTAAACAAATAATATACATGAGTGAACAAGTGATAAATAATGTGCAAACAAGTGACTATGGTGTATAAATACTAAAAGAGTCACAGTAAATTCAACAGTAATCTGAATACATAAAAGTTTTAAAAATGCAAAGGAAGTGCAAAATGCAAATGAAAGTGACTGTAGTGTATAGATTTTGTATATAATGTACACCTCTGTTAAAATTCATAAATGTATTAATTATTTTTTTGTTATATTAAAATGACATCACATTCTAGTTAAACATGGCTTATTCAAAAATTATGTATAGTGGGAAATCTGCGCTGCTCCCAGCTTTTCACGTAAAACAATTATATATATAATATTAGTATGTGAAATTGGTGAAAGAAAAAAATATTAATTAATTAATTAATTAACGAATGACTTAAAAATGAATTACAAATGAGATACATGAGATTGGGTGTTGGGTGCTGCAACTAAAATAGCCTAAATATATAGCTCAGAGTAGGGTTGCCACCTCATCCCTTTAAAAAGGAACACATCTGAATTACACAGATTCTGAGGCTAATTTAATGCAGATAAGGCACCAAGTGAGTTTAATTACCACCTTAATCAGCCACAGAACCTGTGTAATTCAGATGTGTTCCTTTTTAAAGGGATGAGGTGGCAACCCTAGCTCAGAGGTCATGGGGAAAAAAATCCTAATTGCACAACCACATAAAAAACAAATCCAATATAAACAGTGTAGACAAGGGGTCCTCAAACTATGGCCCGCAGGCCGGATACAGCCCACCAGTGTGATTTACCCGGCCCGCTGCCTGCCCCTTTAATATCACAGCAATCCCCCTCCCTCTGCTACCTTATTTATCACACAAGATGAGAAACACGACAGGTGCGGACAAAGGGCGGGTCTTTTGAGTTGAGGAGCAGGGCCTTTTCAGCAATCAAACACCTGCCTTTCACTAGCAAAGTACTGCCCTTTGTCCGGACATGCCACGTTTCGCGTCTTGTGTGATTGAGGTAGCAGAGAGGCGGAGTGCTGAGATGGTATAGAAGGGGCGGCAGTGTAATATCAATGGGGGGGATCTGTGATAGGGGGGAGATCTGTTATGGGGGCTATGTGAGGAGAGGAGTTTGTGTTGGGTGGACTTTGTGATGGGAAGATCTGCTATGGGGGGGACCTGATATGGGGGCTTTTTGATGGGGGGAATTTGTGATGGAGAGGAGTCTGTGATGGGGGATCTGTTATGGGGGGGTCTGTTATTATGGGCTTTTTGATGGAGAGGAGTTTGTGGTGGGGGTCTGTTATTGGGGGCTTTGTGATATAGAGGATTTTGTGTTGGGGGTCAATTGTTGGGGGCTTTGTGATGGAGAAAAGTTTGTGTTGGGGGGGCTTTGTGATGGCCTAATATGGGGGAATCTTTGATGGAGAGGAATCTGTGATGGGGGAGTTCCGTGATGAGGGGGTCTGTGTTGGGGAGGGGTTCTGTGATGAGGGGAGTCTGTAAAATACTAATACGTTTATGTTGATTAAAATTGTTCTTTATTTTGAATATTGTATTGGTTTTTCCTGTTTTTTTGCACTTCAAATAAGATGTGTGCATAGGTTCATATTTTTTTAAACTATAGTCCGGCCCCCAACAGTCTGAGGGACAGTGAACTGGCCCCCTGTTTAAAAAGTTTGAGGACCCCTGGTGTAGACTTTCAAGTCCATACAGTGTTTCAAATAAAACAGGTGATTTTAAACATTCAGGTTGTGGCTCTGAACTTCTTTCCATTGTTAAATGATAAGAAGGGCCGCTTACAGGATAAGGTGGATATCACGTTGTAGAGCTCAAACTGGCTCAGCAATGGTTCAGTCGACTTATGGACATTCCTCCCAATGCAGCTGACTGCTGTTTTTATGCTATATTCCTCATAATAAGCATCTGCAGTTCCTCCTGTGTGTCTTTAGTTTTGGATATATTTACCAGGTAAAAAGAAGAGGCGTCACAGTGCAGTATTTCTGTTTAAAAGATGTATTACAGACTTCCAAACAAACTGACATCCAAAAGCAATAAAACGCATCAAACAGCAGCGGCTCAAGCCAACCAACTGGTGATGGTGACATCAGAGACTGGTGCTCCACCCGACGCGTTTCCCCGTACAAGGCATTGACT
This sequence comes from Rana temporaria, assembly GCF_905171775.1. Taxonomy (NCBI): domain Eukaryota; kingdom Metazoa; phylum Chordata; class Amphibia; order Anura; family Ranidae; genus Rana; species Rana temporaria. The sequence goes on from NC_053491.1 coordinate 354,420,294, forward strand.
CAGAACGGAGGCTAGGTCTATGCGCCACACACCATGCTCTAAATACCCCTACTGCAGGAGAGACACCGGAAATGTCTCTACAATCCGCTCCTTATGGTGTCATCTCTACCAATGGATTTAAACTGTGTTTCAAACATTACAAACCATGGTAAGTTGTCATATACATCTGAAACATATTTTATCATAATATTAATACCATTTTTTATCAATTTTGTACATAAAAATATTTATACATTTTAAAATTTATATTAACCACTTCAATACAGTGCTTCTAAACCCCCTTCTTACCCAGACCAATTTTCAGCTTTCGGTGCTCTCACACTTTGAATGACAATTACTCAGTCATGCAGCACTGTACCCAAATAAAAATTGCGTCCTTTTTTTCACACAAATAGAGCTTTCTTTTGGTGGTATTTAATCACTCGTGGGTTTTTTATTTTTTGCGCTATAAACAAAAAAAGACCGTAAATTTTGTGAAAAATTGCCTTTTTCTTTGTTTTTGTCATAAAATTTAGCAAATTAGTAATTTTTCTTCATACATTTTGGCCAAAATTTATACTGCTACATATCTTTGGTAAAAATAACCCAAATTGGTGTATATTATTTGGTCTTTGTGAAAGTTATAGAGTCTACAAACTATGGTGCCAATCCCTGAAAAATGATCAATCTGATCACACTTGAAGTACTGACGGCCTATCTAATTTCTTGAGATACTAACAAGTCAGAAAAGTACAAATACCCCCCAAATTACCCCATTTTAGAAAGTAGACATTCCAAGGTATTAAATAAGTAGCATGGCGATTTTTTTTAAGTTGTAATTTTTTCCCACAATTCTTTGCAAAATGAAGAATTTTTTTTTTTTTTTTTTACAAAATTGACATATTAACTGGCTATTTCTCTCACAGAGCATATGCATACAACAAATTACACCCCAAAATACATTCTGCTGTTCCTCCTGAGTATGGGGATATCAAATGTGTGGGACTTTTACACAGCCTGGCCACATACAAAGGCCCAACATTGAAGTAGCGCCATCAGGCGATCTACGAGCATAAATTGCACATCTCATTTCTCAACCACCTATTACACTTTTGAAGGCCCTGGAGCACCAGGACAATGGAATTGCCCACAAAATTACCCCATTTTGGAAAGCAGACACCCCAACGTATAATCTAGGAGGCATAATGAGTCTTTTGAGCGGTTATTTTTTTCCAGAAGTTTTGGGAAAATGTGCAAAAAAAATGAAAACGCATTTTATTTACACAAAGTTGTCTATTTATAAAGATATTTCGAACACATAGCATATGCATAGCAAAAATGACACCCCAAAATACATTCTGCAACTCCTCCTGAGTATGGGGATACCAAATGTGTGGGACTTTTACACAGCCTGGCCCCATACAAAGGCCCAACATTGAAGTAGCACCATCAGGCGATCTACGAGCATAAATTGCACATCTCATTTCTCAACCACCTATTACACTTTTGAAGGCCCTGGAGCACCAGGACAATGGAATTGCCCAACAAATGACACCATTTTGGAAAGCAGACACCCCAACGTATAATCTATTAGGCATAATGAGTCTTTTGAGCGGTTATTTTTTTTCCAGAAGTTTTGGGAAAACGTGGAAAAAAAAATAAAAATCATTTTTTTTACACAAAGTTGTCCATTTATAAGATATTTCCAACACATAGCATGTACATAGCAAAAATTACACCCTAAAATACATTCTGCTACTCGTTTTGAGTATGGGGATACCACATGTGTGAGACTGTTACACAGCTTGGCCACATACAGATGCCCAACATCCAAGTAGCACCATCAGGCATTCTAGGAGCATACATTACATATATAATTTCCTGGCAACCTATCATTTTTGAAGGCTCTTCATATTTCTAACACATAGCATGTACATACCTAGAATTACAATCCAAAATAAATTATATTGCGGAAAGGGTAAAAAAAGTCTTACCTGTGCTTTTAGTAGTGTCCACAGAAGAGAGCACTGGTCCAGGCAGCAGTCAGGGATGTGCTTAGCGACAGCTATAGTGATTCTCCAGGCAGCATATTTCCAGGCAGCATATTTCCAGGTAGCAGTGGTCTGGCTCATTCATGCCGCAGGCAAATATGATGGCAGGCATCTTTTTTGCCGTCTTCGGCCTTCTTCGGATGGTGGGATGTTGTAAGGGTAGTGGCGTCCATGAAGTCGGCTAACAACATCAGAGCAAAGGGTTTCAGAGGGGGGTCTTTTTGGATAGATGAGGGCCATGACTACTTCTTCTGTGAAGTGTAGGAAGGGGGCAGGGTTTTCAGTGGATTTGGAGTAGACTACATAAGAGTTATAAATGGCCAAATGGATAAGGTAAATTGCTACCTTCTTGTACCAGAATCGGGACCTCCTTATTGATAGATAGGGCTGAATCATTTGATCGTTGAAATCCACCCCCCCCATGTACAAATTATATTCTTGGACACATGTTGGCTTTTCAATGGGACCTCGTCTTCGTTGAACAACAACAGCAGTGTCATTATGAATGGTGGACAGCATGTGCACGTCTCTGCTATCCTTCCACCTCAAGGCCAGCACTTCGTTGCACCTCAGTGTTGCTCTTTGCCCCCTTCGCAGCTTTTTGCTTACAATGGATTGTGGGAAGCCCTTCCTATTTTTTCTGGAGGTTCCGCAGGCCAGGGTTTTTTCAACATATAAGTGTCGGAAAAGGGGCAGGCTCGTATAAAAATTGTCAAGGTAAAGATGATATCCTTTTCTCAGGAGTGGGTAAGCCAGGTCCCATACAATTTTTCCAGCTGTGCCTATGTAGGCCGGGCACTCAGGGGGCTGGAGCTGGGAATCTTTTCCTTCATATATGCGGAACGCATACAAATATCCCGTGGCTCTCTCACACAGTTTGTAAAACTTGACACCATATTTAGCCTTTTTACTAGGAATATATTGCTTTATTCCTAGACGGCCACAAAAGGGTACCAGGGATTCATCCACACATATGTGTTTATCGGGGACATAGAGTTCTGCAAATTGTTGGGAAAGGAAATTTATCAGGGGGCGAATCTTATACAACTTATCGGAATCTGGATGATTACGGGGAGGGCACTGGGTATTGTCATTGATATGAAAGAATCTCATTATCATTTCATATCGGGACCTGGGCATTGTGGCAGAATACATGGGCTGGTGGTAGATGGGTTTGGTGGACCAATAGGAATGTCCTTGAATTTTTTTGTTAAGCCCCATGTTTATCGTAAGGCCAATAAACAATTTGAACTCCTCCAAATTTACTTCTCTCCACTCAAATGGACGGGCATAAGATGATTGGGGGTTGTTGGCAATAAACTGCTGGGCATACAAATTTGTCTGGTTGATAAGGAACTGCAGAAAAGTGTCGGGCAAAAAAAGATGAAGAAAATCAATTTCTAAAAATTTTGGGTGTTGGCCTGCACACCTGGCTGTGCTGTGAAAGGGGGAATAATTGTTGATCCAGATCCGGAAGGCAGCCATGTTGGATTGGCAAGAACATCTGGCATAAATGTAGTGGCCCTGGCTCCTGGGGGACGTGACACTCCAGGAGTTGGGGGGGTTGAATTTCTTGCGCTGGTACTTGGATGTGATGTGGCAGCATTGGTACTGGGCCTGGGCATTTGTTCGCGAGGGGTTTCGCTGGCGGCATCGCTGGTACTGGACCTTTGTTCCCGGGGCCTATTGCTGGCGGCAGCGCTGGTACTGGGCCTATTGCTGGCGGCAGCGCTGGTACTGGGCCTATTGCTGGCGGCAGCGCTGGTACTGGGCCTATTGCTGGCAGCTGCCTGGTTTTCAGAGGGCCTTGCCCTTTTAGGGGGGACCCATTCTTCATCTGAGTCATTGCTGTGTTCAATCGGTTCAAATGACGAATTTGATTCGGAATCAGAAATGGAATCTGATGAGAGCTCCCCGGTGCTCTCATCGGTCATTGAGATGATCTGGAACGCCTCCTCACCAGAATACAATCTTTTGGACATTTTTGACGGGTAGCTGTATACGATGGGTGGCAGGTGACGGTCACTGATGGGTGATGGTGTGACGGGAGATGGTCACTGATGGGGTGACAGGCCACGGACGGTGACGGGTGATGGGTGACAAGCCACAGACGGTGACGGCGATGGTCACAGATGGGTGACAGACGATGGTCACTAATGGGGTGACAGGTCACGGACGGTGATGGTCACAGATGGGTGACAAGCGACAGACGGTGACGGGTGATGGTCACAGATGGGTGACAAGCGACAGACGGTGACGGCGATGGTCACTGATGGGTGCACCGCTGATGGTCACTGATGGGTGATAGGGCAGGTCACTGATGTGTGACGGGTGCACCGCTGATGGGTGATGGGAGATAGAGCACAGTCACTGATGGGTGACGGGTGACAGGTGCACCGCTGATGGTCACAGATGGGTGACAGGGCAGGTCACTGATGGGTGACGGGTGACAGGACGGGTCACTGATAGGTGACGGGTGACAGGACGGGTCACTGATGGGTGACAGGACGGGTCACTGATGGGTGACGGGTGACAGGACGGGTCACTGATGGGTGACGGGTGACAGGACGGGTCACCGATGGGTGACGGGACAGGGCAGGTCACTGATGGGTGACGGGACAGGGCAGGTCACTGATGGTTGATGGCAGTCTCTTTGTGTGACAGGTGCACTTTATGGGTGACTGTTGGGTGACTGGTGACAATTGGGGGGGGCAAAGGGACAGGTGTGGTGTTTGTGCAGACACTACAGAAACACAGAACTAACTCACTGCTTCTAGCTCTTCTCTCCTCACACTGGAAACGATGTGTGAGGAGAAAAAGAGCTGGCAACAGTGTTGCAGGCTCTGTGTTTACACTTAGTGATCAGGCTGTGAATGGATCACAGCTGATCACGTGGTACACAGCCCTGACCAATGGCTGTGTACCATTGTCGGTGACGAGCAGTGTTCCCGAGAACACGCTGCCACCGACGTGTGCGCGATCGCGCGCGCGACGCATACACCGCTTCTTCCTATTTTGTGATCAGCCGTGAATTCATCACAGCCGATCACAGGGTTAACAGCGCATCCGCGCCGCTGTTCACCCCTGTCGGTGACGAGCGGTGTCTCGGTGACACGCCGCCACCGACAGTACAGGGATGTGCGCATTCCCTATTTAAATGATATGACGTCCTGTCAGAACAATGGAGTCCTCCGCCCGCCGTCATTTGACGGCGCGCGGTGGACAAGTGGTTAAAAAACGTTTGTTGCCTTCCTGTTAAATGTGGCTTACTACTACCCCTGAGCAGCTGATACCTACAATACCCTGACAATCTCAGTAGTCATTGGAGCATGGAGTTTTGTTCTAGTGCCAATAACGTCACTACTGTTAAGAGTTGTATTATTTATATAAATGTTTTTTTTTTTTTTTTATTGTGATGTATGTGGACCGAGCCTGGGTATGCCCAATAGGCTCTGTTTTGTATTTAAACTTGAAACCCAAAAAAGAATAATAAAAAAAAAAAACCTTTGTTGAAAGAACTAATAACTTTCAATCGGTTCCTATAATCCACATGTGTTATTGGTGTTACCCCCCTATTATATTAGTAAGGGTTAAGAAATATGATCATCTTAGGTAGGGATCTAATATGATTGCACCATTATACACATGTGGGTACAAATTCTTTAAAAGGGAGAAAAGAGGGAGGAGGGACGCTCAAACTAACCCCCAACCTACTCTGTGATTTAAAAACCTACCAACAGCTATCGAGAAACATATGTAAAACATACATGTCATATTGTATACATATTCCTATTTATTAAAAGGGACTAATTACTATGTTACCCCAACTAGTGCAGTGGACCAGCCATGTTCCACACTCATATTAAATACATATTCTTATTTATCCTATCTAATCCACTGAGAGGGATACCCCTGCTGGTGCGGTGGACTAGCCATGCTCCACACACACTCTGGAATCCTTCCAGTGGTGCCTGGAACATTGGCTAAGTCCCTGACTTTCCTCATCCTAAATGTTGACCCTAACATTCCCGGAGGTATAATCCGTCTTGCTGAATTTTTTCAGATCAAGAAGGGAAGTGAGGAAGGGAAGAAAAAGAAGTAGAGATAAAGGGGGAGGGGAGAAAAAATATTAAACATGAAACAGAAACAAAAAACCTACTGATTGTCAATTCAACATTTAGTCCCCAGGGACTATAACATTGGATGTCAAAAATCCATCTGATTTCTCTACATGAGATACGTATTTTGAGGTTGTCGCCCCCTCCGATGTGGGGTATACCTCTCTATAGCAATGACCTGTAAAAGGGAGGGATCTCTGTGATGGTGAAGACAAAAATGTGTAGAAACACTATAGGGTTTATTTCCTAAAGGCAAACAAATCCACTTTGCACTACAAGTGCGTTGCAAGTGCACTTGGAAGTGCAGTTGCTGTAGATCTGAGGGGGACATGCAAGGAAAATAAAAAACAGCATTTTTGCTTGTACATGATTGGATGATAAAATCAGCAGAGCTTCCCCTCCTTTCAGATCTTCCCCTCAGATCTATAGTGACTGAACCTCCAAGTGCACTTGTAGTGCAAAGTGCATAAATCCCCTCCTTATATTCTACAGATGTTCCCCTATTCTGATATTAAGTGCCCTAGTGGTCCTCTCTACATATTGGAGGCCACATGGACACCTCAAGAGAAAAATAACCCTATAGTTCCGCATGTAACAAAATCTTTGATCTTGTGAGTCTTAGAAGTGACTTGTGAAGAAAAATATGAAGTTTTCATAGTTCTTGATGTTTTACACACTGTACACCTCTTGCATGGGGAAAAAAAACTTTCAGATTCCCAAACATACTAACTTTCTCAGGGGGGGTTATTACACTAGAAGCCAAAGTGTCTTTCAAGTTTTTTTTTTCTAGAAATAAAATTGGATCTTTCAGGAAGTTTGGGCCCCAAGATGTTATCACCTTTTAGGACTTGCCAGTGCGCTTCTTAATCACTTTATTGACCCACCAATATTGAGATGAAAAAGTGGTGGGGAAGGACCAATTTATTCTAGTTTCCCTCCACTCTCTATTTGGGGGTCAGTAAACTCTCCCTGTTTAGGATCGACACTGAGGACAATTCTTTATCCAGTGTCACAGGGTCATACCCTTTTTCCTTGAATCGATCCTTCAGAACATTTGCCTGAACTTAGTAATCTTTCACTAATGAACAGTTCCTCCTCATCCGTTGGAAATGTCCTTTGGGGATAGCTTTAAGCCAATTAGGATGACAGCTGCTGTTGGAATATATCTTTTGTGGTCTGTGGGCTTAAAATAGGTTTTGGTTGGCAGTTGGTTCTGGCTTTTGGAGATGACCAAGTCCAGGAAATTGACTGACGTATTGCTATACTATCTAATTCCCCACTGGTTATTGTTTAGATCTGACATAAAAGATTGTAACAATTCTTCATTTCCCTTCCAAAGGAAGAAGGTGTTGTCTATATAGTGGAGTCCCAGAAGGAATGTCCATAGGTCGACTGAGCCAGTTGGCACTCTAACTTGAGATCCACCTTATCCGGTAAGCAACCCTTCTTATAATTTAACAACAAAAAAAAGTCCCAAGCCACAACCTGAATGTTTAAAATCACTTGTTTTATTTGAAACACTGTATGGACTTGAAAGTCAACACTGTTTATATAGGATTTGTTTTTTATGTGGTTGCGCAACTATTCACAAATTCACCAATATATTTAACAATAAAATCTACATTGTTGCATGGTGAGACTTGTGCATTATAAGCTGAGCCTCTGTGTAGTTAAAGGTGGTTGTATACAGCTCTATAACCCTCCTCCCTTCCAGGGGTTACGAACAACCATTCCTAGGCCAACAGATGAGGGTGATCAAATTGGTGTATATTGCTTTTATGTTGAAGGGATACGGTCTGAAGTCCATGTCACAGAACCTGAGGAAGTGGGATATTTGAAACATGTCATGTAAGGATCATTGAGATCCAACCTTCCAGTGGGGATACAATAAAGGACATAGGTATTTTAAAGTAGGGTGAGAAGGTCAATGACTCACTGTGAAGCAATGTATCATATATTTTATTGGCAAATTTATTTGTGGATTTATAAATAACATTTGGGCAATTCACAACCAGATTCCAAATGGCAGAAAATGTCACGTTGCGCAATTGGGTTCCATTCATCGTGAATGGCCTCCCCTAAACACTGTGTAATTTTGCCATGATTGTCAAGCAGCACACACGTGTAAAGTTGCACCTGGCTCAAGGCCAAAATTGTTCCCTAAGCATTTTTGGCGCAACAAACGCGCATAGGGCAGCCCATTCTAGCGAATGAGCAGTCCTGTGTGTGAAGCATGGAAACGTGTGTAAATCTCACTTTTAAAGTCGCAAGTGGGAACCCGTGGTCCTGCTGTTGTGCAATATCTGAATAGGGCCTAAGCCATGTTTGGCTAAAATGTGATGTAATTTTAATGTTTTAAAAAAAATTAAGATAATGTATGAATTTTAACAAAACTGTATATTGTATACAAATTTAGGCACCCTCAAAATCCCATATATAGTGGATTCTATTGTTGGAGGATACATTAGAGATATAGAAGTAAGCAGGTGGAAGTACTATGCACAGTGAAGGTCCCCCATACAAAAAATCCTCTAAAGTTTATCAAATGTTGACGATTCTTTGGTGGTCATGGCAGGAGCCAGGACCTGCTGGACAGGTAAGTATTAAAATGTAAAACTTACATGCTTTTTTTAAATTGAAATGGAGTAGGGTAGGGTTAGAAACCTAGTCAAATTTGAATTGCTGGGTCCCACTGGGGAGATTCACTCGCTATGGTGACCACTATTACAGGGATTGAGGCAGCAATGAATCCTATCTGTTTTACAGCTCAAAGCGAGAAAACTATCAAACATAAAAAAATTATTCTCCATTGTGCTTGTTTACACTTTAAAATGCAAACATCTGTAGCTCAAAAAAAGTTTTGTAGGTCAAATCGAGCAGATTGAAGTGTTTTGGAGCATCTTGAGTGCCACGGAATTGCATTTTTGTGTGCAAAAAAACATACAATATGCAATTTTTTTTGCTAATTTATGCACATTTTTAAGCTGTGTCCACACAACAAGTGATGTAACAGATGATGCTATTCGCTATAGGCGAATAGATAAACGCCTGATCTCAAACGCTAGAACAAAATGTGCGAAAACGTGACGCTCAGGTGTGAATGCAGCCTTAGTGTGACGAGAACAATAGAGAAGAAATCTTTCACAGGGAATACTTACTCCAATGACAACCAAGAGCTTTAAAGAGGTTCGCTTTTTTTTTAAATAAATGTATGGTGACACAGTTTCGTTAGGTGAGCTGCTTCTCAGCCTGCTCCATTAACTAAAACAGAACCAAGGCCCAACTGAACTTTCAATCTAAATGCACTAAATTTCTTCCAGCCACATCAAAACAAATGGTGCACAGAGTCATAAGCCCCATACACACTATTAGATTTTCTGCATATTTGTGTCTTCAGATTTACCAAAACCATATAAAATGAGGTCAAACCTTAAAGCGGAGTTCCGGCCACAATTTCACTTTTTAAATATAAATACCCCTGTAATACACAAGCTTAATGTGTTCTAGTAAAGTTAGTCTGTAAACTAAGGTCCGTTTTGTTAGGTTGTTACAGCATTTAGACACTTTATAAAATAGAAATTGACTGGGGCCATCTTAAGTGTGGGCATCATGAAGCCAGACTGTATGACTTCCTGGATTTCAGCCTTGCAGATCTCGCACATGCTCAGTGCTGCACAAGCAGTGCAATAGGTTTCAGATCAGGTTTCAGCACCTGTACTGTCCAAGTCACATGATTCTTCAAGAGTGGGGAGTGCACAGACTCCTGGAAAGTTACACCCACTACATTCCCAGGAGTCTGTGCGGTGTAGGTTAGGAAGCTTAAGCACCTAGGTGCAGGAAGATTAACTATTCTGCCTAGCAACAACACTTTGAAGGCATCTAAAAAAAAAAAAAAAATTCTTAAAGGACTAATGACATTTTTTTTAAAACTACTGATGTAATGTTATATATTTATGGGTGGAACTCCACTTTAAGACTTTCAATTTGTATGCAATCAGGCAGGCCCTTGCACTACATGGTTTTGGTAAATCTGAAGACAAAAATCTATAGAAAATCTAATAGTGTGTATGGGGTCTTACAGTTGCGTTTCTTTACAAAGCAGCTAGCTCTCTTTGTGGAAGCAGTGGTCTCTCTGTAAAGGTCCAACATATCCTCCTGCTGAGTTAGACCTAGATCTGCAATCAGCAAAGTAAATCCTAAGCTGCTGATGTGGAAAGCTATAGTTCTGACTCAGCAGAGGTGGGAGGGGGGGGACACAAAGACAGCAAGGGTCCTTTGCTGCAGCATCAGAGAGAAAGTAAAAGTTGCTACTACCCTAAATTTTCCAAGAGTCCTCTTGAGCTATCAGGCGCAGGGTAGGCAGTCGCTCAATTGCCAACACAACAATTAGTAGAAGATGATCCGCAACTCCATACATGTTCTTAAATATCTCCAAATTTATTGATACTCCATAAAAGACATAAATAGAGCGTATATAAACGCATTTCGGCCATGACGGCCTTGTTCACAGCATGCAGGCAAACAACAGGCTTTTTCGAAGACAATCAACTCTAAATCCTTGCGCACCTTTTGTTTTGATGTAGCTGGTATGTATTTGCCCAATATAGGCACATATGAGCTTTAAAGTGGACAGGAACCTTTTAGAATAAAAATCTGGGAGCTGCTGATTATTACAGTTGCTTTTTGAAGGTGCATGCCCCAAAACAGTCTCCCACATAAATGCTTCATTACCATATGAATCAATGACCTAGAACAAGCAAGTGAGAAGTCCTGACTTGCTCCAAAATCCATGTAAAACCACAGATAAATATAAGCTCCTGACTAGGTGGTACCTAACCCCACATGCCTTACATACCTATTACCCAAACTCCTGAGCAATATGCTGGAGATGCCAAGGGGACAGGGGTACGCTGCTGCATATATTTTGGTCGTGCCCCAGACTGTCACATTTCTGGTCTACAGTCAGGCGCACGATTCAGAAATTTACTGACTACAATATACCGGATGACCCGGCATTCTGCCTTCTACACGACAACAAAATATCACCTAAGAGGTATAAAAAAAATCGCTCATATGCCACTTATTAAACGCCGCAAAATCATGCATCCCACTTCACTGGAAAAGTCAAGCGCCACCCACAATAGCTAGCTGGGTCTGGAGGGTGGAAGACATCAGGGCAATGGAAGACCTGGTGCTCACGGCGAGACAACAGCAGGAAAAGTTGGGACTTATGGCACCACTTTATCTTTTCATCAGAGGGTGATACACTTAGAACCTCCTGAGGAGGCCTTTGCCTCTTGCGTGGGGTGATCTTGGCGCCGTCTTGACCCGGACCGGGCTCCCTTGATGACCTACCCCTGGCGGTCCCCCCCCCCTATCCTTTCCACTCCCTTCCCCCCTCAGCCCTATTTTTTCTGCTATGGCCCCCCCTCCTCCCCCGCCATGTTTTTGGGTGGGGGGAGGGGCGGGGGGTGGCCGGGGCTTGGGGACCTCTGTCGTTGGGGTACGGGGGTCTCACTGGTGGCGGGGTTGCGCGGCCCTATGGGGACACGATCTGTGATGTTTGTTGATTTGCCATGCAATGCGTCTCTATGTGGTGAAGGCGCAGGACCCTGCCGCCGCGTCCCCCCCCATTGTGGTTCTGTTGATGATGTGTCCCCACCCTCCCCCCCCTCCTGCCTATTGCCTTTTGTATGTTTCCTTTTTACATGTGTGTATTGATTTTCTCTTCGCCCATGTTGGGCCTAATAAAAACTTCATATTTGAAAAAAAAAACACAGATAAAGACCATGGAGTTAGAACCTGTAAAGGAAAGTCAGCAATGACAGTTTTTATGTGCTATCCTGATATATTGCCTGCAATTTTGCAGCAATAGCCAATATTTTCTTCCGGACTAAAAGTTATAAGTCAACACAATGAAACTCTTAGGTATAATAAAAGTCTACTTGTGCTTCAGCAAATCATGATCTGCATGCATCTAGAAGAACCTTGGACTTCATTAGCATGATCACCACTAGTCACTTTAAATAAATAATAACCCCTCTTAGAATTCCGAGGGTTAACTCCACCACAAAGAGTCATTCTCACACAAAGCTGAAGAAGCATAAAACAAGTCGCACATTTAGGATGGCGATTTAATATTTATGTTGAAAATCTCCCGGCTGAATTAATAGGGCTCCCATTAATTATCATAATTACTGAATGCCTTTCTTTCTTTTTTTTCAAAGTACATTGCTGAAATCGTAAGCGCTGCCTGTAAATTAGTATTTAGTAAAAGTTACAACTGCATTAATAATTCACACAGTTGTGTGCTGTGTCATCCATGTGTAATGTGATAGAAAGAGGGAACATAAAGAAGGGAGATCAGGAAGATAGGGTTATGGACATATGACCAAAAGTCCAGAGATATTTTTTTTCTCCCCCTGTGGGTCAGTATTCACGATAGCATCTCGGACACAGAAATTAAATCCATAACCAAAGGACATTTTGTTAAAAACAATTAAAGTGGAAGTAAACCCTCCTATTGTTTTCAGCCAAGGAAGCTGCCATCTTGGCCTCTGTTTAATCTGCAACTGCCACGATGCTGCACATGTGATCAGTTATGAAACCAGCCATTGGATGGTTTGACAGTTTGGTTGAGAGCACAAGCAAATGTGACATCTAGCATTTCCGGCATGCCGGGAATGTTGACTGTTTTTTTTAAACTATCAAATAGATGGGTTTACTTCCGCTTTAAGGATGTTTAGGTAAAATACTTGTTTGCACCTTATTTGTTCTTTGCTGCAGCTCAATGCTGCTAATCTCCTAAAGTCTCTTTGCAGCAACTTACTGTATACAATACATGTACACGCAAGAGAAGGCGGCTTGTCAATTCTCAGGACAGGTTACCCTGATGGTGACAATAGTGGCATCACTGGAAACCTGTATGACAGAGACAACACAAAGCCATTATTGAGAGACAGGGTCAAAACGTTGTCCCCCCCGATAATGGAAGTGCCTGAAGGACATTTATGGCTGGACCATCTAGTAATATTTAAATAAAAGCTGCAGATTTAAAAATATTAAAAATTACTTTTGAAATTACAGTAACACGTTCAAAGCTTATACGAGATGTTAATGGTGGTTTAAATCCAAATTTAATACACATATCCAATAAATGCTTCAATTTACACCTAGGGGTGTAAGTAGAAAAAAAAAATGCATAGCTATTCGTCCAGTAAAAATGCTGCTTCATTTGATCTGTGCAAAATCAAATGTTGTCCTGGTCACTCATTTAAAATAATAATAATAATAAAAAAGAGTTGTTTGGGAAAATACAGCATTATGACCACTAGATGGAGCCAAGGATCATAGGAAATAAGCATTAGTAAGCAGACTACAGCAAGGTTCAATGAAACTTGAAACTTTTTAAAAGTCTGCTAGGAGTATTTTTAAGGTGAGATAGATAGTCAGCACCACCCCAGTCAGGAAACTTCCATTTTCACAAGTTGTTTAGCAATGGTAACATACGCATTTCTCTCTTTTTAGGATTAAAAAAAAAAACTTTACATCACTGCACACAAATATAATTGTACATTGATTCGTCACAGTGCATAGTTTGTATATCATACTAATAAAGCATTGCAGATACAAGGGAATCCTCTGTTTAATTTTATAATTGTCTTAGTTAGTTAATTCTTCAGGCAGTCAATTCTTAAGAAAATGAGAATGACAAGTCAAGCATTGCGGACTTCTAATACACTCCCAGATAGTCTTACATAAGAGGATCTGATGTTGACATACATTTTTTATTTATATTTCAGCCAAGATTGGGAAGGAAGAGCTTGCTTTACGGCAAAAAGGTCTAGAAAAAGGTTGGAGATGGTTTTAAGTCTCTAAGACTCCATGGAATCTGCTGCCGATCCGCTTGTCTCTGCCGCTGTGGTTTCTGAAGAGCTGGCTATATTGGTCACCATCAATCGCTCTCTGCTTGCAAATGCTTCTTTCACTAAAAAAATAAATAAAAAATTAATTATTATGTATACACACACACAAAGATTTCTACATAACTTTACTTAGTAAAGTGTTTTGTCATTTTTTTGGTAATAAAAATAAAATTGTATCTTCCTTTTTTTGCTTGTCCGATAAATATAAATAATCTGAAAGCACAATATCGATTCAATCTCCTTTAGATCTAGCAAAACTACATAGTGGAAACCCTATCTAAATGAAGCTGCACTAATGCAATGCCTAAGTGTTGTAAGACAGCCCATCACAAATGTGTATAGCGCTTTGCTTGCTTTGGACTCATTTTATTGCATTCATTGTATTGAATGAAAAAAGAGGAAGAACCGTTTTACCATGGACACTGCAAACTCCATGCCCCTGGCTGCATTCTAGGATATACTAATTAATATACTGCAGTGTCCAGTGGAGAGCAATAGCCACACTCTGTTTAAAAATGGTTCTTTATTGCAGGATTTTACATCACAACCTGACACTCCATTCCTGCAAATGTAGGATTATTTAAAAATGACTAATACCTTACAATAATTTGGATTTCAAAAGTTAGGAAGTTATGGAAAAAGTATTGGAAAAATGGGGATTTCTCAAACAAATTCAATTATGCATTATATATTATTTGAAATGGTTACTAGGTTGTGTACTCACCAGCAACGATACTGCTAATGTCCCACACTCTCAGCCCATCCTTCTGGCCACCAAAAGCATAGTGAAATGGAAGATCAGGGCAGCAGGCTGTGCAGAATAATACACCCTAATGAAAAATAAAGTGTAACATTAGAACATACTCTCAAGGCTTTACTTCCTGCTGGTACTTCTATGTCTCTATGACCGCAGTCGGGTTTATTGTGCCAACAGAGGCTGCACAAATCTAGAAGAAAGCTGGATTGCAGCACACCTGGTAGTGAATTATGGGGCACCTTCTTTGGCACACCCTGAAAGATCAGGTGCTTTTGAAAGATTTTGCCCTTTTGGGGGACTTACAATCTCTTATGAGCCACCTACCAACTCACTTCATGCTGGAAGAATGCCACATTCTAACCCATACCCAGAAGATTCAGGTATATTGTGGCTGCTCTGATGCTGCAATGGAATGGTGGAGTCAGGCATAAGTGAGTATAATAGGATCAGGGAATGGGCAAGATGTCAGAGACTCTCTTTAATAAATAAGAAGAGAAATTATCACATGACAATGTCATCACTCAATGGCTAGACCAAAGTCTCTAGCTTCTGACCACACAACAGATCTTGCACACTCTTGCCATTAAGGCCCCATGCACACGAGAAGCAAATGCAAACACATGTAAACTCAAGTTTTCAAAGGAAAAAAACGGCGTTTAAAACGCCAGTTTTTGCGGCGAATTTCGCAGCGTTTTGCCACGTTTTACCGCGTTTGTGGCTATCAGCGTTCATAACAAAGACATTGTAGACCCTCCCAAAGCTTTGAAACGCAAAAACGTTTGCGTCTGAACCCAAAATTTTGCGTCTGAAAAAATGAGCCTAAACCCAACTGCTTTAAAACGCAAAAAAAAACGTGAATGTGTGCATGGACACATAGGACAACATTAAATGTGTTCAGGGGCAGTTGAAAAAAATGCCCAAATGCCTCTGAACTCGAGTTTACCAGCGTCTCGTGTGCATGGGGCCTTAGAGATTCTAAGTAGCTTTGTTGCAATGCTGTAAACTGTTGGTTTATAAAATATTTGACCTGCTGAGCAAACCAACTTATAACGGCTCATATGCTTGAAGTAGAACACAATTCACTATTACACCCACTGCAGGCACAGTGTTGTCATTTACACACAGGAAGCCAGGAGTAAAAAGAGCAGGAGAATGACACCAGAAGATTGACACATGGCTGGACTGGTTCAGCTCATCACTTACCATTTTCATATTCCTGGAATGAACTAAGCTTGGTTTGTCCAGCAAAATATCCCATATCTTCACATGTCTATCTGCAGAGGAGGTTACTAGGCACCCCTTAACTTGACTGCTTAATTCAAGACCTTTATAAAAACAAAAAAAAAATTCAACAGTTTTATGGTATGTGAGTTAGTATAATCAGGTAATACAATAATATGTATATGTGCCGCAACCATAATCATCTGTAGAATAGTGTGCCCTTTTAAACATAAATATTTGATCAAGACCTCATATCATCACTATACACTTCCCTTTTGAACGTTGCCACCACTCAAACTCCCTCCTACTGTGCACGGTGGGAACATGACTTTGGGGTCCCGCAAACTCTTGCGGATTGGAAGAAGCAGTGGGAGGCTCTCTTTCAATCTTCCTGAAATGTTATAGCACTAGAGAATTTGTTCAAGGTAAATGTCCAGATGGTACTATACCCCAGCGAGACTTGCAAAATATCTTCCTACTAACTCTGAATGCTGCCTTTCGGGGGATTTTTGGGGCTATTCCTCCATCTACTTGTGTGGATAAAGGAATCTTTATCTATTTTTTGGTTAAATATGCTGGCTGAATGAAAAAAGACAAACCATCTATGACCAGTTTAGACTACTACCCTGTTTCTCCGAAAATAAGCCCTACCCCGAAAATAAGACCTAGCGTGAGTTTCTGGGATGGCTGCAATATAAGCCCTACCCAAAAAATAAGCCCTAGTTAAAGTCCTTGTAAAAACATGTAATCCGTTCTGTAAAAAGATTATATAATGTGCAGTGTGTCTCCCTTTTGTAACTTCATTGTGGAAAATACCTTATTTACAGCACTGCTGGGCGCTCACGTGACCTGCCGGAGCTCTTCTCCTCTCCTCCCGGCTGATGTCAGCTGTTTTTTTTTTCAATAAAACTTTATTAAGCCCCTACCCACTGCAGTACTCAGAGTGGGGCTGACGTCATTGGGGATCTTGGTCCCTCCCTCTGCAGTATTTGAGCTCCAGCGGGTCACGTGAGCGGCAAGCGGCACCGTAAATAAGGTATTTTCCACAATAATGTTACACAAGGAGACACACTGCACATGATATTATCTTTTTACAGAACGGATTACATCATTTTATAAGGTCTTTAAACAAAGAATTATTTTTGGGATTACAGAATTTCACAATGCTGACTCCAGAGCAGACAGGGGGAGAAACTTTTTTGTACATACCATAAATAAATAAGACATCCCCTGAAAATAAGCCCTAGTGTGTTTTTTTTAGCCAGAATTAATATAAGACCCGGTCTTATTTTCGGGGAAACACGGTAAAGTGTACAAATGCAGAGAAATACCCTTTTCTCAAAGAAAAAAATTAAATAAAGATTATATTTATATATTATAGCTATTATATCTACCTCCCTGGTGTTCCATGTCGGCTATAATAATTCTGCTGATCTATCCATAAGAATTGGATGCCTGTGACTCCCTCAGCACTGTAGTGTCTTCTGTTGACCTCTACTTTCAGTAGTGATGTAGAGGCTGGAAAACAAAACTACAGAGCTCACTCAGCGAGGGGGTGAGGCATCTGACACTCCCAGAAGTGTCAAATTCTGAAGATTCTCACAAAGGTTGCAGCAATTTAACAGGGCAAAGCTAAGAGATATCGTTTTCCAGAGAGATAAGCACTGACCTGCTATTAAAGCGGAGTTCCACCCAAAAATGGAACATCCACTTTTCGGAACCCTCCCCCCCCCCTCCGGTGTCACATTTGGCACCTTTCAGGGGGGTGCAGATACCTGTCAGGTATTTGCACCCACTTCCGGGCATAGACTCCTGTGGGAGTCACGCCACTCTCGCCCCCCCCACACTGTTCCCAGGAGAGAGCGGGGACCAGCGAGAACGGGACGTGCCGCTTGCGCATGCACAGTAGGGAACCGGGCAGTGAAGCCACAATGCTTCACTTCCTGATTCCCTCAACAAGGATGGCGGCGGAGGCAGCCGAGATACGAGCGATTGCTCGGCCTTGGCTGCCGACATGGCGGGCGCGCTGGACAGGTAAGTGTCCATTTATTAAAAGTCAGCAGCTGTAGTATTTGTAGCTGCTGGCTTTTAAAAAAAAAAATTTCAGGTGGACCTCCGCTTTAAGATTTTTCTTGACAACAGTACCGCTTCAATACATTTTTTTTATCTTATACAGTACATAACTGTATTTACTGGTGTGTTTTTTTCTTCCCAATATCTGCCTAAATGTATCTAAAGTTCAACCTGTCCAGTCTTGGGGTCTATGGACCAAGTGTTTACTCAAAGACACAATGAAACATGCCAAAGTGATGACAACACAGTATGAGCAATACCAAGAGCAAAGGCTAAACCAAGTTTGCATCGGAAAAATAGTATACCCATAAAAGGTGCCTCCTACCGGGCCAAATAACAGTCTATCCACACCTTACAATTATAACAAGGCTCCTTTTTAATACTCTTCTCAGCACCTCGCTGCTTCTCACTTGTCTGATGTCTTTTTCCTGCTGTGCTGCTTACCAATGTTTACTTGCAATGCTGCCTAGCTTTTCTTTGATTTTAACTACTGCTCTACTTTCTCCTATTACTTTTTGCAGTTTAACTCATATTTATTTTTGTTTGTTGCTAAACAGCTTTAATCATATTTGTTTTAACAATTGCTCCCTGACCGTGATGACCCTCTTGGGAAGATTAGCGTTTTGTGCAAGTTAGTACTGAAAATGAATGCTTAAAAAGGAGAAGTATAGACAAAGCTTTTTTATCTGTACTTTTATGCATCACAGGCGTACAGCTCGTTCTCCACCTGTGACCCGTTTTTAGCTTACAGCAGGGCTGAAGCCCACTGTCGGCTTATGTCACAGAGCTGCCCATAAGACTAAAAAGATCCCGAGGAGAGAAGGAGAAGCCTGGACCAGCAGCTGGCTCAGCCTTTCAGCAAACTACTGAGAGCCCAAGCCAGCCTCTCCTGTCCCCTCCACTGCTCAGCGCGCAGGGGAGGGGGGCAGAGCAGAGAGTGGGTAAGTGACAATCCCATCTGTTTAGAGAACTCTGAAAACTGACCGTACATCAATCTTTGATTGATTAGTTCTCATTCCTGGAGCCAGCAGGGTATCGATGCTGCATCCACCTAGATGAGTGTATTTTTTTTTTTTCTAAATCCCAAACGTGTCTTTGTAACCTCTCTGACAGATTTTTTTATTTATTTTTTTCCCATCTGTGAGATTTACCTTCACTTCCTGTCCCATAGCCAAAACAGGAAGTGAGAGGAAATCCCTGCAAATTAGGGTATTCTCTTAAGGGCCTCCAGGTATGAGGTAATAGTGTATTAAAGAAGATCTTCACTGTATCTAAGCACTACAAACCATAAACACCATTTAATTATCTTTTAATATTCAAAGCAAACTCCCCCTATCCATCCATGCTTTATTTTATTGAGAAATCACTTTAAAAAACAACCCCCCAGTACACTTGTAAAGGAGAAATGGGGCTACATGTGTGCCAAGTTCCGGGTCCAGGGGACCTTCGACCGGCCGGTACCGGGTCCCCAAAGTCACCGGAAAAATTACCAATTAACATTGAAGTCTATGGAAGGGGTGCCCGGCTTTGAAAAATCGGTGCTCCCCGGCCAACAAACTTTGCACCCTTGTGGAGAAACATGTGTGCCAAGTTTGGGGTCCAGGGGACCTACGGCCGGCCGGTACCGGGTCCCCAAAGTCCGGGAGATCAGGAGCAAAAAGGTGGCTCGAGTATAAGCCGAGGTGGGCATTTTCAGCCCAAAAACATGGGCTAAAAAACTCGACTTATACGCAAGTATATACAGTACTTTTTTTTGTCTGTTTACTAATGCTAGCAGCATGAGGATTAAAAATAATCAATGTTAATTGGGAGAGTGAAGTGCCACTGTAAGTCAAATTCAGATACTTGCACTCCTTGCATTTAAACTAAAAAACCTATATAATAAAAATATATATCTAATGCATTAAAGAATATCAAATTTCATTATATCGGTCTGGAAACCAGCTTTTAATTTGTGTTAAAATGCATAGGTGTGAATAGGTCCCATTTTTATTATGAAGAGGTTCAATAGGAATTGGCTAAACCTTCATGCACAGGGCTCATTTAAAACTTCTGAAAAGATGGCCAACTCCTTGTGGAGTTTCAAAAAGGCCAAAACCAGTAAAAACTAAACAGTGAGGTTTGGCTGAACACACAGTAAATGGGACCCAGGCCCACGTGTTGTGTTCAGGTTTATAGCTGTATTGAGGTGACAGGTACACTTACAAAGCCAAAACAGAAGTATATCTGTGGCCTAAGTGGATGAAACAAAGACTGATTAGCTGTGCTACAATAGCAAGTGCTAAATCTGGAAAGCAACCTTTAACTACTGCCAGGAATCAAAGTTATTGTAGCAGAGTAAGTGAAAGTCTGAGCTCAGCGAGATCTTTATACCCTGCAACACCGAAGCAAGCAAGGAAAATCAATATCGCAGTGGATGCAAGCAGAGGCACAAATGATCCGTGGTGTATTTGGGTCGGTGTCACATTGAATGACCGCGGCACAGGCTCTGCTGAAGAGGTGAGGGCACCATTCAGATGCTAAGAGTGACAAGGTTATACTAATGTTCTATAAAACATATTAGGAGGGGCTCTGCACAATTCTTTGAAGCTGAACTCCAGGCACAAGATCTTTAATTTAATCACAAAGGAAAGAAAAAACTAGAAAGCCAGATATAAGCTTGTAAAAGTAGCAGTGACATCACTGTGCAGAGAGCCAATGCTGTGGGAGGGACCCAGCAGCTCCACCCACTACAGGCTGCCTGCAGAACAATAAAGGAGGGGGTGGATACAAGACCAGTCACTCTGCACAAGTAGACAGTAGTACACACATATACAGCACATTGCAATACCTGGCTTTGCAGCAGCATTTGTGGCTACTGAGAAAAAATGTAAATGAACGTTTTTGCTGCCAGAGCTCAGCTTTAACCATTCCACTGCCACCAACATAATGCTTAATCAATTCCCACCCGACCTATAGCAGAATGAAGGCCGGGAAGTGGTTTCAGTTATAAGTGCCTGGTATTGAAGTGGTTACACTGTGGAAGCTTCTACAAACAATAACAAAAAGAGAGTATCTCCCCCTGGGTGGGATTTTAAAGGCCAAACAAAGTATCAAGGTAAAAAACGATCTTTAATGGGGAATTAAGTACAAAAACTGGCACTTGATATTGAAGCACACAATGCGCACCCACGGTGCATGTAAAAGCAACAAATGTACAAATACAAAAACAATAACAATAAAACAGTACATATGCCACAAACAATGGCAAATAGACAAAAAAGCACTCTCCTAGTGGATGATGTGTGTATGCCCGACACGTTTCTGGTTGTCGACCGTCATCAGGGGCCACAGAGGAAGAGTAGTGCAAATTGTAGTTCTGTTTACAGTAAAAAGTGATTAAAGACACGTCATAAAAAACTGTACATAAAGTATGGGTAACAGGCTATAACTTGTTGAACTGATGTAACATATGGTAGACGGATAGCATACCAAACCATGTAACAAACTGGATGTGGGCCCCCTTTGTTTTATTATAGAGTTGTGTGGGGATGGAGTAACGTCCGAGCGTTCCTCATAACCTAGTCATAAAACAAATAGGAAAAAATCATATAGTATCTATATTTGTATACTGATGTTTATGTAGTGTACTTAGAGCCCATTCACATCTAAGCGACAAAACGCCCGACGCCGGACGCTTGTGCCGATAGAGGGGAGAATTCCCATTGCTGTCTATGGAGATGGTTCACATCTCATAGACGCCGTACGCCTGCCGCCTGAAAAAAAGTCCTGGACCCTTTTTTTCAGGCGGCATTGGCGTTCGGCCATACAAAGCAATGGCAAGGCTTTGTAAAAAAAAAAAAGTTACGCACTCGCGGCAAAATACGCCGCGTACGCGGCATATCTTGTCGCGGAGGTGTGAATGGAGCCTAAGTCTCCAAGTGGCCAATCCGCAGATTGTTGGCACCAAAATGCAGATGGGGCCAACAATCTGCCTCACATTGGCTAGTGACCTATAGGGGGGAGAAGTAGGAGAGCCCTACACCCGGGACCCTAGGTAGGTGGGCCAGGCAAAATACAGGGACCCATGGAATGAGGGGACAAGCAGTGATATTCAAATCAAGGATCACTGGCTTGCACATTAGATAGCAGTGTCCGATGAGTACAAAGGAAACTGTGTTGTCTATCAATTTGCTTCAAAAGGTTGCTTCTATTAATAGGGCAGAGAATGTAAAAATGATCAAGAGGATCGCAGCAAGCACATCCGAATGGCCCCCCCCCCCACCCCCCAAAAGTCAAAAGACTAGTGTATCTGAATTAGTTTACAAGTTGGTTATACCACCAAGAAATCTGCCTGATCAACAGGTATACATACCAACTATAAAAAATATAAAAAGTATATAGTAACAGAACTATATACTATATATTTTTTATAGTTGGTATGTATATCTGGTGATCAGACAGATTTCTTAGTGGTATAACCAACTTGTACACTAATTCCGATACACTAGTCTTTTGATTTTTGGGGGGGGCCCATTCGGATGTGCTTGCTGCGATCCTCTCAATCGTTTTTACATTCTCTGACCTATTCGTAGAAGCAACCTTTTGAAGCAAATTGATAGACAACACAGTTTCCTTTGTACTCATCGGACACTGCTATCTAAAGTGCAAGCCATTGATCCTTGATTTGAATATCACTGCTTGTCCCCTCATTCCATGGGTCCCTGTATTTTGCCTGGCCCACCTACCTAGGTTCCAGGGTGTGGGGCTCTCCTACTTCTCCCCCCTATAGGTCACTAGCCAATGTGAGGCAGATTGTTGGCCCCATCCGCATTTTGGTGCCAACAATCTGCGGATTGGCCACTTGGAGACTAAGTACACTACATAAACATCAGTATACAAATATAGATACTATATGATTTTTTCCTATTTGTTTTATGACTAGGTTATGAGGGACGCTCGGACGTTACTCCATCCCCACACAACTCTATAACAAAACAAAGGGGTCCACATCCAGTTTGTTATGTGGTTTAGTATGCTATCCGTCTACCATATGTTACATCAGTTCAACAAGTTATAGCCTGTTACCCATACTTTATGTACAGTTTTTTATGACGTGTCTTTTATAATGTATTTTATTTTTACTGTAAACAGAATTACAATTTGCACTACTCTTCCTCTGTGGCCCCTGATGACGGTCGACAACCAGAAAAGTGTAGGGCATACACACATCATCCACTAGGAGAGTGCTTTTTTGTCTATTTGCCATGGTTTGTGGCATATGTACTGTTTTATTGTTATTGTTTTTGTACATTTGTTGCTTTTACATGCACTGTGGGTGCACATTGTGTGCTTCAATATCAAGTGCCAGTTTTTGTACTTAATTCCCCATTAAAGATCGTTTTTTACCTTGATACTTTGTTTGGCCTTTAAAATCCCACCCAGGGGGAGATACTCTCTTTTTGTTATATGTTGTCAAGGGATGTGGCCAATACAAATGTTATTGAACCAGTGAGTACCTCTTATTTTTTCTCTTTTACAAACAATGCACATTTTACAAGCCAACTGTTGGATTTCTCCTGTATGTGATTTGAGGTGGCTACAACACTGCTTATTCACTTTCCTAGGCACTTCCGCCAGTTCCACCTGCAGGCCCAGGATGAGCATGGCGTGTGTTGTTGGGTAGAACGAAGGTACCTTAGAAAACATCCATTGCTGACCTACCCTCTGATGAATGAACCAGGAAGCAATGTGTTTTACGACGCTTTCTGGTTCAAAGCTGTCATTCCACAGCAGAATTTGCCAAATACACTGTAGTGGAATGCAGGGGAGACATCAGGGGGTCTAACAGATAATCTGTCAATGTAAAGATGTTTGCATATAGGGGCCTATTTGTTCCCTATGTGATGACAAAGACATTTTTTCCAAGCCTGCCCCCACGGACACACATACATAAATAAAAATATATACGTGAGCGCTCTGAGAAAACAGCGGCTTGCAAAAAAGGTGACACCAACTTTATATAACAATAAACCAAAATAAAGTGCAGCAGTCTAGAAAAAAAAAATACCCATGTTGAGTGCATCCTACATGCATGCTTGCAGTGAGTAACAGTGAAACTAGACCCTTCTATCCTTTATAGGTGAAGGTGGTGCAATCTTAGCCAATATTTAGACTGCAGTTGCCTTGGTGCAGCACGTGACCAGCTATGACACCAGCCATTTGAGGATTTGAACGTTCGGATGACAGCTAACATAAGCAGACTAGCAACTGTGACAGTTATCACTACAGGCATGCATTAAGATCTGGTTCACACCATTGCGGCTCTGCGAGCCTCATATGTGAAGGCACAACAGCCCGTTCATTTGAATGGGCTACTGGGCTTGTGTTTCATGCAGGAAAAAGGTTCCTGTACCATGCATTTTCCCAGCTGGTTCCCATACCTTCAAACACACTGCCTTGGTAGATGTGTGTGTGTGTGTGTGGGGGGGGGGGGGTCATTACGAATAAATGGCAGCCCCGCGCTTTTTTTAAAAGCAGATAGATTTGGCTGTGGGTGGTTGTGGGTGTGGGAAATGCAGCCACCAGAAATTGTGTGAAATTGTGTGAACCTTAATAAAACAGAACTAAAAAACCCCTATCTTTTCAGCCAAAGAAGCTGCCATCTTAGCAACTGCTTGGCCTGCAGATCCCATGGCGCGGCGCTTGTGATCAGTTAGGACACCAGCCATTGGACTGCTTGACAGTTTATTTAAGAGCACAAGCAACTGCAGCAGTTATCATTCACTATCCCTTGAATATAACCTTTTTGGGAAAATCTATGGGTTTAGTTCCATTTTAAACCAAAAACGCTACATAGTAATTACCTGCCGCTGTAAGGCCCAGCAAATAACAATTGTGCCCTTTATCAAAAAAAGAGCCTCAGCAAATGTAAATGTATAAAAGAAAATACTTACCAGACACTTCCCCATCATGTGCCTTTAATGTGAATAGTGGCTTGTCCGTCCGTGCGTCTAAACAGTACACAAAGCCGTCTTCTGTGCTAGCCTAACAAAGATATGCAACAGAAAACGTGTTACGTTACAAGTGACTAAAGGATTTTACTCCAACTACAAAAGATTTACTGTACTCAGAACAAAAGTTTAAACCAACAATCAGAATTTTTTTTTTTTTTAAATTGTAATAAACAATGAAAAACAAGAACAAAAACAATAAAAAATCTGCCACAAACAATTATACAGCAGGTACCAATGCATTACCATTATCTACAAGAGTAAAGCAAAGCAACAAGTGTTTTCATCCTTCTATCCCCAGCAGAAAATAGTCACCTTTCCTTTGTTCCTCCGCTATTCTGTTTAGCCTCAGGGGCCACATGAAATATCCAATACTTCAGATATGTAGGAGGATGGAATGCAGGCATGTGAATGCACAAGGCCAGTCAGCGTTGTCAAATGTTGAGCCCAAAGCCCTGCATAAGCTACATTACACAGGGTTTTCCTTTAGTTTCCAGCGGCTAAATGGAATAGCACAACATCTAAAGGAAAGCTTTGCTAGAGAATACTACAGAAAATTATACCAGTTGGTATATAAAATAAAATAAAAAATACTTCGAGATATCCGTTTTACAATTTGCTAAAATTCCAACCTATAATAAAATTTCCTGTAATCCAGGGCTCGACAAATCCCGGTCGCCATGGCGACTAGTAATAGCATCCTGGCGACTTGGCTTGGAAGGTGGGCAAAAAAAAAAAAAATGTTTTTTTTGTGTGAAGTCCCCAGCTCTTCCTTGTGTGAGCTGGCGCCATCTGGTGGTGGCTGTTGGTATTACAAGTTAAGCAGCAATTTTAATGTCATTTTTCACTATTTTCACTGCCATTTTCTTCCCTCTAATTAGAACCCCCAAACATTATATATATTTTTTATCCTAACACCGTAGAGAATAAAATGACGATCGTTGCAATACCCTCTGTCACGCCGTATTTGTGCAGCGGTCTTACAAGCGCACTTTTTTTGGGAAAAATTACACTTTTTTTAATTAAAAAATAAGACAACAGTAAAGTAATCCCTATTTTTTTTTAATTATTATGAAAGATAATGTTACGCCGAGTAAATTCATACCCAACATGTCACGCTTCAAAATTGCGTCCGCTCGTGGAATGCCAACAAACTTTTACCCTTTAAAATCTCCATAGGCGACGTTTAAAAAA
The DNA here is from genome assembly GCF_905171775.1 of Rana temporaria. Taxonomy (NCBI): domain Eukaryota; kingdom Metazoa; phylum Chordata; class Amphibia; order Anura; family Ranidae; genus Rana; species Rana temporaria. Next base: position 354,446,604 of record NC_053491.1, read on the forward strand.
ATCTACAGGTTGCATGTTTTGAGTTACAGAGGAGGTCTAGGGCTAGAATTATTGCTCTCGCTCTACCAATCGTGGCGATACCTCACATGTGTGGTTTGAACACGGTTTACATATGCGGGCGTTGCTCACGTATGTGTTCGCTTCTGCGCGCAAGCTCGTCGGGACGGGGTGCGTTTTCTGGCTCCTAACTTTTTTAGCTGGCTCCTAGATTCCAAGCAAATTTGTCAAACCCTGCTGTAATCATTTTATTATTATTTTTTTAATTATTTTTTGTACTTAAACTTTTTCCTGGGCCTCATGACAGCATATCTGGAGATGAGAAGAACCCAGGAAAGGAAAATGATGGTAAGTACCTGATAACAATTGTTTAGTAATATATACGGAAAACAATTACATGTGGCTGCACATCAACATGCAATGGGAACATCTTGGAGTTTTTCTTGTGGCTGCGTTTGCACAGGCATAGTGGTTCATTCATTTATTTATTTTCTTTTAACAAGTGATGCTAAAGGTAATTGGCTAAAGCTTCAATTGGCTAAAGCGTCAGTTTTTTCACCAGATGTGGTGGTGGCTGCATTCGTTTCCTGTTTTTTGTTTTTCTTGTTTGTTTCTTCTGGTTATCAGCCAGTGGGGTGGCCCCTCTATCTATGGAGGAGCTATGGAGACACCCTTGGACAACAGCACTGTCTGCAGAGAGTAGTGTAAAGTCGGCCATAGACAGTTTGAATTACAGTCAGTTCAGCAGGGAACAGCCAAGATTCAAACCAAGGCTGATTGATTGATCGAACAACTTTGGTACAATCAATTTGGGTAGCAGTAATCACTGTTCTCCTGGCAGGGATGGCTTCTCTCCAGAACACAATGGCTCAGTGGAAGGGATTCCCCATCAGCACAGACCGTGTTGATGGGGGAATCTGGCAATTTTCTTTTCTGCAAACTGTGGTTGCAGGAAAGAAAATTGCTCCATTCATGGGCAGCTTTAGATGGACATTAGTGACTTAGTCAATAGGGAAGCTGAACTCCAGATAACACTCAATAGGCAGTTACAGTAAACATATTTTTTTCCCGCATTGCGGGCGGTATTACCGCGGTTTCCCATTGATTTCAATGGGAAGGCGCGGTATAGGAGCGGTAAACACCCCGCTCCTATACCGCTCCAAAGATGCAGCTAGCAGGACTTTTGGAGTTGTCCTGCTACCGCACCGCTTCAGTGTGAAAGCCTTCGGCCTTTCACATTGAAGTCTGCAGGGCATGATTTTTTCATGCGGTATAGCAGCGCTATTTTTAGCGCTGTACCGCATGAAAAACGCCTCAATGTGAAAGGGGCCTAAGTCGCTGATCACTGCCATTAGTAATATATATATATATATATATATATATATATATATATATATATATACACATACATACATACATATACACACACACACATACACACTACTAATGGCAGCAATCAGCGACTTAATATGGAACTACAATATTGCGGATGGCAATCTGATAACTACTGATGCTAAATATATATTTATATTTACAATAGTTTGTAGACACTATAACTTTCATTCAAACCAATCAGTATACACTTAATTGTATTTTTTCCCCCAAAGGCAGAATGCATTTTGGCCAATTTGATTTTGATTTGATTTTTTTTTATTGCATATGCTTTGAAAACAGAAATTAAAAAATAGTGGGGTGTTTTGTTTCACAATTTTCAGTCTTTTTTCATTTATATAGCAAAAAATGAAAAAACGTAGTGGCGATTAAATACTACCAAGAGAAATCTCTATTTGTGTGAAAAAAAATTATATACATTTTGTTTGGGTACAGTGTTGCAATTACCAGTTAAAGTAAAGTAGCACAGTGCTGAATAGCAAAAAAGGGCCCGTTCATGACAGGGATAAAACCTTCTGGAGCTGAAGTGGTTTATATATTACTTTAATTATGGCAGGTCCTTTTTTTGCCATGCAAAATACACACAATATGTCAAATAGTTATAAACAAATCAGGGCATCAATAAAAAAGTAAAAAAAAAAAAGTTACAGGAATATGGAATGCAAAAAGGTAAAAGTTTATTGCATAATCGAAAGGCTCTCTAATTTTACCAAATCATTTATTAATTAAAAAACAGGTACAATTACACAGTTGGTCACGGCACTTACTATACTGCAGAATGCACAGCACAATAACATCACTGGACTCCCATGGCAACTGATTATAATCGAAGGCAAAGCACTCTATCACTCTATGCCTCGGGCACACAAGACCTCATCTCTGCGGAGCCGTGTCTGAAAACTGTTTACAGTGCAGAGTGTGCAATCTGTGCTTTACACGCACAACAACCAACTTGGCTGTACATAATTAAAATGTTGCGTAGATAAAAAAACGTTACTGACGCTTGGCTTATGTAGAAGTGTTTAAATAAGTGCTGCTGCAGAAGGCTTTGATGTAAAATGGAACAGAGCATGTCCTGAATAAGCAAACGGATCCTGGGCTCTACTCTCTCATTGATTCTCAGACCTGGAACAAGCATGCAGTTACTGAAGTAAAAAATAATAATAATCTGTCTACATAATGCTTTCCATGTCACTGACTTGCTAGGCTATGAAGTGAGAATCAGAATGACAGAAAGACAGCAATGTGGCTCACAAGATACCATGTTAAAGCTGAATTCCCGGCAGTGCTAAAAGACGTTCATTCAGCTATGTACACTATATTGTAAAGTATTGGGACGCCTGCCTCTACATGAACTTTAATGACATCCCAGTCTTAGTCCGTAGGGTTCAATATTGAGTTGGCCCAACCGCTTCAACTCTTCTGGGAAGGCTGTGCACAAGGTTTAGGAATATGGGAAGGTTTGACCATTCTTCCAGAAGTGAATTTGTGAGGCCAGGCACTGATGCTGGATGAGAAGGCCTTACTCGCAGTCTACGCTGCATTTTATCCCAAAGGTGTTCTATCTGGTTGAGGTCAGGACTCTGTGCAGGCCAGTCGAGTTCCTCCACCCTAACCTCGCTCATCCATGTCTTTATGGATCTTGCTTTGTGCACCTGTCCAAATCATTTGGTGGAGGGGGAATTTATGGTGTGCGGTTGTTTCTCAGGGGTTGGGCTTGGCCCTGTAGTTCCAGTGACGGGAACTCTTAAAGTGGATGTAAACACACTCTCATCCTTTCTAAACTTCTGCCAAAGTGCTGATCTATAAGGATATAGATGCCTCCTGCATGTATCCTTACCTGTCAAATGTTTCCCCTCTGTCTGTTATAAGAACTGAAAAACTGCAGATTCTGTGGGTGGGTCTGTTGTCTGGGGCTCAGTGGGTGGGGATTCGTGATGTCAGTAGACTCCCTGCCCTCCTCTACACTCCCCTTGTGAACATGCATTTTTTCCTATGTATTCCTTACACTGAACTTCTGCTATGATCACTAACATCCAGTCAAAATCCAGAAAAGTAACCACATGACTTCAGAAAAAGAGTGGGGGTGGGAATTCAAAAATAATGCCCGTCTCAGGCTAGTGCATGAGTTATGTAAATCACCTGTCACTCACAGCAAGGGGGAAGAACGGACAAAAGTTTTCTCCTGTTTGTCTGTTTATCTCACTGAAAAAAGAAAAGAGGATTGCTCAGAGCTGGATTAACTCTGTGTGGCAAGACTGGGCACAGATGATAGGAAATCTTATACTCTTCACTGTGACAGCAAAAAAAAAAAAATTGGGTTTACATCCACTTTAAGGCGTCAGCATACCAAGACATTTTGGACAATTTCATGCTCCCAACTTTGTGGGAACAGTTTGGGGAAGACCTCTTCCTGTTCCAACATGACAGTGCACAGAGCAAGGTCCATAAAGAAATGGATGAGCGAGTTTGGGGTGGAGGAACTTGACTGGCCTGCACAGAGTCCTGACCTCAACCTGAGCGAACACCTTTGGGATGAATAAGACTTAATGTACACGGGACGTTTTACAACCTCTCCTGAACGATTTAACTTGACAGATAGTAACAGACGTTTAAAAATGTCAGTTTTGACGTGTTTACGTTTAGAAGCGTTTTTTTTTTCTTTTTCAATTTGTCAAAAATTTAAAACACCTGTGAATGAAAAATGGCTAAGCGCAGTGACACGCGTTTACAAGCTGTTACAGGCGTTTGGCGTTTCAAATGCCTCTGAACATCCGTCCTGAACGCATTTTTTTGCTTTCCAAAAAATGCTTCTAAACTCTACTGCCTGGAAAGGATTATAAAATGACCCTGTGTACATGAACAGTACTCATAAGATGACAGAGAAGAGTTCAGGGGCAGCCGAAAAAAATGCCTAACTGATCCTAAACGACCGTTTACCAGCACCAGTGTACATGAAGCCTTAGTCCCCTTTCACACCTATACGACTTGTCTCACGATTTTGTACTGCAAAATCGCATGACAAGTCATTCTCCATGATTTTCAATGAACACCATACATACTGGCACGACTTTAAGTAGTGCCGACTTCAAAGTAGTCCCTGCACTACATTGGTCCAACTTCCATGCGAGTTGATGTTCATAGACCTCAATGTTAAACCCCTGAAGTAGCATGCAAATCGTACCTGAATAATATAGACACAATTTCAGTACGACTTTGTAAGCACAAGCAGCTTTTTAACCCTTGTCCCACCCAATCCTTTCAGCATAGAAGCCCCTCTGAAGCACATTCTTCCACCACACATTCACTTCCTGGTTATTCCCTCAGGAACAATGTGCTCCAAACAGGTAAAAATAAGAGACGTCCTCGATAATGAGCAAATCATTTGATTAATCCGTGAGCACCCAGCTATTTATGATTTGTGTGACCCAAACTACAAAGACAAGATCAACTACAAAGACAATGATCCACTGACCACCAATGAAGGGGACATTCTTCCCACTGATCACCAATGTAAGGGACATTCTTCCCACTGACCACCAATGTAAGGAGCATTCTTCTCACTGATCACCAATGTTAGGAGCATTCTTCCCACTGACCACCAATGTAAGGGACATTCTTCTCACTGACCACCAATGTAAGGAGCATTCTCCTCACTGACCACCAATGTAAGGAGCATTCTTCCCACTGACCACCAATGTAAGGGACATCCTTTCCACTGACCACCAATGTAAGGAGCGTTCTTCCCGAGGGGGCGTGGCCAGGACAGGCATGTGAGAGGACGCGTCTCTCACAGCTCCCAGCGGTGATCCGGTAACGATCCTTCCCCGGCCAAAATATCGATCCGCAACCACCCTATGCTGGCAGCTGACGACACCGGGATCACAGCGGTACCACCACCGGCACTCTGTACCAGGGGGATGACCCGCAAAGGACAAGGAGAGACCGCAGGGCCGGAGATCCAAGATGGCGCCGCCGCGCTGGCTGTGAAAGGGACGCCTCGTGGAGCGGAGAAATCGGGGCCCAAGCACAGTAAGCAGGTCAAGGCCTCGGGCAAAGACCCCCCTAAGGACATGCTATATTATGCCCAAAAACTGTCGGGGGCTGGGGGACAGGAACAACCGTCCCGCTCTGGGGACGCACACCAGGCCGGGCCTGCTATGCAGGAAGACACTGCCCAGCTGCATTGGGGAGAGGAGGTGGATGGGGATCAGGCCGGCTCCATGCCAGATGGCGGCCAGGCCGATGCACCACAGGCCGCGACTGCAGTGCAGCCCACGCTGGCGGACATATTACAAGCTGTGAACAAATGCACGGCCTCTGTTGACACCATTAAGGAACAGTTTGGCCTGCTGCGGCAGGATATGCAAAAAATTCGTGAACGCACCACTGCGGTGGAAAGCAGGGTCAGTGAAGTGGAGGACCAGATGCACCCCATGGCCCAGGACACCAGGGCAGCTTTGCAGATGGCAAGGGAGGCTTATGACCGTGTAGAAGATATGGAGAACCGTCTCAGACGAAATAACGTCCGCATAGTGGGCCTACCGGAGAGGGTGGAGGGCAAGGACCCCACCACGTTTGTAGAGAACTGGCTATTGGAACTCTTTGGCAAAAAAACACTGTCACCGTTCTTTGCGGTGGAGCGGGCCCACAGAGTCCCTTCGCGCCCACCGCAACAGGGGGGCCCCCCCAGATCTATCCTGGCTAAACTACTTCACTACCGTGACAGGGAGGCAGTGCTCCGCCAGGCCCGGGAAAGAGCCAATATTCAATATAATGGAGTGCGGGTGTCCTTCTATCCGGATTTCTCACAAGAGGTGCAGAGGCGCAGGGCGAAATTCCTTGATGTGAAGCGACGGTTGCGAAACCTGCAACTTCCCTACGCAATGCTATACCCTGCAAAGCTCAGAGTGGTGGTTAGGGGCCAAGCCCAATTTTTTGAATCCGCTAAGGAGGCCATGTCGTGGCTGGACCGCAATGAACAATCCTTGCAAAGGCGAGCGCAGGAGGAAGGAGAGTGAGCCCTGGGACTGGGGTGGGAGGCTTATTGTTTGCCTTTGGGCACCTATCCTGCACAAATGAGAGAATGTCTGAGTTGATCCTGTTTAGGGGGGAGCCCCTACTTTTTCCCTGTTGATCTCCTTTTTCAGAATTCTATGCTCCATATAGGAAGATCCGTTTCCGCAATTTTTTTGATTCTTTCTTCACCCTCTTGGCCGGGGGACATGATAAGTGGCAGCAAGATGCGAGGAGAGATGCTCTAAACAAAAAGTGTGCTATGCTGATGGTTAATGCGAACAGTGTCAGTCGACAAGTAATCGCAAAAAGAGTTGTATCCGCCCTGTTGGTGGTACGTGGATATTTGGGGCCCGTTTGGTCCACAGGTTACATTAATTTCTATCACTTTTTCAGTTGCCATTCGTGGAAAGAGGTACATCGCACGAGACTTAGGCCTTTGGCCCACTTGCAAGGTAGTATACAGATGTGGACGGTCCTGGGGGTGGGTCTGCCTTCCCAGACATGGGACCAGAATGTGTATTTGTGCTCACCAGTGTATAGTTACATGATGTTAGTGGAGGACTCTCATGGCTAAAGTGCCTATTGTTTCATGGAACGTGAGGGGTATGCATTCACCACTAAAACGTACAATGTTGTTTATGTGCTTAAAGAAATATTTGCCAGGGGTGATTTGCTTTCAGGAGACTCACTTGACGGCGGAGACCGTGTGCTTCCTGAAATACAAATGGGTGGGTAAGGCGTATCACTCTACACACACCTCCTTTTCGAGGGGGGTGAGTGTACTGGTGCATAATGCAGTGGATTTTCAGGAGATTGCAAGTGTCATAGACCCAGAGGGACGCTATGTATTTGTTCACTGTAAAATTGGTACCTTAATCTGTGTCATAGCATGCGTTTACATTCCCCCGCCCTTCACGGCAGTGGTGCTCCGGCTCCTCCTCTCTTTTTAGGACGGTAGGCCGGAGGCTCCGCTGCTCGTGTTGGGAGATTTCAATTGTTGCTTGGATCAGGTGGCGGATAGACATCCGGCCCCTAGACCCTCTGCCCTCGCTAGGAGTACTCCCCTGGCGCGGTTGTTGCAAGAGGTGGGCTGGGTGGACATCTGGCGACACCGTAACCCGGGAGGCAGGCAGTTTACGTGTTTCTCAAAAACTCACGGCTGTCTGTCCAGGATTGATTTGGGGGTGGGAAATCTGAGCATGCTTCCGCTGATAGCGGACCTGTCACACAGGCCCCGCAGCGTGTCGGATCACTCAGCTCTAGTGATACAGCTCTTAGTGGCTCCGCAGGGGAATTTAGTTAAGGCACCATGGAAATTGAATGCGTTCTGGTTACAGCTCATACGTTCACATGGGGAGATATTGGAGGAGGTACGGGGGTACTTTGCAGCGGGGGCAGGGATGGACATGGAGGTGGAACATTGGGACGCCTTCAAGGCGCATTTTCGAGGCATACTTAGCAGGGAAGTGAACGGGGTTAAAAAGGCCTCAACAGCTTTATTGATTGAAGTAGAGAACAGGGTTCAGGACATGGAGAGGGCCTACGTGGCGGATCCTTCTGACTCGACCAGGGAAACCTGGCAGGCCGCTCAGTCGGCTTACCAGCAACTTCTCTCATCGTCGGCTGAGAAGAAACGTTTTTTTGCAAAACAGGCGTTCTTTGAGGAGGGTGAGAAAACCGGCCGTATATTGGCCCGGATTGCGAACTCCCACCAACGATCGCCGGCTATAGGGGCCATAAGATCTAGTTCTGGAGGATTAGTTTCGCAACCAGAACAGATTATGCAGGAACTGGCGGGTTTCTATGAGACCCTGTACAGCTCGGGCACGGCATACACACAGGGAGACCTAGAGCTATACCTAGCCCAACTGGCCTTCCCAGAACTGACTACTGACCAGCGTATTCTGCTGGATAAGCCAATTACAGTGGAGGAACTGGTGGGGGCAATCGGTGCGTTCCCTAACTGCAAGGCCCCGGGGGAAGACGGGCTGCCCATGGAGGTGTATAAACAGTACTCTGAAACATTACTCCCCCAATTACTGAAGGTCTTTAACAAGGCCAGGGAAAGGGGGAATTTACCCCCGTCTATGACTAAGGCTAACATAGTCCTGCTACTGAAGCCAGGCAAAGATCCTGTAGACCCAGGTGCGTACCGCCCCATTTCCTTACTGCAAAGTGACATTAAGATACTAGCCAAGGTGCTGGCCATGCGGCTGAATGGGGTGATAACTTCAATTGTGCATGGAGACCAGGCTGGCTTCATGCCCAATAAATCCACGGCGGTCAATCTTAGGAGGCTGTTCCTTAATATACAGGCACAGGCGGACAACATGGGCAGTAGGGCGCTACTGTCCTTAGACGCCACAAAGGCGTTTGATAGTATAGATTGGAACTACCTTTGGACGGTGTTGCAGAAATTCAGGTTTGGTCCGGGTTACATTTCCTGGGTGCGCTTGCTATACTGTCAGCCACAGGCGGCAATAAGGGCGTTTGGCTCCCTGTCAGGGAGTTTCGCACTGAGGAGGGGCACTCGGCAGGGGTGCCCTCTGTCTCCCCTCCTCTTTGCTTTGGCTATTGAGCCGCTGGCCATTAGTATCAGAGCCAACCCTTGCATCACCGGTTTCTGCTATGGAGATGAGCAGGAAAAGGTGATGTTATATGCGGACGATACCCTCCTTTTGCTGGGGGATACGGACACCTCCCTTAGAGAGGCCATGGTAGCGATCACAGAGTTCGGCCGATTTTCCGGTTTGCTTATTAACTGGTCAAAGTCGGCCTTGCTTTTGCTGGACGGTGACAACACGCAGGTAATTAATCCCTTGTGCCCTATTCCCATTACTCCCTCCTTTAAGTACCTAGGGGTGCAGATCACGGCTCAGCCGCGGGACTTCATCCGTCTCAATATATCCCCCTTGTTATTGCGATTTAGGGACAAAGTTAAAACTTGGAAGGCCCTGTTGTTATCGGTTGCAGGCCGGGTGAATTTAGTTAAGATGATACTTATGCCACAGTTATTATACTTCCTCCATAACACCCCCATGGTCATCCCCTTGAAAGTTTTCCACACGGTTAATAGCATCTTTCGAGGCCTCATCTGGAGAGACGGGGCTCCTAGGATTAAATTAGAGCACTTACAGAGACCTAAGGATAGTGGGGGATTGGCATTGCCAAACCCCTGGCTGTACTATTTGGCGGCCCAGATGCAGCAGCTGGTCGGTATGTTTCGGCCGGCGGTGCGGTCCTCGGCTCAGAAGCTCCTGGAGCACACCGTGGGCAGAAGTCCGATTCCTGACGCGTTGGAGGCACAGGCCTTCGCTAAACCACATAGGAAATACCCCACTTTTAGTCTAACCCAGAAGGTATGGAATAAGGTCAAATATGTTCAGAATGCAGAAGGATTCACGAAATACAGTCCAATATGGCAAAATGACACCTACACTGAACTCGCCAAGTTGCAATCGGGGACCAGATGGAAAAGATATGGGGTCACACACCTCACACACATATTTCGTAATGGAGTGTTACGTACGTTCCCTGCGTTGCAAGAGGAGTTTGGCTTGCCGCAGTCAATGCACTTCTCCTACCTACAGCTGAGGCATGCAGTGGTGGTGCAGGGTCGCTCTTCCGAGTGGTGCCTGTCACCTACTCCTGCTTTTAATCTTCTGGGGGATGCTGAAACGTCGAAAGGCTTTATCTCCCAGTGCTATACCATTTTGTTGCAATATGTGATGAAGCAGCACCCCCTGAGGATAAGAGAGAGGTGGGAAGCGGATGCGGGAGAGTTGGATGGGGAACAGTGGGAGGAGATTTTTCAGGCGGTGGGCAAGTGCTCCCTGAATGTATCACAAAAGCTTACCCAGTTGTACATCCTGTTACGTACCTATTACACCCCACACAGACTTAGTAAGATGAACCCGCAACTTGACCCTACTTGTACACGCTGTAAGAGAGACCATGGCGATTTGATCCATATGTTGTGGAGATGTCCCAAACTCCACACCTATTGGGCAGGAGTGGTGAGTACCATTAACTCAACATTTGGTGTGACTCTTCCGCAGGATCCGAGGGCATGTCTCTTGGGGGCTCTGGAGGAGTACGAATGGGAAGAGGCGGACAGGGAAGTGATTCACAGGGTGTTGTTCCAGGCGAGGAAACTCATCATGGTTCATTGGAGAGCTGAGGCCCCCCCGACCCGTGCTGAGTGGATCGCCAACATTGGGACAACGATGAGGATGGAGAAACTGGTATACCAACACAGGGGCAATGCCCACAAGTTTGAGAAGTTATGGGCAAAGTGGTTGGATGTACCGGGCCTAGCCCCGGTGGACTTGGTGATGGATAGGTTGCTGGGTATTAATGTTGGGTGAGATCTGGATGGGAGCGGATGCCATGAGAGCAATGTCCGGAGTGGTGGCGGGGGAGGGGATTCACCTCCAGAATGGGATTGCTATATCTGTACATGTTTATATGGCCTTGATCTTTTTCTCTATTTTATGTTTATGTCCCCGACGTGTCGAGGGGATTCTGTATGCCTTGTACCTCTGCAAAACAAATAAAACTTTTGTTGGATTAAAAAAAAGGAGCGTTCTTCCCACTGATCACCAATGTAAGGGACATTCTTCCCACTGATCACCAATGTAAGGGACATTCTTCCCACTGACCACCAATGTAAGGAACATTCTTCCCACTGACCACCAATGTAAGGAGCATTCTTCCCACTGACCACCAATGTAAGGGACATACTTTCCACTGACCACCAATGTAAGGAGCATTCTTCCCACTGACCACCAATGTAAGGGACATCCTTCCCACTGACCACCAATGTAAGGAGCATTCTTCCCACTGACCACCAATGTAAGGAGCATTCTTCCCACTGACCACCAATGTAAGGAGCATTCTTCCCACTGACCACCAATGTTAGGAGCATTCTTCTCACTGACCACCAATGTAAGGGACATTCTTCCCACTGATCACCAATGTAAGGGACATCCTTCCCACTAACCACCAATGTAAGGAACATTCTTCTCATGCTTCATTATAGAGGACCCAAAATTGAGCCCTATCTTCACAATTGGCAATGATGGGATGTACCCAATATCAACAACGTCTTCTCCGCCTCCGCTTCTCCTCTTCTTCCTCATGCACTGCTACTGCCGCAGCAGCAATGACAACTGCGGTGGCAGGAAAAGGAATTGCCTCACACCATGTATGTTTTTATTGGTTAATGCCAAAGTTGTGGCAAAGTCGGAGTTGTACTGATCCCAAATCGCGGCAAAATCGTGGCCGCACGACTTTGAAGTCGTATAAATGTGAAAGGGGCCTTAGAGTGGAGGACTTCTCGTCCAACATCAGTGCCTGACCTCTTCTGGAAGAATGGTCAGTCAATCCCATAGACACACTCCGAAACCTTGTGGACGGCCTTCCCATAAGAGTTGTAGCTGTTATAGCTGCAAAGGGTGGGCCAACGCAATATTGAACCTTACAGACTGAGATGCCAGTAAAGTTCATTTAAAGGCAGGTGTCCCAATACTTTTGACAATATAGTGTACTTATTAACAGACTGGTAAATATATTTATTTAAATGCAAGTAGCATAAATACCTGAATTCGACCCTATATCAGCCTCGTGTAGTCCCTGTACAGCAGGGCTGGAGTGCGAGAGAAAGAAGCAGTACAAAGAGCCAACCAGTTGTACTGCAGTGCTCATGTGCTTACAATGAACATGTTGATAGTAGGAAAGAGCAGAGAGACAGAGATGGGCTCAGTCTTCTGCTTCTCCCCTTCACTGTCCAATCAAAGGCTGAGGAAAGGAACAAGACCTGTAAGTGTTACTTAACTGCAGCACAGAAAAAGCAGGTCCCTGCCAGTGTTGTGTGATGTCTAAAGCCAGCCTTACTTTGATCAAATTTTGTCCAGATCAGCAGGGACCAACCAAACTTCGATCCAAGTATGGACAGTGGTGGCGTTATCCTGACTGGACGTCATATGACGTCCACCAGGATAACAGCCACAGCGCGCTCGTGGAGGCACGCATCGCTACACCGATCCCTGAAGGAGGCTCTTCACCATGTGATCAGCCGTGTCCAATCACGGCTGATCATGATATAAACAGGAAGAGCCGTTGATTGGTTTTTCTTAACTCATGTCTGACAGACCCCCCCTCGGATGCCCGCCCAGGACCACCAGGGATGGCCACCCCACTGCACCACCAGGTATGCGACCACCAGTGAAATGCCAATCTGTGCCTAGGCAGCTGCCAATCAGTGCCCATCCACAAAGCCTTCCAGTGCCACAAGGGATGCCTATCAATGCCATATATCAGTGACGCTCATCAGTGCCCATCGGTGACGCTCATCGGTGCCCATCGGTGACGCTCATCGGTGCCCATCGGTGTCACGTATCGGTGCCCATCGGTGTCACGTATCGGTGCCCATCGGTGTCACGTATCGGTGCCCATCGGTGTCACGTATCGGTGCCCATCGGTGTCACGTATCGGTGCCCATCGGTGTCACGTATCGGTGCCCATCGGTGTCACGTATCGGTGCCCATCGGTGTCACGTATCGGTGCCCATCGGTGTCACGTATCGGTGCCCATCGGTGTCACGTATCGGTGCCCATCGGTGTCACGTATCGGTGCCCATCGGTGTCACGTATCGGTGCCCATCGGTGTCACGTATCGGTGCCCATCGGTGTCACGTATCGGTGCCCATCGGTGTCACGTATCGGTGCCCATCGGTGTCACGTATCGGTGCCCATCGGTGTCACGTATCGGTGCCCATCGGTGTCACGTATCGGTGCCCATCGGTGTCACGTATCGGTGCCCATCAGTGTCACGTATCGGTGCCCATCAGTGTCACGTATCGGTGCCCATCAGTGTCACGTATCGGTGCCCATCAGTGTCACGTATCGGTGCCCATCAGTGTCACGTATCGGTGCCCATCAGTGTCACGTATCGGTGCCCATCAGTGTCACATATCAATGCCACTCATAAGTACCCATCAGTGCAGTCTTTTAGTGCCCAGTGTCGCCTATCAGAGCCCATCAGTGCTGCATATCAGTGACGCCTACTAGTGCCCATTGTCAGTGCCACCTCATCGGTACCACCTTATCAGTGCTCGTCAGTGCCACCTTATCAGTGCCCATCAATGAAGGAGAAAACATACTTATTTACAAAATGTTATAATGGAAACAAAAGGAAAACTTTTTTTTTCAAAATTGTCTTTTTTAAATTTGTTTAGTGAAAAATAAACTGCAGAAGTGATCAAATACTACCAAAAGAAAGCTCTATTTGTGGGAACCAAAGTATAAAAATTCTGTTTGGGTACAGTGTAGCATGACCACACAATTGTCACTTAAACAGCAACAGTGCTGAAAGCTGAAAATTGTCTTGGGCAGGAAGGGGGGTAAGTGCCTGGTATTGAAGTGGTTAAATGTTAGGTGACCCAGTGTTCCTTTTGGTATGTGGATAATAAAGAGCGGTTTTCTTCCTTTTCGGCTTATAGTTAATTTTTTAGGACTGGGGCATTTTCAATGGCAGGGTTGGTTAATGTGCTGCAACACTCTATCCTAGTATAAAATACATGCTTTTTATGAGTTGGAGCAGTTGTGCAACCAGCGTCACAGTAACTAAAAGGAATACAGAGCTCCCTCTAGTGGCTACACTGGAAATCTCTGTTTAGAATAGCAGCAAAATAATATGGAAAATTAAACTTAAAAAAGAGAAGAGGGGAAATTAAAACTACATTATAATTCCATTTAATCATAATGATACTACTGCAACTTACATCTATAGTTTGTTTCATAAAGCGAGCAAAAAGGAAATCCAGCAGAAAAATCATGCAATGCACTTCTGCCTTAAAATACTGCTGGAGACAAGTTAAAAAAGACATTAAATCATGTATCTTACCCCATTTCATATTTTCCTGATATGTGCCTGCTGTACCATGTACTTGTATGAGAAAGTATCCAGTTCTCTTTGTATTGCTTTCTATTATGTGAAATCCCTGGTGTTCCTGCCAGTCTTTCTGCTTTCCCATCTCAAACACCAGAGCATGGAAGCAAAAAAAAATGTTAAAAAAAATTCTTAGTTTCTGTTATAAAATTGTGTAAATAAGAAATGTTTTCCTTCACTGATGTGCGCTGATGAGGCTACACTGATGAGAAGGCACTACTAGGTGGTGGCACTAATATACAGCAGCAATAGGAACTGAAAGGCACAGATTTGGTACCACTGATGGGGCAGCACTGATTATCAGTGCAGATGTCCCCACTGAGAAAAGCAACTTATCGGCTCTCCTCTCCACATGCGTTGTCAGTGTGAGAAGAGGAATGGCAATAAACGGCACTTCCTACTTACACTGTGATTGGACATAGCTGGTTACATGGTAAAGAGCCTACGTCATAGGCTCTTTACCATAATCAGTAATACGGTGTGTCCGAATAATACACCACACCATGGATCGCTGCACTGCATGCCCCCGGGGGGCACGCACGTGCTGCCGCTCCGAGGGACGTCATAGGACGTCCACACAGAACAATAAAACCCCCTCCAGTCATCAATCTGCTATAGGCGGGTGGGAACTGGTTAAAAAGAAAAAAGAGCATAGTGGTTAATAAATACCAACAAAAGAAAGTTTGTCTCTAAGATTTGATCTAAAATGTATTTGGTACAGTGTTGCATGATGAGGAATTGAAGAATGGTAAGTAGGAGCGCTTCTGCTAGAAGGGTCCTCCAGGTGCTATATACATTCGGGATCACCCAAAGTAGCAACTCCTGCAGCTGCTGGCCAGCACAGTGACAGGGAAGACCATCTCAGGAGGACTCCATACATTGATAAGCCGGTTTACTCTGTAATCCTGTAAGTGTTTTTAACCGTTGCCTTTTAATACAATTGCTGACCTACTGCACTTAGAAGCGCCTTTCTCTGCATATCATGATGAGGAATTGTCAGTCAAAATATCACAGTGCTGTAAACGGAGCTGATAATGAATTGGGTACTGAAGTGGTTAAATCCTGCGACCAATAAAAAAAACACTACCTGTCCAATGTTCTCTCTGACACGAGAGTAATAGCTGCTAAACAGCAGGCTAGGCCAAGTCACAGCCTGGGAAGGAACAGGGCCCCCCTGGTGCACAGACAATGAAAGAAGCCGAGTGGCTGACACAAGGAGCCATAACTTCTGAAGCACATCTCAATATGGAGCAATCTCGGTTTAAATTGAAAAGAAGAGCTGTGAAAACATACATAATGCTTCTCCATCATGTCCTTCGAGTTCATATTTTACCTTCATCCAGAGAGATAGATCAGGAGAAAATACTGACAATTGCGATGTAACAAAGAAATATGATTAGGAATACACTGCGGAGACATTTTGTTCAGTTCTAAAAGCAAACACCGGTGTGGTGGGCGAGCCATTTTTCACGGAAAGCATTACAGGCAGCCCGATACTAAAAGTGTCTGCTTTATTTATGAGGGAGGGATTTCATTTGCAGCAAATAAAGAAGAGCGGGAGACACCGTTTTTAGATCTCAGTGATTTCTGAGGTAAATTCAGCACAGCAGATTGGCATCATTCACCTCTTACTGCTCTATTTTATACAGGAAATATCAGCAGGTCACAGAGGACCGCCTGACAAAGTGCTTAGAAAAAAAGGTCCTTCACCTTATCAGGGCAGACAAAATGGTGAGAATCTTATTGGTTCTCACACCGTTCTGCCCAGGAATTTCTTGTGACAACAGGCTCAAAATGGCAGAATGTTGGGTCCCAGTTTTTAAACCCACTCAGGAGTTTCATAGGCTTCCCAGTCATAAGATCACTTCAATTGGCTGTCAAAGTGATTGGGAGCTGGTCCCGATTAATTTCCAATGTATAAACCGTGACCAGGAGCAGTCGGTGACAGAGCAGGCACAGTGTTGGGGAACACAATTCTGTCTGTACGTATTTACACTCACCGGCCACATTATTAGGTACACCTTGCTAGTACCAGGTTGGTCCCCCTTTTGCTTACAGAACTGCCTTAATATTTCATGGCGTAGACTCAACAAAGTGTTGGAAACATTCCTCAGAGATTTTGGTCCATATTGACATGATAGCATCAAGCAGTTGCTGCAGATTTCTTGGCTGCACATCATATTGGATTGAGATCTGGTGACTGGAGGCCATTGGAGTACAGTGAACTCATTAGCATGTTCAAGAAACTAGTTTGAGATGATCTGAGCTGTGTGACATGGTGCGTTATACTGCTGGAAGTAGCCATCAGAAGATGGGTACACACTAGTCATAAAGGGATGGACATGGTCAGCAACAATACTCGGGTAGGTCGTGGCGTTTAAACGATGCTCAATTGGTACCAAGAGGTCCAAAGTGTGCCAAGAAAATATCCCTCACACCATTACACCACCACCACCAGCCTGAATTGTTGATACAAGGCAGGGTGGATCCATGCTTTCATGTAGTTACGCCAAATTCTGACCCTACCATCTGAATGTTGCAGCTGAAATCCAGACTCATCAGACCAGGCAACATCTTTCTAATCTTCTATTGTCCAATGTTGGTAATCCTGTGCGAATTGTAGCTTCAAGGTTGAAAGTGTTGTGCATTCAGAGATTGTATTCTGCGCATACCTTGGTCAGTGTAATCCTTTGGATGACAGGAGTGCAGTTAATTTTGCACTCCTGTAAAACATTTTTCAGCAGAACGCAGGCTGAAGTCCGCTCTCTGCTGATGTCACAGAGTCTGTCCTGACACCACGTCATCACGACCATAGAGTCATGATCCGCCCAGATCCCTGGACCGACACCCAGCTCAGCCTCTCAGCGAGCCGATGAGAGCCTAAGATACCCTTTCCACCCTTTCTACAGTCCAGCGATCCAGTGAGCGAGGAGGGGGAAGAGCAGAGAGAGGTGACTGACAGTTAGCAGCTCTCTGCTCATGGATCTGTGAGAACCGAGCAATCAGCGGTGTTCGATCGCTTGGTTCTCAGTGTTAGAGGTGCCGGGGGACCTCGGAGAGATGCTGCATCCACCTAGGTAAGTATGGTTCTAAAAAAAAAAAAAAAAAAAAAAAAAAAAACACAGACACACACTTCTCTTTTAAAAGTATGTTTAAAGCAGAGTTCCGCCCAAAAATGTAACTTCTGCTTTTCAGAACAGGCCCCCCCCCCCCCCCAGTGTCACATTTGGCACCTTTCAGGGGGGAGCAGATACCTGTTTAATACAGGTATTTGCTCCCACTTCCGGGCATAGATAGCATTATCTGGGGCTATCTACACCACGTCCGGTGCCTCCTCCGTCCCCCTGCTGTCTTCTGGGAGACATATAGTTCCCACTAGACAGCAGAGGCCATTTGGATTGCACATGCGCAGTAGGGAACCAGGAAGTGAAGCCGCTGTCTCATTTATTAGCCGGAGGACAGCTAACATCATCTACAGTAGCTTTTTCCCCACTGTCTGACTGTCCCTGGCCTGACCCCTTTCATTCATTTATTGGATTTCCAGTCTTCAGATCATGTGGGCACAGCATCGCATGTTGGAGTTACTTATGACAAATACAGCCAGCCTAGGAAAGCCCACTCCTCCAGACCGATGCCCATCCATCAAGGCATTGACATACTGAAGGCAAGAGAGTCAGTCCATTGCTTACATCAGCAGTGAGAGGGCCTTTAAGAGGAAGTGCTTGGGCAGGGTAATGTGATGTTTGCAGAAAGCTATGTACAGAACGGACATCCATCACCAGCCATAATCTGCCTTGTTCTGCAAAGATAAGCACAGACACCCAGTGATGGTATTGCTGGGTCTAAAAAAAAAAAAAGCTATGTAATGAAAACAAAAAGGTTTTATTCCAAATGTCTTTTGCATGCTGAGGGTGAGAAAGGAGCAACCAGGAGAGACAAAGTAAAAGAAGATTAAAACTTTGGCTTTCAGGCCCCGTACACACGACCGAACATGTCCGACCGTGTGTACCGCCTAGCGGACAGGTTTCCAGCGGACAAAAGTTTCTTAGCATGCTTAGAAACGTATCCGCTGGAAATCTGTCCGCCGGACATGTCCGATGGTTAGTACGACTCATCGGACATGTCTGCTGGTTATGACGTATAACCAGCGGCCCGAAATCACGCGCATGCGTCGAACTGATTCAACGCATGCGTGGAAGCATTGAACTTCCGTGTTAGAGAACGTTGGTGTCTTCTACGCCACAGCGTTCTCTGTCCGCGGGGATTTTTGGTCTGATGATGTGTACACACATCAGACCAAAAGCTCCCAGCAGACCGTTTTCATCGGACATGTCTCCTCGTGTGTACAAGGCCTAACTGTTTCAAAGTTTCCGCATTTTATTAACAGATCTGGATAATAACATGATATAGGAAGTTCCAGTGTGTTAAACCTGTGCAAATCCGGTGTACATGATTGCACTAAAGAACATGAAAGAAATATGCTTACTAAAAAGTTTCTGGGAGAAAAATGATTCCACGCCACTCTCTCGACCTCTCCGCTGAATCGCCACGTTCGATGGTTTTCCTGGGGACTTCTGCAGTCGTACAAAATTACTGATCTGAGGAGTAAATAAGAGAAAATAACACTAAATAAATATTATTTACCCCTTCAGAAAGGTACCTGTATACCAACACTTGCTGGTGGTTGTCTTTTAGAGCTCATGAACAGGAAAAAAAATGTCTCCCCTTTGCTTCTGGAATGAAAAAAAAAAAGCAGCTTAAAAAACATAAAGCTGCTTTTTGCACGCGTCTGTAGGCACATCAAGAGTTTGGGTGTTCGTTCATTCCATTGGCCTGCATAATAATTTATTTGGGCCACTGGAATTAACGCTCAAGCGCTAAACGTGCCTAGCGTTTTGGCTCATTTAGCATTTTTTCTTTCCAAAAGCTCCTCTCCTGAGCATGCAAGCGATCGTTCCCCCCCCCCCACCTCTAAACGTTCCTCTTTTAATACGCCTGTAAACACCTAAGCTTGATGGACACATAAGCTAACAGAGGTGCGGTTACAGGCTGAAACAAAATGACAAACGCCTATAGAATCTGCGTTTTTGAAATGCGCACGAGGCCTTAAAATGAAAGTGCTTCAGCTACACAGACTGACTGTAATATATACACAACGGTATATAAAAGAGCATTGGATAGTGCTACTTATCACCTAGCATGACAGGTGGGCCTGATCGGAAGGTTCTGCAGATCTGATCTGTGCTACAATAGACTGCAGGTATAATGCAGAGGGTGATCAGCAATGGTGGCCTAGAGCCAGCCATACACAGATCAGAATTCAGCTGGTTCAGCAGGGACAGGACGAATTTCCATCCATGTATGGGCACCCAGGTCGTACAGAAGTTAATCAACTTCTGTACAATCATCCAGTCAGGTCTTTCCTGAACGATCAGTGCCGATAGCTCAGCGGGACCGATTCCCCCCCTCCCCCATCCACCTCAAATGTGTGGATGGGGAATCAGAACATTTTTATTTTCATTCAACCTGAACTAAAAAAAAAAAAAAAAAGTATAATGTATGGCATGCCGGATATATTGTTGAGTATATGTAAATACTTGAATGTCCACGCCAAATGTTCAGTTTAATATTAATTTGTCTACAGACATGAAGAATGTTCCCTGCATCTCACTGCTTACACTCAGATTAGGGAATGTTTTTAGTGTTTAAAGCAGAACTTCAATCAAAAAAACAGAAAGAAAGTAATATCCCTTTTAAATATAAAACAAGACCAGTTTTTGCTGCAATAGTCACTTAAAATCCAGAGATTTTTTCACTACTAGATGTCTTCAGTCTGATGGCCAGAATCATACAACCCCCTTCCCCTGAGCCCAGGTCATCCTGGACCCGCTCAAGACTCCAACTGGACAGTAGGGATGAGCTCAGGAATTTTTGCACATGCCTCCAAAACTGGCTGAACTATCCCATCAGGAAGGTGTCAATGCCAAAAACCAATAATAAACAGTGGAGGATTCCATGCCCAGCAGCCATACATATGCAAGGTGTGTGTATACTTGCTGCTGCACGTGGGAAAAGCCTCCACCGCCTATGATAGGCTGTCAGCTTTTTCATTAGCCTCATATAGCCACATTGACACTTCCCGACATTTCAAGTGCCTCTTTTTTACTATCATTCCATACTACTCTGCATGTTTACTCATTTACTGATTTTTAGGATATTTTAGAACTCTTCTATAAACGGCCACACATGTTCACAACTTTTTGCTTTTGTTTTTGTCTTTGTATTAATGGTTCAGCTCACAATGAATGTTTAACCAGTCCAGATAGATGCCCCGGTGTCTCAGTTATTATTTCAATAATGAGTAAGTACACAAACACATACAGGCAACAAAAATACAAAAAACAAAAATATAATAATAATCATAAAAATAATAAAAAACACAAGTTAATATACTATAAAACAAATAAGACCATTAGAATTAAGGTGCACCTTTACACTATGCTCAATCTTTAGGCATTTTTTGTTCACTACATTACACCATATTATTTTATGGTCTATGCATCGTCCTTCATATGGTTCACCGTCATATTCACCCCTATTTTTTCCCTTTTTTCCCCATTTCACTTTTTATTTGTTTTTCTTTCTTCTTTTTTAATTAATTTCACATTACTTTATTGCACTTCAATTCATATCATATTTTTTGTTTTCTTCATTTCATTTTATTTGTTACTTATACAAGTTATACATGTTTTACACATATCATTCCATTTCCTGTCCACTTTAATTCACTTCTCTTACACTCAAATATATTTCTTCACACTTACACATACTCCTACACTCTCTTTCACATTTTTCTGCACCCCACTTCTCTATTGGGTCAACACATCATTTTATCCAATGTTCACTATTCACTATGAATTTGCATGAGGCATAGTCCACATGAGACACTCTCTGATTGTCTGTCGAGACACACCCAAACTTCACAGGGGACCCTGTTCAACTTAATTGTTTCCAGAGCCCCCTCCCACTCATTGGGTTGTAAGGTATATATTCACTCATTTTACTGTTTACACACTAGCTATGAAGAAGCACTAAGGCATAGTGCGAAACGTCAGCTTTTCTTTTGTTGTGCTGTTTTTTGCTGTGGCATGTATTTTGTGATTTTTAATTAAAGGAGGAGTTTTTTTGAAGTGCGGCTGTCCCAGCTTTTTTCCTTCATCCTAACCTGCATTTTGATTGCACTGCCTGCACACTTGGCTCGGACCACAGGAATCAGATTACCTGGTTCTCTTTGAGCGGTTACCCACTTTCTCATTTGACAGCTACCAGGTGGAATAGCTCAGGCCGGTTCAGAGTTGTGTCCGAACCCACCTGAGCTGATCACTGCTGGACAATGAAAGGCGAACCATCACAGTATAGACCAAATTTTTCGGTCACTCTGCTTTCTCCTCCTAGCAGCATGCTTCTTGTCAGCATATGAAGAATTTGGCAATTTGTGCTGCTTCTTCTCATACTCCAGTCCTACTGCATAGGGACTGCAAGAGGCAGTTATCAGGTCAGATTCAGGCGCCTACACTACTTACATTTAAAACATATAGTACATTTAACAATGTATTGAGGACTAAAGAGCTGCCTTCATTGTGTTTTGTATGCCTAGAGTTCAGCTTCAAAAAGGTTTCTCCATCAACCCCCTTGGCCAAGCTTGGTCCTAGAAACACAAGCGTGCCTGCGATTCATCAGATTTGGCGACCCGTCAGAAGTGACCCGACCCGACGGAAGTGACGTTTTGTCACCACCATATTGCTACACCTAACACTTGTCCATAGTAAGGATACACTAAGAAGGGGGTAAGTGGGCATCTTGTTAAACCCACCAGAGTTTTGCATTATACACATTTTTTTAAACAGTAAACTGAGTTTATACAGTGGAACCTCAAATTGCGAGTAACGCGGCTAATGAGCGTTTCGAAATATGAGCACTGCATTTAAAAAAATCCTAACCTCAGTTTGCGAGTGTTGTCTTGCAAAACGAGCAGGATTCAGGCCAAAGCGGTGTGCAGTACCGCGTTTGGCCTGAGGTGGGGGGCACCGGAGCCGAACAGCGCCGTTTGGGAATGCTCAGGAAAGACACGACAATACTCAGTTCCTGAGCCTTTCCAAGGTTTGCCAAGCTGTCCTTGGGTCTTTTCGGCCATTTCGGAGGCTCTCAAGTGCCCCCCCCACCTCTGGCCACATGCGGTATTGCATGCCACTGAAGTCAATGCAGAACAAATTATTTTTGTTGCCATTGACTTCAATGGGGAAACTCGCTTTGATATGCGAGTACTTTGGATTACGAGCATTCTCCTGGAACGGATTATGCTCGTAATCCGAGGTTCCACTGTGTAGTCAAATACAGTACTTATAAGTTTGTCTTACTGTTTAGATGTTGAATTTTAAAAGCAGCGAACTTCTGTCAGATTGACAAACCTGTAAGAACAGCACGCTTGCCGCAGCTTTTAAAATTCAACGTCTAAACAGTAAGACGGAGTTCTAAGTACTGTGTTTCACTATATAAACTCAGTTTACTGTTAAAAAAACGTTTAGAATGCAAAATTTCGGTGGGTGAAACCAAGATGTCCGCTTACCCCTCATCAGTGTATCCTTATTATGGAGGAGCGCGGGGTGTAGCAAGATGGCGGCGACGAAACGTCACTTCCGTTACACTTTGACGGGTCGCCATATTGACGTGGTTTTTAATTTCTGGAGAACATTGGCTAGGGTGGATTTTCCCAACCAATTGCTTTCATAGCACACTCCTACCCTGAACATTTACATTAAAACTTGCATGTACTGCATATAGAAAGATTTTTGTGCTTATACATATCAGTTAGTTGCATTAAACAAATTCTCGCTTGCTGCATTGTCAATGTGTTTTCCAGCAATACGCTACTACAGATGAATGGTAATGCATGTATAACGTGTGAATCAAGCCTACATTTCTCTAAGCTTTACTGCATCTAAAATGCAGAGGTATGAAATGAGCCTAAGGACCCTTTCACATGGGCTCCAAGCATGGAGTGCCCATTCAGGTCCGCTGAATAAACTGACAGGCGGACCTGAACGGGCACTCCATGCTTGTCTATGGAGCATCGGATGTCAGCGGAGACCATGTGCGCTAACATCCGATCCGCTAAAATCAGACGGATGGCGATACGTCGCCAATCGTCATGGCGGATCGGATATGATCTGATGAAAACATACATGCTGTCCGTTTTCGTCCGATCTCTCCATAGACAAGCAGTGGAGCTCGACAAGCCCCTCCCTGCTCAGTGAGCAGAGAGGGACCTGTCATCCGCCGGGCTCAGTGGAGATTAATGGAGAGATCTCCCGCTGAGCTGGTGGGCGCCGCTGACAGATCCGTCCCCGTGTGGAAGGGGCCTTAGGGTGCAGTCACACTTGTGAATGCCGATGATTACACATAAGAACCCCAGCCCCCAGAGGGTTCCTGCGATTAGGCAGCCCCATTGAAAGCAATGTGAGGCTGCCAGCTAATCGCGTCCAATCGCATGTGGGCGTGATCTCTCATGCTGTGATCACATGTGATCAAAGCATGGGATTGTCCTAGGATGCAGGCAAGGGTTTACTAAATCTACTCCACAGCTTTTCTTTAACCACTTGCTTACTGGGAACATAAACCCCCTCGTTCCCAGGCGAAATTTCAGCTTCCGGTACTGCGTTGCTTTAACTGACAATTGCGCGGTCGTGCGACGTGGCTCCCGAACAAAATTGGCGTCCTTTTTTCCCCACAAATAGAGCTTTATTTTGGTGGTATTTGATCACCTCTGCGGTTTTTATTTTTTGCGCTATAAACAAAAAAAGAGCGACAATTTAAAAAAAATATATATTTTTTTTACTTGTTGCTATAATATCCAATTATTTTTTTTTAAAAAAAACTATTTTTTTTTTCTGTTTAGGCCGATACCTATTTTTCGACGTATTTTTGTAAAAAAAAAATCGCAATAAGCGACTGGTTTGCGCAAAAGTTATAGTGCCTACGAAATGGGGGATAGATTTATGTGTTTTTTTTTTGTTTTTGTTTTTTTACTAGTAATGGCGGCGATTTGTGTTTTTTTTGTCAGGGCTGCGATATTGCGACGGACGTATCGGACACTTTTGACACAATTTTGGGACCATTCACATTTATACAGCGATCAGTGCTATAAAAATGCACTAATTACTGTATAAATGTGACTGGCAGTTAAGGGGTTAACACTAGGGGGTGAGGAAGGGGTTAAATGTATTCCCTACATAGTGTTCTTACTGTGTGGGGGGAGGGGGGTGACTGGGGGAGGTGACCGATGCTGTGTCCCTATGTAAAGGGACACAGATCGGTCTCCTCTCTCCCTGACAGCACGTGGAGCTCTGTGTTTACACACAGAGCTCCACGTCCTGCTGTGTTACCGGCTGTGTTCCCGACGATCGTGAGTGTCTGGCGGACATCGCGGCCGCCAGGCACTCGCATCGGCTCCCGAGCGATGCGCCAGGCACGTTGTTTCCCCGCTGCGCGCCCCCAGCGGCGCGCACAGGGAACAACAACAGCAGGACGTCTATGGACGTCCACCCGGCACTTGAGAGCCGCGCTGTGGACGTCTTTCGACCATAGCGCGGATCTCAAGTGGTTAAAGAATGAAAAAAAACTTCAACATGAAAATTCCACAACACAAGAACATGCAGGGATTTTAGCACCGAGATCAAAAAGCAGACTAAAAAGAGTGTGCACTACGCATTTCAGATCCGACACCTCTGTGCTCCATGTGACAGGGGACGGAGCACAGCCTGATTTATTACACCATTCATTGAAAAATAAAATTCACATTCCACCAAGAGACAGGCTGTACTAGATAAATGTTCTAACAACAACAGCACGGGCCCATCTGCTGCCGAGGTAGACAAGGTCCCCGGCGAGCAGCGGTTCACGCTGTCAGCGCACTCGGTGACAGAGAAGTCACATCCTGAAAATTGCATTCAAGGTCCATCCAGCACAATTAACAGATGGCTTGGGCTATTTATGGAACTTATCGTTGTATTGATAACAATTTTGCCTTTGGTTATCATTGAAAAATGGATGCGTTTCTAAAGATGAAATAAATGTGCACTAAATTTACAGACAGCTTAACACAAACTGGCATTCATTTTAAAGTGGTGTCCTATATAGAGGGCATTAAGGTGAACATGCAGCAATTTGTGTTTTCATTTGCATCAATGTTGGGAACACCCTTTATACGAGTGCATTCTGTTAATGCACTACAAACAAGAGCTTTACCACAACGCACAGTAAGGGGTGCGCTGCAGTACAATATATTGAAATTCATTTTAAAGAGCACCCCAACACACTGCAGTGCCCATGTGTTGTAATGCACCACCGATCACAGATGTAAACGATCTGTGCACCACGTTAATTAAAGTATGGCATGCAGCTTAGTAACTAGGCTTCCTAATGCAATGCACGTAAAACATACGTGTGTTGTGTGAGCGGGCCCCAAAACTTCACATACATCTGTCTCCTTGCTCCAGGTATTTAAAATGCATCTAAATCCAAAACTGTTCTTTATTAGCAAGCCTATTCCAACCCCTTCCTCTGTGCCCAGGTTGCTGTGGACCTGCTCAAGCCTGTAACTGGACAGTGTAAGGAGACGCAGCACAGTGATGAGCCCACCTTCTGTCACTCTGACTTCTGCTCCTATTAGCATGCTTATGGTCAACAGATGAACTTATTGGCTCCTTGTGCTGCTTCTTCCTCTAACACTCCAGCACTGCTATACAGGAACTGTAAGACTAATATCAGGTCAAATTCAGGTATTTACAAAGCTGGCATGTAATAAATACATTCAATGATTATTAATAATGACAGCACCACATTAATGTGTGTCTTTTATATCTGTCAGAGTTCAGCTTCAAAAGAGATGTATGGACAAAGTTTTTTTGGCCATACTTCTCTTGTAGGTCACCGGAGCACATTTCCTTTTGTAATCCTGCTGACACTAGCAGGGTAACCTGGATTGCTTTACAAAATTCCCTAGGAGTAGAGAGTGGTGTTCCTACCGTAGAAGGGTATAAAGACACTGTGCTGTGGTGAATACACAATCCACTTTGAGAATTCTCTCTATATTTTTTACATCTCACCAGGGAGAATTTATTTTGTGTGAGAATAATGCATAGATATATTCTGTTGGCGACAACAACAATCATTGAAATGAATGGTATTATACAGTGGCAGCCACCCCCCTAATCAATGTGCCTGTCCCCTAATCTCCATGCAGGGTGCCATACTCATGGATTTTTTATTTATTTTGTTGAAGCACCAGATTAGAGCCCGAGGAAGCGGGTCCTGAGACCTGATTGGCCAGGGAGTCTCAGGACCCACTTCCTGTGCGGCCGGGATGAAAAGCAACGGCCCCAGGGCAAGAATCGAGATCCCTGCCTCTATCTGTGTCTCCCGAGGGGTGGGGGGGTTGACTGCCACCTTCCCGTCTGTCTCCTGCGTGGATATTGAGCACCAGCGATATAAATACAAACTAAATAAAAATAAAATAAAAACTAAAATACAAACTAAATAAAAATAAACTATAGGCTAACAAAGGACTTTAAAAAGGTACCAAGAAGTTTTGTTGAAAAATTATCTAAATTTATTGTATAACAACTTGTTAAAATGTGGGAACTAGTGGATGTCGCACCTCCAGCTCAACAGGTCATGTGTTCTGTAAACAGCCTCACTCTGCCCCCGGGGCTTAATTGTTATAAAAGATGTCCTTTCAGATCAGATTCACTTACTTATCAAAGGATCCAGATAGAAGTGTCTGTGCCTCAAAGGGATGGAACTGTATCGTTTGTACCTACAAGATAAAAATTCATTAGCCTGAGACAAAATATAATGAGGACATCAGAGAACAATGTTACTTTGCCCTGAATGGACAAAGTAACAGTGTCCCTTATAAAAAAACATCTGCCACTAAATGAAAATGGGTCCCACTGTTCTTGCTCAAAGGCTAGTAATGTAAGGGGTTATTACTTTTGATGATCATGTATATGAAGTTCCTTTTAGATTAAGGGCCAGTCCACACCAGATGTAGTTCCGTACAGTTTTGTGTGCATATTTTCTGCACTAAAAATACATGCACAGTGTTTTCCATGTATTCCAATGGCTCTAGTTCACACCATGCAGTCAGTTTCCGGTGCAAAAACTGACTGGAAACTGACTGCATGGTGCCAACTAGAGCCATTGGAATACATGGAAAACACTGTGCATGCATTTTGTGCAGAAAAAAAGCGCACGGAACTGCGTCTGGTGTGACCTGGCCCTTAATGTCCTTATTCAGATATTTTTTTGTATTTATATGCAAACCAATCTGAAAGTTAAGGGTGTTATACAAACCACAATAGTCAACTTTGTTATACAGTTTAAACCTTTTTTTTCCCCAAAAGGAAGTTGCTATATAAGTTTAAAAAAGCGTTAACTGGTTGTAAAGTATCATTTTTATTTTAAATGACAAGCATGTTATACTTACATGCCCTGTGCAATAGAATTGCACAGAGCAGCCTCAATCCTCTTCTGGTGATCCCACCGGTGCTCCTGGCTCCTCATCTTTTCCTCATGCCACCATAGGAAGCGGCTTTCCCTATG
Source organism: Rana temporaria (assembly GCF_905171775.1). Classification (NCBI taxonomy): domain Eukaryota; kingdom Metazoa; phylum Chordata; class Amphibia; order Anura; family Ranidae; genus Rana; species Rana temporaria. Next base: position 354,474,624 of record NC_053491.1, read on the forward strand.
GTGGCACACCTGCAGGCTTGATCCTGAGCCACGCTATCTGCAGCCATTACTAGACTCTGCCCCTCGCCACAGGATTTGACTGACAGCAGCAGAAGTCAATAGCTCCAGCTGCCTCCGAAAAGCCTGTGAGAGCGGGGAGAAATGCTGCTACAGAAGGGCACAGTGCTGAAGTGAAGGCTCGGGTAAGTATAAAGGGGGTGGTAGGGGCAATATTAACATGTAAAGTTTTTTCCTTTAAAGGGGTTGTAAACCCTTACAATCCAGTTTTTACTACAGGTAAGCCTTTAATAAAGCTTACCTGTATAGCTACCCTGGATATCTCCTAAACCTGCACAGTTTAGGAGATATCCCCTGCATCAGCATGTGCCGATGTCATCAGCACATGCGCACTAAAGCAACGGTTCGTTTGCGGCGTTGCTTCAGCCGATGTGCCGTTACCGGCGGCTCCTACACGCATGAGCAACGTCATTACGGCTCTGGCCCATCACAGCGCCGAAGCAGCAATATCCGGAAATAGCTCCAGGAGCGATGTCGCTGGCCGGACCAGTGTACTAGCTCATTATGCCTTTGTCTTGCAGGGTTTTTTTTAGTGGAGTGGGTTTACAACCACTTTATAACAGGGAATACCTTAGGTAAAAAATGCTTTAGATTTTACTGACACTTTAAAATCTCCACTACTCTTCTTCAATGCATCTCTGAACTCGCTAGAAAACAAGGAGAGGTAATACCGTAGAATAGCCCCCTCGCTCCCTGCAGGTTTAGGACCCTCTCCACTTCTAGGAGTGTCTAATTACTGTCCTCACGGCATAAGCTATTACTTTATGCACATGCTGGGGATAGAGAAAAGGGAATACTGTAGAGTAAGGATGAGCTCCAGCGTGTTCGCATAGTACACGTGCATAGCCCGCCAGGAAGTCTGCAACACGCTGTGCTAATCACAGGCATGGAGACATTTTCCGATCTCTGCCGCTGAGCATCAGGACAATGTCTCCCTGGCTGTGATTAGCGCCGTGCAGACTTCCTGGCGGGCTCTGCACGTGTACTATGCGAACACGCTGGAGCTCATCCTTACTGTAGAGGGCCACTTGATGGCAAAGCCCAGAAGAAAACTCAGGAATATAGGGTAATCTGAACAAGGGAGGCTGTTACAGGTAAATGAACATGCATGAATTACATACAGTGAATTCAAGTATAATCTCATGCTGAAATCTTTGTTTAAATAAATTGTAACATAACCAGTCATAATAAGCTGTGTGTGTCTGTTGTACCTTGTCTGTGTGCATTGTAAGCTTGGCAGCTGGTTTACCCAGGGACATATCCCAGAGAAGAACTGTGTTATCTGCAGAGGCACTGGCCAGAACATTTCTGGATAAAAAGAAAGAACAAAAAATGAACACACATAGAACTTTGGGGATTGCAAGAAATAAAAAGCCACGCCTACAATGTTTGGTTAAAGCCTGAAAGAGTCCAGGGCACTGGTTAAAACACTTCAAGATGAAATATGAGCAAACAGGTAAATCCATAAAAGCACCATTACATACAGTTTTCAAATACATTGCATTACCCTCAACCAGGGCCGAAACAACTAACCGATTAATCAACAACTAATCCATTATGAAATTAATCGATTACAATTTTCATAATCGATTAATCGGCCAGTAACATAATGGGGTTAAAAACAAAAAAAAAATTAGCCTTTTATAGTACAAAAAAGCAAATCGCTACTGTAAATATTACTTTCACTGTCCCACAGTAAAAAAATGAACCCCTTACAATAGCGAGTATTTGCTCTTTGTGTACTTATTTTTGTTTTTTTAACCCCATTATGTTACTAAACATCTCAGGTCTGGTTCACGCCTCTGCTTTTTGCAGAAACACACTACAGTTCATTTACATGTTTTCCTATGGGATACATTCACATCCATGATTTTTTTGAACAGGGCATGGACTTTTTAACGCAAAACGGTGCTATTTTTTTTTTTTTTGGTTCAATATATTTCAATGGAGAAGCTGCAGAAAGGCATGTAATGTGTTTTTGCTGCAATTTGTGTTTTGTAATCTGCCCAACAACAATGTGGCCCAAAAAAATGTAAACATTTTTTTTTTAAGGCTATTATCCGATTAATCGAAACAATAAATCGGCCAACTAATTGATTATGAAAATAATCGTTAGTTGCAGCCCTACCCTCAACCAATAAATATATAAAAATGGATATTGGGCGAGGGTAACACGCAGTATTTGTACAACATCATTTGTAAAAATGTGTAAAAGCTTGGCCAAGGCTCTACTCCTCTGCTATATACTCCAAAAATCGTTACACAGAGGGAACTTCCAGTGAAAGACTCAGGACATGAAAACTAAACAACAACAAATGTACCTGCACCTATAAATCAATAAAACCATAATTGTCAATTTATAAAAAATACATAAAAAATAGATGCATGTCTTTTGCCATTTTGCGATATTGTATTGTGAATTAATAAGTGTGCATTTGTTATTAATTTAACCACTAGAAGACTGCAATATGTATATGTAGACAATTCTTTCACCGCTCCAGGTGAGCCTCGTAGATCATCAAGGGTTGTTGAACCACCAGGGTGCTGGCAATGCTAATTGTAGCACATGAACGAAAAAACTCTGGATAGCCGCACTCCAAGATAACTTAAAATTAAGTTGGTCTTTTTATTTTCAAATGCACATGCAGTCACCGCAAACAACAGGTACAGAAATGGCCGACGCGTTTCACGCTGCAATTCAGCGCTTAGTCATGGCTAAACGCGCCGGCCATTTCTGTACCTGTTTGCGGTGACTGCATGTGCATTTGAAAATAAAAAGACCAACTTAATTTTAAGTTATCTTGGAGTGCGGCTATCCAGAGTTTTTTCGTTCATGTGCTACAATATGTATATGTACTTTGCAGCTTTCAAGTGGTATACCGGGATGATGTCTGCAGTTACAGGCATCGTCCCGGTATTGATTTTTACAGGAGGCGATTGTCTTTTGAGTAAGAGCCATTAAAGCGACCAAATCGCTGCTGGATGGCTTTTACAGGTGGCGGGAAGGGTCACCCTCTCCTCCACCCCCCGATGCTTCTCCAGGATCTCCATCTTACCGGAGATCTAGCGATTCTGCCAGATTACCATAGAGCCATTGGAGGACTGGAATAGTACCGTCGTCATGTTCCGTTTTCCCAAATGTAAGCAGTGTAATTTTATTAACTTGAAAGCATTTGATCACACTGATCTTTGTGTGATCATATGCTTTTAAGGGCAGAGGAGACATCTGGGGTCTAATAGACCCCAGATCTCTTTCTCCATAAAGAGTACCTATGGGGTCACAAGTGATGTTTACATTCCATGTGATAGCGATAAAAGTGATAAAAAAATAAAAAAATTTATAGCGCCACTAGCCCACCGTGGTTGCACGCATTTGTCCCGCACACCTAAGTAAACGGCGATTGCACTACACATGTGAGGTAATGCCACGAACATCAAAGCACCACCAAACCTCCTTTGTAACTCTTCACTGGTAATCTGTAAAGGCTTTTAAAGGGTCGCCAATGGAGATTTTTAATTACCGTAGTTTGGTGCCATTTTACGAGTGTGAGCAAATTTAAAGCATGACATGTTAAGTATCTATTTAATTGGCGAAACACCATCGCAAATACTGTGTGACAAATTGCAAAACCCAACATTTTATTCTCTAGGGTCTCTGCTAAAAAATATATATAATGTTTGGGGGTTCCAAGTAATTAAAAAAAAAAAGCTGAAAATGCCTGATCTTCAATTGGTTTGTTTTCATTTGCTTAAATTTCCACTAGAAGTTCCTTCTATGTAATGATGTTTGAAGTATATAGCAGAGGAGTATATCCTTAAGCCAGGCTTTTATACATTTTCGATTCTGTAGTGTGGACCTACCATAAAAATCTGCAAGGTTATTAATGGACAATCAGCTTGACAAAATATTCTGAGCAACAAAAACAAGTCTGCCTGCCACTGCTCTATAAAGAAACCTGCAAGAGCTTTATATTAATGTGCAAGTATAGCTGGACAATGTACACTTTGTGTAGCATCCTAGTCATATCCTGTCTCAGAGCTGCTGTTGCCATTATGCAGCCATGCAAAGCAGAAAATCAAACCATGTGTTCCTATATCATACTGGCTCCCAGTAGTTGCATGGGCTGCTATGGTGACAGTAAGCCTATGTTTAAAATCCTGACATGTACATTACTATTGAAGACACACAGATTTAGGATCAAACGCTATAATGCAAGTAAGAAAAATAGCATCCCAACAAAACACAATAATTATAATAAACATTTCCTGGAATAAAAGGGAGGGTATTAAAAGCAGATTTTTCTCCCCCGTCAGCTACGGATTTAAAATGTGCTTTTCATCAAACAAATTGCTTGAAATGTTTCTTAATGGATTGTAAAATAGCAGCAGCAGACAAGCCATCAGTCAGAATGAAATAAGTGCTTTCCGTGTGTAGTAATATAAATATATTGGAAGTAAAACTACTGAATATCTAATAGTTTATGCTTGATGCAATTACTTATGAGGCAATACCTATGACCTTTAACCTATAGGTGAACCAGAATGAAGCGCTGGCTACCAAGCAAGTATCTAGTCTCCATGCAGTGAATATTATATTATATATTTATTTACTTTGCCGGGCATTTTTATTTTCTTATCAAGTCTCAGATTTTTTTTCTTGTTAATCTGTGCTTGGCCCATACTTTTAAAAGCATTTCAGGGCGGGGGGATTTTTAAGAGTGCAGTTTAGGATCCAACTCTTCTCCACAGCCATAAAGGAATTTTGATTTACCTGTAAATTGCATGTCTTGGGAGTACAGCACAGGACACAGGCAGAGTATTCATACCCAATAGGTTATAGACACATACCTTCAGGTAAGTGGACACTGGAAAAGCTTTGGGAGATACTCCAGGATATAAGATTTACAGGTAAGTGAAAATTGCGTTCATCTTAAAGTGGTATGCCTTGGAGATTATCTGGCTTGCTTCCTTTAAGGCAGATAGACTCCTGATGCCCCCTTGATGGCTGTTGTGATAACAATAGGGAAAGAAGGACTTCCCCACTGTTAGGGCTGAGGTGCTGATACACCAAGATAGAGAACTCCTTGCTTGGCTGGACAGGAGCATGGTAAATTGAAAGAAGGAGAGTACTTTTTCCAGGTAGATAAGATTTGGAGTTGGAGAATTCTTGAATGGAAATGGGCAAATGGTACTTCATCAAAAGAAAACCACCTTTAGGCCTAGAACTCTCATGGAGAATGTCGAATGTCTCTTGGATCTCAATTCTTGAGCATAGGCTCTTAGAGAAAGACTTTTGTTTTCAGGTAATGTGAAGGTTGGAGAGCAGTTTTGTTGAAATTGAACACCCAGTGGCCTGGAGCATCTGAATAGTCCTTTGGACATTTTCTGACAGCTGGAAAGAACAGGAGTCCATCAGAAGAACGTAATATAGATTTGTTATGTAAAATAGATCTAGCCCTGAGTTGTGGAATGGACAGGCAGAGGTGACAAGACCATCGTGAACACTCTGGAATAGACAAGAGGATAGACAAAGGGCCAATGTGACAAACTGGAAGTTATTGTCTGCCACTGTGAATCGCAGAAAGCGCTGGTGAGATGGGTAGATGGAAACATACAGGTAGGCATCTTGGATGTCCATGGATGTTGTGTATTCCCCTTGTCTCAGAATCATTACCGCACCTTGTAGAACCAATGCAAAAATTTGGAATTTGAAATCTGTTGAGGGATTTTAAAGTGATTTTAAAGTCTCTCTTTTCTTTTTCTTTTTTTAAATTACAGACATGTTCCTACCTCTGTGCAGGAGAGTTGCAAAGAGCAGCCAGGGTCCTCCTCTTCGGCTCTCCTGGCCTCTCCCTCCAGCTTGCTATGGGGGCACCCGAGTCGAGCTGCAGCTCTGTGTGCCCATCTGCCATTTGGCCCCACCCCCTCTCTTTCCTGATTGGTTAACTGACTATAATAGACAGCCGTGGGAGCCAATGGTGCCACTGCTGTGTCTCAGCCAATCAAGAAGGAGAGTCCCGGACGGCCGAGGGACTTATAGACATCACTGGACAGAGAGGGAACTCAGGTAAGTATTAGGGAGTGCTGGGGAGGCTGCTACACACAGAAGGCTTTTTATCCTAATGAATAGAATGCATTAAGATGAAAAACCTTCTGCCTTTACAACTACTTTAAATCCAGAATCGCACCAATAACCCCCGCTGAGCTTTGGTTTCGTAAACAGATTTGAGTAGAATTATTTGAGCCTGTCTTGTGGCGGTACTGGTACAACAACTAGATGGAGATGGTTCAGGGGAAAAAAGCATGGGTGGGGGGCCCCTTTATTGTGAAGAGGGCTTCACTTGACACTGAAGTGAACTATCTGAAGTGGTAGTTACTGAATATACAATAATCTTCCTATACTTTAGCTGTATACAAAATGAGACGTGGAAACAAACAATGAAGTAGGAGGAGTTTAGCACTCTTTAAACATGCATAGCACTCTTTAATCCCTTCTTCCGCTCTTTCTCCTAAAGAGACCTAAGAACAGTTTTCCACTTTTATTCTATGGTACAACCCCAGCAATACATATGAACAAAATCACAGGTTTCATGTGGAGACATGTGTCAGTGTCTAAATATTAGGCATTTTTGGGCTCATTACAGTTGTCAAATAACCAAAATAAATCACATAACGTATTCCATTATACCAGTGTCTGCTGGTATATATAGCCACCAATCTGCCTCTTATAGTAGAGTACATTATTAAAAAAAGATGTAACACACTCAGCAGCCATTTACCTGATTTGCCTGTTCCATGAGAGATCTAGAACTGCATCTGAATGACCTTCCTGCGTTTCCTCAGACGAGGCCCCCTGTGAACACAATCACAGTGGTGTCTTCTTACTTTTCAAGCAAAGGATTAAGAACACTTATCACAGTACTAACTACAAGCATGCATGTGGAGATATTGCTTATTTGAAGTTTGTTCTCAGCATCTAGAACATATACTGCCATAACAAGCCAAATTTGCACCCAACCAAAAGACTTCTACTTACTAATAAATCAACACTTTAGTCTTAAAAAAAAAGAAAAAAGAGTTGGCACTAGCACAGGGATAAGAGTCATGCAAATGTCTATAATTGATTTTGCTAATGATAGTCAAAGACTAAAAGATTTTCTAATAAACTGTTAAAAATTGTATCACAATTGTATCCAACAGTATAATACATTTATTAAACATCATAGCGCTGGTTAGGTGAATCTTAATCCCCCTCTAAAGGAAGGCCTGGAGGTTCTTATAATCATGAATAATGGACATTTAATCTAAATAAAGTACATATATTAAATAACCTGTAATCATTTCATACATTTTTTAAGTATTTAATAGAACAGGGAAGGGTTAGACCTGTCAGGGATTTCCTGGAGAGGGAGCACAGAAACTAACTTTAAAACCAGCTAAATACAGTCTAGGTCAATACAAAGTATCTAAAGTTAGTACGTTTTCTTTAGAAAACAGCAGCAGCATGAAAAAAAAAATCAGTCCCCTACCAGCATGCTGCAGAGAAGGACCCTTGCTATTTGTGTGGAGATGGTGGTCTCTGCCAATGTAGGAAACACGGTGTCAGATTTAGACCTTAGGGGGCCCCTGGCAAATTAAATTTCAAGGGCCCCCTACTCTCTGCTTTGTCGTTCTGGCCGAGTCCCATCCCAGGGCCATGCCTGTCCCAAATTCAGCCAATCTCATACTTTTTGGTAACATTTGCCCCTTATGCCCCCTTAAAAATCCGGCACTGATTAAACATACCCCTGAGCCAAACATATAGTTCTGTAATCAGCAAAGCCCATTCTCCCTGCTGATTGGAGAGCCCTAGCTTTGACACAGCAGGGGGTGTGTTAGTCCTCTACAGAGAGACTCTGTTTCCACATAAAGAACAAAGATTGTTTTCTACAGGATGCTGGCAGGGAACAGGCTTTTCCATTCAGGCTGTGGCTTCATTTAAAATAAATCATACTGTAAGACTTTGCACACCTTTTATTTTAAGAAGCCTTGAATGCATTTAGCTAATCTATATAGAAAGCCTAGTTTGGATTTAAGTGTTCCCAATAGGGAAGCATGAAAAAGAATTGTCTGGTATTGGCCCTCAATATAGCAATGCTAAAAGATGTAAGGATGTGCTAACTGTAGAAACCAATGGCCAAAGTTCAACTTTCATCACTTCAGCAGTCAGAATACTAAAACACTTGTGGCTTACAACAATTTGCACATTGCTCTCTGCTTTATTATACAAGTCCCCATAAGAATCTGAAACAAAGACAATATATTGAAAATAAATAAGTTTATATTCTTGAAGGTCAGAACAAAAAAAAATCCCCCAAAATATCAGAATTTCTGATGAGTCCGGATTGCTCACTAAAGACCATTTCCCTGTGTAGCAATTGATGGTCTTATAATCCCCCATCCCAGTAAATTCAGCAACGTATAAATAACCAAACACTGCTGCACGGCCTGACACTTCCCTCCAATCTGTTTCTCATCAACTACAGTAACCACATTGGCATTTATTGGTGATATGGCAATTCCCTTCCATTAACCGCGGGATGTAACTGGCCCACAATGGGTTATATCTGGAAAAAGAAACCTATTCTTAGAAAATTACCTTCTTCCCTTTCTTTTTCTTCTTTTTAATTTGTTTGCTTCCCAGGGTGAACACAGGCTCCAAGCAGTCAACCAGATCGAGGTCCCACACGTCAATGACAGGGGTCATGTTACCGACGGCAACGTAGTTTCCTGGTAAAATTTAAGTCAGCGGAACACAAATAATGAGTAGGTTTTTAAGTGCAACTGTGCTGGGAGTAAAATGTCATCTACAATGTAAGCTTTACTGTTCCTATAATGAAGAGAATTTAAAGAAGAACCATGTAAAACGGAACCTTTTGACTATTTTACCATGTTAGTACAACCCAGGTTGATAGAGTGGGCTCTTCTTGGTGCCTACTCACCTGTGCATGGGTATCCCCAAACCTCACTACGTGTAATATGCAAATAATGAATCTCCTACTCTCTACATCACATTTGGTAGCCAACAGATGGCCCTTGGAAGCTGTGGTCAATGTTGGCATAACACCTGGATTTTGGGAATACACAGGTACTTCACTTACATATAAAGTGAGCATGAATGTAGGCACCAATACCAAAAAGAGAAAATCTAGGTAATACGAGACAAATCAAGATAATCTGATTAAAACCAAATCGGTTTTGTTTTCGGGGGATTTGTTCACTTTTTCCTTGCAGCTTTTTAATATATACCATATTATTATAACTGGTGCGCAGAATAATTTTACACAAAGTCCGTTTGGTTGTAATATGATACTACTTGATAGTATGGACCATTTTTTAGGCATGTATGATAAACTTGAGAGCCTTTACATAGAATTTTGTTTTAAAATATTTTACGAGGTAGGTCACAAAGGTTTCTCCTCAACCTTCCCAAATTGCTCAGCTTGGGACTGGCATGCAGAATGTGGTAACTCATGTACATAGCCAGTTTGTACACACATAATAGGGTTAATGTAGACGGGAACTAGTCAACCTATCAGCACGTCTTTGCAGTGGGGGGGGGACAAGAAAACCCAAAAGCAACCTACAAGAAAACAGGGAGAACACGCAAACTCCATACAGTGACTTTATACATAAATTCAACAAAACACATACAAGAGTTTGATGAGGCCTCAGCATTTCCAACAAATCTAGTAATATCAGTACACAATACTAAACCATGTAATACACTAGCAGATTTTTATATGATCGCTAGTAAGATTATTTTTAGTACATACGATGACTTGGCAAAACTTTTTCAAATGTACTTCAACATTTTATTAGCATTTTAGTTCAATACATTTTTTAATTTTCAATATTAAGTTCCACAAGCTGAATAATACCAAGTGGAAGTGAAAAAAAAAAATCAATATCTTAACATAAGGCAATGTTGCATTGGAAAAGGTGCATGGAGAATTCTCGCGGATAGACTAGCGAAAGTTATATCTCCCTTGATATATGCTGACCAAACTGGTTTTATACCAGGTAGGCAGATAGGTGATAACATTAGGCTAGTTACCAACATCATTCAAGACGCTAATTTGCACTCTAGACAGGCATGCCTCCTCAGCCTAGACATACACAAGGCATTCGACAGTGTCAGCTGGTCATATATGAATCACCTACTTCCCAGGTTCGGGATCTCAGGCAACTTTCTTCAGGGTTTCAACACCCTATATCATTCGCCCCAGACCCGTATTAGATTTCCCGGTAGCAACTCAGAATTTTTCCCACTGGGCCGTGGAACTAGGCAGGGATGCCCTTTATCCCCGCTCTTGTTCGCTTTAGCTATCGAACCCCTAGCTCAAGCCATCAGATCCAACCCAGACATTAAGGGTTACTCCAAGGACCAATGTGAATTCAAGATTAGCTTGTATGCTGACGACTCCCTTGTTTTTCTCACGGAACCTCTCCTGTCTATTCCCGTCCTCCTTAAAGTGGAGGTTCACCCTTTAAAACATTTTTTAACACTACACAAAGTCGCGACATCCTACCGACACAAGGCCGGTGTTTTTTTTTTTTTGTCAACACATACTTGTTAATCCCGATTTTCACCTCACGGCGATCCCTCGGGAGTGGGCGTTCCCAAGCACTGCCTGTGATTGACAGGCTTCCGAACGGCGCATACTGCGCGTCACAGGTTGCCGGAAAAACCCGAACGTCGGTGCGGCTCTATACGGCGCCTGCGCACCGACGTTCGGGTTCTGTCGGCAACATGTGACGCGCAGTATGCGCCGTTCGGAAGTAGTAGATAGTAAATTTCCACAGCAGCAGCTCACTAGTCACACACACAGCAATTGGTCCACTCTCTGCTCTACACTCAAATAACCCTGGCTGTGGACACAGCTGGATTGTGCTCAGGCAGCCGGTGTGCAGCAGTGGTGCTGCACACTTTACAGTGATGTGCACTCTCTGGGCTCCCTCATGGCAGGAAGTAGCTATGTCCTGTAGACCTTAAAATGCAGCTCCCCCCCCCCCTCCTGGCAATCTCCCTCTGGATTACAGTAGACACTCTCTCCTATGGACTACGGATCCCACAGTGCAGTGCTGCCTGACTTGTCTATTGAACTCTTTCTGCTCATAAGTTCCTACTCTTGCTGAAACAGCTGTTAACCAGCAGCTACAGAGCAGCTTTAACCAGTACTTCTGTCACTCTCCATTCATAGCCAAGCACCTGTATCCTTTAATTACTTAAAATTGTAATTACTAGTGCCATGAAAAATGGTGGTTGACAGGTTGCTATGGTCAACAAGAATAATTAGCAAGGCTGAAGAGGACATATCCAAAACAACTCTTTCCTTTGAACAAGGCCTTGTGTAGCTTAGTTGTGCATATTTTTGCAAAGTTGAAATGAATACTTGAGCTGAGAAAAAAATCTTATCAAGAAATATGATCAAATTTCTATACACAAAAAAATGTTTTCCTATTCATACAAGCCTCAGCTTTCTCATATCAATTTCTAGAGTGGATTTTCAATACAAATGAAATGTATTCATTAATCCCACAGAGCAATTTCTATGACACAAGAGCTCTTTGTGAGAAGAATGAAATGGTGCTCCCATCATCTATCAAAACTTTCTGCTTTTGAACAAATCTTGCTGATGACACTCCTATAATAAGACTGCTACAGACATCCACTTCTGTGGTTTATTTAAAGAGCACCTGTAGTTTTTTCATAGAGGGGAGCAAAAGGATACAAGAGCAAGACAAGTATCTTTGTTTTATCTTGCTGCAATAAAAGGCGGCAAATATAACTCTTTCGTACACAAGCCTGAACAATTATAAAAGTGTAAATGTACTTGTACTTTGTCCATGAGGACTAAAGCAAGAGATTGACTTTAAAGGGGTGTTCCAGCCTTTTTTTAAGTTTATTAAAAGACAGCAGCTACAAAAAGTGTAGCTGCTGGCTTTTAATAAACAGACACTTACCTGCTCCACGGTTCCTAGTGTGGGCACCCGGCAGTGACAGCTTTTGGCTTCATGGCCGGGCACCCACTGCGCATGCGCGAGCGGCGCGGCGCCGTCCGATTGGACAGGCGCTCGCCTACAGGGAGGGGCTGCAATAAGGCGATTAAGCTATTTGCCTTACCAGCCCCTCAGCGGAAGGAGGAAGTGGGACAGAAAGTCCCACTCCTCCTGAAGCCCCCACTCCCCCCCCCCCAAAAAAATGACATGCCAAATGTGGCATGTAAGGGGGCAAGGAGTGGATTAAGCGGAAGTTCCATTGCTTTAAACACCCCTTCTGCAGCAGGACATAAAATACAGAAAAAAAAAAAAAAAAAAATGTCTACAGCTTGCCTGTAAAATCCTTACATCACAGGACACAGAGCCGATTATAATAACTACTTGGGTTATAAGCCACCTATAGGTGAATGGACACAGGTAAATCAGCTCAATCAAACAGGAAGTCCCCCCCTATATAACCCCTCCTACACAGGAATTACTTCAGTTTTGTAGCAAGCAATAAATTCCTAAGAGGGGAGGGACCTCTGTCCTGTGATGTACTCCAAGAAAATGATTTTACAGATAAGCTGTAGAAAAAAAAAAAATCTAATTTTCTTTATTGTACATCACAGGACAAAGAGCCGGTAATTATAATACTAACTACTTGGGACATCCCAAAGCAATATCCTTGAGGGGAGGGAGACACCATTACAGAACTGCCACTAGAGAAGGACCGTCTCTGCTGTTTGTAATAGGCGGAGGCCAAAAGGCAGCATCCTCCATCTTTTTTACATCCACCTGGTAAAAACTCTGTAGATGTATAAACCAAAGACCAAACAGTGGTCTTGTACACCTGGGCCACTGACACCTGACGGCCCAAGATACTCCCATACATCTGGTATAGACTCTATCCCCTGAAAAAAGATTTTGCCCTTTCAACCACAGGCAATGATAAACTGGCAGATCCTCTGCTAAAAATTCGACCTGGATGCCGCCTGCCCTTCCTGGGCTCTTCTGGCAGCACAAACCAGGATTTATGACCTGTGCCAACAACCCAAGCAGATCCTGATCGCCTGAACTACCTCTAGGAGTATGTAGCGATCCTTCTCCTGCCGACTGTGGATTAGGAGAAAAATAAAATTCAAGTCACTGTCCTGATTCAAGTGAAAACTAGAAACCACTCTAGGCAATAAAAATAGATGAGGACGCAACATCACCTTATCATGACGTGAACCAAGAACGGCTCCTTGCATGAAAGAGCTGCCAACTCTGACACTCCACTTAGTGAAGTGGTGGCAACCAAAGAAGCCACCTTCCGAGATAAAGGACTAACAGAATCTCCCAACTGGTTAAAAAAGTGGCCTCTGCAAGAACAGTCAAGATCAAATTCAAGTCCCAAGGATTCAAGAGTATCCTGGCAGGCAGGACTGTCTACATTACACAGTGTCTGAAGTATGAATCAAGGAGTGAGAAACAACAGCCTCTGTAAAAAAAATGGATAGGGACGAACTCTGACCCTTAACGGTAATTAAGGTCAATCTCCTTTCCCCTACTGATTGAAAAAAGAAAAAGAATATCTCCCACCACATATTTCTGTGGGTGCCACTTCCTGGCTTCGCCCCAGGCAAAAAAATATTTCCAAATCCTGTAATTGAAGTTCCCTGAAGCTGGCTTCCAGAGGCTCAACAGTGCCGAGATACAGGACTCAGGATCATTAGGTCCCGCTGGACTGGGAGTGTCCAAGGAGCAACTCTCACAAGACTCGCTATGTCAGTGTACCAAGCCCTCCTGGGCTAATTCAGATAACACCATTACCACCTCCCAGATTATTCACAAAAGATGTGGCAGAAGTCGAAACAGAGGGAAAGCGTCAAATAAGGAAGAATTGGTCCCTAAGGTGTTACCAGTACATCTAACCCCTATTGTCAGTGGGACTCTCGTCCCCGACACAACCTGTCCCAATTTGCTGTAGAACATGGAATCTAGTAGATTCACCTGCAGATTTCCCCCTGCCATTATTCTATATTTGAAATATGCACCAACGATAGAGACAGCACTCGTACTGTCCCAGACAGAATGTGGTTCACCTTTCTGAGCCGCATGACTCCTGGTGCCGCCCTGGTGGTTGATATATATGCCCCTGTAGAGGCATTTCTGGATTGAACCTACAACTGTTTTGTCCCATAATCCAGAGCAAGAGGTCATCTCTGAACAGACCAAGCCTATCTGAAACAGAAGGATGCCCAGCGGATTGAGATCTCAAGATAGACCTCATGTCCCCATTTGGTTTTGGAACCGCTACCATTTAATTGTCTTACAATAATACAATAACTTCTGCTCCAAGAGCCAATGCAAGGCAAAAGACTGACAAGTCTATGGCAGACCCAGACAGTCTCAAGGTGTACTTAACCTAACAGGTTTCTGCCGCCTAAAGATGTAGCGAACCATCTCAGAGACTGCGCTAAAATCTTCAAGTTTGATATACTCTCAAAACACAGCAGCCTCAGATGCTCCCCTCACTTAGGAGGAAAAAAAACAAAAACGTACAGCCCTTGGTATTCCAGCACTGATTGCGATATTCGTGTCAGTTATTGTCTGACTGTCCGCTGCAATGTCGCAGTCCCGCTATAAGTCGGTGATCGCCGCCATTACTAGTATAAAGTATAAAACAAATAAAAATGCCAGTATATAGACACACCATAGTTTGTAGGCGCTATGATTTTTGCGCAAACCAATCAATAGATGCTCATTGGGATTTTTTTAACCAAAAACCATGTAGCAGAATACATAATATTATGTATAATAATCATAATTTATGAAGAAATTAGATTCAATTATTTTTTATCGAATATGTTTTATAGCAGAAAGTAAAAAATATAATTTTTTTTTTCAAAATTGGTCTGACTTTTTTTTGATTATAGCGCAAAAAAAACAAACGCAGTGTTGATCAAATACCACCAAACGAAAGCTCTATTTGTGAAAAATTATATATATTGTATTGGGTACAGCGTTGCATGGCCGGGCAGTTGTTGGTTAAAATATCGCACAAATGGCCATTAGAATTCATTAAGCCTCTACTGGAGGAGATGTGGTTTGATGCCAGGAACCATATGCTGCATCCAGCAAGTATTCAGCCCAGAGCTGCCATCAGAAATCATGGGGCCCTGTACAGCCTACCTAATGGGGCACCGTAAAGGCTACCTGACCGGGCCTTGCCCGAAGGGAGCTCCTGCAGAGCCAGGGCCCTCCCTGCTCGTCCGATAGGGTCTAGGCCCAGGTTGGAAGTACCCTGCCATCAGTGTCTCTGTACTATGCACAGCTGTTAATGTTATTAGAAGCATATCCATATACAGTAGTGCCTTGGATTACGAGCATAAGACTAGGGAGGGAGCACCCAGAAAGTCTATGTGCCCAGCATGTTACTTTAGGACACATTGGTGGCATACAAGGCCCAGCTGCTGGGCCTTGTAGTACACCAATGCCTCCTATTGTAAAATGCTGGGCCTTGTAGTCCACCAATGCCATCCTAAAGTAAAATGCTGGGCCTTGTAGTCCACCAGAGCCTCCTAATGTAAAATGCTGGGCCTTGTAGTCCACCAGTGCCTCCTATAGTAAAATGCTGGGGCCCAGCATTTTACTTTAGGAGGCTTTGGTGGACTACAAGGCCCAGCATTTTACATTAGGAGGCTTTGGTGGACTACAAGGCCCAGCATTTTACATTAGGAGGCTTTGGTGGACTACAAGGCCCAGCATTTTACATTAGGAGGCTTTGGTGGACTACAAGGCCCAGTATTTTACTGTAGGAGGCATTGGTGGCCTACAAGGCCCAGCAGCTGGGCCTTGTAGTCCACCAATGCCTCTATAGTAAAATGCACCAATGCTGTAGTGTCTGTGTGTATTGTGTAGCGGTCACTGTGTAGTGTATTGTGTAGCGGTCACTGTGTAGTTTATTGTGTAGCGGTCACTGTGTAGTGTTGCGGTCACTGTGTAGTGTATTGTGTAGCGGTCACTGTGTAGTGTATTGTGTAGCGGTCACTATGTAGTGTATTGTGTAGCGGTCACTATGTAGTGTAGCGGTCACTGTGTAGTGTATTGTGTAGCGGAAACTGTGTAGTGTAGTGTATTGTGTAGCGGTCACTGTGTAGTGTATTGTGTAGCGGTCACTGTGTAGTGTATTGTGTAGCGGTCACTGTGTAGTGTATTGTGTAGCGGTCACTGTGTAGTGTATTGTGTAGCGGTCACTGTGTAGTGTATTGTGTAGCGGTCACTGTGTAGTGTATTGTGTAGCGGTCACTAGGTAGTGTATTTGGTCTCTGTGTAGTGTATTGTGTAGCGGTCACTGTGTAGTGTATTGTGTAGCGGTCACTGTGTAGTGTATTGTGTAGCGGTCACTGGGTAGTGTATTTGGTCTCTGTGTAGTGTATTGTGTAGCGGTCACTGGGTAGTGTATTGTGTAGCGGTCACTGGGTAGTGTATTGTGTAGCGGTCACTGTGTAGTGTATTGTGTAGCGGTCACTGGGTAGTGTATTGTGTAGCGGTCACTGGGTAGTGTATTTGGTCTCTGTGTAGTGTATTGTGTAGCGGTCACTGTGTAGTGTATTGTGTAGCGGTCACTGGGTAGTGCATTTGGTCACTGGGTAGTGTATTGTGTAGCGGTCACTGGGTAGTGTATTTGGTTACTGTGTAGTGTATTGTGTAGCGGTCACTGGGTAGTTTATTGTGTAGCGGTCACTGGGTAGTGTATTGTGTAGCGGTCACTGGGTAGTGTATTGTGTAGCGGTCACTGGGTAGTGTATTGTGTAGCGGTCACTGGGTAGTGTAGTGGTCACTGGGTAGTGTATTGTGTAGTGGTTAGTATAGGAATAAGGTAGGTTAGTGGGTAGTGTAGTGGTCAGTATAGGAATCGGGCAGGTCAGTACTATTGTAGTAGTGTATGTGTAGTGTATTGTGTATTGTGTAGTGTATTGTGTAGCGGTCACTAGGTAGTGTATTTGGTCTCTGTGTAGTGTATTGTGTAGCGGTCACTGTGTAGTGTATTGTGTAGCGGTCACTGTGTAGTGTATTGTGTAGCGGTCACTGGGTAGTGTATTTGGTCTCTGTGTAGTGTATTGTGTAGCGGTCACTGGGTAGTGTATTGTGTAGCGGTCACTGTGTAGTGTATTGTGTAGCGGTCACTGGGTAGTGTATTGTGTAGCGGTCACTGGGTAGTGTATTTGGTCTCTGTGTAGTGTATTGTGTAGCGGTCACTGTGTAGTGTATTGTGTAGCGGTCACTGGGTAGTGCATTTGGTCACTGGGTAGTGTATTGTGTAGCGGTCACTGGGTAGTGTATTTGGTTACTGTGTAGTGTATTGTGTAGCGGTCACTGGGTAGTTTATTGTGTAGCGGTCACTGGGTAGTGTATTGTGTAGCGGTCACTGGGTAGTGTATTGTGTAGCGGTCACTGGGTAGTGTATTGTGTAGCGGTCACTGGGTAGTGTATTGTGTAGCGGTCACTGGGTAGTGTATTTGGTTACTGTGTAGTGTATTGTGTAGCGGTCACTGGGTAGTTTATTGTGTAGCGGTCACTGGGTAGTGTATTGTGTAGCGGTCACTGGGTAGTGTATTGTGTAGCGGTCACTGGGTAGTGTAGTGGTCACTGGGTAGTGTAGTGGTCACTGGGTAGTGTATTGTGTAGTGGTTAGTATAGGAATAAGGTAGGTTAGTGGGTAGTGTAGTGGTCAGTATAGGAATCGGGCAGGTCAGTACTATTGTAGTAAGGGAATGGACTCGTGGCGTGGGAAAAGTCCGCGGATTAGGGGGGCGCAAATTACTTACCTTGCCCCGGGCGCTGACAACCCTAGCTACGCCACTGCTTGCAATACATTTATTTTTCTGTTCTGAGATAGTGTTTCAGTGCAAATCCCAATGAGAAACGTAATCCGTATGCTATGGGATAAAAGCTTATATCATACAGCCAATCTTGGCAAAGGAATATTTGCACATATTACACTTACAAAAATAAATCTTTTAAACCGGTGCGGAGAGAAATTTCAGGCGATCACTGCCGATGCCTTCCGAAAATGCAGCATGTCAGCTGTCATGCTAATCCTCAACTTCGGTACTTTCTCAGCCACTGACCCTGGAAAAATCGGCAGCAAAGGTTTCCTTCAAAGCAGACCAGCAGCTTTTGAATGATGTCACTCCTCTATGCCGCAGATTCCCATAATCCTCTCTGTTTTGCTACAGTAACATGGACACCACCCTAGGTCTGTGAGATTTTCATTAAATGTTAGATAAACACCTACAACGGCTGCTATTATGTGATGGGGTTATAAAGTAGCAGCATGATACCCCCAAGTGAGCCAGTCCTAAGGACATTATAACTGTATTGTGAGTCTGGATCAATAAAATAAAACCCAGATCAGCCAACACCGAGATTGGGCCAACTGTGATTTAACATAATCATGGCAGCCGGGAGGGGGAAATAAACTTTTACAGCAAATAACGAGGCCTGGATCTATCCATTACCTTCCTCCTGCAGGGGCTTATTATCCTGCCACCAAGCAGTTAACAAGTCCAAAAAGCACTGCCGAGTATTAAAATGTTTTCTGACTGCTAGCAACAACGTAAAAACATCATTATTAAAATACAGAAAAAAAAAAGAAAAGGCGGACGATTTAGATTACATTATTTCTATCAATGTAACTGAAACCTATATGGGCTCTTTAAAGTCTAACTGTGATATATGTATAAGGCAGTGAGCTGACCAGAACAAGGGAGGGGGATACAGGTGTCAGATGTGCTTAGAAGTTTAACCCCTTTACCGGCCTTTGCATTAAAGTAATGTGACATAAGCAAATTAATATTTTATTTTTACTTTGTATGAAATCCATCTGAATTGCAATTTGTGTGAAAAACCAAAATACCAAATGTAGTAAAATTATATTAAATTGTCTTTCTTGTGAACTTTTTTCTTTTTTTACTTTGGGTGGAGTTAATTTTTTGCTGTCTGAGTACCACTGGGGAAATTTCCATTAAAGCGGGAGTTCACCCATTTATTAAATTTTTTTTTTCTCCCCTTAGATTCCTGCTCGTTCGGTCTAGGGGAATCGGCTATTTGTATTAAAATATGATCCGTACTTACCCGTTTTCGAGATGCATCTTCTTCCGTCGCTTCCGGGTATGGGTCTTCGGGAGCGGGCGTTCCTTCTTGATTGACAGTCTTCCGACGGTCGCATCCATCGCGTCACTCGTAGCCGAAAGAAGCCGAACGTCGGTGCGGCTCTATACTGCGCCTGCGCACCGACGTTCGGCTTCTTTCGGAAAATCGTGACGCGATGGATGCGACCATCGGAAGCCTCTCGGAAGACTGTCAATCAAGAAGGAACGCCCATTCCCGCAGCCCATACCCGGAAGCGACGGAGAGGATGCGTCTCGTAAACGGGTAAGTACTGCACATATTTTAAAACAAATAGCCGATTCCCCTAGAGAAAACGAGCATTAATCTAAGGGGGAAAAGTGCCCTCTAAGGGTGAACCCCCGCTTTAACTTTCTGTCCAATAGGAACATGAAAAGTTAGGGAAAGTCTCCCAAAGGAAGGAAGGTTGATTTCCCTTCTTCGCTTGTTCTGGGGACAGCCCTAAAATGGCGACTCTCATTTCACTTTAAATCTAAATGAGAATGTTCATCGGTATGACTAGAGGGGTGAATCTCCTTAAACTGGTTGTAAACCCTGTTACACCACTTTTACATACAGGTAAGCCTATAACAAGGGCTTACCTGTAGGTACCCTTAATATCTCCTACATTTAGAAGATATTCAGTATATGTGCTGCTACCCTGTTTCCCCGAAAATAAAACCTACCCCTAAAATAAGACCTAGCGTACTTTTCCAGGAGGACTGCAATATAAGCCCTACCCTGAAAATAAACCCTAGTTTAAAATCCTATAACCCACTCTATTACAGTAGTACACAATGTACAATGTGTGTGTTTCTGTAACATAAATGCAGGGAAGAGAGCTCCGGCAGGTCACAAAAGCGCAGAGCGGCGCTATAATGAAGGTATTTGGCACAATTATATTACAGAAATACACACATTGTACATTATATACTACAGTAATAGAGTGGATTACAAGATTTTACAAGCATTTTAGCTCAGTTCACACTGGGGATTCCTAACAGGCAGGTCGAGAGAGGGGGAGAGAAGACAGCACATTACATGTAAGACCTACCCCAAAAATAAGCCCTACTGTGTCTTTTGTTGCCAAAATTAATATAAGACCCGGGCTTATTTTCGGGGAAACACGGTACCGACGTCATTGGCGCATGCACACTGAAGAGACGGCCGCTGGTGCCTTTTCTTCAGGAGTTGTGCCGTGACTGGAGGCTCCCGTGCGCATGCGTGGGAGTGATGTCATCGCGGCTCCGGCCAATTACAGCGCCGGAGCCGCGAACCCGGAAGTAACTCCGGTGGAAGATGGCCGCGCTGTACTCGGAGGGCCAACGCCAATTCAAGGTAAATATTGGTAATGAACTAGTATGCGATGCATGCTAGCTCATTATGCCTTTGTCTTTCAGGGTTTTTTTTTTTCGAGGTTTAAAACCTCTTTAATTGGGACAAAGACTGTAGTAAAAGTTCTAACCGAATGTTGAAATCCTCCGCAAATAGCTAAATACACACGCACATTTTTTTTTCTCTTTATATATACCGGCTGAGGGATAGGTCAGGGGACATAGTTAATGGGCAAAAGAGTACCCTGCATAAACCCATATCACTTTTACCTATTTTGCACATGCTGGAGCACACTACATTGGATTACTCTGGTGTGTTTACCATAAGAAGTTGTGGCCTCCATTGGGGGTCAGCTCATAGGAGTTGCTATTAGTGGCTCGCAGGACTGGGTTGATTTGTAGGACTATATCCACCCCACACTTATTGGTGGGATGTCATAAGGTGGATGCGTTTTACAATGCCTCATGGGATGTGTAGTTCCGCAACAGCTGGATGGCCGTAGTTTGAGGATCCCTGCTATAGTATAATCCCTGGCATCTGAATTGCAAGTCACATAATCGCTGCAGCTTACTTATCGATCCACGGATCTGCTGGTGGGAGTGAAGCCACTACATGGAAATAACGTTGCCACTGCTTCTCACTGTGTTTTCATGGTGATGACACATAGCGGGATCCCCAGTCTAGTGCAGTGAGAGGAGGGCAGGACTGGCTGGAGGGGGTGTGGCTTTATGCAGATTACAGAGGATATAGGCACACTGTGCTCTCTAGCACAGTGTGCCTGAATTAACAGCTTGAGGACACAAGATGTAAACTGACCACAGTAGCATAAATTGGCAGCCATGCTAGTGTGGTCAGTTTATTCTCAGGAGGCAGGACAGAGGCAGGATCAACCAGGTATTGTACAACACAGGCAGGACTGACAAAAAAAAGCCACATTACAATGGATATTACATCACTTTTAGGAGGCAGTGACATAACTTTTTTTTTAGGTTTACAAACACTAACTGAAACAGCTGTGTGAGAGGCATAAACCTGGGTGAGAAACAGCCAAACTCTGTAAGTGAGGGGAGGTTGTGGAAGATAGTTTTAGGTCACAGGTCATACACCATTACAAGACTGAGCACAGCAATAAGACACAAGGTAGTTATACTGCATCAGCAGGGTCTCTCCCAGGCAAAAATTTCAAAGCAGACTGGGGTTTCAAGTTGTGCCTTTAAAGCTCATTTGAAGAAGCACAAAGAAACAGGCAACTTTGCGACCATATACAAAGTGGTCGGCCAAGGAAACCTAAAGGAGCAACATAGTCATCCTTGGACAGGACTAGAGAACACTGCCCTCTTTCCTCTTCCAAATAACAAACAGTAGATTTGTTCTGTAATCCACAGAGAGAACCGAGAGCAATGCTGACTGATAAGTGTGCAGTACAGGCAGAGAACACCAAAAATTATCAGCTGACAAGATTTTAGACCCCTTTCACACTGGGGCGCTTTTCAGGCGTTTTAGCGCTAAAAATAGCACCTGTAAAGCGCCTCTCAGGCCACCTCAGTGTAAAAGCCTGAGTGCTTTCACACTGGGGCGGTGCGCTTGCAGGAAATAAAAAAAGTCCTGCAAGCAGCATTTTTGGGCGGTGCAGAAGTGGTGTATACACCACTTCCAAAACACCCCTGCCCATTGAAATTAATGGGCAGCGATGCCGAAGCGCCTGCAAAGCATTAAAAGCACCCCGCTAGCGGCCAAAAAGCGCAGCTATAACAGCGGTAAAGAGCAGCTAAAACTAGCGGCGCTTTACCGCTACTGCCCCAGTGTGAAAGGGGTCTTACTGACAAGATCATTGTTTGTTTTTTTTGCACTTTTCAAACAGCTATAACAAAAGCATTACCATGGTATATTTAACAGTCCAAAAAGGATTAAAGAGGAAATTTCATTGTCAGAGTTTATATATATTTTAGGTTACTTTGTGAAGCATACACTTGAGCACACTTGAGCACACCAACTTCATAGCATTCTATAATTTATAACAGTTACCTGTAGTTTCTTCTGGGCTTGGGTCAAAGTTCAGCCACTCAGTGCACAGAGGGTAAGCTGGTATCAGAATGTCATGGTGAACGTAGAAAGAGTCCTCTTCATGGTTGTACACTGGGAAACAAAAAATAACTCAAAGTAAAAAATGAACAGAAGTTTCACTATTCAAAAGTTTCTTAACCAGAGATCCTACCAGTAATAGCACTTCCCCTTTGAGGCTGACAACACTAAGTTTTTAGGCTTTGCGATTAGCTGCCGCATTGTCAGCCTCCTTTAGTTTGCCGTTGGGCTGCCAATCACGACTTGGGCTCATTCACACTATATGCGGCGACTAGTATTTTTCTGCATCTGATCAATGCCAGCTATGGCATAAGCACATAAAAAACAACTGTATTCTATGTACCATCTTCACCTTACAACATTCCCCCGAGGGGAGTGGCAGAACACTGTGTAAAAATGCATTTTTCCACAACATGTAAAACGGACAAATGGAAGAGTCAGTAATTTGGTGACTCAAAAGAAAACCGCAATCCTTACTGTCTTCTATAAAGTGGTGTACAAATGTGCCAATGCATTTCAGCCCACAGGGGCCTTAGTCATTTTTCCATAATGAACCATTTTTTTGGTGCATACAAATGTGAATTTGACATTTCAGTAAAGCAAAAAAAAGAAAAAGGTTAAGGTTGCAATGCAAAGCACCGCCCGCCACCATTTTCGGCACACAACAGAGACCAGCCCACATGGAAAAATGGACAGTTTTATCATGCAGAAAGTGTGAACAAGCTCTTATAGATGTACGTTAAGTACAGACCTAATAGGCAGCCAAGGGGCCAACTAAAGGAGCACACATATCAGACTAACAATTGCTAATATATACCTGCAGGTACCACCCCAAAAAAGATTAAATAAAATGAAAACACAGCAGCCACAAATACTATAGCTGCTGACGTTTAATAAGAGGACACTTAGCTGTCTAGGGATGCAGCACTGTCATCACCTGGGCAGGTTCTTCACCAGTCTGCCGGTCCCTGCCATGTTTACTAAGGGAAGCCAGCTGTGACTTCTTGCGGCCTCACAGCCAGCTTCCCTCTGCGCATTTGTGAGCCGCACTGCACTTTATAAATGGTCCTGCAGCCTTATGGAACCTGTGATATGTCCTAGAAGGCTGCGAGCAAAGGGGAGGGGAAACTTCCACTTGGATCACCTGGGTACTTGAAAGTGGTGGTCGGGGGGGGGGGGATAGGGAGTGGGTTGGTGGGCTGAAAAGCGAAACTTTTCTTTTGAGTAAAGTTCCACTTTAAGCCAAGTATAAATGCTTAGTTTTTTTTTTTTTCAGCCGAGGGGCTGAAAAAAAAAAAAAAAAGGATTCCCTCATCCGCACAAGAGAGGTGAATGGAAGAATTCTTCCTGCTGTGGCACTGTGTTCTGACAGCACGGACTCTCCGTAATCAAAATACGCTAATCAGCACCTGCAGCCCATTGACTGCAGGAGCTCATCGAAGTAGTTTTCAAGCAAGGCCAATCGGCTTCTGTTGAATAGGGAGGGCCACACACAGATGAAAATTTGGCCAGTCCCTACTGAACCGTCTGAATTTCAATACATGTGTAGCCACCTTTAGATGTTTCCCAGGAGCCCCAAAATATAATTCACTTTGAACATGCAATTTCTGACACTTGAGAACGCTCCCCTCACACATGATCTTACAAAGCAGAGCCAATGGTTGTGTGAGGTCTGACTCCTTATCTGAAAAGACTGATTGTCAGAGAAGAGTCTGCTATACTCAAAGAGCAACTCCACTTTTGTTGAGAAAAAAAAAAACATTCCCCTCTGGGTGATCTGTGTATATTGTAAGGATTTTTAACAAACTTTATTGCAGATTCCTACCTTTTGTTATTCTGAAGAAATCCCTGTGTGTTTGACTGTGTCCATGTGGTAAATGAGTCCAACGGGAGTGGTTTCATAATTATGAATCACTGCAGGGCTCTAATGAGTAAAATGGCAGGGTCTGCCTTCTTTTAGACATGCTTTCCTATTGGGAGTATCTCACCAAAATGACACTTACCCTCCTACTCTCCCCCCCTGCCCTCACTTACCCTCCTACTCCCCCGCCCCCTGCCCTCACTTACCCTCCTACTCCCCGCCCCCAACCCTGATTTACCCTCCTACTCCCCCCCACCCTACCCTCACTTACACCCTACCCCAGCCTCACCCAACTCTCCTGCACCCCCACCTCCCAAACCACCCTTTTACCTACTCTTGCTAGGCAATAGGTATCAGCGAGTACTTGGTGTTAAAAGAATGGTATTGGGGTATCCCTTATTTATTATTTTAGGGGGGGGGGGGGTTACCGTTACATACATTTTAACCTCTTGCTGTTATTACTGCCTGCAAGACAGAAAATTATGCAACCGCCCATAAGAAGATGCATTTCCCAGCAGCCAACAAAGTTTTGACAGTCAGTGAAGTGTACTTACCATGAATTTCAAGACTACAGTGGTCTTTCTCTGCTCGACCACAGACCAGGAGGTTGTCAGTGGATTTAATAACAAAATCTTCTGTTTCATACTGTTCCTACAAAATTGTATAAGATTCATTTTATTGCCTACAAATCACAGCATTATACAAACGTTCCAGTACAAAAATAGGAAACAATACAAACCAACACAATTTAAACAGAGAAAGGAAAGATTTATGTAAAACAAGCAAAACTTAGAAATCGTTCATTAAACCCAAGGTTAAAAATGTAATATATTGCAGCTTACCAGTCGTTAAACAGGGTTGCTGCATTAGTTCTTTTTTAATCTGAGGATACTGCAAGTAATGCCCCTGTCACACTGCCGCGACTTTAAAGTCACACGATTTTGCCACAATTTCAGGAAATTCCTGTGTAAACTTGAGGTCTTTGGACCTCAACTCACATCAAAGTTGGACTAAAGTAGTACAGGGACCACTTTGAAGTGGCACATATATGAATGGTACTCATTGGAAATCATGGGGTATGACTTTTCATGCGACTTTGCAGTCCCAAGTCAAACAAGTGTGAAAGGGGCATTACACATTTTCTGTCCTAGGGTGGCAACACTCAATAACTGTATTGTATCTATGGAAGAGCAGCTGTGTCACTCTAGCACAGGAAGTGTGCTAGGAATATAAAACATCTCCTCCTTTTATCTCGATAAGTTGGGGGGAGGTGTTCCATAGTTAAAGTGTTACTAAACCCACAACAGTAAAATCAATCTATATATGCAGTAAAGCATATTTGTTATACTCACGGTAGAACCTAAGGGGTTAATCCTGTACATTGTGTAAAAAGACGGTTTGATCCTGTCTTCTCTGATCCTCCCCTTATTTCACAGTCCCCAAAGTATCTCCTGATAGTATAGAGGCTTGGGGGCACTCTGCACATGTTCAGTTTTGTGTGTATTGCTAGAGAGTTTTTCTTGGGAGGGTGCATGTGATCGGCACAGGTCCAATCAGCACTATGCAGACAGAGGGTCAGGGGTCATGCAGCGTAATAGAACAGTCAGAGGAGAATGGAAACTCCTGCTACAAGCTTTAACCAGTGCTTGGCCGGACACTGATAGAAGTCACAAAACTATTGTATACTGCTGATGAGAAAGGGTATTTAGCAGTTTATATTTACTAAAATAATTGCATTTCCATGTTCTGTGTACTGTGGGAAACCAGATATAGTGAATGCAGGGTCCAGGGGTTCAGTAACACTTCAAAAGAGAACTGGCCAGGGTTGAAAATGCTTAATACAGTGCTGCAGAGTGTGCAGAAATTTGCAAGCTCAACCGATTTCTGGATCTACAGATATTTCTTTTGCACTTGTATAACTGTTAACTAAATGCTGTCAGTCAATTCCTGCGGGGAGAGGGCGGGGCCCAGCTATGCAGTGTGTCTACAGACGCACATAGCCCAGCTCAGGATGGAGCCTGCACAAGTACCCCCCATAGCAAGCTGCTTTGCTATGGGGGCACTCAGAGGAGAGGAGGAACCAGGAGTGCCAGCAGAGGGCCCCAGAAAAGGAGGTCCAGGGCCACTGTGCAAAACCATGGCAACATCCAAGTATAAACAATTCAATCCAAGGACGTCAACACTGATAAGTCTATATTAAAAAGGGAATATATAGTCTTTTCAAAGTTTATAATATACACTTGTAGACTAGGGTTGCACCGATACTAGTTTCGGTGCCGATACCAAGCATTTGCACGAGTTTGCATTTGTCAGGATGGAGAGTGGAGGAAGGAGACAATATATGTCTCCTATTCATTCATCTCCAGTGCAGCTCAGTCCCTTTCTGTAACTCAAAAGGGGAGCTATCAGGGGTCTGTATAGACTCCTGATGTCTCACCAAAGCCCCCCCCCCCCAAACAGGGCAGATAAATACAATTAAAAAAAGAGTAATAAATGTTTCAAACCAACATTGACAACGTTATCTCAGCAGTTGTTAAGCAAGGGAGCAAAGCGAGTGAGTTTATTCGCTAATCGAGCCTACCTCTAGGGGCTACTCTACAAATCTCTACATTTAATATAATAACAAAGATATAGAAATGCAAAAATGTAAGAATGTGAGAATTACAAAAAATTACTTTCAGATAAACACTGCAAAAATACTTCAAAATATGTGCTCACTGAAAATAAACTATATTTTCGCTTTTATAGCCTACATCTCATAAACCTTTCATGAGACCCGTCAGCTCCACCTTTGTTCCTGTGAATGTCATTCGAAGCAAAAAAGCTGCTACATCAAACTACATATAACCAATCAGTCACAGAACAATCAACGTGTTTGGTGTGATGAAGCATGTTGCGTTTTGCATTTGAACTGACTCGGAGGGCACAGTGTCCCTAATCAATAGCTCTACATTTTTTAATTTTTACTTGATTTTACAAGGTGGAGACACACAAATACATATATACATACGGTATCTTTTAGGGTGACATAAGCATCCTGCTCGTTGCAGCTGTATACAGTAAGACCAGCCAGACTGTCTCCAAGGTTCGCAACATCTAGAAAGACATAAGATTTAATAGCATTTATCCGTTAATGTTTAAAACAGCACTCCAAGAACTCAGCCACTTTTTTTAAAAGTGCTGGCTTACAATGGGTTAAGTCCAATGAGGTGTAAGTCACCTTGAGGACTTATCTTACGTATTTAGAATTTACATTTTATTCAGCGCCAGGAGTATAGCCAATTATTATGATTCAGGTGCACTGCCATGAGTGAAGTGGCTTTATCACACAGCAGCTGCTTCATGTCATTTGGGATGTAGCACCTGCATGAACAGAGCTGTTGCTCCGAATTCAACATCCATGTAGGTCCTCATGCATGTCCCTGAGCTTGCACTTTCTGCGTTCGGGGCCATGTAACCACACGTACACGAATGTCAGATTGGGAACAGTAGCTATGCCTGTGCAGCAGTTGCATCCCAATTTGTACGGGGATGCACAAAACACCTGTGAATCCCTGATCGGGTAAACATGGCCCTCCATGGGCGTAGTTTAGTATGCCACATGTGAATGATGCTTTAGTAGTAGTTCAGCAAGAATTTTGTAAGTTATGTTGCATTTATGTACACTAATAATGATTTTAGTGTATTTTTTTTTTTAAATAGCAATATGATGAACATTTGCACAATTATTACGGGGCCCCCAAAAAAAAATCAGAAGCACTTTTTTTTTATTCTACAGGTCATGTGATTTCAGAAAATGTCCAGTTTGAGGGGTCTTTTTAAATTCGAAAAGCTACAAGTAAAGTCTTTTACAAACTCTGAAAGCTGTAAGTGAAAAAGAAAAATCTTCCTATCTTTTGAGAAATGTTTGCTTACATCTGATTTTCACTATTTCTCAAAAAGTTACAATTTTAAATGTACACATATTTATTTATTAACTCAATACAGGTTAAGCCTTTATATTTTGTAGGAACGGAGCAGGAATTTTGTAAAATTTGCTGTTTATATCTGCCAACAATGATTTTAGTATATTTTTAGATTTGGTAAAAATTTGTGCAAATATCGTGGGGCCTTAAAAATCAGTAGCATCTACTGGTCCTAAACTTTCAGAAAATATATGGCTTGGGGGGTCTTTAACAAACTCTGAAAGCTGTAAGGGAACAATGAAAACCTTTCCGATTTTTTGAGAAATGTGGTAATTTACATTTCTGCATACGTTCAGTTTTTACCATTTTGCAAAAAGGCGTAATCTTAAAATAAAAATATTTGTTAATTATTAACATAATACAGGTCAAGCTTTTATATTTAATAGAAATATTGAAAAATGTGCTGTGTTTTTAGCTGCTAATAATGATTTTAGTGTACTTTTAACGAAAATGTTGTTTTTAAAACATGTGCGCAACAAATATCATTGTGCCCTAAAAATCAGTAGCACCTTATTTGTATTCTTCTGGTCATGTGCTTTCAGAAAAAAAATATATGGTTTGGGGGGTCTTTAACAAACTCTGAAAGCTTGAAGGTAAAAATTAAAAAGCAATGAGAAAAAAAATGGAAAAAAAGGTCTGGCCACCTAAGTGTAAAAATGGAGCACTGGGCCTGGCAGCGAAAGGCTTAAATCAGCAGGATAAAACAGAAATTATTTTAAAATGCACAGTACTATACCATGTAATTTCAATTTTAGGGCGACTTTGTGAACTACCCCCAAGGGACAGATCACTGATCTTGCTGCTTGTTGTTCAACCCAGAAGAAAAGAAGCACTGGATTGCAGAATGGTGAGTCTGGGGGGGGTAGGGCTGGATGTAGGTGGAAGTAGTGCATTCAGGGCCGATTATTGTTATTTTAGGTTTCGTAGGGCCTCTTTTTTTAAATATCTTAAGCTGAAGTAGGGCTTTGGAATCCTTTTACACAGACGTTCAATCTGTATCTCTCTGTCAGCTTTTCAGATCCATTCCAGACCAAACCGCAATGTATATCTACAGGCTGCCGATAGCAAAACTGGACGGTATGCCTATGCCTTCTACCCGCACCTAAATACTATGGGTGTCATGCACCAGGCTAATTGCTCAGTGTGCATAAGGCCCTAAAGGGTGTTACCACTACTCACAGCCTTCAACTGTATCACCTCTGCCCACTCTGTTGGACTATGACCTTTCTTGACTTTAAGTGATTGTAAAGTCAGAAGCTTTTTCATCTTAATGCATTAAGATAAAAGTCCTTCTGTGTGCAGCAGCCCCCCCTAATACTTACCTGAGCCCCATCTAAATCCAGCAATGTTGCACGAGACACTCGGCTGACCGGAACTCCCCTCCTCATTGGCTGAGACAGTAGCACAGAACCAATGAGAAAAGAAAGGGGGCAGGGGACACACGGAGCTGTGGCTTGGCTCGGGTGCACTCATAGCAAGCTGCTTGCTATGGTAGCACTCAACAGGAGGGAGGGGCCAGGAGCACTAAAATCGAACCCAAGAAGAGGAGGATCAGGGCTGCTCTGTGCAAATCTACTGCACAGAGCAGGCAAGTATGACATGTTTGTTATTTTTACCTTAAAAAAAAAAAAAACAACAAAAGACTTTACAATCACTTTAAAACAAAAGAAAATCAATGCTTTTCTAAACTTGGGTTCACACGATAAGTCTTCCATTTCTAAAACTGCATCAAATTCAGATTACATGGTCAGTTTAGAAGCACGCTGTGGCTGGGGTTCTTCTTTAGTTCCTCAAATTCTCTATCCAGTCTTTTAAAAAGAGATTTCAGCTTTTTGCCTTCCTTCTCTAAACCATGTATCATGTCCCAATCAATTCTTTCTAATCAATCCTGAACAAAATTGTCTCATCTCACCAGCTGATGAGGCAAATGTAAATTGATTAAGCTGTAATTACTACTGCAGTGACCTCGCTCCGACAAATCTGTTGTCTTGTATTACTTTCATTGATTAAAAAAGGGGTTCCAAAATAATGGTCACTCGACTTTTACAAAATAAAAACATATTAAATTAAGCATGGATTATGTACAGAACATTAGAACTATAAAATAAAAATGGTGCTAATCTTTAGAACAGTTAGGTTACATGTTCCACCCATAAGATTTGTTAGATAAAGAAAAAAAACAGTCTCCTAGATTTAAAGCAAAATTATCAAGCCCTGCTTTAACCACTTCAATACCGACCCATCGTCATATGACGTCCACAGATGGGATCTCCCATCCTGGGTGGACGTCATATGACATCCTGGGTTCTCGGGGGAATATCTGAATGATGCCTGCAGCTAGAGGCATCATTCAGATATCCATGTCTTCAGCCGGCGATCCTGCGCACCATAAGACCGCTTGATCGTTCTTATAGGCGGCGGGAGGGGACATCCCCCCCCCTCCCGCTGCCATCCGGTGCTTCTCCGGGCTCTCCCGTGCAATCGGGGGCCCGGAGAAGTAATCGTCCGGAGCAGGCAGGAAGCATAGAGATGACTGGTGACCAGATGGTCACCAGTAAGGATGAGCTCTAGCTTGTTCGCATAGAACACGTGCAGAGCCCGCCAGGAAGTGTGCACGGCACTGCGCTAATAACAGCCAGGGAGACATTTCACGATCCCTGCAGCCGAGCATCGGGACAATGTCGCTCTCCCTGGCTGTGATTAGCACAGCGCCGTGCTCACTTCCTGGCGGGCTCTGCACGTGTTCTATGCAAACACGCCGGAGCTCATCCTTAGTCACCAGTCATCTCTATGATCGTCGGAGGCCCGGGCACGATGTGATGACGTCACGCCCGAGTACTCGTAAGTAAACAAAGCCACGATTGCGGCTAGTGAGCAACACTGATCATGAGATCGTGACATTTTTCTCACCGATCTCATGCTTTCCATGGGATGTTTGCATTCCTTGTAATAGGAATAAAAGTGATAAAAAAAAATAAAAAATAAAAAAAGTGTAAAAAATAAATAAAGTAAAAAATATATATATATTAAAACGCCCCTGTCCCCGGTAGCTCGCGCGCAGAAGCGAACGCACACGTAAGTCCCACCGACATATGTAAACGCTGTTTAAACCACATATGTGAGGTATCGCTACGTGTGTTAGAGTGCCAGCAACAATTCTAGCACTAGATCTCCTCTGTAAATCTAAACTGGTAACCTGTAAAAAAAATTCAAAGCGTTGCCTATGGAGATTTTTAAGTACCGAAGTTTGGCGCCATTCCATGAGTGTGCGCAATTTTAAAGCGTGACATGTTAGGTATCTATTTACTCTGTGTAACCTAATCTTTCATATTTTACAAAAAAATTGGGCTAACTTTACTGTTTTGTTATTTTTCCAAAAAAAAAGGCGTTTGAAAAAAGATTGCGCAAATACCGTGCAATATAAAACATTGCAATGACCGCCATTTTATTCCCTAGGGTGTCTGCTAAAAAAACATATATAATGTTTGGGGGTTCTGCCTAATTTTCTAGCAAAAGAATTATGATTTGTACATGTAGGAGAGAAGTGCTAGAATAGGCCCGGTATTGAGGTGTGTATAAAAGCCCGGTATTGAAGTGGTTAAAACATAAAATTGTAAATATAGCTTAACTTAAGACCTAGTTACCATTTAACAATTGAAAATATTCGCCAGCACACCAAGGATCATCTAATTACATCCAAAAAAGTTTTATCACATAACAAAAGGTGCAAGAATATGTTCGATTGTTTGATGTCTCCAGGACCCAGCTGGTAATCGTTGCAGCACCCACCATTTAGTATGAGCCATTTTACCAGGAATGTGTGCGATTGGAATATTGATCAGACTAGTTACCATTTACTCTGCACAATACAGGTCCACACTATATGCTATAAATAGGATAGAGCTTTCAAATAAACCACTTTGGATGCTACCACAATATTTCAAATCGGCAGCCAGTATACGTAACTAGCCAGTCCAAGTAACTAGCCAAACAAGCCAGTTGGTGACCAAGCACATTTAAACTGAATGTATCTGACCACATTTCTCAGTCTTCACCTAGTCTAGCCTCTTTCTACACCCCATACCTCACTGTCCCAGCCACCAGAATTATCCAACAATCTAAACTGCAACACAAGACAAGTTCCTTTGCATTCTTACTGCACTGTATGGGAAAACTATAAACATTAATGGTCACCAGTCATCTCTATGACCGTCGGAGGCCCAGGCGCGACGTTATGACGTCACGCTCGGTACCCAGAAGTAAGCAAAGCCCCAATCGCGGCTGTCGGCCTGAGATCTGTGAATTTTTTTTCACAATCTCATGCTTGTAAGCCTGGAGGAGAGATGTGGGGTCTTATTGAGGTCTATAAAGAGGACCTGTCGCACAGATTCCTATTACAAGGGATGTTTACATTCCTTGTAATAGGAATAAAAGTGGTCAAAAAAATGTAAAAAAAAAAGTGTAAAAAAAAAAAATTTAAACGCCCCTGTCAGCTTGCGCGCAGAAGCGAACACGCATGCAAGTCCCGCCCACATATGTAAACGCCGTTCAAACCCCACATGTGAGGAATTGTCGCGTGCGTTAGAGCGTGTGCAACAATTCTAGCACTAGATCTCCTCTGTAACTCGAAAATAGTAACCTGTAAAAAATGTTAAAGCGTCGCCTATGGAGATTTTTAAATACCGAAGTTTGGCGCCATTCCATGAGTGTGCGCAATTTTTATTTGATTTTTATTTTCTTCTCTTTCTTTTGTTCACGATTATGAATCATGACTATTGAGCTCTATGTTATGCACATGAATATCTTCTTGTACTGTGAAAGGCCTAGTTAGACTTACCGGTGACGGTATTTCTAAGAGCCTTTCAGGACAACCTTGGAGAGAGCGCAGCTCCGCCTCTTCTGTAGGAAACACCCACAGGCTTTAAATCCCTCCTCTTCCACCATGGCTTCAGTTATTGTGTGGCCTCCGGCACTGGAAAACAAAGCACAGAGAACCACAACACCATGATAGATACATACTTTACTTTTTTATACACATTTTAGGGAGGGAAATAGCGGTTGTCCTGAAAGGCTCTTAGAAATACCGTCACCGGTAAGTCTAACTAGGCCTTTCTCAAATCGCCTTTCAGGACAACCTTGGAGAGGATAACCAAGTAACTTACCCTAGGGTGGGACTACTGCCTGCAGTACCTTCCTGCCGAAGGCTTGATCTGCGGCCGACAGCAAGTCCAACCTGTAGTGCCGAATAAAAGTTGAGAAACTGGACCAAGTAGCAGCCTTACAGATCTGATCAGGCGTAGCACCGGCCCTTTCGGCCCAGGAAACTGCGGTTGACCTTGTCGAGTGAGCAGCGATCCCAGAAGGAGGAACTTCTCCTTTTGCTTGATAGGCTTCAGAAATTGCTTGTCTAAGCCACCTACCGAGCGTACTCTTAGAAGCTTTTTCCCCTTTTCGGGAACCGGAGAATACCACAAAAAGAGCGTTTGATTTCCTGAACTCCTTGGTGATGGAAAGGAACTGTAACAGACATCTCCTTACATCCAGTGTATGGAAAGCTTCTTCTCCTGCATTAGCCGGAACTGAGGAAAATGTTGGTAGAATTATTTCTTGCGACCGATGGAAAGTTGAGGCCACTTTCGGTAGGAAGGCTGGATCCGTTTGAAGGACCACTCGGTCTGGCAAAACTCTAAGGAAGGGTTCCTTAATTGCTAGAGCTTGGAGCTCACTGATTCTCCTTGCTGATGTAATGGCAACTAAAAAAATTGTTTTGAGAACTAAACTTTTTAACGATGCACTCTGTAAAGGTTCAAACGGAGCTCCCGTGAGACCTTGCAAAACAATAGATAAGTCCCAACAAGGGAAAACTTTGAGGGCTATCGGTCTATTTCGAGCCAGAGCCCTAAAAAATCTAGAAATTAAAGTTTCTTTGGATAAAGATCTTTCAAGATAAACTGAGAGAGCCGCTACCTGTGTTTTCAGGGTGCTGGCGGCTAGACCTTTCTCCATTCCTTCATGGAGAAATTCCAGAACTGAAATAGTACTCTTGATTTCGAAACTTTTGGAAGAACACCAAGAGTTAAATTTCTTCCATACCTTGAGGTAGATGGACCTAGTTACCTCTTTTCTACTTGATAGTAGAGTTTTAACTACTTTATCAGAAAGTCCTTTAGATTTTAGAAGGTCTTCTTCAGAAACCAAGCAGTTAGATGTAGCCTGCTTGCTTCCGGATGGCACACAGAGCCCTGTGTCAATAGATCCTTCCTGTATGGTAATCTCCAGGGAGGTTTTGAGGCCAGGTTCAAAAGTGTTGCAAACCAAGGCCTTTTTGGCCAAAAAGGAGCGATCAGGAGCAAATTGGTGTTTTCCTCCCTGAATTTCCTTAGGACCAGAGGGATTAGTGGAAAAGGGGGAAAGGCGTAACACAGCCGGTAATTCCATGGGTGTGCCAGGGCATCTATCCCCACTGCCTGATCCATTCTGTGAATCGAAAAGAATTCCTGGACCTTCGCATTTTGTTGACTTGAAAATAGGTCCACTTGGGGATGTCCCCATTCCTCCGATATTATATCGAACACCTCCTGGTTCAGACTCCATTCTGCTTCCATCACTCTTTTTCTGCTTAGCAGATCTGCTAGGAGATTTTGTGATCCCTTCAGGTGGACTGCCGATAGGGAGGCCACATTTATTTCCGCCCATGACAGAAGTTGATTGGCTAAGTCCATGAGCCCTTGGCTCCTGGTTCCCCCTTGCTTTAGCACATAGATCACTGCTGTCGTATTGTCTGACAGAATCTGTACATGATGTCCTCTGACCTCCTGTTGAAAAGCTATCAGACCCAAATGAATGGCTTTCAATTCTCGCCAATTTGACGATTTTCTTGCCTCTATTTTTGACCACTTGCCTTGAGCGGTTTGACCTTCCAGGTGGGCTCCCCAACCCCAGGAGCTTGCGTCGGTTGTTAGACGCTTGTCCAGGGGAAAAAACCATGGGAGACCCTTCGTTAGATTGGAAGGGTCCCTCCACCACCATAGTGCTCGTTTCACTTTCGCAGAAAGTCTGAAACGCTTCTCGAACGGCACCTGGTGTGACCAGACCTGCAAGATGTTTTTCTGAAGTGGTCTGGAGTGCAGTCTTGCCCACTGGACTGCCGGAATTGTAGCTGTAAGAAGGCCCAGAACTGACATAACTGTTCTGACTGGTACTGAAAGGTTCGTCTGGATCTGACCCACTGCTGAAAAGATTTTGTCTATCTTTTCCTGAGGCAGGAACACTTTTTGCACTACTGAGTTTAGGGTGTAGCCCAGAAACCTCATCTCCCGAGAGGGATCTAGATGCGATTTTTCTAGGTTCAAAATCCAACCTAGATTTTTGAGATGAGTCTGTGACGTTTGGAGGTTCGTCACAAGCTGATCCCTGGAATCTGCGAAGAATAATAGGTCGTCCAGGTATGGCACGACCGAGATCCCCCTCAGTTTTAGAGGCTCCAGGGCTTCCGCCATAATCTTTGTGAAAACTCTGGGGGAAGATGACAGGCCAAATGGTAGGGCCCTGAATTGGAGATGCCATACTGATGTTCCCAGATTGATGGCCAGGCGAAGGAACTTTTGGGAGGCTGGTGCTATTGGCACATGTAAATAGGCATCCCTTAGGTCCAGGGATGCCATGAAGCAACCTGGAGACAACAGTTTTGTGATGGAGTAAATTGTGTCCATACGGAAGTGTTTGTACCGTATTGATCTGTTCAGGATCTTTAGATTCAGAATCAACCGGTATTTGCCTGAAGGTTTTTTTACAAGAAATATATGGGAATAAAACCCCCGACCCTCCTGCTGTTTCGGGACCTGGACAATGACTTCTTGTTGAATCAGATCCTGTAAAAGGTTCATCATGGCCGAAGCCTTTTCTTGGTCTCTTGGAAGGGCTGTAATGTAAAACCTGCTTGGCGGACATTCCGAGAATTCCAGTTTGTAACCTTGTGAAATGATGTTCTTCACGAAAGGACTTGTGGATATTTGACTCCACTGAGGGAGAAAGGATGACAGTCTTCCCCCTACTGGAGTAGTTACGTCATTTGTCTTTAGGGGTTTGATCTGGAGGAGATCTGAAGAGAACCCCACCTCTTCCCCTACCCTTTTGAGGAATCCAACGTTTTTTGTTGACATCTTCTCTATTTTTGTAGGGTTGTTGAACAGCACGAAAATTCTTTTTAAACGTCTGTTTCTTCTTGGCTGCGAAAGCCTTCTTTTTATCGGCCGTTCTATCTAAGACTGTTTCCAGGTCTGGCCCAAAAAGAAAATCCCCTGAAAAAGGGATGCCACAAAGTTTAATCTTTGAGGCTGTATCCCCTGACCACGTTTTTAGCCAGACTGCACGCCTAGCTGAATTGACAAGTGCTAAGGATCTGGCTGCCATTTTAATTGATTCGGCTGATGCATCAGCCATGTATTTAATTGCATTAAGGATTAGAGGAAAGGAGTCTAAAAGGTCTTTCCTATGGGTGCCTGCTTCAATGTGGCCCTTCAGTTTCTCTACCCAGCATTCCAGGTTTCTTGCTACCACCGTGGAAGCCATGGCTGGTTTAAGGCTGGCGGATGCGGAGTCCCAAGCTTTTTTAAGGAGAGCATCTGCTCTTTTGTCCATCGCATCTTTCAAGACCCCCATGTCTTCAAAGGCCAGATCTGTCCTTCTAGAAACCTGTGAAAAGGCAGCATCCACTCTGGGTTTCTTATTCCAAACCTCAGTTTCTTTGTTTTCAAAGGGAAATCTTCTCTTAAGAGATTTAGGAAGGAAGGGACCTTTTTCCGGGTCTTTCCATTCTTTCTTAACTGTGTCAGATAACACTTTATGAACAGGAAAAACTCTATGTTTGGAGTCATCCATACCCTGGTACATTTTATCATGGACTGATAGTTGTACTCTTTCCTCCTGAATGTCAAGGGTAGTGTAGATTGCACCTAAAAGTTCATCCACATCCTCCAGGGATAATTTATATTTAGAGGTTCTGCCTGCATCCTCTTCTTCCTCTTCCTCAGAGTCTACAAGTGAGGGAAGAGTACTTGTCCCCTCATCCCCAGAGTCCACCACTACCGGCCTGGAGGTGGAAGCTCTTGGGCTTGCTGGTGGTTGCTGGGGCTCAGTATGGACCGCACTCTGTACTAGCATGGATTTCACTGAACTAAGTGAGTCCGAGAGTTCCTTGACAGATGAAAATAATTCTTTAATTTGTTGAGAAGATTCCTCTTCAACTAGGTCTTTAATACATGATCTACACATGGCTTTCTGCCAAGAGTCTCTCAAAGGGTTTTTACAGGAAGGACATTTCCTTTGGCTTGGTGGATTTGCTGGTTTAGATTTACTAGCAGTTTTCTCCTGAAACGAGAAATTAAACTGACTTAAATCAAAGCTCTATTAGCTAAGCAAGGGAAACCACCACCGTGCTAATACCACCACCAGAGTGAAAAAATGTCCCCTTTAAGAAGAAAGATAGAACATAGCAACCACCAGAGTTTCTGCTAGATGGCCCAGCATAGGCTTCCATCAGAGCAGAGCAGGCTCCCATAAGGAGGAAAACAACCAAACACAATAGTAAGCCCATAAGGATAAGAATAAAGGCACCATTGTACCCCTCTTACCTGGGCCTGACCGGTGCTGGCGGCGCCTGCATCCGCCATCGCTGTAACTCTTTCCTCCATTGCAGAGAGACAGCTGTAGAGGAAAACGCTGGGCTTTTGAATTTCCCGGGCTCCGCGTCATCAATAGGAGCCGGAAACGGAAGCGCCGGTCAGAGAACCCGCCCTCCAGTCCCTGCGTTCCAGGCGCCAGGAGCCACGGGCGCCACGCCTCCACAGGAAACGCCGCGTCGCCGGCGTGACGTCACCCGCCAGACCGGGACCCGGAACCGACATGCAGGACATGTTTCTTGAAAGAAACGGTACCTGCCCGACCACCGGGGTCAAAACCTGCGGACTCCGGGCACCAGACGCAGCGTCCCCTATGGATCCTAAAGCTCCCGTGAGCAGGCGAGACCAGAGGACTCTGGAGCATCCCCCCTTAAAGGTACAGCGGAGGAGCTGGGATGGTTCAGTCACCACCTTACAAAAAAGGTAAAACAATGAGGGAAAAGCCTGTCTCCAGCCTTGGAGAGAACGCAGCTCCCTGGCTCCAACCTGATGCTTCCACCATGGCGGAGGAAACACAATAACTGAAGCCATGGTGGAAGAGGAGGGATTTAAAGCCTGTGGGTGTTTCCTACAGAAGAGGCGGAGCTGCGCTCTCTCCAAGGTTGTCCTGAAAGGCGATTTGAGAAAATGTCAATAAATCCAAAAAAGAAAAAGAAAAGGACAACTGCATAGTAAACAACTATGCTGTATGTACTAGCGGGGAGGAAAGGAGAAAGTACAAGTTAGTGTGTCTTGTTTAACATGTTTACTTTCCGCTGTGAATTGTAGGACTAGAGAGAAGAAAGTGGGCAGCTTGAATTAATATAAAAAATGATGTCAGTGCAGAAGAAGACAGATGATGCCTGAGGATAAGCTGCACTGGAGTCAGGAGATAATTCCCATTGTTGTGAGTAGGGTAATTGGTTCTCTATCCTACAGAACATGCTACCATTTTCTCATGATCTAATGAAGAAATAGAGCAGATGAAGAATAGAAGAGCAGTTCAAGTTTTTTTTTGTAGCAAACGCATTATTGAATCCCAGTAGACAAAATTTAGATGCATCTGTAATTTGACCTAAATAAGCGTGACATGTTAGGTATCTATTTACTCGGCGTAACATCATCTTTCACATTATACAAAAAAATTGGGCTACCTTTACCGTTTTGTTATTTCTTAATTCCTGAAACCGTTTTTTCCCAAAAAAAAGGCGTTTGAAAAATTATTGCGCAATTACTGTGCAAGAAAAAAAGTTGCAATGACTGCCATTGTATTCCCTAGGGTGTCTGCTAAAAAAAAATATATAATGTTTGGGGGTTCTGATTAATTTTCTAGCAAAAAAAATTCGATTTTTACATGAAGGAGAGAAGTGCCAAAATAGGCCCAGTTGTAAAGTGGTTAAAGCGGTGGTTCCCCCTTAAAAACAACTTTTTTTTATTCCACTGCCCCCCCACATTCCATCACGATTAAGGCTATTATTTTTTTTTTCCTGCTGTACATACCTTATTACAGCATCTTCACCCGTGCATCCGGGTTGCGAGTCCCGCGGGAGTGGGCGTTCCTCACATGTGTTTGATTGACATTTTGCCCAAAAACGAGTTCCCCCCCCCGTCGCGTAAGCCGCGTCACGATTGGCGGAAGGAGCCGAACGGCGATGCGCATGCGCAGTATAGTGCCGACTCGCGGTTCGGCTCCTTTCGCCAACCGTGACGCGGCTTACGCGACAGGGGGGAGAGCGTTTTTGGGCAAAACGTCAATCAAACACATGTGAGGAACGCCCACTCCCGCGGGACTCGCAACCCGGATGCACGGGTGAAGATGCTGTAATAAGGTATGTACAGCAGGAAAAAAAAAATAATAGCCTTAATCGTGATGGAATGTGGGGGGGCAGTGGAATAAAAAAATGTTGTTTTTAAGGGGGAACCACCGCTTTAATTGCCCCTAAGGCAGCTTTAATAGCCTAACAATTCTTAACCAACTGTTGAGTTACAATAGATTTTAATAATCTTGTACCGGTTTTTCCTTCCTCATCATAATTGTCCAGGTCATATTCTGCAAGCTCATCATTTTTCAGAATGGATATGCTTTCCTCCTGATTCTCATCTGGTTGGGAGGACTCGTCCTCATCTTCAGGTTTCTCTGCATTCTCGATGGTATCTTCTGCTTCCTCACCAGCTTCATCTTCGTTATCCTCAAGTTCTCTGGAGGGGGAAAAAAAAAAGAAAGAAACTGATGTAATTAACGGATACCCTCCTTAAAGCTAAAAATGAGCCCTTGCAGTGGTACAAGGGTTAAATACTGGTTTACTCTAGAGCAGAGGTCTCCAAACTATGTCCCTCCAGTTGTTCAGGAACTACAATTCCTACCATGCCTAGTCATATCTGTGAATGTCAGAGTTTTACAAAGCTTCATGGGACATGTAGTTCCACAACAGCTGGAAGGCTGTAGTTTGGAGACCCCTGCTCTAGAGGTGTAATACCGTACTGCTTGATCGAACAGGCTCTCCATCCTTGCAACTGTTCTAGCACTGCCGCCTCCTTAAGGTGCTTCCCGTCCTGGTTTTGCATGCTCACCTCCTCACAGCACAGAGCTTCTCAAAAACATAAAACGTAACATAATTTCATCACCAACCCCCCCCCCCCCCCCCAACAGTCTGTTACAACATAACATTTTTGTTTTTTACAAGATTACTTTTATTTGCACTTCTCAATTCCTCACCTAGGCGAGGATTGCATGCCTTCAGAGCATCCCCTCGCAGCATCCTGAGATACATATTACACATCCCAGGACCATTCTCCTTGCAGGCCATGATCTTGCGCATGCGCATTAGGGTGCTTTTGCTTTAAATGGTCAGAAAATGATAGCCGACATCCCGATACAAGATGTTGGCATGAAGGATCAGAAGCCCTGCATGGAAGACAATGCTGGACTTCATGGCCTGGTAAGTGTTTCTTAAAAGTCAGCAGAGGCAGCAATTGTCGCTGCTGACGTTTTGTTATCACCGGGTGAAGTTCCTCTTTAATATTGCTCCTGCAATAGCCTCAAACTTCCTTTTTGGTGAGCAACCCACTAAAGACAAGGACAGTCCATCTCCAGCAGTCAGGTATCCTGGGTTCCAATTAGAAAGAAGCAAAGCGCAGGTTCACTTTAAATCAGCACGGTTCCCAACCTTGGATTTAGGTACTCCCACAGATTTGTGCCAGGATGTAATGGTGTACAGTAGCAGTTGAGCAGCCTTCACAGTGCCATCCACTTCCATGGTGCAGGTGGTCAGTGTCATTGGTCGCTGTGGGCCCTCCCTGTCGTAATGAATGAAGCTGTGCAACCCAGCTGCTTATTATTTTGCATTACAATGGGGGCAGAACATGTCTGTGGTGCTTACCATTAGCAAGGAAGCACGGGGAGCCACTTGGATAGTTAAATAGAGTAAAACATGATGGGGTAGACAATAATAGCAGGGCCACCCTTCTATGGGGACTAGGTGAGTTAAAAAAGAACTGTATCCTGGTTTGGCATGAGCTGAACTGGGGTGAGCGTAGATGGTTGGTGCAAGGTAAGTAGTGCTGTGTGGAATGCTGGAGGAGCACTCTGGAGGGGAAAATGTGTTGAAGGAAGGCAGCAAAGGCTTATGTGGGGCTTCTCCTCCCACCATAGCCTGCAGCACCACAGCAGCCTGAGAGCCATAGGACCATAAGACAAATGGCCAATCTGTTTATACATTAGGCTAAGGCATTTAACAGAACCTCACACAAGTAAGCGTGAACCATATCTGAATTACATTTAGTTTGCTAAAGCACTATATAATAAAGAATTGCGATTTCTTCTAAAAAAAAAAATGATACATTTTGCATCTTAGTGCTTCTGTTCTCCTTAAGCCACTTTCCGTCTACATACACTCACTCTGGCATTGGGTGCTCATTATTGCTCTGGACCGGTTTGCTAAC
Organism: Rana temporaria; assembly: GCF_905171775.1. Classification (NCBI taxonomy): domain Eukaryota; kingdom Metazoa; phylum Chordata; class Amphibia; order Anura; family Ranidae; genus Rana; species Rana temporaria. The sequence continues at coordinate 354,516,704 of NC_053491.1, forward strand.
AATGGTAGGGGGCAAGAGGGGAGGGCACTATCAGGTAGTCTGTTTTGGGGTCCCATGTTTTCTAATGGTGGTCCTGGTTCTGTATATAGGTCCTTACAATTGTCCTGCCTGGCGACAATGTGCAGGAGTCAGAGCTCCTCAGAAGCTGAGCCTGGAAGCTGTCTGTTGATTTGTGGTCAGTCAGAAGGCTTAGAAGGGGAAGCACTGTGACTGAGTAGCAATTCCTCAAGCTGCAAGTCTGGCTGAGGATTTCCTGCCCACCGGACTTGAAGTGGGGTTCCACCCCAAAATGGAACGTCCGCTGTCCGGATTCCTCCCCCCCCCCTCCGGTGTCACATTTGGCACCTTTCAGGGGGGAGCAGATACCTGTATAATACTGGTATTTTCTCCAACTTATGGCGAAATATCGCCACAGTCTCCGCTGCGATCTACACCATGTCTGGCCCCTCCGCTCTCTTCTGGGAGACATACAGGTCACAGAAGACAGCAGGGACCACTCAGAACGTGCATTGTGACTCGCGCATGCGCAGTAGGGAACCAGGCGGTGAAGACACACGGCTTCACTTCCCGATTCCCTTACTTAAAGGGGTTTTAAAGGTTTGTTTTTTATTTTCTAAATAGGTTACTTTAAGCTAGTGCATTGTTGTTCACTTACCTTTTCCTTCCATTTCCCTTCTAAATGTTTTTTTCTTTGTCTGAATTTCTCACTTCCTGTTTCTCCTCAGTAAACTTGCCACCATCATCCAAGCTGTTCTGGATGGGGGTTAGTCAGCCAGAACAGCTTACTGAACAGCTTACTGAGGAGGAACAGGAAGTGAGAAATTCAGACAAAGAAAAAAACATTTAGAAGGGAAATTGAAGGAAAAGGTAAGTGAACCAACAATGCACTAGCTTAAAGGAACTTATTTATAAAATAAAAAATTAACCTTTACAACCCCTTTAAGATACCGGCGCCTCCACCCAGAGCCGAGGGACAGGTCTGCTTCGGGTGAGGACAATCACGGGCACCCTGGACAGGTCCTTCTTTTAAAAGTCGGCAGCTGCAATATTTGTAGCTGCTGTCGTTTAAATAATATTTTAGGCGGAACTCCGCTTTAAGGAGAGCAGACAGCTGATGTCTACTTCCACATCCCAGGCTCCAGGTGACTGGTGGTGAGTATATGAATTACTTACTACTCCACTGTAATTAGGGAATATTTCAGTGGGAACCAATATGAGGTAAAAGCTAGACAGCCAGATAGGAAGGACTTTTACATGGACAGGGCCCTAAAATGACTTTCTCAAAAGGAAATACTGATCAGTACAGATGTCAGTGTGCTTTAGTCCATTCAACACTCTGGCGCAGTGCGCTCAAGGCACCGCTATTAGCCCTGGCCCTGTTCTGCCCAAAAAAATGCCACCTTAGCAGTTTGTTACTTACTCCAACTGTTCTTTAGCTTCTGTTATAAGTTTATTCAGCTCCTCTTGACTCAATTGAACCTACAGAACACAAGCAAAAGACATCATTACAATGACATCCCAGTCACTACATTCTCTTATACATGCTAACACACACATACAGGGGTTGGACAAAAATATGGGAACACTACAGGATTTGCAGGTGTGAAAGTGACGATAAGTTTCATCTTGAAATTGATGCAACATTCCTTTACTTCAGCTGTATGATGAGGACAAAGAGCTAACCGGTAGGAAGCCTCATTTTCATCATTCACTGCATGCGCGGTTGTAATACGGAGTCATGTCAGAGCTTATTGAGCTTCAAAGAGGGCAAATTGTCGGCGTCCGCTTAGTTGGAGCCTCTGTGACTGAATTTGCGGAGGTACAGAATGATGACATATACAATTTCAGGGAAAACGTCATCTGATAAACATAAGTGCGGTCAACATGGTCAACTTACCGAAAGAGACAAAAGAACATTGCGCAGGAAAAAAAACTTTGCGGAGGAAACTCCATAAGCAAAACATTTATGTGCGCGCTGCCATTGCCAAACCACTCGTAAGCTTTATACTGTTCCCAATCACCGACGCGTTTACATGTGGTGAACACTGTTCAAAGCTTCCGACAAGGGCTGTCGTTAAAGCATGGTGGTGGTGCAATCATGGTTTGGGAAGCCATATCTTGGTATTCTGCAGGCCCCAATATGACCTTAGAAGGTAAAGTCATTGCCAGCGAATATGTACAAATTTTGTCTGACCACATGCACCCCACGGTGCAGACATTGTTTCCCAAACATAGTGCCATTTCCCAAAGACCATAATATTCCAATTCACACAGCTGGTGTCAAATCATGGTTTGACTAGCATGCAGATGAAGTCTCACATCTTCCCTGGGCGCCACAGTAGAGCCACTATGGTAAGTTTTTCTCTGCATGCTCGTCATACCACGATTTGACAACACCAGCTGCCACACTACATTCTTTATTTCATAGAATTGTCCATCTTATACAGTGGGGTTTAACCACTTCAGCCCTGGAAGGATTTGCACAGGCCATTTTTTGCGATACGGCACTGCGTCGCTTTAACTGCCAATTGCACAGTCATGCGACCCTGTACCCAAACAAAATTTACGTCCTTTTTCTCCCACAATTAGAGCTTTCTTTTGGAGCTATTTGATCACCTTTTTATTTTTTGCACTATAAACAAAGAGCGACATTTTTTTGCTATAATACATATCCAAAAAAATATCAGTTTAGGCCGATATATATTCTTCTACATATTTTTGGTAAAAGAAAAAAAAAAAATTGCAATAAGCCTATACTGATTGGTTTGCGCAAAAGATATAGGGCCGGATTCACAAAGAGTTACGCCGGCGTATCAGTAGATACGCCAACGTAACTCGCAATATAAGCCCGTCGTAAGTTTAAGTGTATGCTCAAACTGAGATACACTTAAACCTAGCTAAGATACGACGGCCTGCGCCGTCGTATCTTAGGGTGCAATTTTTCCGCTGGCCGCTAGGTGGCGCTTCCGTTGATTTTGGCGTAGAATATCTTAATGACTAGATCCGCCGATTCACGAACGTACGCTTGCCTGTCGCAGTAAAGATACGCCGTTTCCGTAAGAGATACGCCGCGTAAAGATAAAGCTGCCCCCCTAGGTGGCGTAGCCAATGTTAAGTATGGCCGTCGTTCCCGCGTCAAAATTTGAAAATTTTACGTTGTTTGCGCAAGTCGTCCGTGAATGGGGCTGGATGTAATTTACGTTCACGTCGAATACGTCCAATACGTCCTTGCGGATATGTACACGGACGGCGCATGCGCCGTTCGTAAAAAACGTCAATCACGTCGGGTCACCAATAATTTACATAAAACTCGCCCCCTCATCCTCATTTGAATTAGGCGCGCTTACGCCGGCCCCATTTACGCTACGCCGCCGTAACTTAGGAGGCAAGTACTTTGTGAATACAGCACTTGTCTCTCTGACTTACGGCGGCGTAGCGTAAATACGATACGCTACGTCGCCGCAAAAATGCACGGATCTACGTGAATCCAGGCCATAGCGTCTACAAAATAGGGGAAAGATTTATGTCATTTTTATTATTTTTTACTAGTGGTGATCTGCGGTTTTTAGCGGTATTGCGACAGACAGATCAGACATTTTTCACACATTTTTAAGACCATTGACATTTATACTGCTATAAAAATGCAATGATTACTGTGTAAATAGCACTGGTAGGGAAGGGGTTAACACTAGGGGGTGATTAAGGGGTTAAATGTGTGTTCCCTTAGTGCAGGGGTAGGCAACCTTAGCACTTGTGTTGAAACTACAAATCCCATCATGCCTCTGCCTCTAGGAGTCATGCCTGTGATTGTCAGGGTCTTGCAATGTCTCAAGTGTCTTGTAGTTTCAAAACAGCTGGAGAGCCGAGGTTGCCTACCCCTGCCTTAGTGTGTTCTAACTGTGGGGGGGATAGGACTGAGTAGGAGAGGAGACATTTCGCTGTTCCTACTTAGTAGGAACTATGACATGTCTCCTCTCCTCAGACAACACAGGGATTTGTGTGCTTACACACACAAATCCCTGTGCTGGCACTTATGCACGTGATCACCAGCCACGTGCAGCAGGCGCGCGCCCTCTGGCGGCTGTTAAAGGAACCTTACAGGGCAGGGGTGCCATTCTGCCCCTGTATATGTAGGCGAGCCGGTCGGTAACAGGTTAAAAAATGCCAGCTGTTGAAAACATGCAGTCCTTTTGCACACAAAATCCCATTCAGGGAGGGTTTCCATCTACTTTAAAGAAGAACTCGGTGCCTGCTATGGCTGGTGGATGATTTGGCCCTACAGCTATACAGACCTTAGCTATTTTTCCATGTTAAGAAATGCATAGTTCTGTCCTGGAAGAGTTCTACTCCTCCATCGGTAGAGTCCTGGAAAGCTTCAGTGAATAGAGCCCTACTCTTCTATAAAGCCACATATTTAAACAGGTGGGCACTTCTCAAATTTGATAGGCTCTGAGTAGGGATGAGCTCCGGCGTGTTCGCACAGTACACGTGCAGAGCCCGCCAGGAAGTTTGCATGGCGTTGCGCTAACCACAGGCAGGGAGACATTTCCCGAGCTCTGCAGCCGAGCATCGGGACAACGTCTCCCTGCCTGTGATTAGCACAGTGCCGTGCAGACTTCCTGGCGGGCTCTGCACGTGGACTGTGCGAACACGCCGGAGCTCATCCCTAGCTCTGAGGTGGATGGATGGCCTCACCTCTCACTGTAATGGGTTTGTGTACAATCTTTGTTAATGTTACCAGCGCTGTTCCATGAGATTTTCTAACATGTACCTCATCACCTCTGACAGGGTGAGTAGGTGGTCTTTCTGCAAAAGTGAACGGTAAGTAAGGATGAGCTCCAGCGTGTTTGCATACCCCACGTGCAGAGCCCGCCAAGAAGTCGGCACTGCGCTAATCACAGTCAGTAAGACATTTCCCGATCTCTGCAGTCGCGCATCGGGACAATGTCTCACTGCCTATAATTAGAGCAGTGCCGGGCTCTGCACGTGGGGTGTGCGAACACGCCGGAGCTCATCCTTAATGGTGAGTAGTGATGCGCTCCGGTGTGTTCGCACACTCCAAGCGCAGAGCCCGCCAGGAAGTCGGCACTGCGCTAATCACAGGCAGTGAGACATTCCCCGATCTCTGCAGCCGAGAATCGGGACAATGTTTCCCTGCCTGTGATTAGCGCAGCGCCGTGCCGACTTCCTGGTGGGGTCTGCACGTGGGGTGTGCGAACACACCGGAGCTCATCCCTAATGGTGAGTAAGGATGAGCTCCGGCGTGTTCGCATAGAACACGTGCGGAGCCCGTCAGGAAGTGAGCACGGCGCTGTGCTAATCACAGCCAGGGAGACATTGTCCCGATGCTCGGCTGCAGGGATCGTGAAATGTCTCCCTGGCTGTTATTAGCGCAGCGCCGTGCACACTTCCTGGCGGGCTCTGCACGTGTTCTATGCGAACAAGCCAGAGCTCATCCTTAATGGTGAGATACACGAAATGTATCTTCTGGAGAGTGTGGGTAATTCTTTGCATGGATCTTCATATTTTGTTTGATTTTTTTTTTTTGGGGGGGGGGGGGGGGTGTGGGTCAGGTTGTACATGTAAAATACAATGCACTTATTTTTAAGTGTTAACGGTTTGTTTTTTGGGATGGCCCATCGTATTGTGGTGGGCGGTTCTTGAACGTTTTTTTTGTACACTATATGCATTTTTGAAAACACTAAAAATCATTTTAAAAAAAAATAAAAAAAAGTTACAGTTTCATGAGTCAAATAAATATAATGTAGAAACAAATGTGTCTCAGTTTATGAAGCCAGAAAATAATGTGCATGCCCCGCATTAATGGGGAAGCATGGGATTGTGATTGTGTGCAGGAAGCGATGTACATCACCATATGGGGAACAATCCTGCACTGTTCTAGAATAGGTATGCACTTTACACCACATAACTAAATCACTCTCCCTAGGACCAATAAGGCTGCCTGTGTTTCAGTAGGACAACACAGACTCCTTGGGGAGACCTGGTCTATGGATATTAATAATTAAGCAATGCCCCCACCTTATCGGGCACCTCCTTAGCGATCCCCCGCTGTACCCAGGACACACAGGTGATTTGACAGCTCATGATGTACACCGGGCACCGATCACACACTTCCTCCTAACAATGGCAGCTCCCTGTCGTCACACGTGGGTTCCTGTGTGATGCTGCTTCCGGTCACATGACCAGAGGGAGGGTGTGTGTTGGCAGCTGTGTACAGAGCAGTAACTGGTTGTGTACTAGCCAAGTGTGTCTGAATAGCAATTCTTTTTTCCTATAGTTTGGCCTGAGCTCTCTCTGTATTGACATTTTTTAGCAGGACATGCCGCGATGCCCCTTACCATCTTTTGTGTGGCCCTAGGGGTCCCTGCAGACACTAGTCTTACCTATTACCTGTTATAACAGTGCTTTCCAGCAGTCTTGTGTACTACGCCTCCCGTGTCTCCTGAAGTATGTCACAGTATCCAATAACTCCTAGCATGCTCACCATCTCATGCACCATACCAGCACTCTCTGACCATCTCTTGTACTATGTCTGCACTCTGGCCATTTCTTGTATCATGTCTGCACTCTGACCATCTCTTGTATCATGTCTGCAGTCTGACCATCTCTTGTATCATGTCTGCAGTCTCTGACCATCTCTTTTATCATGTCTGCAGTCTCTGACCATCTCTTGTATCATGTCTGCAGTCTCTGACCATCTCTTGTATCATGTCTGCAGTCTATGACCATCTCTTGTATCATGTCTGCAGTCTATGACCATCTCTTGTATCATGTCTGCACTCTGGCCATTTCTTGTATCATGTCTGCACTCTGACCATCTCTTGTATCATGTCTGCACTCTCTGACCATCTCTTGTATCATGTCTGCAGTCTATGACCATCTCTCGTATCATGTCTGCAGTCTATGACCATCTCTCGTATCATGTCTGCACTCTCTGACCATCTCTTGTATCATGTCTGCACTCTCTGACCATCTCTTGTATCATGTCTGCACTCTCTGACCATCTCTTGTATCATGTCTGCAGTCTATGACCATCTCTCGTATCATGTCTGCACTCTCTGACCATCTCTTGTATCATGTCTGCAGTCTATGACCATCTCTCGTATCATGTCTGCAGTCTCTGACCATCTCTTGTATCATGTCTGCAGTCTATGACCATCTCTCGTATCATGTCTGCACTCTCAGGACAGACCCCCCTCCTTGTCGGGAGAGCAGCTAATCGGCTCTCCTCTACTCACGTCTGTGAGACGTGGTGAGGAAATGCCAATCAACGGCTCTTCCTGTTTACATTGTGAACAGCCGTGATTGGACACGGCTGATCACGTGGTAAAGAGCCTCCGTCGGAGGCTCTTTACCGAGATCGGTGTAGTGGTGTGTCAGACTGACACACTGCACCCCTGATCGCTGCGATGCGCTCCCCCACGGGCGGCGCAGCGGCTGTTATCCTGCTGGACATCATATGATGTCTGTCAGGATAACTGAACCACTGTTCCGGTCGTAAATATAAACTGCTAAATACCTTTTCTACTCACCAGTATATAGCAATCTTGGCTGAGCACTGGTTAAAGCTTGTAGGAGGAGTTTTCATTCTCCTCTGACTGTTCTATGAGGCTGCAGGACCCCTGACTTCTGTCTGGACAGTGCTGATTGGTCCTGTGCTGATCACATGCACTTTCCCATGAAAAAAAGGGGAGGATCAAAGAAAACAGCCTTTTTACACAATGCAGAGGATTACTCTGCATTGAAATTTCAATGACACGTGGCCACTCATTAAAATTAAAAGAAAAGAGGTTTAACCTTAGACTACATACGAGGATTCTTTACTGTAAGAGCGGCAAGGATGTGGAATTCCCTTCCACAGGCGGTGGTCTTAGCGGGGGGCATCAATGATTTCCAGAAACTATTAGATAAGCACCTGAACGACAACAACATACAGGGATATACAATGTAACACTGACATATAATCACACACATAGGTTGGACTTGATGGACTTTTTTCAAACCCACCTACTATGTAACTATGTACTTTTTGGGCTTGTTTAATTATACGAATGGCATCAGTCAGGGCCGGATTCCTGACCAGGCCTCGGGGCGGTAGTGGGTGCAGGGGTGGCACTGGCTGCAGCGATCCTCTCCCTCTGTCCTCCGGCGCTCGGATGTCACGGAGCTGGGTCTGTGTGTGCAAGGTCCCGCCCCTCTAGACCATCTTGTGTGATAGAAGATTGAATCAGTGTTTCGTCTATCACACAAGCTGGTCTAGGGGGCGGGACCTTGCACACACAGACCCAGCTCCGTGACATCCGAGCACCGGAGGATAGAGGGAGGGGAGCACTGCTTGTTATCCAGGAAATGGTGAGGCTGCAATCAGTGGGCACAGAGGCTGCATTCATGGGCAAAGAGGCTACAATTAGTGGGCAGAGAGGCAGCATTCATGGGCACAGAGGCTGCAATTAGTGGGCAGAGGCTGCATTCATGGGCACAGAGCTTTTTACTGTACGGTCGCACATCTTTTATCGAACAAGCACGCCCCAAAACCCGCCGAGAATCGTACGAGAAAGACTGAACAGTTTAGCTTTACTTGCCATTGATTTAGAACTTTTAAATACTTCGTCCTACGAAGATATTATCGACGAGTTTGCCAAAAGAAAAGTTAGAACCAAAAATGTTTAGGGAGTTTCTCACTGCAATAATCTTTAACCACTTGCCGCCCGCCAATGACAAATTGACGGCGGCAAAGTGGTTGTAGAATCCTGACTCATATGACGTCCTCAGGATTCTGAGCTGCTGCGCGCCCCCGGGGGCGCGCATGGCGGCGATCGTTGTTGCAGGGTGTCAGTCTGACACCCGCAACACCGATCAAGGTAAAGAGTCTCTCACGGAGACTCTTTACCACGTGATCAGCCGTGTCCAATCACGGCTGATCACGATGTAAACAGGAAAAGCCGGTAATCGGCTTTTTCTCACTCGCGTCTGTCAGATGCGAGTAGAGGAGAGCCGATCAGCTGCTCCTGTGACAGGGGGGGCTTGTGCTGATCGATTATCAGCACAGCCCCCCCGAGAATGCCCACTGGACCACCAGGGATGCCCACTGGACCACCAAGGATTAAAAAAATAAAGGTATGCCACCCTAGACCACCAGGGATGAGGACACAAAAAATGGATGCCAATCAGTGCCGCAATGGATGCCAATCAGTGCCCACAATGGGCATCACTGATTGGCAGGCATTGTTTGGCACTGATTGGCATCCATTAGTAAAACACATACAATAGTGCCCATCCGTGCCACCTATCAGTGCCTATCCGTGCCCAGCCGTGCCGCCTATCCAAGCCCATCCATGCCACCTATCCGTGCCGCCTATCAGTGCCCATCCGTGCCGCCCATCAGTGCCGCATATTAGTGCCAATCAATGCCACCTCATCGGTGCCCATCAGTGCCGCCTTATCAGTGCCCATCAGTGAAGGAGAAAACGTACTTATTTACAATGTTTTATAATAGAAACAAAAAAAAACTTTTTTTTTTTCTAAATTTTCGGTAATTTTTTTTTTGCAGAAAATAAAATCGCAGAGGTGATCAAATACCACCAAAAGAAAGCTCTATTTGTGGGTACAAAATGATAACATTTAGTTTGGGTACAGTGTAGCATGACCGCGCAATTGTCATTCAAAGTGCAACAGCACTGAAAGCTAAAAATTGGTCTGGGCAGGAAGGGGGGAAAGTGCCCTTAATGGAAGTGGTTAAAAGGCATTTTCTGCATTACAGAGTATTTTCAGCCAGTTATTTTCAGTGTTCTCGTGTGTGGAGATATGTTTTTAATTGATCTATTGTAGCAGTCATCGATAAAGGACGAGAATGGTGGGGTGTGTGTGTGTGTGTGTGTGTGTGTGGTCCCGCGATCGCTCCCCGGAGCTGAAGAACGAGGAGAGGCGCGAGTAAACACGGCTTCCCCGTGCTTCACTGTGGCGGCTGCATTGATCGTGTCATCCCATTTATAGGGAGACACAATCTATGACGTCACTCCTACAGCCACAGTTGTAAACACACACTAGGTGAAACATAACTCCTTCAGCGCCCCCTGTGGTTAACTCCCAAACTGCAACTGTCATTTCCACAATAAACAATGCATTTTAAATGCATTTTTTGCTGTGAAAATTACAATGGTTCCAAAAATGTGTCAAAATTGTCCGAAGTGTCTGCCATAATGTCGCAGTCACGAAAAAAATCGCTGATCGCCGCCATTAGTAGTAACAAATGTTTTTTTATAAAAATGCAATAAAACGATCCCCTATTTTGTAAACGCTATAAATTTTGCGCAAACCAACCGTTAAACGCTTATTGCGATTTTTTTTACCAAAAATATGTAGAAGAATACGTATCGGCCTAAACTGAGGAAAAAAACAATTTTTTTTATATATTTTTGGGGAATATTTATTATAGCAAAAAGTAAAAAATATTGCATTTTTTTCAAAATTGTCGCTCTATTTTTGTTTATAGCGCAAAAAATAAAAACCACAGAGGTGATAAAATACCACCAAAAGAAAGCTCTATTTGTGGGAAAAAAAGGACGCCAATTTTGTTTGGGAGCCACGTCGCACGACTGCGCAATTGTCAGTTAAAGCGACGCAGTGCCGAATCGCAAAAAGGGGCCTGGTCCTTTACCTGCATTTTGGTCCGGGGCTTAAGTGGTTAAAGCAGTATTCATTTCAAATGGAAAAGGAAAAATTACAACATAAACAATGGTTGCACAAAAACATACTACATATAATAAAAACCCAATCCACCTCTCAACTCCACATAATGTAAACATTGTATAGACCCACACATTGTGGGTGTAAGTAGATAAAAAGCAAAATAAAAAACGCTTTCCTAGGTGAGAAGAAACAAAAAGTGGGGCTTATTGTACGGTCTTAGGCCTCATTCACACTACGACCGTTCGGGTCCGTCTGTCACGGACCTGAACGGCCACTCATCATCGCTATGGAGCGTCGGATGTCAGCGGAGACATGTCCGCTGACATCTGACTCGATCCGATTAGCTAAAAACAGACGTATGGGGGCCACGTCCCCATCCATCCATGCGGATCGGATCGGGTAAGATCTGATGAAAACGGACATGCTGTCCGATTTCATGAGATCGCTCCATAGGAGGACAGCGGTGCCCGACAAGCCCCTCCCCACTCAGTGAGCAGAGAGGAGCTTGTCATCCGTCGGCTCAGCGGAGATCTGCGGACTGATCTCCCACTGAGCTGACAGGAGCAGGCGGACTCCGTAACGACGGAGTCCGCCTGTGTGAATAAGGTCTTAAGGTAGACCTGCGGAAGACCAGCGTTGATATCAAATGAGGTAAAATGAAGAATGCAGGAATGGCTCTATCTAGGGGTCAATGCCCACACTTCTCCACGAATGTGCTGCGATAGATGGATAAATTCCAGCTGTGGAATTTACCGCCTCTAGTGGTCCAGAGGAGGTAAATTCCCGGTAAAGATAGTCAGTTCGTGTTTTTTGTTTGACGTGTTATAGGGCTGGGGAGGACACACGGCAGTAAAGTTTATTATAAGCTTAGCCTCTGAAGCAGCCGGCGGTGATCGGCAAAACCGGTCAGGCACGCACACCCATCCACCTCCTCAATCTATAGAGAATTCATGGTGGGCACCGGCCCAAGTAGGGCTAGGTGCCACGGACTGCCTGAGGTAATGGGACAGTCCAGGAAAGGGTTAAATGTCTCTCCCCTTTAGTTCCCCCCCTTCCTTTCTCCCTCCCTCCCTCTGGGAGGGTGGGTTTTACAAGGCAGACAGGACCAATTAAACAAGAACGAGGGGGTGGGTTTTGGGGAGCATGTGACCAAGGCTTTAAGGGGGGATTTCCCTCCCACCTTCTTCCTCTTACCTGCAGCAGCCCCCAGCAAGTGAGATTACCTACCTTCCTTGGCTGTGTCATGGCTGAAGATCTGCTGGGTTTGATCCGGGAGCGGGTGCGGTCCGATGGAGGCTTCCTGGCTCGCATCACCGCCGACCTGGGGATGCCTGGACCGTCCCCCTCGCCGTGCCCGACTGCGGATGATCAGGTAAGGGGTCGGCGGGCTCCTCGCAGGGCCACCCGACCGCCTGTGAGGCTGAGTCCCAGTCCCCCCAAGGCTTTACAGCGGCGCAGAGGCACCGCTGTACCTGATTTGGGAAAAACGGGTGGAGAGGGCGTGGCCTCCGCCCGAGGGGGCGTGGCCTGCGCGCGGCGCCGCCGTAGCCCCGCCCCCTTCCTCTTCTGATCCTCGGGTGCCTGCACAAAGTGTGTGCCTGTCCCCCTCCCTGTTTTCCATCATGGGCAATGCTGTGGTGAGTGGTTCCAGCTCCTCGAGTAGTGAGGAGGCTGGCTTAGTTGCTGACCCCCCCTCCACCCCTGCTGCTGCAGTTGTCCCCTCCACTGCAGCTCTTCCCTCCACTGATTTAGCAGTGGATGTGCTGTCCCATCCTGGCCATGTGCTCACAACCCCCCCTCAGGCACCTTCAGCTGCAGGCCCAGATCCGGACAGTGCCTCCCTCTCCTCGGCTGAACACCCCCCCCCCCCCCCCCCCCCCCCCCCCCCCCCCCCGTTCCGCGAGTCACAGGAGCGATCGGTCCCGTAGACGGGAGATGCGGTCACACTCCAGATCCTCGTCGCGCAGCTCTGGGCGGCACGGCCGGTACAGCAGAAGCCGTCGCCACGGATTCCCCAGGCGTCACAGCAGGTACTGCCGGAGATCCAGATCCTCCCGGTGGGGGTCACCATCCTGATCTGGTGGTTCCTCCAGGAGCCGATCGAGGGACCGCGAGGGCAGGCTTAGGTCTAGACAGGGTTCATCGAGGCGCTCCAGGCGGCCTTCTCACGCGGACCAGCCGTCCGGCGTGCCAGCATCCTCTGTGGCTCCCGTGGCCACGACGGTTTTGGTGGCTCCCTCTTCAGTTCCGGCTTTCCTTCCGCCCGTTCCCGCATCCGATTCTTCGGTGGTGTCAGCTGCCATACCTCCAGTGGTCCCTCCTCCTCCTCCATCTTCGGCAGTTAACGGTGAGTTTGACTTCGCAGGGATCTGGGGGGCCGGGGGTGGGGCGCATGCTTTGGTACCGGCTTTAAGGACTTTATTGACGCAGCTGGAGCCCGGCTCCCAGGGGGTGGTTTCGCCTCCTTCGGGTAAACGGCCCCCGTCTCCGCCAAGGGCCAGTGTGCACAAGGAGGCCTTTTTCTGTGGGATTAGCCCGCTAGGGGCGCACGTTAGTGAAGACATCAAACAAAAGATATGGGAGAATAAGTACATAGATATATGGTCTTTGGTTTCAGCTGATCAGCACACCATTGATAGGGAGCGCAAGCCATATACTGACAAGTCATTCGAGCGTAGACCCCGGGTGGCCAGGACGATAGGTAACTGGCTGCAGGCTTTCGCTGTGCTGGGGGGTATTATGGGGGAAAAACACCCCGAACGCTGTTCGGAGCTCTTCATTTATTTGGACTCAGTATACAATGCCTACAAGTCACATGGCGGCAGCGCCTGGTGGAAATATGACGAAGAGTTCAGAAGGCGCTTGGCGTTACAACCCGAGGTGGGATGGGGCTGCAAAGCGACGGATGTCTGGCTGCGGCTTATGATGGCGCAGAGACAGACTCCCTTTCTTGGCGGGGCCGCTGCCTCCTCAGCAAACCAGCAGGGCGCAGCGGCCACAAAGAGACCCGGAACGTGCTGGCTCTTTAATGAGGGTCATTGCAAGTTCTACGGCTTGTGCAAGTTTAAGCACGAGTGTTCCTCTTGCGGTGGTGCCCACGGAGCAGCTCGCTGCCCCCGCGGAGCAAAACCGGCGCAAAGGGTTGCAGGGCCTGTTGAAGGGAAAGACGCCGGTGAGCGTGGAAGAGATGCTCCCCTGGCTAGACCGTTACCCCAATAGATCCGAGGCAGAATTGTTGCGCATCGGTTTTTTTGTATGGTTTTCTTATCCCCTTCATTCCCTCAGATTCACACCAACTGTCTGGCAATTTGATATCGGCTACTCTTTACCCGGATGCTCTGCGGGACAAGGTTAGTAAGGAGGTCAATTTGGGTCGCATTGAGGGTCCATTTTTATCCCCGCCGTTTCCTAATCTGAGGGTTTCTCCCTTGGGAGTGGTACCCAAGAAGGAGAGCGGTAAGTTTCGGTTAATCCACCATTTATCTTATCCCAGGGGTTCATCGGTTAACGACGGCATCTCTAAAGAGGAGGCGTCTGTTTCCTATGTCTCCTTTGATAAGGCTGTATTGTTGGTCCGACGGGCTGGCATAGGTGCCCTGATGGCTAAAACTGACATTGAATCTGCTTTCAGGTTGCTGCCGGTGCACCCGGATTGTTACCACCTTCTGGGTTGCTGCGTGGATGGCCTCTTCTATTATGACACTTGTTTGCCTGTGGGCTGTTCCATATCGTGCCACTACTTCGAAATGTTCAGTTCATTTTTGGAATGGGTGGTGCGATGTGCAACGGGTTGTAGATCCATCATTCACTATCTGCATGACTTCCTGATCGTTGCCCCGGCCGAATCCTCTCAGTGTCGTTTTCTACTTGACTCTTTCTGTGCTTTGATGAGCCGGTTTGGGGTTCCGCTTTCCGCTGAAAAAACGGAGGGCCCAGCCACCAGGCTGTCTTTTCTGGGCATTGAAATCGATTCCCTCGAGATGGTCTTTAGGTTACCGGCGGACAAGCTCGAGAAGCTATTGGGTTTGATTAACGTGTTTTGCACGGTTAAAAAAGTTACTCTGCGCCAATTGCAGTCGCTGTTGGGCCTCCTCGTCTTTGCATGCCGTATCATGCCAATGGGTCGGGTTTTTTCGCGTCGGCTGTCTCTGGCCACCAGGGGTGCCAAGAGGCCGGAGCATCACATACGACTGACTTCTTCACTAAGAGCGGACCTGTCAGTGTGGCGGCGTTTTTTGGGCACATACAACGGGTGCACATGCTTCCTGTCGGACGAAGTAGGCAATCAGGAATTGTCTCTTTTCACCGATGCGGCTGGTTCGGTTGGGTACAGCGCTATTCTCGGGTCAAGTTGGAGCGCAGAGTCGTGGCCTTTAGAGTGGCAGGAGCAGGGTTTATGTCGCAACCTGACTCTCCTTGAGCTTTTTCCCATCGTGGTGGCGGTTGAACTTTGGGGGGAGCAGCTCAGGGACAAGAAGGTCTGCTTCTGGACCGACAATAGCAGTGTAGTGCATTGCATCAATGGTCTGTCTTCCTCTTTGCTGCCGGTTTTGGCCCTGCTCCGTCACCTGGTACTCAGGTGTCTGGAATATAATATCTGGTTCAGGTCTCGTCATGTTCCCGGTGTAGATAACGTTATCGCTGACTTACTGTCTCGTTTTCGTTTCCAGGAGTTTCGGAATGTTTGCCCGGGGGCGGATCAGGACGGTCTGCCTTGCCCGAGATCCCTGTGGACCCTGGTGTCGGGAATTTGATGCCCCTCATTGCTGCTTCGGTGACTCCGGCTACCTGGTCCAATCATGGTAAGGCATGGAATGCCTGGTCGGGGGTGGCGGGTGACAGGGACGTGGCTTCCTGTGGGAGGGTCCGTTTTCAGGTACGGTGGATTGTCTCTTGTGTTTGGAGCTTTCTGGATGTTCCGCTGCGGTGGCTCAACGCCGCATGGGGGGAGTTGGTTCAAGGATAAAAAAAAAAAAAAAAAAAAAAAAAAAATTTCACCTAAAGCTTCGCGGTTGACAGGATTGCACAAAACATTTCAGTGTCTTGCAAGCTTTAAAGGGTTGGCGGAAGGTGCACGGGAAAAGGGACGGTAGGCGTCCAATTTCCTTTGCCTTGCTGAATTCTCTTGTCGGGGCAACGTTTACGGTATGTTCCTCTCCTTACGAGGGGCTCCTTTTTCTACGGCGTTTTGCTTGGCTTTTTTCGGAGCGTTACGGGTAAGCGAACTGGTGGCGTCCTCGGCTACTGGTCCCGGGGCCTTTTTAGGGATGACGTCCTACTGTCTAACGGGGTGGTACAAGTCCGGGGAGAAAGTCCAAAACAGACCAGCTTGGGAAAGGTTCTTGGCTACGCCTTGGGGCGGTGGGGGGGACGCTCTGTCCAGTTGCCATGGTAACGGAGTTCCTGAAGGTGAGTCCTGTTGGGAAAAAATTTTTTGGTGCATGCTTCTGGGGCCCCCCCCCCCTTTACGCGGCACCAGTTCAGTGCGGTTTTCAAACGCTGCCTTGTGGCTGCGGGGTTTTCAGCGAGCGATTTTGGCACACGTTCGTTCAGAATTGGCGCGGCTCCGGATTGGGATGGGTGACATTCAAAGAATTGGTAGGTGGAAGTCGGGGTGCTATGCAGGCTATGTTCGCCCGGAATTGTTGTTATAATGTTTTTTCCCCTTTTTCAGGTCCTGGTGCGCCGGTGGTGCACATTCTGGGCCATTCTTATATCCATCGGGCCACGCAGAGGGCCATTTGTCGGCCGGGCGGCAGGTCCCTGGGATTTCCGGTGCAGGTTCATTGGAGAGGTATTGGGGGTCTCCCCTGGTCGCGGATACTGATGGAAGCAATTCAAATTGGCGGCGTGTCTCGGACGCCGGTGGTGTTGGTTATCCATGCAGGGGGGAACGACATTCGCTCCCTGCGGGTTCCGGAAATCATTACCCTGATGAGAATGGATTTGGAACGGATGGTTTTTCTTTTTTCAGAAATGATGTTGGTCTGGTCTGAAATTATCCCTCGGGTCACCTGGCAGGAGGATAGGGATGCGGCAGCAATTGAGAGGGCTCGTAGGACAATTAACGCACGCATGTCCCGGTACGTCAGGGCCAGATCAGGGGTAGTGGTGAGGCACAGGCAGCTGGAAGGGGACAACAGGCGGCTCATGGGTCAGGATGGAGTCCATCTTAACGATATCGGGCTCGATATCTTTTTGTCTGGTCTTCAGGACGGCATAGAACAGGCCCTTTATATTTTGGTTGGGGGTCGGAGCCCAGTTTGAGGGGCTGTGCTCCTCCTGTGGCGGTAATAATAATAAAGGAAAAGGGGGAAGGCTTTTATGCCCGTCGGTTTAGGCCGGCGGCTGGCTGGTTGCTTCCCCCCCCCCTTGGTAATTTACCATAAGATGGTATTAAGGTTAAACAGATGTTGTTTATGTTTTAACAAATAAAGCTGTGGCCGACCCCTACGTCCATTCAAGGATAATATGTGTGGAGTTTTTATTTATGGAAAGGGGGGAGACTAGGACATAGATATGGGTAAGTGGTTGGTTCAGGTAGTCTGGTGGGCACCGGCCCAAGTAGGGCTAGGTGCCACGGACTGCCTGAGGTAATGGGACAGTCCAGGAAAGGGTTAAATGTCTCTCCCCTTTAGTTCCCCCCCTTCCTTTCTCCCTCCCTCCCTCTGGGAGGGTGGGTTTTACAAGGCAGACAGGACCAATTAAACAAGAACGAGGGGGTGGGTTTTGGGGAGCATGTGACCAAGGCTTTAAGGGGGGATTTCCCTCCCACCTTCTTCCTCTTACCTGCAGCAGCCCCCAGCAAGTGAGATTCCCGCCCTCCCTCCCCTGGTTTTTTCCCGTTTTATCCAACAGCTTAGGTGGTTTAAAAAAAAAAAAAAAACAAAGGAAATAAAAGGATATATATTGTTAAAAAAAAAAAAAAAAAAAAATATGGAAATGTGCGAGTAACAAATGTTACGGTGGTGTTATGACGGTGGTTATCCCGTACGGTTTACATTTTATGGCTTTGGTTTTACAGGCCTTGTTATCGTGTCTAAGTGAGATATTTATTGTTAAGTCACAGCTGGCGGTAATAATAATAAAGGAAAAGGGGGAAGGCTTTTATGCCCGTCGGTTTAGGCCGGCGGCTGGCTGGTTGCTTCCCCCCCCCTTGGTAATTTACCATAAGATGGTATTAAGGTTAAACAGATGTTGTTTATGTTTTAACAAATAAAGCTGTGGCCGACCCCTACGTCCATTCAAGGATAATATGTGTGGAGTTTTTATTTATGGAAAGGGGGGAGACTAGGACATAGATATGGGTAAGTGGTTGGTTCAGGTAGTCTGCTAAAGATAGGATTAAATGCTGGATGACCAGTTTATGGACTAAAAGATTTTTTAACCTATCAAGACAACTGATAAGTATACTCTTTCCACAATATGTGACTGTTGAACCATAGGGGAGGCTTTCACATGCAACTATATACATGTACATTTCAATAACAGAAGGTTCCATACAGTGCATATGGACAGGATACCAGTTATCTACTTAACAGCCGCATTAAAGATGTTGAAAAGGTTATTTTTTTGTTTTGTTTTTTCTAAATAGGTTCCTTTAAGCTAGTGCATTGTTGGTTCACTTACCTTTTCCTTTGATTTCCCTTCGAAATGTTTTTTTTCTTTGTCTGAATTTCTCACTTCCTGTTTCTCCTCAGTAAGCTTGCCCTCATGTTCTGGCTGGGGGTTAGTCAGCCAGAACAGCTTACTGAGGAGTAACAGCAGTGGGGTTGCGTCCATAGAGGGCGCCGGAGCGCCGCCCCCTCTCGCTCGCACCGCCACTGAACAATACAGTACATAGATTCATGCATTGCATGAATCTATGTATTGTCGCCCCTGCCGCCGACTATTCAGATGGCCGGCCCCCTGGTGAACGCCGGCCATCTGAATAACGGCAGCTGGTTGGCTGTGGAAGTGCCTATCAGAGCCAGCGGCTCTGATAGGCTTTCCGATTTTTGCTGATTTTCCCTCAGGCTGTAATCGGCTTCCAAATACTTATCCAAGGGATGCATGGGGGGTGCGTTCCTTGGATAAGACTGACAGGGGTCTCAGCCAATCAGGTTACCGGTAACCTGATTGGCTGAAGCGTCATCGAGGGCAGGAGAAGAGGCTGACCCCAGAAAGGTAAGTGCCAGGCAGGGGGGGGGGGGGGCAGCATTTTACAGGGCACAGCGGCGACAATTAAAGGGCACATCAGCGACAATTGGCACAGCCGCGACAATTGGCAAAGTGGCGACAATTGGCACAGTGGCGACAATTAAAGGGCACAGTGGCTGCATTTGATGGCATGGCACATTGGTGACAATTGATGGCACAGTAGCTGCATTTGATGGCATGGCACAGTGACAACAATTGATGGGCACAGTGGCTGCGTTTGATGGCATGGCACAGTGGCTGCGTTTGATGGCATGGCACAGTGGTGACAATTGATGGCACAGTGGCTGCATTTGATGGCATGGCACAGTGGTGACAATTGATGGCACAGTGGCTGCGTTTGATGGCATGGTACAGTGGCTGCGTTTGATGGCATGGCACAGTGGTGACAATTGATGGCACAGTGGCTGCGTTTGATGGCATGGCACAGTGGCTGCGTTTGATGGCATGGCACAGTGGTGACAATTGATGGCACAGTGGCTACGTTTGATGGCATGGCACAGTGGCTGCGTTTGATGGCATGGCACAGTGGTGACAATTGATGGCACAGTGGCTGCGTTTGATGGCATGGCACAGTGGTGACAATTGATGGCACAGTGGCTGTGTTTGATGGCATGGCACAGTGGTGACAATTGATGGCACAGTGGCTGCGTTTGATGGGCACAGTGGCTGCGTTTGATGGGCACAGTGAGGCTACAATTGTTTTTTTTTATTTATTTTTTTGTTTGTTTGTGCCCCCCCAAAAATTTGGAGAACCAGCCGCCACTGAGTAACAGGAAGTGAGAAATTCAGAAAAAAGATCACAGGACCTGAAGAACGGGGAGAGGTGTGTGTAAACACACCTTCCCCGTTCTTCACAGTGGCAATGTCACTGATCATCTGTTCCCTGATATAGGGAAAGGCGATCAGTGATGTCACACGTCCAGCCCCGCCCCCTACAGTTAGAAACACATATAAGGTCACACATAACCGCTACAGCGCCCCCTAGTGGTTAACTCCTAAACTGCAATTGTCATTTTCACAGTAAACAATGCATTTTATAGCTCTTTTTGCTGTGAAAATGACAATGGTCCCAAAAATGTGTCAAAATTGTCCGATGTGTCCGCCATAATGCCGCAGTCACGAAAAAAAATCGCTGATCGACGCCATAAGTAGTAAAAAAAAAATTATTAATAAATATGCCATAAAACTATCCCCTATTTTGTAAACGCTATAAATTTTGCGCAAACCAATCGTTAAACGCTTATTGCGATTTTTTTTAACCAAAAATAGGTAGAAGAATACATATCGGCCTAAACTGAGAAAAAAAAATGTATATCTTTTTTGGGGGTACGCAAAAGAAAACTCATTTTGGCGAAAGCAAAAACACTTGACAAAAGCGATTGTTAACATGTGCAAACCAAACCGAAACATGCCAAATGTTCCACAAGCTCTTTTGCCAAGTTTCATTGCACGTAGAGAAGCCCATTAAAATAAATGGGTTGCCTTATGAGTGTCACAAAAAAATAGTTTGAATGTGGCCTAAAAGTGAAGTTGGTGTTTTACACCTTCCTCAAACTGGACCTGGATTACAAGAACATTGAGCCTAGGTTCACACTGCTGCAAATTCAAAATTCGAAATCGCGGTAAAATCGCGCATTTTACCGCGATTTCGCGGCCACGATTTTGCCGCGATTTCGGCCGCAATTTAATGTAAATCGCGGCCCGAAATCGCAAAAAGTAGTACAGGAACTACTTTTTGAAATCGCAGATGCGGCGTCGCACTGATTAGGACAGTGCCATTGCCGACAATTGCCAGCAAATGCCGCCGATTTGAGATGCGATTTGACATGTCAAATCGCATCTCAAATCGTTCCAAATCGTACCCAGTGTGAACCAGGGCTAAAGGCTGGTTCACACCATGAATTGCACAAGAATTTACTCTGCATTCCTGTATGAGGCTGAGCACATGCAATCTGGGTAGGGTGACCACATTTCCAAACTGCCATACAGGGACACACCCCCCCCCCCCCCTTTCTAAAAAAAGATAACTTTTTATAAAAAAACATTGTGACCCCCCCCCCCCCATGGTTTTTACCGGTTCATCCTGGGACCTGTAGTTCTTCACTAGTTGGGGGGGGGGGTCGCATCTTCAGCTCTGAGGGGTTCATGGTGGGACCTGTAGTCCTTCACTTTTGGGGGTCACATTCCCCCCAAAAGTGAAGGACTACGAGTCCCAGCATGAACTCCTAAAATACAAAGATGTGACCCCCCCCCCCCCCCCCAATTTGAAGGACTACAACACCCAGCATGAAACCCCTGAGATCTAAGGGTGTGATCTCATAGATTTCACAAGTGTATGCTGGGACCTGTAGTTCTTCACTCTTTGGGGGGCAGAAGGTCTCACATCTTCAGCTCTGGGGGGGGGGGGTCATGCTGGGACCTGTAGTCCTTAACTTTGGGGTGGTCACACCCCCCTAAAGTAAAGGACTACAAATCCCAGCATGAACCGATGATATCTAAAGATGTGACCCCCATCCCCCCCAATTTTGAATCTCCCAGCATGAACCCATGAGATCTAAGGGTGTGACCCCATAGATTTCACAGATCTATGCTGGGACCTGTAGTTCTTCACTAGTTTGGGGGGGTGTTACATCTTAAGCTCTGAGGGGTTGATGCTGGGACCTGTGTCAGTTTCATTCCGGGACACTGTATTGTCCCAGAGTGAAGGTGCCCGGGACAGACCTGCAGAATGCGGGACTGTCCCGGGCAATCCGGGACACGTGGTCACCCTAAATCTGGGTGCAGTTCATTTGAATGTGCTGACAATTGCATTGCAGCAAAAGTAGTACATACACTACTTTTTTCAAGATGCAGAGCAACCAAAATCCAGTGCAGGCAAACACACTGCATTTGCAACCTGTGTTTGGGGTGTCGTTACAATCTGCAGTGGGTGTTGGTGCAATGCATTTTTAAAATGCATGTGCAGGGAAACCCCCACCCATGTACTTGTATAAAGCTGGCTATACACTATGAGCACCCACTTGAACAAGCCATTGGTTAATTAGGCAGGCCCTCGCACTGCATAGTTAATAGCAGATCTAAAGCATAGTTAAAGCGGAATTTCACCCAAAAATTGAACTTTCGCTTTTCGGAACCCTCCCCCCTCCGGTGTTACATTTGGCACCTTTCAGGGGGGAGCAGATACCTGTGTAATACAGGTATTTTGCTCCCACTTCTGGGCATAGATACCCGAGCCACCCGCGGGTATCTACACCACTTCCGGCGCCTTACCCCCCCCCTCGCTGTCTTCTGGGAGACACACAGATCCCAGAAGACAGCAGGGACCAGTGGGAACGCACATGCGCAGTAGGGAACCAGGAAGTGAAGCTGCAGAGCTTCACTTCCTGATTCCCTTACCAAAGATTGTGATGGCAGCTGAGGGATAGATTGGCTTCTGGTGCCGACATTGCGGGCGTGCTGGAGAGGTAAGTGTCTTTATTTTAAAAGTTAACAGCTTCAGTATTTGTAGCCGCTGACTTAGAAAAAAATAAATAAATCGGCGGAGCTCCACTTTAAAGTGGATGTAAACCTAATTCATGAAATTTGAGCTGGGCACATATATCTGCAGTATTTTGTTATCTCTCTTCAAAGAGCTAAGTCCTCTCTCCTGAACCATTCCTCTGTTATCAGCCTGATAATTCCTGACAAATTCTCTGACACATCCGATAAAAGCTGGCCCTATTACAAAACACCTCTGAGAGTCTCTGCCTATGATGAGATGGGGTGTGAGCCTTTCCTCCAATCAGAAATTTTAGCTATCTTGGCTGTATGCCCAGACATCACACTCTGGGCCAGATTTACGTACCTCGGCGCATCTTTATGCCGGCGTAGCGCATTGAAGATGCACTACGCCGACGAAACTTCGAGAGGCAAGCAGCATATTCTGAGAGCAAATGCGCGCAGCGTTGTGCCGGCGTAACTTAAATTAGTCGGCGTAACCCGACGTAATTCAAAGTGGGAAGGAAGTGGGCGTGATCCATTTAAATGAAGCGTGACCCCATGCAAATGAAGGGCCGAACGACCGACGCATGCGCCTTCACGTGATAGCATGTCCCGCGTCCATCTGCGCATGCGCACAACTACGCCTGTCGTATCCCCCGAGATAAGCCGGCCCACCGTTTACGCCCAGGGCATAAATACACCCAGACATGCGCCCGTCGAGTGCAAAAGTACACCAGCAGCTTTGGTTGGTTTGGTGTTGCTACTTTTGTGTTCTTATTTCAGAGCCATGTCTGAAGCAGTGCCTAGGCCTAAGGAAAGGAGGATGAAAAATTTCACAAGAGAGGAGAAGGCTATAATAATTGATGCCATGTCAAGGCACAATAAGTACCTCCATGGTTCGGAAAGTGGCACGACCAGCAAGGTCCGTAAGGATCAGATGCTTGCTGAGATAGCAACACAGGTCAATGCCCATGGCCATGAGGAACGGACCCCAGAAAAGATCGCCAAGAAAATAAACGACCTGCGGCATCTCGTGAAGGAGAAGGTGGCCAAGATGAGGAGGCACAGCAGGGGCACCGGAGGTGGGCCAGCCCTGAATATCTCGCTGACACCTGATGAGCAGGTCATAGCCAGGTGCCTGGAGAGGGAGCAGGTGGAGGGCCTGGAGGGCTTTGAGTCTGTTGATCAGCCCTTGAGGACAGGTAAGTGTGTTTTATCTCTTATCGGGTGTGTGTATCATGTGTGGGGGTGGAAGGGAACATGTGACAAGTGTGTGGGTCCACCAACATGTGAATGTTTTGTGTCATCCACAGATGTCGAGGAGGAAGCGGGCCCATCCTCGGCTGCTGGGCAACCAACCCCATCCCATGAGGACAGTGTCCACACATCTCCTTTAGAGGAAGTAGAGGAGGAGCACGGGGACCTGGAGGAAGGAATTTACCTTGGGGACGAGACCACCATCCCAGGACCCTCCCATACCTCCACCTCCATAGGGGATAGCCCCCCAAGGGCCTCCACCATTATGGGAAGCCCCTCCTCCTCCTCCATAAGGGAAGTACCCTCAAGTGCATCCCCATACAGTCGGCCCCAAGCCTCACCTGCACCCAGGAAGGCTACTAGGAAGACGAGGGGTGATCCAGAGACCTTAGAAGCCATTTTGTCGAGGGACCAGGCCAGGCAGACCCACCATGTTGGTTCTGTTGCGTCTGAAATGCGCCAGGTGGCAGACAGCCTGGCCTCCTTGGGCCAGACCCAGGCTGCCAGCACACTGGCAGTCCAGCAGGCCATTTCCCAGCAGGCTGCTTACACTACCGCCATCACAGAAAGTGTGCAGGAGGTCAGTGAAAACAGCACAGCATTAGTGACCTGCCTGAGGGACCTGGATGCCACAAATTCAGGCCTTGTGGCAGAGGTGAGGAGCCTGGCAATGGCCATAAAGGCCAATACAGCTGCCATTGAGGCGGTGGGGAATCAAACAAATGCGGTCCTCACACGCATAGCCCTGGCTTTGGAGGGAAGTCAGCCAGGGAGAGACCGGGGGATGATCCTCCTCCCGATGACCCACCCGCGGCTCCCCCCAGGCAACAGAGGATCAGGAGCCTTGGCACTAGGCGTAGCCCACGTCAGGGCAAATGAGTGACAGTTATATGATTTGCTTATTATACTCAGGTTATGAGTCTTATTATTTTATTATGATACTCAGGTTATGAGTCTTATTTTTATTTTATTTAGAATTAATATACAGCAACATAATTGGAGCCTTGACGTGGCGTTGCTGCTCCCAAGTACCGTGCGATGTACTTTGGTCTAATCCAATTTTATAAGGATGTGGGGTGTGTGTGCTAGGGACCACAGTGGTGTGCATGTGTGCATTCTCATTGTGCCATGATGAATGTGTGTGTTTAACGTGCAAAGAAGCCTACTGTGAGGCATCTCCTGACTGCTCTTCCCTCAGCAGACCGGGTACCCTCGGTTTGGGGGGGACTGTCTGGTTCAGGGGTCAGGTCCTCACGTAGGTCGATCTCCAGGCCCTTTCTCATGGCGAAGTTGTGCAGAATGCAACATGCCCCGATGATCTGGCACACGAAGTTTGGGGAATACAACAGGGTACCCCCAGACTTATCCAGGCATCGGAAACGGGACTTCAGGAGGCCAAAGGTGCGTTCCACCACTGCACGGGTACGTGCGTGTGCTTCATTGTATCTTCTCTCTCCTCTGGTTTTTGGGATTCCGGAATGGAGTCATGAGATGGGGCCCAAGTGCATATGCAGAGTCACCTGGAAGGGAAAAGACAGGAGGATGTTAGTCGTGCATGTGCCCCTTGTGATGTCTGCATCATGGGGGGGACAGACATGCCTGACACCCATGTCACTCACCAACCAGCCAGCTGTCCCCATACATGTTCTGTTCAAATTCTGTTGGGATGGTGCTTTGACGGTATATGTAGCTGTCGTGGCTGGTGTGTGTTGGCATGGACGTGCCATATGAGGCATTGGGCATCGGCTATCACCTGTATGTTGATGGAATGCCAATGCTTACGATTGCGGTATATGTGCTCCATGTCACGGGGGGGCTGGAGTGCCACATGTGTGCAATCAATGGCCCTGATGGTGCGTGGGAATGTGGCAATTCTGTAGAAATCTGCCATTTCCTTATTCCGCTGATGCTCCTGGGTGGGTCTGATGATGTGGTGGGACATGCGTCTGAGGATTGCGGGGACAACCTGGTGCACACATCTGCTCATGGAGGTTTGTGATAAACCAGCCACAGCTCCACTTGTATGCTGAAAAGATCCACTGGCGAGGAAATGCAGTGTTGCCAGTACCTTCTTGCTGGTGATGTTATCCTGCAGGGTTCTGGCTAATTCTAGGATGGCATCAGTGTTGAATCTGAAGATGCGATACCCCTCTGAATCACCCATGCCAAAGATGTTCATGCGCGTTCGGTATATCCTCTCCCGTGCCCTCCTACGTGCCCATAGACGCAGTAGTGCTATGACCACGGCTGCCCCTGGCATGTTGGCGCACAAACGTGTTGTCCTGCAAGTGTAGTTGCTCAGCTCGTCTGTAACGCTGCTGCTGTAGCTGCTCTCCAGCTGACCTGTACAAGTCTGTTGCAAAGTTACCCCTGCTTTTATGAGGGGTAACTTTAGGCCGGGCGTACAGCTTACGCACACCGCGAAAACGTACTTTTGAGAATCGGCATATTTCCCTCATTTGCATATTTGAATAGGAAATCAATGGGAACGAAAGATGCGCCCAGCCAAAATATGCGCCTAAGTTTCACCGGCATAGGAAAGTTACGTCGGTCGGATGAAGCCTATTTTCTGGCGTATCTGCTTCTGTGGGTACGGCGCACATTTACACCGCGCATCTCGAGATACGTCGGCGTAAGTCTTTGTGAATCTGGCCCTCTGTGTTGACCAGGAAGAGAAAATCTCCTAACATGATCTGAACTTATAAACAGTATATGAATGTGAAGACAGCAGATATGGATGTAAAACCTATGTAGGGAGGTTTGGTTCACCTCAATGTATCATCTGAGGCTGTTCACTTCGCTGCGTGTATGGGGGGGGGGGGGGGTTCCATACACTTTAATACAGTATGGTGGGTCAGCAACCCATAGATCATGGTCTGGGCTTGCTGACCTGCCATCCCAGGGCATCAGAGTGCACTGCAGAAGGACTAATTCTAAAGTTGGAGCTGTAGTAGGAAGCAAGAGCTGCATAAGCTGACACTTCCTCTGTAGTGCCTGCTCCTGTCCCATGCGGGGTGATAACTTCACCTCTTATACCAACTAGTGGTCTCCAGAGTGGTGTCAGCAGCAGGAAAGAAGAGATCTTCAGGTCAGTGTGAAGCAGGGGAGGCAGGGTGGAAATCTCCCCCCGGGCTGGTGACACTATGCACAGCCACAGAACGCCATTACCAAATGCTGTTTTTGCAAAGCAGGAATATGCCTGCCGGAGCTTTGTTATCACAGGTCACGGCCGCTGCTCACGATGCAACCGAAACAAAGCTATGATCGATCCTAGAACAGGATTTGAGAGGATAAGAGTAAAATGTATAGTTGTTCTTAGACAGATTGCATTCTCGCCAAGTGTCGAGCATCTAATAGTTTTTTTAAACTATTGATGCTCCCCGCTGAGACCATCGCCTGTGGAAGAGAATTCCACATCCTTGCCGCTCTTACAGTAAAGAACCCTCTAGATAGTTTAAGGTTAGACCTCTTTTCTTCTAATTCTAATGAGTGGCCACGTGTCTCATTAAAGAGGAAGTAAACCCTTGCGTTTAAAAAAAGAAAAACACCTGCAAGAAAGGCATAATGAGCCAGTATGCACAGCATACTAGCTCATTATGCAACACTTACCTTAGATCGAAGCCCCCGAAGTCCTCCTCGGTCCCGTCCACCGGCATGTCCCCTGGATCTTCTTTCTGTTTTCGCCGCTCCGGCGCGGTGATTGGCCGGAGCAGCAATGAAGTCATTCTCGAGCATGCACGGAAATACGGCATAAACCCAATCAATGCCATTAGCAAGAGCTGCACTCTGCGTCATTGTCTACAGCGCACATGTGCCGTAGACATCGGCGCCTGTCATTTTAGTAAATATCTCCTAAACCTGCACGGTTTAGGAGATATTTCTTGCACCTACAGGTAAGCCTTAATCTAGGCTTACCTGTAGGTGCAAGTTGTGTGGTTGGATTTACAACCACTTTAAATCATATCCCCCTCCCAAGCGTCTCTCCACCGTTCCTCATAATTAAAATCCTCCAGACCCTTTATTAGCTTTTTTGTACTCGCTTCATTTCCAGCACATCCTTCCTGAAGACTGATGCCCAGAACTGGACAGCATACTCTAGGTGCGACCGGACCGTCTCTTGTAGATCAGGAGAATTATCGTTTTATATTTGGAGTTAATCCCCCTTTTTAATGCATACCAATATTCTGTTTGCTTTGTTAGGCTCAGCATTTGCATGCAATGCCAAGCCGCTGCTATCATCTACTAGGACCCCCAGGTCCTTTTCCATCCTAGATTCTCTCTCCCTAGTGTATAGATTGCATTCATATTTTTGCCCCCCAAATGCATTATTTTAGATTTTTCTACTTTAAACCTCATTTGCCATGTAGTTACCCACCCCATTAATTTGTTCAGATCTTTTTGCAAGGTTTCCACATCCTGCGGAGAAGTTATTGCCCTGCTTAGCCTAGTATCATCCCCAAGTAAACGATCCTTCAGGTCGTTTATGAACAAATTAAACAGGATTGGTCCCAGCACAGAACCCTGGGGGACCCCACTACCCACCCCTGAGCACTCCCCATTTATCACCACCCTCTGAACTTTCTGTTGTAGCCAGTTTTCAATCCATGTACTCGCCCTATGGTCCCTGCCAACGGACCTTATTGTACAGCAAAACCCACATACACATCTACAGGTCTTCCTTTATCTAGATGTCAACTCACCTCCTCATAGGTTAATAGATTTGTTTGGCAAGAACAATAGTTCATGAATCCATGCCAATTACTGCCAATATCATTCTCATTACTAAAATCATATATAGTCCCCTTATTCCCTCCAAGAACTTGCATACTATCGATGTTAGGCTAACTGGTCTGTAAGTCCCAGGGATGTATTTTGGGCCCTCTAACTATTGGCGCTACATTTGCATTTCTCCAATCAGCTGGTACGATTCCCGTCAGTAAAAATAACCAATGGTCTAGCAATTACTTGACAGAGTTCCCCCAAGTACCCTCAGATGCAAGCTACCTTGTCCTGTTGATGTTAAATTTCCCAAGTCCATTTTTAATTTTGGCCTGTTAACTATGGGAGGTGCTTCCTGTGATGTGTCATGAGGATAAACACTGCAGTTTTAGTTACTGAAGCGCCCCCCCATGAAGACTGAGAAGAATAAATTCAGTACTGTCACCATCTCCCCATCCTTTGTAACCAGACGTCCTTCCTCATTCTTTATGGGGCCAATATGGTCTGTTTTTTTTTTACATACTTAAGGAGTTGTAAAGGACATTTTTTTTTGCTGAAATGACTGTTTACAGGGTAGAGAGACATAACAGTTAATGGATTCCTTTTAAAAATAAATCATATAATGTACCTGCAGTTTCTAGTTTTGTTTTTGCATTTTTCCTGCTTTTTTGATGTACAGGGCAGTGATGGAAAACGGAACAGATTGTTGCTGAGGGGTTTTAGACACACAGTAATCACACCTTGTTGATTAGTGACCACAGAGAGAAAGCTCCCAGTACTGTGGTTATCAGGAAACAGACAACCAGGAAGTGTGGAGATCAAAGAATTACAGAAACTTGAGCAAAAAAAAAAAAACCAATGAGGACATGAAAACAGCACTGCATTAAGGTAAAGGAAGCCATTAAGATAAAAAAAAAAAAAAAACCCTTTAAAGAATTTTATGGGATTTTTTGCTCTCCGTTCTCGTTTTATTTTAGCTGCCCCAATTGCACACTTATATTTCTTGTTGCATTCTTTATAAAGTCCGAATGCCAATGATCCCTCAACCTTGTATTTTTTGAAGGCCTTCTCCTCCGCTTTTATATGCATTTTTTTTTACATCGAGTTAAGCAATCCAGGACTTGTTTGCTCTTTTAAGTTTAGTACCCATGGGCTCAAAATTTCAAGTCCTGAGCCACTAGCCAGGCCTCAAGAGTTACTCGCCACCAGTTGCCCCACCTAATTCATACACTGCCCTGCGCCTAATTGCACCCGTAAACACGCCCTCGTAGATTATCTCATGGCATGACAATGTTTTATGCAGAATCAAGTTACAAAATTAAATATTGCCAACAACAACTTTAACAAAATGGGACAGGGCACTGGGGGCAGACCAGAGGGACAGGGCACTGGGGGCAGACCAGAGGGACAGGGCACTGGGGGCAGACCAGAGGGACAGGGCACTGGGGGCAGACCAGAGGGACAGGGCACTGGGGGCAGACCAGAGGGACAGGGCACTGGGGGCAGACCAGAGGGACAGGGCACTGGGGGCAGACCAGAGGGACAGGGCACTGGGGGCAGACCAGAGGGACAGGGCACTGGGGGCAGACCAGAGGGACAGGGCACTGGGGGCAGACCAGAGGGACAGGGCACTGGGGGCAGACCAGAGGGACAGGGCACTGGGGGCAGACCAGAGGGACAGGGCACTGGGGGCAGACCAGAGGGACAGGGCACTGGGGGCAGACCAGAGGGACAGGGCACTGGGGGCAGACCAGAGGGACAGGGCACTGGGGGCAGACCAGAGGGACAGGGCACTGGGGGCAGACCAGAGGGACAGGGCACTGGGGGCAGACCAGAGGGACAGGGCACTGGGGGCAGACCAGAGGGACAGGGCACTGGGGGCAGACCAGAGGGACAGGGCACTGGGGGCAGACCAGAGGGACAGGGCACTGGGGGCAGACCAGAGGGACAGGGCACTGGGGGCAGACCAGAGGGACAGGGCACTGGGGGCAGACCAGAGGGACAGGGCACTGGGGGCAGACCAGAGGGACAGGGCACTGGGGGCAGACCAGAGGGACAGGGCACTGGGGGCAGACCAGAGGGACAGGGCACTGGGGGCAGACCAGAGGGACAGGGCACTGGGGGCAGACCAGAGGGACAGGGCACTGGGGGCAGACCAGAGGGACAGGGCACTGGGGGCAGACCAGAGGGACAGGGCACTGGGGGCAGACCAGAGGGACAGGGCACTGGGGGCAGACCAGAGGGACAGGGCACTGGGGGCAGACCAGAGGGACAGGGCACTGGGGGCAGACCAGAGGGACAGGGCACTGGGGGCAGACCAGAGGGACAGGGCACTGGGGGCAGACCAGAGGGACAGGGCACTGGGGGCAGACCAGAGGGACAGGGCACTGGGGGCAGACCAGAGGGACAGGGCACTGGGGGCAGACCAGAGGGACAGGGCACTGGGGGCAGACCAGAGGGACAGGGCACTGGGGGCAGACCAGAGGGACAGGGCACTGGGGGCAGACCAGAGGGACAGGGCACTGGGGGCAGACCAGAGGGACAGGGCACTGGGGGCAGACCAGAGGGACAGGGCACTGGGGGCAGACCAGAGGGACAGGGCACTGGGGGCAGACCAGAGGGACAGGGCACTGGGGGCAGACCAGAGGGACAGGGCACTGGGGGCAGACCAGAGGGACAGGGCACTGGGGGCAGACCAGAGGGACAGGGCACTGGGGGCAGACCAGAGGGACAGGGCACTAGAACTGGGTCTCTTCCCCATTCTCTTGCTGTCTCCTCTGCAACTCCCATTCATCTCATCAGGAGCCTGTGTGCGGCTCCACGCTTACATGCCCCCACTTCCCCTTTTATTCATGCTGGCAGAGAGGAAAGGAGCTGCAGCACAGTGGGGAGTACAATCCAGCGCCGAGATCCACACAACTGCACAGCACACATTGAGACCAGTCTGTTCACAGTGCTCAGGCTAAACTTACATAGAGCATAAGAAGAAAACTGCACAAACTAGAAGGCTGCCGCTCTGTCAGGGCAACTTTCAGTGAGCGCTGCACCGGAGTGGTAATTTTTACAATCCTCCACCTCACCCATTAATTTCTGCTCTCCAGCTACATTGGTCGGGGCCCGGGGGCAGGCTCAGAGAGGTCATACTGTTAGGTCCCATGGCTTAATGAGAATTGTAAGGAGAGCACCTGTGTACTGCTCTGCCTGTGCGCGGCTCAACAACTACTTTTCCCGAGCATGCACCTTTCCTCTTCGGCCGCCAATCTCATCTGGACTCCAAGTGTAGGCACAGATTGGATGGAGATTGATAAAAGGGCTGCATGACCACTCGCCCCCAGCTTAAATCCACTCGCCAAATGCTAGTAGGCGAGTGGAAATTTTGAGGGCTATAGTATGGATGCATTGGCCAATACCCCTATTTAATGTGCTCTTAAAGCAAACCCATCTCTCCATGTTCTTTGTTCCGAAGATTGTATCCCATTTTTACCTTCTGGCAAAGTTTGTCATTTTGGGAAGTTGGCCCCTTTTGAAATTCAGTGTATTCCCCATTTGCGCTATTTATACCGAAACCAATTGACGTGTGATCACCATTTCCTAAACTGCCCCGTATTTCCACATCTGTGATCAGGTCTGTAGTGTTAGTAATCAAATCCAGTAACACTTTTCTAGTTGGTGTGTCTACCATCTGAACCATGAAATTGTCCTTTAAGACATTGAGGAATTTGTGAGCCCTAGATGAATGCATGGTTTCCTCTGCCCAGTCTAGGTCTGGATAATTAACACCTCCCCATCCAATTAACACTTCCCATCCTTGCCGCTAATTTAAATTGTGATAGATCTTTCCCCCTTCCTTCCTCAGGTTAGGGGGCCAAGAGCATACTCTTAATATCCCCCCCTGGCTTCATCCCTTTGGAGCTCTACCCATAAGGATTCCACCTCCTCCCTAGCTCCCTTAGTGATGTTATCTCACATTCACTTGAGCATTATTCTTGATATATTAGGCATACCCCTGCGATAAAGGGCATACCCTTGAATGGTTGCCAGCCAATCATGAGCGCTGTTAAACCAGGTCTTTGAAATTCCCACAAAATTTCAGTATCTCTAGTTCACCCTTCTTGTCTGCCAGTTCTTGAATAGACTTAACTCTAGATTCCTATGACAGCTGGGTAAAGTTATTTTCCCAGAAGTCAGCAAGAACAGCCTACATCTCAGTAAAGGTTCTCAAATTCTATAAATACAAGTTGCCATGTTGTGACCCTTTAATGGGCTTTGCTAAATAGTAGTGAGATGCAAAGACACCAAGCACTTCAGTTCCATCAGATTTTATTCTGAAAACTATTGTTACTCTATAAACCTGTGTACATAAACATGGAATCTGTTAGAAAGGCAAGGTGTGTACTGTAATGGCATTTTATTAGGACTTCAGAGGTCTTTGAGATCTTGCTGGATCTGCCACAGGGTCGCTGCGCTCTTCTGCAGCTGAGCCTTTTCATCATCGGTCAGTTTCTGATTTACAACTTGAACTAGACCTTGTGCGTTCAGGACACATGGGAGACTCAGGAAGACTTCATTCTCAATACCATAAAAGCCCTGCAAAAGGAAGACAAAAGCTAGTTAATACCCTACTCACAAAACCCCATGATTAGAACATTTAGGAAGTCTGCATGTAAAGGACTCTTAGAAATTAACTGCTCCCTGCAGGTTTGGTGCATTTTACCTTCTAGCAAGTTACACCCGCCCACATAGCAGCAGGTTGTCAAGTGCCAGTTAGTGGGCATGCAGAAGATGAGAACTGAGCCAAGAATCTAGCCACAGATAGGAAGCAAATGTGTAGAGGTTCTCTACATCATGTTTTACTTACCTTTACCATGGTTGAAACAGGATGGACTCTGCTCAGGTTCTTGAGGA
Organism: Rana temporaria; assembly: GCF_905171775.1. Classification (NCBI taxonomy): domain Eukaryota; kingdom Metazoa; phylum Chordata; class Amphibia; order Anura; family Ranidae; genus Rana; species Rana temporaria. The sequence goes on from NC_053491.1 coordinate 354,549,974, forward strand.
TGGACTCTGCCAGGTCAGCCACACTCATGCCGATCGCCCAGTTGGTGTATCCCTTTAGTCTGATCACATCATAAGCACTATAATGGCAAAATAAAAACCTTGGTATGCAAGAGTTTGACATGAGGACATATCACAAGGCATGCGCTATGTATTAAGCCGACACATCTGATTTAAGTACAACCAACAGTTACACACCCCCCTCCCATGTACAGAAACCCTTCAAAAAGGGCCCAATATCTTCCTTGCACTCCCCCACCCAAATATTTGCATGCCATCAACCATAAAGTGTAGTCAGAGTTGCGGTGAAGACTGCCTGTTGGCTATTGTACCAGCACATAATGAATTGGGACCATTGTTCAAAAGCCATCAAAGCAGTTGTACTACTGAAGGCATGCCAATGGGACCTCAGACAATATTGTGCTACATTACAAAGGCACTAGTGACATAATATGTGAAAGACAGCCATAAACTGTTGTATGGGCAGGCTGGAGGATCTCAATCAACTTGGGTACAACCAGCCTCTGATTTTATATGCAATTATTGCTAGCAGCTTCCATCATTAATCACTTTTCTCCTAGTGGGGACAGCTTCTTTCCCTTAGAGCAGGGGCCTCCAGCTGTTCCAAAACTACAAGTCCCATCATGCATCTGCGATGTCATGCTTGTAACTGTCAGCTTTGCAATGCTTCATGGGACTTGTAGTTTTGCAACAGCTGCCGGTTTGACAACCTTGATTAAGAGGACCTTAGGGCCAGAGGAAGAAAAAGAAAAAAAAAAAAAAAAAAAAAAAAAAGACTTGCCGTCTAAAAAGGATCATACACAGAGCAAGCAGTGGAGAAACATTGAAGTTTGACAGCATAGGTTGTTTTGCAGTGCAGATTTGAGAATCCAGACTTACCTGGAAACTACCTCTTTGTGGACATCTTTCCAGTTCTCTGAATCCTTGTCAGTTCCAATATCAGGATTAAGAGACTGAAGGGCGACTCCACCAACATTCGCTCCACTCCAAATGGGAACTGTTAAGAGATTACAAAACATTTAAGACATGGCCACAAGGTTTATTTGTAAGGTATTCCCTTAGCCTTTACTGCTTTGCTTTCCTCAGACCTGGCAACCGCCTCACATTCCCTCACCTTCCCATCATGTGGCAGGCCACCCTTTTCTGAACTACATTTATGTTTAAAAGGAGAGAAAAAAAAAAAAAAAAAAAAAAAAGTCTGCAAGGTAGACAGAATAGTGCAACGATTCTGTAAAAAAACCTACATCACCTCCGGCATTCTAGTCTGTTCTCTCATTCACGCAAGAACTACATTTCCCAGTATGCATTGCGGCACGCCCAGTAATTCACACCTCCTTGAAGTCTAACATGTAGAGAGCGTCCTGCCGCACAGATGTCCACCGCAGTAAAGCCTCCCTTCACGGAAGTCAGTAAAATCAGACACGCAGGAAGTGAACAGAACAGAGAAGAAACAGAGCAACTTCTGAGCAAAAAACGAACAATGAGGAAGTGAAAAGAGGAATGTCTGCAGGTAAAGGATGACACACACACCCTTTACAACCCCACATATACACATTTCCTTTACAACCCCTTTAAGCTACAGAGGATCTCCCAACAGACCAAATTACCAGCATTGTCTAACAAAAGTACCTTGGTCTGTATTGCTACAGAAGTCCACTCCACCAGGGAGGTGCAGTGCTGCAGACAGACTTCATACATTAGTAAAATCAGCTTGTTCACTTACCACTGGTATCCCCATGTTCACCCAAAACATAGCCATGGACGCTTGAAGTGTTGATGCCAAGTTTCTGGGCCATTAGGTAGCGAAACCTTGCTGAATCCAAGTTGGTTCCACTTCCAATGACTTTGTTCTGTGGCAAACCGCTTAGTTTCCATGTTACATATGTCATGATATCAACTAAAATAAAAAAGTCACCATATTGGTTTGAGCAACAAGCTTCCAAATGTTTTTTTTTTTATATATAAAATAACACAATATTTTACACATGCACTAGCTCATGACAAAACAGGTATTGACACTACACGCCATCCTTTTCTGCATAGCACTAGTCCAGGATGCAACCAGCATCTTTTCAGAAGATATGCATTCTTGAAAGTATAGTATAATTTTGTAGTCAAAGTGCTCCAGCTAATAAGTCTGCCACCATCATGTGGTTTTGCCCAATACAAAATAGACGGACAACGTTTATTTACCTGGATTGGAAACCACAAGGATAGTGGCATCAGGGCTGTATTTTACCACCTGAGGGACAATAAACTTGAAGACATTGACGTTTCTCTGTACAAGGTTCAGACGGCTCTCCCCTTCCTGTTGACGGACTCCGCCAGTGACCACAACAAGTTTAGAGTCAGCTGTTACTGAGTAGTCTGCAGACAGAAACAATACACAAGTGAGACAAACTAATAGTCTTCACAGCTCTACGAGTTGGTTTACTGAACAGTTAAACAGTATTGCATGTTACTATGATCTTAGCATGAAGTCAGTGGATTAGAGTTTAGCAGCTTTTTCCCTTGGAGATCTTAATACAAGTGTTAGACATTCATGTTGAACCACATTCTGGCGCCAACAGAAGTTCAGAACAGTTATTTCTGAAAGCTAGGCCAAGAGAAAAAGCATGTTTAACGGTCACCTGCACAGTGAGGTCTGCAATTCTAACAATCATACATCGTTCGCATGAGCCAAGTACCAGCAGTGCCTCGGATGACCATTTTTAAGTGTAGCAAAGAAATGCTACACAATCGGATATCTGATGGATTTTTTTTCCGTCGGATATCCGATGAAGCCGACTTTTATCAGTCTTGCCTACACACCATCAGTCAAAAATCTGACTGTGCCAAAATGCGGTGACGTAAAACACTAAGACGTGCAAAAAAAAAAAAAAAAAAAAAAAAATCCAATGCTCTTGAGCATGCGTGGATTTTTGACCGATGGACTCCACACAGACGATCTTTTTTTTATCCCCCAAAGACCCCCCCCCCCCATCAGTTTTTTTATCCATAGGGAAAATTTAAAACATTCTATTTTTTTTTCACCGATGGGGCCCACACACAATCGGTTTGTCCAATGAAAACAGGCCATCGGTCTGTTTTCAGCAAAAAAAAAAAAAAAAAAAACGATCGAGTGTACAGGGCTTTACAGTGGTGGCTGCACATTCCCCCCCAGACTTCGCTCTATCACCTGGTGATCCTACCAACACTTCCAGTCTCAGGTGACAACACATCACTGTACAAATTCTATGGAGCAGGGTTACATCCAGAGGCCAATTGCACCTGATCATGGACTACATAAAACCTCTCCATAGCCCAAGGCGACAATGATGGTCATTTACAAAAGGCAAATCCACTTTGTTCTACCAGTGCAGTTGCTGTAGATCTGAAACGAGGCGAAGCTATGATGATTTATCATCCAATCACGTGCAAGCTAAAACGCAAGGGGAAAAAACAGCAGGCCTTCAGATCTACAGTGGGATTTGCCTTTTGTAAATAAACCCCCCTCCCCCCCATAGTCTGTAGTCCACTACACATTTGTGAGGCTGATAATGCTTGAGATCTCATGCAGTATAGACATGCCCATTGGATATCTAGTAGGATCAATATTAATTTGTCACCCTCTTACAAAAATGCATGCACCAAACACAAAGTGTGTTACTTTGAAGAGTAATTTCTACAATTAGACTTGGGGGGGGGGGGGGCACCCTACCTTTGTTTGCCACAATGGTTGGCGTTTTAAGAAACAGACTTCCATGTTCCAAGTCCATCTTCTCCCCCTGCAGTTTATCTTCCAAGATATCAACCAAGGCAAGCACATCAGGCAGTTCCTAAAAATAAAAAATAAATTCCAAGCCACCATATTAGCCAAAGACAAAAAAAATAAAATAGGGTAAATTTACCAAGACTGGAGCAAACAGAATCTGGAACAGCCCTGCATGGCAACCAGCTTCTTATTTTCAAAGCTCAACTAAACAAGAGAAGTTGATTGGGTACCATCGCTCCAGATTTAGTAAATCCCTTTTTAATGTTAAATCAAGGGCACTATGCTGTCCAGCGTGAAACAGGGTTAGAATCTCTAAAAAATATTTTTTTGCTGGATCTCCCATTAGGGAAGCTCTGAACAGCAACAAACATTTGACAGGCTTGTTCTCTCTCACCCCCCAATTTCATTCTTTACTAGATTTTGGCTTGTGTACCTCTGAGGTATGGGTGCAGTACCAACATATTTAGATGATCTATATTATGGGTCTTCAAACTACGGCCCACCAGTTGTTCAGGAACTACAATTCCCATCATGCCTAGTCATCTCTGTGAATGTCAGAGTTTTACAATGCCTCATGGGATATGTAGTTTTGGAACAGCTGGAGGGCCGTAGTTTGAGGATCCCCGATTCTATATTATGCAGAGTTTACAGGGGTAGGAAAAAAAAAAAAAAAAAAAAAACACGTAGTTCTGCATTTTTAACCACCCAAATGGTTCCTGCTCAGGTCTGTACACATTACCATGGTGGTTCACAGTGCTGCTTGCAAAAGGAAGCCACCAAAGTCAGTGGAACTCATTAGCAGCTGCATACCATTGCAGAGTGGTTTTGTCTTGCAAAGCCTGCACACAAGCAATCTCGGCATATCACTATGCAACCTGTGGAGGGGAGGTAATCCATAGCTGAGCAAGGCCTTACACTATGTGCATGTAAAAACATGCATGCAATATGTTAAATGGCCAGGGTCCAGTTTGGGGGTGGTGGTTTTAGCCCAGTTTCTACTAGTCTGCACAAAAAAAAAAAAAAAAAAAAAAAAAAAAAAAAAAATTGTAAAACCCACAAACTAACTCTTCAGCATCCAAGCTATTCAAAAGCCTAGCAGCAGTTAAAGCTCTGTGTATTCTGATATGGCCAAGTGAAGGTCACCTCTCTGTAGGACACAGACGCATGTTCAACAATAGCCAAGTTATTTTTAGCACATACCTTCAGAAGGACGCTGACGGCACAGGCCATGCCAACTTGACCAACTCCTACGATTGTCACCTTGTTCTTGGGAGTACTGGTCTTCTCTTTTACCACGGAAGAAAGGAGGCTTCCTTGTACAGTTGCCATGGTGACTAAGAAAAAATAAAAAAGTTACTTGACAATTGCTTTGTGACACATGAAGTACATGCTCAAGTGCTATAAAGCCTGATTGTTGGGGGCGGGGTCTGGAATAAACAAAATGTTTTACAATATGCAAAGCATGTTCATATACTTAGTTTTCAGCAATCAGCTACCAACCTATACAGCCAAAAGGGTTGATGCTGGTCTTTACAGGCAACTGCCCACATGCCATTTTCCCCCTAGTAAGGATCTGAAAGTTTCCGGCCATTTTAAATTGTGCCAACTCATTTTCCCCAGCTGTCCCAGCACAGTCCAAGATTTGATGTGTTATCAGTGGCGCAGAAAATGTCAAATTGAGATGCAAAGGAAGGATTTGAAAATAAGCTGCCTGTAGTTAAAAGCATTTGATACTCATGTCTCCATTAGACTAGGTTCAAATGTGTAGACTGCACTTCTATGCAAGCTCTCCCCACACCAAGAGCTCTGCTGTCAGATGCATGGGGGCATCAGTTCAACAAAGTTACCCCACTACTGATGTGTGCCTGCTGTACTATGTGTTTTAATGAAAAACCATCAGTTTTTTGTGTAAAATAGCTGGAGTTGCCGACTGTCCCGCCACTTTACTGGCCACACTAGGAATGAGCACAGCATGGTCAGTTTTCTGGTTGTGCTGGGAACACAGCCTGCTCCCTTCATTTAGACTTGTGCTGCCTCCCCCCCCCCCCCCCGTCAGTCATTTAGTGGGAAGACCAGTGTGCCATTATACCACACACTGAATTGACCATTTTACAATTTCTTGCAGGTACAGTAGCCCATGAAAACTAGTCTTGCTTTGGCAGAGTAGTTATGTTGGGGTATAGAAGCATTTCCAAATGAGTAGCTTCCCCCCCATGGGCGTCCGCTCTATAGGGCAAGGGAGGGCGTTTGCCCCCCCCCCCCCCTAGAAATCAGTGCCATGAATCTCGGGAAGGAAGACAGCGGGTAGGAAGCAAGGCGGCGGCACGACAAATTCAATTAGAGACGCTCTCTCTCTAGCTTCAGCTGACAGATTGGCCACAGCAGAGGACCAATCAGAAGACTCTGGGGACATCATGGGAAATGTAGTCCCTTAAGAGTAGCGGCCCCAGCGTGTCCACAGACACCATGCTAAAGCCCCCAGCATGCAAGCACTCTGCTGGGGGGGGGGGGGCTGTTTTACAAAAAAAAAAAAAAAAAAAAAACTGTGCTCATGCTGGGGGGGGGGGGGGGGGGGGGGGGGGCGGGAGAGAGCCACGCTGTACCAACCAGAGAGCGAGTCATGCTATACCCGCACCAAGCCCCACACCACCAGACAGGGAGCCCCACACCAGACAGGGAGCCCCACTGTACGAGCACCACCAGAAAGGGAGCAAGACCGAACCGCTGCCAGGGTACAGGCATGCTACACTACCGACTAGAGTCACCCCTGGCAACCCAAAGTGAGCAAACGTCCAGCCAGAGGGATCACTGTTGCGGTTTCACCAGGTCTGGTAAGAGGGCCTGTTGGCCCATCATCCATTACTGTTCCTAGGGACTGAGCCATTAGGAAGTGTCTAACCTGATATCCTCCCATCTATGCTGGGGGCAATTGCAGAAAAGGACACCAAATGCTGGGAGTTTTGAGTGAGGAAACTGACACTAGTGCTGAGGGTCATTATTATGTACACTGGTACAGATGCTGAAGTTTTTATTCTAGAAATCTGCACCGATGTGGGGGGTTATTGTTGCTACTGACACCAATGTTGGTGATTTTTATTGCAGAATTGACAGCAAAGCTGGAGATTGTTATTGCAGAAACTGATCCTGGGGGCTGTCATTTCCTTGGGTGGGGGGCACTCCATTTTTTTATGATATTGTTATTCAAAGTTCCTAGTTTGATAGTTGCATCAGGTTTCTCAAACCTTTGCATGCCTGTGCTTTTTGTGATAATGACCAAGCCCCTTCTTCATGACATTGTCAAAAAGGGACCGAGCATGGAGGACCCAGCAGACACCCATGCCCCCCCCTTTGGAAATAGTGCAGAATAGAGACCCACTATGTTTCAATCAAGCCAACAAATTGGTCCACTTACACACTGTATCACCATGCATTAAAACAGGCCATTCATTTTGTAGGCAACACAAATTCTGCTAAATTGAGCACAGCAAAGTGTGCATGCAACTGCTGAGACCTGGACTGCTGTGTTGAGCACCAGTCCACATCTCCAGTGTACCCCCAACATAAACCCCCCCCCCCCCCGCAAAAAGATTACCATTTATACAGCATTGCAGCACTAAGCCCAACTTCAGCCGGGTGTCACAGCTTTTAATTCTTAGTAGCATGTGATAAGTCATGCAATGTAAATGTCATGGCATTAACAGATGGGTACCACCATTTAAAGGGGCCACACATTATGCAAATGCGACACAAAGATAGCCATGCAATTGGTACTCGTCTTCACCCCACATTCTCAATTACAAAATCAGCCAGAAGGAAAAGTGCAGTAGGTCAGATATTCTGACAAACGGCACAATAGCCAGACTGGATTATCCATTGGCATTGTATGATGTGGATGGGGTCAGGCTGAATAAAAAAAAAAAATAAAAAAAAAAAAGAAGAAGTCGGATCATTGGATGGAGCAGGCCAAGTTCTCAGCACAGAGAATTTTTTTTTTTTTAATAAAATCTCTCCTGCCTAGTGTGGTCAGTTTGATAAGCAATGCAACGAACAGGATACTTCACATGGTACAGCAGATTATCAAGTGTTGGGGGGGTACCATTAGCAAATAAAGTACTGTTAGCTTTGATATTGGGGTGTCCCAAGTGCCTCCTCTGATGGGAGACATACAAGACAGACATCACTTCTTTTTATAGCCCCTAAAAAGCAAGGTTTCCATACAGAGAGCCCCCTTAACTAGGTTAACTTCAGCTAATGTAGTACAAGGGCCACATGCAGCCCCAGAGATTTAGAGGAGAGCCTCTTACCCTAAACCTGTGAACATTCCTTATTAAGTTACTCACTAGACGTTTGCAAATTTCCTGTATAGTAAGGACTTCCAAGAACTGCCATGTCAAATTACGAAATACTCATCTTAGCACTGGGGGGGGGGGGGTGTCATCTCCGTTTACCAAGAGCAGATATATTTAACGAGAAACACAGCAGCAGCCATTACTCCTGCGCTGGTCGGCACATACTGATGAATCATACCATCCAACGCTAGAGCCAAGGACCCACTAGAGGCCACATGTCTTGCCTGCAGCACAGCTATGCCTGTGTTGTGCAGGTTGGGGGGCTCCCCTGTCAGAATACAATAGAAAAGCAGGGGATACTGCAACTGCTGTACCAACATTGGATTGTTAGTACAGTGGCTCTGAGGCAGTCACCTTTTTATTTAGCCCGCAGAGTTGAGAAAGCAAAAACACCTAGTATGCATCGCATACCAGCTCAATACTCACCTTAGATCGAAGCTGTTGCACAGCAGTCCCCGTACACCACTGTGTCCTGGCGACATGTCCCCTGGGAGTCATTCCTGGTCTGCAGGCTCCGACGCTGTGATAGGCCAGAGCCATGACATTGCTCCCACTCATGTACACGGGGACACCGGTCACAGCACAAGCCCTTTAGAAATTGCACGATTGAGCAGTTTCAGTGCGCATGCGCCAACGCCACAAGTGTATGTTACAGATCTTCTAAAGCAGGGATATGCAATTAGCGGACCTCCAGCTGTTGCAAAACTACAAGTTCCATCATGCCTCTGGGTGTCATGCTTGTGGCTGTCAGAGTCTTGCTATGCCTCATGGGACTTGTAGTTCAGCAACAGCTGGAGGTCCGCTAGTTGCATATCCCTGTTCCAAAGCGTGCATGTTTATGAGATATTTATAGTACCTACAGGCAACTGTTACGTACAAGTGGTGCAACAGGGTTTACAACCACTTTAAGACAAACCTAAACCATTCATTTTATTTAAATCAAATTCGTGCAGCCCCCACACACTACAATTGGATTTAGGAAGTTGTACAATCAGATTGTATAGTGTATGGTCCGCTTCAGTCAATCTTAGCAACTGTAGAAGCAAGAAATTAGGAATGGCAACGGGGGATCTTAGTCAAAGGAGAAGTATTTTTAGAATGGGAAGAACGGAAAACTGACAGCGAGGGCCTTTGTCAATAGACGTCAGCAATTCCTTCATACGTAGAAATGGTCGTTAAGCAGGGCCTTTAAATGCAGACGTAGAGATCTGGCGAGCCTCCAGCTCTCCTTATACAAACAGGCCTGTGCTGGATTCCATTGTCAAGACAGAAAGCAGCAACGTTACACAACAGAAATACCAGCCTTGTACAGAATAAAAAACTACGCCATTCCTATGAGCTAGAACAGAGATCAGGCAGCAATGAAAGCATCATTGAAGCTGCCAAGTCCAAGGAGATGCCAGGGTATCATAGGGCAGGGACCACTGCCAGGAGGTGCTCAGGTCACACTGGTCCTCCAGCAATAAGAAAGAAGCGTAACCGAGTGACGCTTCATCCTGCTGATGCCACCAGCGAGACGCACAAAGCACTGCGTTTAACCCCTGCACTGCTGCCAGAAGAAAGTCACAGTAAAGGCATTTATAGAGCAGAAGCCAAATAAAGAGCAGCATATACATACATGATCTTAGGCTGTGGAAGGCTGGAGGGAGATCTCAATGTGGCTTCAGCTTCTTACTGAATGAGCTAGAGGAGTGGCCAGAGCCTTGGTTTAGGTCTGGAGCTGTGACTACATCATTACATGTCAGACACACCCCATCACCTCACTCAATCCCCTCCAAGGGCAGCACTGCAAGGACACCCTAGGCCCAACCCTTCTCACACTAACCAGAATTACATTTCAAGGCCATACAGGAGCCCCATTGTCACAGCAGTGCACCTCAGAAAAGCATGAACACACACACACACTCTGTACAGCCATCTTTATTATCCCAGAGCACAGACAGACACAAGCCGTTACAGATAAGGAAGTCGTTCAGGATCCTGTTAACCCATGCTGTGCCACAGATTTAAGTTCAGAAAACATTTCTACGCTATAAGGATTTTAATACACTACTGCATGAGAAAAGCCACGTGCGTTTTCCCTCAAAGTGCATATTTGGGGCTTTTGCAATGCAAGCGTCAGCATTTCTCCCATAAGGCAAGAAAAGATGCAGCATACAGATATCCATAGGCATCAATGGCTGTGCGCAACTTTACTTTGGTATACACAGGTACTCGCATAAAAGCTTGTAGGCCTCTTGCACACAGGCACCACGTTATGCATCTGAACAAATGCATTGTGGTCCATGGAACAAAGCGCATAGCCAGCTAAAGGTCAGTCATGTTTGTGACATTACCTGCTTTGTACTGCACCATGTTCAATAAAAACTTTATTATAAATAAGATCAGTCATGTGGGAAAGATTTACATTTATTAACCACTTCCGACGGCCGCAGGTTGGCCCTAAATCTGAGTGGCCGTCTTTATATGGCCTCCGCTCCTCCTAGGCACTGTTGAACGGGGTGTGCGAGCTGCATCACTGAGATGCCGATGCGCGTGCCTAGCGGCCGCGATGTCTGCTGGGCACCCGCGATGGGCGGTTAGAGACAAGGACATGGATCCTTGTCTCTAAACACACAGATCCATGTCCTGTCAGGGAGAGAGGAGACCGATCTGTGTCCCTTGTACATAGGGACACAGATCGGTCACCTCCCCCAGTCAGTCCCCCTTCACACACAGTTAGAACACTATGCAGGGTACACATTTAACCCCTCCCTCACCCCCCAAAAAAAAAATTGTTTTGGAGCCACGTCGCGTGACCGCGCAATTGTCAGTTAAAACGACGCAGTGCCGGAAGCTGAAATTTCACCTGGGCAGGAAGGGGGGTATATGTGCCCAGTAAGGAAGTGGTTGTATAGTCTTATTTTTGACTTACCTACAGGTAAGCCTACAATAAGGCTTACCAAAAAAATATTTCTCCTAAACCTTTACGGTTTAGGAGATATTCCCCTTGCAATGAGCCGCTGACTGCAGCGGCACAGGGGATTCTTCGCCTAAGGCCTAGCAGGCACCGTAAAGAAATCTCCCGCGCACATGCGACAATTGCAGCTCCGAGACTGGGACCAGTGGCCATGCATCCACAAGGGCACCACCCCCTCTGATCAATGGATAGATTCATGTATAGCATGAACCTAGCCATGGCTACTGCTGACACCCGCAATTCCGGGGCCCGGCCCCTTTTCGGACACCTGAATCACAGCAGAGGGGGTAATTTTCAAGCACCTGATTGGAGCCATAGGCTTTAATAGGCATCAAAACCAGGCGTGTTCTGTCCACCAGATGTCTATGCATCCGTGTTTAAAATGACATGCAAGGTTTGTAATTTACATAAGAATCATATGTGGAGTGCAGGCTCCATCTAGTGTTTTTTTTGGTATTGCTGCAGTGTTCTGTTTATTTGATTACTGTATGTGTAGTAAAGGAAGTCAATAGTAAGCAGGGAGTTCTGGGTAGAATCTTCACAGGAAGTGAACCAGCCACCATTCTTTGAGAAGATACTGCAGGAAGCAAGACATGCATTTCTCAATCTATCGCCATCACCCCTTAGAGAACTAAAAAAGTTATTCTCATATTGTTTCTGTAATGTATGCAATATTGTACTTATTGAGGTCTATTTCTGCAATTTTGTAGTTTCACCTGGCTTGTTCTAATAAAACTGAGATCAAAGAAATATGGTATCTGAAGTTTATGGGACAAGCAGGTTTAGCCACCTGCCCTAGAGACAGAACAAGGCGTGTTAAAACAGCAAATGAATAGTCGCTGTTCTAACACTGAACCATCTCTCTCCCAACCAGGTGCTCGGGTCTGTTACCAATCACCTGAATGGACACCCATCAGGCGTCGACCCATGGAGGACACCACTCGCTGTCACCTGCTGCCCCACTAAGACAGGGTAAGTGCCAGGTAGACAGTAAGGGGGGGAAATCAGTGGCAGCATTCAATGGGCACAGTAAGGCTGCAATTGATTTCAGAATTTGTTTGCGCCCCCAAAAATTTTGAGCACCAGCCGCCACTGACTGGGGCACCTGCTGTAAAGGTGGGGGGGAGTGACTGGGACACCTGCTGTAAAGCGTTTTTCTTTCTACTTAAAAAAGGTGAAAGTTTTATTAGAGAGACATTTTGAACTTACGGTACATTTTTAGCAACTGCTTTGAATTCATCCCCCCCCCCCCCCCCTTTGGTAGACCTTGGTAGACATTTGTGCATTGCAGGAATGTGCAAAAATCACATGCATTCCTGCAACAGCCCTTTTACAGGTGTGCATTGCCAACTTAATTCTTAACAGCACATCATACACCTTGGTTTTGCACTCATCCACCTGCAAGAAAACACATGATAAAGTTTCATGCGTTTTAGTGAAGTGCGATTTCTAAAAAGGTTCTTTTGTCAATTCTTCATGCGTAGGGCAGCCCATTTAACACACACACACACGTGTGAAAGCCTGAAGGTTTTCACATTGGAGTGAAAGGAGAGGCTCTTTACAGGTGCTATTTTTTGGCACCAAGGCACCTCAGCATGAAAGCAGCCTTAAGGCCCTTTAACACAGGCAGACCATATGTCCGCTTTTTCATCCATCCGTGTACGGATGAAAAAAAAAATAAAATAAGAGAGGACATACATTGGTCCCTATCAGATCACAGGTGAACATTCACTGACACCCAATCTCGCCCAGTTCTGCAGACGGAGGAAAACCCTATTTTTCCTTCCGTCTGCAGATCGGGTGAACACAGATAGGGGAGAGCGGAGAAAAGACAGGGCAGTCCCTGCACAGTGTGCGAGGACCACCCTGTCATCCACCAGCTCAGCGGAGCGATCCCCGCTGAGCAAGCAGAGGTTCACGTGGCGGATAATTACTGATCCACCACATGTGAAAGGGCCCTTGGAAATAAGTTTAGCACTTTAAATTGATGAAGCAAAGAGAGGCAGCAGACCTACATAAATTGTACCCGTCTGAGGATTTGTTTCATCCATCAGACCAGTCACATAAAAATGTTTCACAACCACACCTTTGAAATTAGGTTACACCGATATTTAAGGTGTAAGGCCCCTGTCACACGGTTGGACCATTCAGGTCCACCTGCCAGTAGACCTGAACAGCCGCTCCATGCAAGCCTATGGAGCATCAGATATCAGTGGAGACATGTCCAACATCTGACCCAATCCACCAAAAGCCAGACCCATGGCGATACAACCCCATCCATGGCAGACCGGGTGAGGTCTGATGAAGATGGACATGCTGTTTTCATCAGATCTCTCCATTGGAGACAGCGGCACTGCACAAACCCCTCCCCGCTCAGTGACCAGAGAGATCTCCCACTGAGCTAGCGGACTCTGTAGCAACAGAGTCCACCTTGTGTGAAAGAGGCCTTAGGCTGCTTTCACATTGCAGCATGGAGCCACGGTGACAGTATAGCCACGCTATTTGTAGCGTGGCTATACCGTCGTATTTAGTGCAATATTCGCACGCTAGCGGTGAGGTTTTAACCCCCGCTAGCAGACAAAAAAGGGTTAATACCACGCTTTCCCATTGATTTCAATGGGAAGGCGCAGTATAGGAGCGGTGAACACACCACGGTAAAGATGCGGCTAGCAGGACTTTTGGTGCGCTCCTGCTAGCGCACCGCTTCAATGTGAAAGCCTTCGGGCTTTCACATTGAACACTGCAGGGCATGATTTTTCATGCAGTATAGCAGCGCTATTTTTAGCGATGTACCGCATGAAAAACGCCCCAGTGTGCAAGGGGCCTTACAGATATGTTCAAAAACATCTCTTGCCCCTCAATTGACAGCATGCAGGAACCGGGTTCCTCTGGACAGCCCACTTATAGTCCATTGACACCTCCTGCAGCTTTCTAACTGAAAGCACATTCAGAACACTGGAGGACATGTCTGCATGAGCCCAACATTTTATTCACAATCCAATGAACACAGGTTTAATGAAGGGAGGTTTTCACCTTGCAAAAAATGAGAATTTATTTTTCCTTGAAGTGCACCCAGCCTTTAATACTTGGTTAATCAGTCTTACTGATTTCACTCTGTAACATGGTTTATATGCCATTAATGTGCCAGTTGACACATTACAACCTGATTGTACAATCACTTTTAGACTGACCACTTATGCAACACATAATTTGTATCCCACCAGAGAACCCCATGCGTTTTACATTGAATAGCAGCGCCAAGCACATAGTCAGATTCTCAACATCACACACCAAACAACAATTGTTTTTCCAAAGATGAGCAACCACCACATCTATCACTTTTTACCTGCTCAGCTCCCACAAGACTCTTACACAGACAGGTTAGGAAGAGGATACATGACCCACCCCCCTTGCTGTCTATTTATGTGTCTCTGCTGCTAATTATCGATCAGCTGATCCCGGTCAAATGTTCTGATTGACCAATTGCAGAGGGTTTCTAACAGCTGCAAGACTATGGAACCCAATTGTGAGCAGACTTTCTTAATCAGAGGCTTCCCAGTGCAGGGCAATATTGTGAACAATCATCTGAAACGCTACATTATAGATTTTTAGGTAGATTCAGTAAGAGTTAGGCCGGCTTATCAGTAGATAAGCCGACCTAACTCAGAATCTACGCCGACTTATGTTTAAGCGTATGCTCAAACAGAGATACGCTTAAACATATCTAAGATATACGACGGCTTGCGCCGTCCTATCTTAGATTGCAATATTTTGGATGGCCGCTAGGTGGTGCTTCCATTGCGGTCAGCGTAGAATATGTAAATGAGTAGATACGCCGATTCACGAACGTACGCCCCAGCCGACGCAGTACTTTTACGCCGTTTACGTAAGAGATAGGCCGTGTAAAGTTAGAGCTAGGCCCTATTGGAATAGTAATGTCAAGTATGGCCGCCGTTCCCACGTCGAAATTTAAATTTTTGACGTCATTTGCGTAAGTCGTCCGTGAATCGGGATTTACATTGTTTACGTTCACGTCAAAATCAATAGGCCCGTGCGGCGTACTTAGCCGCAATGCACACTGGGAAATGTAGGCGCCCGGCGCATGCGCAGTTCGCAAAAAACGTAAAAAACATAAGGTCAAGCCCCATTAACATACAACACGCCCCCCTCAAACACATTTGAATTAGGCGTCCTTACGCCCGCCGATTTAGGCTACGCCGCCGTAACTTAGCAGGTAAGTACATTGTGAATCATGTACTTGCCTAGCTAACTTACGGTGGCGTAGCTTAAATGCCTTAAGCTACGCCGCCGCAAAGTTAGGCATAGGTACCTGAATCTACCTACTTATATATATATAGGTATATATTCCTGCATCCCTCGCAGTTCTTGCAGACAATAGTCACTTTTTTAGATTTTTTTTTTGTAAAGTCATTTTTATGGGGGCTTGTATGTGAATATCTATGTGATATCTATTGAAATTTCCCCTGAAGTCGCCAAAAGTAGTGCAGCAACTACTTTTGGGAATCGCTTCGGTGCCGCAACGATTTAGACTGTGCTGGCAATAGGCTCCAATTTGGCATGCGATTCGACATGTCAAATCGCATGCCAAATCTGCCCGATGTCAATGTGGGCTGAAAGGGGCAGTAATAGCAGTGATCACTAGCAGTCTCATGGGTTGCCACCTACCAAGCACATATTAATTACACAGGTTCTGGGGCTATTTTATTGCCGGTAAGGCAGTAAGTAAATTTAATTACCACCTTACATGTGTAATTAATATTTGTTCGCTTTTAAAGGGATGAGGTAGCAACACTTGTACAGGGATCTCCAAACTACGATCAGCTACACAGCAACGTGTCCCTTAGGCCCCTTTCACATTGAGGCGTTTTTCATGCGGTACAGAGCTAAAAATAGCGCTGCTATACGGCATGAAAAATCATGCCCTGTAGAGTTCAATGTGAAAGCCCGAAGGCTTTCACATTGAAGCGGTGCGCTAGCAGGAGCGCACCAAAAGTCCTGCTAGCCGCATCTTTACCGCGGTATAGGAGCGGTGTGTTCACCGCTCCTATACCGCGCCTTCCCATTGAAATCAATGGGAAAGCGCGGTAATACCGCCCCCGGCCGCTAGCGGGGGTTAAAACCTCACCGTTAGCGCACGAATATCGCGGTAAATACGACAGTATAGCCGCGCTACAAATAGCGCGGCTATACCGTCACCGCGGCTGCACGCCTCAATGTGAAAGCAGCCTTATTTGCATCATGAATTTCCATAGTGCAACCCAGTTAGCAGTCAGCTCCATAAGACACCTTTCACACTGGGGCCGGGTTAGCAATGCTCGTTTTTGCAGCGCTGTTTAAGCAGCGCTTTTCAGATGCTAGAGAAGGGGTCAAAAACTCCTGTGTTGCAGCGCTTCTGAAGCGCCTGAAGTGTTCCCCTTTATTGCAATGGGCAGGGCATTTTTGGAGTGCTAAATACAGCGATCCCAAACCACCCCAAAGTTGCTGCTTGCAGGACTTTTCAGAAGCGCACTGCCCCAGTGTTAAAAGTCACACTTGAATGAATGGGAGGCGATTTTCAGACGCTTAGCAGAGGCTATTTCCAACGCTGAAGCGCCCCAGTGTGGAAGAGGTCTAACAACCAATAATGGTAAAGGATAAGCGCCAGTGGTGGTGCGTCCGAAAAGGGCGCACGGACGCCGCCCCCTCTCTCCTACCACCTCTCTCTCACCAATAGATAGAGTCATGCATTGCATGACTCTATCTATGGTCGCTGCTGCCACCCCCTATTCATTTGCCCGGCCCCTTTTCGGGCACCAGGCACCTGAATTACAGTGGCAAGGTATCTTTATAATAGGCTCTAATAGGTGTCCAAAAGGGTGAACAGCATGCGCCATGCTGTGCGTTTGCGGTTCACTCAGCGTTGTTTTAGGAAAGCAAATGAATCGCTTTCCTAACACTGAGCCGCCTCTTAGCTAATCAGGTGCTCTGGTCTGCTACCTGTCACCTGATTGGCTGAAACAACAGGCGCTGTGAATGGACGCCGCCTATCAGGCGTCCAATTATAGCAGAGGACGGGAGAAGACAGCGAGGAGCGCGGCGGACCTTGACCCATTGCCCCACCGAGACAGGTAAGTGCCGGGAGGGCAGGGATGCACACTGGCAGCATTTGATGGGCACAGTAGCGACAATTGATGGGCACACATGCAGCAATTGGTGGGCACAGTAGCGCCAATTGATAGGCACACTGGCAGCAGTTGATGGGCACACTGGCAGCGGTTGATGGGCACAGTAGCGCCAGTTGATGGGCACAGTAGCAGCAATTGATGGGCACACTGGCAGCAATTGATGGGCACAGTGTCAGCAATTGATGGGTACAGTAGCTGCATTTGATGGCACAGTGGCAGAAATGTATGGGTACAGTGGCTGCATTTGATGGCACAGTGGCGGCAATTGATTTCACAGTGGCTGCGTTTGATGGGCACAGTGGCTACATTTGATGGCACAGTAGTGGCAATCGATGGGCACAGTAGCTGCATTTGACGGGCACAGTGGCTGCAATTGATGGTGTTTTTTTTCAGTAGTGCAAGGGCCTGCCTGATTGCTTACAAATTAAAGCTCTTAAAGCGGAGGTTCACACAAAAAGTGAACCTCCGCTTTTTGGACCCCTCCGGTGTCACATTTGCCACCTTTCAGGGGGAGGGGTTTTGCAACACTTCCGGGTTCTGAGTCCAGCCCCTTCACGTCAGCAACCCCCGCTGTCTTCTGGGAAACACTGTTCCCAGGAGAGCGGGGACCAGTGACGGCGTGCCGCGATCCTCACGCATGCACAGTAGGGAATCGGGTAGTGAAGCTGCAAGTTGGCGGAAGAAGCCGAGGACCGAGCGATTGCTTGGCCTCGTCTGCTGACATCGCGGGCGCGCTACACAGGTAGGTGTCCATTTTTTTAAAGTCAGAAGCTGCAGTATTTGTAGCTGCTGGCTTTTTTTTTTTTTTTTTTGTATTAACCTGCCTGGCGGTCTTCCCGTGTGTGACACGGGGTGAGATTTTCAGGCTGCGAATGGTTACCCCGTGTCACACACGGGCTTGCCTCGCTCGATGCAGAAAAAAGGTTTTCTTACCTTTTCTCCGCGATCCAGCGTTGAATCCTCGCAGTGCACGGCGGGCGGATGTCCGCTCGATGCTGTGTGTTCCCCTGATTCCCTTCCCTGCGAGCGTCGCGACGCAGGGGGCGGAAGGAGGGGGGGGGCGGCGGGAAATTCAAACGTATAAAAAGTAAAACAAAGTAAAACACAGTAAAAACACACTGATATCATTGGATTAAATTTTAAAAAAATACAGTGACCTTTGATTGCCCCCCCCAGTGCTTTCCAGTGCCCTGTCTGCAGAATTACTGTATCAGTGTCTGTATATTGCACAGCAATAATGGCAAAGCGCGCCTCTGCATCAAACTTATTATGCGACTTGCTGCCAAACAGCGACAGCGATGCCGAATCCATTGCGGAGGAGCTGAGCGACAGCGACGCGTGGGAAAGTTCATCGTCGGATGCAGAAAGTGATGTGGTTGACGATCCTGCACCTGTGCCCAGCGACGTGCGGACCTGGTGCGCAATTGATTGCGCTACGGAGCACGTAGCGCCCCCTAGGTTTCCGTTTACAGGATCACCTGGAATAAAAGTGGACATAGAGGATGACAATCCCTTAGAATACCTCCGACTATTTTTGACCGATGAGGTGATCGACAAAATTGTTTTGGAGACCAATCGGTATGAAGAACAGCAATCTGCTACCCAGCAGTTATTTTCAAGACGCAGAAAATGGGAGCCTGTGACCAGCAAGGATATATGGAAATTCCTTGGCCTCCTAATTTTGCAGGGAGTGGTGGGAAAACCACTCCAAAAGTGGTACTGGACCACAAATAAATTATTGGCCACACCTTTTTTTGGAACAGTAATGTCCGAATATCGGTTTTCACTAATAATGAAATATTTGCACTTTGCAAATAATGAGGAATTTGACGAACGGTCTCATCCAGCTCCAAAGCTTAAAAAAATTTGGGATATTTACCAAATGGTCCTGCAGAATTTCCAGCGGACCTACATACCGGAGAGGGACATTTCAATAGACGAAAGTCTCATGGCCTACAAAGGTCGCCTAAGCTGGATTCAATTCATTGCGTCTAAGCGCGCTCGCTTTGGGATAAAATCCTTTATGTTATGTGAGTCCAGCTCGGGATATATTTGGAACTCAGTACTTTATACTGGCAAAGGGACCAAATTCTCCCCGAGATTCAGTGATTTTGGGATGGCAACCGCGTCAGTGCTTTCATTGATAGAGCCCTTGCTCAACCAGGGCTACTGTATCACTACGGACAATTTCTATACGTCCCCAGAACTATACGAGTTCCTACTTCTGAATAGGACAGACGCTTATGGGACTGTGAGGCCTAACCGGGGTGACATGCCGTCAGGATTTCCAAACAAAAAGCTCGGGAAAGGACAAGTAGCTGCATGGCAAAAGGGGAAAATGTTGGCTCTGAAGTGGCGGGACAAAAAGGACGTTTCCCTTTTGAGCACGGTCCACAACACCTCGACCGCCATGGTCCATACCAAAGGTGGGAAAGACGTTCTAAAGCCACAGGTGGTGTTGGACTACAACCACACGATGGGAGGTGTGGACAGGGCTGACCAGGCCATGACTTTTTACTTTTTTTTTATTTTGGATGGCCGCTAGGTGGCACTTCCATTGCGGTTGGCGTAGAATATGTAAATGAGTAGATACGCCGATTCACGAACATACGCCCCGGGCCGACGCAGTACTTTTACGCCGTTTACGTAAGAGATAGGCCGCGTAAAGTTAGAGCTAGGCCCTATTGGAATAGTAATGTCAAGTATGGCCGCCGTTCCCGCGTCGAAATTCAAATTTTTTACGTCGTTTGCGTAAGTCGTCCGTGAATCGGGATTTACATTGTTTACGTTCACATCAAAATCAATAGGCCCGTGCGGCGTACTTAGCCGCAATGCACACTGGGAAATGTAGGCGCCCGGCGCATGCGCAGTTCACAAAAAACGTAAAAAACATAAGGTCAAGCCCCATTAACATACAACACGCCCCCCTCAAACACATTTGAATTAGGCGTCCTTACGCCCGCCGATTTAGGCTACGCCGCCGTAACTTAGCAGGTGAGTACATTGTGAATCATGTACTTGCCTAGCTAACTTACGGCGGCGTAGCTTAAATGCCTTAAGCTACGCCGTCGCAAAGTTAGGCATAGGTACCTGAATCTACCTACTTATATATATTATATATAGGTATATATTCCTGCATCCCTCGCAGTTCTTGCAGACAATAGTCACTTTTTTCGATTTTTTTTTTTGTAAAGTCATTTTTATGGGGGCTTGTATGTGAATATCTATGTGATATCTATTGAAATTTCCCCTGAAGTCGCCAAAAGTAGTGCAGCAACTACTTTTGGGAATCGCTTCGGCGCCGCAACGATTTAGACTGTGCTGGCAATAGGCTCCAATTTGGCATGCGATTCGACATGTCAAATCGCATGCCAAATCTGCCCGATGTCAATGTGGGCTGAAAGGGGCAGTAATAGCAGTGATCACTAGCAGTCTCATGGGTTGCCACCTACCAAACACATATTAATTACACAGATTCTGGGGCTATTTTATTGCCGGTAAGGCAGTAAGTAAATTTAATTACCACCTTACATGTGTAATTAATATTTGTTCGCTTTTAAAGGGATGAGGTAGCAACACTTGTACAGGGATCTCCAAACTACGATCAGCTACACAGCAACGTGTCCCTTAGGCCCCTTTCACATTGAGGCGTTTTTCATGCGGTACAGAGCTAAAAATAGCGCTGCTATACGGCATGAAAAATCATGCCCTGTAGAGTTCAATGTGAAAGCCCGAAGGCTTTCACATTGAAGCGGTGCGCTAGCAGGAGCGCACCAAAAGTCCTGCTAGCCGCATCTTTACCGCGGTATAGGAGCGGTGTGTTCACCGCTCCTATACCGCGCCTTCCCATTGAAATCAATGGGAAAGCGCGGTAATACCGCCCGCAACGCGGGCGGTATTAACCCTCTTCGGCCGCTAGCGGGGGTTAAAACCTCACCGTTAGCGCACGAATATCGCGGTAAATACGACAGTATAGCCGCGCTACAAATAGCGCGGCTATACCGTCACCGCGGCTGCACGCCTCAATGTGAAAGCAGCCTTATTTGCATCATGAATTTCCATAGTGCAACCCAGCTAGCAGTCAGCTCCATAAGACACCTTTCACACTGGGGCCGGGTTAGCAATGCTCGTTTTTGCAGCGCTGTTTAAGCAGCGCATTTCAGACGCTTCTGAAGAGCCTGAAGTGTTCCCCTTTAATGCAATGGGCAGGGCATTTTGGGAGTGCTAAATACAGCGATCCCAAACCACCCCAAAGTTGCTGCTTGCAGGACTTTTCAGAAGCGCACTGCCCCAGTGTTAAAAGTCACACTTGAATGAATGGGAGGCGATTTTCAGACGCTTAGCAGAGGCTATTTCCAACGCTGAAGCGCCCCAGTGTGGAAGAGGTCTAACAACCAATAATGGTAAAGGATAAGCGCCAGTGGTGGTGCGTCCGAAAAGGGCGCACGGACGCCGCCCCCTCTCTCCTACCACCTCTCTCTCACCAATAGATAGAGTCATGCATTGCATGACTCTATCTATGGTCGCTGCTGCCACCCCCTATTCATTTGCCCGGCCCCTTTTCGGGCACCAGGCACCTGAATTACAGTGGCAAGGTATCTTTATAATAGGCTCTAATAGGTGTCCAAAAGGGTGAACAGCATGCGCCATGCTGTGCGTTTGCGGTTCACTCAGCGTTGTTTTAGGAAAGCAAATGAATCGCTTTCCTAACACTGAGCCGCCTCTTAGCTAATCAGGTGCTCTGGTCTGCTACCTGTCACCTGATTGGCTGAAACAACAGGCGCTGTGAATGGACGCCGCCTATCAGGCGTCCAATTATAGCAGAGGACGGGAGAAGACAGCGAGGAGCGCGGCGGACCTTGACCCATTGCCCCACCGAGACAGGTAAGTGCCGGGAGGGCAGGGATGCACACTGGCAGCATTTGATGGGCACAGTAGCGACAATTGATGGGCACACATGCAGCAATTGGTGGGCACAGTAGCGCCAATTGATAGGCACACTGGCAGCAGTTGATGGGCACACTGGCAGCGGTTGATGGGCACAGTAGCGCCAGTTGATGGGCACAGTAGCAGCAATTGATGGGCACACTGGCAGCAATTGATGGGCACAGTGTCAGCAATTGATGGGTACAGTAGCTGCATTTGATGGCACAGTGGCAGAAATGTATGGGTACAGTGGCTGCATTTGATGGCACAGTGGCGGCAATTGATTTCACAGTGGCTGCGTTTGATGGGCACAGTGGCTACATTTGATGGCACAGTAGTGGCAATCGATGGGCACAGTAGCTGCATTTGACGGGCACAGTGGCTGCAATTGATGGTGTTTTTTTTCAGTAGTGCAAGGGCCTGCCTGATTGCTTACAAATTAAAGCTCTTAAAGCGGAGGTTCACACAAAAAGTGAACCTCCGCTTTTTGGACCCCTCCGGTGTCACATTTGCCACCTTTCAGGGGGAGGGGTTTTGCAACACTTCCGGGTTCTGAGTCCAGCCCCTTCACGTCAGCAACCCCCGCTGTCTTCTGGGAAACACTGTTCCCAGGAGAGCGGGGACCAGTGACGGCGTGCCGCGATCCTCACGCATGCACAGTAGGGAATCGGGTAGTGAAGCTGCAAGTTGGCGGAAGAAGCCGAGGACCGAGCGATTGCTTGGCCTCGTCTGCTGACATCGCGGGCGCGCTACACAGGTAGGTGTCCATTTTTTTAAAGTCAGAAGCTGCAGTATTTGTAGCTGCTGGCTTTTTTTTTTTTTTTTTTTGTATTAACCTGCCTGGCGGTCTTCCCGTGTGTGACACGGGGTGAGATTTTCAGGCTGCGAATGGTTACCCCGTGTCACACACGGGCTTGCCTCGCTCGATGCAGAAAAAAGGTTTTCTTACCTTTTCTCCGCGATCCAGCGTTGAATCCTCGCAGTGCACGGCGGGCGGATGTCCGCTCGATGCTGTGTGTTCCCCTGATTCCCTTCCCTGCGAGCGTCGCGACGCAGGGGGCGGAAGGAGGGGGGGGGGCGGCGGGAAATTCAAACGTATAAAAAGTAAAACAAAGTAAAACACAGTAAAAACACACTGATATCATTGGATTAAATTTTAAAAAAATACAGTGACCTTTGATTGCCCCCCCCAGTGCTTTCCAGTGCCCTGTCTGCAGAATTACTGTATCAGTGTCTGTATATTGCACAGCAATAATGGCAAAGCGCGCCTCTGCATCAAACTTATTATGCGACTTGCTGCCAAACAGCGACAGCGATGCCGAATCCATTGCGGAGGAGCTGAGCGACAGCGACGCGTGGGAAAGTTCATCGTCGGATGCAGAAAGTGATGTGGTTGACGATCCTGCACCTGTGCCCAGCGACGTGCGGACCTGGTGCGCAATTGATTGCGCTACGGAGCACGTAGCGCCCCCTAGGTTTCCGTTTACAGGATCACCTGGAATAAAAGTGGACATAGAGGATGACAATCCCTTAGAATACCTCCGACTATTTTTGACCGATGAGGTGATCGACAAAATTGTTTTGGAGACCAATCGGTATGAAGAACAGCAATCTGCTACCCAGCAGTTATTTTCAAGACGCAGAAAATGGGAGCCTGTGACCAGCAAGGATATATGGAAATTCCTTGGCCTCCTAATTTTGCAGGGAGTGGTGGGAAAACCACTCCAAAAGTGGTACTGGACCACAAATAAATTATTGGCCACACCTTTTTTTGGAACAGTAATGTCCGAATATCGGTTTTCACTAATAATGAAATATTTGCACTTTGCAAATAATGAGGAATTTGACGAACGGTCTCATCCAGCTCCAAAGCTTAAAAAAATTTGGGATATTTACCAAATGGTCCTGCAGAATTTCCAGCGGACCTACATACCGGAGAGGGACATTTCAATAGACGAAAGTCTCATGGCCTACAAAGGTCGCCTAAGCTGGATTCAATTCATTGCGTCTAAGCGCGCTCGCTTTGGGATAAAATCCTTTATGTTATGTGAGTCCAGCTCGGGATATATTTGGAACTCAGTACTTTATACTGGCAAAGGGACCAAATTCTCCCCGAGATTCAGTGATTTTGGGATGGCAACCGCGTCAGTGCTTTCATTGATAGAGCCCTTGCTCAACCAGGGCTACTGTATCACTACGGACAATTTCTATACGTCCCCAGAACTATACGAGTTCCTACTTCTGAATAGGACAGACGCTTATGGGACTGTGAGGCCTAACCGGGGTGACATGCCGTCAGGATTTCCAAACAAAAAGCTCGGGAAAGGACAAGTAGCTGCATGGCAAAAGGGGAAAATGTTGGCTCTGAAGTGGCGGGACAAAAAGGACGTTTCCCTTTTGAGCACGGTCCACAACACCTCGACCGCCATGGTCCATACCAAAGGTGGGAAAGACGTTCTAAAGCCACAGGTGGTGTTGGACTACAACCACACGATGGGAGGTGTGGACAGGGCTGACCAGGCCATGACTTTTTACCCTGCAATGAGAAAGCAGCAAAAAAAATATTATAAAAAGATTTTCCGACATCTTTTGGAGCAATGTCTTTGGAACTCTTTCATCCTGCTCAAAAAAAAAAATGTCAGGTCTATCGTCCATGCGGACTTTATGTGGAAGGTGGCTGAACAAATTTTCCTCAAAAACCAAAAACCAACGGTGGTAAACCGTTCTGGACGACGGGCTTCTGGGGTTGTAAATCCAGAGCGACTAACTGGTCGACATTTTTTGGAATATGCACCACCCACTCCAAAAAAAGCAGCACCCTCACGGATGTGTGTGGTTTGCTGCTCCAAGCGCGACGCCAGCGGAAGGAAAATTCGCAAAGAAACGCGCTACTGTTGTCTCGACTGTGATGTTGGACTTTGCGCCATACCGTGCTTTAAGGATTTCCACACCCGAGACATTTATTGAATTATCATTTTGCACCCCTGTTTGACCCCCCAAAAAATCAGAGTATCTGAATATATTATTTGTTAAAATTTATTGAATAAAAACTATTGTTATTATTAAATTATTATTTGTTATTATTTATTATATTATAATTTATGATTTTGTGTTTCAAACTTTGTCATAGTCTATTAGAGACTCTGGTTTGGACAGATTTAGGTGAGTTATTCCTAAGAATTGCAGGCCTGCAATCTAAAACGCCAAATTTCCATGCAAAATAATGGTACCGCTTTCAGCACCTTTTTTCAGAAAGAATCATACTGCCAGGGAGGTTAAAAGCTTTTATTGAACAATTTACAGTTTAAACATATTTCTGCAGGTTATAAGGCAATACTGTGGAGATGCATAGAAGGATATGTGGCTTATGTACAAATCTCAGCTGGGTGGAAACTTTCTGTCTATGCTAATCACAAGGTTCCTCACTGGGAGGGGATATGACTCTATGAACCATCAGTACACTAGGGTTGCCACCTTTTCTTCAAGTCAAACCCAAACATTTCAGCGTCACACAGCAATTTTTTTTGATAGTATGCATAGATGTTGCTATTAAATAACATTTCTAATCATATGAAGTTAATCACAAGAGTTCACAGAGTTCCCCCTTTAGATCAGAGTCCACAGAGTTCCCCCTTAGATCAGAGTCCCACAAGTTCCCCTTTAGATCAGAGTCCACAGAGTTCCCCCTTTAGATCTGAGTCCACAGAGTTCCCCCTTTAGATCTGAGTCCACAGAGTTCCCCCTTTCGATCAGAGTCCACAGAGTTCCCCCTTTCGATCAGAGTCCACAGAGTTCCCCCTTTCGATCAGAGTTCCCCCTTTCGATCAGAGTCCACAGAGTCCCCCCTTTAGATCAGAGTCAACAGAGTCCCCCTTTAGATCAGAGTTCCCCCCTTAGATCAGAGTCCCACGAGTTCCCCTTTAGATCAGAGTCCACAGAGTCCCCCCTTTAGATCAGAGTCCACAGAGTTCCCCCTTTAGATCAGAGTCCACAGAGTTCCCCCTTTAGATCAGAGTCCCATGAGTTCCCCTTTAGATCAGAGTCCACAGAGTTCCCCTTTAGATCAGAGTCCACAGAGTTCCCCCTTTAGATCAGAGTCCACAGAGTTACCCCTTTAGATCAGAATCCACAGAGTTCCCCCTTTAGATCAGAGTTCCCCCTTTAGATCAGAGTCCACAGAGTTCCCATTTTACTTCCGAATCCGCAGAGTTCCCTTTTACTGTAAGGAGAGACTTTGTAGACTCTGATGTAAGGGAGAACTCTGGGGACTCTAACATAAGGGATGCTCGGGTGTACAGCGAGGACTCTGATGTAAGGGGGAGTACTGTGGCCTCTGGTGTAAAGGGGAGCTTTGATGTAATGAGTGCTCTGAGAACCTTGATTTACCTTAGCATACTCAGAGACAGGAGAGAGAAGGTGGAAGACTTAGGCCTCGTACAGACGAGGGGTTATCCGCTGGAAACGGTCCGCCGGACCGTTTCCAGCGGACATTCCTCCTCCAGATTTTGATCCGATGGCTTGTACACACCATCGGATCAAAATCCGCGCGGAAAACATCCGTGGTCACGTGTCGCGCCGTCGCCGCGACGATGACGCGGCGACGTGCGCGACGCTGGAAGGTAAACACTTCCACGCATGCGTCAAATCATTACGACGCATGCGAGGGATGGGAGCGGACGGACTGATCCGGTGAGTCTGTACAGACGACCGGATCAGTCCGCTGGACTGGATCCCAGCGGATAGATTTTGTAGCATGCTACAAAATTTTTATCCGCTGGGAATCCGTCGGCTGGATTTTTATCCGCCGGGAAATGTCCGCTCGGACATACAGACGACCCAGCAGATAGATCCGGTCGTCTGTACGAGGCCTAAGTCTGGTCTGAATAATGTGTCCGGGTCTCAGACAGTCTGAAACCCGGACGCATTATTCCAAACCCGAACTGTCCGGGTGAATCCCGAACAGGTGGCAACCCTATAGTACATGTGTCCGTGGACGCAAGCCACCTGTCCCAGATTTTGTTGTACTTATCTGGGCAACCTCTGTTGATGTATATGAACTTCTTGTAAGGCAGTGTGTTATTTATATCTAATTTCCAGTCATTTAAGCTGGGGGGAATGGGTCTCATCCACTGCCTGGCTATAATCTTCCTTGCAGAGAACAGTGTTTCATGTAGGAATGTTTTGGTGAATTTGTCCATCTCAGAATCAGGGAATATCCCTAGTAGACATTGTTTGGGGTCCAGGGTCAAGGGGGATCCCATGTCATCATGTAGGAAGTCCGCAATCTGCTTCCATAGACTCTGAAGGACCGGGCAAGCCCAAATTAAATGGAAAAAAAAAACCTTTGCCTGTTTACACATTGTGCACAAGGTAGAAGACTGTTGCCTAAAGCGGGCTACTCTTAGGGAGGTAAGATATGCTCGGTGCACGATATACAACTGGGTCAACCTGTCAGAGAGTTTGGGGGATACAGTCTTGCATGAGTCAAGTGCTTCACTCCACTCCTCATCTTCCAGCAGGCCCACCTCTCTTTCCACTCTTGATTTAAGGTTGTAGGCTAGCACGGTTGATGATGGGGTTAGGAGCATGACATAAAAATCAGAAATCAGCCTTCGTGGATCCTCCCCCTTAAAGTGGAGGTTCCCCCTAAAAAAAAAATTCTAACAATACATTGAGAAGACTGATTACACTGCGGGTATGCTGTTTTTTTTTTTTCGTACATACCTCGATATCGCTGTTTCATCCTTCCGCTTCCAGAGATGATTCTTGTGGGTCTGGGCATTCCTAGTTGATTGACGTTCCTCCGACTGGCGCATACTGCGCGTCACAACTTTCCGAAAGAAGCCGAACGTCGAATACGCAGGCGCCGTATAGAGCCGACTCTATACGGCGCCTGCGCAATGACGTTCGGCTTCTGTCGGAAAGTCGTGACGCACAGTATGCGCCGGTCGGAGGAACGTCAATCAACTAGGTCCAGCAAGAATCATACCCGGAAGCCGAGGGATGAAACGGCGATAACGAGGTATGTACGAAAAAAAAAAAAAAACAGCATACTCTCAATGTATTGTTAGAATTTTTTTTTTGGGGGAACCTCCACTTTAACTACTGCCATAACGACATTAGAAATGGACTGTGGTAAAGGCTGGGCGAACTGTGCCTGAACTGCATGGTGTACCTGTAAGAATTGAAAGAGTAGTGAATTGGGCAGTAGGAACTCGTTTTGGAGTCCCTCAAAGTTTTTAAGCGTGCCGTTCGAAAATATGTGGTGCAAGTAATATATCCCATGTTCGCTCCATATGTTTGTGTTAGGGATCGAGATAAACTCTGGAAGTAATTTATTGTGCCATAGAGGGGTATAATCGTTGTGGGTAGGGTTCCCCAACATCTTGGCGGCAATGTCCCATATGCGCTAAAACAACTAATAATGTGATACCAAGTACATATAATCAGGTGCAATCAATCAAACCAATTAATAATAATGATGCATCCACAAGGGCGGATACAGATAAGCTATGTGAATATCTTAACATAAACCAGTAGGTGTATGAAAAACAATATCACTAACATATAAGTGAATAAATAATTAATTTCAGTCCACATAGGAGCAAAATCACATAGAACTGCTCTCCACATTAGTGTCCCTGAGCTTATAAGGATGATGCCACCAATGGGTTAAAAAGTAAGTATTCAGCAGCAGAAAAGCTTCAGAGTCCGAATGATCAGAAAACATACAGCCTTAGATGGTATGCAATAGGACAGCTCCACCTCCGCTCCACACAGATCACGACAGGATGTAAAAGAATGGGGGAGAGAGAAACACACAATAGTGTAATACTGCAACCAAGTACAACAACAATGCACTAGCTGCGCTCCGATACACTCACGATTTCCCCTCTTTGTATTAGCCGCTCAGTAACAGTGTAATGAGATCCTCACTCGGGAACTCCGAAAGGTCTTGTCACGGCAGACTCCTCCCCCACGCGTTGCGTCACTTGCCACGTGACTTATTCATGGGTCACCATTTCACTTATTGCAGCTTTATACATTTGGTTATTAATTGTGTGGTGTGATTTTAGATTGTAGTAGCGCTGTAGTATTTTAATTTTCTCAATGTCCCATATGCGCCTATATTGGTAGAGTAGAGACCCCCGGTCCCTGCCGGAGCTGTCCTCCCTGTGGCCCACTGCGATTGCAGTAAGAGGATCAGTGGTCAGTTGCTCCCACTGTGGGCAGAGGAGCGTGAGGAATCTTAGTCTGTCTGTTTTATCAATGTGGTATAGCTGAGACAATTGGGATGCAAGGTAATAGAGATTCAGGTCCGGGAGGGCCGTTCCCCCCCAGGTCAGTGGGGTTCTTAAGGACTCTCCAGGCCAGCTTATGTCTGTTGGTGCCCAAGATAGATGTCCTGAGTATGGCCTCCATTGATATAAAAAAGTTTTAAGGGCAAGTATACGGGCCAGAGTATGTACAATATTTTGGTAAGTAGTATCATATTAATAATATTAATGCGTCCCCATACACCAAGGGGCAGTCTCGTCCACACCTAGGTCCTAGACTTGATGAGATTGAAAAGGGGCTCTATGTTCAGTGATATATAGTCAGTCGGTGTTCTATTCACCATCACCAACACTCCAAGATATTTAATAGTGTTTACTCGCTGAAGAGGTTCCTGTAGCCTGGGAGAGGGGAAGCTGTCCATGGGGAGTATTTGGGATTTTTCCCAATTAATTTTGAGGCCGGAAAACTGGCCAAAATGTTCGATCGTGTGTAGTGCCTTCTGAAGGGATGTGGTGGGTCGGCTAGATACAGTAGTGTGTCATCTGCATCTAGGCTAATTTTCTCAGTCAGGGATCCAAGGCAAAGACCCTGGATCTCGGGGTCGTCTCTAATGGAGATTGCAAGTGGCTCGCTGCCAGAGCATAAAAAAGCGGGGACAGTGGGCAGCCCTGTCTAGTGCCCCGGACAGGTCGAATGTCTGGGAAGCCCTCCCGTTGGCCACCACCTTACCCTTGGGCTCCAGGTATAGCAGTTGCACCCACTTAATAAAGTTGGGTCCAAAGCCAAAGTTGCGTAAGCATCCCCAAAGGTATCTCCACTGCACTGAATCAAAGGCCTTAGCTGTGTCCAAGGCCACCACCACCCGTGACCCAACATTAGTGTGTATCGCTTGTAAGTTAATATATAATAATATAATAATATAATAATTCTGAGGTTGAATGAGGTGTTACGCCCTGGCATAAATCCAGCTTGATCTGCATGTATCAGGTTCAGTATCACTTGGTTAAGGCGGAGAGCAAGCACTTTGGCCAAAATCTTTATGTCTACCTGGAGGAGCGATATGGGTCTATAAGATTCTGGGAGGCCCGGGTCTTTGCCTGGTTTGGGTATGAGGATAATAACCGCTTCGCTCATCGATGGGGGCAGAGTGGAGTTGTCGAACAAGTGGGTATAGAGGGATAATAACTTGGGAGTAAGTATCTCGCTGTATTGAGCATAGAATTCTATGGGTAACCCGTCCGAACCCGGGGCCTTGGATCTAGCAAAGCTCGCAATCGCTGTAGCTATTTCATCCTGTGTGAGAGGCGCGTCTAGCATAGCCATTTGGGCATCGTTTAACTGTGGGAAAGTAATTCTCGCCAGTAGATCCTCCAAAATGGGCTTCGGTGGTGGAGACCTGAGTCGTGTAAAGCTGTGTGTAGAAGTCCCAAAACCTGGCGGCCACAGCCTGGGGCTCCGTGATCCTCTCCCCATTAGGGCCAGTAAGCGAAATGACAGTGGGGGGTCTATCCTCGCTATGTGCTAGATAGGCTAGCAGTTTACCTGCTCTCTCCCCGTGCTCAAACAATTTTTGCCTGGTAAAGAAAAGTTTTTTCCTGGCCGACTCGTGCTGTAACTGGTTGACCACCCTGGTTTGCAACTTA
Source organism: Rana temporaria (assembly GCF_905171775.1). Taxonomy (NCBI): domain Eukaryota; kingdom Metazoa; phylum Chordata; class Amphibia; order Anura; family Ranidae; genus Rana; species Rana temporaria. Next base: position 354,581,086 of record NC_053491.1, read on the forward strand.
AGTTGGGCAGCCCCAGCAGGAGAGGGGTCTAATAGATAATTTTGTTCAGAGGAGGACAAGTCCCGTACTGCCCCGTCTAGTGCGGCTGCCGAGTTTCCCTTCAGCCTGTTGATATGGGATGTCAGAGTCAGGCATGCGTGTAGTTTAAAGGTTTCCCATACTATATGTGGGGACGCGGATCTGTCATTCTCAAGAAAGTAGGTCCTCCAACTGTTACCAAGCTCGTCACCCTCCGAAAGCAGGGTGAGCCAGAATGGGTTCAGGCGCCATGTATGAGGTGGGTTGTCTAGCGGGACAGAGAGGCTAATCCAATATGGGCTATGGTCTGAAAGTAGCCTAGGGGAAAACTCAGCACTCAGCAACCTTGGAGTGAGGGTGTTGGAGATTAGTATGAAGTCTATGCGGGATATAGTGTTATGAGTGGCTGAGAAACAGGAGTAAGCGCGATCGTGCGGGAATTTAAAGCTCCAGGTATCGGTGAGATTAAAGGAGGTGATAAGTCAGCAGAATCTAGTGTGAGTTGGAGCTGTGTTAGGTAGTGGTGATGGTGAGAGTTTGTCTAGTGCTGGGTTCAGCGTGATATTAAAATCCTCCAGCCACACCGCCTGAATCGAAGGATGACGAGTCATATACAGCAAGCCCTCTGTAACTATAGCAGAGTAAAATGGGGGAGGTAAATAGAATGCCATCAAAAGAAAAGGTTCACCATATAGTTTAACAGAAAGAAAAACATATCGCCCCTGCGGGTCAGACTGGACATCACAGATCTCAAAATGTACAGACTTGGCCACCAAGACTGAGACTCTGCGCGCATGGGAGGAGTGGGATAAATGATAGGCCCACCCGATCCATGGCCGGCGGAGTGCCATCTGGAGCCGACCCTCCACGTGCGTCTACACCAGCACCACAATGTCAGCACGCTGTTTTTTGAGAAATGAGAAGACCGCAGATCTCTTCACCCTGTCCCCAAGCCCACGTACATTCCAAGTGAGCAGTTTTATTGAGGCCATATGTCAGACATCAAGAAGATATATCGTGGGACAGTAGAGACTCGCCCCTCCCCTAAGTGTATATGTGGTCCACATTTCAGTTCTAGCATAAAGACATTGTGCATATCACATGAACCTAAGGCTTGCCATCTGTGCATTATCGGCTCGCATTCCATTGTATTGCATTCCATCAAATGAAAACTAACCTCCCCTTCCCCCCTCCCCACCCTGCATCTTTCCCAACTGATGCGGGTATGTGCCCAAAACCAAACATAAGTGACTCCCGGGAGCAGGTAAAAACAAAATGTCCTGCTGTTACTTGAAAAAACTGCAGCGATCAGTCCACATGAATGAAGAGCAACAGGCTCGTCCTGTACCGTGAACAAAAAATACAATATGGGGACAATGGAAGCCAACGTGCTGCAGTCATATAATAAAGGGATGAATGTTCCGGTTGCTGGGGGGCGAAAAATCGCTGTTTTATGCATATGGGATGTAGGACTGATTGTGCTCAGCAATTATAGTCTCCAGGGTACGTCTAGGGATCCACCTTTTAATAGGAAGTCCTAAATGTAGGAGGCTCTCCTTGTAAGTTACAGTGAGGTAGGATAGAAACAGGGGAAGGCAAGGAGGGGTCTCAGGATAGCCCAGGGGTGAGGAGCAGGGGGGGGGGGGTTAAAATAGGTAACATACCAGGATTCAATGCATTTGCGGACTCCCTCGACGGTGCAGTATATGTGAGTAATGATGACAGACGATCAGTAAAGCCGGCGGACACAATCGGCCAGGTCACTCCGCTGCCCTTCTAGAAGGCTCTGGGCGCTCCAACCAATTTAGGACCTCCTCAGGATTCTCAAAGAAGAACACTCGACCATCTCTCTCGACTCGGAGGCGAGCTGGAAACAGCATAGAATATTTAAGATGTTGTAACCGGAGCCTCCTCTTCGCCTCCATGAAGCCCTGGTGGCAGCGCTGTACCTCAGCAGAGAAGTCAGGGAAGATGGCGATCCTGGAGTTTCCAAGGTGGATGTTACCCTTTTCCCTGGCCATGCGTAGCGCGGCATCCCTGTCTTTGTAATTCAAGAATTTCGCTATAAACGTGCGGGGGGAGGTTTGGCAGGCATACGGTGGGCTCTCTCCACCGCCAGGGTAAGTGTCGACAAGAAGGTGCTCCAGGAAGGTGGTGGGATCTTTGCCCTCAGCTCCCTCGGGGAGACCGATGAGCACCTCCTGAGCCGATTCTCCATATCATCTTGCTTGCTCAGGATCTGGTTGATTTGGAGCTGAACTATCCGAGCTGACCTGAAGCGGCGCGATGGCGTCCTCCACCACTCCTATGCGGGTTTCGGCTGTTATGACCCTCTCACAGAGTTTTTGGAAGTCCTGTCGTATAAGCGAGATGTCCACCTTGACCTCCTCAATTTGGGCTGTCAAAGACGTCCGGCAGAGTGTGATCGCCTCAAGCACTTTTGCAGTGTCACTTCCCGGGGGGGCCCGCTCGCTGCATGTGGTGCCGCCATCCTCCCCAGTGCCCTCTTTCTCTTGACGGCGGTATTGATCAAGTTTCGCCAGGGTGGCCTTTGGTATTTTCGGCGGGTCATGGCAAAAGATCTGCGGTGGTCCTCACCCCCACTGTCTCCGGCTAGTTAGGCTGTCCCTGAGGGTAAAGAATTGTGAGCCAGCATGGCCTGGGAGCAGAAATGGTCAGTAAGCTGGGTGAAGCAAGATGGCAGCCGTCCTCTGATACTAGGCCGAAGCCGTGACCCTCCCCAAACAGGTAGCCACGTGTGGGTGATATAGACAGATGGCAGTGGCCACCAGTGTGCAGGGCCTTCAGGGGATCTCACAGGACTGGCGGGGCAGCACTTACTAGGAGGCCGGGTGAAGCAAGATGGCCGCCGCCCTCTGTTGCTAGGCCGAAGCGAAGGCCTTTCATGAATATGGCAGCCACGTGTGGGTGGTGCAGGCAGAGGGTAGTGGCCACCGGTGTGCAGGGCCTTCAGGGGGTCTCACAGGGCTGGCGCTCGGCACTTACCCGCAGGCCGGGTGGAGCAAGATGGCCGCGGACCTCCGGAGTTAGGCCGAAGCCGCGGTCTTTCCTGAATGCGGCGGCCGCCGGAGGGGTCGCCGCTCTGCGGAGGCCGCCGTGCGATCGGATTACAGTGGAGCCGCGGCTGCTAGTGGTCAGCACCCTCAGGTGATCCCACTGGGCCAGTGGAGGATTATGCTGGAGTACAGGATCTTGTGGAAAAGGAGTAATGGATGGAGCACTGCTGACACACGTCCTACTCCATGCTGCGTCAGGCCACGCCCCCCATAGCTTCTGGCTTTAAAAAAAAAAAAATCGGGTGGACCTCCGTTTAAGGTTTGACCTCATATTATTTGGTTTTGGTAAATCTGAAGACAAAAATCTGCAGAAAATTTAATCGGGTGTATGGGGCCTTAGGGTTGCCACCCAGGGCAGATCCGCCCTATACGCGGACCACGCAAGCTGCCGCCGCCACTAGAGGTCCACGGCCGGCGGAGATAATGTCTTCACCGGCCGCCATTTTCCTGAAGACCAGAACAAGAAGGGAGCCCTGCCGAAATAGATCTGCGGCACCGCCCACCATCATCTGTGACCTGTTGTAGGAAGGGGTGGCAGGTGGGCGGTGCCGCAGCTTAATTTCTATATTGTAGCTGGCCGACTCCACCTATAATTTGTTTCCCCTCGCCTCTCGCCTCTGCCTTCAGTTATGGCGGCGCTGCTTCAGTTATGACACCGCTGCTAAGCTATAGAAGGGCCCCAAGGGGGGGGGGCTGGGGGTACACCTGAGATGTAAGGAAGCACTCCGCTGGGGACTACTGAGATGTAAGGAAGCACTTCGCTGGGGACACCTGAGATGTAAGGAAGCACTCCGCTGGGGACACCTGAAATGTAAGGAAGCACTTCGCTGAGGACACCTGAGATGTAAGGAAGCACTCCGCTGGCTGGGGACACCTGAGATGTAAGGAAGCACTCTGCTGGGGACACCTGAGATGTAAGGAAGCACTCCGCTGGGGACTCCTGAGATGTAAGGAAGTTCTCCGCTGGCTGGGGACAGCTAAGATGTAAGGAAGCACTCTGCTGGCTGGGGACACCTGAGATGTAAGGAAGCACTCCGCTGGCTGGGGACACCTGAGATGTAAGGAAGCACTCCACTGGCTGGGGACACCTGAGATGTAAGGAAGCACTCCACTGGCTGGGGACACCTGAGATGTAAGGAAGCACTCCACTGGGGACTCCTGAGATGTAAGGAAGCACTCCGCTGGGGGCACCTGAGATGTAAGGAAGCACTCCGCTGAGGACACCTGAGATGTAAGGAAGCACTCCGCTGGGGACACCTGACATCTAAGGAAGCACTCCGCTGGGGACACCTGACATGTAAGGAAGCACTCATTCCCCTCTCAAAAAGTTGGGAGGTATATAATAACACAGGTTTTGTCTGTGGCTGATTAGGTGGTAATTCAACTTACTTTATGCCTCTTCTGCATTACACTAGCCTCAGAACCTGTGTAATTGTTCAGGTTTAAAGGGATGGGGTATCAACCCTAGCGTAGGGTGACCACATTTTCAAACTACCATTCAGGGACACCCTCCCTTCCCAAAAATCAGCTTGTGCTGTAACGAATAACAGCACAGTGATTGGACACAAGAGGCGGGATTTTTGATTTCTCCAATCACAAGCAGGGTGAAGGATTGAGCTCCTCCAGGCCAGGACAAGTACTGTCAGTGAGTAAAGCAGTGGTGCGGAGGCCTTTTTGGGGGCATCAGATTGGCCCGTGGGGTAGCTGAGTCAGTTTCATTCTGGGACACTGTATTGTTCTGGAATGAATGTGCCCGGGACAGACCTGCAAAATGCGGGACTGTCCCAGGCAATCCGGGACCAGTGTTGCCAACCGTCCATATTTTTACAGACAGTTCGTAAAAATTGCCACTTTTTTCCCCGTTCGTAAATATCCGTAGTTGCGGGAATGTGCCAGTAAAAATAGCCGAGTTTGGTTCGGCTTGGAACTGCGCATGGAGATGGGAGGCAGGGGGGTGATTGGAGGCAGGGGGTGATGGTGGCCGCGGTGGCACCGCAGAGGGGGATGGAGGCAGGGGGTATTAGTGGCAGGGGGTGTTGTGGCACTGCAGAGGGGGATGGTGGCACCGCAGAGGGTGGGGAATGGACACAGGGGTTGTTTTTGGCATCGCAGAGGGGGATGGAGGCAGGGGACGATGGAGGCAGGGGGTGATTGGAGGCAGGGGGCCTGGGGGAGATTGGAGGCAGGGGGAGATTGTGGCTCCGCAGAGGGGGGTGAAGGCAGGGGGTGTTGGTGGCAGAGGGGGATGGAGGCAGGGGGTGATGTGACTAAATAATTTGCCCTTATTATGTGGAAAATAACAAAAATATGTTTTTTTACCTTAATATCTACCTTAAATCACATTGCTATTTGCCTAGCGTACTTGTTTGTAGTTTAAATACTGAAATTTGCACCTAAAAATGTAATTTAGTAACTTTTGTGAAATGCCAGTAAAAACGTGGCTGTGCCAGTAAATTTCCGGTGTCGTGCCAGTAAATTTCAATCTGGTAGGTTGGCAACACTGTCTGGGACACGTGGTCACCCTACCCTAGCGCCGGGATGCTGCATGAATGCTAACCCATGGTGGTGGCATCCAGGGCCTCCTCAGCTGCCACTGTGGTCAAGATTGTAAGTTAGATCCCTTTCACACTGGGGCCGTTTGCAGGCGATATTGCGATAAAAATAGCACCTGCAAACCGACCTGAAACAGCGGCTGATGTTTCTCCAGTGTGAAAGTCCGAGGGCTTTCACACTGGAGCGGTGCGCTAGCAGGACCGCTCCAAAAGTCCTGCTAGCCGCATCTTTGGAGCGTGCTTATTTTTATTTAAACAATATTTTTTTTAAACAATTAGAAGCTGGTTTGGTCTTTAAGGAAACCAAGAAGCCAACAACTAAAGCAGTATCCTATGTAAAGCTCTTTGCTGGTCCCCTTGAAACCCTGTTCTTGCTCTCTTTCCTGCCAAAACTCGGTTCCCTGCAGGAATCATTTCACTAAGTCACCTTGCTGAACAGCAGAAACGCATTATACCGAACAGCATCAGTCAGTCATTTTCCCCAGTGTAGTTAGAAAAGGAGGCCTGTGGGGAATTCAGCTGTGTTTTGTGACTGAGCTTTCATTCATGTTTTTATTTATTTATTACTGACAGCCACAACTAGTAACATTTGTTGTTTATGGGGCTTCCTTGAATGTGATTGGGTACTTTTTGAAAAGTGAATCTTTATCTCATTTAAAGCGGATGTGCCACTAAACAAATATATTAAAAGCCAGCAGCTACAAATACTGCAGCTGCTGACTTTTAATATAAGGACACTTACCTGTCCTGGAGTCCAGCGCCGATTGCAGCAGATGACGAGCCGATCGCTCGTCACCCTGCTGCTCCCCCCTCCATCCACCGTGAGGGAACCAGGAAGTGAAGCGCTCCGGCTTCACTGCCCGGTTCCCTACGGCGCATGCGCGAGTCGCGCTGCGCCTGCCGATTGGCTCCCGCTGTGTGCTGGGAGCCGAGTGTTCCCAGCATACAACGGGGGACGGACGGGAAACAAGGAAAAAACCCGTCTTTTGCCCGCATCGTAGGGCCGGAAGTGGGTGCAGATACCTGTCTGTAGACAGGTATCTGCATCCCCCTCCCCCCTGAAAGGTGTCAAATGTGACACCGGAGGGGGGGAGGGTTCCGATCAGCGGGACTCCACTTTAGAGTGGAGATCCGCTTTAATAAGCTCTGGAGCAATTTCACTTGCAGAGTGAAACTGTCCTTTGCAAAGTTCACAGTCTATTTGCCTTTAGTAAATCAACCCCACTGTGTTATTGCATAGATGTGAATGGGTTCTAAAGAATACTTTACCCCTTCTCCCAGTACCATCTGCATTAGACAGCTATAGCTAAGCTCACATAAATCTTGACCATTTCACTGGCCAAAGACCAGAGCATTTTTTGCGATTCAACTGCGCTTTAACTGACAATTGCGCGGTCGTGCGACGTGGCTCCCAAACAAAATTGACATCCTTTTTTCCCCACAAATAGAGCTTTGTTTTGGTAGTATTTGATCACCTCTGCGCTTTTTTTATTTTTTGCGTTATAAACAGAGCAACAATTTTGAAAAAAAAGCAATATTTTTAACTTTTTGCTGTAATAAATATCCCCCAAAAATGTATAAAACAAATTTTTTTGCTCAGTTTAGGCCGATACGTATTCTTCTACATATTTTTGGTAAAAATAAAAAATGGTAATAAGCGTTTATTGATTGGTTTGCGCAAAAGTTATAGTGTCTACAAAATAGGGGATAGTTTTATGGCATTTTTATTAATATATATATATTTTTTACTAGTAATGGCAGCGATCAGCGATTTTTATCGTGACTGCGACATTATGGCGGACACCTCGGACACTTTTGACACATTCTTGGGACCATTGTCATTTTTACAGCCTCAGTGCTATAACTATGCACTCATTACTGTGAAAATGACACTGGCAGTGAAGGGGATAACCACTAGGTGGCACTGAAGGGGTTAAGTGTGCCCTAGGGAGTGATTCTTTCTGTGATTCTTGCTGTTCCCGATCACAGGGAACAGACAATCAGTGACAGTGTCACTAGGCAGAACGGGGAGATGCATGTTTACACTTGCCTCTCCCCGGTCTGCAGCTCTGTGACCCGATCGCAGGAAACCGGCGGACATCGGGTCCCGCGGGCACGGTTACGGAGCACGCGGCAGGGGCGCGCGCGCCCGCACGGCGGGGATTTCAAGGCGACATATATATACGTCACTTTGCCCAGCCGCTCTGTTCTGCCAACTTATATCTACAGGAGTCGGTCGGGAACCGGTTAAAGTGTCACTAGATTCACATCATAAAAAACTATTGATAAATGGTGTATTACATGCTTTTCATACTCACTCAGTCATGATGAGATCCGTTTTCTGTATTCTGCAGAAAACCTGGTTGATCCTGCTGCTCTCTATCTCCACCTTCTGTTCATGTCCCCAATTCAGCTGGATTTTGCAGCTGTGGTGGCAGCTGTGCACATGCTCAGTTTTTAGTGAGTTTCTATGCTGATGATTTTCTCCCTATCACATCTGGGCAGCACATGTGACTATAGAATCTCACATGTGGGCATATACACAGTGGTAGATGACAGCCCTTTCCCTCCCTCCTCCTCCATGCTCACTAACCAGCTAAATACTATGGGGGCCAAGATATTACATGTAAATTAATGGTGGCTTCACCTCCCTATTATTCTAAGACAGAGGCTGGAGGGGTGGGGTGTTTGCCCCCTGTCATGGGACAGGGGGCAAACTAATAACTGCATTGAAATTACAATTATTCTAATCCTATTTTTCTCATCCCTTCTACCCTCAGAGGAACCCGTTGAATAATTTTCAGGTCTGAGGGAACCTTTGCTAAGTATTGTCCTACGGTGGTCATTGTGAAAAATACCTTACATTGGTTGTCAGTGGGAAGAATGGCCCCCGACAGTGGTGGTCAGAATGTCTCCCTATAGCTATCCAAAAAGCCATCTCCAATTTTCTTTGCTGCAATTTTCATCATTACGACATGACATTTGCTCCTGGTTACATTTACTCTACATAGCAGTAGAGTGAAATCTTGTCTTGCTGGTTGTAGCAGCATTGATGAGTTGTAGCCACAAGCCATGTCTTTGTAGGAAAAAAAAATAATGAAACCAGTTCTAAAAGGATAAATTGCGTCTTGAAGAGAAAAAAGCTTTTAAGTACTTAGGTGGCCAGAATGTCACAGCCAGCTAAAAAGATCATCGATGTCATGCCACTTGAGGTCAATTAACCATAGCTCAAGGAACCCCTAGAAAACTCTGGAGGTACCCTGGTTGAGAACAACTGTTTTAAAGCAGTGTTAAGCCCAAAACCAAACATATATAGCTGGATTCAGGTAGGGGCGCGCATCTTTGTGGCGGCGTAGCGTATCGTATTTACACTACGCCGCCGTAAGTCAGAGAGGCAAGTACTGTATTCACAAAGTACTTGCCTCCTAAGTTACGGCGGCGTAGCGTGAATAGGCCAGCGTAAGCGCGCCTAATTCAAATGAGGATGTGGGGGGCGTGTTTTTTGCATATTAACTGTGACCCGACGTGATTGATGTTTTTACGAACGGCGCATGCGCCGTCCGTGTACATATCCCAGTGTGCATTGGTCCAAAGTACGTCACAAGGACGTATTGGTTTCGACGTGGACGTAAATTATGTCCAGCCCTATTCACGGACGACTTACAGCTAGTCCAGCTATTTGGATATATATTCCCAATTAAGGGATGGGGCGTGGGACTGTACAAATGCAATTTGGGTGCAATTTGTCCAAACGATTATCAATAGGTAAGAGATAATAATAATAGCTCTGGAACCACAGAAACCATACACCATGGACAAAACTTGTATATATAAAAAATCATTTTATTATAATTTGTCACATTACTACATACAGGCGAAGCTAAAAGGCATGATCATATGAAAAATTGTATTTCACCATTAGTAGAAATGAATACTGTTATATACAGTGGGTCCGACATGTTTCGCCCATTCGGGCTTCCTCAGGGACATATATGTGTATAAAACAATCTATGAATGAATGAAAATATAAATGTAATGAAATACTGCAAACATATAGTCATACAAGATATACAGAACAAAAAATGTGTTGAAAACATAATTGCAATTGCATAAATATAATATGCATAAGCATCTATCACAAAAAAGAAGTATATCACAAAAGGTATTTTACTCAAAAAATGATGAAAAAAATATACGAAAAAGAAATAAGGAGAAAAAAATGTAATTATTAATGTCTGTCGCTATTCCCCAAACACACATATATTCAGAGTAAGTATGTACCTCAATGATGATCGTGATCAAAAGGCCACAGATGGGTCTGTCAAAAGTTGCCAGATGGATTGCAAGGTGCGGCTGGATCAAAAAAAGCGGGTCATATGAAGCCCGTCAGTCCTACTGGGGAGCATATGGAGGCAGTTTAAATTGTAGTAATATTTTGGAACTGGAATTTAAATCACTAGGTAAAGTGCAAAAGTGAAAAAGGAAAGAATGAGAAAGCATGTTTAATCAATTATGTAATGAATAATATTAAGGGATAATGAGTGCACCTATAGTTGGGCATTGTCAAAGAATATGAATGGTGATAATATTAATAAAAATATTATATTAATTTACGAGATATATAATTATATACTGTAGCTTGTTTACTTACTATTATCTAGATTAAAACCATGTTGAAAAGACAATGATAAATGGGGAACCTCCCTAATTTAATTACAATAAATAATTGAGTAGATGACAAGCAGCGCAGGTCCAGGTATTTGCAGCTAATGAATATTCATAGTTACATTGTATAAACTTGTGATGTGTATTGTTGCCAATTAACCTCTTCCCCACCGCGCCATAGCGAAAATACTGCCACAGCGCGGTGGAGTTATTCCGGGACGACGTCCCTGGGACGTCCTCCCAGAATCCTTCACTCGCGCGCCCCCTGGGGCGCGCTCGCGGAATCATCTGTGAGCGCCGGGTCTAGAAGACCCGGCGCATCACAGATCGCGGTAAATCGCCGCTGATAGCGGCGGTTTACCACGTGATCGCTCCGTCAAATGACGGAGCGATCACTTGTAAACAAACCGGCGTCATGTCATGACGCCGGTTCCTCCCTCTCCTCTCTGTACCGATCGGTACAGTGTGAGAGGAGAGGGGGGAGAGCGGCAGCAGCAGCAGCTGCTGTGGGATGGATCTGTGACACATGCAGTCACAGATCCATCCCTCCCTCCCTGTGCAATACTCTGCAATTAACCCCTCATACTCTGCAATACTCTGCAATTAACCCCTCATACTCTGCAATACTCTGCAATTAACCCCTCATACTCTGCAATTAACCCCTCATACTCTGCAATACCCCATACCCCCCATACTCTGCAATTAACCCCCCATACTCTGCAATTAACCCCCCATACTCTGCAATTAACCCCCATACTCTGCATTTAACCCCCCATACTCTGCATTTAACCCCCCATACTCTGCAATTAACCCCCCATACTCTGCAATAACCCCCCCATACTCTGCAATAACCCCCCCCATACTCTGCAATAACCCCCCCATACTCCGCAATACCACCCAATACTCCGCAATACCACCCAATACTCCGCAATACCTGCTAATATGACAGAAACGATTTTTTTTTACAGAATTTTCAGTGTTTTTTCTTTTATAGCGCAAAAAATAAAAATCGCAGAGGTGATCAAATACCACCAAAAGAAAGCTCTATTTGTGGGAAAAAAAGGACAAAAATTTCAGATGGGCACAATGTTGTATGACTGAGTAATTGTCATTCAAATTGTGAGAGCACCGAAAGCTGAAAATTGGTCTGGTGAGGAAGGGGGTTTAAGTGCCCAGTGGTCGAGAGGATAATGAGAGAAAGAAAGAAAAAGAAAGAAAAAGTATTATATAAACTTACGTAGAAAGATTTCCATTGACCTGAATAAGGTTAGGGGAAGCCGATGTACAACTGGCACACACAGCAATGTACTGATTGACACCGGGTACACAAGCCGAACTGGCGATCTAAAATATATATATGTATGTTTTTTATTTTTTATTTTTGTATATATTAATGTGCACAGTACAATATATACTGCAGTCAAAAAATGGGGTTAGAAGTAGCAGAGGTGAATGCAATAAAGTACCTCTTATTGCGTCTCCTGAAGGAAAGGTGTTGATAAGCACTCCAATCCTCAAGGGAATACGATAGGAGGCCACTACCGCAGCGGACCATACACTATGTCAGATAGAAAGGAAGAAAAAACACACAGAAAAAAAAATCTGTATGTAATGAAATATGCATTGAGTTGCACATGTAATATAAGAATATATGTCTCATTTACAAACAGGGAAAGAGGTATAGACAAAAATGGCGAATGGCAAGGAGAGAAGCAAGAGTGTTACCTTAGTATGACAGCTGGTGTGCACACGGTCTACCCCTGATGGCCTGAGCGGCTTGTCTGTGCTAGAAGGACTCCTAATATACTCCCCCAGCGTTCTGACGTAGCACACGTCTGAACGCTGGAGTGGGCGGGTTAAGTGCGACAGAGGAGGTGTGTGAAATACACCTCCTATGAGAGCCGTGCCGAACTGCCGCTCATGTCTGTGATGACAGGGCGCGATGACACGCCCCTTGGGCGGGATATGAAACGAAGGTCCGTCTCAATGTTGGCATATCATCCGCACGGCGATAATAGCACTTAAGGTGGGGTGAGCACAGCACCATGGCCTCCGCCATGGTTCAGAGCTGATTCAGCATCTGGTGGTCACCCAACTTGTAGGACTGACAGGCAAAACAGAACAACACGCTAGTTTGATCCGTGAATGGCCGTTACATGAAGGAGTTACTGGGCATGTTGATGATGGCAGTGCAAGTAGAAAATTGAAACGATCACCAAAGGATACAGTGAAAATCTCTGTGCATGTAAAGAGGAACAAATAACAACAGAAAAAAATAATAAAAATCAATGCAGCGAATATAAATATAAACTTACAATGTCAGAGATTGAGATTACATAATTCCTCAGAGGGATGTCATCAAAAATGCAATGAGTATACATCCTGTAATGGTGACACCCCTTTAGAATGGGAGATATGTTAACCCTTTACTTAATTATTAAATGTTACTATTAAAGGCATGGTATTTTTTACTCGTTTTCGTAATGTAATACTACTAAAGAAGACTGAGATTGGGAGATAAAAAAATATATTAATAAATGAAACCAGACCCAACCGCCCTATCTAATAGGAAAGTGGGTTGGAGCTTAAGGAAACTTCGGTAAATCCATCGGATCTACCGCAAATTGGGGGAGTGGAAGGATGACATGTATCAGGAAGGAAAGGGCCACAGGGTGGCAGATGTAAAAAGAACCACCGTGATGAAATATGGTTCATATTGGCAAGGAGCGAAGATTAAACACTTTTTCCTCTGATGTTAGGGTCTAGACTAACATAAATGAATAAATAAATAAGATGGATATACAGCGTACAGAATATTGGAAGCATACAGAGTGACAATGACCTTTTGCAAATTATAAGAAAGGTTTATAACTCATACTATCATTAAGGCCTGGATATATGGTGGCCCTTAGGGTATAAATCCATCGGGCTTCTAATTGCAGAAGACGTTAGTCCACCTCACCCCCTCTCTCGTTGGGTGCAATATGGGCAAGAGCAAAAAAGCCCATCATGCCTACGTCATGACCATGGAGAAGCCCCATGTGTCTGCTGATTGGAGTTTCAAGTAGTTTTTTGTTTACTGCCGACGCGTGGTCGCGTATCCGACTATACCCACTCCGGCTGGAGTGGCGAAGTAAAGTTGACGTAGAAAGCAGGATTGTTTTCCATATCCCTTCTAAATTGTAAGCTCTAACAAGCAGGGCCCTCTAATCCCCCCTGTATTGATTCGTATTGTGACTGTACTGTCTTCCCTGATGTAAAGCGCTGCGCAAACTGTTAGCGCTATATAAATCCTGTATAATAATAATAATATCCAGTTAGACCTGAATCTGCTGTTTCCTATTTTGCTATCCCTTCACCCTTCTACTACTTATCGTTTTTACCCGGCTGGGTAATAAAAGCACAGAAAAGACATGGGACATTGACTTTACTGCAGTACCCTAGACGGTGGAGATACAGGGGTAACATGCCACCCAAAACAAACCAGCAGCTACTTCAGGGGTAGTGCTACAGGACCATCAGGGGTTTGCACTACACTCTATGCAACATTAATAAAAAAAGTTTTGACTTTAAATACACTATAAGCAGATTTATAAAATCCAAAGAAAAAAAAAATGTTAACATTCTACAAGTGATCAGACTGGTTGTTATAAAGGGACAACTCCACTTTTGCTCCACTTTTCATCATTAGGCCTCGTTATGAAATTTGCTCCTGGTCACAAAATCATGTCTTGCTGGCTGTAGCAACATTCCAGAATCATAGCCTCAAGCCAAGTTTGTGTAGAAAACAAAAATCAAACTAGTTCTAAACACACAAATCACATCTTTAAAGGCAAACGACCCTTTACATATTTTACGTGTCATTTTAACACCTTCGTAAACAACTCTTGACTGCTGCAAAGCTTAGGCTTGTCTTAACCCCCTTTATTTAAAACACAACAAAACCTTGCCCCCCATACCCCCCCCCCCCCAAGAAGACACATAGACCACATTAAGGTGGAAGTAGGGCAAGGCCACAGCTTTATTGAACATAAGTATAATAACTTTCAAAATACCAGTAACCATGCCAGTCACGGTTATACCGTGAGCATATACAACAAACCGTATAGTCTAAGAGGCCTGCCTCCACCATCAGTGCGAGGCAGGCATTAAACTGACCTGTAATTAAACTCGAGGGCATAGCCCATAAAGTAATGCCAACTGCTGGCAAGGTAAAACTGCCAAGAAGCTGTGACGAAAACACACAACGGGCGGCTGGGTGGACAACTTGTGTGACGTCAAATTCTCCCGAGAGTAGAGAGGCGTGCCTCTGCGTAGCCTTTTGTAGAGTCTTGACTCCACCCAATCACCTCGTTCCATTGTAGCCAATCCCCCAAAGGAGCCACTCCGACTCACTGATTATGTTGATGCCCTGCTTAGTTGCCAAGCATCCAGCAGTCAAGGCTTCCTTTCCTTAGAGCAGGGCGGGTCAAGGGGCCTTCATTAAAGGGAATCTGACAAATAGTACTTTTTTCAAAATTCTGTGATGGAAGCTGCCATTTCCAGCTAGTAAGGTGAAACGTTGTACACTTCGGTCATCCAATAATGTGCTTGCAAAAAAAAAGCCTGTTTTGTTAAGTTTTTTTAACATGTTTAGTTATTCAAAATGAATGAAGATTCACCTTATTTAATAACAGTCACATGCTAGTATACAGCCTCTACTGCTTTCGTAAACTAATCTTAGTGTTCTAGGACAATGAAGTTCAGTTACATTATCTCTGCTGTGGAAAAGCATATGTCAACCTGAACTCTGACCTTCCCCTACAGTTGCAATCACATGACCAAATGCCTAGGCCAGTGATGGTGAAACTTGGCACCCCAGATGTTTTGGAACTAGATTTCCCATGATGCTCTTGTACTCTGCTGTGTAGTTGAGCATCATGGAAAATGTAGTACCAAAACATCTGGGATGCTAAGGTTCTCCATCACTGGCCTAGGCTATTGGTTAAGTAAGCAGCACTGAAGAGTATCCAAGACAGCATTTTCTCCATTAAACACTTGCCGACAGCCTACCGCATATTTATTGCATATTTACTGGTAGGTCAGCTCTGTTGCACGAAATCATGTACCTGTACATTATTTCATGCAATAGCCACTGGGCACGCTAATTGAACACAGGAGATGCCAAACAGTGGGTCCGCCAGACCCGATGTCCATGTCCACCCTGCGATCGTTCCCGGGAGAGGCAAAATGTCAATCTGTTGACACTCTCTCTTAATTCAGGCCCTAAGGTCGCCCCCATGAGGCCACATGGCAGAAGGTGCCAGGGGAGGCAGCAGCCTCTGCCCTAGCTGGTGCAATCATCTCCTGTGAAAAAATTAATGCTCAGTGCATCTAAAAAATAAATACCCTCTCCCAGCATCCTCTAGGGCTTCCCTCCCTGGGAACAGCTGAAGTGGCATCAATATTCATGCTGTGTTCTGCATAGCATCCATCTATTCATTCAGAACCTTCCTAGGTTACTTGGATACAGAGGGGGCCAGAGACAGACCCAACCAGCAGCTGAGCACACTGAGCAGGCTACACTAATCAATCACAGATCTCTGTTAAGCAGAGAGCTAAGTACATTTCCAGAGTATATTTTCTGTTAAGCAGGAGAATTAAAACAATATTACACTAATCCTAGCACCTACTCCTAGTAAATATGCACTTTCTTTTCCTGGATGAGAGTCATGAATTGCTATGGTGTGGGCAAGCCAACTGCCATCCCCATAGCATCAAATGATGCCATACATCCTGGCCCTAAAGTGTCAATAGTCATTATGGTTTAGGAGCTTGGCTTGTCAGCACCATGACATCTTATGACATGGTGCAAACTGGGTCCCGTGCTTACAGCACCCAAGGGGAACCCAAATGGCACCTAGGTTGATAAACAATGTACTAGCAGTATTGACCATGTGCTTATAGCAGGCAGACACTCCCACTTTCAGCAAGTGCACCAGCCTTGCCTGCCTTTAAAATAGCTCCTAACTGTCTTATATCGGGGGACTGTCCCTGATTTGGAACAAATTCCCTCTTTTTAATTTCTAAATTGCAGCATTTGTTAATTTCAATAGCCAGCATAAAATAAAATTAGTGTTAAAAAAAAACACTCTGCCTTAAGGGAGGCGTGTCAGGGGGTGTATCCTATGCTTACATACTTTTGCTAATAGGTGTCCCTCATTCCCATCTCAGAAAGTTGGGATGTATGCTTTAAGCAGATATAAAAGAGAGGAGGAGGAAGAATCAATACCAGGAGCCAATATGTGTGCTTCAGTGCAGGGATCATGCTGCTACCAGAGAAAGCCGAGTTACTGAGAGATGAGCATATTGGTGTGCTACTTTTCCTTTCACTATTCATTCACAGGGAGGGGACAACATCTGTAAGTGAAAGTGAAACTACAGCAGAGAAAAAAATGGTCTTGTTCCCTATCAGCCAGGACTGTGCTTTGTTTATAAAGCGTAGGACTGGATGGACAGAAATACAAATCCTTTGGCATCTAAAGCAGTTATAATATATGTATTACATTTCTATATTTGGGGGCACAAGAAACGAGATGTTAAAGGTGCCAAAAACAAATTTACAACATATTCATTTAGAGTAAAAAATACAAATTTGATTAAATAACAAGTTTAAAATAATGATAAACATTGTACAATTCATATAACAGTACAGCCACTTCTGCTCTACGTGTTTTGCACCAAAGAGCTTCCTCAGGAGTTTTCGGACTGCTGCATAGAATGGATGCTATTGATGAAAGAAGATAAACACTTGTAAATGTTTATAATAAACTGTATATACATAATATTATTACGGATATCACATAGTCATATTTTATTTGTAGAATTGTCAGTTTTGCCTGGAGCAAAACTATAATGCAGAGCAAAAGAAAATAAGTATTCTGCAGTAAAGTTTGAAGAAAATGTCTCAAAACTCAACGTACAAATTTGTTTTGAAGGTGCCTGTTTTCCTCTCAGCAAAATTAGATTCACTTTTTGCTGAGAGAACAGGCCCCCGCAGGTCAACGCTACATTGCAACATTTTTTTTTTATTGCCAAATATTATTAGGAAGTCCTATTTGCTTCTGCACTGAAGATACCAACAAGGCCATGCTGGTGCACCCGTTTAAAGCAAGCACTGAGCTGAATCTTAGCAGCTCCTCATTTTAAAATCAATATCTTCTATAACAACCACACACAATACACTGTAGTGATGCCATTACTTATTTATCAATACAGTAGCCCAATAACATCTAAGAAAATAATAATATATACAATGAGACGTCGGGCCTCTAGATACCGCAGTGAGAAGTGGAAGAGCATAGATGAACATCTCCAGCATACAAATGAAAATTGGATTGTATCTTTCCCCTCCCAAAAAAGCTGCAGCTTCCTGTGGCAGGCGGTAAAAATGATATAGGGAAGCAATCCGTAGCCCTGGACAGATTTAATAAAGCATTCAAGTAAAGAAAACACTTTTATCTTTTCCAAGGATCGCTGTTATATATCGTGAATCAAGTGGAACAGGCTGTCAGGGTCAAACAGGTACAGTTGTGACTGACGGCCGAAATTGATGCTGAAACCCACCTACTTAGGAAGTCACTAGCCTAAAGAACTGTGGCAATAAGTCTTCTACTCACCGGAGCTCCAAGTGTAATTGTATTGTTCTTTTACCTTTTTGTGTTGGTTTATATCTCTTCAAGGGAAACGATGGCCTTTTAGTTAGTGTGGACAACTGAGATTAAATGTATAATGGTTTTGTACTTATATTTTTTTATGCACTATGGGGGAGAGGAGGCAAAGGTCACCTCTTCTTCTAAATTCCAGCTCCACTATGTACCAATATAGCATTAACACCTTACCGCCCAGCTTATAGCAGAATGACAGCTGGGTGGTGGCTTAAAGGAGTTGTAAAGACAGAGGGCTAGATTCAGCAATGAATTACACCGGCGTATCTATAGATACGCCACGTAAATTCAAAGCTGCGCCGGCGTATCTTTTTTTCTGTATTCAGAAAGCAAGTTCCCCCGACATTAGCCTAAGATCCGACTGGCGTAAGTCTCTTACACCGTCGTATCTCGTTTCCAACGTAGAATATGCAAATGACCTAGATACGCCGATTCACAAATTTACGTACGCCCGGCGCTATTTTTTTACGTCGTTTACGTTAGGCTTTTTCGGCGTAAGGTTACTCCTGCTATTAGGAGGCGCACGCAATGTTAAGTATGTCGTTCCCGCGTCGAAATTTGAATTTTTTACGTCGTTTGCGTAAGTCGTTCGCGAATAGGGCTGGACGTAATTTACATTCACGTCGAAACCAATACGTCCTTGCGGCGTACTTTGGAGCAATGCACACTGGGATATGTACACGGACGGCGCATGCGCCGTTCGTAAAAAACGTCAATCACGTCGGGTCACCAAGAATTAACATAAAACACGCCCCCTCATCCACATTTGAATTACGCGCGCTTACGCCGGCCCTATTTACGCTACGCCGCCGTAACTTAGAAGGCAAGTGCTTTGTGAATACAGCACTTGCCTCTCTAACTTACGGCGGCGTAGCGTAAATACGATACGCTACGCCGCCGTAACATTGCGCGCCCCTACCTGAATCTAGCCCAGAAGCTTTTTTATCTTAATGCATTCTATGCATTAACCACTTAAAGGAGTTGTAAAGGAAACATTTTTTTTTTACCGAAATGACTGTTTACAGGGTATGGAGACATAATAGTTAACTGATTTATTTTCAAATTGATTAAAAATAGATAAAAATCAATCATATAATGTACCTTTAGTTTCGTTTTTGCATCTAGTTTCGTTTTTGCATGTTATCCTGCCTCTGTGCTAGACAGAGCCATAGAGCAGTGATGGTTTGGAAAATTAAACTAGAATCTCCCAGTACTGTGGTCATCAGGAAACAGACAACCAGGAAGTGTCTGTTCGCTCGTGCTCACGCATAAACATCACAGAGCGCGAGCGAAGCCGAGCCTTGCCGAATGTACCCGAGTGTACTGCACTCGGTATATGTCGGCGGAGGCGTTCGAACTGAGCGTGGGAAGCGGGTACTCGACTTGAGGCGCACGCTGGAGAAGCCGGGAGGACACCACTGAGGCCGCAGACGGACGCCGGACCGGACAATGGACGCTGGGAAGACACCAAAACTGTAAGTAATAAAATCATATAACATTTTTTTTTACAGGAATTTCGGGGGCAACTTTAGGGGTGCTCGGTATACGTGGGAGCGCGCTATACCGCGATAAATACGGTATTCCTTTAGTGATCCTTTAAGCCCCAAGCCTGTTTTTCAGACTCGGTGTTTACAAACAAGTTTTTTTTTGCTTGAAAATTACTTAGAACCCCAAACATAATAAAACATTTTCTAACACCCTAGAGAATAAAATGGCGGTCATTGCAATATTTTTTGTCACACCTTATTTGCGCAGTGGTCTTACAAGCGCACTTTTTTTTTAATATAAAAATAAGACAGCAGTAAAGTTAGCCCAATTTTTTTATATTGTGAAAGATAATGTTACGCCAAGTAAATTGATACCCAACATGTCAGGCTTCAAAATTGCTCGTGGAATGGCGTTAAACTTTTATGTGGGGGCACTTTAAGAGGGGAGAGGACTTGTTCTAGCGGAGGGGGGGTCAGATATGTGCTGGGGGATGCTTTGGGAAGGGAGAGAGCTGCAGCTAGCAAGGGGGGTCAGATATGTGCTGGGGGAGGCGCTTTGGGAGGGGAGAGGGATAGTGCAAGATGGGGATGGGGGGTCGGATATGTGCTGGGGGGTGCTTTGTGAGGGGAGAGGGCTAGTGTAAGGGGAGGTATGGCAGTCGAATATGTGCTGGAGGGTGCTTGGGGGGTCGGATATGGGCTGGGGGGTGCTTTTTGAGGGGAAAAGGCTAGTGCAAGGGGGGTCGGATATTGCTGGGGTGGGCGCTTTGAGGGATCGGATATAGATATGTGCTGGGGGTTGCTTGGGGGGTAGGATATGTGCTGGGGGGTCCTTTGTGAGGGGAGAGGGCTAGTGCAAGGGGGTCGGATGACTCAGCCTCACGATTGAGAAATGCACCACAAACGCACCAAAAAGCACTGTAAAAAAAAACACCACGCTTCTTTTGAATGAATGCTGTGCATAGGGCAGCCCATCCAAGTGACTGGGCTGCCCTATGCGTAATGAGTGAGAACGCTACAAAACACCAAAAAAATAACACATGCGGGAATGTGAGTTCCCACCACACAGAGATGTAAACAGGGCCTGGCAGCTGAGTGTCCCCATCCACTTCACCCTATGCACTTGTATACAATTGGACACTATGCAATCTGATTGTACAATCTCTGTACAATTTACTTCAGATTTACCAGAGCTATGGAATAGTATGACCCACCTGAACAATATATTCAATTTGTAGAAAATCAGACAGGC
Source organism: Rana temporaria (assembly GCF_905171775.1). Classification (NCBI taxonomy): domain Eukaryota; kingdom Metazoa; phylum Chordata; class Amphibia; order Anura; family Ranidae; genus Rana; species Rana temporaria. Next base: position 354,601,843 of record NC_053491.1, read on the forward strand.
CTTTGCACTACATAGCTAATGGGAGATCTAAAGGAGATTGTACAATCAGATTGTACATAAAATGGGTGGAAGGTGGTATAGTAGCCACTTCCGGACCGCCTGCCGACAATGTACTGTGCCCAGGCCCACCCCCCCACCACCACACCCATTGTGATTTTACACAGCGGGTATCTGTGCACAACTCCTGGCCAATAATTCATGGCCGACCCTGTTGATCAGCTGTGTCCAATCACAGCCTAGAGCCCTATGTTGACAATCAAAACAGGGCTCAGTACAGAGGGAATAATCTCTCTCTTTCTTATCCCTGCAAAGGGAAAGAAACAAAGATGTGTTAGTAAAGCACATAATACAAACATTACACACTGTTTGGCACACATTTAACCCTTTGATCACCATAGATGTTAATCCCTTACCAGCCAGTGTCATTAATACAGGGACAGTGTATATTATTAGCACTACTCACTGTATTAAGGTCAGTGGCAGTTAGTCAGTCCCCCCCAAAGTCAATTTGTGTCAGATTTCCCATCACAGTCCCAATATAAGTTGTTGACCACCCCCATTAGTAGTATAAAAAATACAAAAAAAAAAAAATCCAGTATACACAGTATACCATAGTTTGTAGGCACATTGGGCCAGATTCTCGTAGATGGGCGTAAAACTCCGCGGGCGTAACGTATCTCATTTACGTTACGCCGCCGCAAGTTTTACAGGCAAATGCTTTATTCACAAAGAACTTGCCTGTAAAGTTGCGGCGGCGTAGCGTAAATCACCCGGCGCAAGCCCGCCTAATTCAAATTAGCCGGGTAGGGGGCGTGGAATTTAAATTAAGCGCATTCCCGCGCCGAACGTACTGCGCATGCGCCGTCCGGAAAATATCCCAGGGTGCATTGCTCCAAGGACGTCATTGGTTTTCGACGTGAACGTAAATGGCGTCCAGCCCCATTCACGGACGACTTACGCAAACAACGTAAATGTATACATTTCGGCGGGGGAACGACGGCCATACTTAACATTGGTTGCCCCTCATATAGCAGGGTCAACTTTACGCCGCGCAAACCTAACGTAAACTTCACTGCGTCGACCACGCGTACGTTCGGGAATTCGCGTATCTAGCTAATTTGCATACTCGACTGGGAAAATGACGAAGGCAACACCTAGCGGCAAAAAAAAAATTGCAAAAAAAGAGCCTTACACCTGTCGGATCTAATGGATATCTATGCGTAACTGATTCTAAGAATCAGTCGCATAGATACGACGGCCCAGATTAGGACTTACGACGGCGTACATGGCGTTGCGCCGTCGTAAGCCCTTTTTGAATCTGGGCCTTTAACTTTAACTCAAACCAATCAATATACATTTATTGAAATATTTTTTACCAAAGACATGTAGCAGAAATTATTTTGGCCCAAATTTATTAAGAAATTCAATTTTTTTTATATAAAAAATACCTGGAGCGTGACGATCTCCCGTTCTGAACCCTGCTATAGCCACCTCCCCTCTGATTTCACTCTTCTTCAACGCGGGTTCTGATTGGTCGGCACCATCCATGTGATGGCGCTGACCAGAATGCTCCTAACCGTACCTCCTGGATTTCGAAGCCCCGGACCCGTGACTTTAGCAGGGCTCAGAACGGGAGATCACTGCGCTCCAGGTTAGCGGGACTTGGGGGGGGGGGGGGTGAGTGGTGAGGAGGGGGTCCTGTGTGAGTACACCTTACAATTTTTTCTGTAAGTGTGAACTTACCGTCTGAGTAAATTAGGATCAAAATATGTAATTGCTTGTGAATCACACAATTGGCTGAACAGAATCAAGGCCAGTGCAAGGATTTTTGTCTACTTAGGCGAAGGTGCATTTCTGGGCCTGCAGGTGGGACAGTGGAGCCCAGTGAACATGGCGGGGAGGGGGGTGGTGGAGGAGGCAGCACTGTAAAAATCCGAATCCCCAGCAAGAGGCTGGGGATTCAAATTTTTCCGCCTATCCTGGCACCCTAAGGCAGCTGCTTAAAGGGGTTATAAACCTTCCTGTCTTTTCACCTTAATGCATCCTATACATTAAGGTGAAAAAAACATCCGATAATTACCGGCCCCCCAGCCCCCCTGTTTACTAACCTGAGCCCTCGAAAGTCCTGCTTCGAGAACGCGCTGGCTTCTCAGCTCTTCTCGGCCCAGGCTTTTCGGCTCTTCATTGGATAGATTGATAGCAGCACAGCCATTGGCTCCCGCTGCTGGCAATCAAATCCAATGATGCGGGCGCCAGGTGGCGGGGCTGAGTCCGGCATTCATGTCTATGGAAGCAAATTCTGGACTCATGGTGCGCCCGCAAGGTAACCCCCTTGGGAAAGCGCTTCCCAGAGGGAGTTATCTGATGTGGGGAGGAGCCAAGACACCCGCCTAGGGACCCTAGAAGACGAGGTTCGGGGTCACTCTGTGCAAAACAAGCTGCACAGCGGAGGTAAGTATGACATGTTGTTTAAAAAAAAAAAATTCCGAACTGTTACAATCACTTTAAGCCGCCTTATGGTAGCACTGGCCCTGAACAGAATTACATATCCTTTGACAGATAAAACATTTACATAGTTTCATTTCAACTCTGTATTTAGCTACTTGCCTAGCTCAAGCTTGTCCCAGTATAGTTGAGCTTTTATTGGAAGCAGGCATGCTAATGATGTAGGTGTGTGCTGTATTCATCTTAAAGCCAGGGTTAGGCTGCTTTCACACTGGGGCACGGTAAAGTGCTGTCATTTTTGCGGAGGTATTCGGCTGCTAGCGGGGCGCTGCAGAGGCGCTTTGCCGGTGGTTCAGCCGCGCTGCCCATGTACACACCGCTCCTTCAGCACTTCAAAAATGTGGTCAGCCCGGTCTAGTGCTGGAAGGGTCCTGTGTGCTGACTGGAACCCGTTCTCAGCCTGGGATCTTCGCGGTCGGCCCCTGCAAGTGCGGGAAGGGTCCTGGGTGCCAGAGACCTCGCCGGCCAGCTCGGACCGGCCCTTTCGATTCCCACCTCCATCTTCCGCCCTGGTGGGCCGGCGCCCGTGGGCCAGGCCTCCTGGCCTGACTCTACCTGGGGGGGAGAAGCCTGCTCATATTACAGGTGCTATTTTGAGCACCTGAAAAACACCCCAGTGTGAAAGGGGTCTTAGAGCTTCGGACCCCACCCTCCCGATGGGGTCAGTGATAGCAAAGAAACCATGAGAGGTGCACAGCGGGTAAACACTGTCCCGGCGCATCGCTGAACAGCCGATGCGTGTACCTGGCGGCCGCGATGTCCGCCGGGTACACGCAGGGACGTGGAGCTCTGTGTGTAAACACAGAGCTCCACGTGCTGCCAGAGGAGAGGAGACCGATCTGTGTCCCTTGTACATAGGGACACAGCATCGGTCACCTCCCCCAGTCACCCCCCTCCCCCCACACAGTTAGAACACACCCAGGATACATATTTAACCCCTTCCTCACCCCTTAGTGTTAACCCCTTCCCTGCCAGTCACATTTATACAGTAATTAGTGCATTTTTATAGCACTGATCGCTGTATAAATGTGAATGGTCCCAAATTTGTGACAAAAGTGTCCGATACGTCCGCTGCAATATCGCAGTCCCAAAAAAAATCGCAGATCGCTGCCATTACTAGTAAAACAAAAAATAATAAAAAAAAAAATCATAATTCTGTTCCCCATTTTGTAGGCGCTATAACTTTTGCACAAACCAGTCGCTTATTGCAATTTTTTATTTTATTTTTACAAAAATACATCGAAAAATATGTATCGTATACGTATATTTTTAAAAAAAAATTGGGATATTTATTATAGCAACAAGTAAAAAATATATATATATTTTTTTAAATTGTCGCTATTTTTTTGTTTATAGCGCAAAAAAAAAAACCCCGCAGAGGTGATCAAATACCACCAAAATAAAGCTCTATTTGTGGGGAAAAAAGGATGTCAATTTTGTTTGGGAGCCACGTCGCACGACCGCGCAAATGTCAGTTATAGCGAGGCAGTGCCGGAAGCTGAAATTTCGCCTGGGAACGAAGGGGGTTTATGTGCATTACGCATTACGCATTACTGTGTGGAGTTACAGACAGAAGAACAGTAGGGGATTTCTCAGAAGAAATAAGGACATTTAAAAGCAAAATGGAAGGATGAGGTAAGTGAAGGAGGACTGCACTAAGGTAAAGGAAGCTATTTAGGAAAAAAAAATAATTCCTTTACAACCCCTTTAATCTAAGTTTTCTATAATCCAATATTGCCAGATTTAGCAGATGTTTCCCAGTTCCTGTGGGCAGGTTTGAGGCCTCTTGATGCTTAAAGTATAATTCCTGTCAAAACTGTCTTTAATTGTTAGTTTTTTCTATATGTGAGGTTGCTTAAAGAATTTGTGAGGGTGCTTGAGCACCCCCAAGCTCCTATCTGGCGCCGCCCCTGAATCCAGAGACAAAACTGTGGACAGACTTGGTCCGGGGACATTGTCCTCAGCCCAGGGATGTCTTGTCACCCTACAATAAGCTGCAATATATTACACGTTTGTTCTTGGGTGTAGATATGTTTTTTTTTGTACAGACTATTGTAGAGACTTTTTCTCACTTCCTGTCTTGACACCAGGACAGGAAGTGAGTGAAATGCTTCTCTAATGGAGACACCAAATGCAATAAAAACCTGACAGAGGTAGCCTTGGTCTGTTAGTGACAGTCTTACTTAACCCTTTGTATACTAGACAAGAGGCAAGGTGGAGGCACCCAACAAACTGAATCTCAAGAGACAGACTGGAGCAGTTTTTGTTCACTGATTACACAAAGAAAGGGGTTGCTTTAAATATGACATGCTTTGAGGCAGATAGGGTAACACTATTACAATATAGTGGAAAAAGAGCACAAGCAAAAGATATGAGAGACAGTTTTTGTATCAGTGTGAGACGTTTCCTCTGTGGTCGGGACATCTGTCATTCTTCCACAGTTTTAGGGGAAGTAGCACGGTACCACCTTCATTCAAAACCCCACATTTCATAGAGCAGTAGTAAAATGTTTGATGACTCAATTCCTGAGTGCTTTACTCAACCCAGTTTGTGAATGACGCATTTTATATACTGGAAATTGTAACTTACAAAGGACTGAATTTATTCATTGTGGATTTTGTAAAATTTCAGCACATAAAAATACATGGGCTGATTTTTTGATGTTAAAGAATATCTAATGCCAAAACTTTTGTTTTCATTTTGGATAGCATGCAAACCCTGTCACATTTTTAATGGATTTGTGTCCCAGTTGAGATATTTTCTTTCAATTGCTGACCTGTAAAGGCAACAGAAGCAAATCTCTCCAAAGTAGAGTGGAATCCACTATTAGACAGTTGTCACCAGACTAAAGGGTTGATTTACCAAAACTGGGGAGTGCAAAATCTGGTACAGCTCTACATTTTTTCCGTCAAAACTTAAAGGCTAAATTTACCTTTTTTTTCTTCTAAATCCCAGCTCCCCTATGTGCCAATATTGCATTCATGTACTTTTTTTTGCAAAAATATCAAAGCTTTCCATAAAATCTACAGACATGTAACTTACTGTCCTCCATCCATGATTTCATAAGTATCTATTGCTTCTGTCTAATGTCCTTACAGACTTTAGGTCATGACACAGGAAGGAGTTGACCAGGCGATCTCATTAGCACACACCCTGCATCATCCACCCTCCCACTCCCAGCTACACGTTTGATTGTATTTAATTTCAAAATCAGTGATCGTCCTTCTCACTAAATACACAATATACAATCAGATTGCATAGTGTATAGCCATCTTTATACAAGTATATAGAAGGGATTGGACAAAAACACTTAGGGCCAGATCCACAAACGAGATACGACGGCGTATCTACTGATACGCCGTCGTATCTCTGGGCCAAATCTTCAAAGGAGATACGCAGGCGGAACTGCTGTTCAGCCTGCGTATTCCTGTGGCTATCTTTGGAAACGATCCTCAGAAGGATTTTTCCAAAGATAGTCAGAAGATCCGACATCTGTAATAGACTTACACTGTCGGATCTTAGGATGCAGTACCGCATCCGCCGCTGGGGGCATTTCGAGTCGAAATGCCGCTTTGCGTATGCAAATGAGTACTTAGGCAGATCCACAAAGCTTTTTAGCTTTGTGTTTTCTGCGTAAGTTACGTTTTGCATGCGTAAAATTAGGGATGCTTTTACAAGGCCTAAACTGTTTAGACCTTGTAAAAACAAACCTTTTTTTCGATCGCCGCGTTTTTTTTTAAATTTCGATTTTTTTTTTCCGGCGCGTATTTTTTTTTTACCCGATGCAACTTTATTGTCCCGTTGCGATCCACAAAGCCCGGCGTAAAGTACGTTCGCGCGATGCACGTCGGGAAAAATGACGTCACACGCATGCGCCGAACGTCCGGCGCGGGAGCGCGCCTCATTTGAATAGGAATCGCCCCCTCGATCAGACGACCGCCTTACGACGGAGGCACTTAGGTTACACGGCGTGTAATTTCTAGGTAAGTGCTTTGTGGATCGGGCACTTAGGTAGAAATTTAACGCCTGTGTAACTTAACTGCTGAAAGTTAAGTTAGGCAGGTTTTTTGAGAATTTGGCCCTCTGTTTCTAACTATGCGACTGATTCATAGAATCAGTTACGCATAGCTAGCCCTAAGATCCGACAGGTGTAATTGAATTACACTGTCGGATCTTAAGGATGCAATTCTAGGCCGGCCGCTAGGTGGCGAGGCCATTGCGGCCGGCGTAGAATATGCAAATAAAGATTTACGGCGATCCCCGAACGTCCCGAACGGCCCGTCGATCTAAATCTACGTAGTTTCCGTCGGGTTACGCCGCGTAAGACTAGGGCTGAGCCCTAGTTCTCTTAAGCCATGTTAAGTATGGCCGTCGTTCCCGCGTCGAAATTTAAACATCAACGTCGTTTGCGTAAGACGTCCGTGAATGGCGCTGGACGCCATTTACGTTACCGTCTAAGCAAATGACGTCGGTGCGACGTCAGTTAGCGCAATGCACGTCGGGTAATTTACCCGACGGAGCATGTGCAGTACGTCCGGCGCGGGAGCGCACCTAATTTAAATGGGACTCGCCCCATTCTATTTGGCCCGCCTTGCGCTGGACAGATTTAAGTTACACCGCTGCAAATTTCCAGGTAAGTGCTTTGTGGATCGGGCACTAACTTGGACAATTTGCGGCAGTGTAACTTAAATGGGAAAAGTTAAGTTACGCCCGCTATTTGTGGATCTGGCCCTTAGCTGTCAAGCCCCATTCACATCTCTGCATAGTGGGAACTTGCATTCCCACATGCGTTTTTTTTGTTTTTTTTAGTGAGGGGGGAGGCGTTATGGAGCATTTTCACTCATCATAGGCAGCCCATCCACCTGAATTGGATACCCTACATGCAGCAATCGCCCCATAGAAGCTTCAGAACTTTTTTAGAGCGGAGCTTGGTGTGTTTTTCACTGCAATTTGTGGTGCAGCGCATTTCTGAAAAGCACAGATGTGAATGAAACCTCATTAATCATGTGTTATCACGCCAATTTCACTTCCAGGCCCCATTCACATCTAGCATAGTGGGAGTGCACATTTTGTGTCTTGTTTTTCCTGTGACACGCATAGGGCAGCCTGCTGATTTAAATGGGCTGTGCTATATGTGGGTTATGGGACATGTTGGCATTTTGTGGGTTGCGTGTTTTTTACTGTGCGTTTTGCAGCCAAAATGTGCGTTTGCTTCTGTTTTTGGTGTGCCATTACCAATTATTGGCACTGAAAGCTCAACTAGTAATTTTAGGTGTAGAAAGGTGGCTATACACTATAAAATATGATTGCATAATCTTCTTCATACCTGCCATCAATTATGTAGTGCAAGTGTCTGCCTGATTGGATATAGAGTAATTGGCTAGATAGGTTTTTTCTCCTATTATATACATTTGGTAAATCTAAAGGAGATTGTACAATCAGATTGTATAGTATGTGGCCACCTTTATACACCTAAAATTACTAGTTGCGCTTTCAGTGCCATTAATTGGTAACATTTAAAAAAACATGCACCTGGGAGTGGGAGGGTGGATGATGCACGGTGTGTGATAATGAGATCAGCTGGGCAACTCCTTCCTGTGTCATGACCTACAGTCTGTAAGGACGTAAGGGCTCTTTCACACGTCCGTTCAGTTTTTCAGATCAGTTTTTTTTTCATCAGTTGATCCGTTTTTCCATCAGTTTTTCGTCAGTTTTTCGTCAGTTTTTCATCAGTTTTTCCATCCGTTTTTCCATCCATTTTTTCATCCGTTTTTTTTTTGGGCTTTTTACATAGAAAAACGGATGTTAGCGGAACGGATGATAAACGGATCATCCGTTAACGTCAGTTTTTTTTTTCATCAGTTGATCCGTTTTTCCATCAGTTTTTCGTCAGTTTTTCGTCAGTTTTTCGTCAGTTTTTCATCAGTTTTTCCATCCGTTTTTCCATCCGTTTTTTCATCCGTTTTTTTTTTGGGCTTTTTACATAGAAAAACGGATGTTAGCGGAACGGATGATAAACGGATCATCCGTTAACGTCCGTTTTTCGTCCGTTCCGTTTTTTAGACGGAAGAAAAATAGGGTTTTCTTCCGTCCAAAAAAACGAAACTGAACGCAGACGGATGCTAACGGACGTTAGCGGATGCTCATCCGCTAACGGACGCTAGCCCATAGGGAAGCATTGCGGTCCGTTAACGGACGTCCAAAAAACAGACAAACGGAACGGACGTGTGAAAGAGCCCTAAGACAGAAGCAATAGATACGTTTGGAATCATGGATGGAGGACAGCAAGGTACGTGTCTGTAGATTGTATGGAAAGCTTTGATATTTTTGCAAAAAAGTATACTATATTGGTGCATAGGGGAGCTGGAATAATATAAAAAAAAAGGTGAACTTACTGTAGCCTTTAATTAAACAAGCTGAAGGCAGAAGCCGATTGGCTACTCCGCACAGCTGCACCAGATTTTGCACTCTCCAGTTTTAGTAAATCAACCCCTAAGTGTCAAAATTTGACAATTTCCCCTCTGTTCCTGTGACAACTTCAAATTTTGAATTCCCATTACCTTTTTGTCTTGGTGATAGTGGTCATCAGAACAAATAAATTACATGACTCCTAAGAAATGTACAAGACCTCATAGATAACCCACAGACTAAAAACATTTAAAAACATGCCCTGGATGACACCAACCCGGATCAGTAAACCATATACATATTATGCATATTTTGCTTTACTATATATATATATATATATATATATATATATATATATATATATATATATATATATATATATATATATATATATATATATATATATATATATATATAGTAATAAGTATATCTACACACCCTAAGGAGATATAGGCATTAGCAGCACTATACTCGTGTATCAATCCCAGAAAGATGTTAATTTTAAACACATAATAATATATAAAACCAGCACAATGTGCTCATTATAAACAAAAATAGAAAAGTCTATGTAGAGTAATCAGCTGTAACAAAATAACCAACAGTGTGTGGGGGAGTGTTGAAAAAAATTGTAACTATAATTAGTTCCTCAGATTTTGTATCCCTTCACCACAATACGTGGGACACCACTCCCTTAAAGGGTCACTAAAGGAAAAAAAATTTTTAGCTGAAATGACTGTTTACAGGGCATAGAGACATAATAGTTAACTGATTCCTTTTAAAAATGATTAAAAATAGATAAAAAAACAATCATATAATGTGCCTGCAGTGTAGTTTCGTTTTTGCTGTTGTTTGCTGGTTCTCTGATGTACAGAGAGCCACTAGAGGGCAGTCAGCCAATAGAGAGCAGTGATACTTTGTCTAAAACTCCTCAGCACCAATCCAGTTTCGTTTTACACACAGCTCCTTGATTAGTGACCACCGTGAGAAATCTCCCAGTACTGTGGTTATCAGGAAAAAGGCAACCAGGAAGTGTCCAGAACAGAGAGGATTTACAGCAACATCAAAGCAAAAACGAACAATGAGGACATGAAACAAGGACTGCAGTGAGGTAAAGGAAGCTATTTAGCTAAAAAAAAAAATTCCTTTAGTGACCCTTTAAGATTTTACACTCACCAGAAATCAAGTGAAAATCAGCCTAAAACGCCACTAATAAGCGACTTCCTCCTCTGGTCATCGGATCATGATACAGACTACCTCTTTAGCTTCTACCGTAATTTCACCACTATTGGGTCTGTATGGGTTCACACTGTGTTCTATCCTGGAATGCCAGACTCCACTACTAGATCCCAAGCTATTCGTAGTAAAATGATCCAAGACTTGTATCAATTCTTTGATGTGATGGCTGTTCATTTTCTTTATTAGGCTTTCTTTCGTCTATTTTTATTTGGTGATCTGGCCAGTAAGTCTGTTTTTTCAAAAGAACAAGCTCTTCAGCAGAACGTATCAACTGCAATCATCAGGTGGCCTGGTGCTGACCAAAAATTTTTATTTTAAGTGCTGTTTAGTAATTACATACTTTTACTGTTTTGGATATGTATGTATATATATATATATATATATATATATATATATATATATATATATACACAGGGGCGGACTGACAACTCATGGGGACCCCGGGCAATAGAAGATTATGGGGCCCCCGGGCTTACAGGTGGCCACCACGCCAGGAGGCAGTGCAGAGGCGGGGCAGCTAAAATCTCGGGATTTTAACATCAAAAGCATGTCGGTTTCGGACATATCAGGGACAGATCTAAAAAAAACATAGATTTTTACATACTGTCCCTGGTTTTACTGAGCCTGGAAACCCTGATGGGGCCCCCTAGTGGCATGGGGCCCTCGGGCAGTGCCCAAGTGATTCAATGGTCAGTCCGCCCCTGCATATATATATATATATATATATATATATATATATATATATATAATCTCCAAAACATATAGGGATCTAAAAATTGGGACCTTTGAGGCACAACATTATTTTGCTTAAAATACAATGTTAATTCCTTTCATATTAAAAAAATAGAAAATTTACATAAAACATTTTCATATTGCAATACATAGTTAAACATCCATAAATGTTTTTCAATTAATTTTTGTCTTGTCTATATTTGGTAATCTTTTAGAGACTCTACGCGTTTCCTGGATATGGTTTACTTCCTCAGGAGCCAATTAAATTTTTTTTTACAGCATACAATCTAGATTGTTTGTGTTTGAAAATCACAGTAGATTAGTAGTTTTGAAATACTCAGACCAGCCCGTCTGGCACCAACAACCATACCACATTCAAAGTTACCTAAATCCCCTTTCTTCCCCATTCTGATGCTCTGTTTGAACTTCAGCAAGTCATCTTCACCACGTTTAGATGCCTAAGTGCATTGCGTTGCTGCCATGTGATTGGCTGATTAGCAATTGTGTTACCAAGCAATGGAACAAGCGTACCTAATAAAGTGGCTGGTGAGTGTATATACCCCAGTCCCCACTAAAGCCCAGGTTCACACCGAGGAATGAGGCCGTGCAAATTCAGCTGAAATCGCACTATTTCACTCCCGCCTGTCAGTCCCAATTTCGGCCACAATTTCAGAGACATCTGTGTGTTTCTGCATAGATGTTAATGTAAATCGTGGGCCGAAATCGTAAAAAGTAGTACAGAATTTACTTTTTTAAATCGTTCCAGCGCTGCAGATGGGGCTTTGCATGGATTAGGGCAGTGCCATTGCAGGCAAATGCCACCGATTTGACATGTCAAATCGCATGTCAAAACGCACCAGTGTGAACCAGGGCTAATACTTACCTGAGCCTGATCCAGCGATATGCACGAGAGCAGCTTCTCTCTCAGCTTTCTCCCTCTCATTGGCTCAGACACAGCAGTGGGAGCTATTGGCTCCTGCTGCTGTCAATCAAATCCAGTGAGGAGGGAGCAGGGGGTGGGGCCAAGCCGCACTATGTGTGTCAATCGATTTACAGAGTAAGGCTTGCTATGTGGGCACTTAGCTTGGCGGAGAAGCCAGGAGAACTGGCAAGGGACCAGAGTAGAAGGGGATTGGGGCTGCTCTGTGCAAAACCATTGAACAGAGCAGATCAGTTTAACATGTTTTTTATAAAAAATCCTTTACAATTATGTTAAAATGGGACAGTAAAGTTCAAAGGGGTGAGAATGATGCAGACTCTGGGATTTTGCCTAGCATTTTTCTAAACGTACAAATTTAGTCGCATACAACACATCGCTGTCAGTTATGCCGCGTACACACGATCGGTCAAACCGATGAGAACGGTCGGATGGACCGTCTTCATCAGACCAAACCAATCGTGTGTGGGCCCAATCGGTTATTTATCCATCGGTTAAAAAAATTCAATCTTGTTTTAAATTCAACCGATGGATACCTAACCGATAGAAAAAAAATGATCGTTTGTAGGCACGTCCATCGGTTAAAAATCCACGCATGCTCAGAATCAAGTCGACGCATGCTTGGAAGCATTGAACTTTGTTTTTTTCAGCACGTCGTTGTGTTTTACGTCACCGCGTTCTGACACGATCGTTTTTTTAACCGATGGTGTGTAGGCACGACTGACCATCAGTCAGCTTCATCAGTTAACCGATGGAAAAATCCATCAGACCGTTTTCATTGGATGGACCGATCGTGTGTACGCGGCATTAGTTTAGTGTGTCAGGAGATAATTCATTACACAGCATTCACATTTATAAAGTCAAGCATAACAGGATTAAGATATATCTTAATTAAAATGATGTGGTCCTTATGGAAATTCAGATTGTAAAGAAATTACTACATTAACTTTTGCATATAAGGTTAATTATAGATTTGCATATCATCAAGAGTGGAGAAAGACTTTTTTTCATTCATGTTTCTCTTTGGGCCACACTTGAGCGCTGGAAGGTCAGTGTCTGGTGATTTCCAAAGTATATAGCACCATCTGCTGGAAAGTATAGGATACTACTTACATTGTATAATACGAGAACTGCCTAAAATGGATGTAGAAACCTACCAATGAACCCTGATTATTTCACTTTAGGTATGTTACATATGCCATTAAAAATATATTTTATGCCTGTTTTATGAGTGCAAAAAAACTGTCGCTATTGTACAGAAATCCTGAGCTGTCCTGTTCCCTGTTCTGAGTCTGTTTTGCCCTCTCTATTTGTATCTTGGGGGGTGGCACAGTGGTTTAGTGGTTAGCACTTATGCATTAGGGTCCTTGGTTTGAATCTTGGTAAGGACACTATTTGCATGGATTTTGCATTTTCTCATACCTCCCAAATGTCCCTGATTGGGAAGGATTGCCCCTATATTGGAACAAAATTCCTCTATCCCTTGTTAACCTCCCTGGCATATGATTCTGTCTGTAATTACGTACCAAAAGCGGTACAATTATTTTGCAAGGAAATTTGGCGTTTTATACTGTAGGCCTGTAATTTTTAGGAATAACTCACTTAAATCTGACCAAGCAAGAGTCTTGTAGGCATCCCGGGTATGATTTTTTTTTAAAACAATATTATAAATTATAATATAATAAATAATTATAAATAATTATAACAAATAATAATATAATTATAATAAAAATTATTGTAATCAACTCAAAATCACTGAAATTTGCTCAGTTGCAGAATTGTCGCTGTCATTATTTTTTTTTTTTTATGACGTATTTCCCCACAAATCGCTATCGCACAATTCTGCAAGTGATTATAATTTATTATCGCTGTTTTCTAGCTGATCTAAAACCATTTTTGACATAAAGGGACACTTTTGGTTGCTATGGACAATCTACAGTTTCCAGGCAGAAAGAACAGTTTTTATTATATAAAAGAACATGTAGGGCACTGGGCAGACCACTAGGGACAAGGGGGTGTGTATTTTTTACATACAGTACTGTAATCTATAAGATTACAGTATACTGTGTGTATTGTGTTTGTTTACTTTTTTGAATTTGGCTCAGTTCTCCGCCCTCGTGCGTCGTAACGTTGCAGGGAACGGAGATCGGCGGCACACGGGGACACTGTGAATCGAGCGAGGAGGACCCGCTCACTCACACAGCGGGGTGGCATCGCTGGATCCAGGGACAAGGTAAGTAACTTGCCTGTGGATTCAGCGAGCAGGTAAGCCGCGCCGCTGCACACTCTGCACGTCCACCCCGAGCGTGACTCGGGGATACCGATCCTAACATGGAAAACCCACCCCGAGTCACACTCGGGTTTACCGCTAAGGGGGTTAATTTGTGCTAAACGTGTTCTTCTATGCCACAGGTGGCAAACACAAGGCCCATGGGCCGAATCCGGCCCTCCAGGCCATTTAATGTGGCCCTCGCAGCTCTCCTGCAGCTGCAGAGGAGCTCTAGACCCCTACTTTCTACTTTCAAGCAATGCATCCAGCTTCTTCCCAGCAGCAGCATAAGGAAAGGGGGTGCACTGTGATTTAACGGAGGGTAGGGGACTCAAATTCTGATGTTGGGGTGGCTCTTGACATCTAATGTAAGGGGAGAGGATGCGCTGGACATCTAATCTTACGGATACAAGCGGCCCTTTTGAGGACAATCATAATGCTGATGCGGCCCACAATGAAATTGAGTTTGACACCCCTGTTCTCTGCCATCTCAAAAAGTTGGGAGGTTTGTGCTTTCCCTGTGCTTGCATGGGTTTCCTCTGGGTACTCCGGTCTCCACTATGTTTCAAAGACATGCTGATAGGTTACTTGGCTTCTGTCTAAATTGGCCCTACTACATATGTACAAACTGGCTATGTGTTATCACTTTGTGCATGGCAGTCCCAAGCTCAGAATTTTAAAAGGGTAAAAATAAAGACCTGATGTCCTACCTTGTAAAAAAAATTGCCAGGAACATACTATGGAAAAGGGCTTTTAAGCTTAACAGACATGGTGCCCAGAGAGCTGGTTCATAGAAGTTCAGAGAATCGGATAGGGATCCATCCCTGCCATTTTCTACATATCCCCCCCTTCTGACTTGACACGGAGATGTCCAAAGTAATGTGGGACACTTATAATCAGTATTTTGGTGTTGCTTTTCAGACCTGGGTTCCATCATGAATTTAAACTCTTGTAAGGCCAAGAACCACATGGTTGCTCTAGCATTTGTGTGCTTGTTTCACCTCATCCATGTCAGTGGAGCATGGTCCCGTACCAACCAGAACTTCCTGTCAAGTACAAAATAGCGTAGAGAATCCAAAGCCGATTTGATAGCCATGCATTCTCGCTCCACTATGGTCTTTTTCTCAGGGGCTGTTAACTTCCTGCTGAGAAAGACTATGCGGTGGTCTTCCCCACTGAACCGTTCAGACAAAACTGTTCCTAATCCTTTGCTGGAGGCATCTGTTTGGACATTAAACTCCTTAGGAAAGTCTGGAGCAACTAGCACTGGATACCAGCGTAAAGCTGTTTTAAGCTTCAGATAAGCCTGTTTAGCCTTGTCATTCCTACAAACCATTGGTAATACCCAACCGTGCCCGGGAATGCTTGTTTCTTTGTGATGGGGCAGGGTCAAGCCTGAATAGCCTCTAACTTGTTCATCTGAGGATTTACCAAACTCTACCTACAATGTAACCCGGGTACCTGGCCTTTTTCCTCTGGCCCACTTCTCAGTATTAACGGTAAAATCCTCCTTCTTTAAACAGTCTAACACTTTAACTTGGGGAAGATGGGACTCTCCCAGTCTGTACTGATGGTAATGTAGCGGCTTGCTCTTTTTGAGCCAGTGCTGTTGTAAATTTAGAGGGAAGTCTGAGGCCCCGTACACACGAGAGGATTTATCCGCAGATACGGTCCAGCGGACCGTTTCCACGGATAAATCCTCTCAAAGATTTCCGCTGATTTCGATGGGATGGAGTGTACACACCATCGCATTGAAATCCGCGCGGAAATCCTCTGCCGATGACGTGTCGCGCCGTCGCCGCGATTATGACGCGGCGACGGGCGTGACGCTGTCATATAAGGAATTCCACGCATGCGTCAAATCATTACGACGCGTGCGGGGAATCCCTTTGGACGAATGGATCCGGTAAGTCTGTACAGACGAGCGGATCCATCCGTTGGAATGGATTCCAGCAGATGGATTTGTTGTGCAGCACAGCAAATATCCGATCTGCTGGAATCCATCCCAGAGGAGATTTCTCAGCGGAAACAGATCCGCTGGCGTGTACACACCATAGGATCTATCCGCAGAAACCCATTTGCTGGGATTTATCTGCGGATGGATTCTATCATGTGTACGGGGCCTGAGAGTTAGTTTACTCAAGACAGTTGTTATTTTGAGCAAATTTGATTTCTGTTCCAGCCATGGCTGTGCTGTGAGTGACCACTTTTGTTCGCCTGGGGTGTAGTTGTTACTCCAGGCCAAGAGTGGCAGCAGATAGGTCAAGGTGATTTGAGTATTCTCCATCGGCAGACAATCAGTGGGGTTGATCGTTCTGCTGTGCATGCGGGGAGGGGTACTTAAGGCACAGATATCACTGGACTGAGGTCGTCGATCCTGAGTCTGTCATGCCACCACCCCCCGTGTGTGGCCCTCCTGGCCGGGGGGTGCATATTCTTGTAATCCTGGCTCAGGGACCACGTTGGTCCGGGGTTGTGATCTTCTGAGTAGGCCCAGTAGGCAGATTGGGTCTACGCATAGGAAGGTGATCCTGTGCTGTCCATCCTGAGGGAGGAAGCCGCTTGATGAAGGACCTATCTTGGAGAGGACCGAGCACGAGGCTGGTGTCTCAAGAGAGGCCTTGAACTTCATCGAAGGATGCACTGTTTACTCAAAGGCTTGATAGTGGTTGCCTGTAAGTCTCAAGTTCTGCAAGAAGTTACTCTGGAGAGATCCGGGTGCTAAATCCTGTACTGTGAGGATTCTGGACCGAAAAGTGTCTCCTTCTGTGGGAAAGTCTGTGGCAGAGACTGTACCATTTTTCGTGTGTCACCCCGGCTGCTAGGCTAGTGAGAGAAACCTATCCGGGTGCGCAAAACCCACTTTGGTAAAAGTGGCAAAGAAAGCTGTGTCACTGGAAGCAGGAGTGTTTCCGGATTAAAACTATGCACCTAAACCTATCTACCCATTACCCTTCCACCTCTTCATGCACTTCTTTTATCTACCTATCAAGTTCAGAAAAATCAATCTTAGAAAAAGAAGTGCAAAGTGTGGACATTGAACTTTTTCAGCTCTCATCTAGTACCCTGGACGGCGAGAAGATAGAGGTAACATGCTACCTGAAAATATCCAGCAGCTCCTTTGGGGGTAGAGCTACAGTAATAATGTCATCCACATACACAGAGGTGTATTTCCGATGAGGGCACATTGTTTTTGTCTGTTATGGTGGAAGTGGAAAATGCAGTCTTTTCTCATGCTTCTTTGTTTAAAGGTACAGACTGTATCAGGCTAGGCATCAGGAACAGGCAACAAGGAAGGGACCAAAATCGTGGCACGCCAGGGGAAGGGAGGAGAAGCCTGCCCCTTGGCAGCTGAACAGTAAGGCCCCGTACACACGGTCGGACAAAACCGATGAGAATGGACCGAGGTTCAGTTTCATCGGTCCAAACCGATCATCGGCCTGTTTTCCTTCGGTCCAAAATTTTAAAACATGCTTCAAAACCGAACCAATGGACCGCTGCCCAATCGGTCCAAACCGATGGTTAGTACAGAAAAGCATCAGTTCAAAACCAGCGCATGCTCAGAATCAAGTCGACACATGCTTGGAAGCATTGAACTTCATTTTATTCAGCACATCGTGTGTTTGACGTCACCGCGTTCTGACCCGATCGGTTTTTGGAACGATGGTGTGTATGCATATCGTGTCGTCAGGCCACTTCAGCGGTGAACCGATGAAAACAGTCCGTCGGACCATTCTCATCGGTTTGGAACGACCGTGTGTACAAGGCCTAATTTGCGCGAATCGTCTTTTACCTCTCCAAGGTAATGGAGAAAGTAGTGGTACAACAGCTGCAACAGCATCTAGATACCCACAATCTACTCGATCCACTCCAATCGGGTTTCCGTCCTGGTCATGGAACGGAAACAGCACTACTTAAAATATGGGATGATGCTCTTTTTGAACCCTTCATCCAGCTCATCCATCTGTGGGTGATCGACTTAATCTGGTTTAATCTGAAATGACTTGCATAGGTCTGAGTGAGTGAGTGAGTGAGTGAGTGAGTGAGAAACTTATATAGCGCAGCACATGCAAACTAAATCGCCTCTGGGCGCTCGTTGTTCCTGTCTCTCTTGATATCAAAAGAGATGAGTTTTGATCTTTCTTCTGAAGGCCAAGTGGTTCTCCTCCAACCGAATGCTGGTTGGTAAAGCGTTCCATAGCCTAGGGCCTTGGAACGCAAATCTTCTTTCCCCTTTGGATTTGTATCTGGCTTTGGGTATCTGGAGCAGATTTTGGTTGGTGGATCTCAGAATAGGTATTGTGGGGCCTTCCCATGGATGCACTTATGCGTCAGACAGAGTGCTTTAAAATCAATTCTGCCTTTCACTGGCAACCAATGGAGGGTTCTTAATGAAGGTGAGATTGATTCCCAGGGTTTTTTCCCGGTCACCAGTCTGGCGGCCGAATTTTGTACGACTTGCAGACGAGCAATTTGGTACTTTGGGAGTCCAAGGTAAAGGGCATTAGCATAGTCCAGTCTGGAGTTCACAATTGTTCCCACCACGACTGCTATGTCTTCTTTGGGAATGAAAGGACTAAGTCTGCGTAGTAGGCGCAGCAGATGGTGCGATCCGCTGACTATTGACCCTATTTGTGCGTCCATTGTCATGTTGGTGTCGAAGATGACCGCCAGACTTTTGACTTTGGTGCTAGGGGTGATGATTTGGCCCAAAATGGGCGGGGGTATCCAAGTTGTTGCAGGTTGGTTCTTACGACTGGCGTGAAACAGGAGAAGTTCTGTTTTGGAGCTGTGGAGTTTAAGATAACTCTTTGTCATCCAGTTTTCTATCAAAGAGAGACATGTCTCTAGCCTGAGATGATGATCCTTTTTGTTGCAGATGCGAAAATACAGTTGTGTGTCATCTGCATAGGAGTGGTAAAGTAGATTTTGGCTACTGATGATTTTAAAGAGAGGGCGGAGATAGATGTTGAACAGCACCGGCGACAGTGGGGATCCTTGAGGGACCCCGCATGACACCGTGCGTTTTTCAGAAGTGAAAGGTCCCAGTTTCACTATATGTGATCGGTTTTCCAAAAAAGAGGAGAACCAGGAAAGATCATTTTCTGTGACTTTGGCTACTTCCGCTAGCCGAGCCAGTAATAGTTTGTGATCTACCGTATCGAAAGCTGCGCTAAGGTCCAACAGAACTAGAAGACCAGATTCTCCTTTGTCTGCGGCCTTGAGAGCATCATTCCATATTTTAAGTAGTGCTGTTTCCGTTCCATGACCAGGACGGAAACCCGATTGGAGTGGATCGAGTAGATTGTGGGTATCTAGATGCTGTTGCAGCTGTTGTACCACTACTTTCTCCATTACCTTGGAGAGGACGTTTAGGCCTGTTATGGGGCGACGGTGAGTTGGGTCTTTGGGGTCAAGAGTTGGTTTCTTTAGGATCGGTTGGATTATGCCTTGTTTCAAGTGTGAGGGCACTATGCCCTCCCTGAAGGACTGATTTATAAGCTGCGTGATGGGAGGAGCCAGAATATCAGCACATTCCTTCAGCAGTTTGGTGGGGATGATATCATTGGGCGCTGTGCTATTTCGCAGAGCGCCAATGATATTGTTGGTGGTATCAATGGAGATGGGTTTGAGAGTGAACTTTGGTGATTGCGGTGAAGTTTTGTGGGAGTTGGGGGAATGGTTGAGGGGGGGGTTGGAGGGGGTGTTATTTTGCTGAATGCTTTGACGGATTCCCTCAATTTTACTGATAAAATAGTCTGACAATTCATTGCAGAATTCTTGACTATGTGTGTTAGGGGCTTCAAGACAGGCTGGATTCATGGCCTGGGTGACAAGCCTGAAAAGTTCTCGGGGGCGGTTTAGGGCATCGGTGATGACAGTTGAAAAGTGATTTTTTTTGGCTTTAAAAATTTCTCTATGGTATTTATTTGTTATTGCCTTGTAGATGGCATGGTTTTCCTCGGAAGAGCTTCTTTTCCAGGCGGCTTCGGCCCTCCTGCGCTCTTGCTTCAGCAATGACAGCTGGTCGTTGAACCAGCTGGAATTGTTTTTTCAATCACCTTTGACGTTAACAGAGTGCCTTGTTCTATCAAGATCTCTTTAGGGAACCCAGTTCTGGAGAACGTGTTAAACAACTCTGGGGCAATCGCTTTGGAGGAGGTTTTCCTCAGGAGGGACTGCATTGTGTCCCGAGCCTACCAGATCATCTCAATATGCTCAAATTATACCTCAGTTGTAGGCATGGGCACAAAGGGGTTCCTAAAATATGACTTTGGAGAGGTTAGCTATAGGGGTTGTAAAGGTTTGTTTTTTATTTTCTAAATTGGTTCCTTTAAGCTAGTGCATTGTTGGTTCACTTACCTTTTCCTTTGATTTCCCTTCTAAATGTTTTTTTTCTTTGTCTGAATTTCTCACTTCCTGTTCCTCCTCAGTAAGCTTGCTCCCATCATCCGAACCGTTCTGGCTGGGGGTTAGTCAGCATGCTCGCCCCCTCCCTTGGGACTACACCCCTGTGGGGAAACGCTCACAGCGAGCACGCTGACTAACCTCCGGCCAGAACAGCTCGGATGATGGGGGCAAGCTTACTGAGGAGGAACAGAAAGTGAGAAATTCAGACAAAGAAAAAAACATTTAGAAGGGAAATCGAAGGAAAAGTTAAGTGAACCAACAATGTACTAGCTTAAAGGAACCTATTTCGAAAATAAAAAACGAACCTTAAAGCATCATTGTGAGCTAGGTTGAGTACCGGGGGCCAGATTCACAGAAAAAGTACGCCGGAGTATCTGCTGATACTCCGGCGTACTTTCAAATTTGCCACGTCGTATCTTTATTTGGAATTCTCAAACAAAGATACGACGGCATTTGGCTAAGATCCGACAGGCGTACGGCTTCGTACGCCTTCGGATCTTAGGATGCAATACTTCGGCGCCCGCTGGGTGGAGTTTGCGTAGTTTTCCGCATCGGGTATGCTAATTAGCTGTTTACGGCGATCCACGAAGGTACGCGCGTTCGTCGCATTCTCTTACATCGTCGCTAGTCGGCTTTTCCCGTCGTAAAGTTGCGATTGCTATTTAGGTGGTGTAAAATTAGACAGCCCATGTTAAAGTATGGCCGTCGTTCCCGCGTCTAATTTCATTTTTTTTTTTGCGTAAGTCGTCCGGGAATACGAAAGTACGTAACGCACGTCGCCGTTCAAAACATTATGTCGGGGCGACGTCATTTCGCTCAAAACGGAGCATGCGCAGTACGTTCGGCACGGGAACGCGCCTAATTCAAATGGTACACGCCCCATTTGAATTAGGCGGGCTTGCGCCGGACGGCTTTACGCTACGCCGCCGCAAGTTTACAGGCAAGAGCTTTGTGAATCAAGCACTTACGCTGAATACTTGCGGCGGTGTAACGTAAAAGGGATACGTTACGCCGCCGTAAAAGTACATGAATCTGGCCCCATGTGTCTAAAAGGCTGTGGAACCAATAACTGGTCCACAACTTTATTCCGGACTTTGTATAGCAAATCACTATTGGATGCAAACTATGGATGTGCTGGACTAAGGGAACCTCCTCGGATATAACCTGTAGTGGGGAGGTTTCCTCTATGTTCTCCCCAACCATGACCTGCTTAAAAGGAGATTCCCCACCCTCAGGGATCCCTTGTAGACCGTATGTCACGGTACAGCCTCACCAGCATTTTCTAGAGTTGCACTGTCAAGCCCTTAAAAAGGGAAAAGAACAGTCTTGCTGTAGGCAGACCTCCGCTCACATAGTCCCACAGTTCCACAAAGAGAGGACAGTCCCACGCACACTATGATATCATGTTTTTTTGGGCAGCAGTGATTGTCACTGGCACCAGCAGGTATTCTTTAGTATCCCCATGTATATATGCCACAGGATTTTAGTTACAGGGCCTATTCTCTCAACTACCCCAATATGGATAAGAGACACAGGGCCAGATTCTCAGAAGAGATACGACGGTGTATCTCAGGAAACACCATCGTATCTCTGGTTTTTGGCCCGGGTATCTATGCAAGTGATTCCTAGAATCATTTTCGCATAGATACGGCCAAGATCCGACAGGTGTAAGTGACTTACACTGTCGGATCTTAAATGTAATTCGCCGCCGGCCGCTAGGTGGCGTTTATGTTCAGGTCTCATTTGTATATGCAAATGAGTCTGATACGCCGATTCCCGAACGAATTCGCGTTGCGTAGCCGTCGTTTGCGTAAGCGTAAGGTTACCCCTGTTATATGAGGGGTAACTTTACGCCAGTCCGCCGTATGCCATGTTAAGTATGGCGTCGGGTCCGCGTCGTCTTTTCCCGTCGGGTACGTCGTTTTCCTAAGTCGTTCTTGAATACGACTTTATGTCAATGACGCACACGTCGGCGTCATTGACGTTTTCCGTCGAGAACTGGAGCATGCGCACTGGGCTATGCGCACTTCGATCGGCACGGGGGCGTGCTTAATTTAAATACAAGCCGCCCCAATTGAATTACGCGGGGATACGCCGGGCCAATTACATTACATCGCCGCAAATTACGGAGCAAGTGTTTGAGGAATACGGCACTTGCTCCTGTAAGTTGTGGTGGCGTAGTGTAAATGGCTTACGTGCCGCCGCCGCAGGATCTACAAGAATCTGGACCACAGTACTACAACTTGGGTGTGGAAATTGTTCACCCAGATGTATGACAGTTCACATACCTGTAACTCGGCTGCAAATTTAGCTGTTTACCTGGAGTTGAGCTTTAACCACTTGTCTACCAAGGCAATTTTTTATAATAAAAAATAAGCATTTATCGTTAGAAATTACTTTTAATCCACAAAAGTATATTTTTTCTAAAAGCAGAGACCCCAGAGATGGTAGTCGTAAGCTTTCTATGTCGTGCAGCTATTTATCAAATGCATATTTACAGGAATAAATAAACTAAAATGTATTTTAGTGCAAACAAACACCTTCAGAGCCCCATAAATGTGATTGGGCAGTTTAAGAGGCATCCAGGTCACTTTTATCTGAAAGCCCTTTGCCGGCTGTAAAATCAATAGCAAGCTCACGGTTCAGGTAGGAAAGTGAACAATATTCACTCTGACATGAAACAAGGGTATGTGGCAGCCAACTTGACTTTGCATGTGCCATAGAGAAGACCAGGACCTCAGAACTGCAGTAAGGGGTGTTCTGTTTAGACGGGGCTCATAAAACTTTCCAATACTCTGAGAATATTTCCGACTGGGAAATCTCTTTACTATAACAAGATCAAAAGTTTGCGTCTAAGGGCGGTGTGCCTTGAATACAAAAATGATTTCTGAGCTTTACCTTATCAATAATGTATCACAAGTAATTCAGAATTCTAAGCTGCTCGATAATTTCATTACTCTGGGGCTACCACTGAGCGGTCAGCCTTAACGTTTTGTTATAATGAAATCTGAATTGCTGAGAACATTTTGTATCAGAAGTTACACTTGCTTTCCTTATTTTTAAAGGAAAACTCAAGGACTAACTTTTTTTTTCAGTTCTAGTTGAAACATCCCAAACTTGCAGCACCACTCCAGATATGCTCCTCTCTCTTGACCAAGGATAAACAGGGTGCTGGCTGAAAGAAGACTGTCATGGCTCACCATTCTAGAGAATATATGAAATAGAACAATAAGAGCTGCACTCCATTCTCCACTCTTCTGAGTACTTTTACAGGGGGTCCCTGAGTTACGAACATCCGAGTTGCGAACGACTCCTACTTACGATAGGGGTGTTAGTGAGGGGCTCCATGAATCCTACACTCCATCCTTAGCCATCCTTGCACATAAACGCTGAAAAACAACCTAACCCTGCTGTGTCCTGTGCCTGTATTGTGGCGATCCCGCACACCTGCGGCCGCCGCCATCTTCCTGGCCTGTGCCTTGCTGGATTGAGCCATCCTGGCATGGCTGAGAGTTAAAGCAGAGGTTCCACCAAATTTTTTTTTTAAAAGCCAGCAGCTACAAATACTGCAGCTGCTGACTTTTAAAAAATGGATACTTACCTGTCCAGCGCACCTGCGATGTCGTCAGCCGAGGACGAGCGATTGCTCGTCCCTCGGCTGCAGCCGCCACCATCCTCTCGGCTTCACTGCCCGGTTCCCTACTGCGCGAGTAGCGCACCGTGCTGTCACTGGTCCCCGCTCTCTCCTGGGGACAGTGTGTTTCCCAGAAGACAGCGGGGGCTGCGGGTAGAGGCGTGTCTGCCGCGGTCCCGTAGTCCCGGAAGTGGGTGCAAATACCTGTTTTAGACAGGTATTTGCACCCCCCTGAAATGTGCCAAATGTGACACCGGAGGGGGGGAAGTTCCGAAAAGCGGAAGCTCCATTTTTGGGTGGAGCTCTGCTTTAAGGGGCCCCCTCGTCATCCTGCCTGCCCATCCACAGGCCTGGTACGGTCCGGTGGCCTGCCGGGCCGCTAAAACTGTCCGTCGCGGCCGCGGCCTGGTCCGGCCTAGTGCGGCCTAGTGAAGCCTGCAGATCACCACTCTTTCCTGCGATGCTGTTCTGACTTACAAACAAATTTGACTTAAGAACAAACCTACAGTCCCCATCTTGTTCGTAACCCGGGGACCCCCTGTATTCAAGCATCAACAATAGCAGTCACGATGTCTCTGCCTGAAAGAAACCACCACCTCCTTAACGCATTTTACATGAATGGCTTGATCACAAGCATCTGCATACCTCCCAACATTTGAAATTGACAGTGATGGACAACTTGCAGTGCGCTGTGGCAACAGGTGGGTGTGGCTAAATGACACTGGATATTGGGCGTGGCCTAATAGAACATAGATAAATATCATCTAAGCCTATGAGTATTACACACTGCACATATATGCTGCAGTTTTTATACCCATAGAATACTCCTTAAAGGCTACCTCCACCTTTAGTAACACGTTACACACCTATTTAGGGTGTAAGATGTAACACGTTGCCAAGCAACCTTCCCACCCTCAAAGTGCCCACCTACCCATTCTCTGACAGAGTGTGGGGGTTAATATTCCCCACAGCAGCTGTCAAATCTGAATCTGTGGAGAGAGAGGGGCAATGGTGTTCTGCAGAGGGAAATGATGACACTGGAACTCTGTGGAGGGAGAGGGGAGCACTAATGCCCTGCATGAAAGATAGCAAGGGCACTGATGAGAGAGGGGGAGGCACTAACGTTCTGCGGAGGAAGTGGGGGCACTGGCGCCCTGCGTAGAAAGAGGGGGCACTGGCATTCTGAGGAGGGAGATGAGGCACTGGTGCTCTGCATGAGGGTGAAGGGGGCACTTATGCCCTGCATGAAAGAGAGCAGGAGCACTGATGCCCTGCATGAGAGAGGGAAGGCACTGATGCCCTGCATGAGAGGGGGGCACTAGCATTCTGTGGAGGGAGTGGGGGGCACTGACGTTCTGAGGAGGAAGAGGGGGCACTGGTGCCCTGCAAAGGAAGAGGGAGCACTGGCATTCTGAGGAGGGAGAGGGGGCACTGGTGCTCTGCATGAGGGAGAAGGGGGAAATGATGCCCTGTAGGAAAGATAGGGGGGCACTGATGCCCTAAAGGGAAAGGGGGCACTGGCACCCTATGGAGATAAAGGGAACACTGGTAATTTGCAGGGGGAGAGAGAGCACTGGAATTCTGAGGAGGGAGAGAGGGGCACTGGTTCTCCACAGAGGGAGAGGAGGCACTGGAGCTCTGCAGAGGGAGAGGGGGACACTGGCGCTCTGTGGAGGTAGAGGGGGCACAGGCACTTTGTGGAGATAGAGGGGGCACTGGCGCTCTGTGGAGGGATTAAGCCCAGAGGGGCGGAGTGAAACACATTGGGGGCATGGCCTGGTGGGAGTCCAGGCTGAGGTTGTCATTTTACTTCTGAACACCTACGTGGATGTGTGGCATTGGGGATTTCCTCCTCTCTCACGCGCTCTCTCTCTCTCCAGCCACTAAAGAAGCCAGGACAAGCTCTACTCCCCCACTAACACTCCCTCAACAGTGGATACTTTCATCTTCCACACCACTCCTCGAACAGCTGAGCCTGAGCGGCACACCATTCCGTCCAATGGTCCAATGCTCTGTGTAGGGAGAGTGGGCACTGCACTCTGTGGAGGGAGGGAGGGCACTGGATGTCATGGGTGCATTGTCCGGCGCACCAATGTGCGCCTGTGCGCAAATACACGCACGTCAATGCGCGCACACTCACACACGTTTGCATACGCACACGTACGTGCACCCTGGTGAGCGCCAAACCGCAGTACTTAAACCACTCAGCTGCACAGAGTCTTTGCTGTCTGATCTGCAGCTTGTACCTGTGAAAACCTGTTCCTGAAGGATGGGAGGGGTTGCTCTTTTCTATCCAATAGGGATGTGGTGACTGTGAAACTTTGTTCTGTGAATTTGGGAATTTCTTTCTGATGAGGAAGAGGGGGCCCCCGGCATTCTGGGGAAGGAGAGGGGGTCCTGGCACTCTGAGGAGAGGACAGATTAATAATTGAAGGCTCAAGCTGCCATTGTCTGATTAGCAATTTTTAATCAGTTTTTAACCCCTACTCTGCCCTGCCTCTAAACACATCCTCGTAAATTATCTCATGAAATTACACTGTTAAATTAGGAATTAGGTTCCAAAAATAAATATTAACAACTTTAACAGTATTAACATGAAGCATATCAGTGCAGCCGATCAGTGCACATCAGTACAGTCCCATCAGTGGCCATCAGTGCAGCATATCAGTGGCCATCAGTGCAGCCTATTATTGCCCATTAGTGCAACGTATCCTTGCCCCTCAGTGAAGTGTATCAGTGCCTAGTAGTGCAACGTATAATTGCCCAACAGTGCAGCCTATCAGTGCCCACCAGTGCAGTGTATCAGTGCCCACCAGTGCAGCATATCATTGACAATCAGTGCAGTGTAAGTGAGTGAGTGAGTAACTTATATAGCGCTACAAATGCGAACTAAATCGCCTCAAGGCGCTTTGCTTCCAGTGTCGTCCTGATACTTCAGAAGACTGGGGCAGCATATCAGTATCCATCAATGTAGTCTATCATTGTCCATACGTGCAGCCTTATTAGTGCCCAGCAATGCATCAGGGAGGCATCAGGAGGATCTTCCGGCCAGATCACACAGAGCGGGGATCTCCCGTTGAGACGCGGCTTGTATATGAATACCTGGACGCTGTCAAACAATCTCATCAGTCTGCTACTTTCGCCTTTTATTGTCCATTCACAGGCTGGGGGAGAGTCAACACAAATGTTGGTAAACTGCAGCAGAGAGAAATCAGGTCTCTTGCCTTGCCAGACAGGGCCATACTGTGTGGCAGAGCTTTGTGAATATTAAGACTGGATGGACAGTAATACAAATCCTTTGGCAAATAAATCAGTTCCCTTACACTGTAAGTATTTCATCCATCTGTTCATTTAGCAGTGTGCCTGTTCTAACCCCTCAGGCTATCTGTTACCACTGTAAGAGCTTTTCAAGTTGGCATTTTGAAACAGATAAAGACTGTGGCTGCAGGAGCCTGTTTTGACATTCTTGATGTGTGCACACTTTTCATGGAATTAAAGTGTATGTAAACCATACACTTTAATTATATAATATTGTTTCCTGTTTCCTGTTCATCACATTCTTTACCTTTTATCTGCTGCACTCCAATTTTCTTTTCTAATTTTGGCCTGTGCAATGTTTCTCTACCTAGGTGGCACCTGGCCCTTTGCTGTACCCTGGTTGTTGTCACCTGGTCTGCTCTTTGATACAATAAACTTTATTGGTGTGGTGTGAATTACTGCGCTGCTAGAGATGTGTGTGTATCAAGCTGCTGAACACGGCAACCGAAAAGTGGGAAGCAAACAAACAAAATATGGACAAAAAAGTGCAGCGCTCTGATACGACCAATTATAACACTAAAGTCATAATATACATAATCACTATATGAATATAATAATTGTACATGGAGAGTGAAACCACCACATAAATGAATGAAAAATAAATAAATACATAAAACATATAAAAAGTAAAAAAAGAGAGTCCAAATGGGTGCTAAGTGATAGGAGAGTATCCCAAAGACCGAAAAGACTCAAACTCAATGAATGTAAATACAACAGTGACTCCAAATGGTGAATAGGTGTAAATGGAATGGAAATTCCAAGTGTGAAGAGAGATCCAACCACCGATATAGATGCAGGCTTACCAGAATGAGTGGACTCTGTGAAAAATACATTTCCAGAGTCAAACAGACTTGATAAAAAAACCTTGGTGTAGAATTTCTTCAAAGTGGAGATTGGTTATGGCAAATGGCGGTGAAGCCAAATTTCTGTAACCTGGAACAGGCTGAAGGCTCGCTCACTCAGGTGATACAGGCAATGGACATCCGTATTTAGAAATCCCACATGGCTTTCCTTTTCAATCTGCAGCTGCTGTAATTTTCTGACAATACATTGCAATATGGCTACATGGAGTTGTAATGTGTACCGACCACTCCCCAGTAGTGTGTTCAGGTTTTGTGCTGACAAAGTCCACTCATTCTGGTAAGCCTGCATCTATATCGGTGGTGGGATCTCTCTTCACACTTGGAACTTCAATTCCATTTACACCTATTCACCATTTGGAGTCACCGTTGTATTTACATTCATTGAGTTTGAGTCTTTTTGGACTTTGGGATACTCTCCTATCACTTAGCACCCTTTTGGACTCTTTTTTTTACTTTTTATACGTTTTATGTATTTATTTATTTTTCATTCATTTATGTGGTGGTTTCACTCTCCATGTACAATTATTATATTCATATAGTGATTATGTATATTATGACTTTAGTGTTATAATTGGTTGTATCAGAGCACTGCACTTTTTTGTCCATAATAAACTTTATTAATACATGCTGACGCACGCCTCTATGCTGTTTTGTCCACAATTACTGTATAGATGGTCAGATACGATAACTCATGCACAAGTGTGGCAATGCGCTATGCACACTGGGAAATGTAGTCTTCAGAGCTATATAGGTCACATGTAAGAAAAACGCCAAGCAACCACATCCAGAGCGCAGGTTCACAATACGGGAAATAGCAGATACAGCGCCCAATAGGTTTTAAAGACTAAAGTGGGGATCGAAAGTTTGGGCACCCCAGGTAAAAAATTTGTATTAATGTGCATAACGAAGCCAAGGAAAGATGAAAAAATCTCCAAAACGCATCAAATTACAGATTAGACATTCTTATAATATGTCAAAAAAAGTTAGATTTTATTTCCATCATTTACACTTTCAAAATTACAGAAAACAAAAAAATGGCGTCTGCAAAAGTTTGGGCACCCTGCAGAGTTAATATCTTGTACTGCCCCCTTTGGCAAGTATCACAGCTTGTAAACGCTTTTTGTAGCCAGACAAGAGTCTTTCAATTCTTGTTTGAGGTATCTTTGCCCATTCTTCCTTACAAAAGTCTTCCAGTTCTTTGAGATTTCTGGGCTGTCTGTCACGCACTGCTCTTTTATGGTCTATCCATAGATTTTCAATTATGTTGAGGTCAGGAGATTGTGAGTGCCATGGCAAAACCTTCAGTTTACGCCTCTTGATGTAATCCCCCGTGGATTTTGAGGTGTGTTTAGGATCATTATACATTTGTAGAAGCCATCCTCTCTTTAACTTCAGCTTTTTCACAGATGGCATCAAGTTACCATCAAAATTTGCTGAAATTTTATTGAATCCATTTCTCCTTCTACTCGTGAAATGTTCCCTGTGCCACTGGCTGCAATACAACCCCAAAGCATGATTGATCCACCCCCATGCTTAACAGTTGGACAGAGGTTATTTTCATTAAATTCTGTGCCCTTTCTTCTCCAAACGTACCTTTGCTCATTCCGGCCAAAAAGTTATATTTAAACCTCATCGGTCCACAGAACTTGTTTCCAAAATGCATCAGGCTTGTCTATATGTTCATTTGCAAAGTTCAAACACTGATTTTTGTGGTGAGGATGTAGAAGAGGTTTTCTTCTGATGACTCTTCCATGAAGACCATATTTGTACAAGTATCTCTTTATAGTGGAATAGTGTACCAAAACTCCAGTGTATGCCAGATCTTTCTGGAGGGATCGTGCAGTCAAACATGGGTTTTGAGTTGCTTTTCTCACAATCCTGCGAGCTGTTCTGTCTGATATTTTTCTTGGTCTTCCAGATCTTGCTTTAACTTCCACTGTTCCTGATGACTGCCATTTCTTAATTACATTCCGAACAGAGGATATTGACATCTGAAAACGCTTTGCTATCTTCTTATAGCCTTCTCCAGCTTTGTGAGCGTCAACTATTTTCAGTTTCAGTTTTCTAGACAACTGCTTAGAACAGGGGTGGGCAATTATTTTTTCGATGGGGCCACATGAGAAACTAAAAATATTTTGGAGGGCTGGGCCAAAAAGCTAAACTCAATACTGCATAAAATCAATTGTATTTCTTTATAAAAAGCAGTAAATATCATTGTTGGACAACTGGTACGAGTACTTGTTATAGACATGACACAGGAGGGGGACAGAGGCTGGGGACATGACACAGGAGGGGGACAGAGGCTGGGGACATGACACAGGAGGGGGACAGACGCTGGGGACTATGACACAGGAGGGGGACAGAGGCTGGGGACATGGCACAGAGGCTGCAAATAAATCATATCACTTCTTCACATCATCAGTATGCTGTGTCTTCCTCCTGTGCCCCTTTCACCAGATCTGACCTGTGGAGAGGTGAATGGGGCACAGGAGGAGGACACAGCATACTGATGATGCCTAGGTAGGATAGCACTTCACACTCTGCTGCTGGACTGAGGAGGACTCACCAGACAAGGCCAGGGCAGTGGCACTGAGGGCAGGCAGCAGGCGTCGCGAGGAGTCCTACTCCAAGAAAGAGAGTGGAGACCAGGGTCCACTCCAGGTCCGGGCACCAGCATGGCGGCTGGCCGACTGCTACAGTCAGTCAGTCGAGCGGGCAGAGCAGGCGCACTGGTCGGTCTCCGTCTGCCTTCACTCAGTCCACTCCGTCACAGTGGGGATGCGTCTGCAGTGTGTCCACTACATCTGCATCTGCCTCTGCATCTGCCGGTGCCGCTCTCCACAGAGTCCACACATTCTACGATGTTCCTCAGTTTCCCCGCGCTGCTCTTTTGAATAGGCTGGCAGCAGTGTTGTTAGCGCGAAAATGCGCTTTGATAATTGGCTGCGCGGCGGGTGGTGGTGGGCTGAGCGGTCAGAGAGGGCGAGGCTATGCATAATGTAGGAGGACTAGACGCTGCCTGCGCTGCGGCTCACATTCGGATCTTTTTACGGGCACATTTCCCTTATTACGGACTTTTACGAACAGGGAAAAAGTGCCTTTTATTTACGTACTGTCCGTAATTCTACGGACGGTTGGCAAAAATGCCAACACTGCCCGGGGGCCGGATTAAAAGGTCCGCCGGGCCGTATACGGCCCGCGGGCCGTAGTTTGCCCAGGTCTGGCTTAGAAGAACCCATGGTGCTGATTGTTGGGGCAAGGTCAGATGAGTCTGGGCATTTAAAACCTTTGAGATTGACATCACCTGGTCTTCCCAGATGATAATTGAGAACAATCCATGACACTGGCAGGTCTCAGCTTTGCAAAGGGGGCAGTGCATGCTATAAATTCTGCAGGGTGCCCAAACTTTTGCAGACGCCATTTTTTTGTTTTCTGTAATTTTGAAAGTGTAAATGATGGAAATAAAATCTTACTTTTTTTGACATATTATAAGAATGTCTAATCTGTAATTTGATGCCTTTTGGAGATTTTTCCATCTTTCCTTGGCTTCGTTATGCACATTAATACAAATTTTTACCTGGGGTGCCCAAACTTTCGATCCCCACTGTAAATAGATATAAGTTGTAAAAAAATCTAAAAAAAAAAAAAATAATTGATAGAGGTGTACTATTTTACAAAAAGAAGACATGAGTAGCAAAAAAAGACGGTTTACTGTTACAGTTTTTTTCTACTTTAAAGTGGAAATAAACTCTGTTTTACCATGCATCCGGCCCCCTGATCTACACACAGGGCGTCGGACCATGAATTCCAATGGGGCGGGTGTGCTTTTTGAAGCACATGGTTAGAGCTAGAGGTTTTAATAGGCTTCAAAAAAGGGTGGGCTCGGGGCGCAGAGCACTGTGCCCTGGTTTCACCCAGTTGTGTGAAAAAAATATTCGCTATTTTCACACTAAATCTTCTCCCTGCCAATCAGGAACTGGATTGTGAG
Source organism: Rana temporaria (assembly GCF_905171775.1). Lineage (NCBI taxonomy): Eukaryota > Metazoa > Chordata > Amphibia > Anura > Ranidae > Rana > Rana temporaria. The sequence goes on from NC_053491.1 coordinate 354,634,144, forward strand.
ACTTGTTTCCCAATTGGCCAAAACATCAGGTGAACCTTTTGGACGCCTAGCGCCTAGGAGGAGGAAAGAGGAGACGCACGGCTTGAACAGCAAAAGCTGCCGTGCTGGAGTATAGGAGACCAGAGCGACTGCGTGCCACCCGCCACCTACAGTAGATGGAGTCCGCCATTGTCCGCAGCCTGCCACCCGCCACCTAGATGGGGTAAGTGCCAGACCGACTAGAAGACAGCGGGTGTTTTTTTTTGCCGTCCCCCCCAAAGAAAAAATTCACCAGCCACCACTGCTGTTCTAACAACCGTTTTACCACTTATACCTACAGGTAAGCCTGAAAGTGACAAATATATACAGTACATAAGCATACTTATGGCTCTTTGTTGTGTCCAAACAGCTAACAATGTTTAAAGCTGAACTCCAGCCTTGTCGTTAGTCTTGTACCATTGTAGAGGCGCCTCTCTATTGCTTGTTCTGATTTCTCTGCAGCTTCATTCACACTGGCAACTTTTTGAAACCATTTTGCTACTTCTTGAGAATATAAAATAATAAGAGGTATAGCTGAAATACACTGTGATGTAGCAACTGTATTGGTTACATTTTTGCTCAGTTGAGTTCTGTATTGATTTTATTATAATGTATTCACTTACATTGTTTCTCAATTTGTGCTTTTGTTTTGCCAATTCTTGAGGCAGAGGGGGTTTTCTGCATAAAAAAAGGTATAATAATTATGTTTCCTGGTTTACATATATATTATTATTATTATTATTATTACATGTATTAACAGCATGCTTTTTTTTTTTATCAGAAAAAAATATTGTTTCTGATGATGATACTTTAAAAAGAGCAAATACTTCAAAAGTAAATGTAATCTACAGTATTCTCAGAAGTAATAGCTCTTGGAAACAGCAGATGGCAGCATTGTGTCAGTTTCGTTTTTCTAATGCTCTTATACTGAGTACAGGAAACTTTGGTTATGAAAAATCTTCAAATAAATTCTTCTTAAAGCGGACCTTCAGTAATTTTTTTCAACTTTCTTCTTCTGCCCTTGTTTTAACTTTAAATACTAAAACATTTTTATTCTGTCAGTAAATACCTTATACAGCCCACTTCCTGTTCCATTTTTTTTAATGGTCATTAAAAACGATCGTGTATAGGCTCCAGAGCATTTTTCTCGACCTGAAAAATGGCCATTAAAAATTTAGAACATGCTCTAAATTTTCTCGTCGTATTTCACATTGTGTGTAGGCTTTAACGGCGTGAAAAAAACACGCATGCTCAGAAGCAAGGTATGAGACGGGAGCACTCGTTATGGTAAAACTTGCGTTTGTAACAGACTGAAAAGCAAGAAGACTGAAAAGCGCGAATCGTCTCTCACCAAACTTTTACTAACACAAAATCAGCAAAAGCAGCCCAAAGGGTGGCGCCATTCGAATGGAACTTCCCCTTTATAGTGCCGTTGTACGTGTTGTACGTCACCGCGCTTTGCTCGACCATTTTTTTTTTCACGATCGTGTGAAGGCAGGCTTGAGAGGAATCACGTCGAAAAAAAACTTTGGTTTTTCTAGGACATTAAAAATGGTCGTGTGTACGCGGCTTTAGGACAGTGTTTCTCAACAGTTTTTTTTTTTAGGCATAGCATCCTTTAAAAGTATGACAAATCCTCGGACCACCTAGTCCTGAACTGTTTTTATTGGGCTGAAGGATACTGACATCTGCCCTGGATGGTGAATATATCACCCACTCCTTGGCATCACTTGGGGGGAGTTCCCCATTTACATTAGATTCCACCCATCACTTCAGAGTCAGCCCCCTTTACATCACAGCCCCCATTAAATAGCTTCTTTCAAACCAGAGTTGCCCCTAACCCATTAGAATCCCCCCTTCCCATTGGAGCACCCCTTCAGAACAAAATCCCCCACCTCCCCCATAAATGGGGTTTGCACTCTATACAGGAGAGCGTGGTGAACTCTGATGACTGCACTTTTTTACATTTTTGAAAATACATTTTCATATCCTTACAAATGTCTGGTAGTTCCAGTGGTGTAGCGTGGGTTGTCAGCACCCGGGGCAAGGCAAGACATTTGCGCCTCTGTAACATATGGACTTTTAGCACTCCCGGAGACCCTTTCCTTCCTACCATAGTACTGACCAGCCAAATTTCTACAATGACCACTTCACTAACCTCTACACTGACCTACATGATTCCTAGACTGATCACTACACTTACCTAACTGTCCACCGCACTGACCTACCCGATTCCAGTGCTGAACACTACACTGACTAACCTGATTCCTATACTGACCTACCTGTCCACTACATTGACCACTACACTAAACTGTCCACTACACTAAAATGATCACTACACTGTCCACTGACCACTATAATACACACTACACCACACACTACACTCAGGGCCGGACTGAGAATGAAAATCAGCCCTGGAAATAATTTCATACCAGCCCCATAGCATTATTATACCAGCCATAACATCATAACGTCATGCGCTTTGCCGGCGGTATAGCTGCGGTGACCATTCATTTCAATAGGCAGGAGCGGTGGAGTAGTGTGAGGAGCAGCTCTTTCACGGCGAATTGCAGGCGCTATCTTTAGCCTTATAGTGCCTGCAAAGTGTCTCGGTGTGAAAGGGGTCGAACTCTGATATAAAGGGGGGCACTGGTGACCAGAGACCCCACTTATATCAGAGTCCACTGCATTCCCCTTTACATCAGAGTGCCCCCTTGCACTGTAAGGTTGAATCCTGCAGACTATGATGTAAAGGGGAACTCTGGGAATGTGGGGAGGACTCTGGTGACCAGAGACCACCTAACGCAGAAAGTGAACACTAAGGTAAGGGGGGTTTACTGACATAAGGGGGAAACCTTTAGATCAGTGCCCCCTTACAATATTGTATTGACCCCTCCTAAGACTGGCCTGGCGGTGCTGTCACTGACCTCCTCTCAGGTGCACCTTGCGGGGCTCAGTCAGGCTGCTCCAGCTTGGTGGCTCTGGTTTTATCCCATAGTTCCTCTCCACAGTCCATACATGTCTGACTTCTCCCATGACCCTTATCCTGGCAGCACTCCCACTCTCGACTCCTCTCCAGACCTGATATAAGACAAGAGATGGTCAGAGGCTGCAGATGGTACAGGGGAGGTCAGAGGCTGCGGACGGTACAGGGGAGGTCAGAGGCTGCGGAGGGGGGACAGGAGGTCAGAGGCTTCTGAGGAGGGGACAAGAGGTCAGAGGCTGCTGAGGAAGGGGGCAGGAGATCAGAGGTTGCAGGGAGGGGACAGGTCAGAGGCTGTGGAGGAGGGTCAGGAGGTCAGAGGCTGCGGGGAGGGGACAGGTCAGAGGCTGTGGAGGAGGGTCAGGAGGTCAGAGGCTGCAGGGAGGGGACAGGTCAGAGGCTGCGGAGGGGGGGAACAGGCGGTCAGAGGCTGCGGAGGGGGGGAACAGGCGGTCAGAGGCTGCGGAGGGGGGGGAACAGGTGGTCAGAGGCTGCGGGGAGGGGACAGGTCAGAGGCTGCAGAGTGGGGAACAGGAGATCAGAGGCTGCAGAGGTCAGAGGCTGCAGACCACTGACCACTGCAACAGACTACACTGACCACTGCAACACATACTACACTACACTGACCACTGCAACACATACTACACTACACTGACCACTGCAACACACACTACACTGACCACTGCAACACAGACTACACTACACTAACCACTGCAACCCACACACACTACACTGACCACTGCAACCCACACACACTACACTGACCAATGCAACACAGACTACACTACACTGACCACTGCAACACAGACTACACTACACTGACCACTGCAACCCACGCACTACACTGACAACTGGAAGCCTACAGGCATGGAGGTAACCAGCAACATCCAGAATGTTCACTGGTGTAGCATGGAAGTGCACCAGTGACCATGCTGGGGAGAAAACGGAATCCCTGTCTGAAGGTGTGCACCCGATGCCTGGCTGCAGCCAGGCTATGGGCAGAGACGCGGCCGTGTCTAGTAGATGGTGTGTGTGTGTGGTACCTGCGGTGCAGGAGGATGTGGGGGCCGGTGTTCTGACAAGAAAAGCCCCGGCGGCCAGCCTAGGCCAAGCTGGTGTCCGAGGGCGAGGGGTGTCGGTCAGAGCCTTGTCATAGGGGAGCCGAGCTGAAGGTGTCTGGTGCCCTAAAATGACGTCAGTGCCGAGCGTTAGGTGGAAGAGGAAAGCCGCACAGGCACATGACCCCATTCGCCCAATCACAGGGGCAGCCAGCAGCCGGAGACTAAACATGGCGGCTGGAGACGAGGGCCGCGGGGACACAGGAAATAAAAGGTTTGGGGGACAGAGCCAGAATTGCGCCCCCTAAAATGTTGCGCCCGGGGCCATGGTCACCCTGCCCCCCCCCCCCACGCTATGCCTCTGGGTAGTTTCACCCTTTGGGCTTTCCTGGACTTTACAGAAAGGGCAGAGCTAGGATCAGTGGCGGCTAGTGCTCAACATTTTGGGGGGATGCAAACAAACTGAAAAATTCTGAAAAGAAAACCCATCAATTGCAGCCTCATTGTGCCATCAAACGCTGCCACTGCCTATCGAACACCGCCACTGTGCCCATTGAACGCCACCACTGTGCCCATCAAATGCCACCACTGTGCCCATCGAACACCACCACTGTGATTCCGCCCACCCACTAGCAGTGTCCTCCATGCGTCTCCTCCCGTCCTCTCCTCCTGATAGGTGTCCAATCACAGTGCCTGTCATTTCAGCCAATCAGGTGATGGATAACAGACATGAGCACCTGATTGGCAGAGAGACAGTTCAGTGTTAGAAAAGCGAATATTCATTTGCTTTTCTAACACACCTGGGTGGACTGCGAGCGACTATGGCTCTAATAGGCTTTAAAATAGGTGGCCTATGGCTCTAGTCAGGTGCTTTAAAAACACTCCCCGCCGCTGTAATTCAGGTGCCCGAAAAGGGGTTGGGCGCCTGAATAGGCGGTGGCAGCAGCAGCCATAGATAGATTCATGCAATGCATGAATCTATACATTGGTCATAGAGGTGGTGGCTGGAGAGCGGGATGGCTGGAGAGAGGAGGCGGCGCATGTGCGCCCTTATGGATGCACCGCCACTGACTAGGATCCAGGCAAGTAATTCTGTACAGATTATGGATAACCCCCAGGTTTTCTCACTGCTCAGGGAAACATGGGCTGCCTTCCAAAAATACCAAAATACCTTCACTTTATTCAGTGGGAGAAATCGATATCGTGGGTGATATGGGCCAGCGAAGCAGCGTAATTAAATGAATCATTATGGATCGCCGCTATAAATTACACAACGCCAGCTTTTCTTAGTCCAGTAAACATTCAGCGCTGCTGGACTCGCACAGGGAAAGACTGCTCTAAGGTGTCAGTGCGTGGGAGGGCGGCAACGCTCGTGCGATTGGAAAAGTGGATGCGTCTGAAATGTGTAATAGAAGCTGCTGGTGACTCACTGAAGCTGACATCTGCAAATGATTTCAGCTCGATTTTCTCATCTGAAGACCCTGGCCCCTGATATGAGAAGGAGAAGGGAGGGTAATCTGTCCTACATATCTAATATCACCTTTATCTCTGCAGATACAGGATGGGCCTGACACAAGGGGCACCTCCTGATAGACAGCTAGATACATAAACATTGAAACAAAAACATACAGCAAGAATCACAACTCCACCTTAGCCCACTGCTCCTCAACAGAATGTTATGCGCCTAAATATATATACATTGGGCCAGATTCACAAAGAGATACGACGGTGTATCTCCTGATACACCGTCGTATCTCTGAATTAGGCCGGTCGTATCTATGCGCCTGATTCATAGAATCAGTTACGCATAGATATGCCTAAGATCCGACAGGTGTAACTGTGTTACACTGTCGGATCTTAACTGCAATTTAAAAATGGCCGCTGGGGGCGTTCTCACTGATTTACGGCGAGGATATGTAAATCAGCGAGATACGCCAATTCATGAACGTACCCGGGCCCGACGCAGTCACTTTACGTCGTTTACGTAATCATTTTCCCGGCGTATACTTACCCCTGCTTCTATGAGGCACAGCCAATGTTAAGTATGGCCGTCGTTCCCGCGTCAGATTTTTTTTTTTACGACGTTTGCATACGTCGATTCACAAAAGCGCTGGACGCTAGTTACGCTCACGCCGAAACCAATGACGTCATAGCGACGTCCTTGGGAGCAATGCACGCCGGGAAAATTCGCGGACGGCACATGCGCATTTAAATCGGCGCGGGGACGCGCCTGATTTAAATACTACACTCCCCCTAGCCACGGAATTTTAATTCCGCCGGGGGATTTACGATCCGTCACCGCAAGTTTGGAGGTAAGTGTGTTGTGAATTACCCACTTGCCTCTAAAACTTGCGGCGGCGGATCTTAAATCAGATAGATTACGTGGATCTAAAGATCCGCTGATCTATCTGAATCTGGCCCAGAGCCTTAAAAAAGTATTCATACACCTTGAAATTTTCCACATTTTGTCACGTTACACCCAAAAACGTAAATGTATTTTATTGGGATTTTATGTGATAGACCAACACAAAGTGGCCCATAATTGTGAAGTGGAAGGAAAATGATACATTTTTTTTTTTTTACAAATACATATGTGAAAAGTGTGGCGTGCATTTGTATTCAGCCCCCCTGAGTCAATACTTTTGTAGAATCACCTTTCTCTGCAATTACAGCTGCAAGTCTTTTTGGGGATGTCTCTACCAGCTTTGCACATCTAGAGAAGGACATTTTTGCCCATTCTTCTTTGCAAAATAGCTCAAGTTCTGTCAGGTTGGATGGAGAGCGTCTGTGAACAGCAATTTTCACGTCTTGCCACAGATTCTCAATTGGATTTAGGTCTGGACTTTGACTGGGCCATTCTAACACATAAATGTGCTTTGATCTAAACCAGGGGTCTCCAAACTTTTTACTTCGAGGGCCACATTCTATATTTCACACATATTCGCGGGCCGGAAACATAATTTATAAATAAATCCACAGTAGAAGAAGAATAGAATAGAATTTGACTTACTGCTGACAGCAGGACTGGATGGTGCTCCTATATTCTTTGCTGGCACCTAAACGCTGGAGCATCATGCAGCGGGGCTAAACTTCCAGCGTGCATGAGGCTTTACATCCGTGTCCCCATCCATCTGTGTGCCCATCCATCTGTGTGCCCATCCATCTGTGTGCCCATCCATCTGTGTCCCCATCCATCTGTGTGCCCATCCATCTGTGTCCCCATCCATCTGTGTCCCCATCCATCTGTGTCACCATCATCTGTGTCCCCATCAGTCAGTCTCTCCATTCATCTGTGTCCCCATCAGTCTCCCCATTCATCTGTGTCCCCATCAGTCTCCCCATTCATCTGTGTCCCCATCCATCTGTGTCCCCATCCATCTGTGTCCCCATCCATCTGTGTCCCCATTCATCTGTGTCCCCATCAGTCTCCCCATTCATCTGTGTCCCCATCAGTCTCCCCATTCATCTGTGTCCCCATCCATCTGTGTCCCCATCCATCTGTGTCCCCATTCATCTGTGTCCCCATTCATCTGTGTCCCCATCAGTCTCCCCATTCATCTGTGTCCCCATCAGTCTCCCCATTCATCTGTGTCCCCATCCATCTGTGTCCCCATCCATCTGTGTCCCCATTCATCTGTGTCCCCATCAGTCTCCCCATTCATCTGTGTCCCCATCCATCTGTGTCCCCATCCATCTGTGTCCCCATTCATCTGTGTCCCCATCAGTCTTCCCATTCATCTGTGTCCCCATCAGTCTTCCCATACATCTGTGTCCCCATCATGTGTCCCCATTCATCTGTGTCCCCATCATCTGTGTCCCCATCAGTCTCCCCATTCATCTGTGTCCCCATCCATCTGTGTCCCCATCCATCTGTGTCACCATCATCGGTGTCCCCATCAGTCTCTCCATTCATCTGTGTCCCCATCAGTCTCCCCATTCATCTGTGTCCCCATCAGTCTCCCCATTCATCTGTGTCCCCATCCATCTGTGTCCCCATCCATCTGTGTCCCCATCCATCTGTGTCCCCATTCATCTGTGTCCCCATCAGTCTTCCCATTCATCTGTGTCCCCATCAGTCTTCCCATACATCTGTGTCCCCATCATGTGTCCCCATTCATCTGTGTCCCCATCATCTGTGTCCCCATCAGTCTCCCCATTCATCTGTGTCCCCATCAGTCTCCCCATTCATCTGTGTCCCCATCCATCTGTGTCCCCATCCATCTGTGTCCCCATCCATCTGTGTCCCCATCCATCTGTATCCCCATCAGTCTTCCCATTCATCTGTGTGCCCATCAGTCTTCCCATACATCTGTGTCCCCATCATCTGTGTCCCCATCATCTGTGTCCCCAATCATCTGTGTCCCCAATCATCTGTGTCCCCATCATCTGTGTCCCCATCAGTCTCCCCATTCATCTGTGTCCCCATCATCTGTGTCCCCATCAGTCTCCCCATTCATCTGTGTCCCCATTCATCTGTGTCCCCATTCATCTGTGTCCCCATCAGTCTCCCCATTCATCTGTGTCCCCATTCATCTGTGCCCCCATCCATCTGTGTCCACATCCATCTGTGTCCCCATCCATCTGTGTCCACATCCATCTGTGTCCCCAATTATCTGTGTCCCCATCATCTGTGTCCCCATCAGTCTCCCCATTCATCTGTGTCCCCATTCATCTGTGTCCCCATTCATCTGTGTCCCCATTCATCTGTGTCCCCATTCATCTGTGTCCCCATCAGTCTCCCCATTCATCTGTGCCCCCATCCATCTGTGTCCACATCCATCTGTGTCCCCATCCATCTGTGTCCACATCCATCTGTGTCCCCATTCATCTGTGTCCCCATTCATCTGTGTCCCCATTCATCTGTGTCCCCATCAGTCTCCCCATTCATCTGTGTCCACATCCATCTGTGTCCACATCCATCTGTGTCCCCAATTATCTGTGTCCCCATTCATCTGTGTCCCCATCCATCTGTGTCCACATCCATCTGTGTCCCCATTCATCTGTGTCCCCATCCATCTGTGTCCCCATCCATCTGTGTCCCCATTCATCTGTGTCCCCATCCATCTGTGTCCCCATCCATCTGTGTCCCCATCCATCTGTGTCCCCATCCATCTGTGTCCACATCCATCTGTGTCCCCATTCATCTGTGTCCCCATCCATCTGTGTCCCCATTCATCTGTGTCCCCATCAGTTTCCCCATCCACCTGTGTCCCCATTCATCTGTGTCCCCATCAGTCCTTCCATTCATCTGTGTCCCCAATCATCTGTGTCCCCAATCATCTGTGTCCCCATCACTCATCAGGCTATCCCCACAAATTGGTGTCCCCATTAGAGCCCCCCCCCCCCATCATTCATCCGAGTCTTCCTGCACGGTGTCCCCATCACAGCCCACCCCCGCCTGCATATTTGTGTCACCATTAGAGCCATCAGCCCCCCTCCTCACATGTTTGTGTCCCCATAAGAGCCACCAGCACCCCCACATTTGTGTCCCCATCAAACCCCACAGATATTTGTGTCCCCATCAGAGTCATCACCCCCCCCCCCCACATTTATGTCCCCATCAGAATCATCAGGCCCCCCCCCACATGTGTGTCCCCATCAGACCCCACAGATATTTGTGTCCCCATCAGAGTCATCACCCCCCCCCCCACATTTATGTCCCCATCAGTCATCAGCCCCCCCCCACATGTATGTCCCCATCAGAGTCATCAGCCCCCCCCCCCCACATTTGTGTCCCCATCAGAGTCATCACCCCCCCCCCTACATTTATGTCCCCATCAGTCATCAGCCCCCCCCCCCACATGTATGTCCCCATCAGTCATCAGCCCCCCCCCTACATGTATGTCCCCATCAGAGTCATCACCTCCCCCCCACATTTATGTCCCCATCAGAGTCATCACCCCCCCCCCACATTTATGTCCCCATCAGTCATCAGCCCCCCCCACATGTATGTCCCCATCAGAGTCATCACCCCCCCACATTTGTGTCCCCATCAGAGTCATCAGAGCCCCCCCCCACATGTATGTCCCCATCAGAGTCATCAGCCCCCCCCACATGTATGTCCCCATCAGAGTCATCACCCCCCCCCCCCCCCACATGTATGTCCCCATCAGAGTCATCACCCCCCCCCCCACATTTATGTCCCCATCAGTCATCAGCCCCCCCCCACATGTATGTCCCCATCAGAGTCATCAGCCCCCCCCCCCACATTTGTGTCCCCATCAGAGTCATCAGCCCCCCAAAATGTGTGTCCCCGTCAGTCTACAACCCCCCTCCACGTGTGTCCCAAGCAGAGTCATCAGCCCCCAGATGTTTGTGCCCCATCAGAGCCATTCAACCCACCCCCACACAAGTGTATCAGCCCCCCCTCCTTGCATGTGTCCAGCGCGTCTCCACTCTCCATCACTGGCTGTGCAGACCTGCTGCATCTCCTGACTCCCGCCCCGCTGGTATTACACACTCGTTACTGGTTAACAGCGAGGCGGGAGGCGGGAGCAGGGAGGCGGCAACGGGTCTGCCCTAAACACCTCATTGGCTGCTGGGATGCCGTGGTCCCAGCAGCCAACACACACAGTGAGACGCCGGGAGGGATTGCGGGACCTGCGCTGCATATTGCCGGGGGCGAATATGCAGCGCAGGTTCCACAACTAACAGGTGGACTAAGGATTCACGCTGCGGGCCGGAAGAAATGGCCTGGCGGGCCGGATGTGGCCCGCGGGCCGTAGTTTGGAGACCCCTGATCTAAACCATTCCATTGTAGCTCTGGCTGTATGTTTAGGGTCGTTGTCGTGCTGGAAGGTGAGCCTCCACCCCAGTCTCAAGTCTCTAAGGCCGCGTACACACGGTCGGACAAAACCGATGAGAACGGACCGAGGTTCAGTTTCATCGATCCAAACCGACCGTGTGTATAGCCCATCGGTCTGTTTTCCTTCGGTCCAAAATTTTAAAACATGCTTTAAAATCGAACCGATGGCCCGCTGCCCGATCGGTCCAAACCAATGGTTAGTACAGAAAGCATTGGTTCAAAACCCGCGCATGCTCAGAATCAAGTCGACGCATGCTTGGAAGCATTGAACTTCGTTTTATTCAGCACGTCGTGTGTTTAACGTCACCGCGTTCTGACCCGATCGGTTTTTGGAACGATGGTGTGTACGCACATCAGACCATCAGGCCACTTCAGCGGTGAACCGATGGAAATGGCCCGTCGGACCATTCTCATCGGTTTGGAACGACCGTGTGTACGCGGCCTAAGAGGTTCTCTTCTAAGATATGCAAAGTGATTGGTGATCTTTTATAAGCCTATATCCTGGATTCTTCCATTGATGCAGATTACTGTGCTATTTGGGACCAATAGGCTATTGTGACTCCCCATTGGGCATTCTTTTCTGGACTGATTTTTGGATATCGTTTTCATATTGTTTCCATCCTTTGAGTTCTACGCTTACAGCCACGCTTTGAGAGCAATGATGACACCCCCTTTTGGGGTTGATCAGTGGAATTGATTTGCCAACCATAGTCACTGTACCCTGTGAACCCCTGAAGAAGCTATAACTGAGAAACGCGTTGGGATTTTGCACCCCCTTCTGGATATGTGTCTATCTATCATATTTTGATGTTGCACATGTATATTATAGGAATCAAGTGAATTTATTTATAGAGGGGGTGCTTCTCTGGGGGGCTGTTAGGCTGACTATGTTTTGCTCAACCATTATGTATTTGTTTTAGGGGCTTGGTACCCCAAAATTTATTTATGGAAGTTTGTATTAAAAATTGCTGATTTTATAAATACATGTGTTTGTAAGTTTATTCTGATGGAAGGTTTCAGCATCAAGAAAAAACCCTTTTTCTCCTTTTTTCTGTTTTGGGATGTGGCGCTGAGTTAATCAGCTGGATCCATTACTGGTTTTGTGCATGACACAGAGGGTAAAAGACTGAGGACTTCTTGTGTTGGAAATAGGTACTGCAAGACCAGCTCCAGATTGAAGATGAGTATTGCAGCAAGAGCTACTTTTTATATTTTAAAACAGCAGTAGGACCATTAAAAAATAAATAAATCTCAGATTTGATTTTAAATAAACCTCTCTGTGCTGTGCTATTGGACCAGGTAAAGACACTCTTCAGAATCTGCAGTTCTGCAGGTATTTCACCCTTGTCCCACTTCCTGCTTGTTCTTTGGACTACCATGAGCTCTCATGCTCTAATAATAATTTCAGCTCCAGGAGATTTTACCCCTTCGTGGTAAAAGGCCATTTTTTGCTATTCTGCACTGCGCTACTTTAACCACTTCAGCCCAGGACCATTTGGCTGGCCAAAGACCAGAGCACTTTTTGCGATTCGGCACTGCGTCGCTTTAACTGACAATTGCGCAGTCGCGCGACCTGGCTCCCAAACAAAATCGATGTCCTTTTTTTCCCACAAATAAAGATTTCTTTTGGTGGTATTTGATCACCTCTGTGGTTTTTATTTTTTGCGCTATAAACAAAAATAGAGCGACAATTTTGAAAAAAAATGCAATCACTTTTACTTTTTGCTTTAATAAATATCCCCTAAAAATAAATATATATATATATTTTTTTATCCTCAGTTTAGGCCGATACGCATTCTTCTACATATTTTTGGTAAAATAAAAATCGCAATAAGCGTTTATTGATTGGTTTGCGCAAAAGTTATACAAAATAGGGGATAGTTTTATGGCATTTTTATTAATATTATTTTTTACTAGTAATGTCGGCGATCAGCGATTTTTATCGTGACTGTGACATTATGGCAGACACATTGGACACACTTTTGAGACCATTCACATTTACACAGCGATCAGTGCTATAAATATGCACTTATTACTGTGTAAATGTGACTGGCAGTGAAGGGATTAACCAGGAAGGGGCGCTGAAGGGGTTAAGTGTATCATAGGGATGTGTTCTAACTGTAGGGGGGATGGGCTATGTGTAACACGAAACTGATCACCGCTCCCGATTATAGGGAGCTGTGATCAGTGTCCTGCCACTAGGAAGAATGGGGAAATGCTTGTTTACATTAGCATCTCCCCGTTCTTCCTCTCCGTGAGACGATTGCAGGTATCCCCGCCGACATTGAGTCTGCGGAACCCGTGGTCGGGAGCTTGCAGCGGACGTGTGCCACCGGCATCGCCCGCGTCCACAATGCTGCTTCTTAAAGGCGACGTATATATACATCGATCTGCCCACAGGAGCCATTGAGTCAACGTATATATAAGTGAGCCAGTCCTTAAAGGGGTGGTTCCCCCTAAAACACATTGCTAACAATAGATTCGTAAGACCCGTTACACTGCGGGTAGGCTGGCTTTTTTTTTATTTATTTTTTTAGTACATACCGATATCTCCCCGTCTCGTTCCTTGTTGGTGGGCGTTCCTAGTTGATTGACGTTCCTCGGACGGGCGCGTACGTGACGTCGGCTTCTTTTGGAAAAGTCGTGACGTCACGTACGCGCCCGTCCGAGGAACGTCAATCAACTAGTTCCGCCCACCGCCAAGGGACGAGACGGGGAGATCTCGGTATGTACGAAAAAAAAAAAAAAGCCAGCCTACCCGCAGTGTAACGGGTCTTACGAATCTATTGTTAGAAATTAGTTTTAGGGGGAACCACCGCTTTAAGTGGTTAACTGCCGATTTCACAGTCACACAAGGCTGTACCCAAAATAAATATATATCATTTTTTTCCTACAAATAGAGCTTTCTTTTGGTGTTATTTGATCACTGGGTTTTTATGTTTTTGCGATATAAACGAAAACATTTAAAAATATGTGGTTTAATGCACCCTGTGATGTGCCTCTATGCCTTTTAAAACATAGTTAAAAACACATAAATTAGCCCATGGGACTTTGAATGAGGTGCTGCTACAAACACACAACTAATAGATGAATGGTATACAAATTTATTGGTAAATTACATAGGAGTAAAGTAGCATATGCTTTCATGCTGATTTGCAGTGTTGCCAACCTACCAGATTGAAATTTACTGGCGCAGCCACGTTTTTACTGGCATTTCACAAAAGTTACTATATAAATTTTTAGGTGCAAATTTCAGTATTTAGGCTACAAACAAGTACGATAGGCAAATAGCAATGTGATTTAAGGTAGATATTAAGGTAAAAAAAACATATTTTTGTTATTTTCGATATAAGGGCAAAATATTTAGTCACATCACCCCCTGCCTCCATCCCCCTCTGCCACCAACACCCCCTGCCTTCACCCCCCTCTGCGGTGCCACAATCTCCCCCTGCCTCCAATCTCCCCTAGGCCCCCTGCCTCCAATCACCCCCTGCCTCCATCGTCCCCTGACTCCATCCCCCTCTGCGGTGCCACCAACAACCCTTGTCTCCATCCCCCACCCTCTGTGGTGCCGCCATCCCCCTCTGCGGTGCCACCAACACCCCCTACCACTAACACCCCCTGCCTCCAATCTCCCCCTGCCACTAACACCCCCTGCCTCCAATCTCCCCCTGCCTCCATCGTCCCCTGCCTCCATCCCCCTCTGCGGTGCCACCAACAAACCCTGTCTCCACCCCCCACCCTCTGTTGTGCCGCCATCCCCCTCTGCGGTGCCACCAACATCCCCTGCCACTAACACTCCCTGCCACTAACACCCCCTGCCTCCAATCACCCCCTGCCACTAACACCCCCTGCCTCCATTCTCCCGCTGCCTCCATTGCCCCCTGCCTCCATCCCCCTCTTCGGTGCCACCACAGCCATCATCACCCCCTGCCTCCAATCACCCCCTGCCTCCAATCTCCAAGTGCAGTTCCAAGCCGAACCGATCTCAGCTATTTTTACTGGCACATTCCCGCAACCACGGACATTTACGAACGGGGGAAAAAGTGCCCGTTTTTACAAACTGTCCGTAAAAATACGGACGGTTGGCAACACTGCTGATTTGTAGTAATTGCATAATATATTCCATGACAAAATACAGTATTCCAAAGATCAATACATGATGAATAAAAAAAGATGCATCCTAAGTCTCGACGTGTTTCGTGAATCACAGTTTACTTCCTCAGGAGTTGATGCACATATAAAAATCTGTAAGGGTAAAAAATTATGAAATACATGACAAAATTGGTGATAAATAATATTGTTTTAAAGCTAAGGGTCACCCTAAGGGACCCAATACTTACACATCAGCTAAAATGAAATGCACATTCCAATGGTGACAGTCAGGAATGTGTGATCTGGGAGCTGTGGGCATAGACTCCACAAGGACCCTAGAGGCTTTCTGCTATAAAACATATCCAATGAAAACATTTAAATTTCTTCATAAATTCTGGCCAAAATGTGTTTTGCTACATGTTTTTGATTAAAAAAAATCCCAGTAAGTGTATATTTATTGGTTTGTTGAAAAGTTATTAACGATTAACAACTTACAGTATAATGGGACTGCCATAGTGTGGCGGACAATCTTTCACTAACTGATGCTGGAGGGGGGAGGGGGGACTGACTAACTGCCACTGACATCAACAGTCACATTAATAGGGGTTAACATCTAGGATGACCGAGGGGTTAAATATGTGCCTAACTATGTGTGTAAAATGTTTCTCATCTCTGCAAAGCATAGGGATTGTTCCCTGTGTACAGTGAATGTTAACACAGAGCTCTTGACTGTGAATGTACACAGCCAATCAGCACGTCTCAGCCGTGAATCATTGGCCAGGACTTGATGACAGGCTCCGAATGTGGACAATCACAGCGGGAGCCAACCAAGCTCTAAACCCAGAAGTAGGCAGAGATCCACTCTGGATGAAGGAGCACAGGGGGTACCATTTGGACAGCAGCATTGTCAGTCTGGGAAGGGGAGTGTTAGATGTACTAGTTTGATACACAAACAAATTGAAGCTAAACTCCAGCTCAGACTTTAAAAGCAGTTACAGCAACAAAAAAAAAATTTCCTTTGGGATAAAGGTTTTCTATAAATAAATAAAAGCTGATCATTGTAAGCACCCCTGTAATTTCTGTCAACCCTGCAACTACTACATCTGCTACATCTGCAGGACAGACTTGCTGGCCAGATCATCAAGTGAAAGCCGAAAAAGATAACTAATGCAGCCACCACATCTAAAAATTGATAATAAATGTTTTCTTTTGGGTTTAATACGGCTTCAAAATTGATCAAAAACAATTATAGTTGCCCTTTAACCACTTAAGCCCGGGACCATTTTGCAGCTAAAGGACCAGGCCACTTTTTGCGATTCGGCACTGCATCGCTTTAACTGACAATTGCGCAGTCGTGCGACGTGTCTCCCAAAAAAAATTGGCGTCCTTTTTTTCCCACAAATAGAGGTTTCTTAGTGGTATTTGATCACCTCTGCGGTTTTTATTTTTTGCGCTATAAACAAAAATAGAGTGTCAATTTTGAAAAAAAAAATAATATTTTTTACTTTTTGCTATAATAAATATCCCCCCCCCCAAAAAATATATTAAAAAAAACATTTTTTTTCCCTCAGTTTAGGCCGATACGTATTCTTCTACATATTTTTGGTAAAAAAATCGCAATAAGCATTTATTAAATGTTTTACTTAAAGGTTATAGCGTTTACATAATAGGGGATAGTTTTATGACATTTTTATTATTATTATTTTTTTTTTTTTACCAGTAATGGCGGCGATCAGTGATCTTTTTCGGGACTGCGACATTATGACGGACACATAGGACAGTTTTGACACATTTTTGGGACCATTGTCATTTTCACAGCGATCAGTGCTATAAAAATGCCCTGTTTACTGTGAAAATGACACTGGCAGTGAAGGGGTTAACCACTAGGTGGCGCTGTAGGGGTTAAGTGTTCCCTGCATAGTGTTTCTTACTGTAGGGGGATGGGCTCTGTATCACATGACACTGATCTCCGCTCCAAGTACACTGAGCCGAGATCAGTGTCATTGTCACTAGTCAGAGCGGGGAGATGCTTGTTTACACAAGCACCTCTCCACTCTATACCTCTGTAAAATGATCGCGGGGATCCCCACGGCGATTGAGTCCTCGTGAGCCATGGTCCGACTCACGGGGATGGCCACACGGACAGGCATTTAGGGGACGTACAGGTACGTTGATATGCCTGTCCGTGCCATTCTGCTGACATATATGTGCAGGAGGCGGTCCTTAACCACTTTCCGCCCGCCAATGACATATTTTTTTTTTTAAAGTGTATTTTTGTGCGTGTACTCGAGAGAGGAGCCGGACTGCAGAAGTTGGGAGTAGGCAGGCCTCCCTCAGAGGCAATCTGCCACCTTTCTCCATGCCCCGGGTGGCAATGGTGGGTGTGTGAGGGGGTCCTCCCACACAGCCCGCCCTACCTGCTCCGCTTTGAAGCCCAACGGGGCAGAGGGACTCCCTATAAGGGAGTGAGAGGATCTAGCCCACTCAACCAGCCCCCGTTAGTCCTTCGCCTCTCTTTTTAGAGACCGCGTGGTCAAAGTGCGTGCATGTTAACCCAATTTCGAGTGCGTGTAAGTGTGGTGGTTTTTGTGGGAGGGGGTGGGTGTACAAAGCGCAGGCTTACCTCGCATAGCACACCCACCGGGAGCCGGGCTGAGACCACCAAACTCAATTCACATGTAGCCGAGATCGGGATCCGAACCCCTAGCTGCAGAGGTGAATGGCTTGTCAGCGCAGTGCCAATCGCGTTGAGCCACCGCAGCTCCCCGCCAATGACATATTGACATCGGCAAAGTGGTTGTAGAATCCTGACTGGACGTCATATGACGTCCTCAGGATTTTGAGCCGCTGCGCGCCCCCGGGGGCGCGCGCTTCGCGGCCATCGTTGTTGCAGGATGTCAGTGACACCCCGCAACACCGATCAAGGTAAAGAGTCTCTCACGGAGACTCTTTACCACGTGATCAGCCGTGTCCAACCACGGCTGATCACGATGTAAACAGGAAAAGCCGGTAATCGGCTTTTCCTCACTCGCGTCTGTCAGACGCGAGTAGAGGAGAGACGATCGGCTGCTCCTGTGACAGGGGGGGTTTGTACTGATCGATTATCAGCACAGCCTTCCCGAGGATGATCACTGGACCACCAGGGATGCCCATTGGACCACCAGGGATGCCCACTAGACCACCAGGGATGAAAAAATAAAAATAAAAAGGTATGCCACCCTAGACCACCAGGGATGAGAAGGACACCAATAATGGATGCCAATCAGTGCCGCAATGGATGGCAATCAGTTCCCACAATGGGCATCACTGATTGGCAGGCATTGTTTGGCACTGATTGGCATCCATTAGTACAACACATACGATAGTGCCCATCTATGCCGCCTATCAGTGCCCATCCATGCCGCCTATCAGTGCCCATCCGTGCCACCTATCCGTGCCCATCTGTGCTGCATATCCATGCCCATCCGTGCCGCCTATCTGTGCTCATCTGTGCCACCTATCCGTGCCCATCCGTGCCGCCTATCCAAGTCCATCCATGCCGCCTATCCGTGCCGCCTATCAGTGCCCATCCGTGCCGCCCATCAGTGCCGCATATTAGTGCCCATCAATGCCACCACATCAGTGCCACCTTATCGGTGCCCATCGGTGCCACCCTATCAGTGGCCGTCAGTGAAGTACCATCCGTGCCCATCAGTGAAGGAGAAAACGTACTTATTTACAATGTTGTATAACAGAAACAAAAAAAAAACGTTGTTTTTCTAAATTTTCGGTAATTTTTTTTGCAGAAAATAAATATCCCAGAGGTGATCAAATACCACCAAAAGAAAGCTCTATTTGTGGGTACAAAATTATAAAAATTTAGTTTGGGTACAGTGTAGCATGACCGCGCAATTGTCATTCAAAGTGCAATAGTTAAATAGTCATTGTTGCCCTTACACTAATTACATGTATTTTTTTAGATTTATCCATCAGAGCTAAATGAGGAACAGTTGTGGAACAATAAAGGACAGAGGGATTTGAGACGGAAAGCGGGACAGTTGGGCTCCAAAGACTACTGATGTCCTGACAGTCATTCTGCGTATACAGCATTAATAAACCGCGTATGTAATAGAAGAAAGACGTAAATGCTAACTGGAGTTTGGCCCTCCCTGGATACCTTCAGCTCTGTGGGTATCAGTAGCCTCTCTTTTTAATGTATAATCCATAGAACATTCCGCTCAGTAAGGAGAATGGAATGTGGCACATGCCATTGGCACCGGAATGCCGATCACAGAGGTCTGAGGTTTCACTTCCATCCTCCATCTTGGCAAAGCTTCACACGGACGCTGCACAGTTGTTCCTTCAAAGAAAACTCAGACCCGGGAAAGATAACAAAGACTCGTCTTATCCTCCTGACACAAATGCTATCACAGATTGGGCAGATACATCATTCAGCAAGCCGTCTCTGGTCCTAATCACGTTATTCTTACATCTTTTCCTAATGGAGAAGCAAAAAAACTAAAGAAAAATCCATACATAACTAACAAGCTTTCAGGCATTACGGGCCAGATTCACGTAGAATCGCGGCGGCGTAACATATCGTATATACGTTACACCACCGCAAGTTTTCATCCCAAGTGCCTGATTCACCAAGCACTTGCGTGAAAACTTACGCCGGCGGCCTCCGGCATAAGCCCGCGTAATTCAAAGGGGCGTGTGCCATTTAAATTAGGCGCGCTCCCGCGCCGGACCTACTGCGCATGCTCCGTTTTGAAATTCCCGCCGTGCTTTGCGCGAAGTGACGTCATTTTTTTGAACGGCGACGTGCGTAGCATACTTTCGTATTCCCGGACGTCTTACGCAAGAATTTTTTTTTTAGAAATTCGACGCGGGAACGACGGCCATACTTTAAAATGGGCTGTGTAAAGTTAGGGCAGGTAAAACGACGACTAACTTTGCGACGGGAAACTTTACTAGCAACGACGTAACGAACACGAAAAACCGTCGTGGATCGCCGTAAAACCTCATTTGCATACCCGACGCTGGAATACGACGCAAACTCCACCCAGCGGCGGCCGAGGTACTGCATCCTAAGATCCGACGGTGTAAGACAATTACACCTGTCGGATCTTAGGGCTATCTATGCGTAACCTGATTCTATGAATCAGTCGCATAGATACTCTGAGAGATACGACGGCGTTTCAGAGAAACGCCGTCGTATCTCTTCTGTGAATCTGGCCCTACGTCACTCCAGTTTTGTTCCTTCTAGGTCAGTTATATACACTGGGGTAGATTCAGGTAGCAATTACGCCTGCGTATCCATAGATACGCAGCGTAATTGCTAACTAGCGCCGGCGTATCAACTTTCTGTATTCAGAAAGCTCGATACGCCGACTGTAGCCTAAGATACGACTGGCATAAGGCTCTTATGCCGTCGTATCTTAGGCTGCATTCTGACGCTGGCCGCTAGGTGGCGTTCCCGTAGTTGTCAGCGTAGAGTATGCAAATTGCATACTCACGCCGATTCACAAACGTACGCGCGCCCGGCGGTCGTGTTTTACGTCGTTTGCGTTCGTCGCTTTCGTCGTAAGGCTGCTCCTGCTATTAGGAGGCGCAGCCAATGGTAAGTATAGACGTCATTCCCGCGTCGCGATTTTCGAAATTTACGTCGTTTGCGTAAGTGGATCGTGAATGGCGCTGGACGCCATTTACGTTCACGTCGAAGCAAATGACGTCCTTGCGACGTCATTTACCGCAATGCACGTCGGGAAATTTTCCCGACGGAGCATGCGCAGTACATTCGGCGCGGGAACGCGCCTAATTTAAATGATCCACGCCCCCTACGGGATCATTTAAATTACGCGCGCTTACGCCGGCCCCTTTTACAAAACGCCGCCGCAAATTACGGAGCAAATGCTTCGTGAATGAAGCGTAGCTCAAGTAATTTACGGAGGCGTAGCGTAAAAACGGTACGCTGCGCCGCCGTAGCAGTGCGCGCCCCTTCCTGAATCTACCCCAATGTAAAGATTCCAGCAAACTTCATTGCAGATCCTTACCTGAATCTGTACAAACAAATGGCCACTGCCCCCACCTATAACTGGTCTTTGCAGCGAGGAGCACATGGAAGGGGGGTGCAGGTCAAACAAAACCAAAGAAAATTCCCAGCTCAACTTATTGACCAGCCTGCAACCAACCAAATTATCCTGTCTAAGTCTAGGTTCACGCTGTAGTGACGCAGGAACCAGCGCCGGTTCCCACATCGCATCTCTCCCTCAGGCAGTTCAGACTGTCCTCTGCGAACCGGATCGGTTTGCAGATCGCAGTGCAAACTGTGAACTCGCACAGGAATCGGATTGCATGGGTGAGAAAAAAAAAATGATTTAGCGCAAAAAACCTAAAAAGACCGACAATTTTGAAAAAAAAAACACAATATTTTTTACTTTATGTTATAATAAATATCCCAATAATAATAATAATAATAAAAAAAACAAAAACATTTTTTTCTCAGTTTAGACCGATACGTATTCTTCTACATATTTTTAATAGGGTATGGATTTATGACTTTTTTTTTTACTAATAATGGCGGTTAGCTGCGATTTTTGTCAGGACTGCGATATTGCGGCAGACAGATCGGACACTTTTCACACTATTTTGGGACCATTCACATTTATACAGCGAACAGTGCTATAAATATGCACTGATGACTGTATAAATGTGACTGGCAGGGAAGGGGTTAACACTAGGGGGCGATCAAGGGGTTAAATGTGTTCCCTGGGAGTGATTCTTACTGTGGGGGGAGGGGACTGACTGGGGGAGGTGACCGATCTGTGTCCCTATGTACAAGGGACATAGCATCGGTCTCCTCTCCCTGACAGGATGTGGACCTCTATGTTTACACTGGCTCTGTAAATGGCGATCGCGGGCACCTGGCGGACATCGCGGCCGCCAGGCACGTGCATCGGCACCCGCGTGACGTGGCGGGCATGGATTTTCCCTGATGCGTGCCCGCAGCAGCGCACGAGAAACAAGTAAACAGGGACGTCCTCCCGGCAATTGAGCACGGCGCTGTAGACGTCTTTTGTCTATAGCACGTGCGCGAAGAGGTTAAGGAATTCATATATAAACACCTCAATGACAAAAAGACTCAATACATTTCATGTATATACATATGCTGATGTAATCATAACTGCGGAATGTAATGATATGGGCCAATTGGTGTACACTACCCATTTTGTTTTCTGTGTATTGTAACAAATGCCCGCTGGTTGTCCATATATTATCACAATTGCCCATTGTTTGCCTATGCATTGTAATGATAACCCACTTGTTGTCGGAATATTGTAATAATTGCTGTCTGCATTTTGTAAGGAATGCCCATTTGTTGCCTATGTTTTGTATAACATTTACTAGTTGTCAGTATTTATTGTCAGGTTTGCCCAGAGTCAGCTCTGTTTGTGTAGATATGAATGTTAAAAATGTACATGCAATATAATGTATATTTACCAAACAAATGTTCTGAACATAATGAGGAAAATATGGCCAAACTACTTTACAATATATTGCCTTTAAAGTGGGGTTCCAACCACAATTAGCATTTTTTAAATGTATGTCCTTTCATCATGCGTTTTTATAATATAAATCCGGTCACTTACTATTTTACAATCCGCCGCCGCTCCGCATAGTTCATTTAAAAAAGATAGTTTATAAAACTATGTCCACACCGTTGTCATTTTGCTTGTGGGCATTGTGAAGCCCAACAAGCACTTACTTCCTTGAAGTCTTGGATAGGGAGTGATAATTGGATAGCACACTGCATCCTGGGAAATGATGACACACATTTCCCAGGAGCATTAGAAGGAGATGATGTCAGGATCCTAGGTGATTCCAAAGGCAGATTTTGTGGGACTGCATAGCAACAGGCATTTCCAGATGAGTAAAAGATGATTTTTTTTTCTTTTTTAAGTCTAATGAGCACAATAATGTAAAAAAAAAATTGGGATGCAAACTCCACTTTAAGCATGGTGCAAATGTTGGGCTTTGCTATAGGTGGGAACCTGCAGATTTAATTTCAGTGGTTCAACTTTGTTGATTTTTCACAATGGTGAATTAACAACTAATTATTTTTATTATTATATTATTATTATACAGGATTTATATGGCGCCAACAGTTTGCACAGCGCTTAAGAAAATAAAGGCAGACATTACAGTTACATTACAATTTGGTAAAAGAGGAATCGGATCAGAAAAATTTGCACTAATATAGTTAAACAAAGAGAGAAGCTGATTGGTCTTAGAGGGCTACACAGTATTTTTCATGCACTTCTATGCATTATCCTATGTTTGTTTACAGTTTCAAGCAGAAAGTGTTTACTCCTATTTTTCCCCTAGGTGGCAGCAGATGTCTTCTTGGTGTTCATGATAAAATGAAATTTACACCTGGTACTTGCGAAAATTAATCATTGTTGGATAAGAAGAAAATACAAAAATAAATTTTCAAAGGGAATGAAGTTTTAATTTATGCTCTTTGCACATTTAGTCATGTTAGGATTTTCATATTACTCTTTTCCGATAAAAGGAGTTGCAGAATTACAGGCTCAGAATTTAGTTTTCCCAAAACGCCATTTTACCACCAAGCAGAAGGTTATCCTTTGAAAAAAAATGTAGTTCTGCAATCTATACAGCAAATAGAAACCTTTCAAAGGCCCCATACACACGAGAGGATTTATCCGCGGATACGGTCCAGCGGACCGTTTCCACGGATAAATCCTCTCAAAGATTTCCGCAGATTTCTATGCGATGGAGTGTACACACCATCGCATTGAAATCCGCGCGGAAATCCTCTGGCGATGACGTGTCGCGCCGTCGCCGCGATTATGACGCGGCGACGGGCGCGACGCTGTCATATAAGGAATTCCACGCATGCGTCAAATCATTACGACGCGTGCGGGGAATCCCTTTGGACGGATGGATCCGGTGAGTCTGTACAGACGAGCGGATCCATCCGTTGGAATGGATTCCAGCAGATGGATATGTTCTGCATGTCAGCAAATATTCATCTGCTGGAATCCATCCCAGGGGAGATATATCCGTGGAAAAAGATCCGCTGGCGTGTACACACCATAGGATCTATCCGCAGAAACCCATTCGCTGGGATTTATCTGCGGATGGATTCTATCGTGTGTATGGGGCCAAAGACATTAGCCTATCTATCTGGAAACTTACTTGGCCATCGCCAGTGAAATGTCTTTGAAAAAAATGTACAACCTCACTGTGACTAACTATATTAATTAAACACAAAATAAAAGTATGCTGCGCTACAGTGATTTATATAAAAAAATTATTAAAAAAACAAATTATAAATAAATAACACTGATAAAAATGATTCTGTTGGCTTGCAATTTTTTTTTTTTTTTTATAATTTTCCACATAAAAATAAATGTTAATTAATTTTCTTTGATATTTTAAGTACCTTACTTAACTGCTTCCATACCGGGCATTTCCACCCCCTTCCTGCCCAGACCAATTTTTAGTTTTCAGCGCTGTCGCACTTTGAATGACAATTGCGCGGTCATGCAACACTGTACCCAAATAAAAATGTTTTTTTCCCCACAAATAGAGCTTTCGTTTTGGTGGTTTTAGATCACCTCTGCGGTTTTTATTTTTTGTGCTAAAAACAAAAGAAGAGCAACAATTTTAAAAAAATATATATTTTTGACTTTTTGATTTAATAAATATCACAATTAAAAAAAAATATATATATATTTTTTCCTCAGTTTAGACCGATACGTATTCTTCCACATATTTTTGGTAAAAAAAAAATCGCAATAAGCGTTTAATTGATTGGTTTGCGCAAATGTTATAGCATCTACAAAATAAGGGTTAGATTTATAGCATTTTTTTTTTACTAGTAATGGCGGCGATCTGCGATTTTTTATTGTGACTGTGACATTGCGACGGACACATCAGACACTTTTGACACGTTTTTGGGACCATTCACATTTGTACAGCGATTGGTGCTATAAAACTGAACTGATTACTGTGTAAATGTGACTGACAGGGAAGGGGTTAACACTAGGGGGCGATCAAGGGGTTAATATGTTACCTAGTGTGTGATTATAACTGTAGGGGGAGGGGCCTCACAAGGGGAGGAGACCGATATGTGTTCCTCTGTACTGGGAACGCACATCGGTCTCCTCTCCTCTGACAGGACATGGATCTGTGTGTTTACACACACAGATCCATGGTCCTGCAGTCATCGCGGTCGGCGGGGCCCGCGCACCGGGTCCCGAGCGATGCGGCAGGCGCACGTGTCCCCTAGCCGCCCGGGAAGCCCAGTTCTTAAAACACGCTTTTACATTTATGAAAATAATGTATAATATTGAGTAATCTAGACAAAACTTTTAAGGTATTTGCATTTTCATATTGTAATTGAGTTACATTTACATTTACATTTGACTGAAATTACGAGTTTACATGCTGTATTTTTAAAGAGTTTGACATCTTTTGGAACTTTGAAAGCCTGCATAAGGCCCCATTCACACGAGGCAGACTCTGTTCCTACGGAGTCCGCCTGCTCCCGCCAGCTCAGCGGAAGATCAGTCCGCAGATCTCCGCTGAGCCGACGAATGAAAAGCTCCTCTCTGCTCACTGAGCGGGGAGGGGCTTGTCGGGCACCACTGTCTCCTATGGAGCGATCTGATGAAAACGGACAGCATGTCTCCGCTGACATCCGACGCTCCATAGGATTGCATGGAGCGGCCGTTTAGGTCCGCCGTCAAAAGTGACAGGCGGACCCGAACGGTCAGTCGTGTGAATGAGGCCTAAGGCAGTTGCCATACGTTTGAGGCCCATCAGGACAAAAGAGTGACACCAGTGACAAGAAGTGACTACAATGCCATCGAGACCCCATTCACACCTGAGCGTTTTGTAGCTTGAAGCCTGGATCTACAAAACGTTGGAGGGAAAAAAACTATTATTCTCTATAGAGATGGTTCACATCTCCACTCCAAAATGCCTGAAGCCAGAAGTTCCAAAACGCCTGAAGCTCAAACAAGTTCTGGGACTTTTTTTTTAGGCAGATTTGGGCGTTTTTCTGCTTTTAACATTGGTGACCCTTTGACCTGTCCAAA
The DNA here is from genome assembly GCF_905171775.1 of Rana temporaria. NCBI lineage: Eukaryota > Metazoa > Chordata > Amphibia > Anura > Ranidae > Rana > Rana temporaria. Next base: position 354,660,211 of record NC_053491.1, read on the forward strand.
ATCGCGGCAAAACGTGGTAAAAAACGCTGTAAAAAACGCCACAAAAATATTTTATTTGCAGATTAATATATTTATAAAAAATGGACATGGTTGTATCCACCTATTGAGACAATTCACTTGTGCGCACGCAAAGTTTGCGCTTACTGCATTCTGCAGAATGCAACCAAGATGCAGGGTGATGGGCCGCCAGCTGTTAAGCTTAAAAACTATTTTGTGCCACAAAAATTAATGTTTCAACCGCTACGGTTTTTGAGATATTGGAATTCAAATTCAGATTATGTATCATCAAGCCCCGCCCACTTTGCACCCAATGTTATTAAAATGTAAAAACAAAGATTATATTCGTTTGCACTGCATCTGTGCCGAAATATAGTTGCTGAAACCTCTCCTACTTTGCACCACATGTTATTACATTTTAAAAACAATTATACAATTTGTTTGTGCTGATTTGTACCACGAAAACAAACTTTCTGTTTATTTGGTTTTTGAGATATTGGACATTCAACATTAGATTATGTAACCTAAAGCCTCGCCAACTTTGCATTGTTATTACATTTAAAAAACAAATATACCAGATTTATGCTGCATTGGGTGGAAACACAAGCATATTAGTATAGTGTATATTTTCATATAGCACTCTTATGTTGTATCAGAAATAATGATAATGGACTCATTTATGCTTTTAGCCTGAGCTACCCTGAAAACCTAAAATATACCTTTGAAGTTTTCCAGAAGATCCTTTTAGAGCTAGATGTGGGGAATCGATCTTCTATCTTCGCCATTATAATGTGGCAGGTCAGCGATCCTGCACAAACCGCCGTAGGTCTATGTTGGTCTTTGCACAGGAGATAATGGGCACGCGCCGGCTGCTTGCCGTGGGAGCGTGCCCACGGGTCCGTCGGACTTGAGGTCCGCTGGCGACCCACGATCATGGCATACAGAGGCAGAACAGGGATCTGCTAATGTAAGCAAGGCGATTCCTGTTTTGCCAGATGACATGTCAGAGATCTTCTGGTCCCAGTGATCAGAAACAGCTATCTCTGTCATGTCCCTGCAGAGACGGCTCTAGAGTTTGTGAGGCCCTAGGCACAACTTAGACATGAGGCCCCACTCACACCCCTAATGGAAAAAATTATTCAAGCGACAGTAAACAACAGCATTCTACTCTACAGAAGATTTATAGACGACTGTATCATCATTTGGAAGGGGGATGAGAATACCCTAACTCAGTTTTTTGAGAAATTAAATGATAACCAGAAGAACATAAAACTCACCTACACTTTGAGCAACACTACTATTCAGTTTCTTGATTTAGAGATTACTATAGACAATCAACAATTAAAAACCAGAACACACTTTAAGCCGGTCCAGAGGAACAGCTATATCCCTGTGGATAGCTGCCACCATGACCCGTGGCTAATCAATATACCAAAGGGTCAAATGCTAAGGATTCGCAGGAATTGCTCAGACCCTGAGGTATTTTTGGATCAAGCTAAAACGATCGGAATTTTTTTTATTGATAAAGGGTATAACAAGGACTTTATAATGGAACAAATACAAAAGGTGTATGAAACTCCACGTACCTCTCTAACACAAGACAAAATCAAGACAAAAAGACTGGAAACTGAATTACCCATAATTCTAAATTATAACACCCAACACAAGCAACTTGAAGCTATTATAAAGAAACACTGGCCAATTTTGAAAGCAGACAGACAGCTACAGGGAATTTTACCGAGTTACCCACGGGTGGTGTACAGAAGAGCACCAACTTTAAGGGATTTGGTAGCAAAAAATATTCCTGACCCACCAGTGAGAAACAATTTACTCACTTTTTACCAAGGAAAAGGTTTTTTTCCATGTAAACGATGTTTTGCGTGTAGGCAAACCAATTTCAATGGACAAAAATGTTCTAAATTCAAATCTACAGTGACTCAGAAGGAATACAACATAAAGGATCTGATCACGTGTAGGACTGAAGGGGTAGTATATGTATTGGAGTGCTCTTGCTCACTCCAATATGTTGGACGCACGAAGCGCCCAATGTGGAAGCGCATCAGAGAACATGTCCAAAATATCCAAAAAGCCTTCCCCAAACACAATGTGTCTCGGCATTTTGATCTTTGCCACCACAACAATCCCAAGGAAATGAAATTTTGGGCCATTGCCAAATACACTCCACACTGGAGGGGCAGTCATAAAGTAAGGGAATTAAGTAAAACTGAGTCTCGCTGGATACATGAGATGCAGACTCTATCTCCCAATGGCCTTAATATTGAATTTGATTTAAATTGTTTCATTTCCAATTCGTAAACATACTCATGGTTTTGTATTAATAATTAATTTTATTAATATATATTGATTTTTATTCATTATGATGGTTTTTATTACTGTTATTATAGTAATAATCTTTTAACCCTTCAGTACAATTTTTTATTACAAATTTTTTATTACATATTTTTTATTACATATTTTTGATGGTTTTATATGTTTTATTGATAATATTGAATAGTGTTGATGCATCTATTTAATTGTATTTTTAAATGTTCATCTACTTATTCTATGCTTGTTGTATATCTGGCCACAAGAGGGCAGTATATTGCATATGCAAATGCAAATGCAAATGCACCATCCGCATAGCAAACAACATAGAATGTTTTTAAAGTTTTATATTAATTACATTTTTTTAAATTTGTTTATTAAAATTATGTGTGTCTATGCATCGACATTTGATCTCACTAGAATTCAGCTATGTGAGTAAAGTTTTGCCACAATGATGTTTGTCTTTCCCTTTGGTTGCTCACACTAATGTTAACGCTGTCAATGAGAAGGCTATCTAAACCCCAAGCCATTCTCATAATGTAGGAACCCATGAGTAAGTCGCGTGCCTGTGACGTAACGCGTAGGGAGGAGCCTGCGATCGAATCCGAGTGCATCGGATCGAGCTGAGGAAACAGCATACTGAGTGGCATTTTCATGCTTTACTGAAAGCGGGGATTCGTGAGTGCATATGTCAATGCTCTGATTACATTTTTTGATCTGTCATCGAATATTGCGCAATGAGAGTTTTTTTCTCTTTTCTTTCATGCAATCCCTGTCTGTGAGTGCCTGTATCATCTGATCACAGCGGTGGAGGGCTGGATTAGCATTCAGATTGAAGAGAGTGATTTTTTCCCTGCATGGAATCCTGCTAATCACTGTGCATTAATTAAGGACATATTAGTAATTCACAGTTTATGGAGTGTTCTCCCTGATTAGTTTTCTTTGTACGTTTTATCACCTTTTAAGTTAATATTAGCGCATCTATATTTTATATGTAAACAACAGCATTAATATCATATATTAGGAGTCTTAGGCCTCGTACACACGATAGGTTAAACAGAGGACAACGGTCTGATGGACCGTTTTCATCGGTCAAAACTGATCGTGTGTGGGCCCCATAGGTTATTTAACCATCGGTTAAAAAAAAGCCAACTTGCTTTAAATTTAACCGATGGATTCCTAACCGATAGGTGAAAAACGATCGTTAGTAGGCACAACCATCGGTTAAAAATCCACGCATGCTCAGAATCAAGTCGACGCATGCTTGAAAGCATTGAACTTCATTTTTTTCAGCACGTTGTTGTGTTTTACGTCACCGCGTTCTGACACGATCGGTTATTTCCAGGGTTCCGTGGAACCCTAGGGTTCCTCCAGAGGTGGCTAGGGGTTCCTTGAGCTGTGGCTGATTTACCTCCTGTTTGATGGTGCCTACATAGTTCTGAGCCAATTCCACTTGGAGGAGCCAGTGGTATTACACCAATGATCTTCATAGTTCTCTGTAAGGGGGGCATTCTTACCACTACTGTAAAAAAGGGCATTCTTCTCACTGACCCCCAATGAATGGGTTTTATTTTATCAGGGGTTCCCCGGGACCTGAAATTTTTTTTAGGGTTCCCCAGCGGTAAAAAGGTTGAGAAAGGCTGGGTTAACCGATGAGAACGGTCCTTCGGTTTCTTGTTGGAAAAACTGCTGGGAATCTCGACGAGAAAAATAGAGAACCTGCTCTCTTTTTCCTCTTCGGGATACTCACCAGTGCTTTCCTGCCAAGAAAATCAAGTGTGTGTATATGCTTACCTGTCCCTGGTAAGCCCGCGCATGCTCGATGAGACTTTGACGCATGCGCGGTAGCTTACAAGGGCAGTGTAGGGTGTAGCAAGATGGCGGCGACTGCATCGAATGTGACGAGCGCACGCTCGTCGTAGTCGATGACGTCACCGCGTTCTTGCCATTCAAAAGAACGGCAGTTCTTTTGAATGGTCCGTGTGTCCGAGCAGGAAAGCTTGCAAGGAAACTCGATGTTTTTTTCCTGACGAGATTCCTAGCCATGTGTACAGGGCTTCAGTGTATGAGATTGTATACAGAGCACCACCGTCGCGCCGACCACATAGTGACAAATATTTGCAACTGCTCTGAAGCCAAATACTCCATCATTCACTTTATATGATGCATGTAATAGACTGAAGAGGCTTTGAAAGCTGTAGGAGGTACAGCAAAAATTAGTTTTGAAACTTGGAAGGGGGTAACAAAATTAGAAGAGGGCCTTTTTGTTGTGGGACCACAATCTGCTTCAACTTACAACATTGGGGCTCAGGGTGAGCTTTATCAGCGTTGGTGTTATTCACTTGTAAATGCACTGAGAAGTCAAGGGGGAATACAGAAATTCCACATTTCCTTTTTATTTGTAGCTATCAAGAATTCGTCCATTATTTACAATTTTTTTGTTATGTCGAATAGTTACCCTTAGTATGCGTTGATTTCCTACTTAGCTGTGTGGTTGGATTGGCCTTATAATGTTTGTATATAGTACAACAATCTATTTCATTGTGTTTTTTTTTTTCTTTTTTTACGTGCTTGTCTCAGAAAAAAAATGCTTTTCAATTTAGTTTACAAGCTGAGATGAAAAGAGACCTGAAATTTGTGCAAGGTTAAATGCAGCTTAGTGGAGGTGAAAATCCCTGGGTGGCTCTTACATCTGAAGATCAAATACCAGTGCTGCTAAGACTAACCTCGCTGAATCCCATGACAGTTGGGTCCCTCCTCCCTTTGTGATCCCTGCGTGTTATCCTTGTGTTCTGTTTTTCTATATGACCTTTGCTGCTGTCTCTTTTCATATGTACTTTGAAATCAGGCTTTCCTATAACATACATTATGATGTAGCTCTTTTTTACAGGCGCCACCCTTCATGTCAGTAGATAAGCTACGTAATGATTCTTACAAGGGTCATCTGATATTAAAAGTGTATATACACCATGAAAACTAACTCGAGAGTGAGTCTGAAGCCTCCAAAGCTGTACAGAATTTTCATTTTTTTTTGTTAGGTACTTAAAGTGTAGTTCCACTCATCTTAAAATAAAGAAAATAAAAAATTGAATTTTTGTATTTGTTTTATACTCACCTGAAAGGGTGGTTGCTATGCGGAAGTAGCTCTTCTGCCTCTTCTTCCATCGCGGTGGATCTTCTGGCTCGTCCTACGTCGCTGTGTCTTCTTGTGAATGAGTCGCGCTGCCTTCTGGGAACACTGGGCCAGATTCAGGTACAATAGCGCCGGTGTAACGTAAGCCATTTACGTTACACCGCCGCAAGTTTTCAGTTTTAGTGCCCGATCCACAAAGCACTTACCTGGAAACTTGCGGCGGTGTATCATAAATACGTCCGGCGCAAGGCGGTCCAAATCGAATGGGCGGGTAACATTTAAATTAGGCGCGCTCCCGCACCGGACCTACTGTGCATGCTCCGTTTCGTAACTCCTGCCGTGCTTTGTGCGAAGTGACGTAATTTTTTCGAACGGCGACGCGCGTAGCGTACTTCCGTATTCCCGGACGTGTTACGCAAACGACGTGAAATTTTAAATTTCGACGCGGGAACGACGGCCATACTTTAGACAGCAATACATTTGCTGACTAAAGTTAAGGCACCAAAAACGACGACTAACTTTGCGACGGGAAACTAGACTAGCGGCGACGTAGCGAGCGCGAAAAACCGTCGTGGATCGCCGTAACTCCTAATTTGCATACCCAACGCTGGTTTACGCCGCAAACTCCCCCCAGCGGCGGCCGCGGTACTGCATCCTAAGATCCGACAGTGTAAAACAATTACACCTGTCGGATCTTAGGGCTATCTATGCTTAACTGATTCTATGAATCAGTCGCATAGATACTCTGAGAGATACGACGGAGTATCTGAGATACTCCGTCGTATCTCAGCTGTGAATCTGGGACTGTGTGTATCCCAGAAGGTAGCCGCCCATTCACAAAGCGCCGTGCGAGTCGCGCATGCACAGTAGGAAACGGGCAGTCCATCTTAAGGCCTGATTTACACCTATGCATTGTTAGTGCTTTTTGCAGATTTCTACTACAGTCCATTCAACATGGTTTGCAATGAAACACGTTCTGTAGTGCAAATCTGAAAATTGCAAAAAGCACTAAAAATGCATACCTTGTGCAGGTTGCGTTATTCCAGGTGCATTTTGCGTTTTTCAATACACATTTTAGATCCATTAAATTCTATGGAACCAAAAACAAGAAAAAAGTCCCTGGCCCTTTCCATAAAATAAACAGATGTGAACTACATCCATAGGAAACCATGTTAAATGGACTGTAGAGTGTTTCTGAAAAACTGAAAATGTACTAAAAAATGCATAGGTGTGAACCAGGCCTTGGGATCCAGTAAAAGTCTCAGTAATTTATTAAGCTTAAATAAGCTCTTGAAGAATCAGATGTATCCAATGAAAAAAATTCACATTTATCATTAGGAACCACATGGACAAACCTGAATGTATGTACCCTGTAGTATGGAGACCATTGCATCTAAACACAAACACAAACGTCATATATTGCAGCTTATCAGTCCTTACATGTGGTGACTGCATTAGTTTCCCTTTTTCATTATTTTTTTTTGTCATTATTACCTGGTGATCCTGCCACTAACACATTTCCTGTCCTAGGATGACAACACTTACTCAACTACCGTGTCTATGGAGGAACTGCATTATCACACCATAGAGGGGAGGCATTAGGTGGTCCACAGAGCTGAACTGATTTGATAAAAGAGTTTGACACAGCACTGCTTGAGATTAGCACAGGAAGTTAAAGCGGAGTTCCACCCACAATTTCACTTTTTAAATATAAATACCCCTGTAATACACAAGCTTAATGTAGTCTAGTAAAGTTAGTCTGTAAACTAAGGTCCGTTTTGTTAGGTTGTTAGAGCATTTAGTTAGTTTATAATCTAGAAATAGACCGTGGCCATCTTAAGTGTGGGCATCATGAAGCCAGACTGTATGACGTCCGGGATTTCAGCCTTGCAGATCTCGCACATGCTCAGTGCTGCACAAGCGATGTAATAGGTTTCAGTCAGGTTTCCATAGCAATGGGAGTGTCAGAGGAAGTTGCCGCCCCTTTTCTATGCAAATAGGCTATTTGCAAGGACTACTGGGATACATGATGCCTATCCCAGAAACCCTTGCGAATAGCCTTGTGACTTAATAGCCTAGGCTAATAAGGAGGAGGAAGTAATGAAGGACTACAAAATAAAGGTATTTACAAGCAACAACATAAATAAAAAGTGTCCATTCTGAACACTATGAGATTAGGGCATGCAGCACAGACAAACATAAAAAAATGGGTGGAACTCCACTTTAAGGGCTCAGTGGATTTCTGGCAGTATCAATGGGTATTTTTGCACTTATTGAACAGATGTTTAAACAAACAAAAAAACACTTTCAATTGTATACTGATCAAACTAAAAGCAATCAAAGAAAAGAAGTTCATTGTAAAGGTTTACATACATTTTAACACACAAACACAATGCCTGGGTTGACATTAATTTAAAGCTCTATTTGCAGATTTTACCTGCAGCGCCACCTACTGGTTAAATCCTGTATTGTGCTACAACCATAAAAAAAAATTTATACAGTAAAACCCTGGATTGCGAGCATAATTTGTTCCAGAAACATGCTTGTAATCCAAAGCACTTGTATATCAAAGCGAATTACCCCATAGGAAATAATGAAAACTCAAATGATTCGTTCCACAACCATTTATTCATAGGTCCTTCAGCTTATAGTCCATATAAAAAACATATAGAAATGTGATAGGTTGTGTAACCAAAAAAAATGTCCATCCACAAAGGGAATGTGTAACCATAAAATGTCCATCCACAAAGGGAAGCCTCCACAAGGGGATTAGAGGCAAAATCCAGCAGGAGCTACAGAGTATAAAAGAAAAGAGAGGCGCCTCCAAGTGTAGCAATATGTTGCTAAATGTTGTACCTTCATTAAATGTAACCATATTGCTACACTAAAGCCCTGTACACACGATCGGTTTGTCTGATGAAAAAAGACCGATGGACCGTTTTCATCGGACGAACCGATCGTGTGTGGGCCCCATCAGTTTTTTTCTCATCGGTGAAAAAAAAATAGAACTGGTTTCAAATTTTTCGTATGGTTAAAAAAAACGATAGAAAAAAACGATCGTCTGTGGGGAAATCCATCGGTCAAAAATCCACGCATGCTCAGAATCAAGTCGACGCATGCTCCGAAGCATTGAACTTAATTTTTCTCTGCACGTAGTTGTGTTTTACGTCACCGCGTTGGACACAATCGGATTTTTAACCGATGGTGTGGAGGCAAGACTGATGAAAGTCAGCTTCATCGCATATCTGATGAAAAAATCCATCGGTTCGTTTTCATCAGACGATCCGATCGCGTGTTTAGAGGCGCCACTCTTCTTCTCTTTTATACTCCGTTGTGACATGACGCTACTTGAATATCAAGACATCACTTGTATATCAAGTCAAAATGTATGAAAAAAACAAGTTACTCTAAAACCAAGGTTTTACTGTATTTGATAGCGTAGCATTTTTTCACCTTGTACTGCAAAAAAACAGAGCACTGGGGTTCCTCGGTTATCTATAAATGAGTTGTGGAAGGTAAGGACCATTTAGTGTCACTACATGGAGGGATCTCACAGAAATAAAGGAATTCCCAGTGTACTTTATAACACAGAAAAAAATACATATACAAAAGCATTTATATTACAGCTAGAATTTATTTTAATGGACATATGTATCTTTCCAAATAAATATAATTTCATGCTCTTGGAATTGGTTTTCTTTACATTTTGACTGATAGAAATCCTGTGAATGATTTTCTCTGCTTCCATTGTAATAACAGTTAACAGAACATCTAGGAAAATTTGTTTCCTTTAAAAAAAATAAAATGGATGAAAAACACACCAGAGCTTACATTTCAACAATCAACTGTCTTCAGCCTGACATTACAAGTGACATCAGACTTTTATGTACTATACAATATTTACAAATCTTCAAGTGGACCTGTCATTGTAGCACAATGATAGCAGCCATGTTCATGCTCAATAATATGCTCATTAAGTAAGTGCTGTAGCCTCCCTATGCCATTGTAAGGCCTTGTACACACGGTCTGACCGAACCGATGTGACTGGTCCGTTGGACCGTTTTCATCGGTTCACCTCTGAAGTGGCCGTATGGCCTGATATGTGTACACACCGTCAGTCCAAAATCCGATCGGGTCAGAACGCGGTGACGTAAAACACACGACGTGCTGAATAAAATGAAGTTCAATGCTTCCTAGCATGCGTCGACTTGATTCTGAGCATGCGCGGGTTTTGAACCAATGCTTTTCTGTACTAACCATCAGTTTGGTCCGATGGGGCAGCGGTCCATCGGTTCCGTTTTGAAGCATGTTTTAAAATTTTGGACCGAAGGAAAACAGACCGATGGCCTATACACACTGTCAGTTTGGTCCGATGAAACTGAACTTCGGTTCATTCTCATCCGTTCAGTCCGACCGTGTGTACGGGGCCTTAGATGGGTGAAGCCTTCTGGAAGCGATACAATAAAACAAACCTGTTGCCTTGCCCTCAATGGACAAAGCACAGATTTGTTTTAAACCAGTACTATTACCCACCCAAATATCTGCAGTTATGTCCAACCACTCTTGTGGTGTATACACCCCTTGTGAGAAATATTAACAGCTTACATCTATGTGGTCAAAAGAGTGCAACACCTCTACGTACAGTTTTGGTCTCCAAATTTTGGTCTTGGGGCTGGATGTGGCCCTATGCTTGCCTTTATCTGGCCCTTGAGGCATTTTTCCTGTCACTGACACCAACAATAGGGCACTATTCCCTCCACTGACACCAACAATTAGGCATAATTCCTTCCACTGACAACAAAAAGGGGGCACTATTCCTCCCAACGACACCAACTATTTATCTAGATCTGGCATTGTTTATTCCCCCTGGGCACAATCCGGCCCCCCTAAAGTCTGAGGGACAGTAAACTGGTCCTTTCTTTAGAAAAATAGAGACCCCTGATGCAGAGCATTAACTTCATAGGTCCCCTGCCCAACCCTAGCCGGCTCAATAGACTATGAATGACCACAATTTCATGTTCTCCTTGTCCTATCCAGTTCCTCTAAGCTTGTTTGTTCACCTGCTTGTCCAGGATGCAGAACCCAGCACATGTAAAGGCCCGTACACACGGTCTGACTTTTTGCCAACAAACTTCAAAATCAGCAAGTTTTGAAATTAGTCCGACCGTGTGTACGCTCCATTGGACAAACTTTTTCGGGTTTCATCGGACAAAGTTTGGTCTGCAAACGGACAAACTTTACGTCAACAAGAGTCCGATGGTGCCTAGTCCGACCGTGTGTACAGCAAGCAATTGGACTTTTGTACAAAGTACAAACGCGCATGCACAGAAGCAAAGACCAGCCGGAAGTGTTCTGTCTGGTAAAACTAGCGTTCGTATTTGAAAGAGCACATTCGTGACGCGGCAAGTTCTGAAATCAAGAAAAGCAGCGCACATTCTCTTCTTCTTTATAATGTGATAATACTAAAAGCTGCTTTGCTGGTGATACTGACGGAATAAAAAAAAATGTCTTTACTTTGGATTAGTGTATTTTGGTTATATAAATCAAAACATATTTCTATATTTTATTGTGGGTCAAGTTAGCACAACCCCATTGCGCAACATGTCTGCTTGACGAACGGACGTTCAGAAACAAACAAAATTGCATGAAACTGAAAATGGCAAATGCACACAGACGAAACCTCTACTAACTCTCGATTAGCAGAAGGAGCCAAAAGGGTGACGCCGGAGAATTGAACTTCCTCTTCTAAACTCTCGTCAGTACGTTGAAACGTCACTACGTTCGTGTTTGTTGCCGAAAAAGTCATGCTATGGGTGTGACCGGACAACTCCCTTCGGACAAAAATCCAAGGGAAAGTTTGTTTGATGTCCGATCGTGTGTACGAGGCTTAAAAATGACTGTGTAGTGTAATGGAGTTTTTTGTTAGAAATCTCTATATAGCCACTTGCTACAGCTCTCAATAAACAGACGCCACTCGCTGTCTAATTTTGATTTCAAAATTTTAGATAGTCCAAGTCTATGTGAATTTTATATAAGTATAACTTTCAGAGGATATTAGCCAAATATCAAAAATATAGTATTTTTGGATTAAATAATAACTGAAAATTCCCTGGGTGACTCCTGGGTTTAACATTAAATGGGAGCCTTAATTCTATGCTTCACGTGCAGCACCACCTATTGGTGCAATCAGGAACTGTGGAGCCAAAATATAATAATCTCTATAAACATCAAAGCACCTAGTCATTAAATGATGCTCTCACTCACAAAGAATTTTTCAAAGACAGGCAAGCCTCCATTTTACTCCACATTTCTTCCGATTTCTGGCTAATCAGGAAAGACACTTAAAGAAATGATGGATCATAGGGCACGGCATGACGGAGTCATCATGAGACTCTTGTAATGACACCAAACGAGAAAAGGTATGGTGTTTGCTCTTCCTGAAATACTAGTCCCACACACAAAATTGCTGCCTGCATTGTGCTTTTATGACAGGTGCACTTTAATAGTCATATACTTCAGACAATATATTAGAACATATCAGATGTTGACAAAGCATTTAAACAGTATTTTATTGTTACATTTCCATGCTTAATGTGTTACTTTTCTTTTATATTCACTATAAATATAATTTATGTTAGGCAGCTCGTTGTGATCTATTGAAGTTGAAAAAAGTGGTTAAAGCATATACAGAAAAAGTATTTGCCTCTTTACAGAGTCAAATGTATTACTAGTTACACATGGCACTTACCTACAGGCACCAGCAAAGTAGCCATGGTAATATTTTTTTGTTGTTACAATCCAACACACATACCTTTAGCATACTTCCAATCTGACCCATTGTTGTTATGACCAAAATCTTGGAGCTCTGAATTTGTGGGGTTCAACAGAAGTGTTTCGACTAATCTAAATATGGATATTGCAAAGTAAACAGGGTATGGATTTGGGAGGTGATGGAGAAGGAAATTCTAAAGCCCCATCCACGCGGGGCAGGCTCTGCTAGTAGTCCACTTGCTTAGCAGGGGAGCTGTTCGCTGATCCGCCCTAAGCAGGCAGATGGCTGGTCCATGTCTGCTCTGCTGATGCAGAGTGGGCACAGACACAGTCTGCTCTCCTCAATGGGCCGTCCGATGTAAACAGACCAACTGTTCATTTACACCTGACTGCCATCCGATCAATTTAATCTTTCTGATTTTACCGGATCAGATGTCCGTTTATACACAACGTTTCATAGAGGTAAATGGAGTGGATCGAGTCCACTCGTGTGAAAGGAGCATGAGCTTGAATTTTCAGTTTTGGGTGAGTACTGGTAAGTTGAGTGGTTCCCCCAGACTACCTCCAAGTCACCAATGTATCCTGTAATGAATGGAGATCAGAAGGAAGGAACCAGTGAGGGCTGTGGGGAATCCAGTAGACTAAGGCCCCATGCACACGAGACGCTGGTAAACTCGAGTTCAGAGGCATTTGGGCATTTTTTTGAACTGCCCCTGAACACATTTAATGTTATCCTATGTGTCCATGCACACATTCAGTTTTTTTTGCGTTTTAAAGCAGTTGGGTTTAGGCTCCTTTTTTCAGATTCAAAATTTTGGGTTCAGACGCAAAAGTTTTTGCGTTTCAAAGCTTTGGGAGGGTCTACAATGTCTTTGTTATGAACGCTGATAGCCGCAAACGCGGTAAAACGCAGCTAAACACGGCAAAACGCAGCGAAATTCGCCTTTGAAAACTTGAGTTTACATGTGTTTGCATTTGCTTCTCGTGTGCATGGGGCCTAACAATCCCAAAAGTGTCAGCTTCTCAGGGGATTAGCATTCAGTGTTGTCAGCAGTGTAAAAAAATGGCTTTTTACTAATGTTTCTACTTAATATTAGGGTTGCTTTAATGTTAACTGATGGCTGTAAATGCTGGAATATATTCCTCACTTAGGCCCCATACACACGAGAGAATTTATCCGCGGATACGGTCCAGCGGACCGTTTCCGCGGATAAATCCTCTCGAGGATTTCAGCAGATTTCTATGCGATGGCGTGTACACACCATCGCATTGAAATCCGCGCCGAAATCCTCTGGCGATGACGTGTCGCGCGGTCGCCGCAATTATGACGCGGCGACGTGCGCGACGCTGTCATATAAGGAATTCCACGCATGCGTCAATTCATTACGACGCATGCGGGGGATCCCTTCGGACGGATGGATTCGGTGAGTCTGTACAGACCAGCGGATCCATCCGTTGGGATGGATTCCAGCAGATGGATTTGTTGTGCATGTCAGCAAATATCCGATCTGCTGGAATCCATCCCAGGGGAGATTTATCCGCGGAAAAAGATCCGCTGGCGTGTACACACCATAGGATCTATCCGCAGAAACCCATTTGCTGGGATTTATCTGCGGATGGATTCTATGGTGTGTACAGGGCCTAAGAGTTGAAGATGCTACTTGGATGAGGAGCAAATTGTCGTCAATATTACATAACAAGTTTTCTTGAATGTGACTAACTACTACTAGCAATATATCTTCTGTAAAGGTTCTCATTTATCCAGGTCATGAGCTATCTAGTAGTGGTCGTCACATTCAACTGAATGTACTCTGTAATGTTAAAGACATTTCATAGCTTGTCCAAGCCACTTCTTTAGTTCTAACGCTGCTTTCACATCCCTACCCCGATGTTTTGTCAATGTTTCACAATTTCAGCCACATAAATTGATGGATTAACATTTATGAAGGCTTCCTGACACCAAGGATGGGATTGTGTAACTAGTACAAGGTTGTGCAACAACTTTCACATCTCTCACCATGTCCATAGACAATAACATTTGCCTTTCCATGGTAACTGGATCAAGGTGTCGGTACCACCTGTTTAGATCAATATGATGGGGTGTTTTCCTTATGCTCATTAGAACTGAAGAAGTGGCTTGGACAAGCTATGAATTATCTCCAACATTACAGAACAAGTCCAGTTGATTGCCAATAACTGCTACCAGATACCTCTAGTAATAGTACCTTCCTTTTCATTTGATGTTACTATCTGCATTCCATTTTTAAGGCAAATAGGCAAAAATAGGTAGAAGAATACGTATCGGCCTAAACTGAGGAAAAAAAAAATTTATATATGTTTTTGGGGTATATGTATTACAGCAAAAAGTAAAAAATATTGCATTTTTTTCAAAATTGTTGCTCTATTTTTGTTTATAGCGCAAAAAATAAAAACCGCAGAGGTGATCAAATACCACCAAAAGAAAGCTCTATTTGTGGGGAAAAAAGGACGCCAATTTTGTTTGGGAGCCATGTCACACGACCGCGCAATTGTCTGTTAAAGCGACGCAGTGCCGAATCGCAAAACCTGGTCTGGGCATTTAGCTGCCTAAAGGTCCGGGGCTTAAGTGGTTAAAATGATACTAAACACACACTGTTTCTGCATATGGATGATTGCACTGTAACTATTTTGATAAAAAAAAAATCTATGTACCCTTTTCCCTAATTGATATACATCTGTCACATGACCCAGCTCTTTCCCAGTCTGTCTGCAGGGAAACATAAGTGGGAGGAGCTTCTAGTCCAATGTTCAAAATAAAAAAATCAGCCTTTGGGATACAGAGTAAAAATAAATAATATAAGTAAATTGTTTTAAATTGTTATACAAATTCCGTGGGGAAATTGTTATTTTATTCCCTGCAAATTTGGTAAGTTTGCCCACTTACAAAGAAATGGAGGGTTTATCATTTTTAGCATAGGTGTATTTTAAATGATAGAGACAGAATATCAAACAAAAAATCCAGACCAGGTTTGTACACACCTTAGGAGGGATTTTGGACCACTATTTTTTACAGATCTTCTCTAAATCCTTAAGGATTCTTGGCTGTCGCTTGGCAACTCGAAGTTTCAGCTCCCTCTATACATTTTCTATAGGAAAAAGGTCTGGAGACTGGCTAGGCCACTCTATGACCTTAATGTGCTTCTTTTTGAGCCACTCCTATGTTGCCTTGGCGGTATGTTTTGGGTCATTGTCATGCTGAAAGACCTATCCATGACCCTTCTTCAGTGTTCTGGCTGAGGGAAGAAGGTTCTCATCCAAGATTTTACAATACATGACCCCATTCATTGGCCCCTGAATGCGGCAAAGTTGGCCTGTACCTTTAGCAGAGAAACAGCCCCAAAGTATCATGTTTTCACCTCTGTGCTTGACTGTAGGGACAGTGTTCTTAGGGTTTTAATCAGCATTTTTCTTCCTCCAAACACGGCAAGTCCTCCTCCTCAAGAAGGCACACGTACAGTGATGCCAATGAACATCTAAATGATTCAGAGAAGCATTGGGAGAAAGTGTTGTGGTCAGATGAGACCAAAATTGAGCTCTTTGGCATTAACTTGACCCGCCCTGTTTGGAGGAAGAAAAATACTGACTATGACCCTAAGAATACCATCCCTACAGTCAAGCATGGAGGTGGAAACATGATACTTTGGGGCTGTTTCTCTGCAAAGGTACAGGTCGACTTTACCACACTGAGAGACCAATGAACAGGGCCATGTATTGTAAAATCTTGGATGAGAACCTTCTTCACTACAGAAAATTTATGAAGGGAGCTGAAACTTCAAGTTGCCAAGAGACAGCCAAGAAACCGTAATGATTTAGAGAAGATCTGTAAAGAAGAGTGGAACCAAAATTCCTCCTGAGATGTGTGCAAACCTGGTCACCATCTACAAGAAATGTCTTACCTCTGTGCTTGCCAACAAGGGTTTCTCCACCAAGTACTAAGTCATGTTTTGCTTGGGGATCAAATACTTATTTTACTTACTGAACTGCAACTTAATTTATAGCACTTTTTTTGTGTGTTTTTTCCCTGGATTTTTGGGTCAAAACATTATTTCCCCCTATGTATATATTTGAAATCTTTATGGTTTTTAACAATAACATTGTATGGGTAGATTTCTGCCATTCACAGGCTGTGTCACGCCCCTCCACCCTGTGTCTCAGAATAACAAGGAGGAGAAACCTCCATAAATCTACATGTAATAATCCAACCCCATTGATTTTAGCTGGGTAGTGGGCATAGAGGAGGAGGGAGGAAGTGGGCTGTCATTTACCACTGTGTATACAGCCACATGTGTGACTATAATCACATGGGCTGCTCAGATGTGATAGGTAGGAAATGCACAGCATAGAAACTCACTGCAAATTGAGCATGTGCAGAGCTGCCAACACTAATCAGCAAAATCCCCAACTGCACTTGGGTTGTGATCAAAAGGGGGAGAGCAGTAGGATCAACCAGGTTTTTTGCAGAATACAGAAAACAAATCTCATAGTGACTGAGTGAGTATGAACAGCATGTAATACAGCATTTATTGATAGTTTTTTTATGATGTGGGTTTAGTGACACTTTAAGCCTCACCATACAATACAAGACTTTTTGGCAATATCTCCTCTCATCTCCTTGGTGATCCAAGTATCAGGACCATCTTATCCTAGCAAGGATAGTTTGGAAGTATGCTAAATTATGTTTAGTAGGAAAACCTGAAGCCACTACGGTAACTATGCAAACTGAACCCTGCTTGAAAATCTTACAGTGCCAATAGGCACCAATACAAAAAAATCGACAGACCAAAGCTATAGAACAGCTTTGTAAACTGCTAGTGTGACACCGGTGTGACTTGATTGCTCCAAAAGCCAAGGACATCAAATTGCATCGGACACTGATATTCAAACAACGTACCAAAAAATTTACATTGCATTGTCCAGTGAGAGATTTTCTAACAACTACCAGTCATCTGAGCTTCGACAAGAACTGGCATGCTTGTCTAAATAAACAATGTCCTAGTTTTTCGACATGGAATAAAAATGTTATTTTTATTAACATCAGCCATAGTCTCACAAAGTTTTTTTTTTTTTTTTTTAAAGTTTGTACATTAAATTCATCATGCAAATTGATTGCTAAGCAAAAAGTTGTCCATAAGGACGGTGGCACGTAACAAGTCCATGTGTTTTTTTTCCGGCATACATTAAAGAAATATCCTGACACAGAACGAAACGTACAAAGACGAGGTGGTGTTTTTGACTTTTTTGTGGTGTTGTCCTACAGTAACAAACTAAAACAAAAGATAACTGTATTGTTAAACGATAACTATGATCCTTATGGCTTTCAGTGCCAAAACATGGTGACACACTGGTATCTCTACAATGCAATAAAAAATAATTACTTTATATTACAAGAATAGAGGGGAAAAAAAACTTTTGCACCATTTTTTACTATGTCATGTAAAAACTAACATCTACAATCAATTTAACATATTCACAGTGAAACAAAATTGGGCATGTGCAGTGTGAACTTCACAAATGGACGATTAACTGCAGATTTTTTTTTTGGCAAAAAAATGATACACAATAATCATGCAAATCAGAATTTGCTTAATTTGTTCAAAGTAACTACCGACATGCCAATTTTTGAAACCCTTCGAAACTTTGTTTCTCTATCACCAATAATAATGACTTCACGCCTGTTTTTGAAACTTGTTTCTTCTTCGTCCAGAAAGAAGCAGCCGTTTGAATTAAAAGGATGACAATTCAATCATACAGAGTTCACAGAAATTGGTACCAAGGCGTTGAATAGACAGGAAGGATTAAAAGAAATAACGTTCGTACATTAATTACAACTTTTTGAGAAATAAAATACAGAGGATAAGAAAAGTCTTTTTTTTTTTTAACCTACAAGGCCACCCCAGTATTTAATAAATTTTTAAAAAGTCTCACTCTTAAAAATCTTCCTGCTTCAGACTGTACTGTCTTAATTTTCCATCTTGATAAACTGATTTTTTTATATACTGTTTCTCTCTTTTTTAATTCCTAGATTCAAAAACATACGTCAGAGCTGCATAATGCTAAGGAAAATATCACCTTTAAATAGGGTATTTAGTTTGACATCTACGAACATATTGTTTTATTTTTTTTTTAGTTCTTTCCATATATATTTTCTTAAGTAGGTTTTTATTTATGAATTTTTTTGCTTGGTTATACATCAAAGCCATCATGTTTTTCCCTTCGAAAATATTCAGTCATCCTTTTTTGCAGTGTCTTTAAAAAAAATAGAAATTATATTTTCTATGTTTTTTTATATATATTTTTTTTCAAGCTGGAAGTTTTGAAGTTTCTGCCTTAAGCCATCAGAGAAAAGTAGGATATCGAGTTTAGTGAAAGTCTTGTTATCTTCACAGGACCCTTTGTGAGCTAATACAGTACACTGTCCATCCTGGCAGCTTCTGATTCTATACTATAGACCCTTTGGAAGAAGACAGATGAATAGACTGTATCCGTGTCGCCAACGTCCTTTGTAATTCGCCTAGTACATCCTGGCCTGTTGTCTCACAGTTCTTATCATACAAGAGTTGTTTAAAGGCTTCGTTTTCGATGAGAAGCATCATGTTTTTCAAAAAGAAGCCTTCACAGTAGGACGAGAGCTCAGGAACACCGAGGAACTGTCAAACACAAGATTATAAAAGACTTAGAGGAGTGACTGGATTAGCCAGTAGATTAAGTATAAATTTCAGTACACGTTAAATGATTCTTGAGCTATATTGGTAAGACACTTAAAGTAAACATCACACATTTTCACTACTTTACCTTCCCACAGCCCCCTAAAATAAAAAATAAAACTTTTACTTAAAGGATATTTAAAAAAAAAAAAACTCCCTAGCCCATCTCCCTTGCCTGGCCGGTAGAAGTCGTCTAGTGTGGGCTGCCTCCACCTGCACACTTCTATCACATTGACTTAAATGGGAGGTACCCATACAACACATTTAAATCTATAGGATGCTAGATTGCATACGCGGGCAGACCGGCATTAGATCTTTACCAGCTGTGTTGTAGGCAGGTGAACATGTCATTTAAAGAGAACCTGTCATGTTCCTATACACATGTTCTGAGAACCCTCATCATCCTGCACACTTCTGGAAGTGTCAGATTCCTGGCCCCCCGCTTAGTGATGTGGCTCCTTCCAATGTCTAAAGGATGAAGAGGATTCTCAGAGTACCATAGATTTTGAAGAAAGCAAAGTTTGCCAGTCCAGGAGATGGAACAGGTAAGTCTTGTATGCCTCCTTTATATATATAAAATTGTTTTTTTCTACATTATAATTTCAGACAATTTCTCCAGTTACAGTTACATCCAAACAAATAAAAAATACAATTAAATATTTATTTTTTAATTACCTTGGCATGGTTATAAATATCCACACAGTTTTCTGTATTAATGCTTTTCGCGCAGATTATTTCACAGTGGCGTTGCAAAGCTTCTAATTGAAAAAATTTACTGGCTGACAACAGCTGCAGAAAAAAGAAGTGGCGTTAAAGATGGCGAATCCATAATTTTAAGTAAAACAGCCATAATAATAAGCTGATTTCATGCATGGGCTGGAGACCAAGCCCTTGAAATACAGCGCCAATATTGGATTATCAATCAATCAGTAAATTGGCATTGAGGTGGCGCCTCTGTCGCATCGGCAGGATAGAGTAAATGGTTTCTTCTCGAAACATCTGCGGCTGGTTAAGCCTGAACATCTAATTTACTCAAGACTTCCACAACCCGCGTCTTACCTCCATGATTTCATTATTTTTAATGAGAAGTGATTCTGTGCCTCCGTAATACAGGTACTGCATGACCAGCTGGAGAAAGAAAAAGAGAGGAAAAAAAGTGAAATGCTGTAACAAAAACAGACATTGTGAAGCTGTCCTACTTAATGGACCCTGGTAAAAATACCTGTGCATGTTTCAAGGGAAACCTGTATCTTAGATACCGCCTATAATTACCTTTCTATTTGATATAAAAGGTATTAGCAAGGCATCTGCCACTTTCTTAAATCTTGGCCACATATGAGTTTCTCTATTGCTAGCACTCAACACACATATATATATATATATATATATATATACACACATACATACACTGTACTGACATAACCTAAGTAGCACATTCAGTCTTTTCATTTCTGTTATCTGCATCATCTGTAAAACTCCAGCATCGGTCACATTTGCCTGCTTCTTTATATTATCACTTGTACTTGTAATAAATGTACTTAGGAAAGCTTTCATAAAAGCCTATTGAAAGTGAAAAACTCTTTTCAAATAGCTTAATATTCAATTGAAAAACGCACATGTGTACACTATGCATGATTCTGTTTAGCCACTTTTGTGATTTACACAATCCTGACACTCTGCATATCTAGGAGGTTAAAGGGGTTGTAAACCTTTGTTTTTTAAATAACAAACATGTCATACTTACCTTCACTGTACAGTTCATTTTGCACAGAGTGGCCCCGGTCCTCCTCTTCTTGGGTCCCTCAGCGGCACTGGTGGTTCCTCCCCACATCTAGTGTCCACGTTGGTGGACACCCATGTGGGAGTGCTCCCGAGTCCTGCATCTATGTCCATTCACACAGAGTGCAAGACTCGGCCCCCGCCCCTGGTGCCGCGTGATTCGATTGAAAGCAGCGGGAGCCAATGGCTGCACTGCTATCAATCTATCAAATCAGTTAGATCTGGTGTGCTTGTTCCTGGACAGAGGATGACAGCGTTCAGGTAAGTAAAAGCTGCAGAAGGTTTTTCACCTTAATGCAAAAGACCATGAGGGTTTTTCACCTTGATGCAAAAGACCATGAGGGTTTACAACCCTGGGCGCTTCCTCCTTCTGAGTGAACATTCAGGAACGTCCCTCAGAAGGAGGGGGATCATGCGCGCGCTTGCCTGCGCAGCGGCGCGATCCCGATGCGCTGGTGTCACCCGGACACGTCGCATCACCGATCGGCAGGAGGGCTCTGGGATTGTCCAATCACAGCTGTCATGTGATGTAAACAGAGAGTCCGGTGCTAGGAGATCTGCTCTCCTCTCCTCACACGGAAGTTGTTAGTGAGGATAGGAGAGCGAATCTCTGCAGCCGGCCGGTGATCAGTGAGTATGAGTTGTTTTTTTACAGCTTTTTACACACTGATCACCGGCCCAGTGGCCCCACACAATGTAAACACACAAAGTCCCCAAAATAGTGTCACCAAAACACATGTCCCCACACAGTAAAAACACCTGTCCCACACATATGTAACAGTAAAATCATAGGTCCCAATAATCATCTGCACACATATGTCCGTGATCACCTGTGCACATCTGTACATGATCATCTGCGTACATCTGTCCGTGATCACACAAACCAATTATTATACACTTAACTGGATTTTTTTTTTTACCAAAGACATGTAGCAGAATCCATTTTGGCTCAAATTTATGACAAAATTAGATTTTATTGGATTTCTTTTAAAATAGAAAGAAGAAAATATTGTATTTTTTCCAAATTTTTGCTCTTTTTTTGCTTATATCGCAAAAAAAACTAAATGGAGTAGTGAATAAATACCACCAAAAGAACGCTCTATTTGTGTGAACAAAATGATAAAAATTTCATTTGGATAGAGCGTAGCATGACTGCAATTCTCACTGAAATTGTGAGAGCGCTGAAAGCTGAAAAATTGGTCTGGGAAGAAAGGGGGTGAAAGTGCCCGGTATTGAAGTGGCTTTGTCCGTTTTTCATCATCTGTTAACAGATGAAAAAAGAACATCAATGCATCTCATGGCAATGGCATCAAAAAAGCCCTATTTTTTTTTCCGTAAAAAAACAAACATATCCGCCAAAAAATGTATGTAAATGGATAAACGGTCTTTTTTGCATGAAAAAATGGCTGCGGAACTCAAGTGATTAAGGACGTATGTAAAAAACTGATGTAAAAGTTTATAAAAAAACATGACAAACTGATGTAAACTTCATCCATTTTTTCTTTGAAAAAAAACGGGACTGAACTGATGAAACAAACGGTTCGTAGGTCTGAAAGGGGCCTTACAGCCAAGGAATATAGTAATGTCATCTGTTTGCTACAGACTGGACTTCTGATTGGACAATGATGGATAAAAAGCACACTAGTGAGGTCATCTCCTAATAGTATGTTCCCAGTGTTTGACAGTCCTGTGCAATATCACTGGCTGACACTACTGTCTACGTGAGTGATTACAAGAAGAAAATATAATGAAAAATTCAGATACCTATTCAAGATGTTTTTAAATTACTTTTAAAAGGGCTAGGGAAATTAAAGATTAATTCCTCGATTAATCTTTAATTTTTTTGATCGATCAAAATTTTTTTGATCGATCAAAATTCTTGACGTCACCGGACAGCCTGGACAGTGAGACTTATCCTGCTGGATGCGAGCAAACTGCACTCATTGGATTGAGGTATCTTTGCATCTGTGGAGCAGGAGGATGCATCAGGCTCCATCAGGGGAAGGGGGCAAAAATAGCCATCGTTTTCTTGTCCTAAGCAGTTTTGTGCAGACAATTCTTTGTGTATCGACAACATCTGTTCCGTGCGAAAGACTGTTCAGTTCTTCAGGGTATATTGTCAATAAAATGCGATCATGTCTGCTTCCAGAAAATGTAAACACTCGGGTATGTCTGCATGACTGGCTAAAGTGATGCCTACTTGCCTACTATAAAGTGACTTACAGTCAATATACTAGATAAGTTTTATAATTAAAGTTAAACTAACTTTCTACGTTTTTCTTAAAGTTTAATGAGAAAAAAATGACTTACGTCAGTGCTACAATTTGAATTTAAAATGTATTTGTGAAGTTAAGTCATGAATTGTGGAAACTAACTAGTGTCGGGTGATTGTATATAGTGTATACCACATTTACCACTGACTAATGCAGAGTTGCAATGCAAGGAGATCAGCTAAAAGTAGTTGGATCTGTATGTGCGTTAAAATTAATCGATTAGTCGATTAATCGATTAAAAAAAAAATTGATTAATCGAACACGAAAATTTTAATCAGTAACAGTCCTACTTTTAATGATTTTTCAATAAACTCACTTAAATAGGGTTTTATATTTGCCTGGAGTTCCACTTAAAAGCCATGGCTATTAGACTGACATAACCAATGTCTTATTACAGCTTTGGATAGACTGTCAAGGAGCAAGGTCTGATAAATCGGAAATGGTTAGGGAGGTTTTATTACTCCATCTCGTTAATGGCAATAGTCTGAGCACTATATGATGCATAATTTATGCTAACTGCATTGACTATGTGCTCCTATTAATATGATGTGCATAATTCATAAACCATTCTAACCTGCTAGGTCAAATTATATTAAAGTAAATCCTACATTAAATATGTCAGGACCGTTACATTAAAAAGCTGCTGACATAGATTAGTGGTATGTAGCTATTGTTTTCATATTAACTTCATACATCTCTTGTCAGGCAATGTCTGACATCTCTATTATCTGTGTGACCATGCATAGTCTGCAGAGCAGACCCACTTAGAAATCTTCTGCAGCATGATAATACACCCTGACTGCACTCTTGGAATCACTAAAGTTCTGGAATTATTTTACACAGGGAAAGTCCACCCAAACCCAAAATTTAAGTGGGGTTTAGGTTGGTGGATTCATTGCCCTATTGGATTCTTTATGGTTTATGCATTGCAATGGCTTGGCCTCCTTGTCACAGTTCCTGGCTGTGCCCTGACAATGAAAAGGCACACTGTTGTTTATCCATAAAGTAAATTAAGTTAAAGATTAACAAACCCCCAAACTCGCTCATCCATGTCTTTATGGACCTTACTTTGTGCACTGGTGTGCATACATGTTGGAACAGGAAGGGGCCATCCCCAAACTGTTTCCACAAAGTTGGGAGCACAAAATTGTCCAAAAGATCTTGGTATGCTGACACCTTAAGGCCCCGTACACACAGTCAGACAAAACCGATGAGAATGGACCGAGGTTCAGTTTCATCGGTCCAAACCGACCGTGTGTATAGCCCATCGGTCTGTTTTCCTTCGGTCCAAAATTTTAAAACATGCTTCAAAACCGAACCGATGGACCGCTGCCCGATCGGTCCAAACCGATGGTTAGTACAGAAAAGCATCGGTTCAAACCCCGCGCATGCTCAGAATCAAGTCGACGCATGCTTGGAAGCATTGAACTTTGTTTTATTCAGCACGTTGTGTGTTTGACGTCACCGCGTTCTGACCCGATCGGTTTTTGGAACGATGGTGTGTACGCACATCAGACCATCAGGCTACTTCAGCGGTGAACCGATGAAAACGGTCCGTCGGACCATTCTCATCGGTTTTGTCCGACCGTGTGTACAAGGCCTCAGAGTTCCCTTTACTGGAACTAAGGGGCCAAGCCCAACCCCTGAAAAGCAACACCACACCATAATCCCCCCTCCACCAAATCATTTGGACCAGTGAACAAAGCAAGATCCATAAAGACATGGATGACCGAGTTTGGGTTGGAGGAACTTGACTGTCCTGACCTCAACCCGATAGAACACCTTTAGGATGAATTAGAGTGGAGAATGTGAGCCAGGCCTTCTTGTCCAATATCAATGTCTGACCTCAAAAATTTGCTTCTGGAAGAATGGTTAAACATTCCCATATACACACACTCCTGAACC
This sequence comes from Rana temporaria, assembly GCF_905171775.1. Taxonomy (NCBI): domain Eukaryota; kingdom Metazoa; phylum Chordata; class Amphibia; order Anura; family Ranidae; genus Rana; species Rana temporaria. The sequence goes on from NC_053491.1 coordinate 354,685,137, forward strand.
TTGTGGACAGCCTTCCCATTAGAGTTGAAGCTGTTATAGCTGTAAAGGGTGGGCCAACTCAATATTGAACCCTACAGACTAAGACTGGGATGCCCTTAAAGTGGAGTTCCAGCCTTTTTTAAGGTTTACTAAAAGTCAGAGGCTACACTTTTTGTAGCTGCTGACTTTTAGTAAACCTAAAAAAAGGCTGGAACTCCGCTAGAACACCTTTAGGATGAATTAGAGTGGAGAATATGAGCCAGGCCTTCTTGTCCAATATCAATGTCTGACCTCAAAAATTTGCTTCTGGAAGAATGGTCAAACATTCCCATATACACACACTCCTGAACCTTGTGGACAGCCTTCCCATTAGAGTTGAAGCTGTAAAGGGTGGGCCAACTCAATATTGAACCCTACGGACTAAGACTGGGATGCCCTTAAAGCAGAGTTCCAGACTTTTTTTAGGTTTACTTAAAGTCAGCAGCTACAAAAAGTGTAGTTGCTGACTTTTAATAAACAGACACTTACCTGCTCCACGGTCCAGCGATGTGGCCGTCCGGAGCACCGCCCCTCTCCCCCCTCTTTGCCGGCGCCTCCATTCACTCTGTGGGCACCTGGTCGTGACAGCTTTCAGCTTCACGGCCGGGCACGCACTACGCGAGCGGCGCTGCACACCCTGAGTGGACAGGCGATCTCCTGGGACCTGTCACGTGTCCCAGGAGATCGCCTAGAGGGAGGGGCCGCCTAAGGCGAGAGCAGGAGTCCCACTTCTACCGAAGCCCCCTCTCCCCCCCATAAAAATGACATGACAAATGTGGCATGTAAGGGGGTGAGGAGTGCTTAAAGCGGAAGTTCAATTTTTGGGTGGAACTCCACTTTAAAGTTCATGTACGTGTAAAGGCAGTCGTCCCTTCACTTTTGCCAATATAATGTATTTCTGCATATTTGTACAGTCTTGTCATGCAAATGAATATTGTCCTTTTTGCTGAATTAAAACTTTTTCTTTAAAATCTTACCTGAAAGATGTGATACTTTACATAGTTGATTTCAATACAGTTGTTTTCTGTAGTAGACTTGTTTGTAAGAAGTGCTTTAAACCTGAACAAAACAGAGTCCATTAAAAAAGTCTTATTGGCAAATATCAAACAATGCTGACAGATTGACTGAATAAGGAATCGGCAAAGTAAATGCACTCTATTTTTCATAATTTACAGGAAATCTAAAGCCTTAAATAATCTTTGAAAGTTTCTATAGATGACTTAATCTGGGATTGAGCAGGATGTGAGAATGCGTGCATGCAGAGTTTTCAAGGAACAACACCCATTCAGGATATTCTAACCAACATGTTAAAATTGAACTTATTATTTAGGGCACTAAATAGAATCTTTAAATTCAGACTAAGTACTCTTAGCGCCAACAACATTCAATGTACTGTTTTTCTTTCTGAATTCCGAGAGATGGAGGAACAGCAGGAAAATTGAGCATAAACAAAAGACTAGAGCACAATAAAATATGTATAAAGACTGTTTAAAAGTTATTCTATCACGTCTGTAGTTTTGAAAAGCTCTTGTATGGTTTTAACATTTTTACTCTGTCTAGTGATATAGAACACGGCTGGCGGCAATGGCCCCTGACCATAATGAAAAGCATTTCTGATGGCACATGTTTTTAATGCTTAGGGAAGGTCTTTGAGAGGTGGAAATCTACTTGAACAATATGAAAGAGATCAAAGATCCTTTTTAAATAACTTAATTAACTAGCAAGGGGCCTAACTAAATAGAAAGGACAAGTTGAGGATGGTGTCAGTAGGGGAGTGGACATTGTCAGTAGAGCAGTGGATGGTGTTAGCAGGGCAGAGGTTGGTGTCAATATGGCAGAGGACAGTGTCAGTAGTTTTTTTTTTCTTTACAATTTTTGTCCTTTTGTGGGGTCTTGATGAAATATCAGTGGTTTAAACAGACCCCTGATGTCTCAGTCCTCAATCTCCATCTCTGCAGCCTCAGCTGTACAGACTGAATGAACAAGAATTGTTCTGCACTCACTCACAAACTGAAGCATAATAAACACAGTTATAAATGAACACGGTGAGTGATCTGTACCAATCACAAACTGTGCAACAAAAAAAAGGTGGACAGGAATGGGGGCAGCATTACTGGAACCGATCCTCTGTATTTCCCTCCTGCAACAGCTGAATGCTAGCGGGAGGGAGAAGAGGAGAAGACATTCAGCTGCTGCAGTAGGAAAACACAAGGGATCAGTTCCGTAAATGCTGCCCCCATTCCTGTCCAGGTTCTGGGAGTTGGCAAGGAAGGGAAGCAAATAAACTGTCATTTGCCTGCAATTGATGACAGGTTGCTGACCCCTGGCCTGGGGGGGGGGGGGTCATCATCTTAGGAGATCAAAATTTCCACTCTTAAGCCGCTGTAATAGTGCAAGAACTATCACCTGGGATGGGTGTGTGTGCTGGTGTTCACATTTGCACAATATTCCCTCGCTGTCAGAGAAAAGATATCAGGCTGGAATGCCACCATGGAGCATGACCTTTCTACTGTCTGAGCTCAGGGCTGATATTCTGTTCATACTGGTGAAGGATGCGAAAACCATCACTTTGGCAGCACCTTTGTTACTTGACTTTTTTATACTGTGCCGCTGTCTGACCTTAGACAGGAGATAGGATGGCCTCACAGCCTGAAACTTAGCTTGACACTTCTCTGACAGGTACAGACTACAAGTAAATAATAATAATTAAAAAAAGTAATCCATTCAGAATTAAGGCTTTACTATTACAAAAGTCCAGATGAGGAAGTCCATATTCTTACAAATGCCCCTTTGTGATTGGTTCTGTTTAGGTTTCTTACTTGCATATGTAAAATGTTCCTTTTTAATAATCTCACCTTGGGGATGCTGTAAACAACAACACTTTGTGTGCATAAAAAGGCCTTCCTTCAGCAATAAATGTGATGTCTGACATCTCCTTGTTGTTGAGAAAATGAGGATCTGGAAAGATACCAAGTCAAAAGTCCAGTTGGTTATAAGACAAGACATAAGTAAGCCTTTTTCTGGTCTTCTAACAGAAACTAGGGGGTCTTTTTTATATGAAATATAAGAAGCATTCCTTGACTACCTCTATGAATCTAGTTATGAGCCAATGGGATTGTAATAGGGGTGGGAGGGAGTGGACAGGCTAGAATCCAGCATGCACTGATACGCAGGCACATTTGTGTGTGCTAGCGCGCATCGGCGTGCACGTCTGCGCATATTGGCACAAAGATGCTAGTGTGTACTAATTGCTGGATGTTCTTGGGCTTCCTCATGATCCAGGTTCCTGCTTTGCTGACTGATCCTCCGTTGCTGACCTGGCTTGTTCCTGACCTTGATCTGTGGATTCTGGATATTGACCTTGCCTCTGAGTATTCTCTGCCTGCTTCCCTAGTACTGAACTCGGCCCACTGAATCTTACTTTGCCTGCTTCCCTGGTACTTTGCCTGTTTCCTAACCACGCTGCCTCACTATGTATGACCCTTGCTCACCTTCACTACATCTCTGACTGTTGCAGTCACCTGCTACCAAACTACCGGTACTCATGCTTCTTTGAACCCTGTACCTCTGTCACCACATTCAAGGGTGCACGGACCAGAGTTGCAAAGGAAGCCCTTTCATCAACTCGGACTCCAAACAAAATATGCAACACTTTGAGGCCTCGTACACACGACCGAACATGTTTGCTGAAACTGGTCCGCCGACCAGTTTCGGCGGACATGTTTGGTCGTCTGTACGGCCGACCGGACCGGATTCCTGGCCGAGCGGACAGGTTTCCAGCGGACAAATGTTTCTTAGCATGCTAAGAAACATGTCCGCTGGAAGCCTGTCCGTCGGACATGTTCGGTCGTCTGTATGACTCACCGGACATGTCCGCTCGGTTGAAAGCCCTCGCATGCGTCGAAGTGATTCGACGCATGCGTGGAAGCATTGACCTTCCAGGGTCGCGCATGTCGCCGCGTCAGACGCGGCCACAGCGCGGCCACGTCACCGCGTATCCTGTCCGCGGGAAATTTGGTCTGATGGTGTGTACAGCCATCAGACCAAATGATCCCAGCGGACATGTCCGATGAAAACAGTCCGCGGACCGTTTTCATCGGACAGATCCGGCCGTGTGTACAAGGCCTTACACTTTTGGAAGTGCTGGAATTTTGCCCAATCAGAGTATCCCATCAGTGGGCTGTAGGGGAGGCATTGATAACTGGTGCAAGAATGAGCACCTCTAAGTGCCTGCACTTTATTGTTTAACAGAGTCATTTTATTTGTGATATGTTCAACCACTTACCCAGCCTGGATGTCTGTTTTCGCTTTATCTCTGTCAGCTTTGGGATAGGGTATGGTCCATAGCACTGACTGAAGATGACAGCTAGCTGCTGACTGATCACCTCGTTCTGGAATCATAAAAAATCAAGGTTACCTTTTTTTGTTGTCTATGAAGAACCTTAATGTGTCTTGGCAAGAATTACTGAAACCCTCATGTAGCTGTCTGCTATAGAGTTGGTGATAAACAGATGGTACCCAAACTTTTGATGATGGACACTTAGTACCTGTTGCAAACATAATACTGCAATTGTGCTTCACAGGTGACAGCATCACCAGTCCAAAGAAGATCTGTTGCTAGTTCTCATAGAATACCATTTGTTATATTTTTGTTATCAATGCCTCAGGGTGCCTTCACACAACTGTTTTGTAGTGCAAAGATGCCCCATGTGAACCTGGGTGATACTATGGGCACATATTCACTTCCAATTAAAGCTGAGAGATCTGACATACCCCTGCATCCCCTTATTAGAAGTGCACACCTCACTGCCTATGAAGGGTGGGGGGGCTTGCTGATCACACCTCTGAATTTCAGCTAAAAGTCAACATTTTGAAAGGAAACACAGGTGCTGTGAATGGAAGTACGTATATATATATATATATATATATATATATATATATATATATATATATGCTATTAATGCAAACATAAATCCTGCTTTTTGCAAATGAGACACACAATGGCCCGGTTTCACATACATCGGCGCATATTTATACGGGCGTAGTGTATCCAATATACGATACGCCGACGCAGCGCACAGAGGCAAGCACTGGATTCACCAAGCACTTGCTCCCACTCGCTCTTAAACATACGCTGGGTTTCCTCGGCGTAAGCCAGCGTAGGTGGAAGTGGGCGTGAGCCATGCTAATGAGGCGTGACCCCATGCAAATGATGGGCCAAGCGCCATAGAAGTACTTAAAATGAATGGCGCATGCGCCGTCCCGTGGCCGCATCCCTGTGCGCATGCTCAGAATCACGTCGGAACTACTCCCTAAGATACGACGGATCACTGCCTACGACGTGAACGTAACCTACGCCTAGTCATATTCACGTACAACGTAAACGACAAAAGATACGACGGCTTGTGTTTCCTGGTCCATACCTTTGCATGGGTTGCGCCTCCTATATGGGAAATAACTTTACCCTGGACGTATAACTTCCGCAAACCGCGTATATTATGCGCCGGGCGCAAGTACGTTCGTGAATCGGCGTATCTCCCTCATTTGCATAGAAAATCAATGGGAGCGGCAAATGCGCCCAGCGTAAATATGCGCCCACGATACGCCGGCGTAGGAAAGTTACGTCGGTCGGATGAAGCCTATTTTCAGGCGTATCTCAGTTTATGGGCATGGCGCATAGATACGACGGCGCATACTTAGGCCGCGTACACACGGTCGAACATGTCCGCTGAACCAGTTTCCGCGGACATGTCCGACAGTGTGTACGGCCTAGCGGACGGGTTTCCAGCGGACAAAAGTTTCATGTTATGACATGTCCGATGGTTAGTACACCTAATCGGACATGTCCGCTGGTTATGACGTGTAACCAGCGCCCCGAAATCCCGCACATGCGTCAAATTGATTCGACTCATGCGTGGAAGCATTGCACTTCCGTGTTTGAGAACATCTGTGTCTTCTACGTCACCGCGTTCTCTGTCCGCGGGGATTTTGGTCTGATGGTGTGTACACACATCAGACCAAAAGCTCCCAGGAGACTTGTCCGATGAAAGCGGTCAGCGGACCGTTTTCATCGGACATGTCTCCTCGTGTGTACGGGGCCTTACACTTACGCGGCGTATCTCGAGATACGTCGGCGTAAGTGCTTTGTGAATCCGGGCCAATGTATTTTATTTTCTAATAATGTCCCCAACACGCCTAGTGGTTTTTCTGTAAGAATGTACACTGCTTGCACATTCAGCTCATGTTTGGCATGCCGAGAAGTTATATCATCAGTGACTCTCCAATGGCTGAAGAGGGAAAGTAAAAAGCTCCCAACCGCCCCAGTAACAAACTAAATAGTGAAAATGAGTACCATGAATAAGATAAGCACTGGAAGCTGTGCCTGCGGATTTACAGCTCAAGTAAACAAAGATGATTTTAAAATGGTAATTGGTTGTGCCGACCTTCTGGAACTAACAACCAAAAAGTAAGTCTGTCATACAAGAATTATTGGGGCTTCCACCAATGGCCTCCTGAAAGTGCTAATAGCTGAAAATGCTGTTTGACTTGCTGTTATAGCAAATTTCTGGTATGCACAACATCAGATTCTAAACCAGGATAGGTTTTCGCTAAGAGTTGCAAATTAGAATTTATAAAACAGTGAAAGTCACTCAAGCTGATGCTGAAACATAAGTAAACTTTTGATATGTTTTCAGACTCGCTAAAGTATAAAAATAGCTGGAGCACCACAAACCGCCCAAATATAAACTCCTTTTCAGCGGCAGAGGACTCTCTCGTGTAACTCTCATTGTTAGCAGTAGTAAAACTGATTAAATTTCACTCCAGAGCACCTCTCTCTGCTACCGTGGCAGCACTTGTAATTAAAAACAATCTGGATCTCGGCGAGGCATTGGAAGTCTAAGGGACCGCAACTAGGAAGCTGCACTAGAAAACTTGTTTTCTTCTGAGCAGATTAAGCTTTTCTGTTCCCTCAGTAGACCCGAATGAAATGAGGGAAAGAATAAAAAGCCCCACCAGGCTCAACGCTGGGATAACTGCCAAAGATAAAGTTGGAAATTGCCTTTAAAACCACAGCTGTGATGTGAACTTTGGGAAACCTGGAATGAAAAGGCAAGTGCCTTCCCCGAAGGCCTGTAATGAGATGATTGCATGAAGGAGGAGACACCGACAATACAAGAACATCATGGCTGAGAATATTAATTAATTAATGGAAACAACAGCCTCATACCGTTTAAGATATATAGTATCTCACAAAAGTGAGTACACCCCTCACATTTTTGTAAATATTTTATTACCAGTATATCTTTTCATGTGACAACACTGAAGAAATTACACTTTGCTACAATGTAAAGTAGTGAGTGTATAGCTTGTATAACATGTAAATTTGCTGTCACCTCAAATAACTCAACACACTAATGTCTAAACCGCTGGCAACAAAGGTGAGTACATCCCTAAGTGAAAATGTCCAAATTGGGCCCAATTAGCCATGTTCCCTCCCCGATGTCATGTGATCCGTTAGTGTTACAAGGTCTCAGGTGTGAATGGGGAGCAGGTGTGTTAAATTTGGTGTTATTGCTCTCACTCTCTCATACTGGTCACTGGAAGTTCAACATGGCACCTCATGGCAAAGAACTCTCTGAGGATCTGAAAAAAAAATGGTTTCTCTACATAAAGATACCCTAGGCTATAAAAAGATTGCCAAGACCCTGAAACTGAGCTGCAGCACAGTGGCCAAGACCTTACAGCGGTTTAACAGGACAGGTTCCACTCAGAACAGGCCTCGCCATTATCAACCAAAGAAGTTGAGTGTACGTGCTCAGCAGAGGTTGTCTTTGGGAAATAGACGTATACCGTATTTATCGGGGTATAGCGCGCTCCCGCGTATAGCGCGCACCCCTAAAGTTGCCCCGAATTCCTGTGGAAAAAAGTTTTTTTGTACTTACAGTTTTGGTGTCTTGCGCGGCGTCCATGTCGGGTCCAGCGTCCGTCTGCGGGTGTCCACTTCGTCGGGTCCGGCGTCCTTCTGCGGCGTCCTCGCGTCCTCCCCGCTTGTTTCCCGCGCCGAGTTTGAATACTGCGCCGACATATACAGAGCAAGGTACACTCGTGTATTGTCGGCAATGCTCGGCTACTCTCGCGCTGACGTCCTGTACGTCCAGGACTTCAGCGCGGGAGGAGCCGAGACTGCCCGACAATACACGAGTGTACTGCGCTCGGTATATGTCGGCGCAGTATTCAAACTCGGCGCGGGAAAGCGGGTATCGGCGTATACCGCACACCCACGATTTTGCCCTGATTTTCAGGGCAAAAAAGTGCGCGGTATACGCCGATAAATACGGTAAGTGCTGCCAGCATTGCTGCAGAGGTTAAAGGTATGGTTGGAGCCTGTCAGTGCTCAGACCATATGTCACACACTAAATCAAATTGGCCTGCATGGTTGTCGTCCCAGAAGGAAGCCTCTTCTAAAGATGATGCACAAGAAAGCCCACAAACAGTTTGCCTAATGACAAGCAGACCAAGGACAAGGATTACTGGAACCATGTCCTGTGGTCTGATGAGACCAAGATGAACTTATTTGGTTCATCTTTGCTACTACATTGTAGCAAAGTATAGGTATAATAAAATATTTACAAAAATGTGAGGGGTGTACTAATTTTTGTGAGATACTGTGTGTGTGTGTGTATATATATATATATATATATATATATATATATATATATATATATATATATGAATAGGCTCTGCTTAAAGGGGTTGTAAAGGAAACATTTTTTCCCCCTAAATAGCTTCCTTTACCTTAGTGCAGTCCTCCTTCACTTACCTCATCCTTTGATTTTGCTTTTAAATGTCCTTATTTCTTCTGAGAATTCCTCACTTCCTGTTCTTCTGTCTGTAACTACACACCGTAATGCAAGGCTTTCTTCCTGGTGTGGAGAAAGCCTCTTGAGGGGGGAGGAGGCAAGCAGGAGTGTCAGGACGCCCACTAACACACAGCTCCTTTCTCTATCTGCAAAGTAGAGAGTGTCCTGACTATCCAGCTCGCCCCCTCAAGAGGCTTTCTCCACACCAGGGAGAAAACCTTGCATTATGGTGTAGAGTTACAGACAGAAGAACAGGAAGTGAGGATTTCTCAGAAGAAATAAGGACATTTAAAAGCAAAATCGAAGGATGAGGTAAGTGAAGGAGGACTGCACTGAGGTAAAGGAAGCTATTTAGGGAAAACATTTCCTTTACAACCCCTTTAAAGGAAATATTGTTATTTCTCATATTTAATAAATGATCAGATCTGAAAAATACAATTTGTAAAAATATGTTTCCTTCTTTAGTCATAGAAATATTTATGTTGCCTATGTAGATGTATTATTTTTACTTCAGGCCAGCAGATGGTGCTGTAGCGTCCATTCCATATGATATGCAGGCTGTCTTTCCCTGTAGTGACTCATCCTCGTTTTCTTTCCCTTCCTGCCTGTTTAGACGCTTTTATACCAAGTTTCAAATAGAGAGAGATAGTCTGAAAGCAATAAACTGTTGTGCACTCCCTTTAGAAAACCTATTATACATTTAGACAACAGTCACCCTTAATTTATGATTTATTTCTAAAAAAAAGATTTATATAAAGAGCAACAACATAGACAGAGCATCACTTTAAGAATGTATTAATGTTAAAAACAGATAAAAACAGATAAAACAAATAAAATGGACCCTAAATCTACATTTCCTTCCTTTGATGTAAATAATACTGATGTAGCGCCCCTGCCCTGGGCTAGTTAAATTTAGTGCATAACTTGGTGTAACAAGCTGAGCTGCAAATCATATTTTAGGACTGTCAGGTTTATCCCTAAACCTGGTGGCTGATAGCTTCTACCTCCTTCTGGAAGAATGTAAGGGTCGACCGATTATCGGAGCGGACGATTATTAGGGCCGGTATTTGCAAATTTTCAAATAATAAGCATCGGTCAGAAACTTATCGATATTGGTCAGTGTGCAGTACATAGGTGTTTATGCAATTTTTCTATGTTTTGGGAAGCCATTTAATAAGTTAATATTTTTCATGCACTTTATTTTTCCCAGTTTACTTAAAAATTATTTAAAATTTTAATAAACATGTTCAGTTTATACCAGATTTGTGTAGAAATTGTGTTGATTTTTCAAAACTTTAAATGTACAGAGAACTGACACCTGTTATCGGCCTGAAAGATGGCCGAAAAAATCAGTATTGGCCCTGAAAAAATTACATTGGTCGACCCCTAGACGAATGTTCCAGAAATAGTGTAGGATCAGTCACTTGGTTATTAATGTAGGACGAAAGGCCCAGAAGGTATGGCTGAGAAGAAAATAAATGTTTGGGAGGACGTGATCAGAGTTCTCTGTCCTGGGGTCTCCCCCACGGGGACTCAGCCTGTGCATGTAATACAGAAGAGCTATTGATGTTAGGCCTCAGTAGATGCAATGGCTGAGGGCCTGATGGGAGCTTGACTTACCGTATATACTCGAGTATAAGCCACGTTTTTCAGCACATTTTTTGGTGCTGAAAATGCCCCCCTCGGCTTATACTCGAGTCCCCTTTTTTTAACCCCACTCTTCCTCTACAAGTGTGCAAAGTTTGTTGTCTGGGGGACCTACGGCCGGGAGACACCGATTTTTCAAAGTTGGGCACCCCTTCTATATACTCCCATGTTAAATGTAAGTCTAGTCATGGACACAGTGAGGCATGGGCACAGTGAGGCGTGGACACAGTGAGGCATGGGCACAGTGAGGCATGGGCACAGTGAGGCATGGGCACAGTGAGGCATGGACACAGTGAGGCATGCACATGGGAAAAGTGAGGCACATTGAGGCATGCACATGGACACAGTGAGGCACAGTGAGGCATGCAGATGGACACCCTAGGCTTATACTCGAGTCAATACGTTTTCCCAGTTTTTTGTGGTAAAATTAGGTGCCTCGGCTTATATTCGGGTCGGCTTATATTCAAGTATATACGGTACGTACACTTCCTGAAAGACACTACCTGTGTAAGCTAAGCTGGATAGGAAATTTTTCACTGAAGAGTGTTGGAAAAGGTTATGTAGAAAGGTGAAGGGAGGGGCAAAGGAGGTGGACCAGCACCAACAGTAATCAGACACTCCTAGAAGAGGAGAGGGCTATGACATGCAAGATGGGAGGGGGCTTTGCTAGCAAGGTTTTCTAGCAAGTGAAAAGTGCAAGTGAATAAAAAAAAATATGGATAGAAACGCTGCATGTAAGCATTTGCAATATTTGATTTTCCTGTGCTTTATGCCTGTATTTTTTTTTTAGTTTCTTGAAGTTGGTCACTGATTTGTGTCAATGTGAAGCTGAAAATTATATGTAGGGCCCCCTTGCTTTCAGCATGGGCACTACGCTAAAGTTAGTGAGAATGGGAGAGTTACTTTGCTCACATCCGTGATTTGTCTAAATTTGGGACTTCTGTCATCCCAGAAATGTCCACTGGGTCAGTCTGTGGTCAAGGGGTGCAATACCACCCCTTTCCGGCAGTTGGCGCCAGAGGGGTTCTGGCAGAGTAAGTTTTCCCCAGCAGCCAATTGGAGGAGTTTTACCTTGCGGGGCATGCTGGGGGAGAGTATATCTGTGACAGGGATCATGTGTTGGTAAATCTTCGCGGGGTCCCCGTTCCAGTTGCGGTATCCACCTTCAGGGTACGCACATCCATGGACCCCGCCAGCGTGGCCCACCTGGCCAAAGCAGAAGGCTGCATCGAACCTCACCCTGAGGAGAAAAGGGACCCCAGTGTTTCACTGGGTTCCATGGCCTGTTGAGAGAATCCCAGTTTGGGATCGGGCATCCGGACCACTGACAGGTATGCTTGCTGTCATCCGGGGGCCTATATAGGAAAAGTCAACTGGGAGGATTCGCTCTCTTTATTCACCTAAGTCCTTTATTGAAATTGGCCTGTGGCAGAGGCCCTAGAGCCGGGTCTGTGAGAGAGACCTGTTCCTCCCAGCTAGTTCAGAGTGACGCTTCGGGCTGCCAGGCCTATTATAGGGGTCTGTCTGGGGGCACTTCACCCACTCCAAGTAGAGTGGCGATGAGTTACAAAAGTTGGTACTATACAGAGCAGTATTGACTGCTCCATTTAATATCCAGGCCTGATACCGCAATGTTCTCTTCATTTTCCTTCATCAACTTTGACCTTCCCAATACATGTTGATGTTGGCCATGTTTGGCCTGGACAATAAAGCAGTGAAAACCTTTTATTGGCTGTCTGGACCTTCGCTCACTACCGCTGTTCTCACAAATACACCCCTAGACACCGCCAGGGTAACTTAGAAGGCCGATCCCAACATCAACCAGCGGCTCCTTCGGGGGTGGGCGCTACATATATCAGAAGCTGCAGCAGCTCTGTAGTTTACATAATACTATTATTACTGCCGAATGGTACAGCTGGTGTTGTTTGCTGGTTCACAGGCATATCATGCTAATTAAGGTCCTCATGCTGGTGGTTTGAATATTAGTAAATTAGTATATCCCTGCACCTCTAATCAGCTGCAGGGTAATCAGTTACAGGCTCAAACTGGTACCTATATCCATATCTGACTGTTAATATCACAAATAATAACTTGTGCCAACCATGGATGGGCAAATTGGATGCCACTTTTGGTTGCCCTGAAGAGCACACCTGCCATTACTTTATTCATGCTGAAAAGGCTACAACATTACAGTGCAGACTATGATGCCCTTGTTCTTGCTGTAGCTTACAAAGGGATGAGGACTCTGCCCACACTTAATTTGATGAAAGTGCACTGACTGGGTCAATCACCAATACTGGTGGTGACACAATAACAGAGCTCCAGGGAAGGAAAGGTAGTATGTTCCGCTGGAAAGGAGAGGCATTAAAGGAATTAAGCAAACTTCACCTTTGCACTGGTGTTTCCCCCCTGCACGGCAAGGGTTAAATGTTTGGTCTGGGGTGCAGGGATAAGGTGTAATGCTTTCCTTACTCTTTGCTCCAGCAGGGTCCCTCCATCTGTGCTGTGCCGGTCCTGCGAAGCTTCCTCTCTAAGGCACTTTGGGCCTTGGTCACATGCTTTCTTTCTCACCTACAAAGCAGAATTAATGGCCCCGCACTGTAGGTGATGAACCCCAGGGACCAAATATAACCTGGGCAGAAGAGAGGGATAGAGGACATCTTATCCCTGCTCCACTAGACTAAACGAGGGTCCGCAGTGGCAGCTTGCATATTTCTCCTAATACAGTTACAGATAGACACACAGTTAAAATAGCATACATAATTATATTGCAACCCTACGATGAGGGAAAGCTATAGGGCTGGGGAGAAATAGAAGGGAATGAGGAAAGGAAAGCATAGAGAAAGGCAGAATGATCATTTGGGGGACATACAATGGGGAATGACATCAAATCTACCTACCTTGCTAGCTTTTAATATCTCAGACATGAGTGGCAGCCCTTGTGTCACCAGTTCCTCTGTATATTCCTCCTCCTGAATAGACTTGAACTCTTTAAGCAAACACTGGATTAATGGACGCCTGTGCTGGTGGAATGAAATCCGCAGAGATTCCAGCCATGTGTGAAGAGTCCAAGGGACACCTAAAAGGGAAGCAATAAATATATGTATGACTGGCTACGAAACTGTTTATCAATGTATGACCAAAGGTTTGTGGAAACCTGTTTGTTGGACATCCCATTCTAGATTCATGAGTATTAATATGGATATGACCTCCACCCCTTTCAGCTTTATTAGCCTTCACTCCAATAAGAAGGCTTTCTACAAGATTTTGGAGTCTGTGTCTGTGGGAACGTGTGCCCATTTTCCAAAAGAACATGTCTGAGGTCAGGTACTGATGTTGGAGAAGTAGACCTTGCTCACATTTTGCATTCCACTTCACCCCAAAGGTGTTCAGTAGGGTTGAGGTCAAGGCTCTGTGCAGGCCAACTAGGTTCCTACAAGCAGAACCCATGTCTTTTCCATCTAGGTTGCCTTGTTGGTAATTCATCTATGCACCTACATGAGGTTGTTGGTCATCTAATTCCAAAATCATGAACAATAAGGTGTCGCCTCCACTCTCCTAGGAAGGCTTTACAAACGTTTTTTTGGAGTTTGTCTGTGGAATATGTGCCCATTTGGTGCCAACAGAACATTTGCGAGGTCAGGTACTGGTGTAGGGTCAGAAAACCTGGCTCACAATTGGCTTTCCAATTCTTCCCAAATGTGTTCAGTAGGGTTCAGATTTAAGCTGGATATACACTATACAATTTTCTTTAGATTTTTTTCCTTCAGATTTACCAAAACAATATATTATGAGGTCAAACCTTAAGAGTTCCAATTTGTATGCAATCAGGTATTCCCTTGCAGTATGTGGTTTTGGTAAATCTAATGCCGTGTACACACGATCGGTTCGTCTGATAAAAACGGTCTGATGGACCGTTTTCATCAGACGAACCGATCGCGTGTGGGCCCCATCGTTTTTTCCCCCATCGGTAAAAAAACGTAAAACCTGTTTTAAAATTATCTGATGGTTAAAAAATCGATAGAAAAAAACGATCGTCTGTGGGGCACATCCATCGGTTAAAAATCAACGCATGCTCAGAATCAAGACGACGCATGCTCGGAAGCGTTGAACTTCATTTTTCTCAGCACGTCGTTGTGTTTTACATCACCGCGTTCTGACACGATCGTTTTTTTAACTGATGATGTGTATGTAAGACTCATGAAAGTCAGCTTCATCGGATATCTGATGAAAAAATCCATCAGACCGTTTTCATCGGATGAACCGATCGTGTGTACAGGGCATAAAGGAAATCCGACAACAAAAGTTGTATAGTGTGTATGGGGTCTAAGGCTAGTTCCCCCACACCAAACTCATCAAATTGTGTCTTTATTGAGCTGGCTTTGAGCCCTTGTTACAACAAGGTTGGGCACACACAATTGTTTAAAAATGTATTTTATGCTATAGCATTAATACTAAGGCCCCGTACACACGACCGAACATGTCTGCTGAAACTGGTCCGCGGACCAGTTTCAGCAGACATGTTCGGTCGTGTGTATGGCCGATCGGACAGGATTCCAGCGTACATTTGCCCGCCAGACCGTTTTCGAGCGGACAAATGTTTCTAAACTTGCTTAGAAACATGCCCGCTGGAATCCTGTCCGTCGGACATGTTCGGTCGTCTGTACAGACTTACCGTACATGTCCGAGCGGCCGCCATCCCTCGCATGCGTCGAATGACTTTGACGCATGCGTGGAAGCATTGACCTTTCAGCGTCGCGCACGTCACCGCGTCATTGTCGCGGCGACGGCGCAAACACGTCACCGCGCTGTCTGTCCACGTGGATTGTCTCTCATTTCTGTATGATGGTGTGTACAGCCATCATACAGAAATCTCCGGGCGGGCATGTCCGCTGAAAACGGTCCGGCGGACCGTTTTCATCGTACATGTTTGCCCGTGTGTACGAGGCATTACTCAACTCAATCATTTCAAGGGCTGTCTACATACTTTTGGACATGCAGTAGATGTTAAAGTCTGGTGTCCATGAGCTTTTAGACATATGTAGGGGTGTACTTGTTCTAGCTTGAAGCCAACGAGTCAGTATGACGGCCGGCCAATCTTTTAGGAAACCTTCCTAAAACAGTGGAGGCTGCAAATGGAAGGGTTGCCAATTCCATATAAATGGTTAGGTGTCCACATATACAGTATGTGTGGACAAATAAAGACTGCTGACTTTATACTGACTTGCCTGATCTGCCTATTTATTCCAGATCAAGCACTCAGAATTTTGAAGCCAGTGCTCAACTTAACAGCCAGTCAGCCATCATTTTCAGAAGAAGGTCAGCAATCACAGTTTAGGAATGGTTTACTCAAAAATATACACTGTATATACCGTATTTATCGGCGTATACCGCGCAGATTTTTTTCCCTGAAAATAGGGGGAAAATCACGGGAAATCACCGAGCCGTCATCTCCTCTCGGCTCTTATTTGGCTGTCACGTCACACACGCACAGTCCCGCCTCCGCCACCAGCATTGGACCAGTGTTCTGTCTGTCGCAGGAGATGGTCCAATGCCGATGGCGGAGGCGGGACTGTGCGTGTGTGACGTGACAGCCGCCGAGTGGAGATGACGGCTCGGTGATTTCTGGCGGGTGCTCGTCCCCCTCCTTCCCCTCCGAGGTATGCCATAGGTACGCGCTACCGCTACCAAGTAGTTACAAAGTCCCTTTGCAGGCGTTTTTTTTTTTTTTTTGGTCCTCACCTTATGTGTGGGAGGTAATTGGTGTACAAGTACAATTTGCTGTTGATCTTTGTACTTTACAACTAGCAACTGAAGATCAGTCCAAAAATACTACCAAGGTTGACTTTGCACTTGAAAAGCCGAGCTCTGGTCTATTTCAGTTTATTATTGCATATGTCATACGTAATTTCTTATTGCACTTTTTAGGCTGGTTTAATTTTAACTGCATTTACTATTTGGACTAAAAAAAATATTTTTTCCAGAAATTCCCTCTTAAAATTGGGGTGCGCGTTATCCCCCGGCGCGCGTTAAACGCAGATAAATACGGTATATATATATGTATCACAGCAGGAGTTTAATATCCTCCGCCTCCTCGGTTCTCTCCACAGGTCTCATCATTTGAATTTAGTGTCAGAGCATCTCACAGGAAGTTCCATTTAAGCACAACAGGGAATCGATTTAAACACCTGTGACACTGGTCCGTTTTTTAATTTAATTCTGAAGTCTTCAATTACAAGGGTTTGTAGATTGTACGGAAAAGCAATTTACATGGAGCACAGGGAATCTCAACTATAAATGTAACTCTGTTAGTGGAATTAAATTATAACGCAACGCTTCATTACACACCACAAAGGCGTGGACGACACATTCTTCCTATAGAATTATTTAAATGTATTTTTAGGGAGTCTTAAGGAATATTTTAGGAGTACCTGTCTTTTTTACAGTGCCTTGCAAAAGTATTCATACCCCTGACATTTTCCACATTTTGTCATGTTACAATCAAAAACGTAATATATTTTATTGGGATTTGTTTATGTGATAGACCAACACAAAGTGGCACATAATTGTGAAGTGGAAGGAAAATAATAAATGGTTTTCAATTTTTTTTTTTTTTAATAACTATGTGAAAAATGTGGCATGCATTTGTTTTCAGCCCCCCTGAGTCAATACTTTGTAGAACCCCCTTTCGCTGCAATTCTAGCTGCTAATCTTTTTGGGTATGTCAGCTTTGCACCTCTAGAGAGTGACATTTTTGCCCATTCTTCTTTGCAAAATAGCTCAAGCTCTGTCAGATTGGATGAAGAACGTCTAAACAGCAATTTTTAAAGTCTTGCCTCTGATTCTCAATTAGATTTAGGTCTCGACATTGACTGGGCCATTCTAACACATGAATATACTTTTATCTAAACCATTACATTTTAGCGCTGGCTTTATGTTTAGGGTTGTTGTTCTGCTGGAAGGTGAACCTCTGCCCCAGTCTCAAGCATTTTGCAGAATCTAATAGGTTTTCTTCTAAGATCGCCCTGTATTTGGCTCCATCCATCTTCCCATCAACTCTGACCAGCTTTATTGTCCCTGCTGAAGAAAAGCACCCCCACAACATGATGCTGCCGCCACCATGATTTCCCTTCTCAATGTTTTTTTTCTTTGTCTGAATTTCTCACTTCCTGTTCCTCCTCAGTAAGCTGTTCTGGCTGACTAACCCCCAGCCAGAACAGCTCAGATGATGAGGACAAGCTTACTGAAGTGAGAAATTCAGACAAAGAAAAAAAACATTTAGAAGGGAAATCGAAGGAAAAGGTAAGTGAACCAACAATGCACTAGCTTAAAGGAACCTATTTAGAAGATAAAAAACAAACCTTTACAACCCCTTTAACTGTGTTTTTAAGATAAAATATGTATTCACCAAAATTACCTTTGAACGACTCTTGCATCCATCCTCAGAATATACAATTTCCATGTTAAAATACAGACTATTCAAGTGGAGTTTGTCTATCATCACATATTTTTCTTAGTGATGAATTACGCAAAAGTAAGCTTAATAAATGGACCCTAAAAAGTGAAGCAAACCAAAAAGCCACTGGCATACTTCCCTGTGTGCACCACTGGTATGCACGGTCCCCCAGCAGCAAATGAAGTGAACGGCTCATTTATTGCCAGAAGGGGTACAGTTGCCCCTCACAGAAGCATGTTATTGAAATTTAATAACTTTATGATACTTCTAAGAATGAAGGAAATGAAAGATAGAAATATGAATAGATTTGAAAGAAAACTGCTGTCTGATAAATTGCATGAAAGAAATAAGTCTGAATTGCCTATTGTAACCAGATTATACAAAACAGTGTTACCAAGAGTGTTAACAGGCGATCTCAATGATCTTTAGATCACTACCTAACTGTTTTTCCACTTTTGCAGTCAAATTTGAAAAACCCCTGCTACATGTGTGTTCCTCTCACACAGCATACGTGAAATTAATTAAAAACAAAAAAAAAGATTTCTTACCTTCCTAGCTGTTTTTGTAATTACTAGGGTTGTCCCGATACCACTTTTTTAGGACCAAGTACAAGTACCGATACTTTTTTTCATGTACTCGGCGATACCGATTACCGATACTTTTTTTTAAAATGCAGCCATGTCTCCCCCCAAATGCAGCCATGACTCCCCCTAAAACGCAGCCATGTCTCCCCCCAAAACGCAGCCATGTCTCCCCCCAAAATGCAGCCATGTCTCCCCCCAAAACGCAGCCATGTCTCCCCCCAAAACGCAGCCATGTCTCCCCTTGTGTCCCCCAAATGCAGCCATGTCTCCCCCCCAAATGCACCGTTGTGTCTCCCAATATCGGCTTTGTGTAGGTCTCCCCGCCGTCTAGTTTTTCGGCACTCAGGGAACATAACAGCTTTCATTTGAATAGCTGTGTGACCCCACTGCGCGTCGTCATAGCCCCTCCCCCTTGTCGGGGCAGATCACCCGTCCAATCCTGGGACCTGTCTATCAAAGTGCCCGGACAAGGGGGAGGGGCTATGACGACGCGCGGCCGGGAACACATAGCTATTCAAATGAAAGCTGTTATGTTCCCTGAGCGCCTAACAACCAGACGGCGGCAGCGGCAGCAGTTCTCCTACAGTGGCATGTGTTATACATACCGGAGGACTGCTCGGCTCTCTGCCACCTCAGTCTCCTCTCGGTCTCCTCTCCGCCCGCTCTCCACCCCCACTCAGAGAAAAAAAAAAAAAGTACCGGCGAAGCATAGGGAGCATTTGCGCGAGTACAAGTACTCGCACAAATGCTCAGTATCGGTCCCGATACCGATACTAGTATCGGTATCGGGACAACCCTAGTAATTATAGTAAAGTTCTGAGGTATATTAATATTATAAAGTGATGCCTTCGTCCCATTAAATTATTGTAGAGAAAGGGGAGGCGTGTGGTGGACTATAATGGCATCATATGTGCAGTGTATGTACACTCGAGTTTACATACACTGCGCAATTATTGGTACTTTGTATATATCGTTGGTAATAAGTTGATTCATGGTTGTCACAACTGATATTTTACTGTAAATGTTATGGAATGTTTCTATTTTTGTAATAAAAACCTTTTAATTATAATATCGACTGTTTATCAGTTGCACATATGATGCCATTATAGTCCACTCCAATCCTCCCTTTTCTCTAAAAAAAATTTTTGTAATTAGAGGACAGAATGTTTTTTTTTTAAGTGCATTAACATACAATGTACCATCCAAGCCTTAAGCACCACTGGGGTTGATTTACTAAAACTGGTGCAATCAGAATCTGGTGCAGCTTTGCATGGTAGCCAATCAGCTTCTAACTTCAGCTTGTTCAATTAAGCTTTGACAATAAAACCTGGAAGCTGATTGGCTATCATGCACAGCTGCACCAGATTTTGCACTCTCCAGTTTTAGTAAATCAACCCCAGTGTGCTCTATCTAGTGAACTGATAGTGAGATCTGCCAGCACAGTACATATAGAGTTATTTAATGGTAAACATATCTCCCCAGTCCCCTTTCTAACATTAAATAGAAGGGAAAAGCTAAGTAAAAGACCTTCAGCCTCCCAAGGACGATCCAGCCTCTCCACCCCTCTTCCCTGACTCCACAGAATTAGGGCATTGCTTTTTCTTCTTCTTTTGTTTACATGTTTTTTTTATTTTGATTTAAAGTCTGCCCTGCCTCCCCATGCATGTCACTCGCCTTAGGCGAATGATGCGCGCACTGCCCCCTGTGCCAACTTTGATAGGTTCGTCACATATTCCAGGAGGCATAGTCTTTAATTCAACAGGTGGAGGGGGCAGGCCTAGCGGCGCATCATCAAAAGGCCCACCCACTGAACCTGAAAGAGCCTGCAGGCCTCTTGATGACATCAGAGGGAATATGGCAGTGAGGAACAGAGCTGTGGCAGGGCATGAGAGGATCTCAGTACTTCAACGCTGGATCCACTGGATGGGTGAGTATCTGAAATGTGCAGATACCACCATCAGGTAAGGGGGGCCAACAAATTGGAGGAGTTCTTCTATAAGGAAGTAAAAAGGTAAGCAACAATTTTAAAATATTTTTTAGCTTATGCTATGCAATGGGAATGCATAACAAATATAAGCAGGTCTTATCTCAATAGGCTACTAAAGTGGAAATAAGCTCTAAATTTCCCAGTAGGTGCGGCAGTTCACTAAATGCCTTTCTGTGGTCATGTTCAATTAAAGTGTTTGTAACCTTAAAAATGTAATTCACTCTCAGCCCCTCTGTTTTGTCTAGCCATACCACGCTGTTTACTTTTTTTTTTTTAAACAAAGCCTCTAAATACCTTTTTTTCAGAGATCTTCAGGCCAGTCACGTGACTCCTGGCTGCTCTCCTACTCCGATCCAGGGCTACAGTGGGAGGAGCCAAGATCTCCCTCTGACGTCATCCGGGAGGTCACGTGACTGCCGTGCTGGCCGCTCAGCCCCTCCTGCTGTAGCCCTGGATCGGAGTAGGAGAGCGACCGGGAATCACGTGACCGGCCTGAAGATCTCTGAAAAAGGTATTTAGAGGCTTTGTTTTAAAAAAAAAAAGTAAACAGTGTGGTATGGCTAGATAAAACAGAGGGGCTGGTAGTGACATCTTATAAAGTTTACTTCAGTACTAATAGCGGCAGGATGGGGTGGAGACAGCTCACACAGACATAGAAACTGACAGGCAGGGAGGAGGGAAGAGGGGGAGAGAGGGGAGCTGCGAATGACAAAGGCAAGAAAACTGACCACTGTTTCACGGCTCAGCAGCCATGATAAACCATGATCAGTTTACTGGGGGGAGGGCAGAACCAGGCAGGATCAGACAGATTTATTACACCTTAGGCCTCGTACACACGATAGGATAGCCAGAGGACAACGGTCTGAAGGACCGTTTTCATCAGTCCAAACCAATTGTGTGTAGGCCCCAAAGGTTATTTAACCTTTGGTGAAAAAAGTGAGAACTTGCTTTAAAATTTCACCGATGGACTGGTAACCGATAGGTCAAAACCGATCGTTAGTGCAAAAGCATCGGTTAAAAACCCACGCATGCTCAGAATCAAGTCGACGCATGCTTGGACGCATTGAACTTTTTTTCAGCACATCATTGTGTTTTACGTCACCGCGTTCTGACACAAACGTTTTTTTAACTGATGGTGTGTACGCACGACGGACCATCAGTCCGCTTAATTTGTTAACTGATGACAACGGTCCTCAGGACCGTTCTCATCGGATGGACTGATCGTGTGTACGAGGCTTTAGAGAGGGGCAGATTAGACAGCACAAGCACTGTGCTGTTTAACCTGCTATGAGGGAACAGAAGCTTTTTTTTTTTTAGGGTTACAAACATTTTAAGTGCTCCTATATTAAAATTATATAAACAAAGAAGGATTTTAACTTCTACAGTGCCTTGAAAAAGTATTCATACACCTTGACATTTTCCACTTTTTGTCATGTTACAACCAAAAACGTAAATGTATTTTAATGGGATTTTATGTAATAGACAAATAAATATGTGAAAAGTGTGACGTGCAGGTGTATTCAGCCCCCCTGAGTCAATACTTTGTAGTACCACCTTTTTTGCTGAAATAACAGCTGCAAGTCTTTTTGGGGATGTCTTTGCAGATCTAGAGAGTGACATTTTTGCCCATTCTTCTTTGCAAAATAGCTCAAGCTTTGCCAGATTGGATTGAGAGCGTCTGTGAACAGCAAGCCTTGCCACAGATTCTCAATTGGATTTAGGTCTGGACTTTGATTGGTCCATTCTAACACATGAATATGCTTTGATCTAAGCCATTCCATGGTAGCTTTTGCTGTTTAGGGTCTTTGTCATGCTGGAAGGTGCACCTCCATCCCAGTCTCAAGTCTCTTGCAAACACTAATGCCCTGTACACACGATCAGGTATCTGGTGGAATCTAATCCGATGGATTTTTTCATAGGATATCCGATGAAGCTGGCTTTCATCAGTCTTGCCTACACACCATTGGTTAAAAATTCAATCGTGTCCAACGTTGTGACGTAAAACACTACGACGTGCTGAGAAAAATGAAGTTTAATGCTTCCGAGCATGTGTAGACTTGATTCTGAGCATGCGTGTATGGATTTCCCCACAGACGATCGGTTTGTTCTATTGGTTTTTTAACCATAAGAAAAATTTAAAACAGGTTCTATTTTTTTTCACCGATGGATACAAAACAGATGGGGACCACACACGATCGGTTCGTCCGATGAAAACAGTCCATCGGTCCGTTTTCATCAAACGAACCGATCGTGTGTACAGGGCTTAACAGATTTTCTTCTAAGATTGCCCTGCATTTGGCTCCATCCATCTTCCCATCAACTCTGACCAGCTTCCCTTTCCCTGCAGAAGAAAAGCATCCCCACAACATGATGCTGCCACCACCATGTTTCACGGTGGGGATGGTGTACTAAGGGTGATGTGCAGTATTAGCTGAGAGCTGCTTCTCTGATTAATACTCCCCTTGCCTGGCCTGTCAATTTAGGTGGACGGCTATGTCTTGGTAGCTTTGCAGTTGTGCCTTATTCTTTCAATTATGTGCCACTTTGTGTTGGCCTATGACATAAAATCCCAATAAAATACTTTTACCTTTTTAGTTGTAACATGACAAAATGTGGAAAATTTCAAGGGGTATGAATACTTTTTCAAAGCACTGTAAACATTCTTATAAGGGTGTTCCTTAAGCATAATTTTACATACGAATTTTACCTACCTAATGTCCTGACTTTAGCATGGCAGTGCCCAATTTTGTAAATCAAGAAGGGTAGAGTTTTTTAAAAGTGGGTGTGTCTGGTTCAAAAATTGGCAATTTGTGGTTGGGAAAAACTCTACCTGCTTTAATTTAATGTCAGTGACACTGTTCTATGACTGCCCCTGGTTGGCAGAAGACCTAAATATATAAGAACAGGACATGGCTTACCTCCTTCTAGTCCCTGGCTGTCTCTGATGTCAATATCTAGGTACTGCTCCTGGGACAAGCACGCAGAACAATCACACTGAAGTTAAAGGGGTTGTAAAGGTACAATTTTTTTTCCTAAATAGCCTTTTTTACTTTAGTGCAGTCTTCCTTCACCTCATCCTTCGATTTTGCTTTTAAATGTCCTTATTTCTTCTGAAGATCCCTCACTTCCTGTTCTTCTGTCTGTAACTCCACACAGTAGCGAGGCTTTCTCCCCGGTGTGGAGAGCCGTGCTCCCCCCCTCCCTTGGACTACGGGAGAGTCAGGATGCTCTCTGCGTTGCAGATAGAGAAAGGAGCTGTGTGTTAGTGGGTGTCCTGACTCTCCTGTAGTCCAAGAGAGGGGGAGAGCACGACACCCCACATCAGGGAGAAAGCCTTGCATTACGGTGTGTAGTTACAGACAGAAGAACAGGAAGTGAGGATTTCACAGAAGAAAAAAGGACATTTAAAAGCAAAATGGAAGGATGAGGTAAGTGAAGGAGGACGCATGCACTAAGGTAAAGGAAGCTATATGGGAAAAAAGAATTGTACCTTTACAACCCCTTTAAAGCTCCTGATCTGCATTCTTGTTTCAAATCAGTGCCTAAGAAAGTATTGAAGATGTCGGATCAACATGACAGCTAGTATTTTCAAAAGGACAGGTCAACTGTGGTAGCCTTCATGATTTACCTGCCAAAAGCTTTGTATGTCTGAGTGTCCAGTCCTGATATCTATACTGTCCTGCTACACAGCACAGCCTTGTGTGGTAGAACAGGAGATCTGATCTTGTTCTGCTGCAGACAGGGGCGGACTGACAACTCATGGGGCCCCCGGGCAATAGAGGATTATGGGGCCCCCGGGCTTACAGATGGCCACCAAGCCAGGAGGCATTACAGAGGCAGGGCAGGTAAAATCTCAGGATTTTCACATCAAAAGCATGTCGGTTTTGGACATATCAGGGACAGATGTAAAAAAAACATACTGTCCCTGGTTTTAATGAGCCTGGCAACCCTGATGGGGCCCCCTAGTGGCATGGGGCCCTCAGGCAGTGCCCGACTGACTCAATGGTCAGTCCGCCCCTGGCTGCAGATCCTGTCCCTCTGCCAGCCTGGACAAGGTAAGGAAAAGCAGCTGACTTTCAAATTCATCCTTCTGTTACTCTGCTACCTCTATCAGCATGCTCCCTGTACTGCAGCACAACTGATTGGCTCCTGGTGTTGCTCCTCACTTTCCCAGTCAGAGCTCCACTGTACAAGGGACTGCCAAAGGCTGATACCAAGCTAAATTCAGGTACTTACACTACTTGCATTTATAAAAATCCACTTATGTTTTTTAATAAATACAGAGCAGCATTCATTTAAGTATTTTATATCTGCCTTAAGTTTAGCTTTAAACCCCAGGCCTTCTTTTCATGGTGTAGTTAGTGCAAACAGCAGCACTGCCACTGTAAAATTAGGAGCAAATGTACAACTGTAAATAAAGAAAGGAATGAGAGTACACAGATCGCTTGTGACAACCAGCAAAAGAAAAGTATAGTGAAGAAAGAAGACAAAAGGGAGGCTATAAAAGTTAAAAAATAAATAAAGAATGCACAGCAACACATGTTAAAAATAGAAAAAAGTAAATAAACATAGAATGTAAGCAAAATGGCAGATATATATATATATATATATATATATATATATATATATATATATATATATATATATATATATATATATATATATATACATATGATGCATACATATTGCACTGCTAAATCAAATCAGACAATATACTGACCCAAACTCCTGATATCAATGGTCACATCCACATATCCGTGTTCTGCACTGTGGTACATGGCCTCCTTCAGGGCCTTCAGTTTGGCTTTGCTGTTTCGGCTTGGACACAATGGAGTGTTTGCCGTCTCGGCCAAATCCGATCCTTCCGCTAGAATCTCCTCCAGAGATAAGATATCACTCTTCTCCTTTTCAGGCTGGGAAAGCAGCTTACGAAAAACATTCCTGAGAAGTAAATCAAGGACATGCTGAATGCAAGATGACAGGTCCTCCCATGCTCAATGATAACTCCCATGTTTCCCAATGGAGATTAGAAAAACCAAGGTTATTCGAGCTAATGTGCAGATAGGACTGAAGAAAAAAACAGAGTAAGCACTATATGAATCCAAATATCCTCACTAGAGGATTATCTACATGTTTTTGTGGGGTTCTACCAGAAGCTCTGGTTTCCTCCCATAATTCAAAATGTGCTGGTAGGTTAATCGTTTTCCAAAGCTGTCCCTATTGCGTATTTGTCTGTATGATTGTGGAGGGGAAATTGGGCCCCTGTCCAAATCTCCATTTTTACCTTCAGCCTTCTAGCCAGTGCCTTCCATGAGCCATGATCTGTCTGCATTGCATAGAGAGGCACAGAAACCCTGCACTGATGTCACTAAGTATAAAATATGGTATATAATGAAAACAGAAAGGTGAGGAACCAAGGAAAGCCAAATATAAGCAGATTAAACTGTAGCTTTAAGATACACTATATTATCTAAAGCAGTGTTTACCCAACTCCAGTCCTCAAGGCACACCAACAGGTCATGTTTTCAGGATTTCCCTCAGATGAAACGGCTGTGGTAATTACTAAGGCAGTGAAACTGATCCAATCACCTGTGCAAAATAATGGAAAGCCTGAAAACATGACCTGTTGGTGTGCCTTGAGGACTGGAGTTGGGAAACACTGATCTAAAGTATTGGGACGCCTGCCTTTACACGCACATAAACTTTAACCCCCTTAGCGGTATCCCCGAGCGTGACTCGGGGTTGTTTTTCTATGCTAAGATCGGTATCCCCGAGTCACGCTCGGGGATACCGCAGCAGCAGGGCAGCTTACCTTTCGCAGCATCCACAGACAAGTTACTCACCTTGTCCCTGGATCCTGGGATGCATCCCCGCTGTGTGAGCGAGCGGGACCTCGCTCGATTCACAGTGTCCCTGTGTGCTGCCGATCTCCGTTCCCTGCGACGTTACGACGCACGGGGGCGGAGAACGGCGCCAAATTCAAAAACGTAAACAAACACATTACATACAGTATACTGTAATCTTATAGATTACAGTACTGTATGTAAAAAAAACACACCCCCCTTGTCCCTAGTGGTCTGCCCAGTGTCCTACATGTTCTTTTATATAATAAAAACTGTTCTTTCTGCCTGCAAACTGTAGATTGTCCATAGCAACCAAAAGTGTCCCTTTATGTAAAAAATGGTTTTAGAGCAGCTAGAAAACAGCGATAATAAATTATAATCAAAATTAAACTAGACAGACAGTTGATACCAGAAAACGTCAACTTTTGATGCCAGATGACGTCAACTTTTGACGAAACGTGCGTCGGGAAGGTAGCGTGCTGACGCAAGACGTTTCTTCGTTCCGTGTGGACGGGCGTTTGTTAGAGCCGGCCGGCTTTTATCCATTTCTGCTTTTACTTTGTAAGTGTTAACCTTTTTTTATTAAAACTATTGAGTCAACATACTTCACCATGTGGGCATTATCATTTTTTCTATGCATCCACTGACCATAACATACCGGAGGACCCTTAAGATATATTACCATCGCGTGGGATTGTAAAGGCCCTGGCTAGGGGTTTAGCCACATGCTCATACTGCTTTACGTTCTGGTAAGCCTCTCAATTATAGGGTGTTTTGGTGGTGGTGGTCCCTTGAGTCACGATTATCTTACATGCGCTGGTCCTGCTGTACTTCACCATTAAGTTCTTTTTTTGTGTGACACGCTGCGATCTTGTGGCTCTGTGTGCGGGAAGCTTCAACATCCATCCCCTTGTCATCCCCCTGCGAGGATCATCAAAAGGCCCTGGCTGGGGTTTGCAGCCGCAAGCTTTTCATTGCTTGCCATCCGGTAAGCCTCCATCTTTTTATTAGTGGTGTTGGTCACCACATATGATTTCAACATTTTATTCAACATTGAAGAACTTGCTTGCAATTATTTTTTGATTGACACAAAGACTCTATTGCCAGTTATGTGTTTTATTCCTCTTTAAACTAGGGGTCTTTATAATTTCATACAATCTTTATCAATTTTTTTTTTTTTTTTTTTCTGGTATCAACTGTCTGTCTAGTTTAATTTTTATTAATAGCGCAACATTTTTTCTGTTCCTTACTTGATTTTGTGTTTGTATGACACTGTCGTGTTGCAGCTAAGTTAGTTATTTTTAGTGTGTAAGCGCGGTATTCTCTCTTTTTGTAATAAATTATAATCACTTGCAGAATTGTGCGATAGCAATTTGTGGGGAAATTTGTCATAAAAAAATAAGTAATGACAGCGACAATTCTGCAACTGAGCAAATTTCAGTGATTTTGAGTTGATTACATTATTGAATAATTTTTATTATAATTATATTATTATTTGTTATAATTATTTATAATTATTCATATATTATAATTTTGTTTTTTAAAAAAATCATACCCGGGATGCCTACTAGACTCTTGTTTGGTCAGATATAAATGAGTTATTCCTAAGAATTGCAGGCCTACAGTATAAAACGCCAAATTTCCTTGCAAAATAATTGTACCGCTTTTGGTACGTAATTCCAGACAGAATCATACCGCCAGGGAGGTTAATGGCATCCCAGTCTTAGTCCGTAGGGTTCCATAATGAGTTGGCCCATCCTTTTGCAGCTATAACAGCTTCAACTCTTCTGGGAAGGCTGTCCACAAGGTTTAGGAGTGTGTCTATGGGAATGTTTGACCATTCTTACCGAAGAGCATTTGTAAAGTTAGGCACTGATGTTGGGCAAGAAGGCCTGGCTCGCAGTCTCTTCTCTAATTCATCTTAAAGGTGTTCTATCCCAGAAGAGTTAAAGCTATTATAGCTGCAAAGGGTGAGCCAACTCAATGTTGAACCCTATGGACTAAGACTGGGATGCCATTAAAAGTTCATGTGTGTGTAAAGGCAGGGGTTCCAATTTTTTTAACAACACAGGGGTAGATTCAGAGAGAATTTACGCCGGCGTATCTATAGATACGCCGCGTAAATTCAAATCTGCGCCGGCGTATCTTCTTTCTGTATTCAGAAAGCAAGATACGCCGACATTAGCCTAAGATACGACTGGCATAAGTCTCTTTTGCCGTCGTAACTTAGGGTGCATTCTCACGCTGGCCGCTAGGTGGCGCTCCCGTCGTTTTCGGCGTAGATTTTGCAAATTACCTAGTTACGCCAATTCACAAACGTACGTGCGCCCAGCGGTAGTTTTTTACGTTGTTTGTGTAAGTCGTTTTTGGCGTAACGTGGCTCCTGCTATTAGGTGGCGCAGCCAATGTTAAGTATGGACGTCGTTCCCGCTTCGAAATTTGAATTGTTTGCGTAAGTCGTTAGGGCTGGACGTAATTTACGTTCACGTCAAAACCAATACGTTGTTGCGGCGTACTTGAGAGCAATGCACACTGGTATATGTACACGGACGGCGCATGTGCCGTTCGTAAAACACGTCAATCACGTCACGTCAGGTCATAACACATTAGCATAAAACACGCCCCCCCTTCCACATTTGAATTACGCGGGGGTTACGCCGGCCCCATTTACGCTACGCCGCCGCAACTTACGGAGCAAGTGCTTTGTGAATACTGCACTTGCTCCTGTAAGTTGCGTCGGCGTAGCGTAAATACAATACGCTGCGCCGCCGTAACTAGGCACCCATCTACCTGAATCTACCCCATAGTGTATGTTGATGCTGTAGTGAGTTAGTAAAATTCCTGACTGCAGTATCTTTGGACCCTTTTTAAAAATTGTGCCGCACGGTGGTTCGAAACCATGCGACCAAAA
This sequence comes from Rana temporaria, assembly GCF_905171775.1. Classification (NCBI taxonomy): domain Eukaryota; kingdom Metazoa; phylum Chordata; class Amphibia; order Anura; family Ranidae; genus Rana; species Rana temporaria. Next base: position 354,714,444 of record NC_053491.1, read on the forward strand.
ACGTGGGTGGTTTGCTGAAGCGTGGGGGTACCATTAGGAATTAATAGTATCCCCACATGCCTGGTAAACAGCAGTGCTTTTCTCTCATGTTTTGGGAATGCGCAGGGTTGTGCGCACGTTCCTGGCATGCAATAGTCTGAACTTTGCCTAAAACGTGCCTACAGAACACTGCAAACGGCTTAAAGGGGTTGTAAAGGTTTGTTTTTTTATTTTCTAAATAGGTTTCTTTAAGCTAGTTGTGCATTGTTGGTTCACTTACTGTCAGGGTTGAGTTCACCTACTTGTGGCACTGGGGTTCACTTTGCAGATGGCTGCAGTTCCAGTGTCCACCAGCAGGTGTCTCCCAGAAGCCAGCAGGTTCTGATCAGCCACACCTGGCTCCAGCTGCCAGGTGGATATTTAAGGCTGTTCCTCCCTTCCCCCAGGGCGTCACTACCCTGTCTGCTTGCCTCCTTGCTACCAGCTTGTGCCTGATAACTTTCCTGAAGCTTCCACTGTCCTATCCTCTTTAAAGGAACCTATTTAGAAAAAAAAAAAAAATCTTTACAACCCCTTTAAGAGTATTATTTACTTTAGTGGCAAGTACCAATGTGTCTAAGTAGTCTACAAAGCCCTCACCAAATATGTCACCACTGAACAAATAATTACAGAAGCTAAACAGGTACATGTCATAGCACTCAGTGGCAAGTAGCAGCTGCAAAAGCAAACAAAATCTTGGGAAATGCTTAGTTGGGTCCTGACATTCCAGTGATGTGAGCGAGTTTAATAGCACAGCTCATACGGAAGCACAGAACAGCAGGGAAAGCTGCCACTATATTACAGGAGCTGAGCATTTTTATTCTCCCCGCAATTTGGATCTGATATTTTAAATATCTCCTGGTAGTAAAGGCGTTCTTTGTATAAATAGGGAGAGAGAAAAAAGACTTAGGTTTATAGTACATATATCACAAACACGTGGACTCAATAACCCAGAGGGGTGTGCACATACTTGTGGCCATACAGTGTAAGTAATGCTTGTGATTCTGATACTTTTTTAAATGTTGTAAGAAACAAACAAACAAACAAAAAAAAACATTATTAGGAGACGGTGTCAATGCATTTACCTGTGCCCATGTGCAGCAGCCTGGCTATAAGAGTTCATGTCTCCTTGAGGGGCTGAAGAAATGCCATTTCTGTACATGGTGCCTATCATGGGATCTCCTCCTCGTTCTAGCAGCAAAGTCACAAGCTCAAAGTTTCCTGTAGTTAATGCAATTCAGAAATATGTTAGATGCCTAAAGCAGAACTCCAGCCAAAAAAAACAACAACACAGGAGTAAAAAGATCATTAAAAGATAAACATCAAAACTAGCTTTTTTGCAAAATTCACAATCAATATTGAGACTTCCACCGCAGTACTTTTTTTCTGCCCCTGGAGTTCCTCAGGCTAATGGCCAGCCTTATTCAACACACTTCCTCTGAGCCCAAGTCATCCTGGACCTGCTACAGCCTGTGACTGGACAGTGAAATAATTTCTCTTTCACTGTGATTTCTCGTTCTATCTGTGTGCTCTTTGTCAGCACATGAATTGATTGGTTAGTTTCACTGATGCTTTACTGATTTTACTGCTGGCTACCCAGCCAATACTGCACTGCCTGCATTTTGCAAATAATGTAATATTGTATTTAGGATTACAGAGTTGCATTCATTATTTTTTCAGTATGGAAGTGCAGCCTGCTCATTCACTAGCGACCAGTGATGTCACTGAACCACTGGAAATCTTCCATGAGAGCCTTCTACCATTGTGTACATTTGTAGGGAACCTTCATGACTAAGCCCCTGGTGGGTGGGGCAAAACATGTCAGAGGGCGTGGCTTTTGATGTGGCGCAAGGCTGAGGCCATCTTACACATGTTAGCCACATAGACTGGATAGCGTCAATTTTTCCACTACAGGATGTTGATATTTTCAGCCACTACCCCATTCCTGGGTACCAGCAGGACTATATCCACTCTATTTCTTTGCGTAGAGCAGCACTACAAGCATTAGCAGGTCACTTTGTAGGATACTAAAATTCAGTTCTACAGTTAAACTGTATTCACTGCGAAGAATCATAGGACTGACCTAACAGAATTGTATGTTTTGGTAGGTAAGGCAGTTAAAGTGTATCCTTAACCAAAACTTTTTTCCATTTTATTTTAGATAGAGCAGGGAATGGTTAAAATACAGGTTATATTTGCTTTCTGTATCTCGTTGGACACATTTTTTACCACTTTCCTTCCCTAGAGACAAAACAGTAATAGGGAGGAAATCTCTGCAGAGTAAAGGAAAATTCCCTCTTAGATGACTGTCCCCAGAACAGGTGTCCCCACTGAATGATTGCTACTCACCCTTCTATTCCAGTGGCAACTGGAAAATTTGGGAACTTTGGTCACCATGAAAAAGCAGAGGGTGTGTTAAGGAGATTAGATATTATGGGGAATGTTGGAAGGCAACATGGTTTAATATCATATTTCTGGAGTTTCACTTCCTGGTTGATACAGCCAGGTGGCCTAAGTTGGAAGTTGAAAGTTGACTCAGCAGGGTGTCGATTCATGCCCCTAGCAAGGATGCTGGACAAAAGCTTGGTTCCGGACCAACTGATGTGATAAGATTGAAATGCTTGATTAGCACTCTGCAAGCAAGCTTCAAAGAGAGATGATAAATGAAGTTGGGCTACAGAAGATAGCAAAGGGCCAGCTAACATTGAAGATGACCCAGTTACATAGCGATGATCCATGGACAAATACTGCTCCTAGAGGCTAATACAGCAGGACGGACTGAAATATAATATATTAAAAGGACTGCCTCTTGGCAATATCTCATTGGCCAGGAGGCTAGTGGGGTGTGGTTACGAGGGGATCTGAATTCAGTATAAAAGTGCACACAGAAGGGAAATCGATCTCTTGGCTCTTGGTTCTCTTGCCTGATGGCTCTCGTGCTGCATGACTCTCTGTTACCATTTTGAGCCTAGCTGATGAGACAATATCTAGAGGACTACCTTATGTAACCGATTATTGATGTTCCTATTTTCTTGGGAAATAAATAAGACATTGTTTTACTAAGCAGTGTGTTTGTTTTCATAGCTAACCTTATATCATTGTACTATTATCAGAGTTTCAATATACTAGCTAACTATAGGAATAGATGAGGTAATACATAAAAAAGTATTTTGACATTTTCAGTATACAACTTAGTAAAGTAGATCAATGACCATGGTACAGGAATGGCAAGATTGAGATCACAGAAAGATGATGTCATCATCCAGCAAAGGTGCAGGTTTGAATACAAGAAAGGGCTGGGACAGCCGCACTCCAAAAAAACTTCTCCTTTTATTAAAAATGGATCACAAAATACATGCCACGGCCAAAAACAGAACAAAAAAGCTGAGGTGCTTACATATCTTCAGGGTTAGAGTTACCTGTGTCTTTATTCTGCAGAAGCAAATAGCCATGCCCTTTTCCTCAATAGCTGTTGAGTACCCATGTTTTTTAATGTCAAACCTTGTGTGCCTACCGTTTCAGTGCTGAAAATGTGCATATCTCTGAACATGATGAGGATTGGGGGTGATCCCTTCTCACAGTGCTGGTACTGTGAATTATCCCTTATTGGTGGGATAAGTACAGAAGCATCCACAGTTTTTACAGCAGAGAATGAATTAAGTCTATAGAGGCTCTGCATCCTGCCAGGTCAGCTCTCCAGATCTGTATGCAAGTTGGTTTAATATACAATTTACGATAAAATAAAAAAAAAAAGATTTCATAGCCACTGTCTGAGCCACACATTTCCTGCATTCCCTATGTAAGGTGTATTCTGGAGCTATCACCTTTGCTCCGACTGCACAGAGGGGATCTATAGAGGCATTTATCAAAAGCACAATTAACACTCTATTTCTTATCAAGAATTAAAATACCAACCTGCTGCAGCCGCCAACTGTAAAGGAGTTTCTGAATAATTCTCCTCCCCAGAATCTAAAGATCCTTCTACACTGGCACTTGCATCTAAAAGTAACTAGAAGTAAAACACATACAGTACATGTTAGACATGGAAAATACACGCAGATAGCCCTATAATATAATTAGGGATTCGTGATTGGTGTCCTAGATGTTTTATTTAAACATTAAAGCCGGCTTATACATGGGTCGAATTCTGAAAAAAATTTAATTCGAAAATATTTTCTAAGAATTTTCGTTTGAATTTCGCACCATTAGTGGGCCGCAGCAATGGCCGATATTCGCACGGCCATCAAATATGAGTGACATGTAAATTTTTTTTTTGAAAACTGATGATTTTCTAATCAATGATGGGAGAATTGTGTGAGAAATATAATCGGAAAAGAAATGCGCATAAGCACAAGAAAAGAAAATTCCTGGAAAGAAAAGAGAATTCCAGGAAAAAAGGAAAGCATATTGGCAAAAAAAAATATTTTCTGTAGCAACATGAGGTGAAATTGAAGGCTTGGTTAAATTTTAAAATCAATGGCGGCATCATCGGATCACAAAACACACAAACAGAAAATGCGTTCGGAATTCGACCCATGTTGCATAAATCCTAAATAGGTAAACAAGAATAAAGGGCCAGAATCACATAGCCTGGCCGCAACGTAACTTAAACGATTTAAGTTACACCGCCGCAAATTGCCCAAGTTAGTGCCCGATCCACAAAGCACTTACCTGGAAATTTGCGGCGGTGTATCCTAAATCAGTCCAATTTAAATTAGGCGCGCTCCCGCGCCAGACGTACTGCGCATGCTCCCGACGCTATTTTCCCGACGTGCTTTGCTCGAAGTTACGATGCGCCGAGGTTTTGTGAATCGCGACGGGTAAAAAAAAGTTGCGTCGGGAAAAAAAGAGTTGCGCCGGGAAAAATGTTTTTTTTTTTTAAATTTGACAGCGACGCGGGAAAGACGGGTACACTTTTACATGGTGTACTAACTTTACACTTTGTAAAAGGTACCCTATCTTTGCGACGACAAACTAACACTTACGGCGACTTAACGAAGGGAAAAAGCTTCATGGATCTCCGTAAGTGCTATTTTGCATACCCGACGCTGGTTTACGACGAGAACTCCCCCCAGCGGCGGCCGCAGTACTGCATCCTAAGATCCGACAGTGTAAGTCCATTACACCTGTCGGATCTTAGGGCTAGCTATGCGTAACGGATTCTATGAATCAGCCGCATAGTTAGAAACAGAGATACGACGGCGTATCAGTAGATACGCCGTCGTATCTCTTTTGTGAATCTGGCCCAAAGTCTCTCCTAAACATGTTATGGAGTTTAGTGGAGTGGTGTGTTCATTTGGTGACTTGGTGCCACAGCAGAGTGTACTTGTCTTATAATGAAATTACATTTTGTTACATAGAAGTACACAGTTTGCACATTACTTAGGGGTATATTTTTAAAACAGTGAATCTGAAATTCATCAAACATTCACTGCAGGTGAGGCTTCCTGGTGCTTCAAATGGAAGTGATTAGGTCCACCACCAGGGAGTGTTTTGTAAAAGTCATATTCACTACTTTCTAAAAATGTTTCTTCAAGTATATCTGAGGCCCCGTACACACCATAGAATCCATCCGCAGATAAATCCCAGCAAATGGGTTTCAGCGGATAGATCCTATGGTGTGTACACGCCAGCGGATCTTTTTCCGCGGATATATCTCCCCTGGGATGGATTCCAGCAGATCGAATATTTGCTGACATGCACAACATATCCATCTGCTGGAGTCCATCCCAACGGATGGATCCGCTGGTCTGTACAGACTCACCGAATCCATCCGTCCGAAGGGATCCCCCGCATGCGTCGCAATGATTAGACGCATGCGTGGAATTCCTTATATGACAGCGTCGCGCACGTCGCCGCGTCATAATCGCGCCGACACGTCATCGCCAGAGGATTTCGGCTCGGATTTCAATGCGATGGTGAGTACACTCCATCGCATTAAAATCTGCTGAAATCCTCGAGAGGATTTATCCGCGGAAACGGTCCGCTGGACCGAATCCGCGGATAAATCCTCCCGTGTGTATGGGGCCTGAGGCTGGGTTCACACTATTGCTGCATGCGGCTCACAGCATGGGTCTGGTGCGTCCCCGTCCAGGACTTCAGGTCCGATTTGAGCCTGAATTTTTGGGCTGAATAAGGACCTGAAATGGACAAAATTCGCACCAGAGCCGCAGTGGAGATATGTGAACCTGCTCTATAGAGACCCGTTTAAAATCTCCTACCATGCAAATTGGATGCAGAGGGAACCCGCATCCAATTTGCATAGGTGTGAACTCAGCCTAAAACTAATTTGTTTTCAGGTTTTGGACCAGGTAGGGAATGGGTAAAACCCTGTCAAGATTTGTTTTTTTGCGGTTTCACTTCATTTGCTGTCTCTAGACATTGTCAATGAAAGGACAGCTCTCTAAATGAAAGTGGTTGTAAAGTTTCAAGGTTTTCCACCTTATTGCATGAAGGTGAAAATCTTCTATGCTGTAGCAAACCCAGACCCCCCCTTTTTCCTTATCTGAACCCGATCTGATCCAGCGATGTGCACAAGCACAGCGGCTCCAGCAGCTGTCCCTCTCCTCATTGGACAGATTGATAGCAGCGGGAGCCAGTGACATGAAAGCAGGTGGTGGGGGCCCTGTCCCCCATCTGTATCAATGGATGCAGCAGCGGGACTGCAGGAGCGAGTCCACACAGGTGCCCCCAAGGAAATCGGCTTCCCATGAGGGCACCAGGTAAAGAGGAGGGGACTGGAGCACCGGCGAAGGACCCCAGAAGAGAACGATCAGGGCTGTGTTAAAACGATTGCACAGAGCAGGTAAGTATAGGCATGTTTGTTATTTTTTTTTTATTTTTTTAAACAAGGGTTTACAACCCCTTTAAGGAAAAACCATCCCTTTGACCCTTTGAATTTGGGTTGTTTTCTGTGAGCCGCTGACACTTTTCTTTTAGAAATACGTTTGATAATAAAGCTTGTTTTTTTATATACAATTCTGTGAAATATTACCTGTACAACAGGAATGTGGCCCTGAAGGACTGCAAACGTCAGGGCTGTCCAGTGGCGTGTTTCTGGGTGGACAGATGGGTATTTATGTGCCGTACTTGGGACCTTGAATAAAACATGAATAGGTCGATCCAAAGGGTAAACATTTTTGCACTTTAGAAAGACATACAGTGCATCTGGAAAGTATTCACAGCGCTTCACTTTTTTCACATTTTGTTATGTCACAGCCTTATTCCAAAATGATTAGATTAGTATTTTTCCTCACAATTCTACAAACAATACCCCATAATGACAATGTGAAAGAAGTTTGTTTGAAATTTTTGCAAATTTATTAAAAATAAAAAACAAAAAAAATCCCATGTACATAAGTATTTACAGCCTTTGCGCAATACTTTGTTGACGCACCTTTGGCACCAATTGCAGCATCAAGTCTTTTTTAATATGATGCTACAAGCTTGGCATACCTATTTTTGGGCAGTTTCCATTTTTTGCAGGACCTCTCAAGCTCCATCAGGTTGCATTGGGAGTGTGGGTGCACAGCCATTTTTAGATCTCTCCAGAGATGTTCAATCGAGTTCAAGTCTGGGCTCTGGCTGGGCCACTCAAGGACATTCACAGAGTTGTCCCATAGCCACTCTTTTGTTATCTTGGCTGTGTGCTTAAGGTCGATATCCTGTTGGGAGATGAACCTTTGCACCAGTCTGAGCACCAGAGCACTATGGAGCAGGTTTTCATTAAGGATGTCTCTGTTCATTGCCGCGTTCATCTTTCCCTTGATCCTGACTAGTCTCCCAGTTCCTGCCACTGAAAAAAAAACAACAGCACAATGCTGCCACCACTATGCTTCACTGTAGGGATGGTATTGACCAGGTGATGAGCAGTGCCTGGTTTCGTCCAGACATGAATTTTGCCATTCAGGCCAAGGAGTTCAATCTGTGGTTCATCAGACCAGAGAATTTTGTTTCTCATGGTCTGAGAGTCCTTCAGGTCCCTTTTGGCAAACTCCAGGTGGGCTGTCATGTACCTTTTACTTAGGAGTGGGTTCTGTCTCTAGCATACAGGCTTGATTGGTGGAGTGCTGCAGAGATGGTTGTTCTTCTGGAAGGTACTCCTCTCTCCACAGAGAAATGCTGGAGCTCTGCCAGAGTGTCCATCAGATTCTTGGTCACCTCCCTGACTAAGGCCCTTCTCCCCTAATCGCTCAGTTTGTCTGGGCGGCTTGCTCTAGGAAGAGTCCTGGTGGTTCCAAACTTCTTCCATTTACGGATGATGGAGGCCACTGTGCTCTTTGGGACCTTCAATGCTGCAGAAATCTTTCTGTACCCTTCCCTAGATCTGTGCCTCGATACAATTCTGTCTCAGAGGTCTACAGACAATACCTTGGATGTCATCACTTGGTTTGTGCTCTGACATGCACTGTTAACTGTGGGACTTTATATAGACAGGTGTGCCTATCCAAATCATGTCCAATCAACTGAATTTACCACAGGTGGGCACCAATCAAGTTGCAGAAAAATCTCCGGGATGATCAGTGGAAACAGGATGCACCTGAGCTAAATTTTGAGTGTCATGACAAAGGCTGTGAATATTTATGTACATGTGATTTTTTATTTTTTATTAAACTTGCAAACATTTCAAACAAACTTTTTTCAAGTTGTCATAATGGGGTATTGTTTGTAGAATCATGAGGAACATAAAAGATGTAATTCCTTTTGGAATAAGACTGTAACATAACAGAATGTGTAAAAAGTGAAGCCCTGTGAATATTTCCCAGATTCACTGTAAGCCAACACATAAGGATAAGGTTCCTTAATATTTTTATTAAAATGTAACTGTTGTCAGAGTCCAATGCAATTTGAAAATCACAGTCACTTTACTAAAAATAAACATTTATTGTATAAAGTTTTGTGAACTGAGCTCTTGCATTATGATCGTTATCTGTAAATAATATACAGTACTACTTCTTGTAAAATAAAAACCAGCAATTCTATAGCCACTGTCTGGGCAACACATGTCCTACCTTCCTTGTGTAGGGTGTATTCTGGAGCGTTCCCATTTTCTCACAATGCACAGAGGGAGCTCACATAAGACTTCCAACATGTACAGCCTTACCCAATAAGAAGTTCTTATTAAGTGTGACAACCAAAAATAACCAATCACAAAACACCTTGCTGAGATCAGACCAGTACAAGATGGATTCTGACTGGTTACTTTGGTTTACTGCACTAGAAGGAAAGGCTTATTAGGTAATGCAAGGTGACGTCATCGCGCACCGTAACTGGAAGTTAAGGTGCTGCCATTTTCCCTGAGCCTGATCCACATACTATGAGATTTGCTATTTATATTTTTAATTATGTGTGTGCATTACCTAATACATTTTTAATATAGAAATGTATCACTACATTATGGGAGTGTGTTCTTTATCTTAATTTGAGATATTGAGTGCACATTGTAGATTTCTCGAGCCCTTAAAGGGTTAGACACCTTATGTGGTAGACAAACCATTGGGGAAGAGAAAACGAGACCTGGATAATTTAAGACCACTGCAAGTGCCCTCAAGCGCTTAAGAACTATGTGATGTGGGTTACAGATAGAAGTTGAGGGCACGGTTTGTAGTGGAACACATGGGGAATAAAATTTGGTCACAAAGAAGAACCAAACTTTTCTTGTACACTTTTGGATTGTTTGGAGTGACGAAATCACATTTCCAACCGATTATAAAAAAGACAGTTTTATAGTATAATTTATATTTTATTCACAGCAGATTAAGACATGAAACAGACCCCTGACATCCCCCTTTGAGACATGGAAAGGGACTGATGATAGAGATTCACTAGTCCGTTTCTCAGCAGCCTCAGCTGCCCTGAAGATGAAATGAGAGGAGACAGAGGCTCCTCTCCATTCCTAAACTGAGACATCATAAACATAATTTACGATGCTCAGTTATGAAAGGACAGAGTCAGTGATCACTGACTCTGTTTATTCGTAAACCGGCTCCTTCCTCTGCTCTCCATCCTAAAAGATCTGGGACAGGGGGGGGTGGAGGAGGACGGGGATGACGACGACCAGAGGAGCTCACAGAGGGGAACCGGAGGTGGATGAAGGGGACAGGGGGAGTCCACAGAGGAACACAGAAGAGGACACAGAGGGGAGCCGTAGGAGAATACAGGGGACACTCAGGAACAATCGGTTTGGCGGCGGGGAAGTTTTAATAACCAATTTCCCTGTGTTGCTTTCAATAAAGCAGCTGAAAGCTATGGAGGGGAGAGGAGGAGAAGCGTCAGTCAGCTACTTTATTGAAAGCCGCACATGGAGATCGTGATTATAACTTCCCCCTGCTGCCGTACCGATTGTTCCTGATTGTCCAGGTATCGGATTAGGCATCAGGAGCATTTGCAGGAGTACTCCAGCAAATACTCTGTATCAGGACCGATACCGATACTAGTATTAGTATCGGGATAACCCTACATATTAGTGACAGTGGTGATCAGTTTAAAAAAGGATTTATCATTTTCCAATATTTTTAAATATTTATAAGTTGATAGATTGGCTGCACAGGAGGATTAATTGTTATATTGTTTTATGAGATATAACATGCCTTCACAACACATTACATTGCACAATTTCTTGGAACGGATAGGCTTGTGAATAATTTTTAGCCCATAAAAATGTTCTTTTAGTGTCCATGTAGAAAATGAGAGCAGTTTAGCTCTGAAAATCTTTATTGAAGGTCTGTTGAATCATTGTCATAGTAATCTGATCCCGTAATGAATGCTGATAACATTTTCTTACCTCAACATTGAGCTCCGCCCCAGCGTCTAATAACATCTGCACCATCGCTTCATCGCCTCTCACACAAGCGTACATCAGTGGGGTCATTCCCTGTGTGGAACATAAACAAGTGGATTACCTATGGAAAAATATACTTTATTCATATCAGAAATATGGCTAATGTTACTAAGACCTAGATTTCTCACTCCAGATGGGCGGCAAATGAGACTTAATATTGTTAACAAATGGGTGGCGAATGCAAGCGACCCAACAGTCGTTCAGTGACAAAAAAAGGTGCTAATTTTCTCCGCTATAAAAGAAAATTTTATTTTTTTGATCTTGGTGATGTCATACCACTTACTATCGTTAGATGGCGCACTTACTTGCTCGCTCATGCTATTAATTCCTTCAGGGCCGAGCAGAGTCACAGCTTGCTTGACTAGATCCGTCCTGCCACAGTTCAACATTCTAAATCCAAGGTCTTGTTTAAACTTGGCCTCTGTGGCCACTGCGTCTAGTTTGCGAGACGCACAAAAACAGTCGTCAGCCCTGCAGAAAATAGACCGACAATATGACATGAGTTATGATGACAATCCTTTCCCAGTCTTTAGCAGGCCAAAGTCTTTCAGCGTTAACAATAATAATTAGTCTATGTGTGCAATGTGTTCTTCTAATTAATCAATTTAAAAATAATTGTCAGGAATGGCTAAGAAATCCGAGAGCTTCTAACTATTTAAAGAATTGTGAGCTATGAACTCTTATAAGATTGAATATCATATGGTTTACATTACACAGCCCTGTTCATTTTCCTAACCCTTGGTAACCAAGTTCCGCCTACAGATAGTTCCCATTTGGGGTAGGCGGAAAAGGCTTTCCAATTATATGACCATTATCTGTTGCCTTTGTAATTTTTCATTTTTCATTACACATTCACTAATTGTCTGTTATTCTATGATTTATGCAATGTGAAAAGTAATAACAAAATAACTGTAATCACTACTGTTGGAAATGTTTATCTTAAAACTAATAAAAAGTTTAAAGTTAGTAATAGTAATAATACCGTATTTGCCGGCGTATAAGACGACCCCCTAATTTTCCAGCTAAAAGGTTGGTTTTAGGATATACTCGACGTATAAGACGACCCCCTTCCGACACACCTCACTGTGCCCATTGCATACCTCACTGTGCCCACTGCATATCTCACTGTGCCTATTGCCTACCCCACTGTGCCGATCTCCATACCTTATCCCTGTATGCAGAGTCAGAGTCAGACTTCGGGCGTCCATTGTTCAAAAGCTGCGCCGCCTCCTTGTCCTGTTCCATGACAGGTGGAACACTCAGTTTCCCAGGAGAGCCTGTGTTTAGTGTTCCACCTATCACGGAGGTCCTCTCGTCTGAGGCCGAGGATGAGAGGACCTCCGTGATAGGCGGAACACTGAACACAGGCTCTGCTGGGAAACTGAGTGTTCCGCCTATCACAGAACAGGACGAGGAGGAGGCGCGGCTTTTGAACAATGGACGCCCGCAATCTGACTCTGCATACAGGTACCCCCAACTGTTGGGGGATATTTCACTTACAGTAAAAGGTCTCCTTCCTACCCCACCCTATGAATTGGACAGTAAAAAGAGAAGCAGCACAGTGACAATATATCTGTCAGTCTGTTCCTTCTTCCAATCAGCATGCTCGTTGAATTGCAACACACCTAACTGGCTTGTTGTGCTGCTTCTCTCTCCCTACTCTAAGCTCTGCTGTACAGGGACTGCAAAGGTCGTTGACCAGTCAAAGACCTTCCAACTTTTTGAGATGAGAATGAGGGACACCTATCAGCAAAAGTATGCAGGCATAGGTCCCCCCTTGCCATGACCCATTAACCACTTGGGATCCGCCTGCCGTCAATTGACGGCTACAGCGCGGATCCCAAAAGCCAACAGGACGTCAATTGACGTCCGTCCCTTTGGGCGGTCCCCGCGCGCGCTCCAGAGCGCGCAGCGGGGAAAATCTGTGTTGGCCGTGTCCCTTGGACACAGCCAATTACAGATCGCCGCGAACAGGCAATCAGAGTGGTCGTTTGCGATCTGTGCGGCCAATGAGAGATGATCTCATATGTAAACATATGAGATCATCTCTCATTGCCGTTTTACACAGAGACAGCGGTGCTGTCTCTGGAGGGGAGACCGATCTATGTCTCTTGTACATACAGACACAGATCGGTCACCCCCCCAGTCACCCCCCCCCTCCACCTACAGTTAGAACACTTCATAGGAAACATATTTAACCCCTTCCTCACCCCCTAGTGTTAACCCCTTCAATGCCAGTCACATTTATACTGTAATTAGTGCATATTTATAGCACTGATCGCAGTATAAATGTGAATGGTGCCAAAAATGTGTCCGATGTGTCCGCCATAACGTCGCAGTCCCAATAAAAATCGCAGATCGCCGCCATTTCTAGTAAAAAAAAAAATAATAATAAAAAATAATAATTCTGTCCCCTATTTTGTAAGCGCTATAACTTTTGCGCAAACCAGTCGCTTATTGCGATTTTTTCTTTTTTTTTACCAAAAATATGTAGAAGAATACGTATCGGCCTAAACTGAGAAAAAAAATGTGTTTTTTTTTTTAAATTGGGCTATTTATTATAGCAAGAAGTAAAAAATATTGTATTTTTTTAAAAAATTGTCGCACTTTTTTGTTTATAGCGCAAAAAATAAAAATCGCACAGGCGATCAAATACCACCAAAATAAAGCTCTACTTGTGGGAAAAAAAGGACGTCAATTTTGTTTGGGAGCCACGTCGCACGACCGCGCAATTGTTAGTTAAAGCGACGCAGTGCCGAAAGCTGAAATTTCACCTGGGCAGGAGGGGGGTTTATGTGCCCAGTAAGCAAGTGGTTAAAGGAGAATTGTACAATAATAAAAAAAAAAGATTTGTTAAACCCACAAGTGCTTTTTTTACCACTAGTATTCCTTTATATTGGCTTTTGGAATTTACAAATGCAGCAATTTAGAAATCAGATGAAAGGTTTAGTGAATTTTATATACAACTCTATAGATCAGACCAAAATGAGGGACAAATGAGGAGGAATGAGGGACAGAGGGACATTGCTCCAAATAAGGGACAATCCCTCAAAATCCGGGACAGTTGGGAGCTATGCCGTCAAGGTAGTTACCCTGCTTGCAAAACTAAGGATGTGCCATTGACTACAGAGCTGCATTCATTTTCATCTCTTATATATGCTTGGAGGACACTTATAAACCTGTAGCATCACCTGCAAATGAAAGTACATACTTTAGCTGCCGTGGCTCACAGTCCACTCCTGGAAGCAGGAGGCGTGCGGCCTGTCGTACATCATCGCTATCCACAGAGAAACTTCGGCGGTATCCGGCATGAGCCACAGCTACTCGTATCCATTCCATCAGGGGTGGGAGCATTAGGAACGGCCTATGAAAACAGAGGGAGAGGTGGTCAGACGCAATCGCACAGTTTAATGCAGTCATTACACTTTTGTTTCTTTTAAATATGATTAATAAATAGAGCTTAGCTGGCAGCCTTATGGTTCTTGGCGGTTCTCCCATACCGCAGTGCACTTTGGGAGCTTTCCAACTGAGAATACTGACAACCTGATATCTGTACGATCTCATAGCTAATGTAACCTAATACATTGCGTGTGATTGCAGATTGCTCTGCCTCCCTTGCTGTGAAATATTAAGACAGATCAGCTTGGATTTTGCTAATTCCCTTTGAAAGCTATTGACAGGTATGATGTCAGAACATAATTCGAAGCAGAACTTGAATTTCTCCAGGTCAGAGATGGTATAAAGTATCACTTTTATTCACTTTTTTTAAATCTTTTGGAATCTGCAATACACCCTGAAGGCCTGCAGATGGTGCTATGTATATATTTTCTTTTACCACTAATATTTCCAGACAAAAACTAAAGAGTAGAAGAAAGGTGTGGGGTGCTGCTTGTCTAAAGGCTGATAAACATGGCTGATTAAGGCCATATGCTGCACAGATCTGCGGATTTCTGTGGCAAGTACCGCACGTTGTTTCTGATCAGCTGCAGACACAAAAAATGTACAAATCAATGACAGGCTGAAAGTGTCCACAGCTGTTCACATGTAATCGCATATTGAGTAATACCTACAATTAGGTATGTGAACCCACACACTGGTACGACACGACAGTCATTGGTCTGTGAATCTAACTTTGCCCTGCAACTTTCATCACTGAACTGACTTTGATCCTGACAATACCAGTCCCTTTCAGTCTGGTATGAATCTTTAGGGGAAACTCCACGCCAAATAAAAAAAAAAAAAACATCATAGGGTTCCCACTTCATACCAGAGGAAGGGTCTGGTATTGATTTTAAGGGGAACCCCCCAAAAAACGGCGTGGGGCCCCCGCAAGATTCATAACAGACCCTTATACGAGCATGCAGCTCGGCAGGTCAGGAAAGGGGGTGGGGAGGAGCGAGCACCCCTCCCCTTTTGAACCATACCAGGCCACATGCCCTCAACATGGGGGGGTGGGTATTTCGAGCATAAATTCTTGGGAAGCCCCACTGTAGGGGGCTTATTTATATTCTTTAAAAGGTATACACTAAATGGAAAAAGATATGTGGATGGAACAAAGACTCCACTCCACAGCTCTTCTGGCAACTGGTAGACTGTGACCAACAACTTCAATTATGGATCAATGTTCTGCTATTTCCAACATACTTCTTGGCCAACAGCTCATGTACAGACAGGGAAGTCTGAGAGTGCAAATAAACCAAGGACACAGCACACACTGGACGTGTAAAGTATATTCTATACTAAGGCCTCGTACACACGACTGAGAAACTCGTTGTAAATGAAACATCGTTTTCCTCGACGAGTTCCTTGTTAGGCTTGTCGAGAAACTTGACAAGCTTTCTTTGTGTACACACTGTCAAGACAAAATCTCCTCGTTGTCAAACACGGTGATGTACAACACGTACGACGGCACTATAAAGGGGAAGTTCGATTCCACTGGCGCCACCCTTGGGGCTGCTTTTGCTAATCTCATATTACTGCGTGTTAAGTAAAAGTTTTGTGAGAGACGATTCGCACTTTTCAGTCTGTTACAGCGTGACGAATGTGCTATCTCCATTACAAACACTACTTTTACCGAAGGCACGCTCCCATCTCATACTTTATTCTGAGCATGCGCTGGTTTCTAAGCATACACACAAACGTGTTTCTCGTCGTAAACCAGCCCGACGAGAAACACGACGAGGAAATTGAGACTCCCGACGAGGAAAAAGAGAGCTTGTTTTCTCGAAGAAAAACATACATACGACAGTTTTCCTCTGCAAAAAAGCTCTGCCACCAAGTTTCTTGATGGATTCTGTCGAGGAAAACGGTTCTGTATACGAGACCTAACAATCAAGTGAGAGAAATCCAACATGTAAACTTGTGTAAACTTGTGTGCTGATCACGCACACTAGACAGACATAGAGTTCCAAATAATGCCCTCATCCCACACCTACGAGATGGTAATCTAAAAGATCTAAAAGTCTGACTCTGCAGGGGGGCTGCATTCCAAAGAAAACAAACTGTAAGACAGCTCCCCTTTTGTTAGAATATAGCCTATTTAACTGATTAGAGTTCATGAACACAACCTACTGTAGCGCCCCCTTTGCTTTTAGCATGGGCACCACTACGCCAGAGTTAATGGGGAATGGGAGAGTTACTTTGCTCCCATTCAAGATTTGTTCAAATTCCGGACGTCTGTCATTCCAGAATTGTCCACTGGGTCAGTCTGTGGTCCAGGGATGCAGTGCCATCCCTGGCCAGCAGTTGGCGCTAGAGGGGTTCTGGCAGAGCAAGCTTTCCCAGCAGCCAATTAGAGGAGTTTTCCCTCGCAAGGCATGCTGGGGGAGAGTATATCTGTGACAGGGGTCATGTGTTCTAAAACTTTTGCGGGGTCCCCGTTCCAGGTGCGGTACCCACCTTCAGGGTACGCGCATCCATGGACCCCGCCAGCGTGGCCCACTTGGCCAAGGCTCAATACTGCCTCAAACCTCATCGGGAGGAAAAGGTGGACTTCAGTGTTTTCCTGGATTCCAGGACCTATTGAAAGAATCCCAGTCTGGGATCGGGTGTTCGGATCACTGACAGGTATGATTGCTGTCATCCGGGGGCCTGTTTAGGAAGAAGTCTACTGGGAGGAGTTGCTCTTTATTCACCTAAGTCCTTTATTAAAATTGGCCTGTGACCAAGGCCCTAGAGCCGGGTCTGTGAGACAGACCCGTTCCTCCCAGACGGTTCAGAGTGACACTTCGGCTGCCAGGCCTATCATAGGGGTCTGTCCGGGGGCACTTTACCCCTACGAGTAGAGTGCCGATGAGTTGCAGAAGTTGGTACTATACAGAGTAGTACTGACTGCTCCATTGTTATCCAGGCCTGATACCGCAAGGTTTTCTCCTCCTATCCTTTCATCGACCTTGTCCTTCCAAACTGATGTTGGCTGTGTTGGCCTGGAAATAAAGCATTGAAAACCCTTCAATTACTGTCTGGACCTTCGCTCACTATTTGTTCTACCACTGCACCCCTGGAGCCATGTCAGGGTAACTTAATTTGCCGATCCCAAATCAATCAGCGGCTCCTTCGGGGGTGAGCGCTACACTACAATAAGCACATTTTTTGCCTCATGAAAACTCCTTTACATTGTCACCTACATCTGCACCTGACTTTTTTGATTTTTCGACTTTTGAAAACCGTCGGACATGTATGTGTGGGTTTACCAGCTGAATACAGCCATGCAATTGTATGGCAGACTAGACTGTATGCAGCATTTGCAGTACCTTGGGAAGCGATTGGCCTTTTAAAAAATGGACAGTGGTGAAATTTCCCTTGGCACTGGTGGTCAGTGGAGAATAATCTTTACCTGAGTTGGGAAATGCCCCTTTATTTTGGTGGTCAGTGGAGAAATTACCTCTTATATTGTCAGTGAAGAAATATCCCCTTACAATGGTTAACAGCAGAGAAATGCCCCTTGAGGTTAGTATGAGACAGTCACTAGAAGAAGAACCCTTTTACATTCGTGTCCATGTCACGCTGCTCTCTAATTCTATCAGCGTTCTCCTGGCCTGCACTGCAGCTCATTTGCTCCCTGTACTGCTTCTCACTCCCCCTGTGCAGTGCAAGAGTCTGACACCAAGTCTAATTTAGGTGCTTTCATTGCTTGAATTTAAAAAACCTAAAGTGGCTGTAAACCTCAGATATGAAATATGAACAAAGCATATCCCTCTATACCAACGTTTCTCAACCAGTGTGCCGCGGCACACTGGTGTGCCGTGAGGAGTCCCCAGGTGTGCCGCGTCAAAATGACCCCAAATATTGTAACATTACTGCTGGGCATTTGTCTTTACAGCGGTGCCGGTCCGCTGTGTAAAACTCACTTCCCGGCACTCGGGAAGCTGTGTTGGCTGTGCGGGCCTCCCGACCGCGTCTTGCCAACCGAATACGTCATCGGTTGCTATGGGAGGGTCGGACGCACGCACTGCTTCTGTGACGTGAGAGCCGTGGGTACCGTCCTGAACTCTGCCTGGCGCGCTTTTCCCTGAGGTGGAAGAAGAAAGAGTAGAGTCACCATGACCAACACTGCTCCCCTGCCCGCAGACATGGCCACCCGCTCAGAGAGGGAAAAGGCCCTAAAGCTGAATGAGCAGCACCAGGCCATCCTGTCTCGTATGCTGAGGGAGGAGGACAACAAGTATTGCGCTGACTGCGAGGCCAAGGGTAAGGTGGTGAGGGGGGGCTCTACTATGAATAACCAGCTGTCACAGTCACTGACACCCCACATCCTCCATTCATGGCTACAGCACTCTGGATCTGATTGGTTGTTGTGCAGCTCTGACAGTTCTTCTTTCAGTGTATGTGTGCATGTGTACACATGTCTGTTAGTGTGTGTGTGACAAAAGTAGTTCTGATGGTACAGGAATAGGGGGGTTGGATTAAAAGTAACATACATACAGACAGATGCGCACGCACACAAACAGACACACGTACAAACACACACACTGTGTGTGTTTGTACGTGTGTCTGTGTGCGTGCGCATTTGTCTGTATGGATGTTACTTTTAATCCTGACCTCCCTATTCCTGTACCATCAGAACTACTTTTGTAGGGCTTGTTCGAGATAGCAGCGAGGACTGCTGCTCCTCTGAAAAGCAATTTGTGTTAATATTGCTTTTCAGGGGCATTTGTCAGCCAGTAAAGAGGCGTATCTTGCCTCCTTACCACCTGTTTTAAGCCCGTAAATGCAATGCACACAGTTGCGGGGTAGTTGCAGTGCAGCCCCAATCACCCTGGGTATACCTCCAGCTGCAGCCACAACATGTTTACACCCCCAGCTGTTGCCTCTGCAGCTAAAGGGGCTAAAGTTGGGGGTGGTAAAAACAGCTCAACCATGTGGTTTTACTGCCCCTCCAGCCTGACATGTGAACAAGCTCTTGGTTCTGTGTGGATGCGTGCTGCGTGTAGGGCAGCCCATTCAATTCCCTACCCGCAGTAATGCGGGGAAAGAAGTCCCCGACCCTTTTTTTAAATTGTGCCACAACAAAAGCAACCCATGTTTGCCAATGGATGGTGCACCATTAAGAATTAATGGGACCCCTAAAGAGCAGAGCATTTGTCTGTGTGTCAAGAACGAGCGCGATTTTGCGCGTGTTCCGCAACACACAGCGACGTGAACCAAGTCTTGGACAGGGGTGCCTCAAGACTGAAAATATTTTTCAAGGGCGCCCCGACTGGAAAAAGGTTGAGAAACACTGCTCTATACTGTGTACTTGTCTCAATTAAGAGCACTACGTGTCATTTCTGTCTGCTGCTTCATTACTCTTCTATCAGCATGAATCACTTCTGACAGGTTTTTCTGACACCAAGAGAAAAAAGGTGACAGGGGAGGAAGCTCCAGCTGATTGATAGCCTCATCTCTGTTCCTGTGTGCCATGTGAAGGAGTGTGTGTGTGTCTTCCCTCCAATCAGTTTTCAGGGCTCTCCTAACTGAGCCCTGCAGAGTGTAACTTCAGCTCTCCGCCCCCTTTTTCTGGCAGCTAAGGCAAGTTGTACAAATTCTGGACTTTGAACAGATGTAGAGAAACGAAGACTGCAGATAAACAGGTACAACATATGTAGGAGGATTTGTTTCATCTCTGTGTATCACCTGAGGCTAGTCACTTCCCTGGGTATATGTAAGGGATTACATCCACTTTAACTTAATTATGTATTATTAAATACAAAGCTGCATTATTTATGTTTTTTATAGCTGCCTTAGGACCCTTTTAGTGTGCCTAAAAATGTGGTATGCGGTTTGCGAAAATGCATTTCGTGTTTTCAATGCTTTTTTGATGCTTTTTGTGGACACCTGTCTCCCAGCATGCACCTGTAAAACTAGGACACGTGACTCAAAGCAGAAGTTTTTTTTTAATTCTATGCATTAAGATAAAAAGCCTTCTGTGTGCAGCAGCCAACATCAGCCCCCCTAATTAACTGAGCCCCGTCTCTCTCCAGCGATGTCCACGAGTATTGTTTTGGCCAGCCAGCTGCTGTCAATCAAAGCCAGTCAGCCAATCAGAAAAGAGAAGGGAAGGGGCAGGGCCAGGCCACAGCTCTGTGTCTGAATGGACACAGGGAGCTGTGATTTGGCTTGGGTGCCCCCATAGCAAGCTGCTTGCTGTGGGGGCACCTAACAGGAGGGAGGAACCAGAAGAGCAGAAGAGAGACTCTGGAAGAGGAGGATCCAGGCTACTCAGGGCAAATCCACTGCACAGGTCAGGTAAGTATAACATGCTTGTTTTTTTTATTTTTATTAGACTTTACAATGTCCGGATTTAAACCCCAGCCCTTCTTGCCACACATGTTAATAAATACAGAGCTGCATTTATGTAGTTTGTACTTTCCTGGAGTTCAGCTTTAAGTCTTTATTTAGTTTGTCCTTCACTAAGAGAAAGTGAACAGAAAAATACACAGGAAGGATCCCCCAGAGATTGAATTACAGCGGTCGGGTACTAAATCAGACTATAGCATTTAACGCTGCATCACCTAATTCCCCAGACCAAGAACAACGATGGGCTAGACGATGTACATTTCAGATCACTTACAAGCACCTTCAAGACAACCTTGTTGAAATATTTAGGAAGTGTATATAATACATGGAAGATGACATGTCATATACACTAGAAAGTCCCATTACTTTAGCGACAGGAAGTATTTTCCCTAAAAGCATTTGAGTGATACATCTGTGAGTTGTTCGTGTCACCTATCAATGTCTCTACAGATATCGAATCTCTAACTAGGAGTTACCATTTGTCACAGCTGCATAGTTGCTTTAGAATTTTAATACTATCTGTCTCCATAAACCGGCCTTCTTCTCCAGTTATTAAAGTGGAACTCCAGGCAAACTTGCTGAATATACAAAATATACACAAGGGAGCTTTTCTTTTTAACTTCCAAAGGATTTGTATTTCTGCACATTCAGGGCCAAATCCTCAAAAGGAATACGCAGGCGGAACTGCTGTTCCGCCTGCGTATCCCTGTGCCTATCTTTGGAACTGATCCTCAGAAGCAGTTTTCCAAAGATAGGCAGAAGATCCGACATCTGTAAGAGACTTACACTGTCGGATCTTAGGATGCAGTACTGCATCCGCCGCTGGGGGCATTTCGAGTCGAAATGCCGCTTCGCGTATTCAAATGAGGACTTACGGAGATCCACAAAGCTTTTCAGCTTTGTGTTTTATGCGTAAGTTTACGTTTGCATACGTAAAATTAGTTCTGCTTTTACAAAGTGTAAACTAGTTACACCTTGTAAAAACAGACCTTTTTTTCGATCGCCGCGATTTTTTTAAAATTTTGAATTTTTTTTTTCGGCGCGTAACTTTTTTTTTTACCCGACGCAACTTTATTGTCCCGTCGCAATCCACAAAGCCCGGCGTAACGTAATTTTGCGCGCTGCCCGTCGGGAAAATAATGTCACGAGCATGCGCAGTACGGCCGGCGCGGGAGCACGCCTCATTTAAATTGTCATCGCCCCCTGCAGAAGAGGACCGCCTTGCGCCGGAGACATTTAAGTTACACGGCCTGAAATTTCTAGGTAAGTGCTTTGTGGATCGGGCACTTAGGTAGAAATTTTAAGGCAGTGTAACTTAAATGGGAAAAGATAAGTTAGGCAGGATTTTTGAGGATTTGGCCCTCAGTTCTGACATTTGCACAGCTCTGCCACACGCGGCACGGCACAAGTTCACTTTTTGCTACATTACTTTACAAGCCCAGGAGACCAAGATCCTCTGGGGTGTAGAAGTCACCTGCCAGGGGACTTACCTCAACATCAATACTTTAAGGTAGCAATACCAATAAAATAATCTTACAGATCCAACACTATTTTTCCACTTTCCTCAACTAACAGTGGAGGAGATTTGACCAATCTTTGCTGCAATTTCACTTTCACATACAGGTCCCCTCCCTACCGTCACCTTGTAAATGAACAGCAAATGGAGAAACAGCAGACTGATTATCACATTTCTATGTTTCCTCCACCGATCAGCAATCTCCTTGCACTGCAACACACCCCTGATTGGTCCCTCAAGCTGCTTCTCTCACTCCCTCTGAGCTCTGCTGTACAGACATGCACAAAAGAGGCTGATACCAAGCTAATTCAGGTGCTTACATTGCTTGTATTTAAAACATATATATATTTAATTATGTATTAAAGAATACAGAGCTACATTGAGTTGTGTATTTTATATGTAGTGGTACCTCCATAGGGGCTGCTAAGTGATGTGGCCCACCTGTCACCCTGCGTAGCCCAGCGTTCACTCGTCAGTCACTCTCAGGCAGAAAACAGCCCATGTTCTTGTTTTTGTTATTTTTATTAGGGAATTTAACATGAATGAGGTAATGGAATTATGAGATGCCCGGCAAATTGTTTATCAGTCAGTTGGTAGATTGTATGTCAATCAATTAGGTGGATTGTATATCAATCAATTAGAGGATTGTATGTCAATCAATCGGGACAACTATGTACACAACACTTCTCCAATCTTCTCCTGCGCAACTCTTGCTTGCAGACGATTGCTCTTTCTCTCTCCCTCCTGCACAACTCTTGTTCTCCCAAGAGCAGCTAGCACATGTTTAGACCAGACACTGGCTTACCCAGGCCTAAGTAACTTGCTCTTTGCAGGCAGGGACCACGGGCCCCTATGATGTAGCAGAAAATAGAAAGTTTTTTTGTGCTAACTGTCCTATAGGTGGATTACTGCTCCCAGTCAGTCCTCTTCAGGCCCTGCCAGCCCTCCTTGCTGCAGCTGCCCGACTTCACTGCCCATGACAATGCAATCTTCCCCACTGGCTCTGCGACCAGCTCTGACTGTTTCCTCTCCGTCCTCTCTGGCATGCCTCTCCAGTCCTCCTGACTGCACATGTCACTCACCAGCCCTCCTGGCTGCAACCAGTGGTTCCCTTCTGAAGACTTGCCTGGCAGTATTAGCTCCTGCTGTCCTCTCTTGTTCCTTCTGTGCCTCCTGATCTCCTGATCCGTGATTTCCTGGAGGGCTCCATGCTGCACTCTAGCCCCAGGCCCATGGGTAAGAAATGTAGGAAATGTCCCACCTGTTGTATCGCCCACTCGCCTCCCTAAATAGTTACCCAAACCCTATCTTTATCCAGTACTATCCCTTTCCGCAGCGGCACTCTCTCAGGACATGGAGGCAGCAGTGGAAGCCATTGGCTCCTGTTGCTGTCAATCCAAACCTGAGGGGGCAGGGTCTATTTGCTCTGTTTGCGTCAATGGGCACACAAAGCCTGGCTCGGGAGTGAGCTTCATGGTGCGGCTCCATTGTGTTTTTTTGGGGGGGCACTTACCCCATCTAGGTGTTGGCCAGGTTGCGGTTCCTATGGGTGGGTTGCGGGCTACTACGGGCAAAGGCCGGGTTGCGGGCAGCGGCCCAGTGTCCTTTCCTCCTCAGCTTTGGTGGAGTGGGCGGCTCCTGTGTCCTCTCCTCCTCGGCAGCAGGCAGCTATTAATTTGCTATTGTCACACAACTGGGTGGGATCGGAGGGGCAGTGCTCTGCGCCCCCAAGCCCACCCTTTTTTGAAGCCTATTAGCGCCTCTGGCTCTAATCACGTGCTTAAAAAAAAACACACCCGCCACTGAAATTTATGCACCCGGCACCCTGAATGTAGATCAGGGGGCCGGACACATGGATGAGGGGGCGACGCCCAAACGCTCCTAATGGACTGGCCGCCGCTGATGCTCTTTGCAGTTTCTATCTTTAACCCACCACCCACCTTTGAAAACAGAGTGACATCCTTACTGCTGGATTGTAGAGATAACCAAATCTAATGGATCCAGCCATCTGATACAAAACCCACCTTTCAGCTGACCAGACATATTCCTGTGTTTGAAGTGCTTTCTACTTGTGTGATAACCCATCAGGCTGTTTCTATTTAAAAAAAAAAAAGATGTTGCAAAATTCTGGTTTAAAGTATTATCACCTCCTGAGGGATTTAACCCGGAGAAGGAATCTGTAACCCAGTTCCTGGCGGATATTAGCAAAGATATTCAGCCTGCACTAGGTAAATATGTCTTGGGCTCTCAAACCACACTACTATTCATTCAACTCATATGTCACCATATTTAATCTGCAGTTGGGAGAGATAGCAGATATTGTATATGTCAATCATTCCGGCTTTGCTCCATCTCTGTCATTTATTTAACCAATGCTGATCCTCTACTGCACATCAACAAAAACAATGGAATTTAAATAAAAGTTGATTTAAATTTTTGATTTAAAATTTCATTGAGATGAGGAAGATGAAGGGAATTCATTATGAATGGTTACAGTTATACATAGGGGGTTATTTACTAAAGGCAAAGCCACTTTGCACTACAAGTGCAAACTACAAGTGCAAAGTGCACTTGAAATTGCACTAAAAGTTCACTTGGAAGTGCAGTCGCTGTAGATCTGAGGGGGACATGCAAGGAATTAAAAAAAACAAAAAAACAGCATTTTAGCTTGCACATGATTGGATGAGAAAATCAGCAGAGCTTCCCCTCATTTCAGATCTACAGCGACTGCACTTCCAAGTGCACTTTCAATGCAATTTTAAGTGCACTTTGCACTTGTAGTGCAAAGTGGATTTGCCTTTTTTAAATAACCCCCCCCCCCCCCCCCCCATGGTTTATAGTACTGCCAACACACAATGCATAGTGAAACAAATATTGTATGTTTGACATAGTAAAGTGCCTAAATTGTGTTTATTAATGCAATAAAAATTATGCTCAACAATCCCCCGGATTCCTGCAGGCACTTGCTATGCAACTATGCATAAACTTACACAGACACCCCTGAATACTGACAGGCTTTACTGGCCTGGCCCTAGCAGGAAAGATTGGGAAGGGGTGCATACACCCTTCCCATACTCCGAAAGTCTTGGTATTCCGCAGGGAGGAGCGGCTATATCACAAAAGGGATACAATCATACCCCTTTTATTTAGAGAATTAGTTGATCTTAAAAAATAAGTTACTAGCACAGGTTGACTTTGGGGGCTGGTTCACTCCATAATTTCAGTGTTCCAAATGCATTTATATAGTAGGGCAATGGACAGTGTTGATAGAGCAGTGGACGTAGGGCAGTAGTTTATTTTTTATTATTACTTTTTTACAATTTTAATGTTTTTTACATTTTTTTTTTTTACTATCATATTATTGTTTTATACAAATATTTTTTAGGAGGCCCACTGGGGGGCTTTGGTAAATAATCAGGGGTCTAAAGAGACCCTGGATGTCTCACTTTGAGACAGAGAAATGGACTGAGGACAGAGATTCCCCAGTCCTTGTCTCTGCAGCCAAGCAGGAGGAATCTGTCTAACACAGGATGATTAGGCCTTGTACACACGATCAGTCCAAACTGATGAAAACGGACTGAGGTTCAGTTTCATCAGTCCAAACCTACCGTGTGTATGGCCCATCAGACTTTTGTCCTTCAGTCCAAAGTTTTAGAACTTGCTTTAAAATCGGACTGATGACCGATCGGTCAAAACCGATGGTTAGTACGCAAAAGCATCGGTTCAAAACCTGCGCATGCTCAGAATCAAGTCGACGCATGCTTGGAAGCATTGAACTTCGTTTTTTTTCAACACGTCGTTGTGTTTTACATCACCGCGTTGGACTCAATCGGATTTTGAACTGATGGTGTGTAGGCACATCAGACCATCAGTCCGTTTTCATCAGTTTGGACTGATCGTGTGTACAGGGCCTCAGAGTGTGCACAGGCATGCCTGGCACACCATGTGCGCATGGCTAAGCGTGCACTCGACTGCATCTGGTGTGAACTCGCCCTAAGATTTCTTTTTGTGTATGAATATACTATATCTCAAATAAATACACAGAATTTACCGACATTTTTATCTCAAATAAGCCCAAGATCTAGGTCAATTTCTTCAGTGAGGCAAGGGAAATATTGTCCTGGGCAACGCCCTTTAGTGATGGCCAGAGATGGGGATTTGGTTTCACTTGAAGGAACCTTACCTGCCTCATGTTGCTCTGAAACCTCAAAAAACAGCACATGGATGTAGAATTTGCACCTCGGGTCTGTTTTCTCTAAAACAAACACAAGTGAGGGAGTGGGGCTTTGCATATTGGGTGCAGCTTAAAGGGTCACTAAAGGAATTTTTTTTTTTTGCTGAAATTACTGTTTACAGGGTATAGAGACATAATAGTTAACTGATTCCTTTTAAAAATTATTAAAAATAGATAAAAACCAATCATATAATGTACCTGCAGTTTAGTTTCATTTTTGCTGTTTCCTGGTTCTCTGATGTACAGAGACAAAGAGCCAATAGAGGGCAGTGATGCTTTGTAAAACGAAACTGGATTGGTGCTGACACACAGTAATCACACCTCCTTGATTAGTCACCACAGTGAGAAATCTCCCAGTACTGTGGTGATCAGGAAACAGACAACCAGGAATTGTCCAGAACAGAGAGGAATTACAGCAACATCAAAGCAAAAACGAACAATGAGGACATGAAACCAGGACTGCAGTAAGGTAAAGGAAGCTATTTAGCTAAAAAAAAAAATCCTTTAGTGACCCTTTAACTATGGCGGTCATGACGCAGCATTTCGAATGTTACTTTTTATGGTACATAAAGACAAGGACAACTTTGCAGACAAAATATGTTCCTTATTTATAATAATTTAAGAGACTCTACATACCCAGGCTATTACATAATTTCACCCAAAGAGAAAAAAAAGCTGTCTCTGCTAATTATATGTTTTTCATAATTTATTGTACAAAAATATATCTAAACCAATAATCCTGCAGAAACATCCAGTGAGGGTGGCCTTCATTTGAAGTGGTGCAACTTATGTACTTAGTATGAACTAGATATGTCACTGGCTTCTAGAAAATGGCTGTTTTGGTCCAATTCATAACTGCCTGTTACCTAATGTATGAGGTACACCTTTTAAAAAAAGATGGCCTATATTTTCTTCACCTCAGCTGGAAGAAGGGTTAGATGTTGCATGGCAACCTCTGTCACAGCACAGAGCACAAGTTAAATCTGTCCAGGCACGTCTCCAACATCTTTTTCTGTTTTTGTCTGTTAACTTGCATCTGTGCACAATTTACGGTGTAACTGAACAAATCTCAGCTCTTTTCAAAATAAACCGCAAATTCAGAGAAATAAAAAAAAAAGTGCTTTTTCTATATCCAAACACACCACAATGGGTTTTCTACACAATTAAAGATGGATTCAGAGCAATGACAAATGGACAGCGTGTGAAGAGCACAGTGAGTGTATATTCTAGCCCTATGTAATATATATATATATATATATATATATATATATATATAGAACCCCTAGATTAATGACATCTCCAAGAGCTAATTGGAGTGAGGTGTCAGCCAACTGGAGTTCGATCAATGAGATGAGATTGGAGATGTTGGTTACAGCTGCCCTGCCCTATAAAAAACACACACCAGTTCTGGGTTTGCTTTTCATAAGAAGCACTGCCTGATGTGAATGATGCCTCGCACAAAAGAGCTCTCAGAAGACCTACAATTAAAAATTGTTGGCTTGCATAAAGCTGGAAAGGGTTATAAAAGTATCTCCAAAAGCCTTGCTGTTAATCAGTCCACGGTAAGACAAATTGTCTATAAATGGAGAAAGTTCAGCCCTGCTGCTTTTCCCCCCTAGGAGTGTCCGTTCTGTAAAGATGACTGCAAGAGCACAGCACAGACTGCTCAATGAGGTGAAGAAGAATCCTAGAGTGTCAGCTAAAGACTTACAAAAGTCTCTGGCATATGCTAACATCCCTGTTAGAGCCCATTCACACAGGGGCAACACGACTTCTAGCACGACTTTGGGAGGCAACTTGGACATGACTTGAGTATGAATCATCAGGCAACTTACAAGGCAACTTCAAGTTGCCTCCAGGACAGTACAAGGCAACTTCAAGTCGCCTCCAGGACAGGAGGCTTTCCAGTGGCCAATCAAACAACAATCAGCTCTGTGGGAGGGAAGGGGAGAGAGGTGTTTGCCTGAGAAATGTATTGTATCTTCCTGTATTGTTGCTTCAGTTAAGACAGTGATCCGACTTCTGAGGCGACTTCCATTGAAATCAATGGGTACAAGTTGCCTACAAGTCAACTAGAAGTCGGATTGAAGTAGTACAGGAACCTTTTCTGAAGTCGGAGCGACTTCAGTAGTGTACATTAAGACGGCTCCCATTCACTTCCATTAATTTTCTCGACCGCGCGACTTGGGGCGACTTGAAGTCGGATTCCAGGTCGCCCCAGTGTGAACCGGCTCTTAGCGAATCTATGATACGTAAAACACTAAACAAGAATGGATTTCATGGGAGGATACCACAGAGGAAGCCACTGCTGTCCAAAAAAAACATTGCTGCACGTTTGCAGTTTGCACAAGAGCACCTGGATGTTCCACAGTAGTACTGGCAAAATATTTTGTGGACAGATGAAACCAAAGTTGAGTTGTTTGGAAGAAACACACAACAATATGTGTGGAGAAAAAGAGGCACAGCACACGAACATCAAAACCTCAACCCAACTGTGAAGTATGGTGGTGGGGGGGCATCATGGTTTGGGACTGCTTTGCTGCATGAGGGCCTGGACGGATTGCTATCATCGAAGGAAAAATTAATTCCCAAGTTTATCAAGACATTTTGCAGGAGAACTTAAGGCCATCTGTCCACCAGCTGTAGCTCAACAGAAGATGGGTGTTGCAACAGGACAACGACCCAAAGCATAGAAGTAAATCCACAACAGAATTGCTTAAACAGAAGAAAATACGCCTTCTGGAGTGGCCCAATCAGAGTCTTGACCTCAACCCAATTGAGATGCTGTGGCATGACCTCAAGAAAGCGATTCACACCAGACATCCCAAGAATATTGCTGAACTGAAACAGTTCTGTAAAGAGGAATGGTCAAGAATTACTCCTGACCGTTGTGCACGTCTGATCTGCAACTACAGGAAACGTTTGGTTGAAGTTATTGCTGCCAAAGGAGGTTCAACCAGTTATTAAATCCAAGGGTTCACATACTTTTTACACGTGCACTGTGAATGTTTACATGGTGTGTTCAATAAAAACATGGTAATATTAAATTTGTTGTGTGTTATTAGTTGAAGCAGACTGTGATTGTCTATTGTTGTGACTTAGATGAAGATCAGATCACATTTTATGACCAATTTGTGCAGAAATCCATATCATTCCAAAGGGGTTCACATAATTTTTGTGGCAACTGTAGATGGATAGATAGATATATATATATATATATATATATATATATATATATATATATATATATATATACACTGGATATAAAACTACAAAACATTATAAGGTTCTACGGATCTGATGAGGAGTTCCTCTCTGCTCCCTAAATCTCTCAAAGCTAGGGTCCATCTGTATACTGGCCCTGTTCAATCTTATGCCAAACAACACATTCATCTGCCCTTATCTTAATTCTCATTAGGAAAAACATAAGAAGGTAATGATGAAGAAGTGGTAAATTTCACTATGATGAGCCCTACGTTTTTTGATAAGCTGCCTGGTATCTTAGATGTCTACTTAAACTATGGAGGCAATGAAACAAAAGTTCCCAAGCTCAGTGGTTGCCAAAACAGTGAGTTTAAGTAAGGAAGCGACCCAGAAAACTGTGAGACAACTTTCAACATGGGTTTACACATTTCCCGATTATGGTTATTACTTCCTGTCAGAGTATCTCTGGGTGGCTTAATCTGTACCTCTTTGCGGGTGATGTACAGAATTCTCGCTACTATCTCATCTCTTTTGGGACTTTCCTTCTCATGAAGTTTAGCGGGTGAGACAGTATACGTGCCATGTACCAACCATTGTTCTGCCGCACCTGGAACATCACCAGCCATTATGCACCCTATCACACCATCAGACAGGGAGACTTGTCTGTCATTTCCGATTTCGTTAGTAGTTCCTATGAGCGTCTTCCGCACAAAACGGCTGCTAGAAGCACTCTCGCAGAGAACCGCGCAACCACGTTCCACACAAGTGACCAGCACTGCAGTAACCGATACCAATTTTGGCCAACATTGCTTAACACTTTCTGTATCGCCTGTTTCAACTGATTGGTACTACACAGTACCAGGCCGCCCGTCTGCGGTATATACAGCGATGTGTACAGCACAGGTCCATCTGCCCAAGCAGACACAGGGGGACAAAGGGGCTCAATATCATTACCTTTGTCAGTTGTAACATCACCGTGATAACACATATTGTACCATTTGAACTAACCCCCCTTTCTGGTCCACCAGTGCAGTATCAGAGCTGTCCTCGACAACCACCGGCTCGAACTCCGGGAGTCCTTTGTGTGATTTCCAGAGACAACTCTGCAGCATTACCTCATTTTCAAAGGCTGTCTTAGCACATTTGGAGTTTGAGATTGTAGGATACTTAGTACATCACTTTTCACCTCATGTGAAACACACTTGCCCATTGGGGCAGCTACACAGTTGTCCTGGGAAACCTCAAGCTCAGACACCATGAGCTCCTGTGAGGTTTCTAGAGACACCTCTGTTACACCTATCATGGTTTTTATAGCTCAGTGGCAGTGCCAAAACAGTCAGTTTACTCCATGTCAGAAGTAGCTTTCAGGGCTTTTCCTGAAAGAAAGACAAAAGTTCATACAGGCATGTCTTCCCATGCAGTAGGTTCTCACCATCAATACAAACCGAATATAACACTCAGCATTTTGACTCTCTAGGCAGCTTCACTGCTCCGATTAGTATCCCTTGGCCCTCCAGTGTTAGTGCACAAATGCTGTACCTCAGCTCTGCATCTTTCCTTGCAGCTTCCCAGCTGCTTTATGCCTCATGGACTCTCTCTCAGGCCTGGGCCTTGGTCTGTCCTGTCCAGGACAGTATGGTGCATACCAGCACCTCTCACTGCTCCCTTCACACACTGACCCCCTCTGGAGGGTGGGGCCCGAGTTCTAACTCTGGCTCTCATATTAAGCCAGAACACACCTGTGCCATTAGTATTCTAGCTTCTTACAAAATCTGGAGTAAACCACCATATCACAGGCTCGCCCTGCCACAATAATAAAAAGCATGGGGCACCCCTCCAAATTACTGGGTCCAGGTGTTTCCAGTGAAACAAACTGTTAATACTACAGCATGCAAAAACTGTTTAGACCAGGGGTGCCCAACATGTGGCCCGCGGAGCCCTCTGATGTGGCCCATAACCTCCTGCTCTGTGATGGAATAAAATAGAATACTGTTATTAAAGGTACGTTTATTACTAATATCACAGTGTATATATGGGCAAAGGCCCTGAAAACTTTCCTCTTTGAGGCAAGTTGATTTTGACCACCCCTAATCAAACTATCTTAGTCCTCTTCCCCTCCCCTGCCCTCTGTCCTCCTCACCCTAAACCTCCTTGTCCCCCCTCCTTTTGTTCCTGTTTGTCTTGTATTGTTTATATGCTATACATGGCTTTTCCTCTTATCTATGTACACGAGCCACCGGTTCGTCTACGTAGTCTCTTTTTTTTTTCTTTCTTTAGATTGCTTTTTGGTTAAGAATAGATCAGCGGATCTCCTTCCAGTGCTTAGGCACACCCTCTTGGGTGTATGTGGCGCTGTAAAGAAAATTCAAATCAATCAATCAATCAATCATATATGTTCTGCAGTGGTTACTGGGCTGCTTTCAAACTGATCAGAGAAGTGCACCTGTGGGTTACATGCACTGAGCCATAGACTTCTATTACCTGTGAGTTTGGTGTGCTGAGAGTAGAGTAGGCTCTATAGAGCCGAGTGGGCTGTCATCAACCCGCTCCTCTTACTGTGGCCCGCGACCAGTTACCAAGTCGCTTAAGTGGCCCTTGCTGTTCAAAAGGTTGGGCACCCCTGGTTTAGACAGTTGTGCACTTCCAACCATATGCCAACACTCTCTTTTATGTTCCATGATCCCTGTGTACAATTCCATCTCTGTAAGGAAATGGTTTGATGAGTTGTGTATGGAGAACCTTGAGTGGCCTGCACAAAGCCCTAACATCAACACTACAGAAAACCTTTGGCATGAACTGGAACACTAACTGTGAGCAACTGACCTCATATACAATTTTTTTGGCTGAATAGACACACATTTCAAAATCTTGTAGAAAACCTATAGCAGAAAAGTGGAGGTTTTTAAAACCGTGGAGGTTTAAATCCAAACATGGTTTTAGAATAGGATGCCCAACAAGCTCATACAGGTATAATGGTCAGGTGTCTTCTTTGGCCATTAAGTGTACACATACTGTATAAGGACTTCTAACTTTACTCTGACCTCTTGGATCTGATCTGTCTTTTAGTCTCAAGTTATTAACTCAGCATACATTCTGGTGCAACATTTGTTACAGAAACAAGGGAGGGAAGCAGAATCTGTTTTATAACAGTTGTGGTGTTGGGGATGTTATACTCATGTGGTAGGTTATTTTTCAATGAGTTGTGCCAGTCCAAACTGTATTTTAGGGCATGGCAACCCACTTTTATTAAATAAAATGGAAAGTTCACATAGACATCAGTTGCTCATGCAGGGGTTCTTCCACATAAATATGAACAAACAAAATACTGAGCCACCTGTTGGCAGCACCACTGCTTTTCTTACTAGTCCCTCTGACTCTGTTGTCCAGCTCTACTGGTTCCCTTGGTTCTCTTAACCTTTAGTTGCATCGCCTTGCTGTATGGCCCAATCCTGGTCTCTGGATAGGGATTCTCCTGACCCCCCGAAAGGGGGCCACCGGACACCTGGAATGAGACCTCCTATCTCCTGGCAGTTTGCCGGGGAACGTCTGACCTCTGGGTGAGACCTCCTATCTCCTGGCTCCTGACTGGGGCACCTCTGACTCCTGGGTGAGACCTCATGTCTTCCACACTGGGAGCTGGGTCCAAAATGAGAACTCTGAGCTATTCCCAAGCTAGAGTATACAATGACCCTGCATACCTGTGTACTCATAGGCTGCAGGCACCTGGTAAAATCCAGACACAGGTTTGAAAGTTCTAAAGAACTACGAAATCCGGGGAAAAATAAAAACACAGCTTAGAAACAATAGTCCGGGACCTCGCATTAACCCATAATATGAATCCTATGTCATATTCTCCTCCATTTTCCCAGTGACATGTTCTCGCTCTGTCACACAGTCTAAAATCTCATGGCTTGAGCCAGAAGTTGGGGGTACAGCAGCTTTGTAGATATGCACTTTTATTTCACCAGACAGCATCCTGCACTTTTCGCTGAATGCAAATATTCAGTTACTGAATGTTTAATAATTAAGCAGATTTTATGAAGTAATAAAATCTATTTAACCATTAAAATGAGAGAATAAGTATGCAGTACGTCAAATTAACAGGAAGATATTTGAACTGGATGAGGCTGCAGAAAAAAAAGCATCATTAGAGCCAGATTTGAATATTTGTGTTTGTTTTTTTCTTGTGCCATCTGCTTACTTTGAAAATAGCTTACAGGGCGTGTGTTACGAAATAACATGAATTATGTCTCTCATTAATTAGTACATTCCACAGGCTTACATCTTCAAGTGTGGAATTACATCATTAGTAGAAAACATGTTTTTCCATGGAAAAAACATAGATCATAGCTGTCAATTGGCTTTGGTCTCCAGGAGCAACTGTGGAACAGTTTAAACCAAAAGTTCCTTTCAATTACCTCTGTGGGATAGGGACCCTCTTCTGTTCTCTCCTCCATAAGTAGTTTCATTTGATTGCTAAGAGTGTGAATTCCCTGACACTGGATTCAAGAACTGCTCCCTGGATCCAAGCCATGACCATAACAAACCCTGACCAATGAAAGCACCTAGTATCCAACAAGAGTGATCTAAACAGAGTGACTGATGGATGGGGCTGAGGTCCAAAATCAGAGAACATAATTGTGACGGAATGTCCAGCACCCAGCTTGGGTGCCTTTGTCAAGATATAGCTTCCTCCAGTCTGGAACCAGGAACCAAGTATTATAGCTGAGCACCCAAGGACTAGACAACATTAGCTTAGGTGCAAACTGGAACTATTTATTGTAAATTCACACAGAATATATACACCATGCAAGATCAGGTAATAGCTTGATCACATTATCCTAGACCATCAGCACATCTAAGTAATAACCAACATAAACAATATGCTAATTAACAACAAGCCTTGATTAGTCAGGGGATGCCCAGACAGTCCGGGAACAAGCCCACAACCCAGGATACACAAGTATGTTATACATTATCATAAGCATAAACACATAAACACCCCACAATGGTTCAATAACCATTGTCAATAACTCATCTCTCCAAGAGATGAGCAGACAGACTGAAACCATAGTTGACTAAATTAACAATGGTAATTCACACCTAGGAGGCAGACAATGGGGTGAAGACACTTAACACATAACACCTTAAAGCGAGGTTTCACCCAAAAGGGGAACTTCCGCTTATCTGATTCCCTCCCCCTCCAGTGCCACATTTGGCACCTTTGGGGGGGGGGGGTACCTGTTGTTTTACAGGTACCATGTCCCCACTTCTGGGAGACCAGGCCACAGCAGAGTACATCAGCAGCTTAGCCCCCCTTCTCCTTCCCCTTCTGCCGGGCCAGTGGCGGAGCATGATTTTCTCATGCGCAGTAGTGACCCAGCTGTGAAGCCAAAAGGCTACACTGCCGGGTTCCCTTACCAGCAATGGCAGCAGCAGCACCCAACCAGTCCTAATGTTAAAAGTAAGCAGCTACAGTATGTGTACAAAAGAACACTATACCCACCATGAAGGTGGCAGCATTATGCCTTGGGGAGTTCCAAATACCAGTCAGTATTGGCACAAAACCTTCAGGCTTTTGCTAGAAAGTTGAACATGAAGAGGAACTTCATCTTTCAGCATGATAACGACCCAAAGCATACATCCAAATCATCAAAGGAATTGCTTCACCAGAAGAAGATTAAAGTTTTGGAATGGCCCAGCCAGAGCCCAGACTTGAATCCCATTGAAAATCTGTGGGGTGATTTGCAGAGGGCTGTGCACAGGAGATGCCCTCGCAATCTGACAGATTTGGAGTGTTTTTGCAAAGAAGAATGCTGATAGATTCATACCCAAAAAGACTGAGTGCCGTAATAAAATCAAAAGGTGCTTCAACAAAGTGTAATGCCCTGTACACGGTGGGGGGCGTGACCGGATGTGTGTGTGAGGAGGGTGAGAGGTGTAGCATGTGAGAGGAGATGGTGAGGTGAGATCCGCTCCCTCCATGATCCACCACCCCCCATGAGAGTGTCCCCCGCAAGATCCCCTGTAACTACCCTACAGAAGTTTTTATCACTTGCTGAAGTCTCCCACAGATGAGAAGCCGGCCTGCCTGCCTGCCTGCTGCCTGCCGAGCGCTTTTATCCGGGCGCGGCGAAGAGAGAGCACCGGGACTTACCTGGCAGAGCACTGGAGAATTCGCCGCGGTGGGTTCACTCGTAGCCTGTGACCTGGGCTGCGCTGCGGGACCTGCTGCGGGATCCAGGATTGGACGGCGGTGTCAGCTGGTTAGATCACGTGAGCAGCACAGCGGACCTCAGTGTCTCTCAGCCGGAGGAGGGAGGAGGAGGAGGAAAAGGCTGTGGAGCGTCCTAGAGGGGCTTCCCCTCGCTCCCCTCATAAAGGCATACTCGGCACCGGACAAGTACCGCACGGAGAGGAAGCCAGGACAGAGGTAAAATAGAAAAGAAAAAAGAGAAAAAGGAGAAATGTTTTTTTTTTTTTTTACCTAAGTATCAAATGCCTCTGAATCCCCTTTGAACATTAGTAATTATTTGCTGTTGCTTAAGGAACTTCTCATAAAGCTTGCTGGGATCAGCGCATAGGTACTTTGCTTGCCCAACTATTTGGACTACTTAAATTCCCTACATCTCCCCCCGAGTACCCTTAAAGGGGGTGGAATAGGGAGAGAGGAAGAAAGAATAAGGTATAACTAGACCTGACCTTTTTTTTGTCTGCAGCAAGTGTGTTCATCAGGAGACAACAGTTCGAGAGGGGAAAAAAGAGACCCAGGTGTCACACTGCCTGTCTAGATATTATTTACTTTACTCACTATTTTGTTTCTAAATTGGCTTAAGTGAAAAGGCCCATATTCAATGCCTAATGACTTTGGGTGACTACCACTGCAATATCGCAGCATACAATAGAGGCGTATCAACAACGCTCGCTCCAACGCATGTGGAAAAGGATAGGGATAAAGGAGAGTTGTATTTGCTCCCGTGACTTTGTGAATAATTCCTCTATTATTTCCCCCTTGATTATCATTGGATAATCGGTGCCGAGACTCCCCCCTCCCCTGCCCCTCTCCCTTTTTTTTCTCTAGCTCAATTTATCATTGATTTATTGACTTATTAAACAACTGTAGCCCCGTAGTGGGGGAGGCAAGTCGCTTCCCGTACGTATTTTTGCTTTTCCTAATATGTCCAAAGGTCAGGTGGGAGCCCCAACTACACGGTCTGCAAAAAGCCAGGCAAGCGCATTAGCTTTCTCAGCAATATCTGCAACAGCTGTAGCAAAACTTGATCGCTTTGCTCGAACCTCTTTGTCACCGACCAAGGCGGCTCAATTGCAGATTGCGCAAGCAGGAGCACCATCGGACCGGAGAAGTAGGGGCGCGACGACGATTAAATCAACAGTTGCACCCCTTACAAAAACTGCAAATACTAAAGGGGTTGGGGGAGGAAAAGATTACACGGAAAACGCAGTAAGGAACACAGCAGTAAAACCAGCCAGTTTATCCAAAAAAATCATGGAGGGGGGTACAACAGGATGCGAAGGGGAACCCACCTTGAGAGATCTCCTGCAGGCTATTAATTCCTGCAGGGATTCAATAATAGGCCTAGAGACTCAATTGAAAGGCATCAAAGAGGACCTATGTTCAATGGGGGATAAGTTGAGCAAGACCATGGAAAGAACATCTATACTAGAGGAAAGACTAAGTACATTCGAGGATGATTTATTCCCGCTTAAACAGGAAATCGCAGGGCTAAAGAAACAAATGGACATGCAGGGGGTCAAGATCGACGACCTAGAGAATAGAAGCCGTAGAAATAATGTTAGAATTATTGGCATACCGGAGCGGAGCGAGGGAGCTAACCCCATTGCCTTTCTCGAGGACTGGTTTAGAGAGACTTTTGGTGCCACATCTTTTTCACCTTTTTTTGGCATTGAACGTGCCCACCGGGTTCCCTTTAAACCACGTTTACCAAGTGAGCGCCCTAGACCACTCCTTATCAAAGTATTTAACTATAACGACAAAGTCACCCTACTGCGGAAGGCTAGAGAAAAAAGGGAGATCTTATATAGCGGGGTTAAAGTCTCGCTGTATCAGGATTTCTCCCCCGATCTGCAGAGGCGCAGAGCTGAATTTATTTCAATTAAGCGAACTCTTCAAAAACACGGACTTCCTTATGCCTTGCTTTATCCAATGCCCTGTACACACGATTGGTCCATCCGATGAAAACAATCTGATGGATTTTTCCATCAGTTATCCGATGAAGCTGACTGATGATCAGTCGTGCCTACACACCATCAGTTAAAAAAACGATTGTGTCAAAACGCAGTGACGTAAAACACAACGACATGCTGAAAAAAATGAAGGCCAAGCAGGCGTCGACTTGATTCTCAGCATGCGTGGATTTTTAACCGATGGACGTGCCCCTACAGACGATCGTTTTTTTCTATAGGTTTTTTATCCATCAGATAATTTTAAAACAAGTTCCTAATTTTTTAACTAATGGATAAATAACCGATGGGGCCCACACACGATCGGTTTAGTCTGATGAAAAGGGTCCATCACACCGTTTTCATCAGAAAAAACGATCGTGTGTACGCGGCATTAGTTTAACCTGCCTGGCGGTCTTCCCGTGTCTGACACGGGGTTAGATTTTCCTGCTGCGAGCGGTAACCCCGTGTCAGCCACGGGCTTGCCTCGCTAGATCCACAGGCACAAGTTACTTACCTTGTCCCTGGATCCAGCGATGCCACCGCGCTGTGTGAGCGAGCGGGACCTCGCTCGATTCACACAGTGCCTCCGTGTGACGCCGATCTCCGTTCCCTGCGACGTTACGACGCACGGGGACGGAGAACGGCGCCAAATTCAAAAAAGTAAACAAACACATTACATACAGTATACTGTAATCTTATAGATTACAGTACTGTATGTAAAAAAAACACACCCCCCTGTCCCTAGTGGTCTGCCCAGTGTCATGCATGTCATTTTATATAATAAAAACGTTTCTTTCTCCCTGCAAACTGTAGATTGTCCATAGCAACCAAAAGTGTCCCTTTATGTCAAAAATAGTTTTAGATCAGCTAAAAAACAGCGATAATAAATTATAATCACTTGCAGAATTGTGCGATAGCGATTTGTGGGGAAATTCGTCATAAAAAAAAAAAAATAATGACAGCAACAATTCTGCAACTGAGCAAATTTCAGTGATTTTGATTTGATTACATTATTGAATAATTTTTATTATAATTATATTATTATTTGTTATAATTATTTATAATTATTTATTATATTATAATTTATAATTTTGTTTTTAAAAAAATGTCATACCCGGGATGCCTATTAGAAGCTTGTTTGGTCAGATTTAAGTGAGTTATTTCTAAAAATTACAGACCTACAATATAAAACGCCAAATTTCCTTGCAAATAATGGTACCGCTTTTAGCATGTTTTTTCTGACAGAATCATACCGCCAGGGAGGTTAAGGGTGTGCACGCTTATGCAACCATATTATTATTTTTTATTATTATTATTACTTCCCTCTATCTAAAAGATTTCAGTTTGTTGTTCAATTAAGATGTACACATTTAGGTCACATTACAAGTGGAAACAGTTCTGAAATAATTTATCTTTGTCTCATTTCTTTTACATCAGAGAAACCTGACATTTTAACAAGAGTGTGTAGACTTTGTGTATCCACTGTATATGTGCAGCTTACAGGACTTTAAAGCGGAGGTCCACACTAAAAAAAATAACATAAAAAGGCTCCAAAATAAAAAATGTATACTTACCAGAAATGGCGGTTGCTAGGAAGATCTTCTTAATCTGCCACTTCCTATTCCACGGTAGTCTTCCTCCTTGTGACACACACAGGTCCCAGAAGACAGCCGCACATTCACAAAGCGTTGCGCGACTCGCGCATGTGTAGTAGGAAACGGGCAGTGAAGCGGCAAAGGCTCCACTGCCTGTTTCCCTTAGTGAAGATGGTGGCACCGGGACACGATCCGAAGGACGGATCAGCCTCGGGGGGCCGACATCGCGGGCGCCCAGGACAGGTAAGTGTCCTTATTAAAAAAAAAAATTGCGGCTGGAACATCGATTGAAGACGTTTTTCCTGCATACATTTTTTTCCCTTTATTTTAACCTGGTTAACCTGCCATTTACACAATTCTTAAATAAAAAATAAATGCAGCCACCACATCTAAGGAGTCCGCTTTGTGATAAAAGTGGTGTCCGCGGTGAATTCGCTGCTAAATCACTTTTATTGGCGACAGGAGAGGTGCCCACACAAGCCTTTTTGTCCCCAGATCTCACATTAAAGAGGTCCTATCATGCTTTTTTTCTAATACAGAGGATGTTTACATCCCTTGTAATAGGAAGAAAAGTGATGTAAAAAGAAAAAATAAGAAGTAAAATAAATAAGAAAAAAAAAAATTAAAGCCCTCCGAGCTCGCACGCAGAAGCCAGCCCATCCATAAGTCACGCCCACATATCAAAACAGTGTTCAGGCCACACATGTGAGGTATCACCGTGATCGTTAGAGTGAGAGCAATAATTCTAGCACAGGACCTTCTCTGTAACTCAAAACTGGTAACCTGTAGACATTTTTAAATGTCGCCTATTTAGATTTTTAAGTACCAAAGTTTGTCGCCATTCCACGAGCGGGCACAATTTTGAAGCGTGACACGTTGGGTATCAATTTACTCGGCGTAACATCATCTTTCACAAAATAGAAAACAATTGGGCTAACTTTACTGTGTTGTTATTTTTCAATTCAAAAAAGTGTATTTTTTAACAAAAAATTGCATTTGTATTACCGCTGAGCAAATACGGTGTGACATAAAGTATTGCAACAACCTTTTTATTCTCTATGGTGTTTGAATTTTATATATATAATGTTTGGGGGTTCTAAGTAATTTCCTAGCAAAAAAATAAAAATATTCTAACTTGTAAACAACAGTTGTCAAAATTTGGCCTGGTCCTTAGTGGATAATTGTTTTACCTGGAAGTGTCACATTTTCTTTTACTATTTGCTCAGTGAAATCACACATTTTTTTTTTTTTTTTTTACTACAATCTAAAATTTAGATGTGTATAGATTCTGT
Organism: Rana temporaria; assembly: GCF_905171775.1. Taxonomy (NCBI): domain Eukaryota; kingdom Metazoa; phylum Chordata; class Amphibia; order Anura; family Ranidae; genus Rana; species Rana temporaria. The sequence goes on from NC_053491.1 coordinate 354,755,125, forward strand.
GAAAATCTGTAAACAGCACAGACCAATTTTTTTTACAATACACACAATTTCATCTCAGCAGCCATCTAGCAAGGATGCTAACTGTTTTATTCGCTTACAGCCAACAGAACAAAAGAAATCTGTGCATGATCATTATAATATGCCACAGCAAACATAGACTGTGAACATTATGGTAAAGTAAGCTTAGCAATAAAAATCCTTAGCAGCCTATTTATAATCATGAATATTGTTACTGCACAATTTATTTTTATTGGGAGCATAGATTCTTCCTCGAATACCACTTTAAAGACTTACCCTCATGCATAATTGGCAACGTGTATTTAAGTGGCTGCACAGTGCTCAAATAAAAAAAAAAGAAAAGCTCCCTCGCCTGAACAGCGACTGTGAAATCTGATCTAATGGCAAGACTCAGAAATATGGTTTCATCAGATTTAGCAGTGCTGGAACTCTTCCCTTATGGTTGCCCCTCAGATAATCCTTTGGTTTAATGGGAAATTGTAGGGATTTTGTACATAATTTCTTTATTTATTATGGTCAGGACTAGATTTTTATTTAAGTTATCAAATACATTTCAAATATTGAAAATTGAAGATAAATAATATATATATATAGATAGAGAGATATCTATCTATATATATATATATATATATATATATATATATATATATATATATATATATATATATATATATATATATATATATATATATATATATATCTATATATCTTTATATATATACTGTATATTTTTTACAAAATAGGGAAATAATTAGGGTTGTCCCGATACCACTTTTTTAAGATCGAGTACAAGTACCGATACCCACAGTGGCACATGTGGCAGTAGTTTTATTTTTTACAATTTGTTTTATTTATAATGCTTTCTTTTTTTAAGGGGGTTGGGGGGGGGGGGGGACCATGTGAGTGTGTTTTTTTCTTTTATTTTTTATTATTTTCTACAATAATTTTTTTATTCTTTTTTTTTTTTATCAACCCTGTTGGGGGGCTTTGGTGAGATATCAGGGGTCTTAACAGACCTCGGACATCTCCCCTTTGAGACAGAGAAAGGGACTAGGGACACATGTTCCCCAGTCCCTTTCTCAGCAGCATCAGCTGCACTGAAAATGAATGGAGAGAAGACAGCCGCTTCTCTTCATTCATAAACTGAAATATTGCAATCACAGTTTACGATGTTTCAGTTATGTGAATGGACAGAGTCAGTAATCATTGACTCTGTCCATTTGGAACAGTAAGGAGCCGGATTTACCGGCTCCTACCGCCACTCTCCATCCTGACAGTTCCAGGGGGTGGAGAAGGAGCACGGAGGGAGAGAGAAACACGGAGGGGGACACGGAGGGAGACGGAAACACAGAGGGGGAATCGGAGGGAGAGAGAAACACGGAGGGGGACACGGAGGGAGAGAGAAACACGGAGGGGGACACGGAGGGAGACGGAAACACGGAGGGGGACACGGAAACACGGAGGGGGACACGGAAACATGGAGGGGGACATGGTGGGAGATGGAAACATGGAGGGGGACACTGAGGGAGAGAGCAGCACCGAGGGGGACACATGGATGGGAATGGCAGCACGGATGGAGATGGCAGCACAGAGGGGGACATGGAGGGAGGGAGACTGCAGCAAAACGGAGGGGGGCTGGAGGAGGACACGGGACAGTCAGCGGTGATCGTGTGTGGGAGGTTACAAGCACCGATCACCGCTAATTTTAAAGCAGCTGAAAGCCGCGCGGGGGGGGGGGGGGAGAAGCGGAGAAATCTATACAGCGGTGATCGGTGCTTGTAACTTCCCCATGCACTGATCACCGCTGACTGTACAAGTATCGGGTGACGCATCAGGAGCATTTGCCCGAGTACAAGTACTTGGGCAAATGCTTGGTATCGGTACCGATACCGATACTTGTATCGGTATTGGGACAACCCTAGAAATAATAGAATAGAATATCTGGTGTATTGCATGGTGTTCACACTCAGTCATTATGAGATTTTTTTTCTGTATTCTGCAAAAAACCTGATTGATCTTGCTGCACTCTATCTCCACCTTCATAGACACATAGAGGTGGCTTGGGAGCGACCACTCACGAGTGCACCCAAAGCAGGCAGCTTGCTGTGGGGGGCATTTAGCAGGGACGAGGTGCAAAACCATTGCACAGAGCAGGTAAGTATGACATGTTATTTAAAAAAAAAAAAAAAAAAAAACGGAACTTTTACAAACATTTTAATTTCTATAATATTTAGTAGTTTACCATACTTTCTACAATATCTGTGTTCTACTGTATACATTATCAAAAATTCTAATGTTTATCTCTACCCAAAACCCAAAGATTACGAGACACATTCTGTGCTGCTTGCTTTTTCATTTCAGAAAGAAAAAAAAAATAATTATAATAAAAAATAAAATATAATTAATAACAAAACAGACGCAGTTAGCTACAAAGGCCTCAAAATGTATTTTTACCGAAATATATGAGAGATTCACACAAGTAAATTTTAAATGGTATAGTAAAACCAATCAAAATACAAGATTAATAGATAAATACATTTAGACTAATGAAAGATTACTGCCAATTGGTTGCTGTGGGCTGTTGCACTGCATTGCCTTTTGCATCTTAGCGGGATCGTCCATATGTTTGCAATTACTGGTGTCCCAGTTTATTGTGGAATGCCGTGTGCAAGAAACCAGCACATCCATGTAATAGAAGATTTGAACAGGCTCATTTCCTGCCCACCACTAGGCAAAGTCATGGGATTTGCAGAGGAGACCAGGAAATGTGTGCAATTTTGGTTCTTAATAATACACAATAAGTGGATTGTTATTTTCCCATATAGAGATAAGGGCAAGATAAAGGCAAAGTTCTGCCTTACATTATAACTTCTAAGCCTTTTCCCAGAATTACTGTTTCAGCATGTTAAAGAGTAACTCCAGCTCTGAACAAGGTTATTGTAATAAATACGGAATTCCTGCACAACACTTTCTTAACCGCTTCAGCCCTGGACCATTTTGCTGGTCAAAGACCAGGCCACTTTTTGCGATTCGGCACTGCGTCGCTTTAACTGAAAGTTGCGCGGTCGTGCGACGTGGCTCCCAAACAAAATTGACGTCCCTTTTTCCCACAAATAGAGCTTTCTTTTGGTGGTATTTGATCACCTCTGCGCTTTTTATTTTTTGCGCTATAGACAAAAAAAGAGCGACAATTTGGAAAAAAATGCAATATATTTTACTTCCCCAAAAAATATATAAAAAAACATTTTTTCCCTCAGTTTAGGCCGATGCGTATTCTTTTACATATTTTTGGTAAAAAAAATAATAATCGCAATATGCGTTTGCGCAAAAGTTATAGCATCTCCAAATAGGGGGTAGTTTTATGGCATTTTTATTAATATTTTTTTTTACTCATAATGGTGGCGATCAGCGATTTTTATTGTGACTGCGACTTTATGGCGGGCAGATCGGACACTTTTGACACATTTTTGGAAACATTGTCATTTTTACAGTGATCGGTGCAATAAAAATGCACTGAATACTGTAAAAATGCCACTGGTAGTGAAGGTGTTAACCACTAGGTGGTGCTGCAGGGGTTAAGTCAGTACTAGGGAGTGATTCTTACTGTTAGGGGGCGTGGCTACACATGACACGTCACTAATGACCGTTCCCGATCACGGGGAACAGCCATCAGTGACAGTGGAGACTAAATTTGCAATGCAACGCAGTAAAGTCGGACAAGACCCTTTTTTTTTATCGCATCGCATTCGTAGAGGAATTGCAACGCGTTATGTGAAAGACCGTCATTGAAAACAATGACTTTAGAAATGACATGTGAATTCAAAGTGTTTTTGACGCATCACATTCTTTAGACGCGGTTCACACTGGGGTGACACGACAGGCGGCTCAGCCGCCTGACGTGTCGCGTCCCATTCAACACAATGGAACCGTTCTAATAGGAGCGACGCAAGTCGCTTTGACTTAGAAAAAGGTTCCTGCGGCTCGGGGCGACCTGCATTGTCTTCTATACAGAAGTCGTTTTGCAAATCGCCTCTGAAGTCGTCCTCAGGACGACTTGCAGAGTCGCCCCCAAAGTCGTGCCGCTGCTGTGTGAACCGACTCTTATGAACTCGCACAAGTGTGAACCGGGCCAAAATGTTCGAATTTTCATCCCTTTCAATTTAGGTGATCAAGACATTTAAAGAAGGGGAACCCCCTCCCCAGAAAAGATACAGACCCCCAAAATAACCTAAAAGGGTTTCTAACCTTCCAACCACTCTATCCAAAAAAAAAAGAAAAAAAAAAAGGTTGGCCTGGATTCACGTAGCACTTACGCATCGTACCTCAAGATACGCCGCGTAAGTGTAACCATGCGCCTTCGTATCTGTGTGCTGTGCCCATAGAACTAGATACACCTGAAAATAGGCTTCTTACGACCGACGTAACTTGCCTACGCCGGCGTATCTTGGGCGCATATTTACGATGGAGGCATATGGGAAATTCGATTCCCATATGCAAATGAGTGAGATACGCCGATTCACGAACGTACTTGTGCCCGGCGCATTAATATACGCTGTTTACGTAAGTCGTACGTCTGGCGTAATGTTAAGCCTCATAAAGCATGGGTAAGTCATGTTAAGGTATGGACCAGGGAACAGCCGTTGTATTTTATGTCGTTTACGTAATAGTACATGAATAGGGCTGGGCGTAGGTTACGTCACGTCGTAGCCAGTGATTCGACGTACCTTATGGAGTATTAACAACGTGATTCTGACGCATGCGTACTGGGATGAGTCCATGGGACAGCGCATGCGCCGTTCGTTTGGCCCATCATTTGCATAGGGTCACGCTTCATTTAAATGGATCACGCCCACCTTCCACCTACTTTGAATTAGGCGGGCTTGCGCTGAGGAATTTACGTTACGCCGGCGCAACGTTGGGAGCGAGTGCTTTGTGAATACTGTGCTCGCCGATCTGCTATACGTCGGCGTAGCGTATATTCGACGGCATATCTATTCGCCGATCTACCTGAATCCAGCCTGTTGGCTTTAGACACTTTAAATTGTGCAACTGTGTTTCTCTAACCCTTTCCCTCCTTCTCTAGGGTGACACAGTTATCTTATAATTGTCACGGAGCATCAATTCTTCCATTTTGGTCAAGCTTTAAGTCAATTTGCAATGCAATTCATGCATGCAACATTCAGTCTGCACTGCCCTATTGATTTATATTGATTTCTGGCTTCTTATCCCTATTGGGAACAGTGGCAAGCTATGGCTGTTAAAGCGGAACTAAACCCATTGATTTAACCGTTTTAAAAAAAATGTTACATTCCCGGCATGGCAGGAATGCTAACTGTCACATTGGTTGTGCCACTGGTTGTGCAAACTGTCAAACCATCCAATGGCTGGTGTCCTAATTGATTACATGTGTAGCATCATGGCAGTTGACGATTAAACAGAGACCAAGATGGCAGCTTCCTTGGCTGAAAACGATAGGAGGGTTTAGTTCCGCTTTAAGGTACTGTGTTCTGTTCCTGCGCATCTATTCTCACTCTTCTTGCTACAAAAAAAGGTGTTCCTACTCTTTTTGCATTCTCCACAACCTAAAATAAGCTAATAACCTCTGCCTCTGAAGCTTCAAAACAACCTTCATTGAACTCAATAGCTGCAGGTATTGGGGAGCAAATAATCCTTCGCCCCTTTTTGCAGAGATTTGGAAGGACAGGAAGTGATGAGATATCAAGGAACAGCAGTAGAGTGGGGAGAGATTGGTCCTTGGGGTCAAAACGGTGAAACGTGTCCCACAGAAAATTGAGAAAGAATACTCATGAAACGAGTTGTCATTTTATCAACAAATTGTGACTACTAAAATATGTATTTTTATACTTCTTAAAGCGGAACTACACTTCATCTGAGCACCACAAACCAAAAACAATATGTACCGGTAATTCATTTTTAATATTTAAAACAAACTCCCCCATTCATTCACATCTCCATGCTATGTTTGCTGAGAAATCACCTCCCTAGCATTTCTGCCCGTGGCCGTCTTGAGTAAGAGCAGATGTTCCATGTAGCAGTTACTTCCAGGAATCCATCTGCCCTTAGCTTAGGCATGCAGGCAGAGGGGTGTGCTTAGCTCAGCAAACCCCTCCCCCTCCTGAAGACGCCTAGGCATGAAAACCAGGAAACAACTGAAGAAAATGTAAAAAAAAAAAACAGAAAGTTGAAAACAAATAAATAATATACTTTCCTTTCTATTTACAAATACTAGCAGCATAAACAGTCAATGTTGAATGAGATGAGTGAAGTTCCGCTTTAACTATGTTAATGTCGCCTCTAGTACAGTGCCTTTAACCAACTGAGGATCAGGCCTTTTACTGACACTCTTTGTTAGTAAAAAATCTGTATTTTTGCTGGAAAATGGGTTAAAGCAGATGTCCGCTAAAAAAAAAATATTAAAAGCCAGCAGCTACAAATACTGCAGCTGCTGACTTTTAATATTAGGACACTTACCTGTCCTGGAGTCCAGCGCCGTCCGCAGCAGAGGACGAGCGTTTGCTCGTCACTCTGCTGGGCCCCCCCCCCCCCCGCCATCCTCGGTGAGGGAACCAGGAAGTGAAGCTCTCTGGCTTCACTGCCCAGTTCCCTATGGTGCATGCGCGAGTCGCGCTACGCCTCCTGATTGGCTCCCGCTGTGTACAGGGAGCCGAGTGTTCCCAGAACACAACGTGGGGGGGCGGGGGGGGTTGGGTGACGTCATGCCCGCAGTCTGCCCGAGACTGTGTGGCCGGAAGTGGGTGCAAATACCTGTCTGCACCCCCCACCCCCCTGAAAGGTGTCAAATGTGGCACCGGAGAGGGGGGAGGGTTGCGATCAGCGATCAGCGGGAGTTCCACTTTAGGGTGGAGCTCTGCTTTAATACTGCCGGCCATACGCCTCTGCAGAGGCGCATGGCTGGCAGTATTACTGCGGTGTCCCATTGTTTTTAACGGGAAGAAGCGGTGAAGGAGCGGTATACACAACGCTCCTCTCACCGCTCCAAAGATGCTGCTTGCAGGAGATTTTTTTTCCTCCTGGCAAGCATCGCCTCAGTGTGAAAGCCCTCGGGCTTTCACATTGAGAATGCTGGGGCAGGATTATTTCAGACGTTATTTATGCGCTATTTTTAGCGCTAAAACCCCCGAAATACGCCTCAATTTGAAAGGGGCCTTAGGGTTTAGCACTTCTGTCTTGAAGCACTGAAGTCCTCAGCTCAAATCCCAGCCACGGCGCTATCTGCATGGAGTTTGCATGTTCTCCCTGGGTTTGCAAGGGTTTCCTCCGGGTACTCCAGTTTTCTTCCATACTCCAAAGACATGCTGGTAAGTTAAATTGTCTCCTGGCTAAATTGGCCCTGGTGTATGTATGCAAAACAAGAAACTTGTAATCCCCTTGTGAGCAGGGACTGATGCATAAATTGTTGTCACTTTATAAATGCCTGTAATAAATAATATGAAAAGATAGACAGTATGGCTTTGTAATTTACAAAAGATAATACAAATGTCCTCTATACGTGTCTCATGTATCCAATGTTACACATGACACTTGATTGGTGCAGGAGTGTCACTATCTTACATTTGTATCCAGGGAATGACTCGTTTATGAGGAAGTGAGATTGACCCGAGGCTTTAGATGAATTTGAAGCATTTCATTACTTTTTGCGAGATGCACGAGAACACGGAGTCAGAGCTCAGGAACAAGCATTCATCTTGAACCAATTAGCATTCCGCTGTCAAAGGATTTTTCAAATCCTCCATCAAAACACCAACAAAACGCCCTGTTTATGTTTGTCCATGGAGCGCCACAATTCTAATTTTTTTAAAGCTGTTTACCGCAACGCTGAGTTGCGGCTTGTATTTATTATACTGTTGGAGCACGGCAATATACATTAGTGCTTACATTATCCAGACCGTGAACTAAACAGGAGCCTTTACATTTTTGTAGGCTTCAGTCAAACATGAAACTGTGGCAACCAAGCGGACTCAGGGAACACATCCTGCTTGCTGAATTGCCATAAATTACATCCTGGCATTGATTTCATGCACTTGGCCTTCCCACTACTTTAAAGCAGAACTCCAGTTTATTAATGCATTGACACTCAGTGCAGTAATGCTTGGAGTCCAGGCTGCGAGTGATGATGCAATTCCAGGTAGCAGTATGGTGACCAGACATCCCCAGTTTCAGGGGACAGTCCCTAGATTGAGGACACTGTCCCCAAGTCTGTCCCCGGTTTTGTCCCCGGATTGGATTTGAACAGGGGCTGGGGCAATTTCAAAGACAGTGGGCCAGATTCAGATAGGTCAGCGGATCTTTTAGAGCGGATTTAGATCTGTTTTACGTTACGCCGCCACAAGTTTTTGAGGCAAGTGCTTTATTCAGAAAGCACTTGCCTCTAAAGTTGCGGCGGCGTATTGTAAATCCCCCGGCGGAATTCAAATTCCGCGGCTAGGGGGCGTGTAAAATTTAAATCAGGCGCGTCCCCGCGCCGAACGAACTGCGCATGTGCCGTCCGCTAAATTTCCCAGCGTGCATTGCTCCAAATGACGTCGCTAGGACGTCATTGGTTTCGACGTGAACATAAATTACATCCATCCGTATTCGCGAACGACTTACGCAAACGACGTAAAAAATTCAAAATTTGACCCGGGAACGACGGCCATACTTAACATAGGATACGCCGCATATAGCAGGGGTAACTATACCCTCCTATTGTTTTCAGCCAAGCAAGCTGCCATCTTAACCTCTGTTTAATCTTCAACTGCCATGATGATGCACATGTGATCAGTTATGACACCAGCCATTGGATAGTTTGACAGTTTGGTTGAGAACACAACCAATGTGACAAATAAGAGGTAGAGAGCGCAAAGGCCTTTACCCTAACTGCACTAATTATAACTAAATATTGGCTCCTGTAACCTGATGGAAAAAAAACGAATGTCTGTTTGTGGTACTATATGAGAAACATGTTTTGTTTCTCTAGTTTGAAGTGGCAGCTCCATTCATTTTCAAGTAAAAAGTTATTTATTTCTGCTTTATCCAAAAGTCTCGGCATTCAACGTGTTTATCGTCAGTCACACCACAGAAAGAACCCTGTGTACTAAGAAGAATGAGATGGTCTGATAAGATGCTTAGAGTGCAAGTATGAAACACTCTGTTCAGTAAAACTATGGGATGGAGCTGCAACTGAACTGCTAAGAGAAAGAAACAAATGATGCATCAGTGTTGGATACACTATATCAGTGATGGCGAACCTTGGCACCCCAGATGTTTTGGAACTACATTTCCCATGATTCTCCACTATATTGTAGAGTGCAAGAGCATCATGGGAAATGTAGTTCCAAAACATCTGGGGTGCCAAGGTTCGCCATCACTGCACTATATGGTCAAAAGTATTGGGCCACTTGCTTTTACATAAATGAGCTTTAACCACTTCCATACTAGGCACTTACGCACCTTCCCGCCCAAGCCAATTTTCAGCTTTCAGCACTGTCGCAATTTGAATGGCAATTGCGCGGTCATGCTACACTGTACCCAAACAAAATTGGCGTCCTTTTTTCCCCACAAATAGAGCTTTCTTTTGGTGGTATTTGATCACCTCTGCGATTTTTTTTTTTTTTTTGCGCAACAACTAAAAAAAAGACTGAAAATTTTGAAAAAAAATCCTTTTTTTCCCTGTTAATTTTTTTGTAAATAAGTATGTTTTCTCTTTCAATTACGGGCACTGACGGGCACCGATGAGGTAGTACCGATGGGCACCGATGAGGTGGCACTGATTGGCGGCACTGGTATGCGGCACTGATGAGCACTCATAGGGGGCACTGATGGACACTCATGGGCGGCACTGAAGGGCACTCATAGGCGGCACTGATGGGCACTCATGGGCGGCACTGATGGGCACTCATAGGCGGCTCTGGGCACTCATAGGCGGCACAGATGGGCACTCATGGGTGGCACTTATGGGTGGCACAGATGGGCACTGATAGGTAGGCACTGGGCATGGATGGGCACTGTGGGGTGGCACTGATGGATACTCTGGGGTGGCACTGATGGACACTGTGGGGTGGCACTGATGCATCCATGTTGCCAGTCAGTGCCCATTTGTGGGCACTGATTGGCATCTTTTTTTTTTTACTGCCTTTTTTTTTTATTGCCCCCCTTTTTTTTGCCCTTCCCTGGTGGTCCAGTGGGGGCTTCCCTGGTGGTCCAGTGTGGCGATCCGAGGAGGGGCTGCGCTGATAAACAATCAGCGCAAACCCCCCCTGTCAGGAGAGCTGCCGATCGGCTCTCCTCTACTCGCGTCTGTCAGACGCGAGTGAGGAAGAGCCATCACAGCGCGGCGATCGGTGATGCGGGGTGTCAGTCTGACACACTGCATCTCCGATCTCGGTAAAGAGCCTCCGCCGGAGGCTCTTTACCACGTGATCAGCCGTGTCCAATCACGGCTGATCAGCCGTGATTGGACACAGCTGATCACGTGGTAAAGAGCCTCCGCCGGAGGCCCTTTACCGAGATCGGAGATGCAGGGTGTCAGACTGACACCCTGCATCACCGATCGCTGCGCGCCCTCACGGGCGTGCGCGGCATGAAATCCTGCAGGACGTCCATAGACGTCCAGTCAGGATTGTGTAACCACTTTCGGACGTAAATTTCCCATTGACCGGGCGGGAAGTGGTTAAAGTGACACTAAATTTTTTTTTAATAACAAACATGTCATACTTACCTCCACTGTGCAGTTCGTTTTGCAGCTCTGGGGTTCTGGGGTCCCGCGGCAGCTCTCGCGGATACTGCCGCAAAGATTAACCCCCTCTGGAAAGCTCTCTCCCAAAGGGGTTACCTTGCAGGCGCGCTCCCGTGTCATACACTCGGCGTCCATAGCTGCCGAGTGTATGACTCGGCCCTGCCCCCCAGCGCTCACATCATTGGATTTGATTGACAGCAGCGGGAGCCAATGGCTGCGCTGCTATGGCTGCGTTGCCCAAAATGTCTTGGTATGCTGATGCCTTGGTATGATAGTGTATGTCAGCATACCTGTTTTTGTTTCTGTATTTACTACTTTCCTTTAGTTATTTCACTGACAGATTTTGGTATGATTTCTCTTGGGACTTATGGCCTCTTGGTTTCGCTGATTTAGATCCTTTAGTATATGCAAAGCTGTGTACATGCAGGCAGCAATCTTATACATTGGTCTTGTCTCTTTCCTGTCATTTGTATATGCCAAATATGTGTTGATTTATTGTATTCTTGATAAGACCGTAAGATTTTCTGAGATGACTTGATTTGTTGTATCTGAGAAGCTTTGCCATCAAAAAAAAAAAAAAAAAAAAGAGAAATGACAACGTCATAGCAGCATATATACACAGATCAGGTATGTGAAAAAGCCATTGATCCTTAATGGTATGTTCAGTAACCAGGGACTATTATCTTATTTCAGATCTATTTAACTTCATACCTATTTTGGAAAATGCTGCCACTCAGTCTCTGGGGCCCCTAGGCACAGGCCTGGTGTGCCTAATGATAAATACAATCTTAATCTTGCCCTTATTTTTCGGATGTAATGATATCAGAGAAATGTTTTTGCTTTCTATTCATCCTCCCTAGCTAGTATATGAATGATGATTTATGCTGCTGCACTGTATTTTACATTCATATTTTCCTCTTCTGCAGTTGGTAATGTGTTAGTCTTTATGTCCTTGTACTGAGGGTTTCATAGCTTTTATCAGTCTCCCCGGAATTCATAGTGTCATGGGAGATTAATGTCAGTCAGTGCATCTGCAGAGATCACAATTTCCCTTCTAGAGGAAAAAAATAGGTATCTACAGTTCTGCTCAATCAGCATAAAGCTGATTTACTGCTCTGCACTATTGCTGTGCTATCACTGCTGAGAAGAAGAATGGCGTTCCACTAGGAAAAGATACAGCAGCATACCTAGTCTTCTGTCTAATCCCTTGTCCTTGTGCCAGAGATATTTGAGGAAGGAGAGCACTATACTGAATTGGGTGTGTGTGAAAACGTTAAATTTTATCTAATAATTGCAGGTACATCAAAACTGGGCAGCTTGTGCCCATCAATGCACCCCCTCTTCCCAGTCAGAAATAAATCTTAGCCTGCAAACTTAATGCCAGGCTAGCAGTGTATGCCTTCTAAAGCAGTGGTCTCCAAACTGAGGCCAGGCTGCCAGATGTGGCCCTTTGCTTGCTTTTATCCTGCCCTTGGTGCACTATTTCATCCACTGATACCAACAATGGGGCACAATTCTTCCCAATGACTCCTATGATGGGACACCATTTATCTCAATTACACCAACAATGGTGCACTATTACTCCCACTGAAGCAAACGACAAAGCATTATTTTTTCTCCCTGAAGTCGGGACCCTTTCTACTCCCAATAGCCACAGTCTGGCCCCCAGGCAAATCTAGATCTCTGGAGATGGACTTGTAACCTTGAGATTGTTGATATTTTTCCACAATTTTGGTTCTCAAGTCCTCAGACAGTTCTCTTCTCCTCTTTCTGTTGTCCATGCTTAGTGAGGCACACACAGACACACAATGCAAAGACACTAATGCCGGGTACACACGGGCAAACATGTACGATGAAACCGGTCCGTCGGACCGTTTTCACCGTACATGTCTGCCCGGGGACTTCTGTACGATGGCTGTACTAACAATCGTACAGAAGTCCGCGCGTAAACAATACGCGGGGCGTGTCCGCGCCGTCGCCGCGACGATGACGCGGCGACGTGGGCGGGCCTGCCTTTTAAATGCTTCCACGCATGCGTCTAAGTCATTCGACGCATGCGAGGGATGGCGGGCGCTCGGACATGTACGGTAGGTCTGTACTGACGACCGTACATGTCCGAGCGGGCAGGATTCCAGCGGACGGTTTTAAAACAAGTCCAGGAATATTTGCCCGCTGGGAAAAGGCCCGGCGGGCAAATGTTTGCTGGAATTCTGCCCGCTCGCGCCTACACACGACCGAACATGTATGCTGAAACTGGTCTGCGAACCAGTTTCAGCATACATGTTTGGTCGTGTGTACGGGACATTAGGGCTCTTTCACACGGGCGGCCCAGGTCCGCCTCCCAGTTTTTTAGGCGGACCTGAACGGGCGCTCCGTGCTCCTCTATGGAGCCGCGGATGTCAGCGGTGACATGCCCGCTGACATTCGACCCGCTCCGATCCGCCAAAGTGTGACGGAGGAAAAACCTACTTTTTCATTTATCTGGCGGATCGGATCGGGTGAACACGGACAGATGGTCCGTGTTCATCCGATCCCCCCCATAGGGGAGAGCGGAGAAAAGACAGGACAGTCCCTACACAGTGTGCGGGGACCGCCCTGTCATCTTCCGGCTCAGCGGGGATCAACGGAGCGATCATTTTTGGAGTTTTAAGTGACATTATGTCCAATTTGCTTTTTTTTCTTCCTTTTTTTGTTTTGTTTCAATGCACACAAAGGGAATAAGCATGTGTATATGTATTTTTTTTTTTTTTTTGGTGGGAGAATTTTCAGGCCAAAAAGGCACCTTCTAACGTCCGCTAAAAATGAAAAAAAAAAAAGTAAAAGTGCTCCAGCAGCAAAAGAGTTAAAGCTAGACTATAAAAACACTAAAGACAGCAGCGAAGGGCTACTTTTAGAAAACCAAATGTTGTCCAGGGCTTATACCCACAACTTATCTAAATATACTCTGAAAAATATAGCTAGGGTGAGACCTGAGCTTTTTATGACTTTAGATTTCATCTGTTCCAACATCTGAGGCTTCAAGTTCATATTTACTGGCCAGGTAACAAAGACAGTCATTTACGACAAAGCTGTGTTTGTGTTATTTATGGCAGAATAAAATGTTAAAAGGTGAAATAGATCTTGGGAAACTATTATTTGACTGCAGGTTTGAATGCCATATTTAAAAAAAAAACATGTTTTGGGATGAAACAGATGCAGAACATTTGGAGAGGTGCCGAGGCCTGTTGAACAGCAGATGTGAAATTTTTATCTGTTAAATTATCTTTTAGAAATTCCTTAGCAAAGTCAGATGTTTCACCCATGGGACAAGCCAAAATAAAAGCTTGTGCTTCAGTAAGGCCAATCAGAATACTTTACTGATTAGGGGTGCAACGGATCAAAAAACTCACGGTTCGGATCGTTCCTCGGATCAGAGTCACGGATCGGATCATTTTTCGGATCAGCAAAAAGTCCCCTGTCACCTTTTTTCTCTTGGTGTCAGGAAAAATTGTCAGAAATGATTCATGCCAATAGCAAAGGAATGATGCAGCAGACAGAAATTACACTTAGGCCTCGTACACACGTCCGAGAATCTCGTTTTCCCTGACGAGATTCTTGGCAAGAAACTCTTGACACCGGAGTGTACTGACTGCGCTCGTCACATTCGTCACATTCGATGCCGTTGCCGCCATCTTGCTTCACCCTACCTATGTCGTGGAAGCTTCCACGCATGTGTCAAAGTCATTTCGAGCCTGCGCGGGTTTCCACGGCAACAGGTAAGTATACACACGCTTGGGTTCCTCGTCGGGAAACAGTCCGACAAGGATCTTGACGATAAAAAAGAGAGCAGGTTCTCTTTTTTTCTCGTCGAGATTCTGGCCAGATTTCCTGACGAGAAACCTGAATGCCTTGTACACACGAATGGGAATCTCAGCAAGAATCAGTTTTCTTGCTGGTTTTTGCCTGAGAAAACTGGTCGTGTGTACGAGGCCTAAGTACTATGGATTGAAACAAGTACACACTATAGAGGGATGTGCTTTGTTGATATAACAAAAGTTTGTTTCAGCTTCAAATCAGTGATCTGCAAAAAGTAGGCAAACAGGGACCTTTGACTTTCTGGATCTGCACTAAGATACAAGTAAAATTTAGGCACCCCATGCATTAGGAATTGTATTTGATACTCATTGAGATACTCCTTCAGGTTTGAATACTAAAGGGATGCAGACGCCTTATTAGAACACAGAGGTATGGTCAGGTGGTTATAATAAACACTGACCCTATAACTTAGGCCTTGTACACACAATAGGTTAAACAGAGGACAACGGTCTGATGGACCGTTTTCATCGGTCAAAACCGATCGTGTGTGGGCCCCATAGGTTATTTAACCATCGGTTAAAGAAAGCCAACTTGTTTTAAATTTAACCGATGGATTCCTAACCGATAGGACAAAACCGATCGTTAGTAGGCACGACCATCGGTTAAAAATCCACGCATGCTCAGAATCAAGTCGACGCATGCTTGGAAGCATTGAACTTCGTTTTTTTCAGCACGTCGTTGTGTTTTACTTCACCGCGTTCTGACACGATCGTTTTTTTAACCGATGGTGTGTAGGCGCGACGGACCATCATTAAGCTTCTTCGGTTAACCGATGAAAACGGTCCATCGGTCTAATCTCATCGGATGGACCAATCATGTGTACAGGGCCGGCCTTTGGGGTATGCGAGCTGTGCGGCTGCACAGGGCAACAGGGGCACCGTGCGGCCAGAGGGGGGCGGGCCGCCCCGGGGTGCCACACACTGGGGGCCGTGACTTAAGTGGTGACAGCGCCGCCGCCAGTTCGTGACTTTAGGCAGCACCGCGGCAAATAAGAGCTGCAGAAAGACTCCAGGCACAGGCAGATACCGCGATACAAAGGGGTGGGGGGGGGGAACGGGGTGACATCGCTGCACCATCCATCCCCCTCCTTTCACGGCCGCGGCTAAGCTGTCCTGATTAGCGGTGTTCGGCACTTCTCACAGAACACCTGATGTCAAACAGGCACAGCCGAGTGAAGCCGCCTCCCCCTCCTCTCTGTTTATGTGTACAGAGGGGGAGGGGACCTTCTGTGCATGTGCTGCCGCACGCTGATCTGAGGTACTGAATGGGAGGAGTTTGCACTGAGGGGGTTTGTGTGATGTAAAGGGGTCCAGTGATGCAGGGTGCTGTGTGATGTAAAGGGGTCCAGAGGTGCAGGGTGCTGTAAAGGGGTCCAGAGGTGCAGGGTGCTGTGTAATTTAAAGGGGTTCAGAGGTGCAGGGGAATGTAAAGGGGTGCAAACTGTTAAAAATATTGCAAATATTTTTTTCCTCTTTGTGTATGTTTAGGTGTCCAGGGGGCGATGGGTGAAGATGGGGGGGGTGCCACAGGATTAGCTCGCACAGGGCGCCTGAACACCTAAGGCTGGCCCTGCGTGTGTATGCGGCATAAGGAGTTAGTCTGGAAAGGACATGGTGAAAAACAGCAATTTCTTCACATTTAACATTTAAACAGTCAGTTGAATTTACAAATACTGTATTTAAGCATATAAGCTATGTTTTGTGTTGAAAATAACTGTGAAATCTAAAACTCCGGTGGGTGTAACCAGATGTCCGCTTGCCCCCTTCTCACCTTATCATTACTGTGCAGGAGTGTGGGGTGTAGTAAGATGGCGGCGATGAAACGTGACTTCCGGAGCAATCTGTGATGGGGAGCCGAATGCGACGAGACAGCGGCCGGCGCCGAGTGGACCAAGATGGCCGCCGCTCTGGGAGCTAAGCTGAAGCCGCGAACTTTCCTATGGCCGATGCAGGACCGGGAGGCCCCCGGATCACGTTGTGTGACGACCCAAAGGTGTTGATCCGTACGGAACACGGATCAATGAGGATCCGTTGCACCCCTAGTACTGATGTATAAGAAAATCCCTGTGTAAAAATGCAAGGATGGGCATTACCAATAAACGCACGTTATGTGCACGTAAAAATTCTTCTAGCCTTTCTCGGGTTGTGTCATATGTGTATAAATACATTCGCATGTAAAACACTGACCAGAAATGTAGATTTTAATATTTTGTTTACTCATCTATACACAGTGGAACTTTACATGCCTGTGTATACAGGCCCATTAAACTGAATAGACTGCATTTAGATCTAGGGCCGAAACTAATAGTTGTCAACTATCTTCATAATCGATTAATCGGCCAGCCGATTAGTTTGCCTGCATATAGAATGCATTATTTGCTTGCATATCAGGAAATGCAGAGCAGCACACATACAGCTCAGTCCACCACCCATATGTGTCAGTAAGTGCCTGAGAACCTGTGAATGTGAAAGTGTGAAGAGCAATGCATCATGGGACGTAGTCCTGGGCAGGACGTCAGTGGTTCTAAAGGCAGAAGTTTTTTTTACCTTGCTATAGGGGGCACTCTATGCTATACTTAACAGCTTGCTATTGAAGGCAGGAGGAGCCAGAAGCGTTGGTGGGGGACCCCAGAAGAGGAGGATCTGGGCTGCTCTGTGCAAAACTGTTACCCAGAGCAGGTTTAGTATACGGAAGATTAGCATCTAAACCAGAGAAGGTGGAGGGTGATAGACTGGAGGTAATAGAAGGCATTAAAATTACTGTAGTTAGTTATTTAGATTTACCACTGCATACGGATATTTAAAATAAAATGCCTCTTTTTTTTTTTTACTTTACATGTTAACTAAATTGTACACCACACATAAATGAAAAAAACAACAACAACAACAACGCCTGAATGCCTAGTTTTTATGTGTCCACGTGCAAGAAGCCTTAGTGCACAAAATCCTCTTGCAACGCAGCAGTGCAGAGGTGGTGACCAGTCTTCAGGGACCACCAACTTCTTAAAGAGGAACTGCAGTCTGCTAATATAATTTGTAATAAAAACATCTTTGCCATTATTGGTCCAACTGACTTTTTCCATCGGAAATTCCGGCCGTGTGTGCCCCACCGGATTATTTCCATCGGAAATTCTGAGGAATTCCGTCGGAGTTTAGATAGAGAACATGTTCTCTTTTACTCTGATGTGATTTTGGTCGGACAAAGGTCCGATCGTGTGTACAGGGCTTTAAAGTAGTTCTAAAGGCTGAAGGTTTTTTTTAACTTCATGCATTCTAGTCATATAGCTAGATTCAGGATGGCGAGCGCATACTTGCGGCAGGGTAGCTTATGGCATTTAGGCTACGCCGCCGTAAGTTAGCGAGGTAAGTACATGATTCACAATGTACTTGCCTGCTAAGTTACGGCGGCGTAGCCTAAAGCGGGCGGGCGTAAGGGCGTCTAATTCAAATTAGGCTGAGGGGGCGTGTTTAATCATAATTAGGCTTGACCCGACGTGATTGACGTTTTTTTGGAACTGCGCATGCGCCGTGCGCCTACATTTCCCAGTGTGCATTGCGGCTAAGTCCGCCGCACGTGCCTATTGATTTCGACGTGGACGTAAACGACGTAAATCCCTATTCACGGACGACTTACGCAAACGACGTAAAATTTTCGAATTTCGACGCGGGAACGGCGGCCATACTTAACATTACTATTTCATCTATTTGATGGAATAACTTTAGGCCTGCTAATGCGTTACGTAAATGGCGTATCTGTCCTGCTTCGGCCGGGTGTACTTTCGTGAATAGGCGTATCTACTGATTTACATATTCTACGCCGACCGCAATGGAAGCGCCACCTAGCGATCAGCCTAAAAATTACACTTTAGGATACGAGGGTGTAAGACACTTATGCCGCTCGTATCTGAGCCTAATTTAAGCGTATCTGGTTACCAGAATATGCTTAAATTAGCGCCGGCGCAAATTCTGACTTAGACTGGCGTATTTACTGATACGCCAGCCTAAGTCTCTCTGAATCTAGCTATCAGAGTTATAAAACCTTCAGTGTGCAGCTCACCACACAGCCCTTCCTAATACCCACCTGAGCCCGATCCCAATCCAGCAATGTGCATGAGAGCAGAAGCTCTTGTGGGTCTCTGCCTCCTCATTGGCATTGGTGCCCGTTGCTGCCAATCACAACCATTGAGGGGGGTTCAGGGGGTGGGACTGAGCCACATTCTGTATGTCTCATCATGCCTATGTGTCTCATAAGCATGAGTGCTCCCGGAACCAGCAGGGGGACCAGGAGCGTCTGTGAGGGACCCAAGAAGAGGAGGATCGGGCTGCTCTGCGCAAAACAATTGCACAGAGCAGGTAAGTATGACATGTTTGTTATTTAAAAAAAAATTGAACCTTTAAAAACACTTTAATGTGGCTACATGGTGACATCATGACGTGAAAAGTTTCAACAAGACCAGTCTGCTGGCTCAGCTTGAAGCTTCTGTTCACCAGTCCTCTTTCTCAGAAAAGGTGCCACGAAAATTCACGTGACAACAGATTCAGGTACGCTTTTGTGGGTGGGATGGGTGGTGTGTGTGTTATTTTATTTTTGGGTGCAGCAAGTACCAGGGTACAGTTTGCTATTACCGTAACTGTCTTGGATTCTGTTTCTGCCTCAGTTGACCTCCACGCTTAGGGCAAAATTACAGGTTCTGAAGCCATAAAAGTAATGCTCATAAGATTTATTAGTCTGGTCTGTGAGAGATTCCAGACTTTTAACTAGAGGAAACAATAAAATAAAACGGCCATTATGTATGCCGCCTTGAGTCTGAATTGACTACTTACCGGAAACATCAATGTAAGGAGGATTAATTATAGCAGAAAAACCTGACTCCTGTATAAATGTGGAAAAAATTGATAAATCTACGGATAAAATAAAATGCCTTTACAGACGTGCCAACTAAGAAGGTTGCTTTATGCAATAAAGTCAGAAATCTCCCAAAAAGGCACTTTTCACTGCTTTTTTGACTAGGAGCTTAAAAGTTGTATAGACAGCTGCGGTCCTGATTGGTTACAGTAGTGACATTTCCTCTATTCACTCTTCCAGGATGACAAAATTGATTGTGATGCCAATCCTAGCAATCCCTTCATAATGACTGGATGAAATAACACATGAGACCTCCATCATTGCACACTTCTCTTCATTATTCGCAATAGGAGGGGTGGTAGCACCTATTTTGTGGAGAGAGCTGTGGAACGCCAAGGTGGGTGTGAACAGATCTGACAACTGTAGAAGGTTTAGCTCACAAGACCTCAAGAGGTACAACATTACAGTGACCCTTTAAACAACAATTCAGTTAAAGTGGTGGTTCACCCAAAAAAAATTTTTTAACATTACATTCAGCCGAGTTGTCACAATGGCAATCGGCTGTGTTTTTTTATTTTATCCCTGTACATACCGTATTTTCACCGCCGCTTCCGGGTATTTGTCTTCTGCGGGACTGGGAGTTCCTAATTGATTAACAGGCTTCCGACCGTCGCATACTGCGCGTCACGAGTTGCCGAAAGAGGTCGGACTGCGAGTCGGCTCTATACGGCGCCTGCGCACCGACGTTCGGCTTCTTTCGGCAACTCGTGACGCGCAGTATGCGACAGTCGGAAGCCTGTCAATCAATTAGGAACGCCCAGTCCTGCAGAAGACATACCCGGAAGCGGCAGTGAAAATACGGTATGTACGGGGATAAAAAAAAAAAAAAACAGCCGATTGTCATTGTGACAACTCGGCTGAATGTAACCCCCGCTTTTAATAAATAAAAAACACCCCATGGAATACCCAACTGCAATGTTATTCCTGGTATTCTTAACAGTTTTCTACTTTGTACTGTTGGGTGGGGTTATCCATTAAAGTATATTTAAACTCAATGTTGAAACCCCAGTTAGATTTTTTTTCCATCTGTGTCCCATTGGGAATATTTATTTTCACCTTACACCAAGGGTGTCAAACTCAATTTCATTGTGGGCTGCATCAGCATTATGATTGCCCTCAAAAGGGCCGGTTGTATCTGTAAGATTAGATGTCCAGCGCATCCCCTCCCCTTATATTAGATGTCAAGAGCCACCCCACCATCAGAATTTGAGTCCCCCACTCCCCTTAACATCACTGTGCATCCCCCTTTTCTTATGCTGCTGCTGGGAAGAAGCTGGATGCATTGCTTAAAAGAAAAAGGTAAGGGTCTTGAGGAGGACCAGAGGAGGGCTGGAGCTCTCCTGCAGCTGCAGGAGAGGTGCGAGGGCCACATGAAATGACCTGGAGGGCCGAATTCGGCCCGCGGGCCTTGTGTTCGACACCTGTGCACTATGTGAACATAAAAATCAATAAAAAGAAAATGACAAGCCAAAGGCTACAATAGTGAAAATAAATAAGAAGAAATTGTTATAAAGTGTCCACTGGTGCCAAGAATAAGATTCCACTTTTATCCAAATCACACCACCACAAAATTTGAGCAGCTGTTTGTTAAATGCAATTTGAAAAATGCAAAAAATACATTAAAATGAATTATGCTGGTAAACGTAATATAATACCCAATTTAGTGGTAAAATGTTTAAGATGATGTTGCGTTGAGTAAATGAAAACCACACATGTCAAGATTTAAAATGATGCACGCCCGTGAAATGGCGACAAACTTCAACACCTAAAGTTGTTCATATGTGACTTTTTCTTTAAAAGTTTACCCTGACCCAATTCTATCCTACATCCTGTGTCTTCACCATGGCCAGTGCCACTGTCTATCACATAAGTAGCAGTGAGCACTGGTGGGGAGTGTTAAAACACATTGGATTGGGTGTCATGGTTACTCATAATAAAGATAATGGGGTGGTGGGTTTACTAAAGGCAAATAGACTGCACTTTGCATAGTGCAGTTACACTCTGAAGGAGCAGTTGCTTCAGAGTTTAGTATATGAGCAGAAGCTTTGCTGACTTCCATCTTCCAATCCTGTGCAAGCAAAAATTCATTTTTTATTTTTTTATTTTTTAACTTGCAAGTGATTGGATAGTCTTTGCAAAGTGAAACGTTCCCTCATTTACTAAGCGGTGAAGCAACTTCGCTTGCAGAGTACAACTGTACTGTGCAAAGTGCTAAGTCTACTTGCCTTTAGTAAATCAACCCCAATGTCTGTTCCTATCACAGTACTGCAATGCAGTACAATTTAAAAAATTCATAACTGTTTCTTTCTGCATTTTAGTGCATTAACACATCTATAAAAGTTAACGGCAGCACATCAAATGTTATATTACATTAATTATGCTGCTCTGGAAACATATATTAATAAGACTTGATCAATGACTGTTAAACCTATCCACTCAAAACGCATGTCAATGTAAAAAAGAAGCACATGTTGATGCATGAAAACGCGCCAGCCTAATGCTACAAATAAACATGCACATGCAAAGATATAAATACAACCTGAGGCTACATTCGCACTTCTGCATGTGACCTGCAATTACTTTTTAGAACAACTTAGGTGCCTTTTACATGAGATTCAAGTGTTGCCATTCAAAAAGGTGCTTTTTGATGGAAACTGTGCCAAAGATTTATAAGGGAGGAATCTTTAAAGCACCCGACCTGCAGTGCACTGCTCACAAATGCAAAGATGAGAACGTGAGAACTCCCTTGGTGCAAATAAAAGACTATGGCCCAGATTCTCAAAGGGCTTACGACGGCACAACGCAATGTACGCCGTCGTAAGTCCTAATCTGGGCCGTTGTATCTATGCGACTGATTCAAAGAATCAGTTACGCATAGATATCCATTCGATCCGACAGCCGTAAGGCTCTTACGCTGTCGGATCTTAAATGCATTTTTTTTTTTCCGCTAGGTGTCGCCTCCGTCGTTTTCCCCGTCGAGTATGCAAATTAGCTAAATACGCAAATTCCCGAATGTACGCACGGTTGACGCAGTGAAGTTACGACGTTTACGTTAGTTTTGCGTGGCGTAAAGTTGCCCCTGCTATATGAGGGGCAACCAATGTTAAGTATGGCCGTCGTTCCCACGTCGAAATTTAAAATTTACGTCGTTTGCGTAAGTCGTCCGTGAATGGTGTCCTTGCGACATCATTTGGAGCAATGCACCCTGGGATATTTTCCGGACGGCGCATGCGCAGTACGTTCGGCACGGGAACGCGCCTAATTTAAATGCTCCACGCCCCCTACCCGGCTAGTTTGAATTAGGCGGGCTTGCGCCGGGTGATTTACGCTATGCCGCCGCAACTTTACAGGCAAGTTCTTTGTGAATAAAGCACTTGCCTGCAAATCTTGCAGCGGCGTAACGTAAATCAGATACGTTATGCCCGCACAGTTTTACGCCCATATACGAGAATCTGGGCCTATACCATATAGTTTGTTCCATATTATTACACTGAATATTACTCCTTTTTCGAAATGCCATAATACCAGAAAATAGTGTATAAATAAAGCCGTATGTTAAATCAGCATAAATGTTTAAGGAGGATTATCGGAGACTTACCTTTCCGTCTGAAGCGTGACTTTGGACGGTTCCACGTTTGGATTTTCCCACTCCATCTGTGGACAGTGCATAAAGTAACAGAGAGTATAAAGGGCTTCTGGCTCCCAGTACAGGGGCCCCTGCTTGTGGTGCATTGGCGTGCCGTTACCATGCTGCTTTATGTTGAGGGGCTGGAGGTGATGCATTGCCCGAGACACCAGGTCACCTGAGAACACAAAATGTATATATATGCTGAAAAATATTCACTTTAAGCAACCAGATTTCCAAATGACATCAGTATTTACTAATACACTTTTGTTCCTTGGATGGTACCAGAGATTTCTGGATTCACCTGCATGCGTGCTAGCTGGATATAGCAGAAGGACACATTGAAAGCTAGGCAACTAGCATTTTCAGATTAAGAAGTCTAAAATGGCAGGAAAGGTGTCCTTTAAAAAAACGTCTCCTTTAGCTGGATTCCAATTGCGAGATTCCCCACCCCCACTCACAGTTACAACTCTGTCAATGTGTTGTTGCTGGTCTTCATTTTTGCTGACCTAGAGGGCATGTCCTCTGTTGTTGCTAGCCTATTAGGAATGTCCCCTGTTTTTGCTGGCCTAAGGAGCATATTCTCTGTTGTTTCTGGTCTAGCGGGCTTGTCTTCTGTTGTCGCTGGCCTAGAAAGCATGTTCTCTTTATGGCCTAGGGGGCATCTCTTGTGGTTTCCAGCCTGGAGGAAGTGTTCTCTGTTGTTGCTGGTCTACGGGCATGTCCTCTGTTGTGCTTTCCTTAGGGGCAATGCCCTCTGTTGTTGTTGGACTAGGGGGCATCTCTGCTGTTTTTAGGCTAGCCTAAAGGTAGTGTCCTATATTGTTGCTGGCCTGAGGAGCATGTCCTCTTTTGTTTCCAGCCTAGGGTGAGTGTCCTCTAGTCTAGTGCATTCCTCATAGAAGAAAATGAAGAACTATGCATGGAAGTGTTGTAATACAGCCACTGTGTTTGCATGGAATAAACAATCAGCTCCTCCGGAGGGCTCCCTGCCACTGCAGGGTGGGCTCCTGGCTCCCACACAGCAGAAGGGACCTCTCGGAATAACGATTCCAGCTTCATTCCCGCTCAAATGGAGATAACTGCTATGGGTGGAGCTGATCTTTATGTAATGTGTCATGGTGCATTATTTTCTGCTACCTATTTATTATCTTCCCTAATGACAAAACATTTGGTTGAGTTTTGTACTTGTTGGCCTGTGTTTCTATGGTAACAGCTGCTGAACATGTATAACTGTGCAAAAGAAATTGACTTTGCATTAACACAGACGATTCTCAGTACAAAATGTAGAAAATTTCAAAATATGTAGAAAATATTTCAATTACAAAAATGTTTAAAGAATTTAAAGAAGGATTCCAATTTGCAGCAATTACTTTGCCAGGCTTATTCATTTAAACGGCCACTCTTATGCCTCGTACACACATCGGGAAAACTGCCTGTGTGCATTCTCCATGGCAGTTATTCCGACAGGAAAACGACCGGGAATCCTGGCGGGAAAAATTAGAACATGTTTTCTTTTTTCCTGACGTGATTCCCGGCATTTTTTTTATAGGGAAAGCCTGCGGTGGAGCATACACATGGCCGGGTTTCCCGTCCAAAGCTCTCATGGCTGTTTTCCTGTCAGGAAAACCGGCCCTGTGTAGGGGGAAAAAGCTATCGAGCAGGTTCTCGGTTTTCCCCTTGGTTTTCCTGGTGGACCTTTTACAGATCATGTGTACCAGGCAATAGAAAGAGACATTATGACCAGGAGCAACATTTCTCTGAATGATGGCCAAACACAATACAAACTGATTGTACAACCTATGTACTATTTCATTTAGCTTTACCAGCAGCTACATAGTTTGAGGACGTGTTGAAATCTATCAGCTTATATCCAGTCAGGTAGGGCCTTCCACTATTTTGCTGATGGTAAATCCAAAGGAGATTGCACAATAAGGTTGTCATGTGTGTAATACAAAGTAAAGGCCTAGACAATCCATATCCCATTCCAATAGTTGTTAAAGCTTCCAGGGTTCTTCCAGGGTTTGGTACCCCGCTATTTGCCTTAGTTTCACAGGACACAGTAATGCCTTGGGGGCCATCATGAAATGGGGGAGCAGCCTTCCAACAAACCTAGATGTGTGTATGATGCTAAAGATTCTTCAGCCACCAGAGTTCTTGAAGACAATGAAGATCCAAGACACCACAAACTTGAGCCTTTTAGCATGCCACCCACCAGCCATGCAAGGTCCATGCTCCCCCTATAGGTTCAGGAGTCTCTCTCTTTTCAGCCACTATTGGTGGCCGCTGATGACACAAGACACAACACAGGACTTACATCATCCCAGAACCTGGTCATTTAGCCGAAGTTCAGTGAACCCATAGCAACATCTAGAGCAGTGGTTCTCAACTTGGGGGTCAAATGAGGATTTGCCAGGGGTTACCAAAGCCTGGGCTGTTCCTGAAGCCTGCGGCCGCCCACTCAGCCTCTTCACAGCCGCCCATTTATTTCATGGCATAGCTGGGGGGCAGGGACTAGAGGTCAGCTTACTGGTGAGGAATGTGAAGTGGGAGGGGCTGGAGGAGACCCTATCTGCTGATTTCAGCATAGGTGTCACTGCTACGAGAAATCACAAAGTCAGAGATACAGTGAGTAACACTACCTTGCCTTTAAAAGTCCCCACTACAGTTCTCAGATCAGCAGATGACCTTGATCAAGAGCACCTAAGTTGGCTGATCCCAACTCCCCGCCAGCACTGCCACTGATCCCAACTCCCCACCAGGGAGTAAGAGAAGGAATAAAAATAGAGAATACATGGAAGGGAGAGGAAAAGAGGGGGAGGAACAAAGAAAAAGGGAGAGAAAGAATGAAGCCTCGTACACACGGCCGAGGAACTCGACGTGCCAAACACATCGAGTTCCTCGGCCAGTTCAGCACTGAAGCCGCCGAGGAGCTCGGCGGGACGAGTTCTCCCATAGAACAACGAGGAAATAGAGAACATGTTCTCTATTTCCTCGCCGAGCTCCTCGTCGGCTTCCTCGGCCGAAAGTGTACACACGGCCAGTTTCCTCGGCAGAATTCAGCCAGAAACTCGGTCGGAAGCTGAATTCTGCCGAGGAAACTGGTCGTGTGTACGAGGCCTAAGAGAAAGAACAATGAAGATGTCTAGAGAGGGATGGGGATAACAAACAAGAAATTAGGATAGAGAGAGAAAAAAGGGAAAGAAAGAAGAACAAAGAGAAAGAGTGGTACATCCTAAAATGTACTATAAGGGGATTTAATACTATACGAGTGGAAGGTACTCAGTGAGCGCTAAATGTCCGTGGGTTAGGGGCGCAAATTACTTGTCTTACCTTGGGTGCCAACAATCCACGATAAGAAAATAATTTTACCGTTAGGGGTCCCCACAACTTGGGAAATTTTCTCAAGGGGTCACGGCACTAGACAGGTTGTGAACCACTGCTCCAGAGGAACCCTAGAGTTCCACAGATCCCTGGTTGAGAATGACTGCTGTACAGTAAACTGCTGATATTAAAAAAGCTATCCAAATGCATATTTTTCTTGCTTTAAGCCACAGTTACGCTACAATCCTTCCCTTTTCCTCTGTTTACTTTTAATGCCGCGCACACACGATTGGGCTTTTGCCTGGCCAAATCACATTGGAATTCCGACGGAGAAAAATAGAACATGTTCTATATCTAAACTCTGAAGGAATTCATCGGAATTACCGATTAAAATACTCGGATGAGGCTACATACGATCGGAATATCCGATGGAAAAAGTCAGTCAGACTTTTTCCATCGGAAATTCCAATCATGTGTGCGCGGCATTAGGGTCCTTCTTCATGTGTCTACGTTACTGTCTGGGTGATGTGGACACTGCTTATTGGTGGTGGTGACATTTGAAGCAGCAGGTACTCCCTCATAGATTCCAAAGGCAGGAGAACTCACCAAGGCAGTCAGGGGACCAGTTCCCAAGAAGATAATGAGCAGGTGTGGAGTGTCATGCTCGCCCCCTCCCTTGGACTACAGGAGAGTCAGGACACTCTCTACGTTGCAGATAGAGAAAGGAGCTGTGTGATGATGCAGTGGGTGTCCTGACTCTCCTGTAATCCAAGGGAGGGGGCGAGCACGACACTCCACACCAGGGAGAAAGCCTTGCATTACTGTGTGGAGTTACAGACAGAAGAACAGGAAGTGAGGATTTCTCAGAAGAAATAAGGACATTTAAAAGCAAAATGGAAGGATGAGGTAAGTGAAGGAGGACTGCACTAAGGTAAAGGAAGCTATTTAAATTTTTTTTACCTTTACAACCCCTTTAAGTTAATAGTTATTAGTGAGGAAATTGTACAAAGATTTTACAGTGATATTGTAGTGTGTGCAGCCAGCTTAGGTTAAATAAGTAAAGATAGAATTCTAATTGGCTTCTGAACTTGGAACCGCGTCACTGAAAAAAAAAAACGAAATTTCTACAATGGCTAACAACATAGATACCATATAAAATACTGTAAAATCTAACATTTTAAAAGTAAATAGAAAATAGGGTTAAAATGTGTTTATTTATCTCTCTGCACAACGTGTTTTTTTCTCTTTCTAAAATGTGTTTCCTTCCAAATGTGCAACGCTAAGTTCATCTACATGGGAATTTTTCCCTTCTGTGGCTGCATATAGACATAATGTACAAAAAATTGTCACGTCCTCGTATTTATTTGCGTTCCGACTCCTTCCCGAGAGACCAATTTCACAGCTTCTAACACAAACCAGATGGACAGATGGAGGAAAACCCAATATAACCCAGAAACACATCTCCGCATTTACAAACGACAAGAGAGTCCTCAGAATCTCTGGTGGCTTCGCCATCTACTGTTGTGGTTGCTCTGTAACATTTTTCACTTTGCCACAAGGAAGTTGTGGGTTAGAAAGGAAGACAATTCAGTAACATATGGCTCTCAGGCTTTGTTTATTCCCTGCAAGCACAGTGGATACTGCACTTTAACGCATGGCAGGTTCATAATTATAGTGTGTCCCAAAATGTGTTGACTGCACAAGAGCGGTGGGCTGAAACTGTATCCATTTTTTTTTTTTTATAAAAAATAGAATAAGAATAAAGAAGATGAATTAGCGAGAGAGACAAGAAGAGAAGAGAGAAAGGGCTCTTTCACACGGACGGCCCGTTCAGGTCCGCCTGCCAGTTTTTTTGGCGGACCTGAACGGGTGCTCTGTGCTCCTCTATGGAGCCGCGGATGTCAGCGGTGACATCCGACCCGCTCTGATCTGCCAAAGTGTGACGGAGGAAAAACCTACTTTTCCATCCGTCTGGCGGATTGGGTGAACACGGACAGACAGTCAGTGTTCATCCGATCCCCTCATAGGGGAGAGCGGAGAAAAGACAGGGCGGTCTCTGCACAGTGTGCGGGGACCGCCCTGTCATCCCCCGGCTCAGCGGGGATCAACAGGGCGATCCCCGCTGAGCAAGCGGAGGTTCATTACTGATCCGCCCCATGTGAAAGGGGCCTTAGATTGTAAAAGAAAAATAGCCTCATTTATCAAATAAGTGCAGATGCACCTAACTTTAAGCTTGCTAAAAGCTAAATAAATCTTCTCTGCCACCAAAACACTTCAATATTTTTTTTTAAATAATTCCCTTCCATTTCTATTAGGTTTATTTATTTTAGACTTAGTGACATAATCAGTGTTTCTTTGCGCTTCTCTATGCAATGCAGGCAGATTACAGCTGGTGGAAGAAGCTACAGTAACAGACTGCTGTATATAGCTTCCTGAAAACATCACAGCACCTTGCCTCTCTGGAGAAGTGGGCATGCGTAGACAAATTGCATTTGCAAGCAGACTATCCTAATAATGCCCACATATGAGCCTTTATGATTGAAAAACTGAAATCCAATGAATGAAGGGGCAGGGTCAATAAGGCTAGTGAGGAAAGAGCTGGATGATGATGGGCGTTCTCCAGCCAGAAAATGAGGCAGGCTCTTTCTGACTTGCTGCGGCTTCCAGTGAACATTGTAAGTAGCTGACAATGGGGGTTATTTACTAAAGGCAAATCCACTTTGCACTACAAGTGCAAACTACAAGTGCAAAGTGCACTTAAAAATGCACTGAAAGTGCACTTGGAAGTGAAGTCGCTGTAGATTCGAGGGGGACATGCAAGGAAAATAAAAAACAGCATTTTAGCTTGCACATGATTGGATGATAAAATCAGCAGAGCTTCCCCTCATTTCAGATCTACACCTCAGTTTAATAGCGACTGCACTTCCAAGTGCACTTTCAGTGCAATTTTAAGTGCACTTTGCAATTGTAGTTTGTACTTGTAGTGCAAAGTGGATTTGCCTTTCGTAAATAACCCCCATTGTGCAGTAAAAAGGGAAACATTTAAAAAAGGAAAGTAAGAGAGACAGGTTAAGGTAGGGCAAGAAGGAAGGAAGCAAGAGTGGGGATGGAAAGAAATGAAAGATAGAAGGGGAGGGAAGGAAGGAATGAAGAAAAAGGAAGAAAGAAGAATGGAAGTAGGGAGGAAAGGAAGGAAGGAAGGGTGGAAAAGAAAGGCAGTGGGAAAGAAAAAAAGTAAGAAGGAAAAAATAAGGAAGCAGGAAAAGGAATGAAAGAAGTGTATGGAGGAGGGAAAGAAGGCAGGAAGGAAGGAAGGAAGAGTAGGGAGGAAAAAAGAAAGGACGGCAGTGTGAGAAGGAAAAAAGGAAGGAAGGGAGATTGGAAACGAAGGATAAAAGGACGGAAGAAAAGAAGGAGGGACAGAAGGAAGAGTGTGAAGAAAAAAAGAAGGAAGGAAGAGTAGGACGGAAGGAAGAATGGGAAGGAAGGAAGAGTTTGAAGGAAAAAAGGAAGGAAGAGTTTGAAGGAAAAAAGGAAGGAAGAGTGTGAAGGAAAAAAGGAAAGAAGGGTTGGAAGAAAAAAAGGAAATAAAATAAACAGAGCAACGTAGAAAAGAAGGATGACAGGTGAAGAAGAGAAGAGGAGAGGAGAAACAGGACTATGGAAGGAAGTGGGGAAAAGTGGAAAAGAACCAAAGAAGAGAATGTAAGGCTGCATTCACACAATAGAATTTCATAAAAGCAACTATTTTTTTTTCACAGGTGTGCCAAACCTGTGAAGTACACAAGTCGTTCATTGTTAATGGTACCTCAAATCTCAGAAGACACACATTTTTTTTGTGTGGAAAAATGTCCAACAACTGTTAAAAAAATAAGCAAAGATACAGGTTCTAAAAGCTGCATGAGCTACTTTGGCATGCTTGAAATGAATATAGGCTGCCATATGCATGTAGCACAAGGGAGGGCAAAAAAAACGCACATAAATGCCTGCTGTTACATGAATTGAGCCTAAAGGGGAAAGGATGAGAAAAACAGCAAAAGGGATGTCCAGAAAGAAGAGAGCTAAAGGAAGGAAGGATGAAGTACGGGAAAAAGGATGAATGATGAGGAGAAAAAAAATAGGGTGTGGAGAAAGGGAGGAAATAGGAAGGAAGGAATTAATAGAAGAGAGGAAGAAAGGGAGGGAGGGAGGGAGGGAGGAAAGAAGGGAGGAAGGAAGGAAGGAAGGGAGGGAGGGAGGAAGGGTGGAAGGAAGGGGAAGTGGTTACAAAAGAAAAGAGGGAGTGAGTGAAGGAAGGAAAAGAAGGTGAGATGATGGATAGTGGTTGTGAAAGAGAGGGGGAGGAAGAAAAGAAGGACAGAAGGAGGGAGGAAGCAGTGTTGCCAACCTATCAGACTGAAATTTACTGACAAACCACCCAAAATTTACTGGCACAGCCAAGTTTTTACTGGCGTTTCCAAAAGTGCAAATTTCAGTATTTAGGCTACAAACAAGTACAATATGCAATTAGCAATGTGATTTAACCACTTCAGCCCCGGACCATTTTGCTGGTCAATGACCGGGCCACTTTTTGCGATTCGGCACTGCGTCGCTTTAACTGACAATTGCGCTGTCGTGCGATGTGGCTCCCAAACAAAATTGGCGTCCTTTTTTTCCCACAAATAGAGCTTTCTTTTGGTGGTATTTGACCACCTCTGCGGTTTTTATTTTTTGCGCAATAAACAAAAATAGAGCGGCAATTTTGAAAAAAAAATGAATATTTTTTACTTTTTGCTGTAATAAATATCCCCCAAAAATATATTAAAACATTTTTTTTCCCTCAGTTTAGGCTGATACGTATTCTTTTACATATTTTTCGTAAAATAAAAAGGCAATAAGCGTTTATTGATTGGTTTGCGCAAGCGTTATAGCGTCTACAAAATAGGGGATAGTTTTATGGCATTTTTATTAATATTTTTGTTTTTTTTACTAGTAATGGCGGCGATCAGCGATTTTTATCGGTACTGCGACATTATGGCGCACACTTCGGACACTTTTGACACATTTTTGAGACCATTGGCATTTTTATAGCGATCAGTGCTATAAAAATGCATTGATTACTGTAAAAATGTCACTGGCAGGGAAGGGGTTAACACTAGGGGGCGAGGAAGGGGTTAATTATGTTCCCTAGGTGTGTTCTAACTGAAAGGGGTTGGGACTGACTAGGGGAAATGACAGATCGCTGTTCATACATCGTATGAACAGAAGAACAGTAATTTCTCCCCCTGACAGGACCGGGAACTGTGTGTTTACACACACAGCTCCCGGTTCTCACTCTGTAACGAGCGATTGCGCGTGCCTGGCGGTAATCACGCCCGCCGGGCACGCGCGTCGGCACCAGGGGTGAGCAGAGGGCGCGTGCGCGCATCCCTAATGGCTGGAATGCGAAATGACGTATACCTATGTGATTTCACGCAGCCAAGCCGACCTGCCGCCGTATAACTGGTCGGCTAGTAGTTAAGATACATAATAATGCAAAAAACATATTTCTTATTATATTTTCGATATAGTAAGTAGCTCAGGGACAAGAAATTCGATTGGTTCAGGCACACGCATATGAAACTGACTCTCGCAGTGACAATGACAGCAGTGTACAGCACATCCCCTTCTGAGTCACAGCGACAGTCACTCTCCACGCCAGGTGATCCCTCCAGTACACTCCAGTCTAAACAGCACTGACAGTGCCGTTCCTGGCCCGCCTTGCTCCCGACCCGCACAGGAGGCTCTGGCCACTCTGCTTGGCTCCCTTGCACCATGACATCACAGGACATACACAGGCACCGCTTCCGCCAGAGCCACCCAAACACACTGTAGCAGGCAATCGGATGGTCTCAGCTGGCTCTGGACCTAGCCAAGCGTCACAGACATCTTTTTTACTGGCAACCTTTTCCTTTACTGCCATTTACTGACAGGAGAAAATTGCCTGTTTTTTACTGGCTGCCAGTAAAAATACTGACGGTTGGCAACACTGGAAGGAAGGAAGGGAAAAGAGAAAATGAAGGAAGAAAAGTAAAGCAGAAATGAATAAAGGAGAGAAGGAGACCTCGAAAAGACCTGTTTTATAACACGGTAAAAGGGTATCACGTATGATTGTTCATGTGTTGGAAGTGAGTCAGCTGAACACAGCACTGAACACGAGGCACAGCGGAAAAGCCCAATTTTATAGAAATTGAGGATATTTCAGGACATTTCAGGAGCCAGGTTTCATTTTACGGACTGAAGACAGACAGATAACAGCCAGTACTGGTGCCAAAACTGGGGGAGATTTCAGAGGAGACAGATCGAGATACACGTGATAAATCAGCTGCTTTAACGCGTTCCTCCAGCCTCTTTTATCAAAATATTTATTTCACCGAGTCATTTTCAACATATGGTTGCAGTCACTTACATGTCTGTTTATGGACTATGAGGTACGAATTCCCAAGTCTGTTTTAACCTAATCGAAAACATTAGTATAAATGGGACACACCCAGACCACATACAGCCATAAAACACGTTATTAACGTAGAAGAAATGATAGATCCTCAACAAACAGAGAGTGCATCACACATTGCAACCAGTCAGAATCCACTTTCCCTCCATTTCTACACGTAGCCATCCTTTGGACACGATAATATCAGACACCTGTGTAGTCCATCTTAGTTCAGGTCCCCCACAAGCCAGGTGGGCATACAGCCCGCCAAGGTTTTTCTTTATAGTGGGCACCTCCTCTTGGTGGTGTTTGGGTCAGCATTCTGTGAGCGCCCCTCTTATCTCTAAGGGGCATGACTGTAAAAAAATGTTTTTTTGGAGGGGGGGGAGGTTTGGCACGTGAAGGTTGAGACCCTCTACAGCTGCACTATAGACGATAAGATGGATTTATCAAAACAAATGGAACACCTTGAGATAAATCACGCTACAAGTCTGTCCTACTCCTGAAGAAGTGGCATTGCTGTGAAACGTGTCATTTTCAAAGGGCACGCTTTCTCACTGTATTTCAAGTTGAGATATAAAACAACTGTGTTTTTTAAGGCTTTATTTATACAATAAACTATATACTTTATCCTATTCAATTTAGTGTTTGTAAACGAGTTTGGCTTTGTCTGGAGGTACACTTTAAAGACCCCTTTCACACTGGAGCGGTTTGCAGGCGCTATTGCGCTAAAAATAGCGCCTGCAAACCGACCCTAAACAGCCGCTGCTGTTTCTACAGTGTGAAAGCCAGAGGGCTTTCACACTGGAGCGTTGCACTAGCAGGACGGGAAAAAAAGTCCTGCTAGCTGCATCTTTGGAGCGCTGAAGGAGCGGTGTGTATACCGCTCCTTCACTGCTCCCGCCCATTGAAATCAATGGGACAACGCGGCTATACCGCCGGTAATGCATCTCTGCAGAGGTGCATTGCCGGCGGTTTTAACCGTTTCTCGGCCGCAACCGGGATAAAACCGCCCCGCTATCGGCCAAATAGCGCCAAGAAATTAGTGGTAAAACGCTGCTAAAAATAGGGGTGCTTTACCGCCACCGCACCTCCCGCCCCAGTGTGAAAGGGGCCTTAATCATGGTGTAGGCCTATTACCTTATGCATTACTAAGTTAGTTGCTAAGATGTTGATGACTGAGCTGCATTACATTGTTCAATGTTTTTGCGCAGGCAGGATTATTGAGCTGGTTGCTATGATGCGGGCACCTGGGTCACAGTGTCCTTGGTTGTTACGGTGCTGCCACTGTTTCTGAGTTGGTTGCTAGGATGCTATTTACTGGCTGCACGGTTTCATTGGTTGTTATGGTGCAGACAACTACATCTTAGCAAACATTGGCACTGTGCAGCTCAGATGCCAGAGTCCTAGCAACCAAAGATGCACAGAATTCTTGGTTGCTAGGACACTGGCAGTAGGGACCCAGTGTCATTGTTTGCTGTGCAAGTGTCCTAGAAACCAAAAGGGGGTTGATCATTAAAAATGTCCGTCTCAGGTGACATGCTTTGGGGGACATCTCTGGCTATTGGTTACAGCACTTTGCCACTTGCATTGTTTAATAAAGCTAAACTCTAGGCCAACGGGTCAATTCACAGATAAAATGCACCAAGGGAAGTTGTTTTACATGCTAAAGAATTAATATTTTGTTCATCCAGTCCTGAGATAAACATTTTAAAATATGAATGGTGTCAGTAGGGCAGTGGGCAGTGTCAGTAGGGCAGTGGATGGTGTCCTCAGTAGAGCAGTGGATGGTGTCAGTAGGGCAGTGAACGATGTCAGTAGGACAGTGTATGGTGTCAGTAGCGCCATGCACTTTTGGGAAATCTGCACTGCACAGGGTGATTAGGGTGTGCCCAGGCACACCCGGAGCACCCCCTGCACACACATATGATTGCAACACAACTATCTGTTTCTTGTCTTTCCCTCTCCCAGTCTGAGCTCTGCAGTAAAGGAACTGCAATAAGCTAATGCCATGTCAAATTTAGGTATTCAAACCGTGTCCATGAAAAAATAATGCATTTAATGATGTGGTAATGAAAACAGAGCAGCGTTAATCTCTCTCTTTAAATCTGCTTGGAGTTCAGCTAACACAGCCGACTGACTGAGCATAAAATGTATCAAACTAGCAAATTTGTAGCAGACATTGCATTTTTTAATTGAATTTATTTCCTAAATGGATTTCTCTTTGTGTAGTGCCTCTGGTTATCACCTGAAAAATATCCCCAGATATTGAAGTGTAAAAGAACTCCCCCCACTCTATTTTTTATGTCAATAATTACCAAATTAGTGTCTCAACATTTCATAAGGTTTCGCTGCGCGCAGCAATTTCCCGCAAAGCAGGAATAAAATATCCCATAATTAATTGCCATTTCCCATCAATGTGTACCAACCGGTGTGTGCCAGGGCCATTCCTCAACTGGGAAATAATTGACAACAAAACCTAATGCTCCGCTAATGCAATTCTGTTAAGGTAAATAAGTCGACCAGTTCAAAAAAGTGAACGGGGACAATCAGGGGGTTGCCATGGCAACTAGAGGTGATAGCCAGAAGTATCACCAATGGCATTTCTACTCCCATAATACAAATCAGCTCCCCCCCTTTTTTTGAAAGCTTGGTATTTCCCTGAAAGAGTACTTGTTGCTCAGATGCAGAACTGTTAAATCACACGGTGTAAAGGGCAATCATGTCATGTACAGTGTGGTAACCCATAGCAACCAATCAGAATACACCATTTAACTAATCTGAGTACAGTAAATCGGCAGAATGTCTGTCCATATATCTATCCATCTATCAAAAAACAGTCTATATTATCTATGCAAGCATCTATGTATCTATCCAACTATCTATCTAGTCTTCTACCGTTCAACAGTCTTTACTTTCTATCAACAGTCTATAGTATACTATTGATTTATATATTTATATTTACAGAATCTATCTATGTATCTATATATTTATTTATCTAACTATCTATCTATCTATTGCCTATATCAATTTATAAATGTATCTACTTATCTTTCTATCTATCTTTTTATCAATCTATCTATATTAACTGTGGTGGCTATTTATCCATCTACGACAGTATCTATCTATCTATCTATCTATCTATCTATCTATCTATCTATCTATTTGATTTATATATGTATCTTTTTTATCTTTCTATCTATCTTACCTATGATGGCTATTTATATAACTACAGTATCTATCTATCTATCTATCTATCTATCTATCTATCTATCTATCTATCTATTTTAACTGTGATGGTTATTTAACCATTTACAGAATCTATCTATCTATCTATCTATCTATCTATCTATCTATTTTAACTGTGATGGTTATTTAACCATTTACAGAATCTATCTATCTATCTATCTATCTATCTATCTATCTATCTATCTATCTGTCTTAACCTGGATTGCTATTTATCTATTTATTCATATACAGTATCTATCTATCTATCTATCTATCTATCTATCTATCTATCTATCTATCTATCTATCTATCTATCTAATTGATTTATACGTGTATCTTTTTATCTTTCTATCTATTTATCAATCTATCTATCTTAACTGTGATGGCTATTTATCTACCTAAAGTATCTATTGTCTATATTATTGAATTATAAATGTATCTATTTATCTTTCAATCTATCTATTTATCAATCTATCTATATTAACTGTGGTGGCTATTTGTCCATCTAATATAGTATCTATCTATCTTTCTATCTATCTATTTATCAGTCTATCTATCTTACCTATGATGGCTATTTATATAACTACAGTATCTATCTATCTATCTATCTATCTATCTATCTATCTATCTATCTATCCATCTATCTATATATCTTAACTGTGACGGCTATTTAACCATTTACAGAAGCTATCTATCTTTCTATCATTCTGTCTTAACTTGGATTGCTATTTATCTATTTATTCATATACAGTATCTATCTATCTATATATCTATCTATCTACATACAGTATCTATTGTCTATATTATTGAATTATAAATGTATCTATTTATCACTCTATCTATCTTAACTGTGGTGGCTATTTATCCATCTACTACAGTATCTATCTATCTATCTATCTATCTATCTATCTATCTATCTATCTATCTATCTATCTATCTATCTATCTATCTTATTGATTTATACATATATCTTTTTATCTTTCTATCTATTTATCAATCTATCTATCTTACATGTGATGGCTATTTAAATACCTACAGTAGCTATCCATCTATGTATTATCTATCTATCTATGTATCTATCTATGTATCTATCTATGTATCTATCTATGTATCTATCTATCTATCTATATATCTATCTATCTATCTATCTATCTATCTATCTATCCATCTGTCTATGTATCTATCTATGTATCTATCTGTCTATATATGTATCTCTGTATCTACGTATCTATGTATCTATCTATCTATCTATCTATCTTTATATCGTA
Source organism: Rana temporaria (assembly GCF_905171775.1). Classification (NCBI taxonomy): domain Eukaryota; kingdom Metazoa; phylum Chordata; class Amphibia; order Anura; family Ranidae; genus Rana; species Rana temporaria. The sequence goes on from NC_053491.1 coordinate 354,792,555, forward strand.
ACTGTGATGGCTATTTAACCATTTACAGAATCTATCAATCTATCTTAAGGATTGCTATTTATCTATTTATTCATATACAGTATCTATCTATCTATCTATCTATCTATCTATCTATCTATCTATCTATCTATCTATTGTCTATATTATGGAATTACTAATGTATCTATTTATCTTTCTATCAATCTATTTATCAATCTACCTATCTTAACTGTGATGGCCATTTAACCATCTACTACAGTATCTATCTATCTATCTATCTATCTATCTATCTATCTATCTATCTATCTATCTATCTATCTATCTATCTTTGTCTGTTCATAAACCATGTATGTAAGTAAGATGGGTTGCACTGCCTGCATTACACAATAACATTTTGAGCCAAAGATGAAAATTAATTCTTAAAATAATTAAAAACAAGCCTCAGTTCTGTTTTTAATTCACTGTATTTAATCGTGCATAGAAAGCAATGTAAGAATTAACCTTTGATGTGTTGCTGCTGTCTGTAGGATTATAGTACTGTTGTTGTTGCTGGCAGAGAAGTAGGCAATTAAATACAAAGAATAATACAATAATGCTGTTTAGCTACAAGGATACAAGGTAGTCAACTAAGGTCTGTTAATAAGTCCATGTAAAGTGCTGTGCAGTTGGATGAAAGGGAGGGACCCGCAAGAACCAATCACATTTCACCTGTCATGGTACACCACTCAGAACAATGAATGAGAACTGCCTATTGGCTGCTATGGGTCACTGTACTGTGCATAACTGTCAGGGCTGGGCTCAGCCCTTCCTTCTCTGTGCTGGCAGCTCAGCTGTCAGCCAATTGCCAGCTCCCATCTCTCCACAGTGATCCATCTGTTGATGATCCTGCTCGTCGGCTCTGCCTACTTAAAGCCTTCCAGTTTATTTGCTCTTTGCCTTCGCCTTTGTTAACATCACAAGAGACTTTCTCCTGCGTTCCTGCTGAAGACCTGCTTGACTGACATCCCCTCTGGCTACAGATTCTGCTTGCTGTACTACTACCTTTATCGCTGGCTCTTGGACTTTGGCATGGCCGACTACCCGATCCAGTTACTGAACTCTGGCTATGTTTTGACTACGCTTACTCTGTTTACCTTTTTATTTTTATTATTAAACAAGTGTGATTTAATTGTACTTCTGTCTCGGTCTGATTCATGGTTTCTGACAATACTAGAGGCAATTTTTCAATAAAGGTTCTGTAAAAAAAATTCTCAGGTATAGCTGCCCATGGCAGACTTGCACCAAATTTTTACAAAATGTCAATTCTGCAAGACACTATCGCTGTTTTCTAGCTGGTCTAAAACTGCTTTTGATGTAAAGGGACGCTTTTTGGATGCCATGGACGTTCTCAAGTTCCAGGCAGAAAGAACAGTAAAACTGAAAGCAGGGCACTGGACAAAGCACTAGGAACAAACTGAGGTCAAATGATTTGACACAGATTACAATGTTTTGTGTGTGTTATGTTTTTTTGTACTTTTTAAAATGTACTGCTGGGCTCCGCCCCATGCGTTGCGACACTCGTAGGGAACGGAGCCCGGAACAGTGATAGATCGGGCGGAGGATCTGGCCGGAGGACACAGCGGGAGGACATTGCAGGATCCTAGGGACAAGGGGCAAGATCTACATAGCGAGTACGCCGGCGTATCTACAAATTACCTGTGTCGTATCTTTAGTTTGAATCCTCAAACCAAGATACGACGACTTCTGGGTTCAATCTGACAGGCAGAATAAATATTTGATGAAACAAGCTTATGATTTACTAAAACTGGAGCACACAGAATCTGTGCATAGTAACCAATCAGCTTCCAGGTTTTATTGTCAAAGCTTAGATGAGCAAGCTGAAGTTAGAAGCTGATTGGTTACTAGGCACCAGATTTTGCGTGCACCAGTTTTAGTAAATCTCCCCTAACAGAGCTTTAGCAAACCAAATATTCTTTTAGGATTCAGATCTAGTTTACAAAGGTTCTTTTCTAAAGTCCTTGTTTGAGTAATGAAATATGTTTAGCGGAAGCGAGGTCAGGAATTAAAAACAAACACTAGCGTATAAACCAGTGGTCTGTATAAATTTCAGCAAATTAAAATAATCTACGTGAACTGCACTGGTAAATGAAAAAAAAAAGATCTGAACGTTTATTTTGTGCTGTGAAGAATGTCGGAACAGGCACAATTTCAAAGGAAAGAATAAAGATCAAGCAAAGTAAACAATAATAAATAGATCAGCCGTGCTTATGAGAAAGGCCAGCCCAATACAAATTATTTTCCATGAGATGTTGAGCTATAAGCATTTAACATATCCTATTTATATAGGTTAGATACACTTAGGAGAATCTTTAAAGAGAACCTGTCATGTGCACAGTTTGTTTAACTCTTGTTGGAAAAGAAAAATGATGTCCGGCATATAAATCGGTAGTAAACGACACTGATTTTTTTTTTTTAACCCTGCAAGGTAAAGGCATAATGTGCTAGTATGCATTATTATGAAATACTTACCTTAGAACAGTGGTTCTCAACCTGGGGGTCGGGACCCCCTCGGGGGTCAAATGATGATTTGCCAGGGGTCCCCAAATCCTGGGCTGTTCCTGAAGCCCGCACTGTTCTCCCAGGAACGGAGATGATAAGAGGGGGAGGGACAAAGAAGATGGGAGAGAAAGGAAAAAAAGAGAGCAAGAAAGACAGGGGATGGGGGAAAAAACAAGGAATTAGGATAGAGAGAGATGAAAGGGAAAGAAAGGAGAACAAAGAGAGTGGTACACCCAAAAATGTACTATAAGGGTTTTTAATACTGTACGAGTGGAAGGCACTCAGGGAGCGCTAAATGTCCGTGGGTTAGGGGCGAAAATTACTTGTCTTGCCTTGGGTGCTTTCAACCCACGCTATGAAAATAATTTTACTGTTAGGGGTCCCCACAACTTGGGAAATTTTATCAAGGGGTCACGGCACTAGAAGGTTGAGAACCACTGGCCTAAGGCATTGACCTGGGCAGTCACTTTCCTAAGGATCTCCTCCTTTTTGGTTTTACTTGTGCTGCCACTGTCAGCACCATGGAGTCTTGAATCGTATCTCTCCATGGCAGAGACTACGATGGCCCTCTCATCTTGGCTGAAATTTTTTTTTCTCCTTTCCTTCCTGGGTCCAGGCATTGCAAAGCTAAAGAGCAAAATCTCACGGACACCACCAACAGAATAAATGGAGTCACTTTGCACTCGTTGGGCGCATGTGGTGACGCTTTTATGCACTGGGCCGGCCCAACTCAGCAGGGATTTACGCCTACTGTTGTTTTGCGCATGCGCAGAGGGCGGGGCACGTCCGGCGCATGCTCCGTTCGGTCTGGACATCATTTGCATGGGGTCACGGTTCATTAGCATTCTTCACGCCCACATCCCTCCTACCGTCACTTGCGCCTACTTACGCCGACACATTTCAGCTCCGCGAGCGCAACGTAGGACGCATGTGGTACGGGAATATGGGAGAGCTCTCTCCAAGTTAAGCCGGCGTAGCGCAACTATGATGCGCTACACCTGAGTAAATATGCGCCGATCTACGAGAATATGGCCCGTGGTTCTGCCAGTAAATTTTATGATTTTTGTCAGTAAATTCTCGTGCGTGATTGTGTAGACAGGGCCCCAGTGCACTGTATTGCCCGGGGGCCTATAATGCTCTTAAGATGACACTGCCTGTGGGCCACACATGGGGGGCCAAATGTTGGGCACCAGGGGTTTAGAAGATACAGCAAAAGTGTTTTTCGGGTATATCTTATTCACAGGATCATCATGTGAAAATGAAGGGAAAAAAGCTGGTCATGCAAAATTTTGTTTTAGGAACATCCATTCAATTTTGTATTGATTAGCGGGGTCAAACTGATTTTAATTCTGAATCAAAATGTGAAGAAAATTTGAAGGAGCACAACGGAAAATGTTTCACAGGCCTCGTATGCACGACCGGTTTCCTCGACAAAATCCATCAAGAAACTTGGTGGCAGAGCTTTTTTGCCGAGGAAAACGGTCGTGTGCATGTTTTTCGTCGAGAAAACTGTCGTGGATCATGACGAGAAAAAAAGTTCTTTTTTCTCGTCGGGAGTCTCAACTTCCTCGGCGTGTTTCTCGTCGGGCTGGTTTACGACAAGAAACACATTTGTGTGTATGCTTAGAAACCCACGCATGCTCAGAAAAAAGTATGAGACGGGAGCGCACCTTCGGTAAAAGTAGCATTCGTAATGGAGATAGCACATTCGTCACGCTGTAACAGACTGAAAAGCGCGAATCGTCTCTCACCAAACTTTGACTTAACACGCAGTAACATGAGATTAGTAAAAGCAGCCCCAAGGGTGGCACCAGTGGAATCAAACTTCCTGTTTATAGTGACGTTGTACGCGTTTGAGACCGACGATATTTTGTCTTGACAGTGTGTACGCAAAGAAAGCTTGACAAGATTCTCGACAAGCCTGACAAGAAACTCGTCGAGGAAAACCACGTATCTTTTACGACGAGTTTCTCGGTCGTGTGTACGAGGCCTCAAACGTACATTCTAATAGTAAATTCGGTTCTTGTAGAGGAAAAATCATAGATATTCTTATGAAACTTGTTAATATGCTAATCAAATAGCAGGTCTCGATGAAATTTGAAGGGCTTTTGAATTAAAACAATTCTCATTGATAGCAAGTCTCGCTGTGGAATCACAGCCGGCATGCCACTGCACATGTGCGAGTCATGCTGCGTTTTGTGAATGGACCCATAGCCTTCTGGGACCTGTGACATGTCCCAGGAGGTTGCAGGCAGTTGGAGGGGTGTGAACTAGATGACCCAAGCAGAAGTGGGAGCGAATGCCTAACAAAGTGGGAGCGGGTACCTGTCAAAACTAGGTACCCACTTCCTAAAAAAAAAAGTGGGAGAGGAGAGGGGAAGCTCCGTATATGCAATAGTAAGCTAAATTACTTTCTTGTATGTCTCCTTCCTCTAGGCTGAAATAAAGTTATCGGTCTATAGTGGATCTCACCTAGACTGCTCTAGATGAGGGAAGATCCATCAGTAGGAGTCTGGTGCCACTGTTTAGCTTTATGTAACAAAGACCAGAAATTCTGATGTGGCTATTTCTTCAATGTATTCCTCAGCACAAGCCAGCATGCGATTTAACTTGCTGGTAACCATGCAAAACCAAAGTATCCATTCTGGGTGGAACCACAATCTATAACAGGGGCGGACTGACCATTGAGTCACTCTGGCACTGCTCGAGGGCCCCATGCCACTAAGGGGCCCCACCAGGGATGCCAGGCTCAGTAAAACCAGGGACAGTATGTAGAAATCTATGTTTTTTTTACATCTGTCCCTGATATGTCCGAAACTGACATGCTTTTAATGTGAAAATCCCAAGATTTTAGCTGCCCCGCCTCTGCACTGCCTCCTGGCATGGTGGCCATCTGTAAGCCCAGGGGCCCCATAATCTTCTATTGCCCGGGGGCCCCATGAGTTGTCAGTCCACCCCTGATCTATAACACAGCTTCTCTTCCTTCAGGTACAGGAGAAAATCAGCATCCACCCACACATTTCATTAAATGTAGGCAGACTCGTGTTGTCACCCCTACCGTTCAATACTCATCTCTGATGCAGCAACCACCTTGCATCCACACAACAGGGCCAACCAGCGCAATGTGTCTATGGCTGCCCCAAGCTTGAAATTTATTAGCTTCTAGAAAAGAAAATGAGATTCAGCCAGTATCCACACAGCTGTGCATGAGCAGACGAATGCAGGGAATATTTCAGTCGTTTGAAGAATTCATATAAAAAAAAAAAGAAGAAGATATGCAGGTGGCTCGTAATTTCACGGACAGAAGTCAGGTTGAAGAACACAGAAATTGAGCTATTGTATAGCCTATTCTCTAGATCAAAGGGATGTTTTGTAAACAAATCAGAGTAGATTAGTCTCCAGCATAATGGAAGGCATTGAAAATGTATAGCTACCATAACACAAAGCATCTGTAAGCTTGTGTATAATAAAGGCTTTTGTACGTCCAGTAAAATCTATTTCTTGGAGTCCACAGAGAGACACATGATTGCAGAACAGTCTCTGACATGTGCTTTATACTGCTGTCTACAAGATGTTTGGACACTGGCAAAACAAAAACTGTTAAAAGAGAAGTCAGTTTTTGTTTTTTTAAAGAATTATACTTACCGGTCCGATGCAAATTTCAGGCCCTGCTGGAAAACTTCCAGCTCATGGTCCGAAAATTCCACCCCTGCCAAATTATAGATTCCCTCATTTAACTTAGCCTTTTTCTTTTTCGCTCCGCCTCTCCCTCGTCGTCCTCTTCTTCTGGAGAGTCTTTCGGGTATTGAGGCGACTTGGGGGGGATACGGTAGGCCTTCCACCCTCTCCCATGTTGATTATAATAGGGGGCTGGTCTCCCTCGGAAGTTTCCTCTAAAGCCACCTCTCGGGGGCCTAGGAGGATATTGTGGACGGTAAGGTTCATAATATTGGTAGTCCCGACCTCTATGGTCTAAGGGTCCAAACCGGTTGTACAGTAGGTGAACCCGATTTTGTGTCAATCTCGCTCTCTTTCTCGGCGAGATTGAGCACCTACGAGCCCCATCGCGGGAGCCAGCGCCGAGCTGGCTTGCCGCGATGGAGACAGAGCCGTCATAGAAGCGACGGGAGATCCGACTTGGATTCCCGCCAATTCTACACGTGTGCGGCGTTTGTTATGAATCCTGAGGGGGAAGTCCCCGCCGGATTTTAAATAAAAATCCGGCATGGGTCCCCCCCTCAGGAGCATACCGGGCCCTTAGGTCTGTTATGGGTTGTAAGGAGAGCCCCCCTACGCCGAAAAAAACAGCGTAGGGGGTCCCCCTACAATCCATACCAGACCCGTATCCAAAGCACGCTACCCGGCCAGCCAGGAAGGGAGTGGGGACGAGCGAGCGCCCCCCCCCTCCTGAGCCGTACCAGGCTGCATGCCCTCAACATGGGGGGGTTGGGTGCTCTGGGGCAGGGGGGCGCACTGCGGCCCCCCCACCTCAGAGCACCCTGTCCCCATGTTGATGAGGACAGGGCCCCTTCCCGACAACCCTGGCCGTTGGTTGTCGGGGTATGCGGGCGGGAGGCTTATCGGAATCTGGGAGCCCCCTTTAATAAGGGGGCCCCCAGATACCGGCCCCCCACCCTAAGTGAATGAGTATGGGGTACATCGTACCCCTACCCATTCACCTGCAAGAAAAGTGGTAAAAACACAAATAAACCACACAGTGTATTAAAATATTTTATTTTTCTGCTCCGGAGGCCGCCCCCTGTCTTCTTTATTAGCTCTTTTACCAGGGGGGGCTTCTTCTTTGACGTCTTCGGGTGGGTGGGGGCCGCCGTCTGGTTCTCTTCCACCGCCGGGGGGGGGTGGCTTTTAAAAAAGCCCCCACCCCCCCGGCGGGTTTCCTCCGGCGTCTTCGGCGGGGCTCTTCTTCTTCCGCTATCCCGACGGGTCTTCTCAACTCTCCGGGGTTCTCCTTCTGTCTTCGCCGCTCTCCGTTGTTGACTCGGCGCACCCCGGTTCTTCGTCTCGCTGTCCGGTGTCTTCTTCCGTGATGTACGTCTTCTCCTTCCGTGCTGTGATGAGTTCTTCTTCCGTGCTGTGACGTCATGTTCTTCACTTCTCTCCTTCTCCCGATGTTGACACGCCGGTCCTCCTCGCTGAAATGACGGATGCGCGCCTTGCATCGGACCTATATAGGCCTCACAGTCCCATCATGCTCTGTACCTACCCATGTGATACCTACCACGTGGGTAGGTATCACATGGGTAGGTACAGAGCATGATGGGACTGTGAGGCCTATATAGGTCCGATGCAAGGCGCGCATCCGTCATTTCAGCGAGGAGGACAGGCGTGTCAACATCGGGAGAAGGAGAGAAGTGAAGAACATGACGTCACAGCACGGAAGAAGAACTCATCACAGCACGGAAGGAGAAGACGTACAGCACGGAAGAAGACACCGGACAGCGAGACGAAGAACCGGGGTGCGCCGAGTCAACAACGGAGAGCGGCGAAGACAGAAGGAGAACCCCGGAGAGTTGAGAAGACCCGTCGGGATAGCGGAAGAAGAAGAGCCCCGCCGAAGACGCCGGAGGAAACCCGCCGGGGGGGTGGGGGCTTTTTTAAAAGCCACCCCCCCCGGCGGTGGAAGAGAACCAGACGGCGGCCCCCACCCACCCGAAGACGTCAAAGAAGAAGCCCCCCCTGGTAAAAGAGCTAATAAAGAAGACAGGGGGCGGCCTCCGGAGCAGAAAAATAAAATATTTTAATACACTGTGTGGTTTATTTGTGTTTTTACCACTTTTCTTGCAGGTGAATGGGTAGGGGTACGATGTACCCCATACTCATTCACTTAGGGTGGGGGGGCCGGTATCTGGGGGCCCCCTTATTAAAGGGGGCTCCCAGATTCCGATAAGCCTCCCGCCCGCATACCCCGACAACCAACGGCCAGGGTTGTCGGGAAGGGGCCCTGTCCTCATCAACATGGGGACAGGGTGCTCTGAGGTGGGGGGGCCGCAGTGCGCCCCCCTGCCCCAGAGCACCCAACCCCCCCATGTTGAGGGCATGCAGCCTGGTACGGCTCAGGAGGGGGGGGGGGGCGCTCGCTCGTCCCCACTCCCTTCCTGGCTGGCCGGGTAGCGTGCTTTGGATACGGGTCTGGTATGGATTGTAGGGGGACCCCCTACGCCGTTTTTTCGGCGTAGGGGGGCTCTCCTTACAACCCATAACAGACCTAAGGGCCCGGTATGCTCCTGAGGGGGGGACCCATGCCGGATTTTTATTTAAAATCCGGCGGGGACTTCCCCCTCAGGATTCATAACAAACGCCGCACACGTGTAGAATTGGCGGGAATTCAAGTCGGATCTCCCGTCGCTTCTATGACGCGCTTGCTGGGATGTGCTGTCACTATTCCAGTGAGTGTGAGATGTCGGCGAGATCTCGGCACCCTGTCGCCGAGTATCAGCGCGACGCTGTCGTGCTAAAAGCACAATATCACAAACACCTACTGTATGTATCTATTGGCGGAGGATAAGGATACCCAAAATTATTGGGTGGAGGATGATTGGGAGGCTTAGAATGTGAATTAGAGGATTTAGGATGATTTTTTATATAAAAAAATTGGGGGTCCATCCAGCTCAGCCGATTTTGGTCAAGCCAGGTGGCTCGATTATATATATATATATATATATATGTCTAGAAAATTGGTCTCCAAACTGCAGCCCTGGGGCCAGATGCGGCCTTTTGCTTGCCTTTATCTGGCCCTTGGGGCACCAATCCATCTACTGACACCTGTCGCTGACACCAACAATGGAGCACTTTTCCTCCCACTGGCACCATCAAAAGGGCACAATTCCTCCCACTGACACCAACAAAGGTGCACAAATTCTTCCACTGACACCAACGATGGGGCACAACTCCTTCCATAGTTCTTCCCATTGATACCAAATATATGCCACTATTGCTCCCACTGACACCAACAATGTGTACTATTCCTCCCACTGACACCATCAAAAGGTCACAATTCCTCCCTCAGACACCAACAATGGGGCAGAATTCTTTCCATTGACACCAATGACAAGGCACTAGTCCTCACACTGACACCAAAAATCAGGGCATTGTCTACTCCCACTGGACCCAACTTTTAGGTACAGGGTGCCATGGTAACATCCTCCTCAGGGGTGGGCCCATGACACCTTGCATTCACAGTACAATCCTTAGTCCTCCAGGTTGAATGATACTGGGACATCTAGTGGCAGTGAAGAATAACTGCAGCAGACAGTGACAAAAAGTTGAGTACTGTATTGAAGCCTGAGCTCCATGTTTTGTTTTAACCAGTTGGGGAGCCATTAAAAAAACACTACATAGCTGTTGGTAAATCTAAAGTAGAATGCCCAATCAGTTTGTAGGTAAACAAAGGTTTCAGCCATGTAGTGCCAACAAAATAAGTTCTGAAAGAATGAAAGTTTTTCACTGCCACAAATGAATATAGTGAAAATATGGTAGGGTAGGATGGTTCTTCCACTAGGATGGTACCAGAGAGGATGGGACCTTTCATGACAAAAATACATAGGATGCAGTTGCTTTCTAGCTGCCTGCTCATCATACTGGTCCTCTGGCTTTAAGAATTTCTTAGCTCTGGGCTACACTGGTGATTAAATCTCATTGCTACCCAGATATAACTGTTTTCTGACAGCTAGCTATCTCATTAGAATCACCTTGATTTCAGTGTGCTGCATGTGAAATGCCAATAGGCAGTTAACCTACTGGGGCCTTGGCTGCATAGCCAATTTTATCCAAAAGGTGAACTTAGACTTTAATCTCTCAGTAGTAAATTGACCTGGAGCTAGTATGCATAGCAGCTATTCTGACTTGTCTTGCTCCATGCTTATTTTTGGTTCTTTTGCTAAGCCTAGGGCTACACTGGCAATTAAATCTCTTTGCTGTTAAGAGAATCAACTACATGTTGCCCATTGTCTCATTATCAGTACATTGATTTAAGCAGGTTACAAATAAGGATACTGCCAAATAGTAGTTAAAATGGTTCTAAACCCCCCAAAAAAGTGTCATGTACAATTTTTTGACCTTTCTCCTTTATTTTCACCTGGTGATCCAGCCAGGAACATACTTCCTGACCTAGGGTGTCTCCACTCTGGATGGAAGAGCAACAAAGGGACTTTTGGCACGCAGTATTGTCAGGGTTAGGGTTACGGGTTAGGGTTTCCCCTTGAAGAATAAGGCTAGGAATTGGAACAGGGACCTCCCCCAGAGGTCAAAGGTCAAAATGTGGGTTCCCAGAGGTTGAAGGTCATGAGGTGTGGCTGACCCACACCCCACCAAAGTGTACCGCCTACCCCAACTAAGTTGGGGAATAAACAAGTCCGGAATGAACAAGTCGGGGGTAAAGTGCTTAGCGCGTCCTACGAGTTTCTACGTCTTAGGGTTAGGGCCAGGGCCAGGGTTAGGGTTAGGCTTTCACCTAGAAGAATAAGGTTAGGACTCAGGAATTGGAACAGGGACCTCCCCCCCCCCAGGTCAAAGGTCAGAAGGCAGGTTCACAGAGGTCAAAGGTCACGAGGAGTGGCTGCTTTGCAGGGATAAGAAACAGAGAGATTGTTCCCTCGGTACAGAGCCTTGTGTTCATTGTCAACACAGGGCTCAAAGCTGTGATTGGACACAGGTGATCAGTAGGTCATGGCCAATGATTCATCTGCTGACATACTGTGTACAATCAGCGGGAACCAGGCAGTGACGTACCAGTACATCCCTTTGCCTGCACGGGCCGCCCGTCCGCAGTACATTGCAGGCGGCCAGTCCTGTTAATAGATCTGCAAATATGTGTGCTATGCCCTGCATTGAGGGCTTAAATATACTATCTTCGCTGAGTTGTGCTGATCTGCATACATCAACACAGGCTCAACACAAAAGCACATAGAAAACAATGGTATTCTATGTGACCTTTTCCACACCACAATATTTGAGTGTGGTTGAGTAGGGTTGTAGTGCCTGGCATAACAAATGTCTCAACGGATGTCATTGCACCACAGTGCATCACAATGAAGACAATTTATTCAAGTGCTCAGACAAAGATTCAAATTGTGAAACTTCAATAAAGTTGAAAGAAAAGAAAAAAGAAAGTGCGCCTTTTGTTACAAAAACACAGGCCACAAGGGACACCAGACCACATGATTTTTGCCATGTGGGATATTGTGAACCCTAATGTGCGTTGTGCTAAGGCAGTCCATTCAGGGGTGGACTGACAACTCATGGGGCCCCCGGGCAATAGGAGATTATGAGGCCCCCGGGCAATAGGTGATTATGGGGCCACACAGTACACACACATACAGTATACATACACAGTATACATACACACAGACACAATATACAGACACACACATATACAGTATACATACACAGTATACATACACAGTCACATAATATACACACACAGTATACATACACAGTATACACACACAGACACACAATATACACACACAGTATACATACACACAGAATACACATACACACACTGGAAAGGTACTGGAGAAGTGGGGCAGCTGTAATCTTGGGATTTTTTTTTAAAAACACAGATTTTTACATACTGTGCCTAGTTTTACTGAGGCTAGCAACCCTGATGGGGCCCCCTAGTGGCATGGGGCCCTTGGGAAGTGTCCGAGTGCCCAAATGGTCAGTCCTCCCCTGAGTCCATTTATTTAAATGGATTGCCAACGCACTGAAAATCAATGGTGCGTTGTGTTTTCCGGTGCAGCGCTTCACAAAGTGCGTTACCATGCATTGTGATACGCTACGACACAACTACCTTGGTTTAGTGTAGTGGAGTGCCATTTAAAATGATTTGCACTGTGGAATGTGCATTATCATTTTGCAGTAACACATAGTAAATTGTGGGTTTTACGGCACATTATCCCAATGCAAAAATCTAAAATGGTCCCAAAATGTAAGTTTTTTTTTTCTGGAAGCAGCAAATCAACATCTTTATCTGTTTTTATAATCTTAAAAACAATGTTAAAATAAAGCTGATCCAAAATCATTATAGTTTCCCTTTAATAAATGTTGCATCTAGAATTTAATTTAATCCATTGTGCTCCTGACTGGTGGTCATGATAGATGTGCTATGGAATGCTCTCAATTTAATGTGCATGATACTACAGTCAATACCTTGACAGGTCCTGTCAGGCGCGGGTTATTTTCAGACGCGGTGCGGCTGCGGAATTCTGAACATGGTCAATCAGACAGCCATTTTGTGTGGGGAGCCTTGATTTCCCGACTGATGGAATGACAAGAGGCTGCACAGATCACGGCAACAGTCAGCTATCGGCAGTGTCAGCTTCCTCTCTTCTCGCAGTTTTCTTAAATAAGGTTTGTAAATCCTGACATAGATTTAGGGATCTCGCTGCCTGCTGTTCTCTTTAAAAATGAAACAACCTAATATATGTGTCGTACAGCACAAATGTAAATCTCTCATTAACACACAAGTGATTGGAACGTTTAATATTCTGCAAAATATGGCATTGGCACACATAAAAAACTTTTACCCAGGCAGCAGTGATGTCACATTAGACCTGGTTCACACCTATGCACTTTTTAGTGCGTTTTCAGTTTTGCAGAAACACACTACAGTCCATTTAAAGCGGAGTTCCAGCCTTTTTTTTATGTTTATTAAACGTCAGCAGCTGTTGGCTTTTAATAAACATACACTTACCTGCTCCACTGTCCAGCGCCACGCTGCCTGGAGCTCTGCTCCTCCCCCCCCTCTCCGCCGGCGCCTCCATCCTAACTGTGGGCATCGAGCCGTGACAGCTTTCGCCCATGCGCGGGCGTCGCTGCGCTACCTGATTGGACATGCGATCGCCCGGGACCTGTCACGTGTCATCGCCTACAGGGAGGGGTCGCCGTAGGCGACATGGCGTATCGCCTAAGCGGTCCCTGGGCGGAAGGAGGAAGTGGGACAGGAAGTCCCACTCCTCCTGAAGCCCCCACTCCCCCCCCCCAAAAAAAAAAAATTCATGCCAAATCTGGCATGTAGGGGGCCAAGGAACTTGCTTTTACATGGTTTCCTATGGATGTAGTTCACATCTGTGCATTTTATGGAAAGGGCCAGGAATTTTTCGGCTTTTGGTTCCATAGACTTCAATGGATCAAAAATGTGTATTGGAAAATGCAAAATGCAAACTGCAACCTGCATAAGTGTGAATCAGGCCTAATCAGACAATTGTCTTAGGCCTGATTCCCACCAATGTAATTTTAGTGATTTATGCATTTTGCAGATTTGCACTACAGTCCATTTAACATGGTTTCCTATAATCTGCAAAATGCAAAAAGCACTAAAAATGCATAGATGTGAATCAGACCTTAGAAGGGAATTGGGATCTCTTTGGACCCTTTACTGCTCTATTCAAACAGTTCTGTCTTTAGATGTACATTAAAGGAGAAGTACAGCCAAAGCTTGTTTGGCTGTACTTCTCCTGTGGATCACAGGAGAGCAGTTCGTTCTGCACTCCTGTGACCTGTTTTCAGCAGACAGCGGACTGAAACCTGCTGTCGGCTGATGACACAGAGCCAGTCCAGGCTCGAGAAAGAATGTAACCATATGCTCGTGATCTGCCCACATGCCTGGACTGGCACCCGACTCATCCTCTCAGAGAGTTGCTGAGAGCCTGAGCCGACCACTCCCACCACCTCCACAGACCAGTGCTCCAGTGAGCGCGGGAGGGCGAGCAGACAGCGGTAACTGTCAGCTACCAGATTTCTGCTCAGGGAGCTCTGAAAACCAAGTATATAAACAAAAAAGTCAGTGCTGCTACCCATACATCACATAGAAAGCAAGACTCCTGGTTGCTCGATCCACAGTCGTTGGCTGGGTAGAGTAATGAACAAAAGATGATCTGCACTCCGGTCGTTGCTCTTAAAAATTAGTAGTGTTTATTAACAAGCCACAGTGGACAAACGCAAATAGGAATGGTTGACGCGTTTCAGCCTGTAAGGCCTTAGTCATAACCCTAGCTCTGAGAACCAAGTGACTGACGGCGTTTGATCACTTGGTTTTTAGTCTTAGAGCAGGTAGGGGACAGATGCAGCATCGGATTGATGCTGCATCCACCTAGGTAAGTATGATTCTGAAATATATTTTTTTTAAAAAACATACATCTTTTTTAAAGATGAACTCCATGCAAATATAAAAGACACAAACTAATACAACTCTGCATTAATCCATAAATTATTAAATGTAATTTTTAATGCACTAGTGCAACTGCCTAAATTTGATTTGCTATCAGCCTTGCTTGCTGACAGGAGAAGCAGTATTAAGAGCTAATCAGTTGTGTTGCAGTGCTTATGTGCTAAAAAAAAGTCAAGTCGTGATGTCAATAGACTCCCCGCCCACCTCTACACTCCCCTTGTCAACATGCATTTTTTCCTATGTATTCCTTACACTAAATTCTGCTATGATCACTAACATCTAGTCAAAATCCAGAAAAGTAACCACATGACTTCATAAAAGCAGTGGGGGTGGGAATTAAAAAATAATGCCTGTCTCCAGGCTAGTGCATGAGATATGTAAATAACCTGTCACTCACAACAAGGGGGCGGAATGGACTAAGGTTTTTCTCTGTAAGTCTGTTTTATTTCACTGAACAATAAAAGAGGATTGCTCGGGAGGAGGCATCCTGACCAGGTAGTTGAACCACACTGGTGACTTCCCATTCCATTCCCTTCCCCCCTTCTTCCCTGCCTTTCTTTTCTTCCCCCCCCTTTTTTTTTTTACCTTTTGTCCTTTCCTTTCCCTTCTTCATCTTATCTCTTCCTGTGAGCCCACTAGTGACTTGAGATTGTTCGTTAGTACAATGTTGCACTGAAATGTCTATACCGTTCCATGCACTTACCCGGTATATGTAGCTAATGCTCAATACGAACTATTCGCTCCCTCGCGAGAGGACACGTAGTTGGTCTGACAGAGCTCTGGATTTTGTCGAATATGTTAATGACCACTCCACTAGATGTTGCTTACAAGGATGGTCCTGCATGTAAACATGTATTGAAAATTTCTAAATAAAACTGTTATTGATTTAAAAAAAAAGAGGATTGCTCAGAGCTGGATTAACTCTGTGAGGCAAGACTGGGCACAGATGATAGGAAATCCTATACTCTACATTGTGACATCAAAAAAATAAAATAAAAAATTGGGGTTTACATCCACTTTAAATCTGTACATATTGCCGTGAGCCACACCTCAGTTTTTTTGGGCGAGGTCCTACAATATTATAACTTTCCAATTCTTTGAAGTGCATGCATTGTGTTGTTCTTGTTTTATTGTCTATTTGTTATATTGTCCATTTTAATAAGATTAAAAAAAATGGAAGCCACACAAAAGATATATTTGATAGTTTAAAGAATCTTTAAAGAGAATGTGGATTACTTATAAATAAACAGACAGGCAGACACACACACACGCGCGCGCAAAAATACCAACGAATCATTCCAGGCCAGGAATTCCCATCTGAGTCAGTCTAGTTGGCTTTTCATATATGGCCAGCAAGGAACCATAAAACGGATACTGCTCATAATGGTCTCTGAGGAAATCATGTTCTGCTTTTTTATTTTCTACGAATTACGTTGATAAGAAATGGTTACAGGGATTTCTCGTATTCAGAGGTCAAAGTGGGGTAGCCAAGCAAGGGAACAGGATGTCATGAGTTAGATGAGGCTTGAGGGAAAACATCATGGATGGTAAGTCACCTGATCTGGGGCAGAGCATAGCTTCTACGTATGATTGCATGAAGATTTTGTAGCGGTAACTGCTGAATAAAACTCATTATTAGCATAAACACTGGAGCTTTTGTTTCCTTGTGTTTTTATTGGATGAATCCATTTGTGACGGTATACTTAGCCACGGTTTTACTCTCTGGGAATGCCCGCTAAGATTAAAGATTAGAATTGAAATTTTTCATGACTTCTTTGTAGTTACACAAATAAGTAATGGCACCTATCAATCTCTTTATCACTGGAGGACTAAACCTGGATTTAAAGTAGACCTGAGCTGAAAAAATGAAGATTTATTATGGTTTAAGAAACATCTAGGAATGTTAAATCATTCTAAAGCCGCGTACGATTTTCATGACAAGAAAAATGCAATTTTTTAAATTGGTCATTAAAAACGACCGTGTGTAGGCTCCAGTGCATTTTTCTTGTCGTGAAAAATTCCCATTTAAAATTTTGAACATGCTCTAATTTTTTTCACGTCGTGAAAAATGGTCGTGTGTAGTAGGGATGAGCCGAACACCCCCCCGTTCAGTTCGCACCAGAACCTTCGAACGGACCGAACGTTCGCGCGAACATTTAGAACCCCATTGACGTCTATGGGACTCGAACGTTCGAATTCAAAAGTGCTCATTTTAAAGCCTAATATGCAAGTTATTGTCGTAAAACATCTTTGAGAACCCGGGTCTTGCCCCAGGGAACATGTATCAATGGAAAAAAAGTTTTAAAAACTGTCGTTTTTTTTCTGGAGCAGTGATTTTAATGATGCTTAAATTAAAAAAATTAAAATAAATGAAAAATTCCTTTAAATATTGTACCTGCTGGGTGTCCATAGTATGCCTGTGGAAACGTCTTTGAGAACCCAGGTCTTGCCCCAGGGAACATGTATCAATGGAAAAAAAGTTTTAAAAACGACAGTTTTTAAAACTTTTTTTCCATTGATACATGTTCCCTCGGGCAAGACCCGGGTTCTCAAAGACGTTTTCACAGGCATAGTATAGACACCCAGCAGGTACAATATTTAAAGGAATTTTTCATTGTTTTTAATTTAAGCATCATTAAAATCACTGCTCCTGAATCTTTAGGTGCAAACTACAGAGCACTCAGCCAGTACACACCAAGTAGCTTTAGGTGCAAACTACAGAGCACACGGCCAGTACACACCAAGTAGCTTTAGGTGCAAACTAGCAGAGAACACAGGCAATAAACCACGTAAGAATACTGCAGCCAACACAATCCCCTGCCTGCCAGTAAATTAGGAAGAACTGATCTAGCTAAACTATACAGTGTATAAATATATGTACAACACCTGGGATGTATATATATCCTCTACACACTGTAACATTAACTGACTAGCCTGCCTGCCTGCTCTATCTACCTGCAGTGAGGGGTCCAGCACGAAACTCCACACCAGGGAGAAAGCCTTGCATTTCTGTGTGGAGTTACAGACAGAAGAACAGGAAGTGAGAATTTCTCAGAAGAAATAAGGACATTTAAACGCAAAATCGAAGTATGAGGTAAGTGAAGGAGGACTGCACTAAGGTAAAGGAAGCTATTTAGGAAAGAATTGTACCTTTACAACCCCTTTAAAACAATACAATGCCCTGCTTAATGCAGCCAGGCGCTTACTCCCAATCCACTGGAAAAAAATACAGAGTCCCTACACGAGAGGAGTGGATCAATGGGGTGAATGCAGTCAGGGAAGTTGAGGATTGGATAGCGCCACGTCGAGACACTAGAGACCGGTTCAACAGCGTATGGGCACCCTGGTCGGAATATGTTTCTGACCCTACCTTTGTCCCGTCCAGTCTAGACACCGCCTTACTAGAACTATCAGACCATTCCCTTAAGGCTCGCAGGCTGCTGGGCACCTAGGAAGTAGAACCATTTCCCTATAGTTAGCTACACATGCAGGACCTAGACACCCGAATGGATTGACCGTGGCGTGTCGTGCTCGGCGCGGAGAAGTACGCAGCTCCCTACTGGATTGCAGGTACACATGGACTTTCTTTCTCTTTACCCCCTTTCCTCTTCCCCAATTCTGCTTTCCCTCTATCTCTCCTGCCCCCTATTACATGTCTTTTTTGTTACGTTTGATACTACATGTAACCAACCGGGAGAATAAATGAATGGTCGGGGGTTAGGGTGGCTGCATGGAGCCATAGGGCTCATGGGACAGTCCCTTGGTTCTATGGGACACTGGTAGTCCCGTACGAGGGCCCTAGTCGCCGCCTCTGGTGCCCTTGGTGTGCGGATGGGGGCGGGGGGTGGTTTGTTGGAGGCCGTTGTGCCCCCCCCCCTCCTGCCCTGGTGGCGGATCACGGGCTCAGTTATTCCACCACCCTCTGGGGGCGGCCTCCGGACTCATTTTTGGGAACGGGGCCGTTCTCAGAAAAACCTCAGCTCTACATGCGTTGCCTACGCCCTTATGGCTGTTCGTCACTTCATCACCCCCTAAGTTTCTATACACTCCCCGATATGGTGTAGACTATGAGCCCTCTGTTTGGTGCTCACTAAAATAGCACTGTTTGTTTATGTTCTGTCTGTTCAACTGACCCCTCTGGGATGCTGTTGCTTATGCGACCCTGCGTGGTCGAAGTTGTCCTTTGCTTATGCCATTGCGGTTGGACATGTCTTGTTTGTGTTATATATAAAAATTGACAATAAACTTGATTATACAAAAAAAAACAATACAATGCATGTCCCATAGACCCCCACTGGGCGGCCCTAGCTTACATACAGCTGGTAAAATAAGTATTGAACCCGTTACCATTTTTCTAGGTAAATATAAGAGTCGGTTCACACAGGAGCAGCTTAAAAGTCGCCTGACTCTGAAGGACAGAGGTCCTGCAATTTAGTGAAATGGGGCTAAAGAAGGAGAGTATGTCCAGGTAGAAATGTTACAAATCAATAGTACTGAATTTCTATTTCCAAACAGCTAATATGCAACTATGCCGTTGAAATACATAAATGTGCTATTTCACCCGCCAAAGGATCTGTAATTCTGTATAATTGTAATGATCCAGACACCCCCTTTCAGACAGCACAGACAGTAAAGTAACACTCCCATTTCCTGGCTCAACCTTTCTCTGTCTTTAGTTCAATTAATGAACTATGGACTGGCATCACCACATTGGTTATTCCTTGTCCATTCAGGAGGCAAGCTATACAGAAAACTGTAAGTTGAATAAAGAGATAGTGGAGTCCACTTTCAGTCAGTGTGACCGGGGTGTGTGAATCATAAGACCGGCTGAACTGAATTACAATTCCTGATGCATGTATTTCAGCTTTTGTGTATTTCAACCATAATCAGCCGTCATTTTTTTCATAGAATGTCACTTCAATACAAAAAGTGCAAATGGCTAAATTCATACTTAATTGTGGATGAGTATGAACTAATTGTGTTATAAAGGAATTGCAATGTGCTTTGTATTGTGCTTTTACGTGTTTTGTACAGTTTCATGTTGCAATGGAATTGTAATGTTTTGTATTGACACATATTCTTACATAGGCCAGATGAATACTTCAATGTGACCATTTTTATTGGCCATATACGTCTCAGTTTTGCCATGAAGTGTAAAGGTTTTCATCAGCACCAATAGTTTTAACCATTCTCCAATTTTTAGCGATATGTGCACTTTAAAACAAAGTGCAATTAAACCATTAAGCTCCCGTTCACTGACCAATCTAATCAACCCACACCGTATGCATCGTTACTTCAATCTGACAGCCATAGATACACTGTTTGTTTACATCCAATGCTGCAAGTCTCTTGACCGCACTTGTGCAATACAGCCGTATGGAATTCAATTGAGTCCCAAATATCTTTTGCCTCAAGAAATGGCTCAATAGAACTTTATTGGGCTGTATTGTGTAGGCATGGCACTGGCAGGACACTAAATACCATGGCGCTGGATGTAAACAAACAACTGAGCCCCTCAGCAGTCAGATAGAGGTAAATATGTTTCTGGAGACGAAAGGGTTAGGTTAAGTCAGGGAAGGGGAGCTTAATCTATCAGTGCAGTTTGTTTTATCAGGGGTCTCCAAACATTCTAAACAAAGGGCCAGTTTTTGTCCTTCAGACTCTTGGAGGGCCGGACTTTGGCCAGTGGGGTTGGAAATTTTCCTGGCATTAGTGGAACTAAACATCTGGTATTAGGGGTATCATAGGGAGGAATAGTGCCCCATTAGTGGTGTTAGTGGGAGAAATGGTGGTCCACTGTCGGTGTCAGATGGCAGAATAGTGTCTTGTATCAGTGGGAGGGATAGTGCCCCAAGGGCCAGATAAAGGCAAGTAAAGGGCCGCATCCGGCCCTCGGGCCGCAGTTTGGAGACCACTGCTTTAAGTCAGTGGTCTCCAAATTGTGGACCGTTGGGTGAATGTGGACCTTTGCTTGCCTTTATTCGGCCCTTCTTCACACAGATACAAGGCTCTGTTTCTCCCACTGACACCAACAGTGGGGAATTATTCTTCCTATGTACCCCAACTAAGGGTTATTATTCCTCCCAGTTTCCTATCATCCACAATGGGACACCTGCAACTGAAACCACCAATGGGGCACACTGTTCCTGCAACTGAAACCACCAATGGGGCACACTACTGATACCAACAAAGGGACACTATTCCTCCACCTACTGACCAGAGGAGTTAAGTCTTTTTTCTCAGGCCTCATACACACGACCGAGTTTCTTGGCAAAAACCAGCAAGAATCTTGCTGGGAGATATTTTTTTGCCTAGGAAACCGGTCGTGTGTACATTTTCGTTGAGGAAACTGTCGAGAAACTCGACGAGCCAAAAAGAGAGCAAGTTCTCTATTTCCTCGACGGGAATGGAGAAACTTGCCTTGTCGAGTTCCTCGACAGCCTAACAAGGAACTCGACGAGGAAAACGATGTGTTTCGCCCGTCGAGTTCCTCGGTCGTGTGTACGAGTCTTTACACTCACTGACCACCAAGCATGAGGCATTGTTTACTCATTCTAATGGTAAGGCATTTTCTACTCTACACGGTCCATACTCAGGTCCCCCTAAAATCTTAAAGTGTCGCTAAACCCCATCATAAAAAAACTTTTAATAAATGCTGTATTACATGCTGTTTATACTCATTCACTATGAGATTTGTTTTCTGTATTCTGCCTGGTTGATCCTGCTGTTCTCTATCTCCACCTTCTGTTCATGTACCCAATTCATCTAGGGATTTTGCAGAGCAGTGTTGGCAGCTCTGCACATGCTCAGTTTTGTCAGTGAGTTTCTATGCTGAGCATTTCCTCCCTATAGTATCTGAGCAGCACATGTGACTATACAGCCACACATGTGGGTGTATACACAGTAGGAAGTGACAGCCCACACCCTCCCTCCTCCTCCATGTCCACTAACCAGCTAAACACAACGGGGGCAGGATATTACCTCTTGATTGATGGAGGCTTCATCTCCCTCTTATTCTAACTCACAGGCTGGAGGGGCGTGACACAACCTGTGATTGGCATAAATCCACCCAACACCATGGTATTGCCAACATACTTTTTTTATAGCAATTTAAAACAGTTTGTTGATATTAATTATTTATTTTAAATCTGTATTCCAAAGGCTGTTTTCTTTTTTCATTTTGAGCATGTGACCAGCAGCCGAAGACTAGAAGCTCCTCCTGCTTATGTTTCTATTCCGAAATAGCTGGGTCATGTGACAGCTGTATAACGATTAGGAAAAAGGTCCTTTTTTTTATTCTTTTATCAAATGATTAAAGTGCTATCATCCACATACAGAAATAGAAGGGACAATGTAAGTTAAACAGTGTGTGTTTAGTATCACATTAAGGAGGGTAAACCCTTTGTTAACCGCTTGCCGACCTCCCACCGTAGTTTTGCGGCGGCAGGTCGGCTCGGCTGTGCAAAATCACGTAGTAGAACGTGATTTTGCATTGCGGCCACTAGGGGCGCACGCGCCCCCTGCTCGCCCCTGGTGCTGATTACCGCCGGGCATCCGCGATCGCTCGTTACAGAGCGAGAAGTGGGAGCTGTGTGTGTAAACACACAGCTCCCGGGTTCTTTCAGGGGGAGAAATGACTGATCGCATGATCATACAATGTATGAACAGCGATCTGTCATTTCCCCTAGTCAGTCCCACCCCCCCTTCAGTTAGAACACAATGAGGGAACATAATTAACCCCTTGATCGCCCCCTAGTGTTAACCCCTTCCCTGCCAGTGACATTTTTACAGTAATCAATGCATTTTTATAGCACTGATCGCTATAAAAATGCCAATTGTCCCAAAAATGTGTCAAAAGTGTCCGAAGTGTCCGCCATAAGGCCGCAGTACTGATAAAAATCGCAGATCGCCGCCATTACTAGTAAAAAAAAAATATTAATAAAAATGCTCCTTTGATTGTGAAAAAAAAATGCCATAAAACTATCCCCTATTTTGTAGACGCTATAACTTTTGCGCAAACCAATCAATAAACGATTAATGCGATTTTTTTTTTTTTTACAGAAAATATGTCGAAGAATACATATCGGCCTAAACTGAGGAATTTTTTTTTTTTTTTAATCGATTTTTTGGGGGATATTTATTATAGCAAAAAGTAAAAAATATATATTTATTTTTTTCAAAATTGTCATTATTTTTGTTTATAGCGCAAAAAATAAAAACCGCAGAGGTGATCAAATACCACAAAAAAAAGCTCTATTTGTGGGAAAAAAAGGACGCCAATTTTGTTTGGGAGCCACCTCGCGCGACCACGCAATTGTCAGTTAAAGTGACGCAGTGCCGAATCGCAAAAAGTGGCCTGGTCATTGACCAGCAAAATGGTCCGGGGCTGAAGTGGTTAAAAAAGTTTGGAGGCCCCTGCTTTAAGTGACCAAAAGACTGAAAGTAACTAGGAAACTGATTAAAAAAAATTTCAACCAAAACTACAGTAGATTTGATTAACTGTCATTTTTAATTGAGCTAGGAAACTGATGACAACTTGGGTCATAGGTTACGTGACTGAAAGTTTATGGAACGCTCCTAAATTGACAACAAAAATGTATGGCCAGTATAGCTGTGTATAGGAAAATATTTCCTCAGAGACCACAAAAACAAGCAACAGTACATTACAAGGTAGTTTATGTAAAAGCAGCTCTAATAACATTCATGGTTGGATACACAAGTGTTTCAGAGGAATATCAAATCAGAGGACATTCAAAATGAAGGCAGTAAAGCAGGCCGGTAATATTTTCCTCAGCACAGAAGACTCGCTCTCCATTTTGCCTACAATAACAGAGCCTATTATATCAACTTCAAATACAGTATCTCATTTTGTATGCAGTTACTGGAACTTCAAAATACATGATTGTGAATATTCTTCAAATGATGTAAGTTTTTACATTTTTTTAGTTTAGGTTTAAAGTTTATTTAAATATACATTACTAACTGTTACTTTATATAAAGTAGCAGCAATAGTAGATCTACTTCAAAACCCTGCTCTTTCCCCTTTTCCACTTGGGAAAATTACTTAGAACCCCCAAACATTATAAATATTTTTTTCAGACACCCTAGAGAATAGAATATTTGGGAAAAAATACACTTTTTTGAATAAAAAAATAAGAAAACACTAAAGTTAGGCCAATTTTTTTATACTGTGAAAGATAATGTTACGCAGAGTAAATTGATACCCAACATGTCATGCTTTAAAATTGCGCCCACTCGTGGACCTTGACACTTTGACACTTAAAAATCTCCATAGGCAAGGTTTAAAAATTTCTACAGGTTACCAGTTTTGAGTTACAGAGGATGTCTTTTGCTAGAATTATTGCTCTCACTCTAAAGCCCCATAGGCCCCGTACACACGGCCGAGGAACTCGACGTGCCAAACACATCGAGTTCCTCGGCCAGTTCAGCCCTGAAGCCGCCGAGGAGCTCGGCGGGCCGAGAGCTCCCATAGAACAACGAGGAAATAGAGAACATGTTCTCTATTTCCTCGTCGAGCTCCTCGTCGGCTTCCTCGGCGAAATTGTACACACAGCCGGGTTTCTCGGCAGAATTCAGCCAGAAACTCGGTCGGAAGCTGAATTCTGCCGAGGAAACTGGTCGTGTGGTACGGGGCCACACACTATCAGTTTTCCTGCTGGTTTTCTCTTCAAGTTTACCAAAACCATGTAGTACAAGGACCTGCCTGATTGCATTCAAATTGAAACGCTTAAGGTTTGACCTCATATTAGATGGCTTTGGTAAACCTGAAGAGAAAACTATCAGGAAAACTGATAGTGTGTATGGGGCTTTAGGCCTCGTACACGCGACCGAGAAACTCGTCGTAAAAGAAACATTGTTTTCCTCGACGAGTTCCTTGTCAGGCTTGTCGAGAATCTTGTCAAGCTTTCTTTGCGTACACGCTGTCAAGACAAAATCTCGTCGTTCTCAAACGCGGTGACGTAAAACACGTACGACGGCACTATAAAGGGGTAGTTCGATTCCACTGGCACAACCCTTGGGGCTAATCTCATGTTACTGGGTGTTAAGTAAAAGTTTGGTAAGAGACGATTCGCGCTTTTCAGTTTGTTACAGCATGACAAATGTGCTACCTCCATTACGAACGCTACTTTTACCGAAGGTGCGCTCCTGTCTCATACTTTATTCTGAGCATGCGCGGGTTTCTAAGCATACAAACGAACATGTTTCTCGTTGTAAACCAGCCCGACGAGAAACACGACAAGGAAATTGAGACTCCGTCGGTACCGGCGTTTTGCCGCGTTTAGCAGCGTTTTGCTGCGATTTGCGTCTGAAACGCAAAAACTTTTGCGTCTGAAACGCCAAAACTTTTGCGTCTGAACCCATTTTTTTGCTTCTGAAAAAACGAGCATAAACGCAACTGCCGAAAAACACAGAAAAACGTGACTGTGTGCATGGACACATAGGATAACATTGAATGTGTTCAGGGGCAGTTGAAAAAGCTGTCCAAATGCCTCTGAACACGCGTTTACCAGCGTCTCGTGTGCATGGGGCCTAATATATTTTTTTAGTGGCACATCCGCTTTAACAGCTCAAGAGTAGCTTTAAAAAAGTATTTTTCATTGCAGTGGAATTTCAAGACAGACTTTCTGAGCTCATCATTGAAGGAATTAGGTAACAGACATGATACACCGACTGACAAGCTCTGCACTGTCATCCCGCCTATTGACAAGCTTTGCACCGACATTCATATTTGCAATCTGAGAAGCAAAATGGATAGTAAGCAAAATATAATAAAGTTTCACAAAAAAATGAAGAGACTTAAGATATGCAGTAACCATAATAGCCCAATAAGCCTTAAGCAGTCGACCCCACAGTGCCACATTAGTGAATCTTAAGCCTACTTATAGTGGGAAGAGCCTATCTACACACAGGATTATGCTCAGAAGCTTCCACTACACATATATGATAATGGTGTCACCGGTAAACTCTTATGTTGTCACTATGCTAGGTCTCTGATGACCTAATCTTGCCAGCCGGTGTTACACTCCTGGAAGTAACTCAGGAAGTAGCAGCCTGTCACATTTCTCATTAGTTTAAATTAAAATAAGAGCCACTTGACAACGCTGTGTTGAGAACCTCAGGTCATAATGACCCAATGTTTTCAATGTTCCATATCAGTGAATTAAGGGGAGCTTACCGTGCTTCCCCAAATATAAGCCCGGGTTTTAGATTAATTTTGGCAACAAAAGAAACAGGGCTTATTTATGGGGTAGGTCTTAAAGGGGTTGTAAAGGTTCATTTTATAAATAGGTTCCTTTAAGCTAGTGCATTCTTGGTTCAGGGTCTACATCCCTGCGGGGAGACGCTGCAGTCACAAGGGAGGGGGCGAGCACACTGACTAACCCCCATCCAGAACGGCTCGGATGATGGGGGCAAGCTTACTGAGAAACAGGAAGTGAGAAATTCAGACATAGAAAAAAAAATTTTTAGAAGGGAAATCGAAGGAAACGGTAAGTGAACCAACAATGCACTAGCTTAAAGGAACCTATTTGGAAAATAAAAAATGAACCTTTACAACCCCTTTAACATGTAATGTGATGTCTTCTCTCCCCCTCTCTCTCCATGCCTGAATAGAATCCCCAGTGTGAAAATGCTTGTAAAATCCTATAATCCACTCTATTACAGTAGTATATAATGTACAATGTGTGTGTTTCTGTAATATAATTGTGCCAAATACCTTTGTTAAAGCGCCGCTCTGCGCTTCTGTGACCCGCTGAAGCTCTCTTCCCCGCAATTATATTACAGAAACACACACATTGTACATGATATACTCCTGTAATAGAGTGGAATAAAGGATTTTACAAGCATTTTAAACGAGGGCTTATTTTCGGGGTAGGGCTTATATTGCAGCTCTCCTGGAAAATAGCGCTAGGTCTTACTTTCGGGATAGGTCTTATTTTCGGAGAAACACGGTAGGAGTGCAATGCTAAACTTATACTAGGAACAATAAAGTTCCAAACAGCCATATTTCTGAACATAGGCAGGAGTTTATATAGTATATCAAAAGGGGAGATTTCTCTTCACTTCCTTTCCTGTAGACACAGCAGCAAGTAGGAGGAAACCTTTTCCAAGTGAGGGAACTAATGTCAGACAGTTGTCATTAAAACAGGTATCCCAGTTGGAAGGTTTCCCCTCTATTCTTGCTCTGGATGTAACTCAGAAATGTGGATTTTCCATAATATTCTGACCCATTGACGATGGTCACCAAGACTAAGAAAGAGGATGTTTCTCCTTAGTGGTGACACAGACAGCATAAAAAAAAACTCAACATGCAGCAAAAGACAGCACTCAAATTAAGTACAAGTCGAGATTTTCACTCAAGTCCCATTTCTTTATTAACCACTTGCCTACAGGTCACTTTCACCCCCTTCCTGCCCAAGCCATTTTTTCAGCTTTCATCGCTGTCACACTTTGAATGACAATTGTGCGGTCATGCAACGCTATGTACCCAAATTAAATGTTTATAATTTTTTCCCCTCAAATAGAGCTTTCTTTTGGTGGTATTTGATCACCTCTTTTTTTATCTATTGCGCTATAAATAAAAGAAGAGGGACAAGTTTGAAAAAAAACAAAAATTTTTGTACTTTTTGCTATAATAAATATCCAATTTAATTAAAAAAAATATTTTTTTTTCCTTAGCTTAGGCCATACGTATTCTTCTAAATATATCGCAATAAGTGTATATTGATTGGTTTGCACAAAAGTTATAGCGTGTACAAAATAGGGGATAGATTTATAGCATTTTTATTATTTATTTATTTTTTACTAGTAATGGCGGCTATCTGCGATTTTTATCGTGACTGCGATATTGCGGCGGACACATCGGACACTTTTTTGGGACCATTCACATTTATACAGTAATCCGTGCTATAAAAATGCATTGATTGCTGTTTAAATATGACTGGCGGGGAAGGGTTTAACACTAGGGGGGCGATCAAGGGGTTAATGTGTTCCCTAGGGAGTGATTCTTACTGTGGGGGGAGGGGACTGGATGGGGGAGGTGACCGATCGTTGTCCCTATGTACAAGGGACACACAATCGGTCTCCTCTCCCTGACAGCACCGTGGATCTGTGTATTTAAACACACATATCCACGGTCCTGCTCAGTTACTGGGCAATCACGGGTGCCCAGCGGACATCGCGGTCACCGGGCACGCACATCGGGTTCCCAGTGACGCAGCGGGCGCACGCTCACGCCCCCTAGTGGCTCGGGAAAGCGCAACGTCATATGACGTCCGCCCAGAACGAGAGAGTCTTCGTCCCGCCGTCATATGACGGAGGGCGGTAGACAATCGGTTAAGGTGACAAATAGAACTGGCTGGTGCGTCCCTGAAATCTAGTTCTGTTTTTTTCTGGTATGGAGCTTGAGTGATGATTCTCTAGCAATAAAAAAAATGGACAGCACTCTGTCTAAAACAAACAAAAAAAAATATGTGTGAAAGGGCCATAAAATATTCATTTTTGATTGTGTGCTGTGGGAAACAATGCATAGTGCAAATTATTGCCACAGAAATTATGGCTAGTGTACATACATATAGGTAGCATAGTGCATGTACATGTGTGTGTATATATATATATATATATATATATATATATATATATATACAAATATATATATATACACACACATACATTTATATAGCCACAAATACACATAATCCATCCTCTCATAACAGATGAAAATCAATTTTCCATAACAGCGACAGGTACATTCATCTTTGTTGCACTGCCATAATTACAGTGGACTAAGATGAATTGCATATATTGTAGTTACCATGGCTGTCTGCTGCAGGATGCTGTGTGTAGCTGGAGGATACAGGAGGAAAGAGGGGAGAAGGAGAAAGAATATTCACAGACTTGTACTTACTGAGCTCTGCAATACTTCCCACACGTGTGGCAAGCAAAGACTGCTCTATAGTCCTCAGTTCTGATTGGCTAAACATCTGTACATCACCTGGTTTATTGGGTCTTTGGTGCTCTCTATGGAGGTTCAAACTGTCTGGAAGGCAGAGGACTCCTGAAAATACAAAACCAAAAGAAATAAGATTGCTGCACTCTTAGCCTTACAACTTTATAAGGTCATCTACTTATGGTCAAGGGCTGGTTGCCCACTTAATGGGTAGTAACCGAAACATCACGTTTGGGTGGAGATTGGTGGGTTGAGTCATCCACTGGCTGCTTGCATCTATTCCAGTCAATTTCCAGGTCTTCCTACCCTCCTGAGCCATTAGGGGATAATTGAGGGAGGTCTCCATTTTCCCATAGCTTTCTCACAAGGTGAAGGAAAGATTGGAAACCCCAGAGGGAATTTTTACAATGTTTTTTCCATTTGGGAAACTCACCCACAAGTGTACAGTAATCATAATAAATTATGGGGTTACCCTACCTATTTTCTGGTGTGAAAAAGCTTTAGGGCTGCAGTAGCCTCCTCTTAAAGGAGAAGTCCAGCCTGAGCTTTTTAGGCTGGGCTTCCCCTCTGCGTCACAGGAGTGAAATTCATTTTGCACTCCTGTGACCCGTTTTTAGCGGAGATCGGGTTGAAGCCTGCTCTCCGCTGACGTCACTGCCATCAGTCGGGGCAGCGCGTCATCATGACTTCCAAGTCGGGATCCGCCAGCTGCCCTGATTGATGGCAGTCTCAGCAAGCCGATGAGACAGCCTCTCCCCGCCCCTCCACTGCTCGGCACTTCAATGAGCGCTGAAAAGGAGAGAAGAAGCCATGCTGGCTGAGGCCGCGTACACACGGCCGAGAAACTCGACGGGCAAAACACATCGTTTTGCTCGCCGAGTTCCTTGTGAAGCCGCGGAGGATCTCGGCGAGCCAAATTTTCCCATTTCCGTCAAGGAAATAGAGAACATGTTCTCTTTTTGGCCCGACGAGATCCTCGGCGGTTTCCTCGGCAAAAAAAAAAAAAACAGCAAGCTTCTTGCTGTTTTTTGCCGAGAAACTCGGCCGTGTGTACGAGGCTTCAAGGTCAGTATGGCTCTGCTCGTGGAGGAGTAAGAACCGAGCCATCGGCGGTGTTCGGTGGCTCGGTTCTCAGTGCAGAGACGCCAGGGGACAGTGGCAGCCTGATGCTCCATCCACCGAGGTAAGTATTAATAGCAAAAAAAAAAATCCATACTTCTCTTTTAAAGTGTATCTAGGCATACTAATATTTTTTTTTTATTGGATCTAATAGGGGAAGGTTAAACCCTCTGCTAGCAAGGCTGTGAAGCTTGTCATTTATTTGGGTCTTGGTATAGCTAGTAGTATTTAGTCACATTTAACTGGACTTGTTCTGTAATGTTGGAGACATTTCTTAGCTTATCCAACCCACTTGTTCATTCCAAATATAAAAAATGCTGATTATCTTCCGGACACTCATTGGAACTGAGGTTGTGGCTTGGAGAAGCTACGAAACAAAATGTTACATTACAGAACAAGTCCAGTTAAATGTGATTACTACTAGCTAAACTGTCTGTCAAGCTCTTATTGCTGTTTGTGTCCCCACTAGAGAGATTCACCCCTCTATTTGTTCTGCTGGCCATTGGCAGATAGAAATACTAATGCCGCGTACACACAATCGTTTTTTGCGATGTGAAAAATTAAAAAAATTTTAATGTCATTAAAAACGATTGTGTGTGGGCTCCAGAGATTTTTTTGCGACGTTAAAAATGGGCATTAAAAATTTAGAACATGCTCTAAATTTTTGTGTCGTTTTTAACGTCGTAAAAAATGGTCGCGTGTACGCGGCATTCGTTTTAGAATTGTCACCAGAACAAGAAATCAACTGATAGGGGCAAATGTTCCAGTGAGTGTTGTTTAAGATGGGAATTCCCCTTACTTTGGAGAGATTGTGTCTCCAGGATGGGAAGTGAAGGGTAATTTCTCCAGCAGGACACAGACATCCAAAGAAAAAATGTGAAAACTCAAGACTAAAAATAAAAAAAGTTTTGCCTATACACTTTAACAGCTCAACCTTTTGTGGCACAAGAAAGCCAAGTTAACATAATGAGTGGAAACAGTCCTGAAACAGCTAATTGGTGGAGTCTAATATGGAAAATAACCAAAGGGAACCCATATTGGGAAAATATAGTGGCTATTATTTCCGACCTCTTCTTCTCGACATGCTAGTTGCCTTATGAAAAAGGAAGCCCCTTTTAAAGGAAATATTGTACTATGGACAGGTACCAAACTCAACAGACAGCTGTGCATGCCTTCTATATTTTTTAAGTAACCAGAAGCCCTAAAACTTGGGAAGGTCATGACTTAATCCAGTATCAGAATGTGATTTCTGCTCTGACCCTCATACCACTTCCTCACAATATTCAACAACAGGCTAGAGCAACAGAACGAATGAGCAATTGGAAAGGTTGGTGCCAGGGTGCAAATTCCCCCCATAGGTTTATATGTGCAATAAATGTATTTTGTGTTTTTTACATGTCGCCATTTGGATATGATGTTAGAAGCCCCAGTAGACTTAAGCCGGACACAGATGGGTCGGATCTCCCTGATAAACCAGCCAAGATTCAAACCATCTATGGGCAGGCAAATTGTACCCAAGTCGATCCATTGGAGTGTCCAATGAGGTCCACCTGAAAAAAGGAGCAGGCAGACCTGATCAGACAGCATGTGTGAAAGGGACCTAAGAAGAGAAGTGGGTTATGACATGCAAGGAGGCTGGGAGCTGTGCTATAAAAATTGAAACCTTCTGTAGTGTAATTTCCCTAAGGCCCCGTACACACGCCAGTTTCCGCGGACATGTCCGACCGTGTGTACGGCCTAGCGGACAGGTTTCCTGGCCTAGCGGACAGGTTTCCAGCGGACAAAAGTTTCTTAGCATGCTTAGAAACTTGTCCGCTGGAAACCTGTCCGTCGGACATGTCCGCTGGTTAGTACGACTCATCGGACATGTCTGCTGGTTATGACGTATAACCAGCGGCCCGAAATCCCGTGCATGCATCGAATTGATTCGACGCATGAGTGGAAGCATTGAACTTCTGTGTTAGAGAACGTCGGTGTCTTCTACGTCACCGCGTTCTCTGTCCGCTGGGATTTTGGTCTGATGGTGTGTAGACACATCAGACCAAAAGCTCCCAGCAGACATGTCCGATGAAAACGGTCCACGGACCGTTTTCATTGGACATGTCTCCTCGTGTGTACAAGGCCTAACAAGTACAGGGGCACATTGCTCCAAGTAAGAATTTAAAATGCTTGTTTTTTGTTGACAGGGTCTTCTTAAGCGCTCCAGGTCTAGGGGCTTCAGCTTTGTTCAGAAAAATGAAAACATTACATTCAGGGACCATGCTTTTAACCTAAAGTCAGGATTCTTATCATTCACAATGAGAGGCTTACTTAAACTCTGGATTTCCTGGGAGAAACAGCAAGCCAGTGTGTGAGTCAGTTTACCAATGTTTACCCAGAGATTAAATATTTTTTCTAACTTAGCCTTAAAATCAAATTTTTATTAACAGATTAATAATATGCATGCAATGACCTTATGAATAGACTTAAGTACTTATTAAAGGGTTATTTAATTATTAAACAGTGCAATCGAGAAATACTGTATATACTCGAGTGAAAGCCGAGTTTTTCAGCAAATTTTTTTATGCTGAAAAAGCCCCTCTCGGCTTATACCAGAGTCTCCCACTGTTCATGCAGTCTTAACTGCAGTCGGCGGCCGTCCACTGTAACAAAGCCCCGCCTCCTTCTTGTCTGTGATAGGCAGAACACTGAACACTGGTACAATGCTAGGATCAGTGTTTAGTGTTCCGTCTATCACGGACGAGGAAGAGGTGGGGCTTTGTTACAGTGGACAGTCGCCGACTGCAGCAGCATGGAGATCAAAGGTACACGGGAGATCGGATGGGCACAGTGAGGCTGAAAATGGGCACAGTGAGGCTGCAGATAGACACAGTGAGGCACAGTGAGGCTGCAAATGGGCACAGTGAGGCTGAAAATGGTCACAGTGAGGCTGCAAATGGGCACAGTGAGGCTGCGGATGGGCATAGTGAGGCTGAAAATGGGCACAGTGGGGCTGAAGATGGGCACAGTGAGCACAGTGAGGCTGCAGATGGGCACAGTGAGGTTGCAAATGGGCATTTTTTACCCTCTTTTCCACTTACAGCAGCTGCTGCATTTCCCACCCTAGGCTTACACTCAAGTCAATAAGTTTTCTCATTTTTGTTGTGGTAAAATTAGGTGCCTCTGCATATATTTGGGTCAGCTTATACTCGAGTATATACGGTACTAGTGCTATTTTCCAAAACAGCCAATCAAATGTGAGCTTGTATTTTCTAACATGTACAGGAAAACAAAATCTCAAATCTGATTGGTTGAAGTGGGCAATGCCTCCAGTTTTCATGAATAAGATCCATTGCTCGGCATTTGATATTTTATTCACGTCTGTAAGTAGTACTTGAACCTTTGTGGCATTATACATATATAGTATATACATACAGTATATATATATATATATATAGGCAAACGTTTTATTGTGCTCAATATTTTCATGGCTCTTAGTGCATCTTTATATTTTGATAAAGATAGGCTAAGCCCAGTGGAAATGTCAGGCACAATAAAAGAATTTGCTGTTTGCTTTAATTTGCCTACTACAAGATCTGCGAATGCCTCTTTAACCCTTAGGCCCCTTGCACACTGATAGTTTAGCCCCAATGCATGGGACTTCAGTGTTTAGGTGCCGGCGAAGAGCATAGGTGTCCCATCCAGCCGCTGCTGGCAGCCTGTTGAACGCTATGAGAGTCTGAAAGTTGCTGTGGCTGGGCACTTAACTATATGAACACTGGGGGTGGTAATAACCCTGGGAAAAATGTCAGGAAAGCAAGAAGTCTGTTTTATGCCTGTGTTTGTATATATATATATATATATATATATATATATACACACACACACACACTGTACACACATACACAGAGGTATATGCACACTGTATGCTTGTGGGCACCTGACTTGTTGGACATCCCATTTCAAACATTTCTAAGCGATGGGGATTAATATTGATTTGTTCCTCATTCTTCCCCCTGCCTTTGCAGCTATAATAGCCTTCAATCCTATGGGAAAGCTACCCACAAGATTTTGGATTTTTGTCATTATGGACCTGGCTTTGTACACAGTGACAAAGTCATGCTGGAACCAATAAGGGCCTTCCTCAAACTATTGTACATCGCTAGAAGTGTACAACTGTCTAAAATGACTTTGTATATTGTAGTATTAAAAGTACCCTTCACCGGAAGCACCTGAACTCAATACTAGAGGGGTGTCCACATACTTTTTTACCATATAGTATGCATTCTGTATATTAAATGGACAATACCTGTGCTCCATGGTGCCCTGTTAACCTACGGGAGCCCTTATTCTAACACAGGGTTTCTCAATCAGGGTTCCATAGAACCCTAGGGGTTCTCCAGAGGTTGCTAGGGGTTCCTTGAGAAATTCGCATTTTCTTCCTCTTATATACGTTCCCACTGAAACCATTGATCTTTTTAGCTATCTTTAAGGGGGTAATTCTTCCTAATTACCACAAGTGTAAGGAGCATTCTTCCCACTGACCATCACACTAATATGTATCATGAATTGTAGATTCAAAGTCTCTATACACTCTACAGGTACAGGGGTCCATTGATATTTCCAGCATCTAATGCCTCGTTTCCACTGAGCGGAACGGTTTGGGTCGGTACAGTTTGGAGTGGTTAGAATGGTCCAGCCTATTCAGGTGAGCGTTTCCACTGCAAGTTGGACCGTCAGTGGCCATACAGGGTTTAGAAAAAATGGCTAGCGTGTCCGCCAATCAGTGGAATGTATTGTAGCTCTGCCCTAACCGAACTGTGCCATTTTCTATGACCCCACATCTGAAGCAGGACCCAGAATGGTGCGGGATGGTTCGGTTGTATGGGCCGAATAATGGAAACACTTAAAATAGAGAACCGCACCGAAACCAACCCAAACCGATCCGCTCAGTGGAAACGAAGCATAAGTTCTTTAACTGGGTTTATTATGCTTTAATTCCCACCTACTATGGATATAGGTCTGTATATTTCAGGGTTTCTCAACCAGGGTTCCTCCCGAGGTTGCTAGGTGTGCCATGAGAAATTAGCAATTTCTGCCTCTCAGATACGTTCCCACTGACACTATTAGGCCCCTTTCAGACGTCCGCTCCGCCTGTCCGTTATTACAAGTCTGTTAACGGACTTGTAATACATCCCTATGGGATCGCGTCCGTTAGCGGATGGAGCATCCACTAGCGTCCGCGTCCGTCGGGATCCGGTTTTCAGATGGAAGAAAACCCTATTTTTCTTCCGTCCGGCGGAACGGAACTAATGCAGACGGACAGACGGTCCGTCTGCATCCGGTTCCCCATAGGGCAGAGCGGAGCTGAGACAGGGCGGTCCCTGCACTGTGTGCGGGGACCGCCCTATCCGCCGACAGCTCAGCGGCGATCCCCGCTGAGCCGACGGAGACACGCGGAGTGGACCCAGAAACGGTCCGCTCTGTGTGAAAGAGCCCTTAATCTTTTTAGTTATCTGTAAGACTCCTTTCAGGAGTGGAATCCCTCAAGCAGATTTTTTCCCACAAATAGAGCTTTCTTTTGGTGGTATTTGATCACCTCTGCGGTTTTTATTTTTTTGCGCTATAAACAACAATATACAAAAAACAAATTAACGGTCTGTGTCTCTATGTGGTGCCACATCCAAAGAAAGAATCAGAAGAAAACAATGGGTCCCCTGACTGGACTTTTAAGGCACATTAGTGTAAACCACAAAGTAGATAAAGTTTTTTTTTCTAAAACGTTTATCCACTTTGTGGTTTACACCAATGTGCCTTAAAATTCCAGTCAGAGGACCCATTGTTTTCTTATAAACAACAATAGAGCAACAATTTAAAAAAAAAGCAATATTTTTTACTTTTTTTGCTATAATACATTTCCCCAAAAAATCTATATATAAAAAAAAAGTCCTCAGTTTAGGCCGATACGTATTCTTCTACATATTTTTGGTAAATACGAGTTTATTGATTGGTTTGCGCAAAAGTTATAGCGTCTACAATATAGGGGATAGTTTTATGGCATTTTATTAATATTTTTTTTACTAGTAATGGCCGCGATCAGCGATTTTTATCATGACTGCGACATTATGGCGGACACATCGAACACTTTTGGTGCTATTTTGGGACCATTCACATTTATACAGCGATCAGTGCTATAAAAATGCACTGGTTACTGTGTAAATGTGACTGGCAGTGAAGGGGTTAACCACTAGGGGGGCTAGGAAGGGGTTAAGTGTGTCCTAGGGAGTTATTCTAACTGTTAAGGGGTGTGGCTACGAGTGACACGTCACTGATCACTGCTCCCAATGAGTGGGAGCAGACATCAGTGACATGTCACAAGGCAGAACGGGGAGATGCTGTGTTTACACTGGCATTTCCCTGTTCTTCAGCTCTGTGACGCGAGCACAGAGCTGTGGCACGGCGGCAAATTTAAACTGATGTAAATATACGTCGATCTGCCTATCGGTGCCATTCTGACAATGTATGTGTACAGGAGTCGGTCCTTAACAGGTTTATTAGTTCATTTTTAACTTTTCTTGGACTTCAGCATTAAATACATGAAAATAAGATGACAAATTATGTATTATGATTTTTTTCATAACCAAATATTTTTATTAGATGCCTTACAATGTTATTTCTTTAGTATTCTTTGCAGTGGAAGTTCCATTCATCCTGAAAGCAACTCCTTCTGTTTAATTATATAGAAACAATTTGTTCTAATGCTACTGAAGCAGTTACTGAGCAGCAAGAGAAAGGACTGCAGAAAAGAGTAGATGACATAGGATCTGTTCTAAAAATGGAATAATCTCTTTACACAATTCCATTGGAAATGTCATTTTTTAACTGTTATATACAAAAGACCAAAACAATTTGAAAAGAATGGACTTGGGGTGGGTGTATAATAACTCATCTACTGAACTGACTTTCCTACTTCTTTGGTATAATCATCTTGCAGCAACATAAGTTGTGTTGGTGTTTTTACATCTTATATCAAACCGCTTTTTCATCCATCCGTCTGCGGATGAAAAAGCGGCATTCATTGGTCCCTATGTGATTGCTGGTGTCAGCGGATAAACATCCGCTGACACCCGTAATCACCCGCCTCCGCAAAGATCCGATTTTGCGGACGGAAGAAAACCCTATTTTTTCTTCCGTCTGCGGATCAGATCGGATGAACACGGACACACGGTCCGTGTTCATCCGATCCCCCATTGGGGAGAGCAGAGAAAAGACAGGCCGGTCCCTGCACAGTGTGCGGGGACCGCCCTGTCAGCCGCCGGCTCAGCAGGGATTTACGGAGCGATCCCCGCTGAGCTTACGGACACACAGAGGCGGATCATTACTGATCCGCCCCGTGTAAAAGGGCCCTTATGCGCTCTCAGGGTGAAGTAACAGTTTTTTTTAATCGCTCGCCCCAGAACATATTGACCTTTCATTTTCCCACCACTCGTTTAGTGGCAGGAGCCAGACAAAAAGCCTGTATGGAAGAAGAACATGTAACAACCCATGCCACATGGGCCAGCAGAGTCAAAGTTCAACCGATTCCAAATTTCATATCATCTGTAAAAATACAGGTGATACAAAATATATTTTATAGGGCAAGCTTTAGGCCGGATTCACACTATTGCGAATTGGTGCATTGCAGGAGATTGTGACTGGCTCTCTATGGAGCCGGTTCACACATCTCTGGAGTGGATCTGGTGCGAATTGCACAAGACTCCTGCGTCTTTTGGTCGAAAAAACATCGGACCTGAAATGGTGAATGAAGATGCACCAGACCCCTGCGGTGAGCAGCTCTGTGCTCCTGAATGAACCCAGCCTTAAGTTTACAGAAATAAGTAGTGTGAGGGTTACAGGAAGATTTGATAGAGGGTTAGTTTTTAGGTTACAGGGGGTGTTAGGGTTGCAGGGGGAAATTAGGGTTACATGGAGGCTTAGGGTTACAGGAAGGGTTAGCTTTACAGTAAGGGTTAGTGTGAGGGTCAGTATTACAGTAAGAGTTATGCCCTGTACACACGATCGGTTCATCCAATGAAAACGGTCTGATGGATTTTTTTATCAGATATCCGATGAAGCTGACTTTCATCAGTCGTGCCTACACACCATCGGTTAAAAAAACGATCGTTTCAGAACACGGTGACGTAAAACACAAAACGACGTGCTGAGAAAAATGAAGTTCAATGCTTCCGAGCATGCGTCGACTTGATTCTGAGCATGCGTGGATTTTTAACCGATGGACGTACCCACAGACGATCGTTTTTTGTTCTATCGGTTTTTTAACCATCAGATAATTTTAAAACAAGTTCCTAGTTTTTTCACTGATGGATAAACGATGGGGCCCACACACGATCGGTTCATCTGATGAAAACGGTCTGTTTTCATCAGACGAACCGATCGTGTGTACGCGGCATTAGTATTAGGGTAATAGGAAGAGTCAGTGTTGGAGAAAGTTAGTTTGAGAAGGGCTTAGGGTAAATTCATGACCAGATTTCTGAAAAGCCAGTAAAGACTGCAGACTAAGGCGATGCACAGTAACCAACACCTTATGTTCTTGGCTCCAGGTTAGGGTTACAGTAAAAGGTAGTGTTAGGCCCCATACTCACGAGCAAACATGTCTGCTGAAACTGGCCCGCAGGCCAGTTTCAGCAGACATGTTTGGTCGTGTGTGGGCGCGAGCGGGCCGAATTCCAGCAAACATTTGCCCGCCGGGCCTTTTCCCAGCAGACAAATATTCCTGGACTTGTTTTAAAACAGCCCGCTGGAATTCAGCCCGCTCGGACATGTACGGTCGTCAGTACAGACCTACCGTACATGTCCAGGCGCCCGCCGTCCCTCGCATGCGTCGAATGACTTCGACGCATGCGTGGAAGCATTTTAAAGGCGGGCCGCCCACGTCGCCGCGTCATTGTCGCGGCGACACCGCGTCATCGACGCGGCGACACTGCGGACACGCCCCGCGTATTGTTTACGCGCGGACTTCTGTACGATGGTGTGTACAACCATCGTACAGAAGCCCTCTGGCAGACATGTATGGTGAAAACGGTCCGACGGACCGCTTTCACCATACATGTTTGTCCGTGTGTACCCGGCCTTAGAGTTACAAAAACATTATTATAAGGGTTATCATCAGGGTTATAGAAGGCATTAGTAATAGTAGAAAGAAATGTTTGGACAGCCGCACTCTGGAAAAACCTTCTTGGTTGCCTTTTATTGATAAAAGTTTTCAAACACCACACATCACAGCAAAGACAGGGGCATACAGCTGACGTTTCGCACTACAATCAGTGCTCACTCATAGCTATGAGTAAGCACTGATTGTAGTGCGAAACGTCAGCTGTATGCCCCTGTCTTTGCTGTGATGTGTGGTGTTTGAAAACTTTTATCAATAAAAGGCAACCAAGAAGGTTTTTCCAGAGTGCGGCTGTCCAAACATTTCTTTCTACTATTGCTTCGTGCATTGCCGGCACCTGGGTTTCTCTGAGAGGATACAGATTCATCCACATACCCTATTGGAGCGGTGACTATCTTCTCTCTATAGGAGGCATTAGACCCCATGCACACGAGACGCTGGTAAACTTGAGTTCAGAGGCATTTGGGCATTTTTTTCAACTGCCCCTGAACACATTTAATGTTATCCTATGTGTCCATGCACACATTCACGTTTTTTGGCGTTTTAAAGCAGTTGGGTTTAGGCTCGTTTATTCAGACGCAACATTTTGGGTTCAGACGCAAACGTTTTTGCGTTTCAAAGCTTTGGGAGGGTCTTCAATGTCAATGTCTGATAGCCGCAAACGCGGTAAAACGCTGCTGAACGCGGCAAAATGCAGCGAAATTCGCGGCAAAAACGGGCGTTTTAAACGACGATTTTTGCCTTTGAAAACTTGAGTTTACATGTGTTTGCATTTGCTTCTCGTGTACATTGGGCCTTAGTGTTAGAGAGAGTTAGTTTGAGAAGGGCTTAGGGTAGAGTCGAAACCAGATTTCTGAAGAGCCTGTAAAGACTGGATATTAAGGCGATGCACAGTTAAGTTCTTGGCTCCAGGTTAGGGTTACAGTAAGGATTAGTGTTGGGTTTACAAGGAGGGTTACTAGTGTTAGAGGGAGTTAGTTTGAGAAGGGCTGAGGGTAGGGTCAAGACCAGATTTCTGAAGAGCCAATAAATACTGCATGTCTTGAGTGACTATGATGTAACGCATTAGTGTAATACCAAGGCTAGCTAGTTGACTGGAATAGGGGAGAAGGGTGGCACAAGATGCCTGACCTAGTGTATAGAAAGTATGCATTTGGGAGGGGACCAGGTTATATTATGTTTTAGTAGGGAACCAGGTTCTATTATGTGAGCTCTGGGCTGAAAACAACCTGCATCAATCTCCCAGCCTGACAGCAAGTGTATCAACTTTAAAATACCCTTCCCAGTTCCATGCTGCTACCTCTAAAAACCATATACAACAAAACAAGACGAAAACACAATACAACAATGCACTGTACGACAAAGATGAGTAAGACAGCTCCTACAAGAAAAGGACCACACCCAAAGTTGTAAAAGAAACTTGCATTAGAGATCTATAGCATTTCATAGTTTACTTTGAACTGTAACTCCCCTATGAAAATTAATAGTAAAAGCAAACAAGGATTCTATTGATCCATTATCACATCATTTGACTTTATTTTATGGATACAAGTTTTTTTTTTTATATATATATATATATGATTGTTTTTACTTTTGTGATCTTTTTTTTTGGCATTTATACGTAAAATCTTTCTTTTGTTGTACTGACCCTTATAATAATAAAAAAAAAAGGCTCAGAATGTGTTTCTCTATTATGCCTACCTAATCATTCTCATAGAGGATACTAAGCACCTTGATGCGATTCAGTTCGCATTTGTAGCGCTATACAAGTTATTCACTCACTCAGAGAACAAACAAAGGCAAAAACCAGGCAAATATTAAAGAATTAGCAGACAGCACAGTGAAGGAGAGACAAGTGCAGGCTTCTGCAGGAGTGGCAATAGGGCTCATGCACATGGGCATACTGAGTTTTACAACGTAAAGAAAAGGATATTGCTGGCAGAAGGGTCCTGCATTTTAGGATGTCCAAACACTTTACACATGCCAGTTTTGTGTAAGGTATACATACGTACAAGCGCCAAGGGCTAACGCAAGTCTATTGGTTGCTAGGAGGCAGGCTGCTAAAGAGCTCATGCACATAGATGTCAAACAAAGGATATTGCTTGCAGTAAAATCCTGCATTTTAGGTTGTCCAAACACTTTGCTCGTGCACATTTTTTGTAGTGTATACATACAAGTCTACAGGGTTAATGCAGCCTATTGGTTGCTATGTCACAGGCAGCTAAATACACCTAGCATCCTTTGTTGCTAGGACACAGGAGGCTTATGCTGCCTAGTTGCAAGAGGCTATTGCAACCTAGCATTCTTCGTTGCTAGGATGGAGGCAGCTATTTGCACCAAGTGATCCTCATTGCTAAGCTGTAGGCGGCTTTATTGTGTTGCATTTTTTGTTGCTAGGATGCATGCCACTATTGCCACCTAGTATCCTCCGCTACTAGGATGCAGGTAACTATTGCCACTAAGGCTCTTTTTTGGCTAGTACGCAGGTAGCTGTTGTTGCCTGGCACCCTTTGTGGCTAGGACACAGGGAATTATAATTATTGTAGGCTAGTGTTCTTTGTTGCTAGGATGCAGGTGGCTATTGTCAGCTTAGCATCCTTCGTTGCTAGGCTGCAGACAGTTTTTGTACCCCACTAGAGTATATTTGCGCAGCACTCATGTGAATATTAGCAAAAATGTGTACAGTGGAAAATATGGTCCATATGCAAAACCATGGACACAGATATTTCTATTTTGATTTTACAGATGGGAATGTCGTGCAAGTTTACTGATCTTTACACAGTTGTGTACATGGGGCCATAGTAAACCCTGCACATATGTTCAGATTTTGTGGCCATGTGCATGAGCCCTTTAAGGACCCTTTGCTTTGCCCCACATGAGTAAATTGTAGGTTCACTTTAAGCCTAATATCATCATTAAAAGAAAAAAAAATTATGTAGTGATAAAACAATACCATGTGTGATTTTATAAATCAGGAAATGCGGAGGCTGTATCTGGCTTTCCAAGGACTGAAAACATGATATGTGATGTACGCCCTAAAACAATCTAGAAAATAAATCTTCAAAGCCTCTATTAATCACCGCTCACTGGAAAAAACCCACTTTATTTTATTTTTAATAGTGTGGAGGATTGATAGCAAACATGATGCAAGTGTGATTTAAAAAGCTGCCACCCCCTGAATCTCTAACTCGCGTCTTCCAAAAAGATCCTTACAACAGACAGCATGTCAATGATATTTCCAAGAAAGATGGTTTACTCATTTTCAACAGAAACCCTATTACTGGGTAATGTCTGCTAAAAATAAGAAATATAAATACTTATATAGGAACAATTTTACTGGATAAAATATGTGAATGGTAGAGTAGTTGTCCTTGTGATCCACCTACATTCCTGCTGTGCAGATCATAAACAGGAGTGTGGGTGGACTTAAGAGCCTGCAGTTCTGTACACTCTGTCACTGCTCCGCCTACTGGATGCTCATGGGACTGCTGGGTTGATTTGCCTTTCTGTCCTGGTGAACATAACGACTGGAAATCCCAATTGTTACTGGTGTCACCGGAACTGTAGGGAGGAGAAATGTTCAGTGGGGATACTTAATTCGGTGAAACTGTTAAAGTTACGATTTACCATAACCACTTACCCTCCGGAAGATTTACCTCCTTCATGACCAAGCCATTTTTTGCAATACAGAACTGCGTTACTGACAACTGCGCGCGGTCGTGTGATGCTGTACCCAAATAAAATTGATGTCCCTTTCCCCCACAAATAAAGCTTTAATTTGGTGGTATTTGATCAACTCTGCATTTTTGTGTTTTTTTTTGTGCTATAAACAAAAAAAGACCCACAATTTAAAAAAAAATATATATATATATATATATATATATATATATATATATATATATATATATATATATATATATATATATATATATATATTTTACCTTCTGCTATAAAATATATCCAATAAAAAAATCACATTTCTTCATCGGTTTAGGTCAATATGTATTCTGCTACATATTTTTGCTAAATAAATCCCAATAAACGTATATAGATTGGTTTGTGCAAAAGTTATAGCGTCTACAAACTATGGGATAGTTTCATTAATTTCTTTAATTTTTTTACTAGTAATGGCGGTGATCAGCGACTTATAGCGGGACTGCAATATTGCGGCAAACAGTCGGACACTTTTTGGAGACCAGTGATAATAATACAGTGATCAGTGCTAAACACTGACACTGGCTGGGAAGGGGGTTAACATCAGGGGCGATCAAAGGGTTAACTGTGTGCCTAGCTAGCGATTTTGTGTACTGTGGCAGGGGCTTTTACTAGGGGAAGGCATTGATCCATGTGCCTGCTTTTCAGGAACACAGGATCCATGCCTTTCCTACTGACAGAACGGCGATCTGCCTTGTTTACATAGACAGTCCGCCTTTCTCCCTCTGTACAGAAGGATTAGCAGGTGCTGACAGACATCGGAGTACCCGCTGATCAGCTCCCAATGCGTATAATCAGATGACTAGGTCAGAGCCACCCCAAAACTGCAGCTCTTGTGGCTCTTGGGCCACTA
This sequence comes from Rana temporaria, assembly GCF_905171775.1. Taxonomy (NCBI): domain Eukaryota; kingdom Metazoa; phylum Chordata; class Amphibia; order Anura; family Ranidae; genus Rana; species Rana temporaria. The sequence goes on from NC_053491.1 coordinate 354,836,086, forward strand.
CCAAAAGTGGCCCAAGGAAGGAGAACCAGCGAACCGGCGACAGGGTCTTCGATGGCCAAGGTTCATTGATGCACACGGGGAGTGAAGATCTTTTGTTAATAAAAAGGTGTATGTGTACTTTAAGTCAGATGTCAAGTTATTAGGCCCCATTCACACCTAGGCGTTTTTACGCCTGAAACGCACTGCTCACGAACGCGGGAGGGCAGATTTAACATTGTTTCCTATGGTGCCTGTTCACACCTGAACGCCTGAACGCCTGAACGCCTGTCGCGCGAAGCTCAAACTAGTCCCGGACCTTTTTTTGTCGCGCGAAGCGCGCGACATAGGCGTTTCCGCGCGTTTTTTTTTACCATAGAAAGTAATGGGAAACGCGCGAATTGAGCGTATCGCGCGACAGCAAGCGTTTTTATGCGCGTTTTTACGCGCGTTTTGACGCCCATACAGCTCCAAAACAAAACAGGAAATGACATATTTTTTTACAGGAACTTGTGAAATCACCATTTTACTTTACTTACAATAAAGAAAAGTCACATTTTTCTCAATGGAGGCCGAATTTGATCGAACCCTTTCGATGCTGGAGCCTGAAAATTTCATCAGGATGGTGAAGGAGCACCCCTGTCTTTATGACAGCAGGGCACCGGGCTACAAAATGAGGACCACCCGTTGGGACGCTTGGTGTTCTATTGGGAGCCAAATCTATGAGAACTGGGCACGGATAAATAAGTCCCATGATAGCAAAGGTAAACTCTATCAAAAAACATAACAGAAATACAAAATGCCACTAATGAAATAATGGAATGATTGTTTGTCGTTACAGTAGGCATTTATTACCGTACCAATATGCTGTTAAGTTTAAAAATGTGTCTTTACAAATATGACTATTGTGCGGTCATGCGACATGGCTTATAAACATAAATTGCGTTCTCTTCTTCCCACAAATAGAGCTTATTAATGGTGATATTTGATCCCCTCTGTGATTTTTAATAATCCAAAAATTTAGTGACATTTTTCAAAAAAAATATTATTTTACACATCTTTAATCTAAAAAAATTAAAAAATTCAATCGACCTAGCGACTACAGCGTCAGGTGGGGACGGGGGCTACACAGGACCTACACTCTGCCTGCAGTGATCAGTAAATATATGTTCACTGCATTCATTGATACTGTGACAAGGGGATGGGGGAGTGGATTGGAGATCCAAAAGGGGATTGTGCCTACGTGTACTGGTGTCAGTGTCATCACTTCCCTCTTCCTGTGTTTACACAGGAGGAGAAAGTGACACGCAGGGGGACACATATAGAGCCACTTAACCCCCGGATGTACCCTGGGGGTCCTGATCGGACCCCCAACCCACGTCTAGGCGGTCACTTACAGGCCCTTTATTAGACCACAGAATAAATACATAAACTAAGTTTACAATAGATAGAATGTCACTAATATAAAATGGCACACAATATCATAGGGCTATTGAACCCAATGATAAAACTGTATCAAAATAAAATTAGAATGAGACTTCTTAAAACATGAATCATTTTTTATTTTTTTTCCACAAAACAGCATAGTAAAGAATATATTTCACAAAATAAGCGTGTCAAAAGCTGAAAAGTTCAATAAATTAAATGGAATTGAGCTGCCAAGGGACCTGCCCTTCAGGAGAGACAAAGTATGCCGCATACTGTTCACGGACATGTGTCCCCTGTGTGTTCCCACGTACACCAGTCCAATGAGCTCTTTCCAGAGTCTCATGGACTGGCTCCTCGTAATCTAGACCATCGCGCTGCCTGACAAAATTGTGCAAGGCACACGCCGCTTCTACAGCACTAATGGCATTTTGCATGTTGAGCACAATCGGTGTGTGGAGAACCCTCCACTTGTTCGCCAAAATTCCAAAAGCACACTCAACTACGCGGCGTGCTCTGCTAAGCCGGTAGTTGAATATGCGTTTGTCTTCGTTCAGATTATGTCCTGAATAAGGCCGAAGTAGGTGTGTGTTCAGAGCAAAAGCCTCATCACCCACAAAGACACTTGGTAGGGGAGGGCCGTTTGTGCCCGGGAGTGGACTATTTTGTGGAAGGTCCAGACCATCTGTTCGAAGTAATTGCCCAAAAGAGGAGTTCCCAAAAATCGCAGAGTCTGCACTACTTCCATAGGAACCAATGTCAATGTAGGTAAAGCAATAATTGGCATCAGCCACAGCCATTAAGACGAATGAAAAGTATTTCTTATAATTGAAATACTGGCTCCCACTAGCCATGGGCTTAACAATTCTGATGTGTTTCCCATCGATCGCTCCCAGACAATTCGGAAAGTTACAGCGTTCCCAGAATACTTGGGAAATTTTTTCCCAGTCCTCTGCTGCCGGTTTTTTAAACACAATGGGTTTCAGGACTTCCCAAATGGCACTGCAGGTGTCCCGAATTATATAACTGGCAGTAGATCTTCCAATACGAAACGAGTAATGCAGACTTGCAATCGATTGTCCAGTTGATAGATACCTACAAAGAAAATAATATATATTATTTTATTTTATTTTTTACAGTGAAAATTCTAAAACTCAGATGGAAGAGTATAAGGGACGCCTACGCTCGCCAGCTGAAGGCACAGCGGGAGCAGCGCCGAAGTGGGAGTGGAGCATGTTCGGTGAGAGAATACGTTCATGCAAAGGAATTGGAGTTTCTGAGACCGGTGCTGGATTTGGGGAGGTAAACCATTATCTGTACTTTGCTCGGTAAACCAAATGTTTTAAAATTATTTTTGAATACATGATTTCTTTTTTCAGTACTGAAAGCTGCTGGGACGAGGCTGCCACAGCTGTAGTAGACAGAGAGAGCGTGGCAGAGAGAGGGGACAGAGAGAGCGTGGCAGAGAGAGGGGACAGAGAGAGCGTGGCATCGGGGGATCAAGCGATGGCTACTCTGGAGCCGGAACCGCAGCACTCCGAGGCATCAAATGCTAATGCAACAAGACCACTTGCAGAGCAGCCCCCAGTTAACATTGCGCATATTGGACCTCCGCGTGCTCTGCGTAGGAGGGCTCCTGCTCCGGATCCAGCCCTGGATCGTATGTTGGACATTATGACCAACATGTCTGACCGGATGAGCAATAGATCGTATGGGCAAAATGTAGCAAAATGTCTGGGGGAACTAATCGACAAAGTTCCCCCAAATCTGCAAGCGGTGGTGCTGTCCTGTACGGCTAGATACATCTCGACATTTATACCCCCGACAGAAGCTGACGATTTATCCGAACCACCACCACCCTATGGCCCATATGCCAATAAACGGACCGAGCATGTCCCAACACCACCCACGACCCATTTCTCCCCACCACCCGTTACCCTTTGGACAGGACCACAGCTTTCCGACCAACCTCCTCGACCAACACCACCACCGACTTCTGCGCACCATCCTTTCACCACCACTCTATCTCATTTACCTCCTGTGCCAACACCTTCCACTCACACTTCTCTGAATCCTTTTCCTTATACACAACCTTCTTCTTACCACCCTCATTCTCCTTTTCCTCATCTCTCAACACCACCTGTCACATACAGTACTCTGCCTCCTACAACACTTTCTTCTTACCACCCACCACCTTCTACTTACCCTGCGTTAACGACTACACCTACATCACATTACCCACATCGACCGAGACAATCGACTTTCAGGAATGCCCCAACACGAACACCACCACCACCACAAGCAACACCACCTTCCAATTGGTCAGGGGAAGACAGCACCACCTCCACTTGGCCCCCTTTTGCCCACGCACTGTCGGTCGCCATGTCACCGCACGGGGAAGAGGACTCCTCCCCAAATTTACAGCAATTGTAAATAAGGATTATGTATAAAACATTTTTGTATATTTTGTGTATTTGTGCACTTTGTGTATATTTTCCTAATAAAAAAAAAAAGACCCAATGTTTTGGTTGATTAAAATATTAAAATAATTTTGTTCCTACAGAATTTTTGTTTGGTTTTTATTACACATATATATATATATATATATATATATATATATAATAGAGTGTATTACATTCAAAGCGCTAAATAAAAATTACCTCAGTGTTATGATAAGTCGCTCCACAGGGGGGATACAGTTGCGGAAGTAGGTGTCCATCCTCTGCAATCTGTTGATCAACAATTCCAGCAACTCATCAAAGCTGTAAAGGAAAATGAAATTTAAAATTGGCAATGGATTGGTACTAGGGTTGCCACCTTTCCGGGATTCGCCAGAACAGTTCGGGTTTGGAATCATGTGTCTGGGTTTCAGACTGCCTGACACTCTGACAGATTTTTCTGACCAGAATATGGATTTCCGGCAGGGTTAATGGCTGCAGGGGATGAAAACTTACAACCCAGCAGCCACAGATATACCAGGATGAGATGTGCTATCTGCCAAGGGGTGAGTGAGCTCACCCTCCATCGCTGTCTAACAGAAGCACCCACCCCCTTTCTCTATCCTGCCTCTTGGTGAGTACACTAGGAAAAATCAGAGTTCTCACATTGGAGTCCTCTCCGTACATCAGAGATCTCGGTTTCCCCCTTAGATCATGGTTCACAGAGCATCCCTTATGTCTGAGTATCTTGAGGTCTCGCTTCAATCAGATTATGTTGGTTAACCCATACAGTGAAAGGGAAATCTGGGAGTTGAGATGCAAAAGGGTGACTGTGATGTAAAGGGGGACTCTGTGCACTGTAATGTAAAGGGGGATTCTGTGCACTGTAATGTAAAGGGGGACTCTGTGCACTGTAATGTAAAGGGGGACTCTGTGCACTGTAATGTAAAGGGGGACTCTGTGCACTGTAATGTAAAGGGGGAACTTTGTGGACTCTAATGTAAAGGGGGAACTCTGTGGACTCTAATGTAAAGGGGGAACTCTGTGGACTGCAATGGAAAGGGGACTATTTTTATTATATTCATATGATTAGAAATGTAAAATACTAACAAAATATATGTATAGTTCATAGTATTAAAAAAAATAGTTGTGCACCGCAGAAGTGTACATGTTTGACTTGAAGAAAAGGTGGCAACCCAAATGGTACAATGTAAAAAATAAATGATTCCAGATCATTTTTTACTAACCTTTTTATGGACATTCTGGTGTAGTCCAGAAATTTGTCTTCATGGTCACGGAGGTCTTGGTACATCACCCAAAATTGCCCTCTTTCTTCCCGATCAGCAATGACGGGGTGTATCCAAAATCTGCGTTGCCTCTTCCTTTTTCTCTGCCTCTCGTTTACAAGATATTGGCTAGCAGTGGCTGCTGCCATGAACAAAGCCATCTCGTCATCACTCATTTTCACAATGGAGTCAGAAGCACAAGGATGACCCGGAAGAGGAATTATCACCCAGGAAGAGGAAAAAAAAACCTTTCACATAGCAACAAATGATGACAGAGGTGATCTATTTTACTATTGGTCAAAAAAAAAAAAAAAAACGCTGGACGTCGCTCTGCTCAAACGCGCGCAAACGCGCACAAACGCGCGCAAACGCGCACCAAAACGCGCGAAAAAAACGCGCGTAAAAACGCCTGGTAACGCCAACGCCTAGGTGTGAATGCAGCCTAAAAGTCCACGATTTACCCACTCCCCTAAAGCCCACCTTCTCACCCCTCCAAAGCCCATCCTGGTATTTTCTTTTTATACTTTTTTTTGGAGTCTTCTTGCTGGTTCAGTGGCCTCACTGCAGCTTCATCCTTATCCTCCAGTGGTGGGCATCCTTCCAAGAGTCCTGGAGCAGTGTAGACCTAGCCTGCGTGTTTATGCCAGAGACAACGCTGGAATGTGGAAAGGGTAAGTGGAACTTTTTTTTATTACAGGGAGAATATTCATAGAAAAAATCATCTGGGTGGGATTGTACTTCAGAAGACATGTATGTCTGCAGAATGATGATCTGTGGGTGTTACTACATAATTACTCCTAAAATCCCCCTAATAGAGACTACTATATTTATAAACTCAGAATTCTGAGATTTAATCTCAGGATTCTGACATTGAATCTCAGAATTCTGACTTTGAAACTCAGAATTCTGACTTTGAATCCCAGAATTCTGACTTTAAATCTCAGAATTCTGACTTTAAATCTCAGAATTCTGTCTTTAAATCTCAGAATTCTGTCTTTAAATCTCAGAATTCTGACTTTAAATCTCAGAATTCTGACTTTGAAACTCAGAATTCTGACTTTGAAACTCAGAATTCTGACTTTAAATCTCAGAATTCTGACTTTAAATCTCAGAATTCTGTATGATGGCCCCAGGACTCTTCCATATAATTTAAATAGGCTGAACTGAAAAATGATTTCAGGCCTTCCAAAAAAAACAAAAAAAACACGCACATAGAAAAAAACTGCTGGCGAGGGAATTTCAGAGGCTACCACTGCTGTCCCCCTTCTGGAAATGCTTTTTGCCTGGCTGTATCTAGCTACATTACTGGAAAAAGTACTCCCATACTCCCATACTTCATCCAGGTATAACGTTCAAAATGTATGGAAACCAATAGATCATTGTGTCAGCCAGGGAACTAATATTTCAGAGCGAGTGCTCTGTACATATATTTCTCAGTAAAGGTGTCCTTTAATTAAAAGGAAATGGCAGTGGATCTTCCTTATACTATCATTTTGGAATGTTTTAATTATAATTTAAAAGCAACTCAATTTTGAAACGTTTTTCTAATACTGTATTACATACTTTATCCTAATTTTCATAATCATTTTTCATATGGAGATTTGTAACCACTAGAGGGCACCCCTATCATTATGCCAGGATTTGCAGGCACCAGAAAATGAACTGCATAAGTCATTTGAAGGCCAGGCTGTGTAATCTGAGAAAGAAATGTTGTTTAATGTTCACACTGCAGTCTAACCGGCTCTACAATTGGGGATCTATAGATGTGTAAGAATATAAGAGAAGATAGGCATGCTGCAGCTGTGTTGATGTCATACCAGTACCCCACATGACCTGGTTTTGATTATCCCTTTCACATGCCCCTGCAAAAAAATTGGAGAATGCCTGTCTATCAACTGAAAACATGTTCACTGCAATATTACAAAGAAATAATTCCAAATGCCAGCCCTTCTCCGCCATTACCATCCCACCGTGTGATTAGGAAGCCTCAGCTGCCAACAGGGTGATGCACATTAAAACTGAACTCCCACCAAATAAATATTGTCTAAAGAGGTATGTGTGTTCTTACTTGATTCTTATGCCGCGTGTTATTTCCGACAACAAATGTTCGATGTGAGCTTGTTCTTGGAAAATCCGACCGTGTGTATACTCCATCGGACATTTGCTGTCGGAATTTCCGCCAACAAAAATTTGAGAGCTGGTTCTCAAATTTTCCAACAACAAAAGTTCCGACCGTGTGTACACAATTCAACGCACAATAATTCTACGCATGCTCGGAATCAATTTGACGCATGTGTGGTGTCCCAGTACAGGTATTTGCTGTAGGCCCTGTCAGATTGAGGCCCTCGGCTTGTGGGGTCTCCCCTGCAGGGACTCAGCTAGTTATGATGTGATTTATACTGTTATGGTTGATAATACGTTTATTAGGTGTGTATAGCTTTAAGAGGTTTAGTCAGCCATCTCATGTTCAGTCAGAGTGTATTACCAGCTCATGTTCAGTCAGAGTGTATTAGAGTCGGGAGGACTAAGTGCTAGACAAGACCTTATTGTGTTGTGTTATACTACAGGTCAGTCTCTATGATCCACAGCTCTCAACCAATGGGCTTGAGTCTCATCAGGCCCTTATAAGGGATTGTACTTCCTGTTTAAGCCAGTCTAGACTACACACAGTTCCTGGCAGAGCAGAGCAAAACACAGTCAGAGAAGCAGTGTAGGCCAGAAGCCTCCAGTTCAGGAGAAAATACAGCAAAGAGTGGAGTATTCCTAAACATTACAGGACCAGTACTTCAGCTCATTTATCGGATCAATCCGTTATTCCGGCGAAAAGCCTCAAGTCTACCGACACTTCAGTAAGTGTATTTATTTTTCAGCCTAGTTAAGCATAGGCCCTGAATTACTAATCCGGCCTCAGCAGCCGAGTATATATATGATCAGCCAAGCTCAAGCATTATCAGCTGTGTGACCTTCTAGAGACTGCCTGCAGAACATTTTGACACTCTGTTTAAACGCTGTGAAGATTTTGACACCTGCCTTCATGCCAGTAAAGCCTTTGTTGTTTTAACCCCTGTTGTGGACTGTGTTATTACCATCCTAACTAGCGTGGATACGGAGGCCCCCGGAGCTGTAGTTTCCCGGGGTATTCCAAGACTACAGTGGCGTCACGTGACAGAGAGGGTTAATACCATCTGGCCCTCACTAAGGGTTAATACCACCTGACCCTGGGCTCCTAGCCCCAAGAACCAAGTAGCTAACCATCAAGCGCATGTGTGTGGCCGTGGGGCTCACCCTCCCCGGTCACCACACATGCTCGGAATCATTACATGTATTTCTTCTTGGCTCGACGTAGTGTTGTACGTCACCGCGTTCTTGACTTTCGCAATTTCCGACAACATTTGTGTGACAAGATTGAGCCAACATTCTGTCTGGGGAAAAAAGCCACGGTTTTGATGTCAAAATGTCCGATCGTGTGTACGTGGCATTAGAGTGCAAAGGCAGGACTTCCTGTAATACAGACCGGTCACTGCTGCTCTCTCTCCTTGTGTAGGGTGACTGGTTTTGTATCCGCCCACTCCTGTGGTTTTCTGCAGGCAGCTTGTATTGGGTGGAGTTACTGGGTCCGTCCCACAGCTCTGCTATCCGCACAGGAGATGTACAGCATAGTGATGATGTTACGGCTACTGTTACAAGGTAATAGAGGTATGGCAGGGGAATAATAGGTTTTTTAATGAAAACTTTTGATCCAGGGGATCAGCTTTAAATAGTAGGATTATGGGCAAGGGCTGACAAAATATTGAGATGTACGTAAAGAGTGCGACTGGATTTGGAAGAAATACCAGTTGCACATAAAACATCTGGTGATCTGTAAATGTTTGCCGATACACTGTCTTACATACAGGGCCTTGAAAAAGTATTCATACCCCTTAAAATGTTCCACATTTTGTCATGCTACAACCAAAAATGTAAATGTATTCTATTGGGATTTTTATGTGATAGACCAACACAAAGTGGCACATAATTGCGAAGTGGAAGGAAAATAATGAATGGTTTTCAATTTTTTTTTTACAGATAAATATGTGAAAAGTGTGGCGTGCTTTTGTATTCAGCCCCCCTGAGTCAATACTTTGTAGAACCCCCTTTCTCTGCAATTATAGCTGCAAGCCTTTTTGGGGATGTCTCTACCAGCTTTGTACATCTAGAGAGGGACATTTTTGCCCAACCTTCTTTGCCAAATAGCTCAAGCTCTGTCAGATTGGATGGAGAGCGTCTGTGAACAGCAATTTTCAAGTCTTGCCTCAGATTCTCACATTAGTACAACTAATGTGCTAGTATGCGGTGCATACTAGCACATTATAACATTATCCTGCAGGGGTTGGTGCTTTGCCCACCTCAATTTAATGCCTCGATCCACTAACCTTTCTACTACTGTATCTATATAAGTATCTATTGCTATCAGGCCCGTCACTACAGGACAGGCAAAACAAACAATTGCTTGGGGCCCCAAGCTGGCATGGGGCCCCCAACTTCCCCTTCCCAGGATGTAGCCAAGCTTCTCTTCCTTCCACCTGTCAGTCCGGCCAGGTACCGCGCGTGGTACAGGAGATTCAGTTTCCTGTTCCCGGCCGGACTGACAGGAAGTGCACTATCTCATAGGGGACTGGGGAAGAGGCAGGGGGAAGAGGAGCTCAGCCACGCTACAGCGGCAGTCTACAGGGAAGAAGGAGAGGTAAGAATGGAATTTTTTTTAGTGTAGCGCTAACGTAGGCTTTGCATGCGGGGGGGGGGTGCTTGGGGGCCCCCATTTTGCTTGGGCCCCCCAAATTTCTTCAAACGGCCCTGATCGCTATCAATTATTATATTATCTATCTACTGTTTGTATTTATCTATATATCTTTCTATCTCTAGCAATTAGTCTTTCCCATATCTATCTATCTATCTATCTATCTATCTATCTATCTATCTATCTATCTATCTATCTATCCTATCTTCTTATCTTACACATGTAGATGTGCAGATTGCTCATTTCCCTACACCCCGAGGACCAGACATCAGGACAGTGTGACATTGCAAATCTTTATCTTCTTCATGCAGGAATAAAGGAGGACAAGAGTCTCAGAAATCCACTGCAGCATCCCCTGCCAGGGATAAAATCGTGCAAACCTCTTTCTTCTGCCTCTGCAAAATGAATCTGGCTGTTTTTGGCACACAGTGAGTAAGAGTTAATTAAGATTAGTAGAAACCTGCTGTTTCCCAAAAAAACATCTATTAAAGCCAGCAGATGAGTTCAGACAATCCACGTATTATCAGGAATCTACCAGAAAGTGAAAGGCAGGGCAGAATGGGCTGCATTATGCTATAGGCTGCTACAAGATAGAGGCTGCTAATAATGTATCTGAAGCTGGAGTCATGCAAGGATTAACTCCAGTTCTGAGAATTCCAAAGTCACGTCTTGAAGATAACAATACACGGTTCTTGAAATAATGTTTCTTTTGCAAATTCAGAAAATGATGACACTGGTTTATTGGATATACACGATAAAAATATTACAATTTCTTGGTCTCTCCTTTTTTAGTCATATGTATGAGATCATTTTTTAAATGATGAGGGAAAACTACATAGTGACACCACCAACTGGTTAAAGAAGGTAGTGCACACTGGTGTAATTTGGTTAGGGCTGGTGTAGATAAGTGTTCATATCAAAGCTAGCCTTTTCCATTCAAACACATAGCTGCTCAAATGCATGTTTTTGAATGCAGAGTTTGACAAGCAAAGCTTTGTTTGACCTGTTTTGTTTGCAATCCAAATGTACCTTAAAGTGGATGTAAACCCCCCAGTGAAGTGAACAGCCTTAGATGATACACAGAGATTAACCAAATCTCCCTACAGAGTGTAAAGTCTGGGCATACAGCCAAGATAGCTAGCATTGCTGATTGGAGGAAAGGCACACACCCCCTCTCATCATAGGCAGAGAATCTCAGAGCTGTTTTGTAAAAGGAGCTGCTCTCTGCTAATCTATTTATGCAAACTCCTTTGACAAAAGATTCAGGCTGCTTTTGTCTAAAAAGTAAGAAAATATGTCAGTTTGCTTTAGTGATAGAACCCCTAGCTGCACTGATTAGGAACAGCCCTGAGATCAGGGGGTTAGAAATTGCCTCCACAACCCACAAGATATGCCTATTTGCAGACGATGCACTCCTATTTGTGACCTCCCCCCGTTTCACCCTTCCAAAATTAATGCAAATTCTCGATAAATTCGCTAAAATTTCAGGTCTGGAAGTTAATCAATCCAAGTCACGGGCTCTCAATGTGTCTCTTCCTGCGGAAGAAGTAACTCATCTCCAGGAATATTTCCCCTTCGCCTGGTCTACCGCCTCCCTACCATACCTAGGCATCAAACTCACGGGTGACCCGGCTTCTCTTTTCCGATCTAATTATCTCCCTATGCTGTCGCACCTATCGTCCCTGTTAGACTCTTGGAAACCTTTATGTGTCTCCTGGCTTGGACGAGTGGCTGCTGTTAAGATGTCTCTACTACCCAAGTTACTGTACCTGTACAGAGTGCTACCAATAGCAGTCCCCTCCTACTTTCACCGGGTTATTCAGTCCCGAGTGTTTAAATATGTGTGGGGGCCTACTAAACCTAGGGTATCTAGGTCTATTCTTCTCCGTAATAGACTCAATGGAGGTCTTGGGATCCCCAATTTCCTCCGCTACTATCAGGCCTCCCAGCTGGCCCAGATCACTTTGCTCCATGCCTCTGCTGAAATCCCTTTATGGGTCAGTTTGGAGGCCATTGATATTTCACCCTTATTGGTCTATAACCTATTATGGTTACCCCCAGTGGCCCGCACCTCTATTACGAATCCGGTTACACGCCATTCACTTAAAATTTGGGACACCTTACGTATCCCTTTCCGACTGGTCTCCTCCCATACCCCCTTACTCTCATTTCTTGGCCATCCATCTTTCTATCCGGCCTTTGCTGAACCGGAATCTTTTCGGCTATGGTCTCAAGCAGGGATATATAGAATCTGTGATATGGTGGGAAAGACGGCCCTCAAGACTTTCCCGGAACTCCAGGCCCAAGTTAAGCTACCCTCTGTTGAACACTTCCGCTATCTACAAATAACCCACTTCATTCGGACGACGATAGGTGTCCAATCATCTCTTGATAGTATGTCCTTTTATGAAAATATTTGTACATCAGATCCACATGCCCCAGGTATTATATCACGTATCTACAGTCACCTTACTGCCCCACCATCTGCACTCCCTCTGTATGCTGTACAGTGGTCCAAAGACCTACAAGTAACGTTAGAACCGGAGGACTGGATGGATATTTGGGCCAACACTAAAACTTCTACTCAAAATGTGATAGCTTTAGAGGCCAACTATAAGGTGCTCATGCGTTGGTACCTAGTCCCAGCTAGGATAGCAAAATTTTCCCCTTCTTACCCGGCCGTCTGTTTCCGAGGTTGTGGAGAAAGAGGTACTCACGTACATATTTGGTGGACGTGTCCTGTTGTGCAACAGTTCTGGAAAACTATATTTTGTATGGCCTCCACCCTATTACGCGCTAACCTTCCCCCTGACCCATCTTTAGCTCTGCTGAATCACATTGAAGGTGATTACACTAAGGCCCAGGTCCGCCTCCTCCTTCAACTGACCACGGCCGCTAAACAGACCATAGCCAAGGCCTGGAAGTCCCCTAAACTCCACATAACCGAAGTAAAGCACAGAGTGACCCAAGCAATGATCCATAGTAAGACCGAAGCGATTATCCTGGACCGGGTTTCTCGGCACGACAAAATATGGTCTCCCTGGGTGGAGAATTTCCTCCCCCCTGAGTTTGAAGTCACCTTATCTTCGCCATGAATAGAAGGTCATTACCTTGCTGTTACGTTACGACCCCTTGCGGGTTCACGCGCCCACGCCGACAATCCCCCTCCCTACTTTCTCTTCCTTCTCCCTGACTTCATTTCTAATTTTCCTCCTCTTCTCTCTTTCTCTCTGTCCTTACTTCTTGGGGCTCTCTGGCCCCTGTAGTACTACTAAAAAGTGTTACTTTATATCTGTGGGCGGTGCTGTGTTTTACCGCCCTTATTTAGTTTATATTTCTTTAGTTTTGAACTCACAGAGTACATACTGTTGTTTTGCACTATTTTTGGAATCGAGTCGTTCTCATTGCCTTCTTGGATCTAGTTGTACCTACATCCAATGTTCACAATAGTTCCCGTTGTACAAACGTTCTAGTATGTCTGCATTGTCCTCAAGTTATCTGTGCTCAGAAATCCCTGATGTCACGTTTGTACCCATTGTAATTGAGATGTACCATTGTATTCCCTTACTGACTCAACCTGAAATGTTGACAATGTTACTCTGTGTACTTTGAACAAGAAAATATGTCAGGAGTTCTTATACACGCGATCATTTTTCGGCATGAAAAAAACTTTGTTTTTAAAAAATGTCATTTAAAATGATTGTGTGTGGGCTTCACATAATTTTTCAGGTTCTGAAAAACGACAAATTTATTTTTTCGAACATGCTGCATTTTTTAACAACGTTTTAAACAATGTCGTTTTTCGGGTTGTAAAAAATGATCGTGTGTGGGCTAAAACGACGTTAAAAACCCACGCATGCTCAAAAGCAAGTTATAAGACGGGAGCGCTCGTTCTGGTAAAACTACCATTCGTAATGGAGTAAGCACATACATCACGCCGTAATAGACAGAAAAGCGTGAATCGTCTTTTACTAACATGGATCAGCTAAAGCAGCCCCAAGGGTGGCGTCATCCGCATGGAACTTCCCCTTTAGAGTGCCGTTGTACGTGTTGTACGTCACCGCGCTTTGCTAGAGCATTTTTTTAAAACGATGGTGTGTGGGCAACGTCGTTTTATTGATGAAGTTGGAAAAACTTCGTTTTTTCTACATGCTGAAAAACATCGTTTTTTTTCTTGCCGAAAAATTATCGTGTGTACGCGGAATTAGGCTCATAACAGAGGAACCATTCAGAAGAGAGCTATAAGACTTGGCTCTTTGAAAAAAGATAACAAAACACTGCAGATATATGTTCCCAGCTCAAATTTCATGAATCGGGTTTACATCCACTTTAATATTACCTGCTGTCTCCGTAGAAATGCAACGCAAAGTAGGCCAAACTTGGTCTCTAATCTATCAGCTACACCACTTCATTGATGTCATTTAGATTCTACTAACCTGTGTTTGACATGCAAGTCAGGTGCAGGAATACAACCCCGTATACAAGTCATTATGCCGCGTACACACAGTCAGAATTTTCGATAAAATCTGACTGTGTGTATGCTCCATTGGACGTTTTCTGTTGGAATTTCCGACAACAAATGTTGTTGGAAAGGGGGAAAGTGTTAGGAGGCCTGCGGCACACAGAAGGCTTTTTATCTTAATGCATAGAATGCATTAAGATAAAAAAAAAACATCTGCCTTTACAACTCCTTTAAGCATACACCCATGTGAGGGCCATATTTGCCTGTATAGGGATGAACACGTTTTCCGTGCATCCCTGTGTAGACAATTCCACAGCTGCTGCTTCCATTTTGACTTCAATGTTGGTGCAGGTCCCTGAATTCACACTACACGCATTCAGGGCCAAAGACCCATACAGCTGTCAAATTGGGAGCAGCAGCTGTGTTCATGCAGCTGTTGCATCTCAGTTGACCTGAATGGGACTGTCTGCATGGGGATGCCCTGAATACCTATGCCTGCCCGTACGGGCAAACACAAACCCTGACACAAGTGTATGCTTAAAGGGGTTGTAAAGATTTGTTTTTTATTTTCTAAATAGGTTACTTTAAGCTAGTGCATTGTTGGTTCACTTACCTTTTCCTTCGATTTCCTTTCTAAATCTTTGTCTGAATTTCTCACTTCCTGTTCCTCCTCAGTAAGCTGTTCAGTAAGCTGTTCTGACTGACTTTCCACCGCTCGGATGATGGTGGAAAGCTTACTGAGGAGAAACAGGAAGTGAGAAATTCAAACAAAGAAAAAAAACATTTAGAAGGGAAATGGAAGGAAAAGGTAAGTGAACCAACAATGCACTAGCTTAAAGGAACCAATTTAGAAAATAAAAGACGAACCTTTACAACCCCTTTAAGTACGTCCGTGTGAACGAGGCCTAAATCTGTGCCTGTAAGACTTCAGGCCAATGTGTTCCCTGATTCTGAGCACCACCTTCTCTTTGGGACCACTATACCCAGGACCCTGGTGCTACCTGCTTGTCTGGCCCACTTTTCACAACTGAGAGAAGAACTCTGACCTCTGGCTTGTTCACACTGACTTTATAACCTGTTTTACAGGCATTGTTACATAGGCATGTGTTCTCTAGAGACTTGAGACATTTCCTGTGAGAGCTTTATCTGAAAGAAACATGGCATTTGTACAAAACTCCAAACATAGTCTTATAGTGTTGCCTTGGTTTTTCTCCTATAATTGTACAGAATGATGCATTCTTTTGTAGCCAACAAATGCATTCTGGGGGACACAAAAAAAGGAACCTGTATGTTTATTCAACATTACATACAGATCATTTCTACTGAGGTAAAGCAGAGTTCCACCCTAAAAATGAACTTTCTATTAACAGCTTGCCTTTAACCACTTAAGCCCCGGACCTTTAAGCAGCTAAATGCCCAGGCCAGGTTTTGCGATTCGGCACTGCGTCGCTTTAACTGACAATTGCGCGGTCGTGCGACGTTGCTCCCAAACAAAATTGACGTCCTTTTTTCCCCACAGATAGAGCTTTCTTTTAGTCATATTTGATTACCCCTGCGTTTTTTATTTTTTGCGCTATAAACAAAAATAGAGCGACAATTTTGACAAAAATGCAATATTTTTTACTTTTTGCTATAATAAATATCCCCCAAAAACATATATAACATTTTTTTTCCCTCAGTTTAGGCCGATACGTATTCTTCTACCTATTTTTGGTAAAGAAAATCGCAATAAGCGTTTATCGATTGGTTTGCGCAAAATTTATAGCGTTTACAAAATAGGGGATAGTTTTATTGCATTTTTATTATTTTTTATTTTTTTTTACTACTAATGGCGGCGATCAGCGATTTTTTTTTGTGACTGCGAGATTATGGCAGACACTTCGGAAAATGTTGACACATTTTTGGGGCCATTGTCATTTTCACAGCAAAAAATGCATTTAAATTGCATTGTTTATTGTGAAAATGACAGTTGCAGTTTGGGAGTTAACCACAGGGGGCGCTGAAGGAGTTAGTGTACACCTAGTGTGTGTTTACAACTGTAGGGGGGTGTGGCTGTAGGTCTGACGTCATCGATCGAGTCTCCCTATGAAAGGGATGACTCGATCAATGCAGCCGCCACAGTGAAGCACGGGGAAGCCGTGTTTACACACGGCTCTCACCGTTCTTCAGCTCCGGGAGCGATCGCGAGGGGGCGGCTAGAAACGAATAGCCGCGCCCTCATCCCGGATCGCTCCCTGAGGCTTACCGACCGCCGCATGTACCAGGGGGGTCCCGATCGGACCCCTGACCCGCGGAAAGGCAGCGACGTGCGGGCACGTCGTTCTGCCTGTCCGTGCCATTTTGCCGACGTATATGTACATGCGGCGGTCGTTAAGTGGTTAATGTAAAAAAAAAAAAATTTACTCACTTCTATCTGGCTGTTACTAAACTTCCTGTCCTAAGACCCCATTGCCTCCTGGGAAATGATGACACTAATTTCCAAGGAGTCTCTGAGCATTACTGTGCCTAAAAATCGCCCAGCATGCACCTCTCCCTGAAAACCAGGAAGAAAAAGGAACTGGGCTTCACATGCCCACACATATGATGGATACGGCCACAACATGAGCTGGAGCATATAAAGCAAGTGTTTGCAAAGATTTCTGGAAAGATTGGGGAGCTATTAATATGTTTTAGGGACTATTTAATGTGATATAATAATTATGCCAGGAACCCCGCTTTAAGTAAACTTTTGGTCAAAGACTATTCTGCATATGTTAAGTGAACTTTATATTCTCATTTCAGTAAGAATAAATTTGGAGTTGTTATTGTAGTGGACACATGAAAGCGGTCGCAGTGCCACGGCCTCACAAGAGACCTGCTGTGCTCCAGCCATATGACAATGCAAATTGGTGACTGACATTTTCAGTCTGCTCAATCACTCAGGTCTTCTTCCCTAGAGTGCTTGCTCTACCTTTGGACACTAGAGGTGAAATTGTCCATACCTCCTGACCCAACACTGTCTACTCCATTGATCCTCACTGCTCTCTCTGCCTTAACGATGAAAGGGAACATTTCTACAGTGAATTAAGGAGAAATAGAGAAAGTACACTTATCCTTCTGACCTACTCCATTCTGAGCTAATCGAATTTCCTTTTCCTGCCTTAGATGTATACTTTCCTAAATCAAATGCAGCAACCTGTAGAAACCCCTGGGTCCTCTGGTCAAAATATTCTTTCTCCTGACCATCCTTGTACATTTGATCCTCATTGACCTCTATAGGGTTGTCATACGACGATCTCCAATATCAGGACATGGCCTAAAAGAAGTAAACGGGGATGGGAACAAGTGCACCATGATATGCAAGGCTAATGCTGCATACACACAACCGTTTTTCATGACGAGAAAAATGCAATTTTTCAAATTGGTCGTGAAAAACGGTCGTGTGTAGGCTCCAGAGCATTTTTCTCGACGAGAAAAATGGGTGTTAAAAATTTAAAACCTGCTCTATTTCTTATCGTCGTTTTTCACGTCGTGAAAAATGGTCGTGTGTACGATTTAACGAGGGGGGAAAGAAATGTGCATGCTCAGAAGCAAGTCATGAGACTGGAAAATTAGCATAAGCCGCCCAAAGGGTGGCGCCATTCAAATGGAACTTCCCCTTTATAGTGCCGCTGTACGTGTTGTATGTCACCGCGCTTTGCTCGAGCATTTCTTTTTCACGATCATGTGTATGCAAAGCAGGCTTGAGAGGAATCACGTTGATAAAAACTTTTTTTTCCATTAAATGAATAACGGTCGTGTGTACGTGGAATTATACAACCCTCAACCTAAGTTCTGGTGTTTCCAGTGAAGAAAAGTGTTAAAGATACAGCATACAAAGACTGTACACTTCCAACCTTGTAACAACAGTTCATGGAAGGTCCCATTCTACTCCAGCAAGTAAAGTCCATGGTTTGACAAGTCTGATGTGGAGGAACCATTACCTCAATCCTTAGCCCAGACATTAATTGAACACCGTATTGAATTTGGGATGAATTGGTACACCGATTGCAAGATGGGTTTTTCTGTCCAATATCAGTACCTAAACCTCAACATTATTGAACACAAATTCCCACAGACACACTCTAAAATCTTGTGGAAAGCCTTTTTAGAACCGTGGAGGCTGCCAAAGCCTCAATGGTGGGCAAATACATAACAAAGCCCATGGTTTTGGAATGGGATGTCCAAAATGCTCATATATGTGTGATAGTCAGGTGTCTACAACTTTTGGCCATATAACCACCAGCCATCAGCTTTTTACAAGCGGCCTGCTACGTAAAGCCATAGTTAGCTATAGTATTGGCAGCTGAACATGGCAAGGCGACTCCCCGGATAAAGCAAAGCACCAAACACTTGGACCTTCAAGACTCAGTAGTGTGTTAACTTCTGTTTACATGAGGCCTGCAATTTAGGAGGCCAGGCAGAAAGGTCCATTGATTACGAAATGAACAGAAAAAATCATGCTGTTGCCAGCTCCAAGTAACAAAGTTTGCAATAACTACTACTGCAAAAACCCAATCCTGTCTTCATTTTTTTGAGTTTATTTTTAGATTAATTTAAGACACTCAAATTCCACCAAATACAGGACTTATCTGACGCACTGTACATAAATGATGTACTTATATTTTTTCCTCAAATGCCAACAAGTATTGTTATCCCCCGTACACACGATCGGAATTTCCGATGGAAAAAGTCAGATGGACTTTTTCCATCGGATTTTCCGATCGTGTGTAGCCTCATCTGAGTTTTTTTATCGGAAATTCCGATGAATTCCATCCGAGTTTAGATATAGAACATGTTCTATTTTTTCCCGATGGAATTCCGATGTGAATTGGCCGGGCAAAAGCCAGATCGTGTGTACGCAGCATTAGTTTTGAAAACTGAAAAGTTAAAACCTGTTTTCTCCTTCTCGCTTTTTGCAGATATTAAAATTAGCCAACAGGGACACAGACGACAATAAAAACCTGACAGAAATTCTAACCTTCCCCACTCTATCGGAAATTAAACAAAAAAGTTTTGGAAGCAGTTCAACTTTAATAAAATTCTTCCTAAAATTCAAGAAATATCTATGCCTTATTCAAGACATAACTATGGCTGCATACTGTGAAGAAGAAAAAAAAAAGAACAAATAATTAAGATCTAATTTGTTAATTCTACGAAATAACAGTATCCTTAATGCTAACATAAGTGGCATCTTTTCTGAGAAGTAGGTTAATGTAATTCATGGCATTGTCATTAGCTTTGCTCCTAGTTACGTTCCAGAAATGTCATGGGCCTCAGGGAATATAACAAAACATATCTTTCAAAGACTAAAATATCTAACTCAATGGCAATAACATATTAGCGCAGGGTAAATATTGTAAGCTGGGAAAGGACGACTGGTGAACCGTGAATAATGTCATTCATTCATATCAAAGTTGAGGTTCATGTCCAAATATGAAAGGGCAGCTATTTTCAGAGGGTACAATGGGGAGAGTGTAGGGTATGTTTTGCTGAGACCTGAAATTTTGCATGTCGCGAAACAAGAAATGATTGTCAGAGAGGCATTTTTTGGAGATACGCTATAGAACTGCAGAATGCTTTTACTACTAGGCATCAGCAATGATGACTGCAGCAGAAAGCACAATTCCCAAGTCGTCACCAGCCAGAAATGTTTAATACAAAGCTTCAACCCTTTTGCTGCCAAAGACGTGCCCTCACAGCATGGCACTGAAAGCATTAAAACAATATTTTTTAAAATCAAAAGTGGTTTCTAGGCTGTAATAGAGAATTGATCTGGTTGACTCTAAAGCAGCCTGACCACTTCTACAAGCCGGCAAGCCCTCCCTCCAAGGTCAAGTGCCATTATTGATCTGGATGGTCAGTGGAGGAGTGTTAGTGCAAATCTAATAACCAATCACCCCTCTATGGAGTGAACCTGAAGAGCTAAGTCCTGAGCACTTCTGAGTTCAACAGTGTTAAACCCCAGTAACTCTGGCCATGGAAACACGATCGAGCACAATTTTTTCCTTAATCTGCTAAGGTAGAGGGCAAGAGAGACATCAGGGTTCTAATAGACCCTGGATGTCCAATTAAAGAGAACCTGGCACCTTCCTAATTCTAGCATATAGTGGGCTTGGTAGCCCCTTGTAACAGCCATACAGTTTAGGGGAAAACATTAAACAGTATTGCAATAAAATTAACCCCCCCCCCCCATTTTTTTTTTAAAAGGATCCGCTACCTCCCATACGCATGCATATGCACCCCTAGGATGCACATTCTTAAGTAAACAGTGATTATGTAATACATATTAGGTTTCTTTCCCCTTTTCTCCTTTATTTTACTGGTGTCACAGCTATAAAATGTGAAGAGAAATCTCCCCAAAGGCACATAAAGTCATAAACAAAATAAAAATATTTTAAACATTCCATTTCATCCAGGTCACGACTTCCCCGGCTTCTCTTCCCGGCTAATCCGGTCTTAAGGTCTGCCTCCTGTCCTAATTGGTTGGGAGGAGAAGCCGGAAGACAATAGTAAATATTGATTCGCTAATCTCACAAGTGGGTAGGTTCGGGGTGCAAAGCCCAACCTTTTTAAAGCCAATTAGAGCCTCATAGAAATCATATGCCGCATACACACGATCATTTTTCGGCTTGTAAAAAAAAGGTTTTCAGTCTCTATAAGAAACAAAGTTTTTTCCAACTTCATCATTAAAACTACGTTGCCCACACACGATCGTGAAAAAAAATGCTCTAGCAAAGCGCGGTGACGTACAACAGGTACGACAGCACTATAAAGGAAAAGTTCCATGAGGATGACCCCACCCTTAGGGCTGCTTTTGCTGATTTCGTGTTTGTAAAAGACGATTCGCGCTTTTCTGTCTGTTACAGCGTGATGAACTCCATTACGAACGGTAGTTTTACCAGAACGAGCGCTCCCGTCTCATAACTTGCTTCTGAGCACGCGCAGGTTTTTCACGTCGTTTTAGCCCACACACGATCATTTTTTACAACCCGAAAAACGACATTGTTTAAAACGTCTTTAAAAAATAGAGCATGTTTGAAAATTTTTTTTTTTCGTTTTTCAGAACCCGAAAAATGCTCTGAAGCCCACACACGATCATTTTAAATTACATTTTTTTAAAACAACGTTTTTTACAACCCGAAAAATTATCGTGTGTACACGGCAATAGAGTCCGACAATCGGCATGGAGATTAGAAGGTGGTGCATGTAGATTGGGGGGGCGGTGCCCCTGTGTCCCCTATGGACCAGCCGCCACTGCTGAGGAGTATGATTTTGTTCTTTTTGCCAAATGTTCAGGATTATGGATAAATAAAATCGAATATTCCAAGTCTGTGTACACATGCACAATTAATAAGACATAGAGCACACATTTTCCCCACATAAGAAGAACATTGGGCATCATCATACATTATAATACAATTCCCTTATACTCAACACAGACACAAAACACTACAACGAGCAACAAAATCTGAGCACAGTGCATAAACATGACACAGTTCTATATAATGTATACAAGGACACTATACCTTTAAAACACAAGCTGACCATTGGGCACATACAATTCTATATGATCAGTATACCATGGACATTATTCCTCAAAACACAAGCTGGCCACTGGACATATACAATCCTATATAATGTATACAAAGGACATTATACAAAATACAAGCTGACCATTGGGCACATACAATTCTATACAATGTATACAAAGGGCACTGAACAACTAAACACAAGCTGACCATTGGTTACATATACTTCTATATAATGAATACAAAGGACATTATTCCTCAAAACACAAGCTGACCACTCAGCACAATCATAACGTACATCTACTACTCCGATTATAGCCACAATATGCAATGGGAATATATTTATATCTATTTATATTTGTAAAATAAAGAGTATTAGGTCTCATGCACATGGCCATACAAGGGCTGAATGGTATGCACAGCCTGCGTAATAACATTCCTGCTGCACCTGCATACAGTTGCCCATTGAGATGCATTAGATATAAGAGGAAGCTGTACATGGTTGTGCATCAGGGGTTGTGTAAAGCACCTGCATGGGCCATGACTAATGAAAGTTGTCCCATGTTGCAGACAGCTGGATCCTGGTGAAATCTGCACTGTGGGAGGCCCTCTCATCTTCCTTTGGCTGACCTTTTGGTCCTTTTGGACCTTAAAAAAGTACTTAAAGGAGAAGTCCAGCCAGAGCTTTTTAGGATGGGCTTCTCCTCTGGGTCACAGAAGTGCAATTCGTTTTGCACTCCTGTGACTCGTTTTCAGTGAAGAACGGTCTGAAGTCCACTCTCCGCTGACATCACTGCCATCAGTCCAGGCAGCGCGTCAACCTGACTTCCCAAGTCTTGATCCGCCAGCTGCCTTGACTGATGGCAGTCTCAGCGAGCCGCTGAGATGCCCGCTCCCCTCCCCTCAACAGCTTAGTGCTCCAATGAGCATGGAGGAGCAGAGAAGGAGCGATGCTGACTGTCAATCAGGGGAGGTGAGAGAACCAAGTCATTGGCAGTGTTTGGTGGCTCGGTTCTCAGTGCAGAGACAGCGGGGGACAGCTGCTGCATCGGTCTGATGCTGCATCCACCTAGGTAAGTATGGTTAGCCAAAAAAAAAAACATACTTCTCTTTTAAGTACTCATCTCTAGAGCCCTCAGCTCTGATGTAAGCAGTTAACTGGTTCTCGGGTATAGCTATGCAAATCTTACAATGCCTTGATGGGTGGATGCCAGTCTGAAGGACTTGGCATTCCTAGGCATTTTCATGCGGATCATCCTAAGTCATGGCCTAGGATGTTGAGCCTCCATGATTGAAACAACTGAAAACCAATGTAAGAAAAGGATGGTTCAAGAATGGTAAAGCTGGGCAGGAAATACATACGGTAGATGTACTCCAGCTGGGAAGTGACTTGCTGCAGGTTCCAACGCAAATTGTGAGAAGCTCACAGTGTGCAGTGAATTTAGAGCAAGCAATTTCAATACAAGAGAAGAGCCTGTACAATTGTGCATACTGAAGATAATGCCGTGTACACACGACCATTTTTCATGACAAGAAAAATGCAATTTTTTTAATTAGTCATTAACCACTTAAGCCCCGGACCAATATGCAGCCTAAAGACCCAAGGTGTTTTTACAGTTCGGGACTGCGTCGCTTTAACAGACAATTGCGCGGTCGTGCGACGTGGCTCCCAAACAAAATTGGCGTCCTTTTTTCCCCACAAATAGAGCTTTCTTTTGGTGGTATTTGATCACATCTGCGGTTTTTAGTTTTTGCGCTATAAACAAAAATAGAGCGACAATTTTGAAAAAAATGCAATATTTTTATCTTTTTGCTGTAATAAATATCCCCCAAAAACATATATAAAAACATTTTTTTTCCTCAGTTTAGGCCGATACGTATTCTTCTACCTATTTTTAGTAAAAAAAATCGCAATAAGCGTTTATCGATTGGTTTGCGCAAAATTTATAGTGTTTACAAAATAGGGGATAGTTTTATTGCATTTTTATTAATTTTTTTTTTTTTACTACTAATGGCGGCGATCAGCAATTTTTTTCGTGACTGCGACATTATGGCGGACACTTCGGACAATTTTGACACATTTTTGGGACCATTGTCATTTTCACAGCAAAAAATGCATTTAAATTGCATTCTTTATTGTGAAAATGACAGTTGCAGTTTGGGAGTTAACCACAGGTGGCGCTGTAGGAGTTAGGGTGCACCTAGTATGTGTTTACAACTGTTTGGGGGTGTGGCTGTAGGAATGACGTCATCGATCGTGTCTTCCCTATAAAGGGAATGACGCGATCGATGCGCCGCCATAGTGAAGGACGGGGAAGCCGTGTTTACACATGGCTCTCCCCGTTCTTCAGCTCCGGGGAGCGATCGCGACGGAGCGGCTATAAACAAATAGCCGCGCCGTGGTCCCGGATCGCTCCCCGAGCGGACCCGACCTCCGCATGTAGCGGGGGGGGTCCCGATCGGACCCCCCACCCGCTAATAGGCGAGGACGTACGTGTACGCCCATGTGCCTGTACGTGCCATATTGTGGACGTATATGTACATGCGGGGGTCGGGAACTGGTTAAAAACTATCGTGTGTAGGCTCCAGAGCATTTTTCTCAACGTGAAAAATGGGCATTAAAAATTTAGAACATGCTCTATTTTTTCTCGACGTTATTCACATCGTCGTTTTTTACGTCGTGAAAAATGGACGTGTGTAGGCTTTAACGACGGGGGGGGGGGGGGGGGGAACGTGCATAATCAGAAGCAAGTTATGAGAAGGGAAATTTGCATAATCAAACCCAAAGGGTGGCGCTATTTGAATGGAACTTCCCCTTTATAGTGCCGTCGTACGTCACCGCGCTTTGCTCGAGCATTTTTTTTTCACGATTGTGTGTATGCAAGGCAGGCTCGACAAGAATCGCGTTGAGAAAAACATTGTTTTTTCCATGACATTACAAACGGTCGTGTGTACGCGGCATAAGGCTTGGGCTCAGCTTTGATTTCTGAAGGAACCCTGTTTGAGAAAGAATGGTCTGTGCAGACGCAGAACACTACACCCCCCAACATGACCTAATCACCGGATTTGATCAAAAACACATTGAAAACAACAGCAAGCGTTACACTCAGTGAAAGTAAAACACACTTTTACCTTATGTTCTTGTTTAAAGCCTGATTTATAGAAGTCGCAGTTAGCATGTGCAGAACATTTCCATTATTTTAATTCAACTCTGCTGCAAGAAATCTGCTTTCAAAGTACAGAAATAACAGGAAGCCCATTAAACTTCTTAATGAAGTCTTCCAAACATTAGGTCAGTTCTCTAATTCCAACTGGAAAAGTTGTGAAACCCCCCACTCTTTACAGTACCCACCCCGAAATCTTAATATACGCTTGGATGTCAGGACCCCCGCACACAAACAATCTACCCACAAAATTCCATTGTATATTTCTTAAGCTGTGTACCCAAAGCAGCATTCATAAAAGTCGTCTTTTTTTGAAATGCCTTCTCCATAGCAAAGTAAGCCGAGACTACTTAAAAGTCTGTTTTTCCTGGAAAAATTCCACGTGCGCAACAATGATACTTTTCAGAAAGTCTTAGCCCTCACAAATCCCCCCTTTCCAAATTTCGAGACGGTTTTGTTTTATTTTTTTGCCCTTCTTCTGATGATGACAGGGAGGGAGTGTTTTTAATATTTCGATGTGCTTTTTACGCCTAAGTTCATTGGAAGGTCACTCGGCATCTCCATGTGATAAAAATTACTTTCGGGAGCCCTCTTCGGCTTATGGCAAATTGCCTCTGATTGTTTACATGGCTCTGGTTACCTTACTTCATATTAAAGAAAAATTGGGGGTGACTGTAACATTTCTGTTTAATATATGGACCAAACAAAGGCCCCTTCTTTTCAAACCATGCTAGGCTTAATTACCAGCAATTCTTTCATCTTTATTCTTGAAAACTGAAAACAAGCAGATATAAAAGACACAAATTACTGCATAATTATGGGCTTGTTTACACAAAGGGTAGGGGTGGTAACATCAGTCAGCTGCCCCTCCTTAAAGCGGTAGTTCACCCCCCCCCGACACGATTTTACCATCGAGACAGGCATTGTAGCGCGAGCTACAGTATGCCTGTCCCGATTTTTTTAACCCCGGACTCACCTTGTAATCGGAGATCGTAGATTTCGGCTCCCGCGGGAAATGGGCGTGCCTATGGAGAGGGAGGATGATTGACGGCCGGCCCTGGCACGTCACTCTCCCCGAAGACAGCCGGAGTAGGTCTCGGCTCTTCACGGCGCCTGCGCACAGGCTATGCGCACGCGTCGTGAAGAGCCAAGCCTATTTCGGCTATTTCCGGAGAAGCGTGACGCGCCAAAGCCGACCGTCAATCATCCTCCGTCTCCATAGGCACGCCCATTCCCCGGTATCTTCGATCTACGCGTACAAGGTGAGTACGGGGGTAAAAAATTCGGGACAGGCATACTGTAGCTCGCGCTACAATGCCTGATTTTATGGTAAAAGAAAAAAATATTTATTTTTTTTCGTTGATAGGGTGAACCCCCGCTTTAATAAAGTGGAACTTCACTCTCCCAATCAACATTGATTATTTGTAATCCTCATGCTGCTAGCAGTAGTAAATAGTACCGTATTTATCGGCGTATAACACGCACTGCGTGTTATCTGTTTTTTTCACCAACAGGGGGCGGGTATTGGGCGGTCCAGGCCGAGTGACACCTATTGGAAGGGTGTCAGGCCAGCCGCCCGGCCTCTCCTGGTCATAGTTCAGAAAACATTACTGCCAGCCCTTTGTCATATGCCACTCCTCCTGTGTAACACTCAATGTAAATCTAAGCCTCTGAATCCCTTAATTAAAAATGCTCCGCCTCCTCGACGTGTGTAGCTTTTGATTGGAGGAGAGCGGTCACGTGACCATTAATGAAAGAGAGGAGAGGAGAGCAGTCACATGACTGGGTCCCCGAGAGAGAACGACTTTAATGGAGGTATCTTAAAGCTTTGCTTTACAATTAGAGTGACACAGGCGGAGCGATGTATGAGAAGGGGCTGATAGGCTGACAGTGTGAAGTTATCTCAACTTTAGAGTATGCTGGCAGTGCTGTCCCTGTCCCAGAGCTGGGAGTGCAGGGAGGGGTCTTTATAATGAAAGGAGGCTGTGTTGTTGTACAGGGGTATTATGCAGGGGGGCCGTGTATTATGCAGGGGGTCCGTGTTCTATGCAGGGGGTCCGTGTTCTATGCAGGGGGTCCGTGTTCTATGCAGGGGGTCCGTGTTCTATGCAGGGGGTCTGTGTACTATGCAGGGGGTCCATGTTCTATGCAGGGGGTCCATGTTCTATGCAGGGGGTCCATGTTCTATGCAGGGGGTCTGTGTTCTATGCAGGGGGTCTGTGTACTATGTAGGGGTCCATGTATTATGCAGGGGGTCTGTGTACTATGCAGGTGGTCCGTCTATTATGCCGGGGGGCTGTGTAAAGTTGTTTTCCTGAAACTTCCCTCTTAAAGGTAAGGTGTGTGTTATATGCCGATTAATACGGTATATCATTTCTTATTGTTTTAAACTTTTTTTTTTAAATATCTTCAGTTACTTTCAGGTTTCTTGCTTAGGCAAATGGCATCATATATCCCAGGAGTCTTCAGGATGGGAGGAGATAGGGGAGGGGTTTTGTCAGCTAAGCACACCCTTCTGCATGCATGCATGATCTAAGAGCAGATGGATTCCAGGAAGTAAATGCTACATGAATCATTTGCATACCTCCCAACTGTTTGAGTCGGTTCACATAGCAGCGGCACGACTTCGGGGGCGACTCTGCAAGTCGTCCTGAGGACGACTTCAGAGGCGATTTGCAAAACGACTTCTGCATAGAAGTCAATGCAGGTCGCCCCGAGCCACCCCCGAAGTAGTACAGGAACCTTTTTTCTAAGTTGGAGCGACTTGCGTCGCTCCTATTAGAACGGTTCCATAGCATTGCATGGGACGCGACACGTCAGGCCCCGTACACACAACTGAGTTTCTCGGCAGAATTCAGCCAGAAACTCGATCGGAGCTGGATTCTGCCGAGAAACTCGGTCGTGTGTACACTTTTCTTTTTTTTTTTCAATTAACAGTTTTTATTGGACACGAGGTAACCCCCGTGCCAGAAAAGATACGGTACAAGGATGCCATCAGAGCATCAACAGAAAAGAAAACAGTGCATAGCATATAACAGTACAGTACAAGGCAGGTATCAGGGGGAGCTCAATAACTCCGCTCGTAAGCAGCCAACCTAAAAACACAAGCTGCCAAAAGACAAAAGTAAGCACGTGTAGAACAAACCCCTGAGTAGCAGAGGCATAAGAGGAAACAAAAAAGAGGGAGCCAAGAGGAAAAAAAAAAAAAAAAAAAAAAAAAAAAAAAAGGAAAAGGGAAAGAAAAAATAAGAGGTGGAGAAAGAGCAGAGGAAGGAGACTGCAAGCGCAGATAGACAGGGAGAGAGAAAGAGGGGGGGGGGGGTTAAGGGGTGGCTCGACTCGTGGTTCAAGGCGGATCCTCCCGACGATGCCATTCCGCCCAAACTGCATCATGAGTGTCCAAACTATCTCGTAACCTGGCAGTCATTTTTTCCATTAGTTCAATATCTTTGATCCTGGCGTAGAGGTCAGATTGAGAAGGGGGTGACAGGCGCTTCCAATGGAGGGCAACTAGGCATCTCGCAGCCGTCAATACATGCCTCAACAATTTCTTGGAGGACTTGGAGATCCGCAGGGCTGAGACTCCTAGTAAAAACAGTTTCGGGGACCAGGGAACCAGCACTCCAAGGAGGCGAGATAGCAACTGCTGGGTCTCCGTCCAAAACGGTACTATCTTGGGGCAGGTCCAGTAAATGTGGTATAAGGTTCCCCTGGCTCCCTGACAACGCCAACACCTGTCTGAACTGGATGGATAGATAGCGTGGAGGGTAGCCGGCGTCATGTACCAGAAATACAATATTTTATAGGCATTCTCCTTATACAGCGTACAAAGAGAGCTTTTAGCCGCCTGGGACCAGATCGTCTGCCACTCTGTCTCCGAGATCTCCTCCCCGAGCTCCCTCTCCCATCGCAGCATGTATGCATGCTTACCCTGGGTGGGGAAAGAGCGAGAGTTCAGCAACCGATATGTATCAGATATCAACCCGCGTCGAGCCGATCCCTCCAGTACCAATTTTTCGAAAGGCGTTGGCGTTGAAAATTGGAGCCCAGGGGCGAATGATTGTGCATAGTGTCTTATCTGCAGATACCCATAGAACACCTGGCGGGGTAGGTCAAATTTCTTTTGCAAATCGGAAAACGATAGGAGTTTCCGTGTTATGGGGTCCACTAAATGGCCAAAATGAAAAAGATCACGCGACGCCCAAGGCGACGACATCTGATGGGTCAAACTATCAGGCATCTTGGGGTTGAACAGGAAGGAGGTCAAAAGAGACCGCTCCGAGCTCAGGCTATGCGTCCGCGACAGTCTGCGCCAAAGCGTCCTGAGGTGAAGCATGGGCCCCAAGAGTCGGCCCGGATCCACCTCCGCGCCTGCATTCCATAGTAGGCTATTCGGGTGTGCGGGAGCCATCCAAATTTTCTCGATTTGTGTCCATATATTATAAGAGCGCTGAGGGAACCAAGAGGTAACGGCGCGCAGCTGAGCTGCCTGATAATATTTAAGCAGGTCAGGGAACCCCAGTCCCCCGTCAGTGCGGGATGCTGTCAAGACCGTCCGTGGGACTCTGTGTCGCCCGTAATTCCAGACGAAGCGGACCAGATCCGCTTGGAGCTTACGTAGGTCCGCGTATGGGACTGGTATGGGCAACGTCTGGAATAAATAGAGGAGTTTGGGAAGGATGACCATCTTAACAGATGCCACCCTACCCAGAAGGGAAATGTGATGGGCCCTCCACTTCTGCAAAAGTTCTCTTATGGAGCGATAGAGGGGGGGGAAGTTGGCCTTATATAAAGAGTCAAAGGACGGGGTGATCTGCACCCCCAGATATTTCAGCCCCGCTGTAGCCCAGTGGTAGGGAAAGCACTGCTTTAGATGTCGAACCTCCTCGTCGGGGATGTTAATGGGGAGAGCTACCGACTTGGCCGCATTTATCTTATAACCCGACAGGGACCTATATAGATCGAGTTCAGCGTGGAGGTTAGGCAGGGAGATTCTAAGTTGGGTCAGGGTCAGAATAACGTCGTCTGCGAAAAGCGCCAGCTTGAATTCCCTACCCCGCACCAAGACACCCCGGATATCCGGGTTCCTGCGAATCGATGCCGCCAGGGGCTCCACGCAAAGCGCGAACAGAAGCGGCGAAAGTGGGCATCCCTGGCGCGTTCCATTTGCTATCGGGAAAGAGGAAGAGTGGGCAAAGGGGGTCTTAACCTGAGATGTAGGATTCGTATAGAGGTGCTGTATGGCCTGCAGGAAGGGGCCGCGAAGTCCTATGTGTTTTAACGTGGCAAACAGGAAAGGCCAGCTGAGGCGATCAAATGCCTTTTCTGCATCCAAACTAAGGGCTAACGACTCCTGGCCCTCCCTGTTCACCACATCTATCAGGTCGATAACCCGTCTGGTGTTGTCCCCCGCTTGGCGGAGAGGGACAAAGCCCACCTGGTCCTTATGAACCAATGAAGGGAGCAGCACATTTAGACGCAGTGAGAGGAGCTTGGTGAAAATTTTTAAATCTGAGTTAAGTAACGCGATTGGCCTGTAGCTAGCGCACAGCGAGGGGTCCTTGTCGGGTTTGGGGATCAGAGTTAGAAACGACCGCTGCATGTCCGAGGGGATAGGGGTCGTTTGAAGGAAGGCATTAAACAGCTTGCACATGCGCGGGAGGAGGATGGGGAGAAACGTCTTATAATATTCATAGGGGAGACCGTCTGGGCCAGGGGATTTATGTGCGGGCAGGGACTTAATGGCAGCCGTGAGTTCCTCCTCTGTCACAGAGGCGTTAAGGGAGAGGAGGTCAGCAGGCTGGATCTTAGGGATTCCACTGTGTTCCAAGTAGTCACGCAGACGATCAGCCAGGTCAGGGGGTGAGGGGTCATGCGGTATGTCAGGGTCGCTATATAAGGCTGTGTAAAATTCCTCAAAAGCCCGAGCTATGTCCCGAGGGTGGGTCAGAAGGCGGCCCGTACCATCTTTAATCTGGTGAGGGGTGGTCATGTGGGAGCGTTCCGATAGCTTACGCGCCAGCAGAGAGTGAGCCTTATTTCCCTTGTCATAGTACCTTTGTTTTAGCCGGAGTAGGGCCTTCTCCACCTGGCCTAAGGCCAAGTCCCGAAGTGTTGTGCGTAGGCATACTATCTTTTTAAGAAGGGGTATGGATGGAGAAGTTTGCAGTTGGGTCTCTAGTGTCCTCAAGTCCCTCTCTGCCTGCACTTTGGCTGCTTTCGCATCCCTTTTCATGGCCGAGGAGAGCGCCATGCAACGACCCCGAAGGACTGCCTTATGGGCCTCCCAAAGAGTGGCCAGGGAGACGTCCGGGGTATCGTTTTCGACGAAATAGTTTTGCAATGTCTTCTGCATTTCCAACCTAGAGGGGCTATACTGGAGTAAAAAGTTGTTCAGCTGCCAGTGACAGGGCCTGTGGTTAGGGGCACCCAGGTCCAGAGTCAGGACCACTGGGGCGTGATCAGACCATGAGATCGGTAATATTCGGGCCTCCCTAGTAACACGGAGGGTGGCGTTGTTAACAAAAAGGTAGTCTATACGGGAGTGCATGCGGTGCGGAGCAGAGTAGTATGTAAACTGTTTATCCCCCGGGTGAAGGGCGCGCCATGAGTCAAACAGGGCATAACGTCTAGTAAGCTGGCGAAAAAGTTTAGAGTCTCTGTGGGCCCGGGTCTGTGGGTCCGACGGGTTCAGGACCAGGCGGTCAAGGGCCACCGACTGGCACAAGTTGAAGTCTCCTCCAAATAGCAAGTATTCGTTGGGTGACCGGAACAACCGCGCAAGTACTCTAGAGAGAAAGTGAATCTGGTGGGTGTTGGGTGCATATAGAGTGCATAGCGTAACTGGTTGCTGCTGCCAGAGGCCCCTCAGGATGATGTAGTGCCCTCTAGGGTCAATGAATGACTCTGAGCATTTAAAGGGGGAACCTTTCCTAAAAAGTATGGCCACTCCCGCTCGCTTTCTAGGATTGAACGCCTGGAAGATCTGGGGGTACTGTCTGGACGCAAACCCAAAGGAGTCCCCTCTGTCGAAGTGCGTTTCCTGGAGAAAGACAACGTCCGCCCCAGAATGCCTGATCTCCCGCAGTGTAAGATGTCTCTTCCGATTTGAATTTAGGCCGTGGACATTGAGGGACATAATCTTAGCCATGGTCATGGGTATGTGCAAGCAAGAAGGTACTTATCTGATCCCGCCGCGAGGATATGCCGGGACCCGCCTGGGGGAGACGCCATTTCGCAGACACAGTCCGGACAGCCGCCAGGAGCACGAGCCGAGCCACGGGAGCAAGGGAGGGGAAGAAGAAAGAGAAAGAACAAAAGGAGGAGAAAAAAAGGAAAAAGACAACATTAAATGCAATGCAATCAAAATGACATTGAGTAAAACGAGGCCCGAGTGCACCGCGCCACTCAGGGCCCAAAGGGTTCCAATAAGTCCTCCCGACCAGGGCCCCCCAAAAGGGAGAGGGTCCAGGCCGGGGGGACATAGAGAACTACAGTAACCAGTAACAACAAAGTACAATAGGGTACCAAGGGAACTTCTAGTAGGTCGGACCTACAGGGGGGGTGGGTGACCAGAAGTCTCCAACTGCACGTGCCCAATGAACAAAGCAAGTGTCAAGTGGTGGGCCCAGGGGAGGAGGGGTTACAAATGGAGCTGATGGGTGGGTCAGGGGGGGGTCAAGCAAAAGAGGAAGTCCGATGAAATCAGTCATCAGCCATGACCAGATTGAGGGGGACCGCGGGGGGAGCCCCGGCCCCGGGGTCGCTTGGTCGGGGGGACCTTTTGCCAAACCGTGGGAGGGGGCGGGGGTGTAGCCACCAGGTCCCACTCTTGAAGGCGGGGGACAGGGATGTCCATAGTTTCGCAAAAGGTGTCAAGGTCTTCAGGATAGCGGAGCACAGCTGATTGACCCTGTCGGCGGGCTGTGAGGCTGAAGGGGAAACCCCAGCGGTAGATTATGTCGCGTTCCTGCAACAGGAGCAGAAGGGGTTGCAAGAGTCTGCGCTTCTGCAGGGTTATCCAGGACAGGTCCGGGTAAAGCTGCAGTGGGACGTTGCCCAAGACCACCTTTCTGGCGGTGCGAGCTTTACGCATGATGTCTTCTTTCAGGGGGAAGGAGTTAACTTTGCAGATGATGTCACGAGGTCTGGAGGCAGGTCCCTTGGGGCGTAGGGCGCGATGCGCCCGGTCCATCTCTATTGGTTTGTCCGGGGGGTCTCCCAAAAGGTCATTGAAGAGGGTTTGCAAGGTATGGTGGAGGTCTTCAGGGCCCTCCGATTCAGGCAGGCCTCTAACACGGATGTTGTTCCTGCGCCCCCTGTTGTCCAGATCTTCCAGCTGGCGCTGCATATCTCTGAGCATTAAACGATGATCAGCACTCTGCATTTGCGTGCGATGAACTGCGATTTTGGTTTCCTGGATTTCCTCCTCCGCCATTTCCACCCTATCAGATAGATGTTTAAAGTTGGCATGTAGAACTTGAATTTCGGCTCGGCAGGCCGACTTGACCTCCTCAATGAGCAGCTTAAAATCATCTTTAGTCGGTATGGCCTGGAGATACGTCTGCCATGGAGGGACAGCTTGGGGAAGGGGGTCAGCCCCCTGGACGGGCTGGGGAGATAACAGAAGTAAGGGGGGGGTCCCGACGTGACATCGGAGGGTCCCCAGGCTTGGGTTGCACCCAGGAAGGCGACCGGGGTCCCCGCGCGTCTGACCATTCTGGAGTGCACGGAGTGGGCGCCCGGCCATCCATGGAAGTCACAGCGGGGGATCCAACTGCTTGGGCATAAGAGGCTGCTGTGTCTATCCCCCGTGAAGCAGACCTGGGCCCCGTACTGCAGGAGAGTCTCTGTGGCTGGGGGGGAGCAGATGGCAAATGAGGGGCATGCTGGGGCTGATGGAGAGAGGGGTGCTCTATCCGTGGACTTCCCAGGGTCCAGGCTGGATTGTGCACTGACAGGGGGGGGAATTCCTCTGACATGGTGGGGGAGGCAGAGGAGACAGGGCTCCCGAGAGTCAATTCTGAGGGAGTCATATCTGTGGGAGTCATTTCTGTGTCCGGGGCCGTTCTGAGCAGTCTTGGTACTGCCTCTGAGCACTGTGTCAGTGGGGTTCCAGCGAGGCCCAGCGGGGCTTGTCCGGAGCTATGCTGCAGGAGTGCTGTCTGAAGAGACTGGGGAGGGGGAGACGCCGGGCGCAGTGCAGGCTGAGGCCTATGCAGGCAGGGGTGTTGCAGGCCGCCCAGAATCCAGGCCTGGCTGGGTTCCGTCAGGGGGGGAAAGTCCTCTGATGTGGCAGGGGGGACAAGGCTCCCGAAGGTCATGCCCGGGTCCGAGGCCGTCCGGAGCAGCCTCGGGACAGCCTCCGAGCACTGCGTCGGCGGGGTCCCATTGAGGCCTAGTGGGGCCTGCCCAGAGCTGTGCGGCGGCGGCGCCGCCTGAAGTGGCTGGAGCGGGGACAGACTCACGGTTCCCGGGTCCTGGCGGTGGTGGGCTGAAGGTCCCCAGGCGGATGGCGGCTGATCCCCCGAGCCGGCAGGCGAATAGACGCTGTGGGAAGGCGGTGGCCGCATGGAGGAGTCCGGCGCCATCTTGGGCCCCCCACCTCGTGCCAGAGGCGGCGGCGAAAAGTACCCCCGGAGGGTCGCAGAGGATCCGGGAGGCGGCTGAGAGGACCCCCGGATCTTAGAGGAGCGGGTGCGCCGTGATCCACCCATTTTCATGCGGTAGGTGTCCCCTAAACAGGCCAAAGTGCTGCGGGCTGTGAGAGAGCTAAGGGCTCACACGTCCATGCAGGGCTACGTCCGGCCACGCCCCCCGTGTGTACACTTTTCAGCGAGGAAGCCCACGAGGAACTCGTCGGGCCAAATAGAGAACATGTTCTATATTTCCTCGTTGTTCAATGAGGAAAGTTGGCCCGCCGAGATCCTCAAGGCTTCAACACTGAACTCGACGAGGAACTCGATGTGTTTGGCACATCGAGTTCCTCGGACGTGTGTACGGGGCCTCAGCCGGCTGAGCCGCCTGTCGCGTCGCCCCAGTGTGAACCGGGTCGTTGAGATGGGAATGAGGGACACCTACTAGCAAAAGTATGTAGACATAGGACACGTCCCTTGCCACGACCCCTTAAAGGAGAATTAACCCCCAAAAAAAGATTAGTTAAACCCACAAGTGCTTTTTTTACCACTACACTTCCTTTATATTGGCTTTTCAAATTTACAAATGCAGCAATTTAGCATTTGGATGAAAGGTTTAGCACTGGGAAAAGGTGCATTTTATATACAACTCTATAGATCAGACCAAAATGAGGGACAAATGAAGAGGGACAGAGGGACAGTGCTCGAAATCAGGGGCAGTCCCTCGAAATCAGAGACAGTTGGGAGCTATGCATTTGCCCTTTCTCAAGAATGCCACCACCAGAAATGCTAGAGGGTTGTTTTTCAAAGTGATTTCTCAACAAAATAAAGCATGGAGACCTGGATGGATGGGGGAGTTTGCTTTGAACATTAAAAATGTGTTTTTATTATGTGCTGCTCAGATACAGTGAAGATCCACTTTAAGCTGCAAAGGCTCTTGGTAAGGGGTGCACAAATTACCTGAATTCGGCAAAAATTGTACCACCTGTCACATTTAGGGGGCAGTACTGAACATGACACATTCAAGAGAATGGGTCTGCACCGCAACCGCTCTGCAACTGCATCTAAAGCAATGAGGGGAAGGGAAAGGGATAAAAGGTGTTTATAAAAATAATTATATTCATACCCTCATTTTTTGCATTTCACATCTATTTTGAACTGAATGAATTGTTGGGAATTGAGGTTACTTTAAATGTAAGCTGTGTCTGTACCTGAATTTGATTTGGTATCAGATTGTTACAATCCTTGTACAGCAGATTGCAGACTGGGAGAGGAAGAAATAAGCAGCACAAGTAGCCAATCAGCTTTGCTGCAGTGCTCATGTGCTAACAAGGGAAATGTTGATCGGAGGAGAGAGCAGAGTAACAGAGAGATGAGCTCATTAATTTGCTGCTTCTCCTTCACTGTCCAGTTACAGGCTCATGGGGGGCTAAGACCTGTAATTATTACTTGAAGCTAAACTCTGGCCAAAAACCATTTTGACGTGTACGGTAGAAATAAATGAATGGGGGGCGTGGCCTGGACGGGCATGTGAGCGGTCGCTTAGCACGGAGCTCCCGCTAACGATCCTAATTTGATCCTGTTCCCGGTACTCACAGACATAGGCGATCGACTTTCTAGTGCCCGGCTGCTGCACTGACCGTAGCGGAGACCGATCGAGCGATTGGCGTGGTCCGGATGGCCCGCAGACTTGAGAAAGGAGCCGCAGCAGTGCCAGTCATGGATCTCCAAGATGGCGCTGGGGCCTCACAACAGCAGAAGGCAGCGCGTGGGGCTGAGAGGCAGACGGAGGTCGGCGGTAAGGCTCCTAAGACGCAGAGACAGCAGGGGAGGGATCCCCCCAGGGACATGCTGTATTTCACACAAAAGCTGCAGGGCCCTAGCAGCTCTCCTGCTCCGTCCCAGCTGTCGTGGGCCCAGAGAGTACAGGGCCAACATGGCGACGCGACCATGGATGATGAAACGGTGTCACTTATGCGCCATGACCTCCAGAAGATCAGGGAGAGGACCACGGCTGTGGAGGGCCGCATCAGTGACATGGAGGACGCACTCCCTCCCCTCACCAGAGACACTAGATCTGCCCTGCAACAATCAGCTCAGGCTACCGCAAAAACAGACGACATCGAGAACCGCCTGAGAAGGAACAATGTCCGCATAGTGGGGCTCCCAGAGAAGGCGGAAGGTAGGGACCCCACGGCCTTTGTTGAGACATGGCTCCAGGACATATTTGGCAAAGAGGCCTTCACCGCACTTTTCGCGGTGGAGAGGGCGCACCGCACACCTCCTAGGCCCCTTCCCCCTGGTGGCCCCCCCCAGATCCATGCTTGCCAGACTCCTAAACTACCGTGACAGGGAGATAATCCTGCGGCTGGCCAGGGAGAGGGGATCGGTGCACTACAACGGGGCCAGAGTCTCGTTTTACCCGGACTTCTCGGCTGAGGTACAGCGCAAGAGGGCTAAATTCGCGGAGGTCAAGTTAAAGTCAAGTTAAGTCAAGTCAAGTCAAGTTACATATGCCATGCTGTTCCCAGCGAAACTGCGGGTTACAGTGAGAGGCCAAGCCACTTTCTTTGAATCAGCCGCAGAGGCCGCGCAGTGGCTAGACCACAATGAGCAGGACCTGAGGAGACGCCGAGAGGATGACAGGGGAGACTGACGCCCCACAGCTGCCTTCACATGTCACCGTTTTCGTCGCAGACAAGATAAGTTTTTACCTTTTTACCGGGATTCTACCTGTTTTACATTTTATTAGCGATTGAACAGAGCTTCGGCAGTTGAAGTTTACCCCCCCTGGAATCTATGCTACAGCGGGGGGCATGCACCGGCGCGCTGATCAGTGCCGCTGTTTCACCCTGGCTAGGGAAATGTTATTGTTTGTGCCCGGTTGGCACACATCGTTTGCCGAATCCACACATTGGAGGGCCGCGGATGAGAAGCGCCTCCACCCCGGCTGGGGCTGTGCTGTGGACATTGCTACAACACCCTTTTTTGTTCACAACTTTTGCTCAATTGCTAACAGGACCACGACATTGGTTACCTATTCTGTTTCTGAACTTACTGCAGTCATATATATGGTTTTGCTTACCCGAGATGACCCTAAGGCCCCTGGCCTTAATCATTGATCGCTTCTGGTTTCACCCATGGCCACCACCCCGATAGTGACTTGGAATGTGCGCGGGGTGCATGACCCGCTGAAACGCACCATGATCCGTTCTGGACTGAAAAAGTTCCTCCCCGCGGTCGTGGGCTTGCAGGAGACCCATCTTACGAAGGACACGGTGGGGTGTCTGGGATTTTCCTGGGTGGGCAGGGCATACCACTCCACTCACACCTCATATTCACGGGGGGTGAGTGTACTGGTGCACAGCTCCCTGGCCTACCAGGAAATCGACGCAGCCATAGATAATCATGGCAGATATGTGTTTTTATATTGCAAGTTGTTTACAGTTACCATGGTACTAGTTTTTGTATACATCCCCCCACCCTTCTCTCGAGAGGTGTTACAGTTACTTTTGTCTTACCTGGGCGATAAGCCTGATGTTCCCGTCCTGGTAATGGGGGATTTCAATGCATGTATTGACCCTAGGGTGGATAGGCATCCCCCAGCTCGGGCTCCTCAGGGGGGCAGGGGAACGATACTGAGCAGATGGCTGGGAGAAGTGGGGTGGTTGGACATCTGGAGGGCTAGGTACCCTGTTGTTAAACAGTTCTCGTGCTTCTCTAAGACCCATGGTTCATTGTCCCGCATTGATCTCTGTGTGGGGTCCCCTCAGGCTCTGAATATGATCCCTAGGGTGGAGTACTTTCCGAGAGGGGTCTCTGACCACTCTCCGCTGGTGGCTCACTTGGTGACCCGCCCGGTCTCCTCTCTGCCCAGGGCTCCCTGGAAATTGAATGCCTTTTGGCTAAAATTGTTCACCTCCCATGATCAGGTCACACGCAGGATAGAACAGTACTTTATGGATAACTGGGGAGGGGGGGGACCGCGCCCTAAACTGGGACTCCTTTAAGGCATGCCTCAGGGGAACATTTATTGAGGAGATTGCAGCCGTTAAGCACAACTCATCCGCTCTCTTAGA
This sequence comes from Rana temporaria, assembly GCF_905171775.1. Taxonomy (NCBI): domain Eukaryota; kingdom Metazoa; phylum Chordata; class Amphibia; order Anura; family Ranidae; genus Rana; species Rana temporaria. The sequence goes on from NC_053491.1 coordinate 354,874,878, forward strand.
GCGGGTGGAGGATCAGGTGAGACGGCTGGAGTTGACCTACGTGATGGACCCTTCGGACTCCGCGAGGGAGGCATGGACGTCGGGCCAGGATTCCCTGGACCGGCTGAGATCCTCCGCCGCGGAGAAGAAACGCTTCTTTACCCAGCAAGCCTATTATGAGGAGGGGGAAAAGACGGGTCGTTTGCTGGCCAGAATCGCTAGATCTCAGCAGGCGTCCCCTGCCATAGGAGCGATCCGAGATGTGCAGGGACGACTGGTTAACGATCCGGAAAAGATTCTGGTGGAGCTCGCTAATTTTTATTCGGAACTTTACAAGGCGCGAGATACGTATACGGATGAGGAGCTACGGTGTTATATGGAAGCAGTGACCCTCCCGGTTTTGAGTAACGCGGCGCGGTCTGAGTTGGAGGCACCGCTCTCCCTGGAGGAACTCCGGGCGGCGGTTGCATCCTTCTCTACATGCAAGGCCCCGGGCGACGATGGTATCCCCATAGAAGTGTATACCCAGTATGGGGAGGCGATGTTACCCAAATTGCTCGAGGTGTTCAACTCCTCATTTGATACTGGTGACTTGCCCCCCTCCATGACTAGAGCAAACATTGTTCTGCTTCTGAAGGCCGGCAAGGATCCATTGGACCCTGGGTCATATAGACCTATATCACTCCTACAGAGCGATGTCAAAATTCTTGCGAAGGTACTGGCCATGCGCGTGAACAAGATTATTACATCCATTATTCACTCTGACCAGGCGGGCTTTATGCCGCGTAAATCCACGGCGACGAATCTTCGTCGTCTCTACCTGAATGTGCAGACCTCCTCGGGATCCGCCGGCACTAGGGCACTGTTGTCGTTAGATGCCAATAAGGCCTTCGACAGTGTCGGCTGGCGGTATCTCTGGGAGGTGTTGTCTAAATTTGGATTCGGCCCTAGGTTCCTGAGGTGGGTGCGTCTGTTGTATGCTCAGCCCAAGGCAACTGTACGCATGGCTGATAGGATGTCTCAGGCCTTTGCTCTGGGCAGGGGGACCAGGCAGGGATGTCCCCTGTCCCCCCTGCTCTTCGCTCTGGCCATCGAGCCCCTTGCGGCCCTGGTAAGGGACTGTGAGGCGGTTCGCGGGTTCAGATATGATAATATGCACGAAAAGATCATGCTGTATGCGGACGACATGCTCCTCTTTTTGGAGGATGCAGATGACTCCCTACGCCAGGTAATGACTATCATCACTGACTTTGGCCGCTTCTCGGGCCTCACCATTAACTGGACGAAGTCAGCCCTGATGTTCCTGGATGGGGAGCCGGACCATGGGAGTAGCCTCCCGTGCCCGGTCCCCGTAGTAACATCATTTAAATATCTTGGGGTCTGGATATCTCCCACGATTACAGATTATTGTAAGCTTAACATACACCCCCTACTATCTAAATTTCGAGACAAGATTCAAATCTGGAATAGACTGAAGATGTCACTGGCGGGTAAAACCAACCTTATCAAAATGATACTAATGCCTCAACTGTTGTATTTCCTTCACAATGCGCCCGTTGTCATCACCCTTAAAATATTCCGTGTAGTTAACTCCCTTTTCCGACAGCTGTTGTGGCACACCAAGCCCCCTAGGATAAAACTGGAACAACTGCAGCGCCCGAAGGAGGGAGGGGGCCTGGCACTACCTAATCCCTGGCTATATTACTTAGCGGCTCAGCTGCAGCATTTAATAGGAGCCATGGAACCGCTGCCCAGGGCCTCTGCGGCTAGGCTTATGCTGCAGGGCTCTGGAGCTGGTACGATTCCGGAGGGGCTGGAGGCTCGTAAGTTCCAAAGATCCAATAAACGTATGCCCACGTATGCTTTAATCCAGAAGATCTGGAACAAAGTTCGACAGCTTCAGGAGGTGGAGGGGTTTACCGAATTTAGCCCCATTTGGGGAAACGACACATATGAGGAACTGGCCAGGATTGACCAGGGCCACAGATGGAGGTCCTATGGGGTCACGCACCTTAAGCATATCTTTCAGGGGGGTGCCTTACTCTCGTTTGACGTACTACAATCCAGATTTAACCTACCACATACCATGCTATTTTATTATTTACAGTTACAGCATGCTGTTAGGGCCCAGGGGGCAGATACGGCCTGGGTTCATTCCCCCACGCCGATTTTCCGGATGTTGTGCTCCACACAGGATACTAAGGGCATGATTTCGTTATGTTACAATATGCTTCTGGCTTCATTTCTCGAGGGACACCCTATGAACGTAGCAGAACAATGGGAGGTGGACCTGGGGCCCATGGAAGGTGAGGTGTGGGAGGAGGCGTTACAGGCCGTAAACACATGCTCGCTTAATGTATCGCAGAGAGTCTCCCAACTCTATATCCTGTTGCGGGTGCATTACACTCCGGTTAAACTTTTCAGAATGGGCCGGGCCCCGGATCCGCTCTGCGGACGCTGCAGAGCGGCCCAGGGAGATCTGATCCATCTACTTTGGAGGTGTCCCAAGCTACACAGATATTGGACGGAGGTCTTGGCTACACTGAACTCGGTGTTCCAGGCCAACGTTCCATTGGAGCCGCTTCATTGCCTATTGGGCGTTCTGGAGGGGGTAGTCGAGGAGGGGACCACCAGGGTGGCATTTGCCAGGTCTCTGTTCCAGGCAAGAAAACTTATTCTCTTGCATTGGAAATCAAGGGAACCCCCGGCCCTTAAAACATGGATCCAACACATGGGCAGGACCCTATCAATGGAAAAGTATATATACCAGCACAGAGGGAGCTCAGGGAAATTTCTTAAGATCTGGGATCCATGGCTCGCGACACCTGGTCTTAGCCCCTTGGAACTGGTACAGGATAGGCTGCTGGGTGGAGTGTAGGGGCAGTTGTCTGTGCCAGAAAAATAATTCTTAACTATTCCTCTGGGAGGCCGTCTAGCTGGGGAAGGGGTAGGAGGGAGGGAGAGGGCGGGTGGTGAGGACAGTGGGCCTGTCGAGGTCAAGTGATATATAGTAAGGCAGAAATGTTATATGGTTGTGACTCTGTGGTCTCTTAAGGATCTATGTTATATATGATGGAATGTAAGCTACAAGATTTCATTTGCTTTTTGTTTTCCTGTAAATGCAAGCCTTTGTCTTCTCCTGTAAATGTTTGTTATGTGAGCAATAAAAACCTTTTGATTCAAAAAAAAAAAAAAAGAAAGAAATAAATGAATACTAACAAAGTATGTGTAATGTGTGGCCACTTCTGTGTTAGATAATAATCTTATTGTCATTCCCCCTGCACAGTACAGTGAGCATCAAATGTTCGGCGCTGAAAATGGCAGTTCTAGCTGGCGCACAGGGCCGTCTTTACCGCAGGGCAAATGGGGCAGGTGCCCTGGGCCCTGTCACTGTTGGGGGCCCAAAGCAACCCCCTTTTTTTTTTTTTTTTTAGGGGTTCGAAGGCCCCCAGGGGCCCGGAGGCCCCCAGGGCCCCAGATGGCAACCCCCCTTTTTTTTATTTATTTTTAAATAAAAAAAATTTTTTTTTTAATATATTTTTATTTTTTATTAAAGGGACAATTTTTTTTAGGGGTTTATTTTAATTTTTATTAAAGGGCCATTTTTTTTAGAGGTCTGGGGGTCCCCAGGGGCCCGTAGTTCCCCAGGGTCCCGGATGACAACCCCCCTTTTTTTTATAAAAAAAATATTTTTTTATATATTTCTTTATTTCTTATATATATATATATATATATATATATATATATATATATATATATATATATATATATATATATATATATATATATATATATATATATATATATATATTATAAATGTTGTTATTATTATTATTATTATTATTATTATTATTATTATTATTATTATTAAAGGACCCAGAGGTCCCCAGGGCCCCGGATGGCAACACCCCTTTTTTTTATAAAAAACATTTTTTTTAATATTATTTTATTTCTTTTTTTTCTTTTTATTTCTTTATATATATATATATATATATATATATATATATATATATATTTTTTATTAAAGGGCTCAGAGGTCCCCAGGGCCCCATGTGGCAAACACCCTTTATTTTTTTTATAAATGTTTATTTTTTTATTTTTGTTTATATATATTTTTTTATTTTATTTTTATTAAAGGGCCCAGAGGTACCCAGGGCCCTGGATGGCAACCCCCCCTTTTTTTTATAAATGTTTCTTTTTTATATATATTTTTTATTAAAGGGCCCAGAGGTCCTGGATGGCAACCCCCTTTTTTTTGTAATTTATTTTTATTAAAAAAAAATATTAAAGGGCCCAGAGGTCCCCAGGGCCCCAGATGGCAACCCCCTTTTTAAAATATATTTTTTATATATATTTTTTATTTCTTTTTTTCTTTTTATTAAAGGGCCCAGAGGTCCCCAGGGCCCCGGATGGCTACACCCCTTTTTTTATATATATTTTTCTTTATTTCTTTTTTTGTAAAGGGCCCCCTGCTTCTAAATTTGCGGCAGCCCCCCTCCCTGCTTCTCAATTTCTGGCAGCAGTACCCCCCATCCCGGGTTCTCTGCTCCAGGGGGCCCATGCCTGAATCTGTGTAAGTGGCCCCATAATTCCTGATGGTGGCCCTGCCACCCGTTAAGCCCCTGTGCTGCCCACAAATCAGGCTGAAAATCATCAGCGGCACGCAGCCAGTGACAGTACTGCTTCCCTTCCCAGTGTTTTAAAATGTACAGCACCCCTGGCTTCCCTTTAGACGTGCACTTCTCCCTTCCTGCCACTGGGTGCTGCTTGTATATAAAAGTGAATTAGAATGTGAATTTATAACATCCCCAGTTTGCTCTTCCGGAGGCTGACTTCTTCATGTCCTGCTACTCAAGGTATGTCACTGTTTGCTCATCTATATTGTAAATAGAAGTTTTCTGTAGAGTGTGCCCAAAGTCTTTATAATATTTGATGATTCACTGCAGGTCTGGTCAGTGTTTTAAAAAGTTCCTCTATTTTACACATGGCATGGCATGGGGTCACAGCACCGTCTGTCCATTCTGCTTTAGCACCATGGGACCCCATGCCATGCCATGTGTAAAATAGAGGAAATCTTTAAATCACAGACCAGACCTGCAGTCCAGGCTGAGTCCATGGCATTACTGTCTGTATTTAACTGCTTGATGGGCTTTTTTTGGGCCTGGCTGGTTCACATGTATGTGTTTTGGAGGCCCACATTTGCGCAGGCACAGCAGCCCATTCATTTGAATGGGCCGCCATGCCTGCGTTTCCTGCAAAGAAAAGCGCATGCCTCATGTAATAGGCTGCGCACACAGCATGCCTATGCCCATCAAGCACTGAAATACAGCACTGTCTGTCCATTCTGCTGTCTCCTGTGACTTATCTGCAGTTCCCGCACTGTCAAACTTGCTGCATTTTTAGACGTTTAGGTCACGCTTTTAAAAACACAGTGCGTTTGTGTGTGCAAGAACTGCAGGTAAGTAGCATGGTGCAAAAGCAGAATGGATTTCAAGGCAACTGTATTTTTAAAATGCTGAATGCACCTTTTTTCTGCAGGAAACAAAGGCATGGAAATCAATGGGCTGCTGTACCTGCACAAATGAGGACCGCCAAAACATACATGTGAACCAGCCAGGCCCAAAATAAGCTGGAGGGGGGGCCCAAAAAAAATGTTTGCCCAGGGCCCAAACCATATTAAAGACGGCCCTGCTGGCGCACACAGATCAAAGCATGTCACTTGCGCCGCAGCTTATCTATTCTGAAAAAGTATTCCATTCTTTTTAATGGATGCAAGATGTTCTGTGATTGGAGGAGGTGTGCAATTTCCCCATCTCTAATCACAGAACAACTTGCTGTAATCTGTGTACTTAAAACGGTTGTAAAGGTTCGTGTTTTTTCACCTTAATGTGTAAAAACACCTCGCTGTCACGCCCCCCCCCCCCTCCATATTTTACTTACTCGAGCCCGTTCACCTGCTGTGCGCATTCCCCAGTGTGCTCTTCTCCACGGAGTCTGGCCGCTGATTGGATAGATTGATAGTAGTGCAGCCATTGGCTCCCGCTGCTGTCAATCACATCCAATGGGGATGGGCTGGACCGAATCATACACTCTGGGGCAGATCCACAGAGATCTGCACCCGCGCAGCGTATCAGAGATACGCTACGCCGCCGTACCTTACCTGGCTTTAGTTCGAATCCTGGAAGAATTTGCATCGTAAGTTACGGCGCCGTAGTCTATCTCTGGCGGCGGAATTCAAATCGGCGATTAGGGGGCGTGTTTCATTTAAATGAAGCGCGTCCCCGCGCCGAATGAACTGCGCACGCTCCGTTTCTAAATTTCCCGCCGCGCATTGCGCTAAATGACGTTGCAACGACGTAATTTTTTTTAACTTAGACGTGAATTACGTCCATCCCGATTCACGGACGACTTACGCAAAAAAAAAAAATTCAAAATAAACGCGGGAACGACGGCCATACTTAACATGGCAGGTCTAACTATACCCGACGAAATACCAGCTTTAACAGCTTTAACTATACGCCGGAAAAAGCCGACTAGAGACGCCGTAAAAAAATGCACCGGCCGCTCGTACGTTCGTGGATCGTCGGAAATAGCTAATTTGCATACCCGACGCGGAAGTATTGCATCTTAGATCCGAAGGCGTACGAGAATCTAACCCAGATGCCGTCGTATCTTGGTTTGAGGACTCAAACCAAAGATACGACGTGGGTAATTTGAAAGTACGCCGGCGTACTCGCTCTGTGGATCTGCCCCTCTGTGTCTATGAAAGCAACGTGTATGACAGGGAGCGCGCTCCTGAGAGCTAACCCACTTGGGAAAGCACTTCCCAGAGGGGGTTAGCTTTAGCCGGGAGGAGACTAGACAGCCGCTGTGGGACTCCAGAACAGGAGGATCGGGGCCACTCTGTGCAAAACGAACTGCACAGTGGAAGTAAGTATGATATGTTTGTTATTTAAAAAAAGAATCAAACCCATACAACCCCTTTAACTGTTACTGTAAGTATTAGCACCACACCTTTAATTCCAGCTGGACTGTAGAGGGGGAATGAATGTAAAAATATTACATAACACAGTGGCAGCCACACACTGCACTTCATTATTCATTTATTTTACAGTGCTAATGGCCAAAAATCGTTTTTCGCCTTGGTTCAGTTTTAACTGCAGTAGAATAAAAATCAGGTTCCCTGCAATGCCAAATGTAGAGAAAAGCTAGCACACTAGAAATTCAAATGATTTGATAATTAATGCTCAATGCAGAAGACCTAGCTTCTGCATGGATCTTCAGTCAATTTGAACTTCAGTCTATTTAAACTTCTAGTGTAATGGCTATTTCCTACATTTGCCTAAATTACTGTACCACTGTAGGCCATACACACATCATTTACACTGGACAGCATTCCTGGTATGCTTGAGAGGCTTTTTCTTTTTTCCTTTATGCAGGTAGATCTTGTAGTTTTTCCTTAACCTTTGCGCAATTGGTTGGATCGGGACCAGCATGCATAATGTAAGAAAGATGAGAATAGTCAATTAGTGCACACATACTAGGGCCAATTTAGACAGACGCCAACAAACTTACCAGTATGTCTTTGGAGTGTAGGAGTCGACCAAATAGGGTGACCACATTTCAAAACTAGCATTCAGGGACACCCTCCCTTCCGAAAAATCAGCTTGTGCTGTAATGAATCACAGCACAGTGATTGGACACAAGAGGCGGGGTTTAAGATTTCTTCAATCACAAGCAGAGGTTGGGGATTGTGCTCCTCCAGGCATTCCCGGCCAGGACAAGTACTGTCAGTGAGTAAAGCGGTGATGTGGCGGCCTTTTTTGGGGGCATCAGACTGGCAGGGGGGGTGGCTGTGTCAGTTTCATTCCGGGACACTGCATTGTCCTGGAATAAATGTACCCGGGACAGACCTGGGCAATCCGGGACATGTGGTCACCCTACGACCAAAGTATGGAGCACCCCAAGGCAACCAAACAAAGGGAGAACATGTCCTGGCTAAGATTTGAACCAGAGACTAATGCAAGGAAGAGTTCTATTCACTAAGCCATGTGAATTTTTTTACTAAAGTTGGTCATACAAGGATCAAACTTCTTTCGATTCTACCTGTATCAGCCAAGATTTGTTCCATGGGTGGCCCTGTCGGCACTTCCCAGCTCAACAAAAGTTGACTTTTTAATAGATTTTGAATATTTTCAGCCGTACATCAAATTAGATGCAGGCACAGTTCGGGTATTTTCAAAGTCACGGGTGACGGATTTAAAAATGCAACAGCCAACACTGCGGATTCCTCAATCCATGCTGTTTAGCATGGATCGGGGAATCAAGTGATTTCTGAACAAGAGAATTTTAAAAACTTTTCTTCCAAGCCCACCCAAGTGCGCAGGGTGTTCTCCCCCGAAGAAGGACCTTCCCGACCCCTTTCCTGGGATGCAAGACTCCCCACGGTGGCAAGGCACTCTGGTCAGCCTAGTCAAAAGGCCCAGCTAATTAAAGTACTCGGTTAGGGGCTCTCCCAAAGATATGTCCTTGCCACCCAACCCCCAAACAGGGAGGGAAGGAACCTAAGGGCCTACATCCTCCACCTAGACTTCAGGGCAGGCCTGAAAACCCACACTCTACCATCCTAATGATTGAAAAAAGACACACCTAAAGAATGCAGTGACAAAAACATAGAGGAAAATAATAGAAGATGCTAGTGCAGTAATGGCAAACCTTGGCACCCCAGATGTTTTGGAACTACATTTCCCACAATGCTCATGCACTCTTTAGTGTAGTTGAGCATCATGGAAAATGTAGTTCCAAGACATCTGGGGTACAAAGGTTCGCCATCGCTGTGCTAGTGTATAATACAAAGCCTGCCACATGAGGTGAAGTGAAAAAAAAAATATTAGGTGTCATAGCCTAATGTTTATTCTCACAGCAGGGTTCCAAATCTATAGTGATACCAAGAGTACCCCCTGGGTTGCCATTCCCAGGGGGCAATTGACATTGTGGGCTCCTAGTCAAACCGGGTAGAACCTCTCAGATCAGGAGACACTGGGCCCTTAATATGTTTGGCCAACTTAAAGGGGTTGTAAAGGGAAACATTTTTTCCTCTAAATGGCTTCCTTTAGCAGTCCTCTTTCACTTACCTCATCCTTTCGATTTTGCTTTTAAATGTCCTAATTTCTTCTGAGAAATCCTCACTTCCTGTCTATAACTACACGCAGTAATGGGAGGCTTTCTCCCTGGTGTGGAGAAAAACTCTTGAGGGGGCGAGCAAGAGTGCCAGGACGCCCGCTAACACACAGCTCCTTTCTCTATCTGCAAAGTAGAGAGCGTCCTAACCCTCCTGCTCGCCCCCTCCCCCCTCAAGAGGCTTTCTCCACACTAGGGAGAAAGCCTTGCATTACTGTGTGTAGTTACAGACAGAAGAACAGGAAGTGAGAATTTCTCAGAAGAAATAAGGACATTTAAAAGCAAAATCGAAGGATGAGGTAAGTGAAGGAGGACTGCACTGAGGTAAAGGAAGCTGTTTAGGGGAAAAAATGTTTTCCTTTACAACCCCTTAAACAGTCAGCAACATGACCTGTGGATAGATGTGTACCACCCAAGGTTATCCTGCTACCCTAGCCCATTGCCTTTATTAGCTATGGAGAAACAGCTGTAGGTACTTCTTTGCCAACCTCACAGATCAAGTCTGGAAAAAAAATGAATTCCTATTAAGTGTAATAATCACTCGTCTAGTCATCCAATCAGCTTTCGCAATTACTACACACCTCCCAATGCTAGAAGGCTCCGCTCTCCATGTTAGCAATCACGAACCCCTACAGTGATGTAGTATCTGGAAATCAGAACAAACTATTCCTCCAATGTATTTGGTTTAGATGTGAAGTGCCCCTCATGACTGTATTTCCTGCACATTAATGGCCCTTATAAGAAGTCGAGAAGCTAAATGAACTTCTGGATATAAAAGGGTTTTGTCTGAAATGCGGTCTAAGGTTTGAAAATTAATAGTATTTAATTTCTTAGAACACAAACACTCAGGGAGCGGGTGTTGAGGTGACTGATTCCACTATATACAGTAAAACCGCACAAACAATTTACTACCAAGCACTCGGAGTTCAGTGTTTAGAATTCATGACAAAGACAGTCTTATTTGCCTAACTGTACATACGGCTTTCGGCAGAAATGGTTTCCAGCATCGCTGATTAAAAACTATACAGTATGCAGCATTCATCTCAATAATACAGCTACCTTCTTTTATTAGGACACATAAAACACATACTCATGAATAAAAGAGCAAAGCTCTAAAAGGGAGAGTATAGTGTTCGTTCAAAGAGTACATGCTTTGAGTTATTCCTTAAATGTTCACTGGGCCCATCCACACCATATGCGCAGGACTGAACAGGGCAGCTTCGCCCAACGAAGTCCTAACGGCAAATGTCCTTGTGTCCTATGTGTTCAGTTCACCAACAAAAGCTTTTCTTCACCACAGAGTGCTGCAACACTCTGCTGTGAATAAAATGTCTCTATGACATTTCAATAAAGTTGTTAAAAAAAATAGTGCATTATAATCAGGCACTGTTTACTTCTGAAAGCACACCGGCGGCCATTGTAGGGCGCCAGCTTGTTCACATCAGGGCTTGTTCTCGTTAGGTGCGTTGGGCTGTGTTTATTAACACTGTTCTCTAAGAGCCCTGTTTACATCATACATGTGTGGTGTACGCTGGGTAAAAATGCAGCATGTCTGAATTTTACGCATCGTAACGCACGTCACAGCCTGTCAACGCATGTTACACACGTCACAGCCTGTTAATGCATGTACATAAAGCTAAATTAATAAATAAATGTAAATAAACCTTTCAATAAAGTTAAAGCCTAACTTCAGGTTTGATTTGTTTGGGCCAAGCATGTCTAGGAGAAATATTCCTTCACTAATACATGCGCTTGCTGTCTGCACTCTATAAACTGTATGTAGTATCAGCTACATGCAGTATACAGCACTGTGTTTCGGCACTGGGATGGGGACTTCCTGCCCGTTCCAACAGCAATTCAAGTTGGGTTAAAGCGGTTGTAAACCCGCGAATAATTTTTTTTTTTTCACCTGAAAGGCAAAAGCCATAATGAGCTAGTATGCATATTAGCTCATTATGAAATACTTACCTTGGAACGAGGTGAGAGGAACTTACCTGGTCCATGCAGAGCCAGATGTCATCTTGACTCAGCGTGTCTTCCGAGTATCGCTGCTCCAGCGCTGTGATTTGCTGGAGCGGCGATGACGTCACTCATGCACGCGGAAGACTTCAATTCGGCAAGGTCCGGCGGCTGCCGGTCCTTTAGCCGAGGATCCCTGCTGCGCATGCGCAACTGCAATCAGCGGCGCATTGCGGGGGGAATATCTCCTAAACCGTACAGGTTTAGGAGATATTCTTTATACCTACAGGTAAGCCTTATTATAGGCTCACCTGTAGGTAATAGTCAAAAATGTGGGTTTACAACCACTTTAAGTGCTGTTCAACAGTATTTGTATTTTAGAAATAAGTACAAGGCTTTCTCTGATTGGCTGAGGTGAAGAGCGTGATGTCATCCGCCTGCTTCTCCACCTCGGGCAATCAGAGGAAGCTTTGTATTCATTCATAAAAAATACAAAGCTTCCTCTGAATGGCTGAGCAGTGCTTAGCTTCACTCAATTTTGTTTGGAAGTGGAACGGGAAGTCTCGGTCCCGCTTGTAGGCAGGTGCAGTCTATTTTCTCCACTGCAGGTGGCACTCAACCGCAGCGGCATTGCAGAAGGAGAGGAAGTCAAAAGTAACCTAGCTCCTCTATGGTTTCCTGGGGCGGTCCTGTCAAACCCATCAACACAATTCTATTTAAAAATCCACTGAGCCAGGTAGTCATTTCAGCCAAACAGTGGTTGTATTCTATCAGGATGCAGTTACTGTTTGGGTATTCAGGCAATGGCAGCACCAATACAGTAGCGGGCCCTACAGCGTGGGTGGGAGGTTTGATTCTAGGGCTCGGCACAAGCTTAGGGTTGCCACCTCATCCTCTTAAACCTGAATACATATGAATTACACAGGTCCTGAGACCAACTTAAAGCGGATGTGCCACGGGGAAAAAATATTAAAAGCCAGCAGCTACAAATACTGCAGCTGCTGACTTTTAATATTAGGACACTTACCTGTCCTGGAGTCGCTCGTCGCTCGCTCGTCTCTCTGCTGCTCCCCCCTCCATCCACGCTGAGGGAACCAGGAAGTGAAGCGCTGCGGCCGCCGATTGGCTCACACGCTGTGTGCTGGGAGCCGAGTGTTCCCAGCACACAACGGGCGACAGACGGGAAGTCAGAAAAACCTGTCTTTCGCCCGTAGCGTGTGGCCGGAAGTGGGTGCAAATACCTGTCTTTAGACAGGTGTCTGCACCCCCCTCCCCCCTGAAAGGTGTCAAATGTGACACCGGAGGGGGGAGGGTTCCGATCAGCGGGACTCCACTTTAGGATGGAGAACCGCTTTAATGCAGATAAGGCACCAAGTGAGTTTAATTACCAACTTAATCAGCCACAGAACCTGTGTAATTAATACGTGTTCGGGCATGTATTGCTAGCCTAAAGATAAATCCAGAGGATCAACATGACAGCCAGAAAACTAGCAACATGACAGTCTAGCATTTCTTTCCTGACAGGTTCCCCTGAATTGTTGTATGCATGCAAATGAAGCCTTGACATGAAAAGTATTCACCTCCAATAAAAATAACACTCTTTATGTTGTTCTAAGGGGGGGGGGGGTTGGAATGCATGCATTGTGGAAAATAAACAGGCAAAGATCATGTTATAGAACTGTTAGCTATTGAAACACTGTGGTAAGAAATAATATCCACCATCCAATCATACGGTGATAGAGGATTATTATGAATAATCTCATTACATATGAAAAGTTGGCTATTACTGTGGTTTGTCGCCTCGGAATTTGTCATAACTACATATTACAATGACATAGGTAATGATGCACAAATCTTATCTGGCTTCCAGAGACTGCTATCAGACGATGTGATGGAGAGGCTGATGTGCTACAAAAATTAGATTCATTGAAGCGGTTAGGCCTGATACAGAAATGGTGTTCAAAGCTGCCATGCTATGCAACAAAACTGTTAAAGCAAATTGGATCTTAGTGCTTTTATAAAGCACCTGTTGCTTAGAAATATCAGACATATATACTGTATAGTATAGGACAGCTTAACTTTTAGAGAAGTTGTCCTTTCAAAGTTCCCCTCCCCACCATCAAGGGCAGCCTCTGTCATACTACTTACCATCAACCCCACTTCCGAGTCCTTAAAGTGGACCTTTCATGGTCCACTTTTTCTGCAAGCTTCCTGCCACCCAACACCAATGGCTTTAACCCCTGGCACTGGCCCTCCCTAGCCTTGTAGGGGTTCTGAAAGACAGGAGGTGGAGTTCCTGACTATGTGACCGACCGCTGTGATTGGCTGTTGCAACAGTCAGAGGAGTACAGACCAACTACAGCAGGGGTAGGCAACCTGGGGCCCTCCGGCTGTTGCAGAACTACGAGTCCCATCATACCTCTGGGAGTAATTGTAACTTCCAGCCTTGCAATGCCTCATGGGGAATGTAGTTCCATAGCAGCTGGTTGCCTACCCCTGAACTATAGGAATCAGTGGAGTGAGAAGTGCAAATGCGCAGTGGCTGTTGGACACGGTCTGAACTTCTTTTTGAAAAGGCCTCAGGTGCAGAGTCAATGTAACTTCTATACCTGCTCCTCCCTTCCTCCTGCCCAGTCACAGAAGCCTTTGTATTATGTGAACCCATTCACAAAATGCAAAGGCTTCTGTGAATGGGCAGCAGAGAGGAGAGGTAGTCATATATGCTATGTGTGCTTCTCTCCTCTCACAGCCCCTAGTGTCTCCTCAGGGAGTGCCATAAAACCGTCAGATGTAAATAATAGAGATATGTCCAGGAGGTGGCATGCACCTTGTTGGACTAAACTCATAGTAAGCGTACACATTTATAAAAGTGGCTGGATTCCTGGAATTCAGCTTTAATCTAAACTTAGGCTTTAGGGCTCAAGGTAAGTATTTGGGTAGGTGGCTAACACTCATAGGGAACATATGAAGGCCAACTTTACTAAAAGTGAATTTGTAGTGTTTACAGTATGGGTGATTTAAATAATAATATATGCTCATCACATGCTCCTTTATTGCATCTACTCAATGTAGAATAAATTCAGTTTAGTGTCTCTTTATTATGGAAATTATATGGAGACATGGGAAGCTGATTGGTTGTTATGTAACAAGAAATTTTCTTTGTTCACTTTCATACACAGGCCTATAAAGCCTAGTACACACAATGAGATTATCGGATGAATGATTGCCCGTTTTTCTTGCATGCTAGTCTCCATTTCAAAAATGAAGGGGTTACTAAAGTTACGAAAATTTTCACACAAATTAATAAAAAATTCAGAAATAATGTAACGTATTGTTTGTATTTTTATAGTAATTGTGGACAAAAACTGTTCTGATTAAACGAAAATCGTGCTATCTGATATCATACGAGAATTTTTATTTTTTGTGCTTGTTCCAGCAGATAAATTTGCAGGACTAGGCCCGATCGGCCTCGAAAGCTGCATACTAACGATCAGATTATCGTACAACTGCATTATTTTTCATACAATTTTCTAATCGTGTGTACTAGGCTTATAAGAGGCAGGCTCCAGTTTGGATTATTATTTTTTTCAGCATGTAGTATGTTGGAGAAACATTTAGCATTTGCCCCCTATTGCTAATCAGAACAATCTGCAGAGCAGCACATCGAATGTTAGATAATAATATAAGAACGCTGCCATATTGAGAAAGACGAACATAGGCAACCTTTGTAACAGATATGGAAAACTGGCATAGGCAATGAGCTGGAAAGCCTCAGTAATTACCATTCCAAGATCCTCACTGGGTCACACTGACCTCTGATATCCCAAAGCACAAAATAAAAATGTATATAAAATTAGAGTTTTAAAGAAACACATAAACTGGAACTACTATGCAAATTAGTCTATTTAAAGAGCAACTCCGGGGAGCAATGAAATCCATCATGAACCTCCAGTACTATGCAAGCAAATCTAAAAGCTCCTTTATACAGGGATTGAAGACACCGGGCCGGATTCAGATAGAATGGTCTATCTTTCCGCCCGGCGTAACGTATCTAAGATACGTTACGCCGCTGTAACTTTGGGCGCAAGTTCTGTATTCAGAAAGAACTTGCGCCCCCTTAGTTACGGTGGCATAACGTATGTGTGGCGGCATAAGCCCACCTAATTCAAATGGGGATGTTGGGGGTGTGTTTTATCTAAATTTGAGTTGACCCCGCGTATTTTACGTTTTTTTTTAACGGCGCATGCACCGTTCGTGAAAAAATCCCAGTGCGCATGCTTGAAAATCCGCCGCAAAACGTCATTGCTTCCAGCCCTATTTGCGAACGACTTACGCAAACGACGTAAAATTTTCAAAACGCGGGAACGACGGCCATACTTAACATTAGCTACGCCTCATATAGCAGGGGTAACTATACGCCGAAAGCCTAACGAAACGTAACATAAGCCTAACGTAAACAACGTAAAAAAAATGCGCCGGCCGGACGTACGTTTCTGAATCGGCGTAACTACCTAATTTGCATATTCCTTGCGCAACTATACGGAAGCGCCACCTAGCGGCCAGCGTGATAATGCAGCCTAAGACACTTACACCAGTCGGATCTTAGGGATATCTATGCGTAACTGATTCTCTGAATTAGGCGCATAGATACGACGGCCGGACTCAGAGATACGACGGCGTATCAGGAGATACGCCGTCGTATCTCCTATCTGAATCCGGCCCAATATGTTTAGATGCATACAACATATAGTTTTTAACACATCTAAATGCAGCACTATAGGAATCTATGGGGCCATACACACAGCTCAGCCTATAAACAAAGTGTGTGTTGAATTTAGTGTTGTATGAAAAAAGTAGGACACAGCTGAACTGATCTGTAGATTTTACCTATATATGCACATAATACTGTTAGGGCCCTTTCACACTAAAATGCAAAGAGGGAAAGCCGAGTGTTTCAAAAAGTAGTACATGCACTACTTTTGATGTGGGGCAATTTCAGCCCATTCAACATGAATAGGGCAAAAATCTCACTGAACAGAACTGCATGTAAATCGCACAGGAACTGCACCGCGTTCCTGTGCGATTCACATGCAGTTCCTAGTGTGAACGGGCCCTTAGGACGAATATGTGTTTATGTTCACCCACCCATAGACATACCTTGTGGTTCAACCTGGATCCATTCTGGTTGACAGATCTTGACTGAATGCCCGCGAGAAAGGTCCCTTAGAGCTAGTTTACACTTGCTTCAAAATATGGCTTTGGACACGCTTTGTTAAAGCTCTCTGAACGTCAGTCAAAGCTCTTTTCACCAAATAAAATGGTTAGCTTACAGTCCTGTTTACACCTTGCTTTTGCTTTATGCTTCGATGAGGCTTCAGTGGCGCTTCAATGAGGCTTCAGTGGGACTTAGGTTGGGCTTTGGTGGGGCTTTGGTGAGGCTCCAGGGGGTCTTCAAGCGTGCTTTGCCATAGACTTCTATGGAGGCTTTGAAGACGCTTGGAAGCACCACTAAAGCTACATGGTGTATCATTTTTAAGCCGAAGCCAAAGCAAAAGCTAGGTGTTTTGAAAATAATGTAAAATTTGTAATTTACATAAGACAATCATTTGCGTAGTGCAGGCGCCATCTAGATTTCTTTTTGGTATTGCTGCAGTGTTCTGTTTATTTGGTTTACTGTGTGTGTAGTTAAGGAAGTTGTTAGTAAGCAGGGAATTCTGGGTAGAATCTTCTCAGGAAGTGAAAACAGCCACCATGCTTTGAGAAGACACTGCAGGGAGCAGGACATGTCTTGCTCAATCTATCGCATCACCCCTTAGAGAACTTAAAAAGTACGTTTTTACTATCTCTTGTAATGTATATCGTTGTTTCTGCTATGCATGCTGTATTGTATGCAATAGTGTACTTATTGAGGTCTATTTCTGTTATTTTGTCGTTTCACCTAGCTTGTTCTAATAAAACTGAGATCAAAGAAATATGGTATCTGAAGTTTATAGGACAAGAATGTTCTAGAGACAGAACAATGAGCCCTTACTGATGGGATCAGGAGGTGAAAATAAAGCGGAAAAAAGGAAACAAATGCAGCCACCAAATCCAAGAAATGATAAGTTACAATATAGTAAATTTTTGTTTTTGGATTAAAAAACAATTTAATAGCATGATGGAGATCGGCTTCACAACAACAGACAAAACTAATTAGGGTGCTTCTAAGCATTCCACGTTTTTTGAAAACCAATGCCCACAACTCCTGCTAGACATTAATGCTGTGTCTTCCTTGGCCCGCACATAGGATGAAGAAAACAGGAAGCCTGGGATAGTTGAAGGCATGAGCGCCAGGTGTTCTTGTACTTTGTGTTTAACTGCCAACTGTCTAAATAAAGCTTGGAGGAAAAAAATCACAATCATCTTGATGAGAAGAAAGCACCATATCAATAGACCTAATTAGGACCATTAGTCCAAATACATGCAGGTGTCAAAACTGAAGGGCAGTGCGCATAGGCACGTTAAAACACGCGTTTAATGCAAATTGTAAACATTATTTTATTTTTTTTCAGCATAATGATGATAAACTGAAAAAAAAAAGAAAAAATAAAACTAAAATGTTCAGCTGAACAAATAAAACATTCTAATATACAAATTTTACCTTCTGCAAATGTTTAGTCTAAAATAATACCTGTGACTGCGTTTGGTGACTATTAGGAATTGGAAGGATACATCTGGAATCCATATGTTACAATGTATAGAAATAAAAAAAATATATATACACATCAATTCAGCTGAAGTCAGGAAGAGGCTTATACTGAAATGATTCCAGGAATGGTGCTTTATTTTATTGGGCGTCCAGTGGCTTGTTAAATATTTAATTGTAAAATATACACCATAATAGGCCTCATGTATCAACATTGGAGTTAAAAAGAAAAAAAAAAAGGAAGTAGTTCTGTCTGTAGAATCCAATTCAAATCTAGCTTGCATTTTTCCATAAAGGGGTTGCAAAGGTTCGATTTTTATTTTCTAAATAGGTTCCGTTCCTTTAAGCTAGTGCATTGTTGGTTCACTTACATTTTCCTTAGATTTACCTTTTAAATGTTTTTTTTCTTTGTTTGAATTTCTCACTTCCTGTTTCTCCTCAGTAAGCTTGCCCCCATCATCAGGCTGTGGGTTAGTCAGCCAGAACAGCTTACTGAGGAGGAACAGGAAGTGAGAAATTCAGACAAAGAAAACAAAGAAAAAAATCATTTATAAAAGAAAACGAAGGAAAGGGTAAGTGAACCAACAATGCACTAGCTTAAAGGAACCTTTACAACCCCTTTAATGAAATACAATATCTGACTGGGTGCTGAGCAACTGTTGTGCAGTTGGTTGGCACTCACACTAAAACCTACTGTATGTCTGCCATTTATTTATGGTCGTTATGGTCTATAATCTGAGTCTGAGAGAAAGCAGAGTCTTATCATGCCACAAAAAAAAAAAACAATTGCTGTTGCAGGGGATTTAACCTCAAGTTCTGTAAACTACTCTGAGAAAAGTAGTAGGCCAGTCGAAAAAGTAGGACGTTATTTTTATTGGAGAGGGGGTCTGTATTAGGGTTGTCCCGATACCACTTTTTTAGGACCGAGTACAAGTACCGATACTTTTTTTCATGTACTCGCCGATACCGAATACCGATACTTTTTTTAAATGTCATGTGACAGTTTTCAAACCACAATACAGACTAAGGATATTTTCTTTAGAATTATGAAGAACTCTAACTCAAGACATTATAAAAGAATAAAAATGAGTAAAAATAAATAAAAATGTTTTGTTTGCTTGTCACGCAGTAGTAAAAAACTCAAAGAATTTTCATAGAACATGTTGATAAATACAAAAAAAGTATTCTATTCAGGCATCGGGAGCATTTGCGCGAGTACAAGTACTCCCGCAAATACTCGGTATCGGTCCCGATACCGATACTAGTATCGGTATCTGGACAACCCTAGTCTGTATACAATGTACAACCAATTAATTAAGAGTAATTGGTTATTTTTGAAAAATATATAGACTTTTTATGGGTTTAGTTATTATTAAAGTGGAGTTCCACCCAAAAATAGAACTTCCGCTTTTCGGAACCCTCCCCCCCTCCGGTGTCACTTCCGAGCATAGACTCCCGTGGGAGTCGCGCCACTTACGCCCACTGTTCCCAGCAGAGAGCGGGAACCAGTGAGGACGGGCCGTGCCGCTCGTGCATGTGCAGTAGGGAACCGGGCATGGAAGCCGCAACGCTTCACTTCCTGATTCCCTCACCGAGGATTGTGGCGGGGGCAGCCGAGAGACGAGCAATTGCGATCACAGGCCCGCCAGACAGGTAAGTGTCCATTTATTAAAAGTCAGCAGCTGCAGTATTTGTAGCTGCTGGCTTTAAAAAAAAAAATTCAGGTGGACCTCCGCTTTAAAGAGGAACTTTCTTTGTCTTTGCAAAACAGAAATTCAGGAGATAAATGTACTTTTAAGAAAGATATATAACGTACTTACAAGTCCATGGGATTCAGTACTGTCTTTCTAGGTCCCATAGGGGTTGATTTACTAAAGGGAAATTGTTGCATGCTGCAAGTGCAGTTGCTCCAGAGCTTAGTAAATGAGGCAAAGCATCACTTTGCAAAAAGTACCCAATCGCGTGCAAGGAAAATAAAAAAAAGCATTTTTGTAGATGATTGAATGATGGAAGTCAGCAGAGCTTTTGCTCATTTACTAAGCTCTGGAGCAACTGCTCTGGCAACATGCACAGTGTATTTGCCTTTAGTAAATTAACCCCATAGTCTTCACAGCTCATTAGGTTCCCACACTGGCATTTCAGTTTTTGGAGCCAGTTGTTTACATTTTCTTGATAATTCGTGAAAGAAGTTTGGAACCACCAGGACTCTTCCTAGAGCTGGCCGCCCGGCCAAACTAAGTGATCCGGGGAGAAGGACCTTTGTCAGGGAGGGGACCAAGAACCCGCTGGTCACTCTGACAGAGCTCCAGTGTTTCTCTGTGGAGAGAGGAGAACCTTCCAGAAGAACAACCATCTTTGCAGCACTCCACCAATCAGGCCTGTATGGTAGAGTGGTCAAACAAAAGCCACTACACTCCACTCATGTGCAAAAGGCACATGACAGCCCACCTGGAGTTTGCCAAAAGACACCTAAAGGACTTTCAGACCATGAGAAACAAAATTCTCCAAGCTAATGAAACAAAGATTGAACTCTTTGGCCGGAATGGCAAGTGTCATCTCTGGAGGAAACCAGGCACCACTCATCACCTGGCCAATACCATCCCTACAGTGAAGCATGATGGTGGCAGGATCATGCTGTGGGGATGTTTTTCAGCGTCGGGAACTGGAAGACTAGTCAGGATCGAGGGAAAAATTAATGCAGAAATTTACAGGGACATCCTTGATGAAAATCTGCTCCAGAGCACTATGGACCTCAGGCTGGGATGAAGCACACAGCCAAGATAACAAACAAGTGGCTACAGGACAACTCTGTGAATGTCCTTGAGTGGCCCAGCCAGAGCCTAGACTTCCCTGGGGAGATTTAAAAATGGCTGTGCACTGACCCTCCGCATCCAACCTAATGGAGCCTGAGAGGTCCTGCAAAGAAGAATGGGAGAAACTGCCCAAAAGTAGGTGTGCCAAGCTTGTAACATCATACTCCAAAAGACTTTAGGCTGTATTTGGTTCCAAAGGTGCTTCAACAAAGTATTGAGCAAAGGCTGAAAATATTTGTGTACATGTTTTCTTTTTGTTTCGTTTTTTATTTTTAATAAATTTGAAAAGATTTCAAACAAACTTCTTTCACAATGTCATTATGGGGTATTGTTTGAAGAATTTTGCAGAAAATAATGACTTTAATCCATTTTGGAATAAGGCTGTAACATAACAAAATGTGGAAAAAGCGAAGTGCTGTGAATACTTTCCGGATGCACTGTAGGGGGGGTTTCAGGCTAAAGATAACAACAAGAACCTTAACATCAGGGCTTGACAAATTTGCTTGGAATCTAGGAGCCAGCTAAAAAAGTTAAGAGCCAGAAATGCACCCCGTCCCGCCGAGCTCACGCGCAGAAGCGAATGCATACGTGAGTAGCGCCCGCATGTGAAAGTGGTGTTCAAACCACACATGTGAGGTATCGCCACGATTGGTAGAGCGAGAGCAATAATTCTAGACCTCCTCTGTAACTCAAAACATGCAACCTGTAGAATTTTTTAATTTTCACCTATGGAGATTTTAAAGGGTAAAAGTTTGTCGCTATTCCACGAGCGGACGCAAAAAAATGGAAGCGTGACATGTTGGGTATCAATTTACTTGGCGTAACATTATCTTTCACAATATAAAAAAATAATTGGGCTAACGTTACTGGTGTCTTATTTTTTAATAAAAAAAAGTGTATTTTTTCCCAATAAAGTGCGATTGTAAGACGGCTGCGCAACTACGGTGTGACATAAAGTATTGCAACGACCGCCATTTTATTCTCTAGGGTGTTCGAATAAAACATATATATAATGTTTGGGGGTTCTAATTAGAGGGAAGGAGATGGCAGTGAAAACAGACAGGGGAAGTTCCATTAGCATTGCTGGTTGTCTTTTCATACCAACGGCCACCACAAGATGGCGCAAGATCACAGAAGGAACCATAGGCCTGCAGAAGGCCGCAAAGCCGTGGCCTCAATTACCGGCCGGCACGGGCCGATGTGATCTCGAGGTGGGGGCGCACGGAGACACAGGATACCCCAGCTGGGCCACCCCAGGCGCCAGGTCGCTAATTCTAGTCGCAATTGCGACCTGGTGCCCGGGTTTTGTCGAACCCTGCTTAACGTGTATCCAAAGCCATATTTTTTTTCTGTTTCGGAAGAGGAAGTACAGTGCCAGAGGGATAGGCTCCTCCTTGTGCTGCTTCTCCTTTAACGGGCTATCGGTGGGTCCAGGATGACCTGGGCTCAGAAGAAGTGGGTTGAATAAAACTGGCTATCAGACTAAGGACACCTAGTGGTGAAAAGGGTACTGTGGGTAAAACTCTGGATTAAAACTGAATTTTGCAGCAAACACTGTTTTTGCTATTTTATCTATTCGTTTTTATCTTGTTATTATTAGCTGGAGTTCTGTTTTACGCTGTGCAAAATCTGAGGCTTTAGTAAATAGAATCACTGCATTAGGGAGTTTCTAAAAGTTGTCAAGATTATTCCCTTATCAGAGCGAGCAGCAGTGAAGTCCCCGAGCTTGCTGGCTTCCAGATTGCAATCTCATCCGGGAGGAACTATGCTGCTTATTAAGCATCACCTACAGGTCCTGTTGGACGGCCTTGTTATTTATTGTACAAATCAGAGATGTTAAGACTATAGTTTAAACATAAATGATTGAGTCTGTGGTTTTATTGATGGTTTCCATATGGGAACGTGCTCTCTCTTCTCCTGCGTCGTATAAATTCTGTATCTAATATGGTCCGAATTTAATGTTTAAAAACATACGAGGAGGATGAAACGGCCAGGGGGATTTTTATTGTACGCAGAAAACTGAGAGGGATTGAATGCAGAACCCCGCTGGTCGATTAGGCAGCCAGCAAGTCCTCTTGGCGATAATAGAGGATTATTAGGGGAAAATGTGTTAATAGACAGCTGAAAAGATGTCTGTGGATGTTCACAACCTTTTTTTGTATTTGCAATTAATCTAACATATGTTTTACTTATACGACTCAATGGTTGGTCAATGGTTTATTATCGCCCTTTATAGAAGACCAACAGAAATGATTGTGGTAAAAAACGGAAGAGACATGATCACACAAAATGATTTTCGAACAAAATAACAATTCTGGACAGCAAGTGAACCAAACAACCAACCAGAATACTTGTTTTATTTTCAACTCTGCTCTCCAGAAATAACACAGTGCTTTAACCACTTCCCTACCCGCCCATAGTCATATGACATCCACAGATGAGATCTCCCTGACGTCCTGGGCTTCCCAGCCATCTAGGGGGCGTGCGTGCGGCATCGCACGGGACCCAGTACGCGTGCCTGGAGGCCGCGATGTCCGCCGGCCGCGATGTCCGCCGGGCACCCGCGATTGCCCTCACGGTCCTGTCAGGTAAGAAGACTGATGTGTGTTCCCAGTACAGAGGAACACACATCGGTCATCTCCCCTTGTGAGTTCCCGCCCCTTAAGCCCCATACACACTATCAGTTTTCCTGCTGGTTTTCTCTTCAGGTTTACCAAAACCATGTAGTACAAGGACCTGCCTGATTGCATTCAAATTGAAACGCTTAAGGTTTGACCTCATTAGATGGTTTTGGTAAACCTGAAGAGAAAACCATCAGGAAAACTGATAGTGTGTATGGGGCTTGACAGTTAGAATCACTCACTAGGGAACATAGTACACAGAACATGGAAATGTAATTATTTTAGTCAATATAAACTGCTAAATACCTTTTCTCAACAGTAGACTTCTATTAGTGTGTGGCAAAGCATTGGTTAAAACTTGTAGGAGGAGTTTTCATTCTCCTCTGACTGTATTTTGAGGCTGAATAACTCCTGACTTTCTGTCTGGACAGTGCTGATTGGCCTTGTGCTGATCACATTTACCCTCCCCACAAAAAAAAAAAAACTCTCTAGCAATACACACCAAACTAAGCATGTGCAGAGTGCCTCCTAGGGCTCTGTTCTATTATTAGATGGACTGGGGACAGTAAAAGAAGGGGAGGATCAAACAGCCTTTTTACACAATGTGGAAGATTAACCACTTAGGTTCCACAGTGAGTATAACAAGCATGCTTTGCTGCATATACAAACTTATTTTACTGTTGTGGGTTTATTAACACGTCAAATCACAGGCCCCCCTTACAAATAGGAGTTTAATCTCTTGGTGAGTAAGGCAGTCCCATTCATGTCATCCATGCTGGTGTCCCATTGATGTCTACTGGGACACAGGGCTGCAAGGACACAGCAGCTGTGTCCCAATATGATATGGCGAGTACGGTGTGACAGAAAGTATTGCAACGACCGCCATTTTATTCTCTAGGGTGTTAGAATAAAACATATATATAATGTTTGGAGGTTCTAATTAGAGGGAAGGAGATGGCAGTGAAAACAGACAGGGGAAGTTCCATTAGCATTGCTGGTTGTCTTGTCATACCAACGACCACCACAAGATGGCGCAAGATCACAAAAGGAACCAAAGGCCTGCAGAAGGCCGCAAAGCCGTGGCCTCAATTACCGGCCGGCACGGCCCGACGTGATCTCGAAGTGGGGGCCCAACAGAGAAAAATGGGACGCATGCAACACTGTGCCAGGAGAAGACAGACCTGCACGGGGCATGCAGGTAATTGCCACATATTACTGGGGCCTTACTTTCAAAGTCTCTCTACATTTACACGTTTCATTTAATGCCCGCATTACCACAAAGAGTAGCAAGGCACATTACGTTTTGGGGCCATTCAATTTGAATAATACAGGCATACCCCACTTTTAAGTACACAATGGGGTGGATTTACTATAGCTGGAGAGTGCAAAATCAGGCTCACTTCTGCATAAAAACCAATGAGCTTCTAACCCCAGCTTGTTCAATTAAGCTTTGGTAATAAAACCTGGAAGCTCATTGGTTTCTATGCAGAAGTGCACATATGTCAAACACAAGGGCCACAGGCCAAATCTGGCCCTCCAGGCCTTGTCATGTGGCCCTAACACACAGTTTTGCAGCTTAATTGTGGCGGGAACTCCATTCTGTCGTCTCAGGATCTCGCCCTCTGCTCCTGCTCTCAACTGTCACTTTTAAACATGGAAGCCTTCTGTGTTTACAAGGGACAACTTTGCTTTCAGATGTACCAGATCCCTCATGATGGGGCACAGCTCTCCAGAATCTGAGAGCGAGAATGATCTCCCTGGGAGGGATAGGAGAGGGAAGAGATGCCAGGAAGGCCGGGGGCATGGGATGGTGTTGTACACTGTGCATAGTGCATACCTAAACCCTGTACTCTGTACATAGAGCAATCCTGAACTTTGCATTCGGTGTGTAGCGCACCTCTAAATTATATGCACTCTGTGCATAGTGCACCCCTAAACCCTGCACTCTCTACACAGAGCACCCCTGAACTTTGCACCCTGTATGTAACGTGCTCCTGAATAATAAAAGAGTAGATGCATACTCTTACAGAAATAACTAGTCCTTCGCTGGCAACAATACTGCTGATGAGGCCTACAATGTAATTGAGGTTGACACCCCTGCCCTAATGCACTATGGCAATGCACATGTGTTGCAATGCGCTGCAAAGCATGGCCATTTATTATACTGCATTATGTATAAAAAAAAATGTGGCACTTCCAATATTTCATGTGTTGACAGCCCATTGTTTTCAACTGACTGCATGAATGCGACATACGTTGATGCATCACATAAAGCATACTTGTAAATGGGCCCTTAGAGATGTAACTACATGGTATAATTATAAGTAGTGTATATGATGTAGCTCTCCCCTGTGGTGAAAATTTCCTAAATACAAGGCTGTCCTGTGAGCGTCAGAGGCCTACCAACACAATCCAATAAACCTGTCACTGGGACTTCGTATATTTCCACATAACCACATGTATATGCAATGTTAATTACCAGGTTCTGCTGCCAGAACTTCAGTTCATTTTAAGACAGAAAATACCTCAGAGGCCCAGTGGTATGTAATAATTGGAAGCTTTCTCTTAGATAACTTAAAAAAAAAACAATCAGTTCTGTATTGCACTGTGAGGCAACATGGCTATGTACCCGCTGCTTTAGAAAACACAAGCGTTTACTACCTCAGCTGAATATAACAGGATTACGCTGGGAAAAAAATGAATTTGTGGTAGAGAAAAGTAAATGTAATAAGAGAGATTTGTGGTGATTGAATATGAGGTATAAATACAGGGTTTAAACCATTTAACAAGTATTTTGCCTGAAGTTCTTTAAAAAGATTTAAAGTAGTACAGAGAAATGCTATGAGATACAAAATACAAAAAAGCTAGTATAGTCACAGGTTTAGATCTTCTACAGGCCAAAACTAGATATAAGGCTAGATTAGTAACTCAGCCATATAGGCCACATAAGTAAATTGACAATTTGGTCCACATTACTAACTAGGCTGCACTAGTAACTAGGCCAGATTAAAAAACAGGCCACCTAGGTATCCAGGCAGCGTAGACCAGACTAGTAGCTAGGCCACATTGGCCACATTAGTAATTAAAAAATTTAGGCCACATTAATAACTAAAGTGCCTTAGTAACTAGGCCAGATTAAAGCGGTCCTCCACCCTAAAGTGGAGTCCCGCTGATCGGAACCCTCCCCCCCTCCGGTGTCACATTTGACACCTTTCAGGGGGGAGGGGGGTGCAGACACCTGTCTAAAGACAGGTATTTGCACCCACTTCCGGCCACACGCTACGGGCGAAAGACGGGCATTCCGTCACATCCCGTCTGTCGCCCGTTGTGTGCTGGGAACACTCGGCTCCCAGCACACAGCGTGTGAGCCAATCGGCGGGCGCAGCGCGACTCGCGCATGCGCCGTAGGGAACCGGGCAGTGAAGCCGCAGCGCTTCACTTCCTGGTTCCCTCAGCGTGGATGGCGGGGGGAGCAGCAGAGTGACGAGCGATCGCTCGTGCTCTGCTGCGATCGGCGCTGGACTCCAGGACAGGTAAGTGTCCTAATATTAAAAGTCAGCAGCTGCAGTATTTGTAGCTGCTGTCTTTTAATATTTTGTTCCCGTGGCACATCCAGGCCACATTAGTAACTAAACTGCATAGACCAGAATAAAATAGGGATGAATGAGACAGCATTTTGAGCCAGTCAGGGTTCTTCTGCTTTGCAATGTTTTGTCAGTCTAACAACATGAACATGTCTACAGGAGAGCACAGGACTGTACTAATTTTGCAGTGTTCCTCCACTGACCAATAGGTCTGGTCAGTTACCAGCCTGGCCAATAAAATTGGACTTGTTGACAATTTATTAAACAGGGAGGAAAAAAGTTGTCCCAGAAAAGTTAGCCCTACTGACCAATGACTAATTTGGGTATATTCTGGACTAGGATATACTGCTTAACTGCAGAGTGCTCTCCATGGCCCAAGATATGACTGTATGGTCCAGGAAGGGAACCTGGTTGAACAAAAATTACACATTCTTTAAAAAGTAAAGGCAGTGATCATACACTGTATTACCAAAAGTATTTGGACACCTGCCTTTACATGCACATGAACTTTAATGGTATCCCAGTCCTGTAAATTAATCTGAACCCCCTTTGGGAACCACCAAACTGAAAAGAGGGTTAATGTTATTGGACATATGTATACCAATGGGCAATAACAATAGGGAGGAAGAACGACCACCTGAGAGGCAAAACGTCCTTATCCCGAACTGGCAGGTACTAAGCCCTTGAACTCCAGGGGACCAAGACAAAACATTGTACCTAATATAAAGTGTGACTCTTAGTCCTGGATTCGCAGGAACCGCACCAATGGCACCCCGCAAACCGATGGAATTTACCCTTTATTCGAAAAGTGGACGACACCGAAGGTGTCAATGGGGGAAAGAAAGATAGGAATGAAAAGAGAAATAACAGTAGAAGGGAAGTAAGGGGGGGGGACAGAAGGTTCTGGCAGGGTCGACGGCCCAAGGCCTTCAGATGCCCCCAAAACCGGTTATTCAAAGGTAGGACTTGTAATCGTCCGAGAATCTGAACTGATCCCAATGTGTCCAGTGAGTGTTGTGTTCCTCATCTCAATCCCTCAGGGCAGCTGTAAGATGCTCCATCCGCTGTATATAGCACACCCTGGCAAACCACTGTGATACCACCAGAGGAGATTGTTGCTTCCACACGCTGGGGGCACACGCCCTGGCTGCATTCAGGAGGTGTTTCAGTAAGGACTTGCGATAACGCTTACAAGACATGGGCGTCAGGTTTATGAGTACTGCTGCCAGGTTATCTTGAAGAGAGACGTTGGTAATCTTGTGAATGATCTCTAGAACTTGTCTCCGGAAGAGGGACAGCTCCGGACATTCCCAGAAGATGTGAAGTAGTGTGCCAATTTGGGTACCACATCTCCAACACAGAAGGGCTGTGTCCTGGGAATATTGACGCTAACACAAATGGAGTCCTATACCAGCGTGTCAGAATCTTGTAGGTGATCTCCTGATACTTGCTACACAAGGACGACTTATGTTCTAAGAAGAGGATACGATTATTTTGGTCCTCAGAAAACGTGGTGTTGAGATCTTTCTCCCATTTCACAATCCATCTTAACATGGCCAAAAGCATCTCACAAATATGCAAGGACCTAGCAAGCACTTTGCTATACGTGAACGTTTTTGAGCACCCTCAAAGTGGAATGTGGTGGATGGGCACCATGGGGATATTTGGCCTTATTTATAAAGTTTCTGAAAAAGAGCTGTTACCATCTAGCCAATTGGATTCTCTATTTTATGTTTCTAGTGCTCTTGGAAAGATTGATGTAAAAACTGGTCGCTGTGCAAAACTATCGCTCTTCCATCAGACAAATTTGACCATCAGGCCAGTCCTAGGACTTGTCAAGAGGTATCAATCCCTTACCCTGAAATTCAAAGTGTCACAGAATCTCAGCCCCGTGGTGATCACATGCAGTTGAAATATTACCGCTCTAATTTAGTTACTATGGGCAATTTAATATCCTGTTTCTGATTGGCTGCCAAGTAAATAACAACAGCCAATCATATTGCCAGTCAGTTTGCACTAAGTAGTCAACCATAAGTGCAAGCTTTGAATGGCTTTAATTTGCAGACCTCGGGCAATGCTATGCAGGCACTCTGCCAAATGCTGCCAGTTCCTACTGTGTCAGCAAGTTTCATGGACGAATGACAGCATACAGTGCATTTTGGAAATTGATTCAACAGAAAACTGTCTACATTGATAAGTACTGACAATCGTAGAATAATGAAGCAGTTGGAATCACTTGCTGTGCCATCTCCCTTCATACTTTGTAGATTATACAGATTTTAGCTTCTGCTTAGAGTCATGCAATATCCATGGAAGTATTAGCATTGGTGAGGATATATTATTCCCAGGCAATATAAAAATATAAACATTTAAAATGTAGGCTTAAAGTGTATTTATACCTTTTCAGCCAAATTGGAACACCTAACTTATATTTGTTACATGCCACTATTCAAATAGCATACTGTAACTTGAATACTTTTTTAGGTTCTATTCTAGACCCCCGGCAAGGAAAAATCCTAGCTGGTTCCCTTTGTTTATGAAGGGGGCTTGGCAGCTGTGTTTGTTCCTTGCCTAACCCCCACCCCCCCGCTAAATTATCATCCATGGGTGCAATAGGTGCCAAGGCGATGGGGCACGCTGTGCTCTGACACACTGCACCCATGTATGGATATTGTTATAATAGTAACAATCTCCATGCCTGAGGCTTTGCAGCTGTGGTTCTCACTGCCCTGCCTGCCTCCTGTCACAGTATCCTGTGTGACTATGTCACACACAAGTCTGTTGCTGTCTAGAAGCTGTGGACATCATGTAGTGGGCAGCTGTCTGTGGGTGGATTTGGCTTCACTGAGGGGCAGGGCATCAGCAAGAGCCCGGGAGGAAGGAAACTGCAATGCAGTGGGACATTGTACAGATTAACTGGCGGATATTGTACTGTGAGCTAACTAATCCGTGGGGATATTGTACTGGGAGCTAACTGATCTGTGGGGATATTGTACTGGCAGTCAACTGATCTGGGGGGATATACTGGGAGCTAAATGATCTTAAGTGGGAATGTACTGGGGGATCCCCAGTGCAACCATTCCCCCCAGGTCAGTCTGACCCGAGATCACTTAGCTCTCTGTACAATATCCCCCAGATCAATTAGCTCCCAGTACAATATGGCCCAGGACAATCTGCACAATATCCCCCAGATGCTTGTCTGTGTCAGTCTGCACGACATGCATTGCTGTATATTTGGAGATGTCTATTTGCTGGATTGGGCTGTTTCTTTGCTGTATTGGGCCTTCTCTTTTCTATATGGGGATATCTTTTTGCTGGATTGGGCTGTCTCTCTGCTATTTGGGGATGTCTCTTTGCTATAGGGGGATGTTTCTTTGCTGGATTGGGATGTCTATTCGCTATATGGGAATGTCTCTTTGTTGGATATTTAACATAGGGGATTATTTACACAGTCCAGGTGTTTGCTGAAATTGCTATCCTAGTCCAGAATATACCCAAATTAGTCATTGGTCAGTAGGGCTAACTTTTCTGCCCCGGGGGACATGCATCATTGCAAAAAAAAACGTTTTAAATACTAAAGTTTTTTCGGGAGCAGTAATTTAATAAAGGAGCTGTGTGTTAGTGGGCATCATGACACTCCTGCTCGCCCCCTCCCCCCTCAAGAGGTGTTTTCCACACCAGGGAGAAAGTGTCGCAATACTGTGTGTAGTTACAGACAGAAAAACAGGAAGTGGGTATTTTTCAGAAGAAATAAGGACATTTAAAAGCAAAATCAAAGCATGAGGTAAGTGAAGAAGGACTGCACTAAGGTAAAGGAAGCTATTTGGGGGGGGGATTTACCTTTACAACCCCTTTAACCTTTAAAATTTGCATTTTTGATTTTTCACGTTCGTGACCCATAGACTTTAACAGTGTTCGAAACATTTTTTTGCCTGTTCGCATGTTCTGCTGCGAACCGAACCGGGGGCTGTTCGGCTCATCCCTACTTGTTAACATATGATCAATGTCCATGAATACAGAAACAAAATGGAAGTTAAAGTCTAATTTCTCTTCTCTTATCACCTTGACAACTGGAAGAGAAAAACTCTGCAGTACAATACTGTGAACTCCTTGAACCATTTGCAGCAGGATGAGGCAGAGTGGTCAGCCGCAATCTCAGCTCCTAACTGGCCAGCATGAAGCTCACAATTCCTATCAGTAGCTGTGAGGTGGGGAGAGGGCTCAAGGTGTTGGCGTTCCTGCCTCACTCAAATCCACAGTGACACGCTCCGATTCAAGATGCTGCTAATTATTGAGGAAACGGTATTCCCAGCTGACGCTACGTGCTGAGACTCTTTGATAGCTCTACTTAACATACAGAATAGATATTTCACAAGCCTTTTAACTGCTGTGCCACGGTACAGTTAAAAATCAAAGCGCAAGCATCATCCACTTAAGCTAATCAACTTTCATAAGATAAATGTACGAAGAAAAAAAAAAGAACCTGCAAAGAATGCATTTTTAATTATCCCGCAAGGTCATTTAGTTCTTCAAAGTTAGAGAAGATGCGCTATGGGTTTTCATATGGCCTTGACAACGCTTGAATGAGGGGAGCAACGCTAAGCTTCTGGAGGTTCTGTGAAGACGTACATGATGAAGGCTTCAAGGCACTGCAAATGTAAATTTTTTTAAGTTGAGTCCACCCACAAAAGAGATTGCAGGTTCAGTCTGATCTCAGCAGGTTTGATCACAAGCTTTTAGGTCACGTCTACATGTGTGGTAGATTTTATTGCCCCTCTGAAAAGTAATCTAATAGGTGGCTCAGAGGTGCTATGCATGCCTTCTAAACACCTGTTTGAGC
Source organism: Rana temporaria (assembly GCF_905171775.1). NCBI lineage: Eukaryota > Metazoa > Chordata > Amphibia > Anura > Ranidae > Rana > Rana temporaria. The sequence continues at coordinate 354,906,539 of NC_053491.1, forward strand.
CCTCGTTCACATTAAAAGCGGCTTTGAAATCGTGCAACTTCACCTAAAATCGCAAGCATGTAATTTGCGATTGTAGGTGCGACTTTGAATACATCTCTGTGACTTCATACACACATATCAATTCAAGTGGCACCTGAAATCACCAAAAGTAGCGCAGGAAATACATTTTCACATCAATGTGGCATCGTGAAGTCAGCGTCACATCGAATTTGAGCATGGCCAACAATAGGGTGCCACTTGTCATGCAATTTGACTTGTCAAGTCGCATGACAAATCACTCCAATGTGAACGAGGGCTTAACCAGTGAAAGCCCACTGCAGTACGCCACAACCACAAGCATGCCAGTAGCAGTAAGCCTCGTACACACGACCGAGGAACTCGACGGGCGAAACACATCGTTTTCCTCGTCGAGTTCCTTGTTAGGCTGTCGAGGAACTCGACAAGGCAAGTTTCTCCATTCCCGTCGAGGAAATAGAGAACTTGCTCTCTTTTTGGCTCGTCGAGTCTCTCGACAGTTTCCTCGACGAAAATGTACACACGACCGGTTTCCTCGGCAAAAAAATATCTCCCAGCAAGTTTCTTGCTGTTTTTTGCCGAGAAACACGGTCGTGTGTACGAGGCCTTAGCTGTAGAATGCTGTGTTAAAAATTCCAGTTTTGACACATTTTACAGCGTTTTGGCATTAGCATTTTGAAGTGCTTGCATTTTTTAGCAAAACTATACTCCCACAAAAGCTTGAGGCTTAAAAATGCTCATAAATGCTGGATAGCCGCGCTGTGCCGTGATTTTCAGCGTCAGAGCGTTTTTCCAGCTGAAAAACGTCTCTACAAACACAGTAGTCCTGGGGGTTTTTTCCAGCTTGAAAACGCCCATGCCAAAAATACTGATAAAAACCTATAGGATAACATGCTGGGGAGTTTACAGGCTGTAGAAAAAAAACATCAGACGCCCAAGACAGCAGCTGTAAAAACACCCAGTGTGCATGAGGCCTAAAAACGCCCAGTGTGTATGAGGCCTAAAAACGCTCAGTGTGTGTGAAGCCTAAAAATGGCCAGTGTGTATGAGGCCTAAAAATGCCCAGTGTGTATGAGGCCTAAAACCGCTCAGTGTGCATGAGACCTAAAAATGCCCAGTGTGTATGAGGCCTAAAAACGCCCAGTGTGCATGAGGCCTAAAAATTTCCAGTGTGTATGAGGCCTAAAAACGCCCAGTGTGTATGAGGTCTAAAAATGCCCAGTGTGTATGAGGCCTTACACATGGTTGTGGCACAGTCCCACTCACTTGAATGTGTCACATTTGGCGGCAGTTCCACCAGTCAAAAACCTGACATATTAATTTTACCACACCGCTAGCCACGTTAGTTTTCAGCTTGGTGGTTAAGGGACAGTGAAAATGCAGATCATCTGCCTGTTTTTATCACCCCTTCCGGTGATAAACTAGGCTTCAGGAACAGTTCACACCAGAATGCAGTACGGTAAACCAGCGTTTCGTGCACATTTCCCGAACCGTGTGCAAAACACGCCGCACATGCGATCTGCAGCAGGTATCAATGCAATGCAAACGACACCCATTAAAATCAATTAATGCTTTCACACTGGGGCAGTGTGCTGGCAGGGCTGTGAAAGTGGCCTAAAGGGTAAAAGACTAGTCATAGTCATTGCCTAAAGGTCCTTTGCAGGTCATAGTTTTCCAATTACTTTCTTACCATTATCTGTTCTGCACTGTGTCGCTGTGTGGAGGCGGCCATCTTGATATAGAAGCAGGGCCCACTCACACCTGACATATCCATTAACAAGGCCAATGCAAACCCCAGATTTGAGACACCCAACTGATATCTATTAACCCCCCTGTTGGTATTCCCGAGTCTGGCTCAGGGTTAGATTTCTGTACCAAAAGCGGTATCCCCGAGCCAGACTCGGGCTCGCCTCGCAGCAGCCACAGACAAAGTTACTTACCTTGTCCCTGGATCCTGCAATGCCTCCCCGCTGTGTGAGCGAGCGGGTCAATTTGCACAGTGTCCCTGTGTGCCGCCGATCTCCATTCCCTGCGATGTTACGACGCACGGGGGAGGAGAACGGCGCTAAATTCAAAAATGTAAATGAACACATTACATACAGTATACTGTAATCTTATAGATTACAGTACTGTATGTAAAAAATACACACCTTCTTTGTCCCTAGTGGGCTGCCCAGTGCCCTATATGTACTTTTATATAATAAAAACTGTTCTTTCTGCCTGCAAACTGTAGATTGTCCATAGCAATCAAAAGTGTCCCTTTATGTCAAAAGTGGTTTTAGAGCAGCTAGAAAACAGCGATAATAAATTATAATCACTTGCAGAATTGAGCGATGGCGATATGTGGGGAAATTCGTCATAAAAAATAAAAGTAATGACAGCGACAATTCTGCAACTGATTAAATTTCAGTGATTTTGAGTTGATTACATTAATGAATATTTTTTATTATAATTATATTATTATTTGTTATGATGTAACGGAATGACCCATGACACCCAGAGACTTTTGAAGGATGAGGGGTACTCCTGTGCCAGCGTCACTAATAACTCTTGGGTCTAAGTTCATCCTGTGCCCTTTTGGGCATAGGGTGACTGAGAAATATTAATTATAAATTACATGAGATGTGACTGATAACTGATAATTCATATTGCAGGATATCTTGGAATATTACAGTTTGGTTCATGCTGACCCACACCAGGTCAGTGGAGTGTTTTCATTCAATGTGAGGACACATGCTTTTGAGGTGTTAATTGGGGGCTACTCCTGAAAGACATTCCATTGTCCATTGTGAGATGCTAACTAAGTCGTAAAGGTCAGATGTCTAGCTTTTAGGTGTTAATTCAGCCTGGCTCCTAAAGACCTTTCATTATGTATGCTAATAATACTGTTTTGTGTGTGGAATGTGACTTGTCAAGCTGTAGTAATTACCTCCTCTAATGCGGAGACAGGCTGTCTGGACAATGTTTAGTAATTAGCCCATCTGAAGGTGTATTGAAGCCCCATTGTGTGATGCTGGGGGTGGAGAGTTCTTTGTTCCTTTGATTACTGTAACATGTTGTACTGTATATAAGAGAGCTAACCATTAAAGCATGGGTTCATACATTTTGACTCACAGAGCGTATGTCTCGTCTCTCTGAGGGAATTCTTATGGATCGTGTCTGCTGGATTGTGGAGTGTCGGAAGCTGTCTTGGGTTGATGGAATGGAATGGGATTATCGTAAACGGTGGTGACCGTTACAATAATTATTTATTATATTATAATTTTTGATTTTGTTTTTAAAACTTTTTCATACCCGGGATGCCTACTAGACTCTTGTTTGGACAGATTTAAGTGAGTTATTCCTAAGAATTACAGGCCTACAATGTAAAACACCAAATTTCCTTGCAAAATAATGGTACCGCTTTCAGCACCTAAAATCTGAAATAATCATCGCCAGGGAGGTTAACAAGACTTACATTATAGCTCAAATCAATTATAGAGAATCACAGAAAATCATCAGGACAAAATACTGTACTATTCACTCGCTGTGGTATTCCAGGAACTTAATTAATGATATAATTTAGCCAGAGGGAATATAATAAAGTAGGGAAGATACAGCCCAGGGGAAAAAATGTGCGTTAATTGTCCCTAATTACCAAAATGACAGCTTACAAGAAGTGCATTACTTATGTTCAGCGTTCTGACTCATAATAAATGAATGTAGCGAAGAACACACAAAAAAAAGAAAGTTGTTCCGTATCTCAGTATAAGAAAGTGACACCAAGGCTTTGAAAGGCTATCTGTACAAAACTGTGTCTCTGACAATGTCCAGATATTCATCTCATGGACATTATCACTGGTATCTGTAGGTCTTTGTTCAAGCAAGACAAAAATGGAAAACCTATTGCACTGTTTTGGGGTAGCACAGTGACTTCAAGGTTAGTACTTGGACCCCTTTCACACTGGGGCGGTTTGCAGGCGCTATTGCCCTAAAATTAGCGGCTGCAAACCAACCTGAAACACAGGCTGCTGTTTCTCCAGTGTGAAAGCCGTAAAATTACACCCTGTTCCAAATTATTATGCAAAAGATATTTTTCTCATTTACCTAAATAATTGATGTAAACAACAGTCAGCATAATAATTCTCATGTTATCAACTATTAAGAGTACAATTCAAATTTTATTGAACAAACCTCCTAATGATAACAGTTTTTTTTTTCCCAAATAAAAAACGTACAACGCACTGTTCCAAATTATTACGCACCGCAAGTTTCAAAACACAGGTTGTAAAGAACTAAAAATTGTCATTTGTTGTATTTGCAGCATATTTATTGAAATCAAAAGTTTTTTTAATCAAACTTTGAACAACATTTTAACTTTTTAAAAATGTTAACAGGTCATGTTACATTATAACATAGGACCTCTTATTTGATAGCAGCTTCACAAGTCTCGCATCCACTGAACTTGTGAGTTTTTGGACAGTTTGTACTTGAATTTGTTTGCAAGATGTCAGAATAGCCCCCCATAGCTGCTGTTGGATGTAAACTGCCTCCCACCCTCATAGATCTTTTGCTTGAGGATGCTCCAAAGGTTCTCAATAGGATTGAGGTCAGGGAAGGATGGAGGCCGCACCATGACTTTCTCTCCTTTTATCCCCATAGCAGCCCCTGATGCAGAGGTATTCTTTTCAGCATGAGATGGTGCATTGTCATGCATGAAGATGATTTTATTACGGAAAGCATAGTTCTTCCTTCTGTACCAGGGAAGGAAGTGGTCCGTCAGGAACTCGACATACTTTGCAGAGGTCATCTTTACACCTTCGGGGAGCCTAAAGGGGCCGACCAGCTCTCTTCCCATGATTCCGGCCCAAAACATGACTCCACCACCACCTTGCTGACGTCGCAGCCTTGTTGGAATAGGGTGGCCATCCACCAACCCAGGGTTTGACAAATTTGCTTGGAGTCTAGGAGCCAGCTAAAAAAGTTAGGAGCCAGAAAACACGCCCCGTCCCACCAAGCTCGCGCGCAGAAGCGAACACCCCTGGACCCCTTTACATTGCACAGCACCTCTAGACCTCTTTGCATTTTACAGCACCCTGCACCTCCGGACCCCTTTACATTACACAGCACTCTGGACCCCTTTACATTACACAGCACCCTGCACCTCTGGACCCCTTTACATTACACAGCCCTTGTACCTCTGGACCCCTTTACATTACACTGCACCTCTAGACCCCTTTGCATTATACGGCACCTTGCACCTAAGGACCTCTTTACATTACACAGCACCCTGCACCACTTTACATTACACAGCACCCTGCACCTCTGGACCACTTTACATTACACAGCACCCTGCACCTCTGGGCTCCTTTACATTACACAGCACCCTGCACCTCTGGACCACTTTACATTACACAGCACCCAGCACCTCTGGACCACTTTACATTACACAGCACCCTGCACCTCTGGATCCCTTTACATTACACAGCCTCCTGTACCTCTTGACCCTGTACATTACACAGCACCCTGCACCTCTGGACCCCTTTACATTACACTGCACCTCTAGACCCCTTTGCATTTTACAGCACCCTGCACCTCTGGACCCCTTTAACCGCTTAACGACCACCGCATGTATATATACATCGGCAAAATGGCACGGGCAGGCAGAACGACGTGCCCACACGTCACTGCCTTTCCGCCGGTCTGGGGGTCCGATCGGGACCCCCCCCCCCCGGTACATGCGGCGGTCGCTAAGCCTCAGGGAGCGATCCGGGACGAGGGTGCAGCTATTTGTTTCTAGCCGCCCCCTCGCGATCGCTCCCCGGAGCTGAAGAACGGGGAGACCCGTATGCAGGGCTGGACTGGGACAAAAATTTGGCCCTGGACTTCATCCAGACCGGCCCACTTTAATTAAAAAAAAAGCTGCCCCCACCCCCCCCCGAAAAATCACGCCCACCAAAAGGCCCCTACATCCATTATTATATATCATGAGAGGGTGAGAGAGAGGGGAATGAGAAAGAGAGAGGGAGGAGAGAAAGGGGGTGAGAGGGGATGAGTGTAAGAAAAAGAGAGTGAGTGTAAAAGAGAGGGGGTGAGTGTAGGACCCCTTTTTACACTGAGGCATTTTTTAGGCGCTTTTGGGCGCCTGTAAAGCGACTGAAAAACGCTTCCGCTGCAGTCCCAGTGTGGAAGCATGAGTGCTTTCACACTGGGGCGCTGCCAGGGCGTTAAAAAAAGTCCTCCAAGCAGCATCTCTGTTTTAAAAAACGGCCCACTGAGCCATCGGCCCACCGGGAAACTCCCTGTAGTCCCTATGGCCAGTCCACCCCTGCCCGTATGTAAACACGGCTTCCCCGTGCTTCACTGTGGCGGCATCATCGATCGTGCGATCCCTTTTATAGGGGGACACAATCGATGACATCACACCTACAGCCACACCCCCCCTACAGTTGTAAACACACTTCAGGTCACACATAACCCCATCAGCGCCCCCTGTGGTTAACTCCCAAACTGCAATTGTCATTTTCACAATAAACAATGCATTTTAAATGCATTTTTTGCTGTGAAAATGACAATGGTCCCAAAAATTGGTCAAAATTGTCCGAAGTTTCCGCCATAATGTCGCATTCACGAAAAAAAAAACGCTGATCGTCGCCATTAGTAGTAAAAAAATTTTTTTAATCAAAATGCAATAAAACTATCCCCTATTTTTGTAAACGCTATAAATTTTGCGCAAACCAACTGATAAACGCTTATTGCGATTTTTTTTTTTACCAAAAATAGGTAGAAGAATACGTATCGGCCTAAACTGAGGAAAACATTTTCATATATTTTTGGGGGATATTTATTATAGCAAAAAGTAAAAAATATTGCATTTTTTTCAAAATTGTCGCTCTATTTTTGTTTATAGCGCAAAAAATAAAAACCGCAGAGGTGATCAAATACCACCAAAAGAAAGCTCTATTTGTGGAAAAAAAGGACGCCTATTTTGTTTGATAGCCACGTCGCACGACCGCGCAATTGTCAGTTAAAGCGACGCAGTGCCGAATCGCAAAAAGGGGCAAGGTCCTTTAGCTGCATTTTGGTCCGGGTCTTAAGTGGTTAAGCAGGATGGAGGGAAGACCTAGTGACCTATCTTCTGCCAAATTTGCCTGAAAAAAATAAAAATAAATACATGCGCAACTTTTTTCCCATACACCAGGTCACAATGCGAATTACTGCATCGCAATGCTGCCACAGTGAATAGAACTGTATTAATTGTCACTTGTGACAGTTCAATAAAGCTCTGCGGGGAAAAAAGCAGCGCACACTAGCGGCCATGCGATTAGCCTTGTGTGCTGGTCTAGACTAGCAGCAGATGAGGTGACTTGGTCCCTCTGACAGCCCACACTCCCAGCCAGATTTCATTGTGTCTCTGCCAGGCCGCCGAATGCAGGTTGGGACTCGAGACTTCCTTTCCAAAAATAAATAACACAAAGCGTACAAAGCGTCTTGCTGTGCAAACTGACATGACTAAGAAAACAGTTATGTGATTCCGGTTTGAGGAATCCCACTCTTTCATTGCTAAGCTTCCAGGTGACATTAACAAAGGTTTCATTTATCTATAAATAAAACAGCAGGGTTTTTTTTTTTTTTTTATAGAGAGTTGTCTTATGATCTGACAAACAGGTGCTCAAATAATACAAGATTAACCATGAACATATGAAAGGATGCGCAGTACATACTGCCAAGAAGAAGGGAACACCCAAAAGAATCAATGAGGAATGGAAGATAAAGGCATAAAATAATAGAATAAAATAAAATAATAATAATAAAATAAGATAAAGTTCATCTTCTGAAAAAATTTAACTAATGCACACACAATAAAAAAATAAAAATCTGCATTTTTTGCTTTTTTCCATTACACACATTATTATTATTATACAGGATTTATATAGCGCCAACAGTTTGCACAGAGCTTTACAACATCAGGGAAGACAGTACAGTTACAATACAATTCAATGCAGGAGGGATCAAAGGGCCCTGCACACATGGTAAAAAGTCTGATTTTTAGTCCTGGAAATGAGTTAACCATGTTATACATTTTCTAAAAGCAAAAATAAAAAGTGATCAAATGGTGGCAATTCCAATTGTCAGTGTCACATGATACCCTGATGAAGTCACGTGGTGTGACGACACGCGTAGGGACCAGGAGCACTAGACTGAACATGCTCTGACGGCATGAAGACGAGCTTGCCGCTCGTATCTGTTTTGTACCGTACAGTATTACGCCATACATCCCTTTGCTGTTTCCTTTATATGCAAACCTGGTGCGGAGCCCTCCAGCTACAAACAAGTTTCTTGCATCACTTAATATACACTTGAGGCTTTTTTCTGGCTGTCCGTGCTACAGCCGTGAGGTGAGCATTTAGGGGCCACAAGAGGTGTTTGCAACGAAGCTATCTCTCCTCTCAACACTTTAACTTTGGTTTCGGGATCACTTTCTAAAGACTTTTATTCTATTAGCTTAATCACATACATTGTGTCTTCTTTATCACATTTGAGTGATATCACTTGTTTATATATATATTTTATATCCTTTCACGTTCTGTTTGCTTTAGATGCTTGCTGAAGTATTTATCTATTGCACCTTGATGTTCACGTTGCTTTGATGTTTTGTTGAAGTATTCTATTATATAATTTACTTCACAAGAGGCTTTCTGTTGCCTCTAGTGTTTAATTCACTCATATATAATTCAGTGGGTTGTGTATCACTGTTTATGTTCGTTTAGTTATACAGCGCAGTCACCATCACTTATTTAATGATATTAGGACAACCGTTTTTTAAACCAAAATTTTCTGTAAAAATAATACGCTAAAGTTAATTTTAGTGCACACGAGCACAATATCTTACCTATTTATTTATTTTTTTGGTAAAATGTAAAAGATGAGGTTGCGCTGAGCGCATAGATACCAAACATGTCAAGCCTTAAAAATGATGCTCGCCTATAAAACAGCGACACATTTTGGTACACAAAATGTTCTATAGGTGACATTTTAAAAGCCCTGAACGACACTTTAGAGTTACCCATGAATGGTGGCCCTGGAATCACCTCACTGTGTGTGAAGGAGGGGGGGGGGGGGGCTGGGAGTTTTTAATGCTGGAATCACACCTATGCTATTTTAGTGCTTTTTGCATTTTGCAGATTTGCACTACAGTCCATTTAACATGGTTTCCTATGGAACACTTTCTGTAGTGCAAATCTGCAGAATGCAAAAAGCACTAAATATGACACCCAAGTGGAACTTCACTCTCCCAACCAACATTGATTATTTTTAATCCTCATGCTGCTAACATTAGTAAATAGATAGGAAAGTATATCATATTTACTTGTTTTTAACTTTTAGTCCTCTGCTGCTGGTCGCAAAAAAAAAAGTAAAAATAAATAAACTTAATATAAAAAAAAATTTTTTGAATTGGCATACATTATATATTTGAAATTAAATCTTTATTTTTTACTTTTGCCAATAACATTGTGTGGGCGGATTTTTCACTCTCAGGCTGTGTCACACCCCTCCAGCCTGTGTCTTAGAATAAGAGGAAGGTGAAGCCTCCATCAATCAAGATGTACTATCCCACCCTCATTGTGTTTAGCTGGGTCATGAAGGAGGAGGGAAAGAGTGGGCTGTTATTTACTACTGTGTCATTTACCACTGTGTATACGCCCACTCTGTAGTCACATGCTCAGATGTGATAGGGAGGACATGCTCAAGGTAGAAAATACACTGAAAACTGAGCATGTGCACTAGCTGCCAACACTGCTCTGCAAAATCCTCAACTGCATTGGGGATGTGGACCGGAGAGGGAAACAGAGAACAGGGGGATCAACCTGTTTTTTGGCAGAAAATGAATCCCAGTGAGTGAGTATGAACAGCATGTAAAACCGCAGTTTTTAATGATGTGGGTTTAATGACACTTTAAAAAGCCTTAAAAACTCCCTTCTGCTGCAGACTCAAACCTTACGCAGTAAATATATTAAAGAAGATATAAACCTGATTACTAAAATCTAATTTTTAAATCATCAGGTTTCGTTAAGATAATACAAATCATCAAGGTCCTTGTCCAGGCCCTTCCTGTAACAGGGTGACAACATTCTAATCCTGTTATCCAATTGTGCTCCTCTGTTGTCACCCAGGCTTCCAGAGCAGACTTCAATAATTGTTTCAACTCAGTATACACAGGTATGGTCCACTGTTGTCACCATCACGAAACCCACCGTAGGAAATGCACATGCTAGTGCACATGCTCAGTTTTCAGTGTATTTTCTACCTTAAAGCGGGAGTTCACCCGAAAAAAAAAAATATAACATTAGATTCATGCTCGTTTTGTGAAGGGGAATCAGGTAGTTTTTTTAAAAATGAAGCCGTACTTACCTTTTTAGAGAGCAATCTTCTCCGCCGCTTCCGGGTATGGTCTTTGGGACTGGGCGTTTCTATTTTGATTGACAGTCTTCCGACAGGCTTCCGACGGTCGCATCTAGCGCGTCACGAGTAGCCGAACGTCGGTGCGGCTCTATACGGCGCCTGCGCCCCGACGTTCGGCTACGATCGCTCTCTAAAACAGTAAGTACTGCTTCGTTTTTTAAAAAAATACCCGATTCCCCTTCACAAAACGAGCATGAATCTAATGTTAAAAATTTACATTTCCGGGTGAACCTCCACTTTAAGCATGTCCTCCCTATCATATATGAGCATGTGACTATAGAGTGGGCGTATATACAGTGGTAAATGACACAGTAGTAAATAACAGCCCACTCCTTCCCTCCTCCTCCATGCCCAGCTAAACACAATGAGGGTGGGATAGTACATCTCGATTGATGGAGGCTTTGCCTCCCTCTTATTCTAAGACACAGGCTGGAGGGGTGTGACACAGCCTGAGATTGAAAAATCCCCCCCCCCCCCAATATATTGGCGGAAATAAAAAATACATATATAATTTCAAATATATATTTATATGCCAATTTAAAACATTTTTTTTTTATATTATTAAAGAGGTTGTAAAGGATTTTTTTTTTTTTGCTGAAATGACTGTTTACAGGGTATAGAGACATAATAGTTAACGGATTCCTTTTAAAAATGATTAAAAATAGATAAAAAATCAATCATATAATGTACCTGTAGTTTCTAGTTTCGTTTTTGCATGTGGTTTCCTGCTTCTGTGATGTACAGAGCCACAGAGCCAATACAGGGCAGTGATGGTTTGGAAAACAAAACTGATTGGTGCTGAGGGGTTTTAGACACACAGTAATCACACCTCTTTGATTAGTGACCACAGAGAGAAAGCTCCCAGTACTGTGGTTATCAGGAAACAGACAACCAGGAAGTGTGGAGATCAGAGAAGAATTACAGCAACTTGAGAGCAAAAACGAACAATGAGGACATGAAAACAGCACTGCATTAAGGTAAAGGAAGCTATTAAGATAAAAAAAATCCTTTACAAACCCTTTAAGGTACTTATATAGCGCCGTCAATTTATGCAGCGCTTTACATATGCAATGTACATTCCCATCAGTCCCTACCCTCAAGGAGCTTACAATCTAAGGTCCCTAACTCACATTCATATACTAGGGCCAATTTAGGCAGAAGCCAATTAACCTACCAGCATGTCTTTGGAGCGTTGGAGGAAACTGGAGTACCCGGAGGAAACCCACGCAGGCACAGGGAGAACATGCAAACATTTATTTTTACTTTTTTCTTGAACATGCGACCAGCAGCAGAGGGCTTAAAGTTTAAAACAAGTAAATATGATATACTTTCCTATCTATTTACTTTGATGTAGGGCATGTAGATGTGAAGTGGCTGCAAGAGGCTGAAAAGGATCAGCAGCAATCAGATGCAATAAGGATTTAAAAAAGGATGAAAATCTTTTTTTTTTTTCTTATATAAAAGATGCCAATTATTTATGATTTATAGTGCTTTAGCAAAGTAAATGTCATCCAGTTAGGGTTTACTTTAACCACCTTAAAATCCAACCTGTCTCTAGAGTGCAGATCTATTAAATGTTTTATGACCGCAATCAGAAACAGTCACAACACTTGTCAGACGTGTTTCTCACATGGGACAATAAGAGCAAGTGACAAAACATATCATGTCAGTGTGCTAAATGTGATATGATTGATGACTACAGTGGCTCTGCCGCCATCAGTCTGGGGACAGAGGAGAGGACTAGTAAGCATATTGTACTAGTTCACTTGAGAATGCATGAGGTGCGGCATTGCTTGTAGTTACTCCCTTCTATAGAACACAACTGAAATGATGGCATTTTTTAAAAATGTAATAGATTTAACCACTTGACGACCGAGGACGTGCCTGGGACATCCTCTGCTTTGCGCGGTGATATCTGAATGAAGCCTGCAGCTACAGGCAACATTCAGATATCACCGTCTTCAGCCACCGAGTCTGCAGGATAAGTGGCGGTTCCGCTACTTGATCGTTCTTATAGGCAGCAGGAGGGGACGTCCCCCCCCTCCCGCCGCCATCCGGTGCTTCTCCGGGCTCTCCCGTGCCATCGGTGGCCCGGAGAGCGAATCGGTCGGCGCTGCCTGGAAAGCATAGAGATGACTGGTGACCAGATGGTCACCAGTCATCTCTATGACCGTCGGAGGCCCGGGCGCGATGTTATGACGTCACGCCCGGTACCCGGAAGTAAACAAAGCCGCAATCGCGGCTGTCGGCATGTGATCGTGATTGTTTTTTCACCGATTTGTAAGCCTGGAGGAGAGATGGTCTTATTGAACCCACATCTCTCCATAAAGAGGACCTGTAACAGTGATTCCTATTACAAGGGATGTTTACATTCCTTGTAATGGGAATAAAAGTGATAAAAAAAAATGAAAAAAAAAAAGTGTAAAAATAAAAAAAAAATAAGTAAAATATAAAAAAAAGGAAAAAATTTTTTTTTTCAAAACGCCCCTGTCCCCGTTATCTTGCGTGCAGAAGCAAACACGCATGCAGGTCCCGCCCACATATGTAAACGCCGTTTAAACCCCACATGTGAGGTATCGTTGCGTGCGTTAGAGCATGTGCCACAATTCTAGCACTAGACCTCCTCTGAAACTCGAAAATAGTAACCTGTAAAAAATGTTAAATCGTCATCTATGGAGATCTTTACGTACCAAAGTTTGGCGCCATTCCAGGAGTGTGCGCAATTTTAAAGCGTGACATGTTAGGTATCTATTTACTCGGCATAACATCATCTTTCACATTATACAAAAAAATTGGGCTAACTTTACTGTTTTGTTATTTTTTAATTCATAAAATTGTTTTTTTTCCCAAAAAAGGCAGTTGAAAAATGATTGCGCAAATACCGTGTGAGAAAAAAAAGTTGCAATGACGGGCATTTTATTCCCTAGGGTGTCTGCTAAAAAAAATATATAATGTTTGGGGGTTCTGATTCATTTTCTAGCAAAAAAAAAAATTATTTTTACATAAAGGAGAGAAGTGCCAAAATTGGCCCGGTGGTAAAGTGGTTAAACCTGATGACCATGTCTACCACGGTCCTAGTTCAGGCACTTGCTTGGTATAGTGACAACTGGCTCTCCCATTGTACTTCTTAGTTGTCACTCTGTCACAAACAGACACAGTTATGGTCCATCGTTGTCACCATCAGTAAGCTGACTCAGAGCAAGGAATAAGTAAATGTAGACCGGAAGTGGCTGAAAAAGGCTGCAGGTGATCAGCAGCACTGAGATGCAAAAAAAAGTAAAAAAATTGGTATCTTATGGAAAAAAAGGCAATGCTTCATGATACGCAGCACTTTAGCAAGCTAAATGTTATCCAGTAAGGATTTAGATCTACTTGAGTAATAAAATATTTACTTGCCCTATTTTTGTTTAAGGCTTCGTTTATACCAGGCACGTTGCCAAGAATTTGATTGTGTTTTCTGAAGAAAAATGCATAGGGAATGAAAATTCTACTGTTAACGATAGGACACGTTGCCACCCACACAGCGTACTGCATACTGATCTATTGGCACTTTGCCCAATGGACGCTCTTTTTGTCAGCTGAATGGGATCACTCAGTGTCAAACAATACTGCAACACACATCGTCATATGCATCAATGTGTGAAGGAGCTATTATCTGCAGACCTATTTTTCTATAAAATATTGTATATAAAACCTTTTTTCCATCCATGCTTGCATTTCAGTACTGCTGACCCCCTCTAGCCTCTTTGCAGTCACTTCTAATCAAGTCTTTGAAGAGTTAGAGCCCCTGACAGGTTTTTATGTGGCCCTATTATGGAAAATTTTCCATCACTTCCTGTCAGGACAGGAAGTGATGGGAAATCTCTTTAGTGGGGAACAGAGTAAAGAAAATCACACTTTTAGTAGAGTAGGAACAATGGGGCAGATCCACATAGAAATAGATGGGCGCAACGTATGTGAGATACACTACGCCGCTGTAACTCCCTTTTGGCCGGTTCGAATCCCCAAAGAATTTGCGCCAAAAGTTACAGTGGCGTAGTCTATCTCTGGCGGCAGAATTCAAATCGGAGATTAGGGGGCGTGTTTCATTTAAATGAAGCGCGTCCCCACGCCAAATGAACTGCGCATGCTCCATTTCAAAATTTCCCGCCGTGCATTGCGCTAAATGGCGACGCAACGACGTCATTTTTTTTTAACTTAGACGTGAATTACGTCCATCCTGATTCACGGACGACTTACGCAAAAACAAAAAAAAATTCAAAATAAACACGGGAACGACGGCCATACTTAACATGGCAGGTCTAACTATACGCAACGAAATACCAGCTTTAACTATACGCCGGAAAAAGCCGACTAGAGACGCCGTAAAAAAATGCGGCGGCCGCTCGTACGTTTGTGGATCGTCGGACACAGCTAATTTGCATACCCGACGCGGAAAAAGACGTGAACGCCACCCAGCGGACGCCAAAGTATTGCATCTTAGATCCGAAGGCGTACGAAGCCGTACGCCTGTCGGATCTAACCCAGATGCCGTCGTGTCTTGGTTTGAGGATTTAAACTAAAGATACAACGCGGGTAATTTGAAAGTACGCCGGCGTATCAGTAGATACGCCGGCGTACTCACTCTGAGGATCTGCCCCAATGTTCTTATCACTTTCTGTACCTTTCTGTGCCAGTGACAAGTTTACATTCTCCCAGTGAAAGTGCATGTCCATTTGTTCTGTGTGAATGGGGCAAAAAACAACTGTAAATAGGCAATACCCTGTGCTTTTGGAATGTAAACTCATTGATTTAAAATGGAACATACTGCATTTGGCCAATAGATGGAGCTAAGTGTCACAGGAATTTCCTATAATACTTGGCTCCATCTGGTGGCCAAATACTATATTTTTTGTTTAATATCAAAGATTTTACAATCAAACAGCACAGGATATATTGCCTATTTGCAGTATACTGTTTTTTTTTTTTTTGCCCCATTCTCACAGAACAAATGGACGCACGCTTTTAACCATAACATCTAATATACATTGCTGTGAAAATGCACTTGTGTTCACTGGTTAAAGTGGATGTAAACCCACTCTCATCCTTTCTAAACTATTGCCATAGTGCTGATCTATAAGGATATAAATGCCTCCTGCATGTATCCTTACCTGTCAAATGTTCCCCCTCTGTCTGTTATAAGAACTGAAAAACTGCAGATTCTGTGGGTGGGTCTGTTGTCTGGAGCTCTGTGGGTGGAGTCGTGATGTCAGTAGACTCCCCGCCCTCCTCTACACTCCCCTTGTCAACATGCAGTTTTTCCTGTGTATTCCTTACACTAAATTCTGCTAATATACTAACATCCAGTCAAAATCCAGAAAAATAACCACATGACTTCAGAAAAGGAGTGGGGGTGGGAAAAAAATAATGCCTGTCTCCAGGCTAGTGCATGAGATATGTAAATAACCTGTCACTCACAGCAAGGGGGCGGAACGGACTAAGGTTTTTCTCTGTAAGTCAGTTTTATTTCACTGAACAATAAAAGAGGATTGCTCAGAGTTGGATTACCTCTGTGTGGCAAGACTGGGCACAGATGATAGAAAATCTTATACTGTACATTGTGACAGCAAAAAAAAAAAATCGGGTTTACATCCACTTTAAAGCACTTACCTCTCTATGAAGCCACCCCAGTCATGGCAAAACATGAAGAAGAAGGGTCTGGAAGGGATGCCGTTTGGCCAGAGTTGGTATTTTAACTTTTAGTATGAAAAACTTTCTGATTTCAATCTTAAATGAAATCGGACAGGAATTATATGTTGTCTATCTGAGCTTGGCATGTTAATTGATGCCCTGGTAATATAATTATTCTTACCCCCCTGAATTGTCTACCTCCGTAAGTAAACAGTAATTTTCAGATTTCATAGAAAGACTAAGGCCTGTGGGATAGACTTTATTGTGATACGATAATACATGAGGAAGTTATGTGGGAACGCCACAATCCTCTATTGTACGTCTGCCACACATCGGTAAACAATCCCTCACACTCATGCCAAAATCTTTTCTCCAGCACACAAAGACCCGTAATAAATGTGTTTAGGCGCTGCCAACAAAACGCATTAAATAGTCTAAGAATAATAATAAGGGTTAAATTAACGTTGAAGCGTGTATGTAATTCTGAGATGGAAACAAGCCAAACCTGAACATTTCTATCTGGGTATAGAGTACATCAAGGGCCTGTCTTAGTACAGCAGAACATGTTAAGTAACATCAGGGGCGGACTGACCATTCGGGCACTCGGGCACTGCCCGAGGGCCCCATGCCACTAGGGGGCCCAATCAGGGTTGCTAGCCTCAGTAAAACCAGGGACAGTATGTAAAAAATCTGTGTTTTAAAAAAAAAATCCCAAGATTATAGCTGCCCCGTCTCTCCAGTGCCTCTCCAGTGTGTGTATGTGTATTCTGTGTGTATGTATACTGTGTGTGTATACTGTGGGGCAGATCCACGTAGTGTGGCGCATATATCCGCCGGGCGTAGCGTATCTAAGATACACTACGCCGCCGTAACTTTTTTTTTCCGAATCCTCAAAGAATTTGCGCCGTAAGTTACGGCGGCGTAGTGTATCTTTGGCGGCGTAAGGGCGCGGAATTCAAATGGATGTGATAGGGGCGTGTTTTATGTAAATACGTCATGACCCGACGTAAACAACGTTATTTTTTTTGCGCCGTCCGTGGGGGTATCCCAGTGCGCATGCTCGAAAATAAAACGGAACAAGCCAATGCTTCCGACGGTGACGTCATTCTACGCAAATCCCTATTCGCGAACGTCTTACGCAAACAACGTCAAAAATTCAAAATTCGACGCGGGAACGGCGGCCATACTTAACATTGAGTACGCCTCATAATAGCAGCTTTATTTATACGCCGGAAAAAGCCGAACGCAAACGACGTAAAAAAATGCGCCGGCCGGACGTACGTTCGTGGATCGCCGTAACTAGCTAATTTGCATACTCGACGCGGAATTCGACGGAAACGCCACCTAGCGGCCGGCGGAAACAATGCATCTACGATCCGACGGTGTACTAAGACGTACGCCTGTCGGAACGATCCAAGATGCAGTCGTATCTTGTTTTGTAGATACAAAACAAAGATACGACGCGGGAAATTAAAAATTATGCGGCGTATCAATAGATACGCCGGGGTAATTCTTTTGTGGATCTGCCCCTGTGTGTGTATACTGTATGTGTATACTGTGTGTGTAGACTGTGTGTGTATACTGTGTGTGTAGACTGTGTGTGTAGACTGTGTGTGTACTGTGTGGCCCCATAATCTCCTATTGCCGGGGGGCCCCATAATCTCCTATTGCCCGGGGGCCCCATGAGTTGTCAGTCCACCCTTGAGTAACATATAATATATGATATATATTGTTACATTGTTGCTATTTTTTTAATTTTAGGAAACATGGGTTTTTAGTAAGGTGTCCCTGTCATTAAAGAATGCTCCCCTGAGGCGCAGAATGTAGGTGGCGGTTGGTTTTCACCAGATCTTCCGATGGTGTAGATGGACCAAGAACTTTAGTGGTCCCAGTTTACTTTGCTACATGTTGACAGCCCTCAGGAATACACCACCAAGGGGGGTGGCTGGAACAGAGAATCTATGGTACAGAGACTGTTCTCAGGGCCGTGGACGAGACACTAATCAGGTCCAAGCAGAGGTTTAGGCAGGCAGTGGGCGACAGAGTAGTCAGGTCAATCCAGGCCAGGAATGAACAGGAAACTGGCAGGCAAGTACTACGTATTAAAGCTCTTTAGCTTTAACCACCTTACCCCCCAGGCCAATTCTTACATTTCTGTCATACAAGAATTATTTTTTCTAGAAAATTACTTTTACCCCCAAACATATATTTTTTTGAAAGCAGATAACCTGGAGAACAGAAAACACGGAATGTAGCCATTTGTAATGTTGCAAGATATTTGCGCAGCTATTTTTAAAACACGAATTTTTAGAAAAAAATACACTTTAATGACTTTTAGGCCTCATTTCCATGGATGTTTTTGGACGTTTTTACAGCCACTTTTCTGAGCGTTTTTTGCAGCTTAAAAACAGCTCTCCATGTTAGTCTATGGCCTCATGCCCATCATGACGTTTTTGAGCTGTAGATGGCTGAGCCGTTTTTAACCACTTCCGGACTGCCGCATGTACATTTACGTCGGCAGAATGGCACGGACAGGCACATTGGCGTACCTGTACGTCCCTGCCTAGACGTGGGTCGGTGGTCCGATCGGGACCCCCTCCGTACATGCGGCGGTTCCCGTGGCTTCAGGAGCGATCCGGGACGACAGCGCGGCTATTCGTTTCTAGCCGCCCCCCCGCGATCGGTCCCCGGAGCTGAAGAACAGGGAGAGCCGTATGTAAACACGGCTTCCCCGTGCTTCACTGTGGCGGCTGCATCAATCGAGTGATCCCTTTTATAGGGAGACTCGATCTATGATGTCAGACCTACAGCCACACTCCCCCTACAGTTGTAAACACACACTAGGTGAAGACTAAATCCTACAGCGCCCCCTGTGGTTAACTCCCAAACTGCAACTGTCATTTTCACAATAAACAATGCAATTTAAATGCATTTTTTGCTGTGAAAATGACAATGGTCCCAAAAATGTGTCAAAATTGTCCGAAGTGTCCGCCATAATGTCGCAGTCACGAAAAAAATCGCTGATCGCCGCCATTAGTAGTAAAAAAAAAAAAAAAATAATAAAACTATCCCCTATTTTGTAAACGCTATAAATTTTGCGCAAACCAATCGATAAACGCTTATTGCGATTTTTTTTTACCAAAAATAGGTAGAAGAATACGTATCGGCCTAAACTGAGGAAAAACATTTTTTTATATATGTTTTTGGGGGATATTTAT
This sequence comes from Rana temporaria, assembly GCF_905171775.1. Taxonomy (NCBI): domain Eukaryota; kingdom Metazoa; phylum Chordata; class Amphibia; order Anura; family Ranidae; genus Rana; species Rana temporaria. Next base: position 354,925,885 of record NC_053491.1, read on the forward strand.
TATAGCAAAAAGGAAAAAATATTGAATTTTTTTCAAAATTGTCGCTCTATTTTTGTTTATAGCGCAAAAAATAAAAACCGCAGAGGTGATCAAATACCACCAAAAGAAAGCTCTATTTGTGGAGAAAAAAGGACGCCAATTTTGTTTGGGAGTCACGTCGCACGACCGCGCAATTGTCTGTTAAAGCGACGCAGTGCCGAATTGTAAAAACCCCTTGGGTCACTTAGCAGCATATTGGTCCGGTCCTTAAGTGGTTAAGCTGCAAAAAAAAACTAGGACCAGAGCGTTCTGAAGCTCCAGCCTTAGAGCTGTGAAAACGCCAGACATTAAAAAATGCGCAAAAACGCTCAACATGGACAGGCGTTTTTAAGCTGTAAAAAAGGCTAAAAAAAGTGACTGTAAAATCGTCCATGGAAATAAAACCTTAGTGTACACACACACATTTTGGTAAAATATAAAAACCGATGTTATGGTGAGTAAATAAATACCATGCCAATAACATGTCATGCTCCTTCTTTACAGGTTACCGGTTTAGAGTTACGCAGGCAGTCTGGTGCTTCAATTATTGTTCTTACCCTGACGTTCATGACGATACCTCACCTGTGTGGTCCAATCACAGTTTATATATGCGTGTAATGCCCTGTACACACAGTCGGTTCGTCTGATGAAAACGGACCGATGGACCGTTTTCATCGGACGAACCGATCGTGTGTGGGCCCCATCAGTTTTTTTCCCATCAATGAAAAAAAATAGAACCTGTTTTAAAATTTTCGTATGGTTAAAAAAACGATAGAAAAAAACGATCCTCTGTGGGGAAATCCATCGGTCAAAAATCCACGCATGCTCAGAATCAAGTCGACGCATGCCCCGAAGCATTGAACTTCATTTTTCTCAGCACGTCGTAGTGTTTTACTTCACCGCGTTGGACACGATCGGATTTTTAACCGATGGTGTGTAGGCAAGACTGATGAAAGTCAGCTTCATCGGATATCTGATGAAAAAATCCATCGGTCCGTTTTCATCAGATGAACCGATCGTGTGTACAGGGCATTAGACTTACAAATGCATTAATATTTGCAGGTGTGTACGGGGAATGGGGGCCCTTTAAACTTAGTTTTTTATTGTATTATTTATTATCTACAGCACAGGGCTACCCAAGGGACATTATTGTACGTTTTGAAAGTTGGGAAGAGAAAAACCACCTATGGAGAAAATTGAGAGGGAAATCACCGTTAGAATATGACCAACAGAAAATTCAAATTTATCAAGACCTGTCACAAGAGACGTTAAAACGAAGAAGAAGCTTAAAACCATTGTTAGGAGTGCTGCAGGAGCATGATATTCAGTATAATTGGGGATTCCCAGCGTGCCTAATAGGCAGGAAAAATGGCATTTCGGCAAGACTGAGGTTTATTGAGGAGATACCAGAATTTTGCCATAATCTGGGCATTCCAATACCAAAAAATTATTAATGTTGATCGACAGAGGAGGGGGGAACGGTGGGGGGGGGGGGGCGGTGGGTGGGGAGGGAGATGGGGAGGGTCAACATAGTAAACTAAGCCATCGGAGTGGGACGGGGGAGGGAGGAGACCCAGAAAGCGCTTCTTCACCAGTTCCCCAGTATAGGGAGATAGGAGACCGGGCTAAAATAGAACTCCACCTCAGCCTGAGGAGCAAAAGAGCGCCAGGAGCGCCAAATAGAAAAAGCTCTAAATGACCAGAAGGTCAGGGATCGAATGGGGGGAAGGGGGGGGAGGGGGTGGGGGGGAGAAAGCCCCAAATGAAGAACAAGGGGGCAAGATACGAGGGGAGGGGAGGGGGGGAGGGAGAAGGGAGGGGGAGGAGGAGTTTGGGTGGGAAGGGAGAGGGGAGGATTGGGAAGGGGGGGGGAAAGGGACTCAGATCTGTGTGTCATGTAGCAGGAAAGAACAAATATATCCGAGAAAGACAGAAAAGGGAAAAAAAAAAAAAAATATGACAAACATAAATTTTTTAACATATAATGTAAGAGGTCTTAGTTGCCCTGAAAAAAGGCATATGGTATTAAGAGAAATTGAAAGGTATTCCGCTGAAATCGTTTTTCTGCAAGAGACACACATAACGTTGGATTCTAATGTTAGATTGTATTCTCGGGCAGTTCCCATTTGGTATTATGGGGACTCCCCAAAGAAAAGAGCTAAGGGGGTCGCCATAGGAATAGGGAATAATATCTCTTTTACAGTAGAAGATAGGAAGGTAGACCCGGACGGTCGTTATCTGTTCCTAAAAGGAGTACTCCAAGGAAAAAAATACACGTTAGCAAATATATATTGCCCAAATAACCAACCATATAAATATCTGAGGGGGATCTTGAACGCCTTAATGGACTTTAAATCAGGACATGTAATAATAGCAGGAGACTTCAACCTCTCAATGGACTATCAATTAGATAGTACATCCGGGGCCCAGAGGCGAAATATTAAACAGCTTAGAATATTAAGAAAAAAATGCATGACTACTGTTTAATAGATCCTTGGAGGATTACACATCCAAATAAAAGGGACTATACCTACTATTCTGCCGTGCACGGAACATACTCAAGACTGGACTATATAATGGTAGACCACGAGTTACTGGAAGAGGTAGTTAAAACTTCAATAGGGGTAACCACAATTTCAGACCATGCTCCTGTAACAGTGGAAATTAGATTCAAAGAGATAGAGCAAAGAAAAGGATCATGGAACTTAAACGAAGAACTTATAGAGGATATAGAGGTAAACAACATAGTGAGAACGGAATTGGATCAATATTTCACCCTCAATAACACACCTGAAGTAAGGGTAGCTACTGTATGGGAGGCCCATAAGGCATACATCAGAGGGAAACTAATCTCAATAGGAGCAGGGAAGAAAAAGATAAGAAAATTAAACATGAAAAAATGAACAACTGAGCTATTTGAATTGGAGCAAATGCATAAGGAGAGAGGAGAAATTGAAATACACCAAGAAATTGTTGTAAAGAGGACCCAGCTTAGAGATCTTATGAAGTTTGAAACAAGAGACATATTCAAAAATGTTAGAAAGGAGAGGTATAAATGGGGGAACAAACCAGGGAAACTTTTAGCTAGAATATCTAGAGAAAAAAAAAAAAAAAAACTACATAGAAAAAATAAAAAACCAAGACGGCCTTATGAAATATAAGACGTCCGAAATAGCGGAGTCCTTCCGGACTTTCTATAGCTCATTATATTCAATAAGAACTAATGAAACCCAAGAGCAAGAAAGGGTGAGAAAAAGGAAAATCAGGGAATACTTAGAAGAAGTGAAATTACCTAAAATTTCCCAAAACGACATTGAATCCTTAGAGGCCCCAATAACTCAAGATGAGGTACACAGAGCCTTCCGGGAAACACCGTGTGGTAAGAGCCCAGGCCCCGATGGTTTGCCGATTAAATATTACAAAACATTTAAAGAACTTTTGATCCCAGAGATGTGCAACTATTTTAACAAAATAGGAGAGGAAGAGGAAATAAGAAAAGAATCTCTATTGGCAAATATTTCTATTATCCCTAAAACGGGAAAAGATGGAACGTTGTGCTCCAGCTATCGACCAATAGCATTGTTAAATGCAGATCTGAAAGTATATGCGAAAATACTAGCAACTAGGATAAAAAGTTTAATGCCGCAATTAATAAACCCAGATCAGGCGGGCTTTGTAGCGGGCAGAGAAGGAAGAGACAATAGCATAAGGACCCTGTTACTGTTACAACAAGAAAAAAAAAAGAAACCCCCAGTCGTACTCATGTCCTTAGATGCCGAAAAAGCATTCGACAGAGTCGACTGGGGGTTTACGATGGAAACCCTACAAAATATAGGCCTGGGTCCAAGGTTCATGAAATGGGTGAAGAACTTGTATAGTCACCCGACGGCAAGGGTGAAGGTCAATGGGAGTATGTCGTCTGTATTCAACATGGAAAACGGAACCAGACAGGGTTGCCCGCTCTCGCCTCTCCTATATGTAATAGCCCTGGAACCGTTGTTAGCAAAAATCCGGGAAAACCCGGGGATAGGAGGGGTGAGGGTGGGAGATGAAGAACACAAGGTGGCGGCGTATGCAGACGACATACTCCTATACTTGACCAAACCGAGAGTCTCCCTCCCTAATGTCATAAAGGAAATAAAAAGATACGGTGAACTCTCAAACTTTAAAATAAACCCGATTAAAACAGTAATTTTGAATTTAGGGATAGATAAAAAAGAAGCAGAAGAACTTCAGAAAGAGTTTCCATTTACATGGGAAAAAGAAGCTATAACGTACCTGGGTATAAAAATTACATCTACAGTTGAAAAACTCTACTCGGCCAATTTTGTCCCCTTAATCAACGACATTAACCAAGACCTGAAAAACCTAGCAAAAAAACATATCTCCTGGATAGGTAAGATTAATGCGTTCAAAATGATGATATTACCGAAGATAACATACAAACTTCAAATGCTCCCAATAAAAATACCGCAAAGCTTCTTTAAAGTAATTAAAACAGTAATCTTGAAATATATATGGGCAGGAAAAAAGGCTAGATTAAGCTATTCATTGCTGAGCATGAAAAAAAAAGGAGGGGGGTTGGGGCTCCCCGATATAAAAAGATATTATTTTGCTGTAAACTTAGCAAGGTTGGTAGAATGGACAAACGCATACACAAAAAAAAAATGGGTACGAATGGAAGAAATATTAAGTAGGACACAATTAAATAGAAATATATGGATACCACCGAAAATGAGGGAATTGAGCACGAACACACATAACATAACAAGGAACGTATTTAAAATATGGGACACAATATTTAGACGGGAAAAATGGGAGTATAACTCTCCATTAACCCCATTAGCAGGCACAAATTTTTTTCCACCAGGAAATGGAACACGTTTTGGAAAGCACCTAGGGGAGAAAAAATTAAAAGATATTGTTACACGTGGAAAAATTAAACTAAGACAAGAGATAAAAATAGGGGAAAAGGAACAAAATATGAGTGAATGGGAGTATTTGCAGTTAAAACACTTTGTGAGTACACTACCACAACCAATTAGGGAAGATAAGACACTATACCCAATAGAAAAAATATGCAGCATGGATAAGCCCCTGACACACGGAATATCAAAGGCATATGGGATACTAACAGAACTTGAGATTCAAGACACACTGCCTTTCTTAGAAAAATGGGAAAGCGATATCGGTAAAAAAATTGATAAAACACAAATGATAGGTGCAGTATACAATCATGCCGCGGACATTACCACCATAGAAGCAAACTATAAATGTATGGTGCGATGGCACCTGACCCCATCAAGAATGAGTAAGATTCATCCAAGAAATTCAGAGCTATGCTGGAGAAACTGTAAACAAAAAGGAACAACTCTACATATATGGTGGGACTGCCCGAGAATCCAGGAATATTGGAAAGAAATCTTGAAATATATTGTAGAAATAACAGGGGAGACGATTCTATGCAGCCCATTGCCCTGTCTGTTTCATGGAACAGAAAAAACAAAAAAACAATATGGAACAACTCTGGTCCCAGTTTTATTAAATGCAGCTAAGGCTCTGATCCCAAAAAATTGGCTACATCCAAAGAGGCCATCAATTAAAGAGTGGATAGAAAGGGTGGAATATATAGAAGAGATGGAGTATCTTGCCTGCAGAGAGACAGGAGAAGAGGACAAATACAGGGTGGTTTGGGAAAAATGGAAAGTATTCAAATCCTCAGAAAAGTTCGCCCAGGGAATGATAGAAGCAGATAGCTGAGAAATTATAAAGAAGATTACATGGCACACAGATCCGGGGGGGGAAGGAGGGGGGAAAAAAAAAAAAAAAAGGGGTTGGGACTAATTATGTTATACCAGCAAGGAATGCAGTCAGACTTGTTAAGCGGGGGAAAGATTAATTAACAGTTTAAAAATGTCAAACCTGTAATGGCAAAAAAAAAAAAAAAAAAAAAAAGGGAAAGGAACCTAATCATAAGAAAAGGAAAAAGAAAAAAAAAAAAAAAAAAAAAAAAAAACCACGAATGATGCGAAGCCGCAAGAGAGACGCTAAGGGCGGGCGAACCGTGAGCTAGCCTCTCCGCTATATGTGAACAGAGTCTGACGTGGGAAAAAAAAAAAAAAAAAAAAAAAAAAAAAAAGAAAAAAACGATCCTCTGTGGGGAAATCCATCGGTCAAAAATCCACGCATGCTCAGAATCAAGTCGACGCATGCCCCGAAGCATTGAACTTCATTTTTCTCAGCACGTCATAGTGTTTTACTTCACCGCGTTGGACACGATCGGATTTTTAACCGATGGTGTGTAGGCAAGACTGATGAAAGTCAGCTTCATCGGATATCTGATGAAAAAATCCATCGGTCCGTTTTCATCAGATGAACCGATCGTGTGTACAGGGCATTAGACTTACAAATGCATTAATATTTGCAGGTGTGTACGGGGAATGGGGGCCCTTTAAACTTAGTTTTTTATTGTATTATTTATTATCTTTAAAACTTTTGTTTACACTGTCTACTGTTTCACACTACCGGACCGTTCAGGTCCGCCTGTCAGTTTTTTCGGTGGACCTCTCTATGGAGTGTCGGATGTCAGCGGTGACATGTCCGCTGACATCAGACCCGATCTGATCTGCTAAAATCAGACGGATGCCGATACATCGCCATCCGTCAATGGCGGATTGGATCGAGTGAGATCTGATGAAAACAGACATGCTGTCCGTTTTCGTCCAATCTCTCCATAGGAGACTGCGGCGCTCAACAAGCCCCTCCCCTCTCAGTGAGCAGAGAGAAACCTGTCATCCGCCGGCTCAGCAGAGATCCACAGAGAGATCTCCCGCTGAGCTGGCTGACCGATGCAAGCGGATCCGCACAGTGTGGAAGGGGCCTAAGAGCCCAGATCTCCTCTCTGCCCTCAGAAGCATCTGATCAAACTGAGATTGTTTTGATCAGACACCACACAAGCCATTAACAACTTCTAAACATCAAAACGAAATCAGAAGTGATAAAATCCTTGTCGCTTCCGGTTTCTTACATCGCAGAGGGGAGGAGGGTATGGCTCTACCATGCTCCCCTCAGCACACTGAGTGGCAGCAATCCCAGGTTCCCTAATTGCTATAGCCCAGTAAAGGTGAAGGGCAGTGGCGGGAGGAGCCTCCGTTCCACGTCCTGTAGAAATTACATCCACTCGGATCACTTCTGCAAGAAAGCCCATGGCCAAATGAAAAATCTGATACTGGGATTCTGCCTACAGATGCAAGCACCATCCCGGTATAACTAATTAAGCCTGAGGACCTAACGGTGCGTCCTAAGGGATGAAAGTGGTTATGGTAGCTGCCGATAAGATACGGCACTAGCTGTAAGCACCAGCTGATACAACAAAAGCTTCTGCTTAAATACCCCTTCTGGTTAGAGGACATACCCAGTGTCTGGGAACTCTGGTATACTGGAGGCCCTAGGAGTCCTGGAAATCCTGGAAGACCCATCAAGGATCCTCTGAGTACCGTAGCAGGACCCATCCCTTCCTCTAGCTAGAAGTCAACAAAATACTTTTTTGTAAATTGATTTCTGAGCCTGATGAAGAAGGTGCACACCACTAGCCTCTAGATTTTTACCAGCAATGAAACCTCTTTGATGGCCCTAACTCTAAACATAATGTTTGTCATAAAGCTTTGAGGACCTATTTTTCTTATGTTTCATAACAACGCTTTTACAACAAGGGCCTTTACTGTTCCTGCGGTCAAGACAGGAAACCCACGAACACAAGTAGTGACCCATCCACCCTCTCTTCTGGAATGGTGCCAATTTATGCCAAAAAAAACTGTCACCTGAACTAATTATCGCTGTTTGAGACCCACTAGTGTAATTTCTTCTCACTTCTTGTCCAGAAGACAAGTGTCAGGCCGAACAGGAAGTGAGGTAAAATGTCCTCAACACAGTCAGTAATAAAAACCCATCAGAGATGTCAACTGTTACTTAAATTCACAAATAGGTTTGCCAAGAGCTGGACTGAGGCCTTGTACACATGGCCAGACATGTCCGATGAAAACGGTCCGTGGACCGTTTTCATCGGACATGTCTGCTGGGAGGTTTTGGTCTGATGTGTGTACACACCATCAGACCAAAATCCCCGCGGACAGAGAACGCTGTGACGTATACGACACCGATGTTCTCTGACACGGAAGGTCAATGCTTCAACGCACGCGACCGACCGTGTGTACGGGGCCTAAAGCGGACCTTTAAACACAAGGTCAGTACCATATTTAAAATAAATTATTGTAAAATTAGATAAGTCTAGGTAAAGTGATGTCACTGGGTGATGTCACTGTTGGAGTATCGTCTTGTGAGATTTAGATTGTAAGTTCTTAGGAGCAGGGCCCTCTTAACCTTGTATTGTATTTTAAAGTGTTACAAAACCCAGGACCCTGCAATCACAATATCTGGTCTCCCACAGAACATGGAAATGCAATTAATTTACTAAATATAAACAGTTAAATACTTTTTCTCATCAGCAGTATATAGCAGTCTTGTGACTTCTATCAGGCTGGGTTCACACCACAACCAATTTACATGACAGGAGAGTGTGACCGGCTCTCAATGGAGCTGGTTCACACATCTACGGGGCAGCAGAAGGGTCCTATGCATCTTTGGCTCTGTTTCAGGTTCGGATTCAGACAAAAATTCGGACCTTAAACGGTGAACAGGCACATGCAAGACCCCCTGCTGTGAGTCGCAGCTACAGATAGTGTGAACCCAGGCTCAGTGTCTAGTTAAAGGTTGTAGGAGGAGTTTTCATTCTCCTCTGACTATCCTATGAGGCTGCATGACCCCTGACTTTCTGTCTGGACCGTGCTGATTGGCCCTGTGCTGATCACATTCACCCTCCCAAAAAAAAAATACCTCTTTAGCAATATATACCAAACTGAGCAAGTGCAGAGCACCTCCAAGGCTCTGTACTATCAGCAGATGGATTGGGGACAGTAAAAAAAGGGAGGATCAGAGAAGGCAGCCCTTTTTACAAAATGTGGAAGTCACAATGTGGTGTCACCGTGACTATAACAAGCATGCTTTACTGCATATACAGATGCATTTTACTGTTGTGGAACACTTTAACTATACTGTCTGTCTCCCTTTATATTATAAAGTGCTGCGCACACTGTTGGTATTACATAAATCCTGTATTAAAATAATCAAAATGTAGGATGCATCGATTTCCCAGGATCCTTGGACAGCATAGGCCAGAAGCTCAGGCGCAGCTTAGCGTAGGGCCTACATGATGGGGTTTTGGTCAGGAAGGCTCAGGGAGCTAGGGGTTAACAGGAGTTGGGAATGTAAAGGAATGGGTTTTCACCCTATTGGTTGATAATAGGGTGGGGTAGGATGTGTACAGGGTGGTCCTAAAGGTTTTACTAGGGGAGAGATGGCTACCTAGTAACAGTCTGACCAGGGGACAGCTAAGGGACAGATTTCTTGATTTATCACCTATTTTATACATTATGTATTAAAGGTATTTGTTTTTTGGTTTATTGTAATAAAGGCTGCTATGGCCATTTAAACCCAATAAAAGGTGTTCGATCTGTTTTATGGGGGGGGGGGGGGGGGGGGGGTTAAATTAAGGTAATAGTTGGGTAAGTGGCATAACAGCTGGGACTTGGACAATACCCCAGGCAAGGCCAAGAGCACTTACAGAGAGCAACCAGGAGGTGTGCATTTTTTTTATGTTTTTCTTTTTATTGCTTTCACCTACAAAGTTTTAAATTTGGAGCTTCCAGATAATTGGACCCTGTATTTTCCCATAATGTCTGCTTCAAAAATAATGGAAGTGCAGCATCTGCTCTAGAGTGTTGAAGTTCTATGGTAGCCTACAATTCACTTCTTCAGAGATCTCACCCACCAGTATTATCCAAAAAAAAACAAAAAACAGAAGCACAGAATTGTCTGTCTCATTATTCCGTTGCATAGGGGCAGTTAGAGTTCATAGCGGAACCCTTGAAATGACTTTCCAGACCACAGCAGAAGAGCCTGTCGTAGTGTTCTCTACCAAGTGGTTTCCTCTTCCTTAACTCTAAAGCTGCCAACCAAAGGGTGTAGTCTCGTGCACCTGACCTTGTGGTCTGAGAGGTGGTTTTGTTCTCCGAGAAACGGCGTTCCACCCAATTCCGGAGCTAAAACTTACTGCACGAGGATTATATTTTCACTGTTAGTCTGATATAACGCATACTGATTTTTACAATCACATTTTTGCAGTCCGCCCAAACAAAAAAGTTATCTATTTAAATCTGGACTTAAAGCGGTTGTAAACCGCATAAACTTTTTTTTTTTTTTTTCAAACCTGCAAGGCAAAAGGTATAATCAGCTAGTATGCACCGCATACTAGCTGATTATGAAATACTTACCTCGGAACGAGGTGAAGAACACTTACCTGGTCCACGTCGAGCAAGATGTCATCTTGCTCCAGCGTGTCTTCCGGGTATCGCCGCTCCAGCGCTGTGATTGGCTGGAGCGGCGTTGACGTCACTCCCGCGCATGTGCGCGGGAGATTTAAAATCGACAGGGTCCGGCGGATGCCGGTCCTTTCGACGTGGATTCCCCCCTGCGAATGCACCGCTACAATCAGCGGCGCATTGCGAGGGGAATATCTCCTAAACCGTACAGGTTTAGGAGATATTCTTTATACCTACAGGTAAGCCTTGTTATAGGCTTACCTGTACGTAAAAGTGAAAAAGTGGGTTTACAACCACTTTAACCTTTAAAAATAAAATCTTGACTTTAAAGTGGAGTTTCCATCCCAAAATGTTTCATTATTGTGCTCATTAGACCTAAAAAAGAAAAAAAAATAGTTTTACTCATCTGGAAATGCCTGTTGCTATGCAGTCCCACGAAATCTGCCTTTGGAATCACCTAGGATCCTGACATCATCTCCCTCTAATGCTCCTGGGAAATGTGTGTCATTATTTCCCAGGATGCAGTGCGCTACCCAATTATCACTCCCTATCCAAGACTTCCAGGAAGTAAGTGCTTGTGGGCTTCACAATGCCCACAAGCAAAATGACAACAGTGTGGATATAGTTTTATAAACTATCTTTTTTGAATAACTATGCGGTGCGGCGGCAGATTGTAAAATAGTAAGTGACCGGATTTATATTATAAAAACGCACGATGAAAGGACATACATTTAAAAAATGCTAATTGTGGTATGAACCCCGCTTTAACATTTTTAAAGTTGACATTAACATTTTTAGCGCCTAATGCCGCGTACACATGGTCGGAAATTTCCGACAACAAATGTTCGATGTGAGCTTTTGGTCAGATATTCCGACTGTGTGTAGGCTCCTTCGGACATTTGCTGTCGGAATTTTCGACAACAAATGTTTAGGAGCTGGTTCTCAATTTTTCCGACAACAAAAGCTCTTGTCGGAAATTCCGATCAGTGCTGATTGGCCCTGTGACGATCACATGCACTCTCCCGAGAAAAAAAAAAGCTCTCTAGCAATACACACTAAACTGAGCATGTGCAGCTTGCCCCCGAGGCTCTGTTCTATCAGGAGATGGTTTAGGGACTGTGGAAGAAGTGTCAGAGAAGAAAGGATCAAACATTCTTTTTAAAGCGGGAGTTCACCCGAAAAACAATTTTTAACATTAGATTGAGGCTCATTTTGTGAAGGGGAATCGGGTGTTTTTTTTAAATCGAAGCAGTACTTACCGTTTTAGAGAGCGATCTTCTCCGCCGCTTCCGGGTATGGTCTTCGGGACTGGGCGTTCCTACTTGATTGACAGGCTTCCGACGGTCGCATACATCGCGTCACGAATAGCCGAAAGAAGCCGAACGTCTGTGCGGCTCTATACGGCGCCTGCGCACTGACGTTCAGCTACTTTCGGAAAATCGTGATGCGCTGTATGCGACCGTCGGAAGCCTGTCGGAAGCCTGTCAATCAAATAGGAACGCCCAGTCCCGCAGCCCATATCCGGAAGCGGCGGAGAAGATCTATCTCTAAAACGGTAAGTACTGCTTCGATTTAAAAAAAAACACCCGATTCACCTTCACAAAATGAGCCTCAATCTAATGTTAAAAATTGTTTTTCGGGTGAACTCCCGCTTTAAAAAGAATGTTTGATCCTTTCTTCTCTGACACTTCTTCCACAGTCCCTAAACCATCTCCTGATAGAACAGAGCCTCGGGGGCAAGCTGCACATGCTCAGTTTATTGTGTATTGCTCTTCACAAAATGGGCCTCAATCTAATGTTAAAAATTGAGTTTTTGGGTGAACCTCCGCTTTAAACAATGCAGAGGATTAACCCCTTAGATTCCACAATGTGTATAACAAGCATGCTTTACTGCATATACAGACTGATTTTACTGTTGTTGGTTCAGTAACACAATACTGGACTTTTATATGTGGGGTGGCACATATGTTCCCCTATTTATTAGTGACAAAAACCTGACAGAGCTTCTAAACTTTCTGCACTATGTACATTGGCCCAGATTCAAAGAGATCTGCGCTATATTTGCGGAGGCGCAGGGCAACGATTTTGCCCTGCGCCCACGCAAATATTTTGCGCTGCCCTCGATTCACGGAGCAGTAGCTCCGTAAATTGCGAGGGCGCGCCGGCAAAATTGCCCGGCGTAAGCGCGCGCAATGTAAATGATCCCGCCGGGGGCAGGAATCATTTAAATTAGGCGCGCTCCCGCGCCGAGCGTAGAGCGCATGCTCCGTCGGGAAACTTTCCCGACGTGCATTGCGGCAAATGACGTCGCAAGTACGTCATTTGCTTCAAAGTGAACGTGAATGCTGTCCAGCGCCATTCACGAATCACTTACGCAAACGACGTGAAATTCAAATTTCACGTCGCGGGAACGGCGGCTATACTTTAGCATTGGCTGCCCCTACTATTAGAAGGGGCAGCCTTACGCTAAAGATGCCGTACGGAAACTCCGTACCTTGCGTACGCAGGGCCCGCGCAACATTGTGAATCGGCGTAAGTATGCAATTTGCATACTATACGCTGACCACAATGGGAGCGCCCCCTAGCGGTCAACGCAAGAATGCAGCCTAAAATCTGCGTGGCATAAGAGCCTTATGCCACGCAGATTTTAGGCTGCAGTCGGCGTAACGAATCAGGAGAACTCGTTACGCCGGCGTAAGTCAGCAATTGCGCTGCGTAACCTATGGTTACGCAGACGCAATTGCTTACTGAATCTGGGCCATTGTGTTTGGTGTTCAGGTTTAAAAAGCAAGAGCTTGGATTGGTCTGCAGGAGCTGGAGCAGTGGCACGGATTCTGCAGATTCACAACTTCGGCCTTCCAGCTGTTTTGAAACTACAAGTCCCATGAGACATTGCAGGACCCTGACAATCACAGGCATGACTTGTAGAGGCAGAGGCATGATGGGATTGGTAGTTTCACAAAAGCTGCAGGGCCGAGGTTTGCTGACCCCTGGCATAGAGTACCAGAGATGGGTGGATCAAAAGTCTGTGCTTTAATCTCCACATCTCTTAGCTGGTAAAGCAACTATTTTATAAAAGCGTTTCAACTATGAATTGAGTTGTTTGTCTGGAGTTTAATAACAAGAAAACCGTACGTATATATAGCCTTTAAACTCTTCATTTGTTATATAGTAATCTTTTAATCGTACGGAGTTGTAAGGGATTAATTAGGCCCTCCAGTGTCTCTAATTACAAACAGCAGCTTCTCAGGCAGTGCTTCTATCTTAAATAATTTAAACTGCCCGGCTCTCAGTTTACCGTTTTCCTCAGATGTCAAATGGTAATGAAGGTGGATTTTGCATGGAAGTTACACGCTGTCCTCAACCTGCTGGAGGCAGGAAATTAGAAAAAATAAAAGGAATCATTCATTTCAGGAGTCACGTGGACAAGCGCACATTTATATTTAATAAAATAAAAAATAAAAACGATTATGAGCGGGGCTCGATCAGCCGCCAGCAGGTCGAAATTGGTGAAAATGTCTCTAATTAGCACTTAATTAACCAATCAACCCATATTTAACTGTCACCAGGGGGCTACTATATTGTTGGGTGGATATTATTACTAGTATTTCATCTTAAAGCGGGGGTTCACCCTTAGAGGGCACTTTTCCCCCTTCGCTTCCTGCTCGTTATTACTAGGGGAATCGGCAATTTATTTAAAAATATGTGCAGTACTTACCCGTTTACGAGACGCATCCTCTCCGTCGCTTCCGGGTATGGGCTTCGGGAATGGGCGGTCCTTCTTGATTGACAGGTTTCCGAGAGGCTTCCGACGGTCGCATCCATCGCGTCACGATTTTCCGAAAGAAGCCGAACGTCGGTGCGCAGGCGCAGTATAGAGCCGCACCGACGTTCGGCTTCTTTCGGCTACGAGTGACGCGATGGATGCGACCGTCGGAAGCCTCTCGGAAGGCTGTCACTCAAGAAGGAACGCCGGCTCCCGAAGACCCATACCCGGAAGCGACGGAAGAAGATGCAGCTCGAAAACGGGTAAGTACTGCACCTATTTTAATATAAATAGCCGATTCCCCTAGACCGAACGAGCAGGAAGCTAAGGGGAGATTTTTTTTTTTTTTTTAAATGGGTGAACTCCCGCTTTAAAAACTAGGCCAGGACTAAAAAGTAAACACATTTTGCTTTGTGGTTAGCGGGAATGAACGTCCACAACTGGAATTTTAATTAAGCTATGAATATACATAGATAAGTTAATTAGTAGGAGATGTCGAGTTGTTTGCCGTATAACATAAATTATAGGGCTAATACTGATTAAAATTTTCCTGTTCGATTCATCGTTTTTTTTTTTTAATCGGTTAATCGACTAATTTCGATTAATTATAACGCACATACAGATCCAACTACGTTTAGCTGATCTCCTTGCAGGCTGATTCCCAGTGCAGCTACCAACCACTGGAAAAATGGATAGTAGGATACAAAAAACACACAAAGGCAGCGCTCGATGGGAATAGCATTAAAACTTCAAGTAGGTAACAAAATAAATATTGCACTGGAGATAAAATCGATGTAGCTACATAAACTGTAAAAATGCTGCGAGTAATACCAAACGGTAGCAAAAGCAGTCATAAAAACATGTAGCTAAGTATGATACTGGTATACAAATGTATACAACGATACCACTGCTGAATCCAGATGAGGAGGGGTTAACATCAGTCCGTCTGCATGTAGATGTCCCGTGTAGGGAACTATCACAACTCTCAGTGGATGGTTGTAGAATCCCAGGTTGATAGAGGGAAGTGATAGAGGGAAGTGTAACAGCCCTTGTGTGTGGCAGATAGTAAGGTCCCGCCAGCATGCAGATATGAAGGCACAGCAAAGGAGCCCTTCAGATGGACACAGCAAGCCCCGCCGCTGTCCGTGACGTCACCGGATCTCCGACGGAACTCCCTGAAGACCTGGAAGCCGACTGAGAGGTGAGTACCGATCAAAAGAATTTTGATCGATCAAAAAAATTAACGATTAATCAAGGAATTAATAGTTAATTTCCACAGCCCTAAAAAATTACAGGTGTATGTTAAATCTAAACTCCAAACATATATAGAATACACCATTTAGTCTAGTTATGTATACATTTAAAGTCATAAAAGCCCAACTCCAGATTTAATAAAAAAAAAAAACACTGTACAAGAGGAAAAAAATCTTTCCATACAACTAGACAAGTACCTGAATATGTTTTTCTTTTAGCTACCTGTAACCCCCATTACAGCAAAATTGTGAGACGAATCAGAACTCTAATTCAGTCTTCCACAGTGTTGTCAGTCTAACACTGTAAATATGCTTACAGGAGGCGAGCGCTATGGATGGCAGTTTGCTGCCTAATAAGCGGGTGTGGGTGGGTTCTTGATCAAGCTCCATAGTTAACTACAGGTACATTTGCAGAAAGGTTGTGGACCCAGCTATACTATAGAAGCTATAATGATGACCCAGAAATAAGGGTGTTTCCTGACTGGCAGTGGTGTCTGGATCATAATACTGGCTGAACAAGATTAAAAATCATTTAGCAGGTAAAGCAATATGTAAATAAATTGTTTAAAGATTTTCCTTTATAAAATCCTTAGCATGATTCAGTTCTTGTCACTGTCAATTTAAAGTGAAGAAATGATGCCATCATATTTACCTAGTAATCTGTAATTCTGTAAGGAAGCATCAAAAAGGGCTGGACTTAAATTCAACCTCTGAATGGTATAAGACAAGAGTCTCCAAAGTTTCTAAATAAAGGACCATGCTTAATGTCCTTTAGACTTTGGGGGGTCGGAGTGTGGCCAGCAGAAGTAGAAAATGTCCTGAAATCAGTGGGAGTAAATAATGCTCCATCTTAGGTATTAGGGGGAGGAAGAGTGCCCCATTGTTGTTGTCAGTGGGAATAACAATGCCCAATTGTTAATGTCAGAGGGAGGAAGAGTGCCTTAAGGGCCGGATAAAGGCAAGCAAAGGACTGCATCTGGCCCCCGGGCCACAGTTTAAAGACCACTGGTATAAGATCATAAGTTGCAGTTACCAGAAACTCATAATATAAGGTATATATATGTATTATTTCCAAAAATAGCATATATAGGAACAGTTTTTGTTAAGACCTGGTTCACACAGGGGCAGCACGACTTTGGGGGTGACCTCAAGACGACTTCAGAGGCGACTTGCAAAATGACTTCTGTATTGAAGTCAATGCAAGTCGCCCTGAGTCGCCCCCAAAGTCGTGCAAGAACCTCCGACTTAGATAAATCTAAGTCGGAGCGACTTGAGTCGCTCCTATTAGGCCGCGTACACACGGTCATTCCAAACCGATGAGAATGGTCCGACGGGCCATTTCCATCGGTTCACCACTGAAGTAGCCTAATGGTCTGATGTGCGTACACACCATCGTTCCAAAAACCGATCGGGTCAGAACGCGGTGACGTCAAACACACAACGTGCTGAATAAAAGGAAGTTCAATGCTTCCAAGCATGCGTCGACTTGATTCTGAGCATGCGTGGGTTTTGAACCGATGCTTTCTGTACTAACCATCGGTTTGGACTGATCGGGCAGCGGGCCATCAGTTTGATTTTGAAGCATGCTTTAAAATTTTGGACCGAAGGACAACAGATCGATGGGCTATAAACACGGTCGGTTTGGACCGATGAAACTGAACCTCGGTTCATTCTCATCGGTTTTGTCCGACCGTGTGTACGCGGCCTTAGAATGGTTCCATTGAACAGAGCGGAGCGCGACTTGTCAGGCGGCTGACGAGTCGCCCCTGTGTGAACCGGCTCCAATACTTTCTGTTTACCTCTTATGGAATTTTGGATGCTTAGTAGAACTTTTCTAAACACTGGAAAACGTCAAAATGCAAAGTAGAGTAGGGACTGGCCAGAGAGGGATCACTTAGATGCAGTTGGAAAGCTTGAACATATATTGCAATATTTGTGAATATATATATATTGTGGTGGTGGGACGCTGTGCTACGTGAAAGATTGCTGGTTTACGCCAGATTTTGGAGATAAAGACACATTAATTGCATAGCTGTGTCTTGGGCTATTTAGTTCTGACCTGACTATGGCTCAGAGCCCCACCCAACAGACAGGAAGTCTGTTCCTGGGAATCAGGTGAACTCCCATCCCTCTGAGATGAGTCAGAGGCTGCATGTCTGCAGGAGGCAGATGTCATTGGTGATAGAGCAGCAGGGCGCTGATCAGGAGTAAGCTAGGAGAGAGCTTAACTCTAGGAAACTCTGTTCTGAGAAGCAGACTTAAGGCCTAGGCTAAAGGCCTGAAACAGCCGGATGGCAAGAATGAAAACCAGGAGGCTAAACTGCTGAGTATGCAAGCTACAGTAATGGTGAAACCCCCTGTGAGGGCTACTGATATATTTGTGAACTTTTTGTACTTTTAAATAAAAGTGGGCTACCAGGCCCTTCAAAATTCAGATCTGGACTGGCGCACTCACTAAAAACGTACCTACCACTGGAGTCTGATCAGCCCAATCTTACCATATATATATATATATATATATATTTTTTTTTTTTTTACCCAACAAAAGTAGCCTGTTTTTTTATGTTTTCTGTTCCCTCCTTGGAATTTTGGATGCTTTAGGGAACACTGGAAAGCACTGGAAAGCCTTTACTATCTTTGGCCCTTGCAGATCAAGTCTACAGAAGATAAAGTTTGAAAGCTGTGCCGAGTTACGAAATATTTCAAAACAAATAAGTTCTGCCTTCTAGCCTAATCCAATTTATAAGGGAGTCATGTGTGAAACATTATCAAGCAATAAATTTATGCTAAGCATGTTTTTTGTGCTTTTCTCTCAGCAACAAACAAAATATTTAAAGGCGTTCTAAACTACTAAACCCTTTTAGAGATAAGTATGAAGCGTAGTAGAACCTTCCTACAACACAAGATATCTACATGTCTTGTTTCCATCACAAATCTTCAAAACAAGGGGTTTATTTAATATGTTAGTGGGGGGGGGGGTTATGTAATGGTGTTTCGTCACATAAGGCTACCCATGACATTTGGCTACCCACTGGAGTGCGCATGCGCAACACCGCCATATGCGTTCCAACACTTTTACAAATGTGATGGGTAGCCGAATGTGACAAAGAATATAGCTAGAGAATTTAGGTGAAAGGAATTTGTGAACGTTTTAGTAATTGTTTTTCGATGAGAATTTAGCATTTGTAAAAGTGTTGGAACGCATATGGCGGTGTCGCGCATGCGCACTCCAGCGGGTAGCCAAATGTGATGGGTCGCCACTTGTGACGAAACAATGGCACTAACTGTAAATGTCAAACAGAAAGTATGACGAATAATTATTAACTAAAGCCTAGAGAAATGGTAAAGAGCATATGCAATGTGTTATTTTGTCCATCTTTTTTATCTTTGACCTTGCCAACATTTTGGTAATAATTCTTTTATTGGGTCCCAGAAAAGTTTTCCCATTTGGGTCCTTAACCACTTCAGCCCCGGAGGATTTGGCTGCCCAAAGACCGGGCCAATTTTTTACTATACAGTACTGCGTCGCTTTAACTGACAATTGTGCGGTCGTGCGATGTTGCACCCAAATAAAATTGACGTTCTTTTTTTCCCACAAATAGAGCTTTCTTTTGGTGGTGTTTGATCACCTCTACGGTTTTTATTTTTTGCACTATAAACAAAAAAAAATTTTTTTGGGAAAAAAAATCTATATATATATTTTTGCTATAATAAATATCCCCAAAAAAACTATAAAAAAATGTATTTCCTCAGTTTAAGCCGAAATGGATTCTTCTACATATGTTTGGTAAAAAAAATCACAATAAGCGTATATTGATTGGTTTGCGCAAAAGTTATAGAGTGTACAAAATAGGGGATAGTTTTATGGCTTTTTCCTTTTTTTACTAGTAATGGCGGCGATCAGCGATTTTTATTGTGACTGCAATATTGCAGCGGACACATTGGACACTTTTGATGCTATTTTGGGACCATTGTCATTTATACAGCGATCAGTGCTATAAAAATGCACCGATTACTGTGTAAATGACACTGGCAGGGAAGGGGTTAACCACTGTGGGCGAGGAAGGGGTTAAGTGTGCCCTAGGGAGTGATTCTAACTGTGTGGGGGCTGGGCTACCAGTGACACAACATTGATCACTGCTCCCGATCACATGGAGCAGTAAATCACTGTCCTGTCACTAGGCAGAACAGGGAAATGCCTTGTTAACGCAGGCATCTCCCCATTCTGCCTCTCCAGGACACCAGAGGACATCGAGTCTGCTGGTCCCGCGGTCATGGAGTACGTATATGCCGACGTATATTGTTGTGTGCTGGACGGCAAGCGGTTAAAGTGGAAGTCCAGGCTAAAACTAAAATCCCTGCATCTATAGCCACCAACATTCTAACACTAACCTATCTAGCCCTGAAAAGAAAAATCAGTATACATACCTTTTCTGCAGGCGATCCGACCTGATCTCCAGAGGCGGAAGCTCTGCAGAGGACATGGCCGACAACGTCTGTGAAATGAGATCGGTTGGAGATCGGGTTGGATCACCTGCAGAAAAGGTATGTATACAGATTTTTTCTTTTCAGGGCTAGATAGGTTAGTGTTAGAATGTTGGTGGCTATAGATGCAGGTATTTTAGTTTTAGCATGGACTTCCACTTTAAATTAAAAAGTTTAAAGTTGAACTCCAGGATAAGTGAAAGTTGTCATAATACAAAACGCGTGTGCAGGCCCGGATTGGCCAATCGGGAGAACCGGGACACTTCCCGGTGGGCTGGTCGGGTTGCGGGCCGCTACCATTTTGTTCAGGAGGGGGGCGCAATCAGCCGCGGCCACTAAACCAGTTTAATCAGTGTGTGTGTGTGTCAGACAGGGCACTGACACTTTCCAAACTGTCTGCCCGCCGAGTCTCACTCACTGGCTGCCAAGTGCGCTCCGAGTCCTGGCTCCCTTTCCTCCTGTGCCTTTCCTCGCCCCCCCCCCCCCCCCATGGAGGATTTAGTTGGTTTATTCCACTGGCGTGCGCGGCGTGACGTCACGCTGGCGGCCAGAGGCGAGGTGAGAGAGGGAGGACTCGAGCAGGGAGCTGTGACTGTCAGCGCTTGCAGAAGTTAGTCACGACTCACGAGGAGCCTGCTGCGCCTGGCCTGCCTAGAAAACTACTGAAGCCTTCACTCTGACTTGACAGTGTGCTGTGTGAAAAGTAAGAAGAAAGTAATGAAATTATTGTATTAGGGGTTGTGGGGGGGGGGGGGGGGGTTGGACTGAGGTGACAATAATTTCTTTAATAAAAAATAGGAGTTTAAATTTTTTTTTTTTTTGAGCTTGCCTTCTCTGACTAAAAAAAAAAAACATTAATTGCAGCCTCACTGTGCCACCAAACGCAGTCACTGTGCCATCACACGCAACCTCTGTGCCAACACACGCAGCACTGTGCCCATCAAATGCAACACTGTGCCATCAATTGTCGCCACTGTGCCATCACATGCAGCACTGTGCCCATCACACGCAGCCACTGTGCCAACACACGCAGCACTGTGCCCATCACACACAGCCACTGTGCCCATTACATGCAGCCACTGTGCCCATCAAATGCAACACTGTGCCATCAATTGTCGCCACTGTGCCATCACATGCAGCCACTGTGCCAACACACGCAGCACTGTGCCATCAATTGTCGCCACTGTGCCATCACATGCAGCCACTGTGCCCATCACACGCAGCCACTGTGCCCATTACATGCAGCCACTGTGCCCATCACACGCAGCCACTGTGCCCATCACACGCAGCCACTGTGCCCATCACACGCAGCCACTGTGCCCATCACACGCAGCCACTGTGCCACCATCAATTGTCGCCACTGTGCCCATCAAACGCAGCCACTGTGTCCATCAATTGTCGCCAATGTGCTCATCACATGCAGACACTGTGCCACCAAACGCAGCCACTGTGCCATCACATGCAGTCACTGTGCCCATCACATGCAGCCACTGTGCCCATCACACGCAGCACTGTGCCCATTACATGCAGTCACTGTGCCCATCAAATGCAACACTGTGCCATCAATTGTCACCACTGTGCCATCACATGCAGCCTCTGTGCCAACACATGCAGCCACTGTGCCAACACACGCAGCACTGTGCCATCAATTGTCGCCACTGTGCCATCACATGCAGCCACTGTGCCATCACATGCAGCCACTGTGCCCATCACACGCAGCCACTGTGCCCATCACACGCAGCCACTGTGCCCATCACACGCAGCCACTGTGCCCATCACACGCAGCCACTGTGCCCATTACATGCAGCCACTGTGCCCATCACACGCAGCCACTGTGCCCATCACACGCAGCCACTGTGCCCATTACATGCAGCCACTGTGCCCATCACACGCAGCCACTGTGCCCATCACACGCAGCCACTGTGCCCATCACACGCAGCCACTGTGCCACCATCAATTGTCGCCACTGTGCCCATCAATTGTCGCCACTGTGCCATCACATGCAGCCACTGTGCCATCACACGCAGCCACTGTGCCCATCACATGCAGCCACTGTGCCCATCACACGCAGCCACTGTGCCCATTACATGCAGCCACTGTGCCCATCACACGCAGCCACTGTGCCCATCACACGCAGCCACTGTGCCCAACACACGCAGCCACTGTGCCCATCACACGCAGCCACTGTGCCTATCACACGCAGCCACTGTGCCACCATCAATTGTCGCCAGTGTGCCCATCAATTGTCGCCACTGTGCCCATCAATTGTCGCCACTGTGCCCATCAATTGTCGCCACTGTGCCATCACATGCAGCCACTGTGCCAACACATGCAGCACTGTGCCATCAATTGTCGCCACTGTGCCATCACATGCAGCCACTGTGCCAACACACGCAGCACTGTGCCATCACACGCAGCCACTGTGCCCATCACACGCAGCCACTGTGCCCATCACACGCAGCCACTGTGCCAACACACGCAGCACTGTGCCATCAATTGTCACCTATACTTTGAAGTGCAAAGGAGGGCTCGGGGGTCTTTTAGACCCCCGATCCCTCCATAAAGAGTACCTGTCACCACCTATTACTGTCACAAGGGGTGTTTACATTCCTTGTGACAGCAATAAAAGTGATCAAAATGTAAAAAAAAAAAAAAACACACAATTTAATATTATAAATAAAATAAATAAGAATTTTTTTTTTTAAAGCCCCCCCCTTCCCCCGTGAGCTTGCGCAGAAAAGAAAACGCATACGGAAGTCGCGCCCGTATATGAAAACGGTGTTCAAATCACACATGTGAGGTATTGCCGCGATCGTTAGAGCGAGAGCAATAATTCTAGCACTAGACCTCCTCTGTAACTCTAACCTGGTAACCGTAAAAAAAAGTTTAAAGCGTCGCCTATGGAGATTTTTAGGTACCGTAGTTTGACGCAATTCCACGAGTGCGTGCAATTATAAAGCGTGACATGCTTGGTATCTATTTACTCGGCGTAACATCATCTTTCACATTATGCAAAAAAATTGGGCTAATTTTACTTTTTCATTTTTTTAAAATTCATGAAACTTAATTTTTCCCAAAAAGTTGTGTTTAAAACACCGCCGCACAAATACCGTATGACATAAAATATTGCAACAATCGCCATTTTATTCTCTAGATTCTCTGCTAAAAAAATATATATAATGTTTGGGGGTTCTAAGTAATTTTCTAGCCAAAAATATGGATTTTAACTTGTAAACACCAAATGTCATTAATAGGCTTAGGCATGAAAGGGTTAATTGAATTGTAGTGTGCGCATATTGTGCTGGGAGGCACCTGGCAATGTCACAACTCCCTGTATAAGATCTTATTTAAAGAGCATTATATGAAAGAACACATCCCTGGTATCCATTTAGCTATGCAGGCTCCTCCCTGCTGGCCACCAGATGCTGAAGACTTTAACTGTGCCATCTGCTGATCAGTTGGTTTGAGCATGCACATCTAGAGGGATCCCATGGATGTGTTTTTTCATATAATTCTTGATTGACGGCAGTGAGCTTTCAAAGTATTGTATTTGGGTATATAAGTATATAGGTAGATAAGGAGTATCCTATAGGTATATAGGTTGTACATATATTTTGAGGTTTTAATTACAATTTTTTAATAGTCGTGAACTAAAGTGGGCTGGTCTAAGGCATGAAACTCCAGGGCTGAAAATGAGTCCCACTCCGGCCCTGCGCGTGTGTATTCTTATTTAAATGTTGGTGTGCCGTGTGTAATTCTTAAAGATTTGTGCAGTATTTCAGGTGTGAAATTTTGCCTTTGTGCCCGATTTTCCTGTAATAAAGACCGGTCACTGCTGCACTCTCTCCTTGTGCAGGATGACTGGTCTTGTCTCCGCCCCCTTCCTGTAGTATTCTGCATGCAGGCTCTATTGGGTGGACCTGCTGGGCCCCTCCCACAGCTCTGCCTGTCATGTAAAGCACAGTTATGATGTCACTACTACTTTTACAAAGTACTATCTGTGTCTGTCAAGGTATTTGGCACACAGAAAGTGGACTATTGTGGCTCCTTTGTGGCTATTGAGGAATATATTTGACTAAAAGTTGAGCTTTAACATCCCCTGACATAGAAGAAAAGGTTTCTCTGCAGGACCAGAACATCGCCACAACTATTGTCAGCTCTCATAAAACCTTGTACCTTATAATGCAAACTTTTAACATTTATTAATTGCTCTTTTATGTAAACTGACTTGTAATTTTGGTTTACAGGCTCTTTGATGACATGTTTCGCGGCTGGAAACAGCCTTGATCTCAGAATTACCCGCCACTGTTCTTCAGTTTCTCCTTTTGTCATAGCTCTGGCTGCCTTTTTCTGTGACACCTTACGGCTATAACAACCAACCTGTCAGCACTGCTTGAGAGCGCAACGCTTATACGGGCCTTACAGGATGTCACACCAGTAAGCGTGTTGTCACTCAGCCTCACGGGGTCTTTGAAGTTTGCTGGTTCCTATCTGTAGATGTCACACCTAATGTATAGCCACATAGAAAGAAGTGGTTATTAAATATAGATTTATCTGAGAAAATGACTCTAAGCAGACATTGCCAGGAATACATACTGAGAGTACACCTATACTGAAGGCATACCTCCCAACTTTTCAACTTCAGAATGAGGGACAAATGAGCATACCTCCCAACGAAGTTGTTGAGCGGGGGAGGGGGGGGGGGGTTCCGCGGATCAATCAAAGTTGTTGAGGGGGGGGAATTCCGTGGATCGGAGTTGTTGAGTGGGGGGGGGGGGGGTTAACGCCAATCACGGGACCGCGGGATTTATCAGGAATAGCGGGAGCGCGAGATTTAATTTGATTCGCGGGATTTACCGCGGATCTCGTTATTCACGGGGCGGACTCTAGGACTGTTCACGGGCCCGCAGGATTTACCACGAATCGCGGGACGGTCCTGCAAAATCATGGAACGGTTGGGAGGTATGCTGAAGGTTACACAAGTCAGCTATCAGAAGGAGCTGGATAGATTTAGAACAGCCTGTACATGCCTTGCCCTGTCTTCAGAGGGCGCCAAAGGTCCCAAACCGCAGTTGATGCAAATACAGATGTCTGTATAAGCAATTGAGCTTGGGCCCGTCTTTCATGCAACCCTGTTGGCTGGTCACTTTGTTGGGTCCCTCACTGACCAATTATGAAGAGGAGTTGGCCAAGATTAAACGAACAAACATTGAATTGCTGGCGTGTTGTTCTTGGTTCTTGCTCCATTTACCAAGGTGCCATTGTTGGCTGTGCACTCAACCATAACCTGACACATGGGGTGTAAATGGGGGTGGTTTTATCCATAAAGAAAAAATCTGTGTTGTAATGCATTAACAGCCCGCTTCAATGCATATATTAATGCAAAAAAGTGAATCTAACCCTAAAGCAGTTGTAAACCCAACCATTAAGAACCCATTTACACCAGCCTGGTCTGCTGTGGTTGTAAACCCTTACATATACCCAGTGAAGTGACTGGTCTCAGGTGATACACAGAGAGGAAACAAGTCCTCCTACATAAGCTGTACCTGTTTATCTACAGCCCTCTGTCCCCTACATCCATTCAAAGTGCAGAATTTACACAGGATCTCTCAGCTCTAAACAAACAAGGGGCGGAGAGCTGAAGTTGCACACACACGTTCATTCAAAAAAACGTATTACCAAAGCGTGGTGACGTACAACACGTACAACGGGACTATAAAGAGGAAGTTCCTTTCAAATGGTGCCACCTTTTGGGCTGCATACTTGATTCTGAGCATGCACGTTTTTTTTCCCCTCGGAAAAGCATAATAACTTATCGGGTATACACACGGTCACACAAAAGTCTGGGGAACTTTTGACTGCCAAGAACGCAGTGACGTAAAAGACTACGACGAGCAAACAAAATGAAGTTCTATGCTTCCGAGCATGTGTCAAAAATCTGTGTGTACGCGGCATTTAGCTCCTCGGGGATGCAACAAAGATTAAAAAAGTAACAACGCAAGTATTTTATGCGTAACAAAAAAACGGCAGTTGCTTATGGTTCATTGTTTGAGCACACTAAATATCATCTTGGGGATTTTTGATAATTGCTGCTCTGCGCTTAGATTTCGAAAATATTTTTGGACAGACCCTTCAGCTTTATCTGACTCCAATATGCAGCATTTACACCTGGTTGTAAACAACACAAAAAATCGTGTTAACCAAATCTTGGTCACTGTAGCTTAAAGAAGAACGTCAACATCATACATCTCTGAACACTTTTTTTGGCAGCAGACCGGCAAGTGTGCTGAAGCCTGCAGACCAAAAGCCACAGCTGCAGCGAAAGCCAAACAAGATGTCTACCCACAGGCCTTTCTGCTCAGTACACCTATGCAAATATTGTGGTTTGTGAAAGACAAGCACAAGAAAAATAAAGTTCCCACGCTCATGCCTTTTACTTCTGGCGAAGGACGGCTGCTGAATAATATCCACACCCAGATATCCTTTAATTGCACACTCGCAAAGCAGTAAACTGCGACTTTCAAAGGCCGACACCTCACACAACTCCTCCACGTTATACTGACTGATGTAAATTAGGCTAACCGTGGCTATGGGGCAACATTTCTTTATTGCATTAGGATGATGCTGCTGCTAATGAGGGAAAACCAAATTAGTGTAGAGAGCTGAGTCACCCCAGTTATTTGTTATGGTCCCCTGAGATGTGGCTCAATCTAGAAAGGTTGAACTTGTACCATACCTAACATCTATCAGCTGCTATATGGTCGCTGTAAAGCCAAACTATATTCACTTTTAGGCCTCATTCACAGTGACCCTGTCAAATCTGCATTTTTTATACATTTAGAGGACATTTCTAAGCACCTATAAATAAATGTATGTAACTATTTATCAATTACCGTATATACTCGAGTATAAGCCGAGTTTTTCAGCACTTTTTTTGTGCTGAAAATGCCCCCCTCGGCTTATACCCGAGTCACCTTTTTGCACCTGATCTCCCGGACTTTGGGGACCCGGTACTCGTCTTCCTTTACAAGTGTGCAAAGTTTGTTGTCCGGGGGACCTACGACCGGGAAGCACTGATTTTTCAAAGCCGGGCACCCCTTCCATAGACTCCCATGTTAAACGGTTATTTCTTCGGTAACTTTGGGGACCCGGTATTGGCTGGTCGTAGGTCCCCTGGACCCGGAACTTAGCACACATGTAGCCCACTTTCTCCTCTACAAAGTTTATTGTCTGGGGGACCTATGGCTGGGGAGCACTGATTTTTCGAAGCCGGGCAGCCCTTCCATAGACTCCCATGTTAAACGTCAGTCTAGTCATGGACACAGTGAGGCATGGGCACAGTGAGGCATAGACACAGTGAGGCATAGACACAGTGAGGCATGCACATGGACACAGTGAGGCAAAGCGAGGCATGCAGATGGACACCCTAGGTTTATACTCGAGTCAATAAATTTTCCCAGTTTTTTGTGGTAAAATTAGGTGCCTCGGCTTATATTCGGGTCGGCTTATACTCAAGTATATACGGTATGCTATTCACACTGTGTGTTTACCTGCCTTTAGGTGTGGTCAGTTTAGCTTAGTGACAAAATTGGATTATGTGCTTCCAGGATCTCATTAGACACTCTAGATGTGGCCAAACACATGCAAACGCCACTAAGGCCACCCATACACTAAGCAAATTTCACTCAATTCCCCATCAACACAGGCAGTGTTGATGCGGAAATCCCTACTGCCTTCTGTTTTTTTCTGGCAGGAGACATTACAAGGGGCGGGTCTCAGGGAAATGTCACAGGATGGCCACGCCCCATGGCTATATAAGAACTGGCAGACATCGGAGATGACACAACTGCCAGAGCCAATGTTGGAGAAGGATCGGGTCAGCCCCGGAGAAGACAGCAGGCGGAAGGGAAGACAGCAGTGGAGAGAGAAGACCGGAGGAAGAACACATAACTGGAGGGAGAAGACAAGTTTCAGGCTACGACAGGGGACATTCTTCACTTTTAATAAAGGACTTGTCAAAAAACATTTCTTGTTTTATTTACACAATGGGTAGGGGCCTGGGATCTTAAACAAGGGGGCTTCCAGATTCCGATAAGCCGTCTGCCCACAGACCTCCACCCAGGGTTGTCGGGAAGAGGCCTTTGTCCCCATCAACATGGGGATAAGGTGCTTTGGGGTGGTGGGCACAGAGCCTCCCTGCCCGAAAGAACCCAACTACCATGTTAAGGGCATGTGGACGGGTAAGGTCTGGGAAGGGGACGCTCGCTCACCCCCCACCTTTCCTGACCTGCCAGGCTGCGTGCTCAGATAAGGGTCTGGTGTGGATTTTGGGGGGGGGGGGGCTCATAAAAATGTTTTTACTAAAGGATTCATACCAGACTCAAACACTGGTATGGTAGGTTTAAAGTCAGATCCCGTTCAATGAAGTTGCATGGAAGTCAGGCATGAAGTCGTAGGGCAAAGTCAGATGGCAAGTCGTCCGACTTCCATGTTGGAGCAGTGTAAACCAGGCCTCAAGCGGTATTGGGATTTTCCCTGGTGATATGGCCAATAACACACCTCCTGTGTTAGGGTGCCCCACTCTGGATGAAGGAGCACATGGGCACCTTTGAACAGCAGCATTGTCAGTCTGGGAAGGGGAGTGTTGGTGCTATCAGATTTAGACACACTAACAAACTGATACCAAACTTCAGCTAACAGTTTATAAGCAGTTGTATCACACATTTTTTTTCCTTTTGGAATAAAGTTGTTGCATTAAAAGAAAAAAAATCTTATCATTGTAAGCACCCCTGCCAATGTTGAATGGTTTGTCTCATCCTTCTACATGCTACATCTGCAAGAGAGTTTGTACTTTTGAAAAACAACAGACAAAGACAACAGAAAATACAAGAAAGAATTGGTAAGTTGTAATACAATAAATATTTGCTTTTTGGTTTAATGCTACTTTCAAGCTAAACTCCTGGTATCAAACTTTTTGCAGTTACATTGTTCAGCTTGAAGTAATATAAGTATCCGTATTCCATACTTGTGGGACCATTGTGGAAGCAGAGAATTGCTGTAGTAGTCACTGCTACTGATTGCTGCTGTCTCCCCAGATCCTATGCTAAACGGCTGCCCTGCTGCATAATGAATACAGGGGGTTACTTGCCCGGCACGGGCACCAATCACAGAACTCCTTGTATTTTTCCAATGATAGTAAGGCATTCTTTGATTGGATGTGGTGAAGAGGCAGGGTGAAAAAGTAAACCCTTTTTTCATTCTATATACCTTTAGGTTTCGTGCATCTCCTGATTTTTACACAGTTGTAACAAGATCCCACGCTATGTCAGAGGAATGCCCATTTGTTTAATGGAAACACTCACAACGTGAGGTGCCCGGGCAAGGTACGCTTATCCTCCCAGAGAGCCTTGTCTGAACATGACAATATTACTATAGAACCAGCTCAACAATTCCCAATTGCATATGAGAGCGAGATGGAATAATTACATAAAACACCCACACCACTGAGAGATAATGCACCAGAGTTATTATTAGCATGAAAATTCATGGAAAAAACATGTTAATATCATTGAACAAGGAAAAGCCTAAAGACTAAAACATTGCTTAGATCCTTAAAGTATACACAATCTAAACCCAATCTCATTTTTAAATTGGCGGCTTTCATTCAAATAATTCCTAGTGACCCTGCCATTAAGATCCTTGTTCAGGCGCTGCCCGTTACTGGGTGACAACGCTCTGCCCCGGTCTGGTAATTCTACTCCTGCATTGTCACCATGTCACACTGGCTTCTGGTGGAGATAACAAGTGGTTTCAACATACATTAAACAGGCATGACCCACTGTTGTCACCAGGGCCGGGACAAGGGGTGGGCAGGAGGGGTGGCTGCTCTGAGCATTATGGTATTATGTGAGGTGGGAAGGCACCACAAGGAGATGGGTGGGGGGGGTTGTGTTGGAAGGGGGAATTTGGGAGGCTGCAGGGGGTATTGTTCTAGGAGGGAAATTTTGTGCTAAGGGTGCTAAGAGTGGTGATTTAAGGGGGATTTGTGCTGGGAGGGAAGATAGGGTAAGATTTGTGCTAGGAGGGGAGATTTGGGGGAAATTTGTGCTGGGAGGGGGACATTTAAAGAGGGGGGGAGAAGATGTATACTAGGAGGGGAACTTTTAGGGATAGTGGATTTGTGCGATTTTTTTGGGGGGGGGGCAGTTGAGCTGGGGGGATTTGGGGGATGGTGGAAAGGATTTGTGCTGAGGGGGGATTTTGACTGGGGGCAGATTTGTACGTGGAGGAGAGGCAATTTATGCTATGGGGATAAGCATGCCTACTAGTGTTTTTGCTGACATAAAATTCTCACACATGGGGGGGTGCAGTTTAGCATGTTTGCCCTGGGCTCTAGATGACCTTGTCCCATCACTGGTCATGTCTCCTGAGAGTGCTGGGTGTACATGTGCACCCAGTGTTCTACCTTGAGAATGAAATTATTTACATGTTCCCAATACTATGTCAACCTGTGAACAATATGATTCTTTGGCTAGAGCGCTGGGTGCACATGTGCTAGCAATTCTGTGCATGCACACACGGCACTCTACATGCATAATAATATATTTTACATGTAGCTATGGTAGTGGCAATGTGTAGATAGGAGACTGACAAAATAATTTATATATTGTCATGGTATCGGCAACATGTAAATAATATGATTTGATGGGTAGAGCATCTTTTATGGTGTTCTACAATCGGTTTGTCGGCAACATAATATTTACATATTGCCGATATCATGGCAATGTATAAATAATAAGATTCTTCAGGTTTTATGTGCTGGCGGCGCATGATCACCCATCACACTAGTTGTGGAATTATATAGCTAGATTCAGGTAGGGGCACGCAACTTTAAGGCGGCGTAGCGTATCGTATTTACGATACGCCGCCTTAAGTCAGAGAGCCAAGTACTGTATTCACAAAGTACTTGCCTCCTAACTTACGGCGGCGTAGCGTAAATGCGGCGGGCGCAAGCGCCCCTAATTCAAAATAGGCTGAGGGGGTGTGTTTTATGATAATTTGGTTTGACCTGACGTGATTGACTTTTTTTTGCGCCATCCGCCTACATTTCCCAGTGTGCATTGCGGCTAAGTACGCCGCACGGTCCTATTGATTTCGACGTGGACGTAAATGACGTAAATCCCTATTCACGGACGACTTACGCAAACAACGTAAAATTTTTGAATTTCGACGCGGGAACGGCGGCCATACTTTAACATTACTATTCCAACTATTTGATGGAATAACTTTAGGCCTGATAAAGCGTTACGTAAACGGCGTATCTGTACTGCGTCGGCCGGGTGTACGTTCGTGAATAGGCGTATGTAGTGATTTACATATTCTACGCCGACCGCAATGGAAGCGCCACCTAGCGGCCAGCCTAAATATTGCACCCTAAGATAGGATGGCGCAAGCTGTCGTATCTTAGATAGGTTTAAGTGTATCTCTGTTTGAGAATACACTTAAAGTTAGGTCAGCGCAGATTCCGAGTTAGGTCGGCGTATCTACTGATACGCGGGCCTAACTCTTACTGAAGCTAGCTAATAATGTCTACACATGGTCATGGTGTCGGCAAAGATTAAATAATACAAATCCCCAGCTGGGTGCAAATGCATGTAATCCGGCCATAGTTGGTTCGAATCTTGGCTGGTTCAGCAGGGACTGGCCGAGATGTAAACCTTCTATGGCAGGCTGAATGTACTCAAGTTGATACATCGATAGACTTGGGTACAACCAACATGTTGGATTTTCAGCATGCAATCATTGCCAGTGGCTATAGCTGCTAGCGATAAAGCAATAACCACTGTGTTCTCTCGGCAGGGTCGGCTCTCTGCAGGAAAGTTAATCACATTATCTATGGCTGGCTTCTGAAAACAAGGATACCCCTAGTGAAGATTGGCGGCTCAGGGCAGAAGAGGCATTTGGAAAGTTGACTGGAATAAACGGAAAATGTTATCCTACATGAGTACAAAAGTAGGGTTGTCGCCTCATCCCTTTAAACCCAAACACATATTAATCACACAGGTTCTCAGGCTGATTAAGGTGGTAATTAAACTCACTTGTTGCCTTATCTGCATTAAATTAGCCTTCAGAACCTGTGTAATTCATATGTGTGTTCGCAGAGGCGTAGCTTAAAGCTTGTGGGTCATGATGCAAAAGTTGACCTGGTCCCTGGGCTGTTCTCACCCTGTGCTCCTCTCCATTCAGGAAATGGCTCACAGCTTGTCCCCAGCCAATGAGAATGGAGGGGTATGGACCGTGGAAGGCAAAGTGGAAGCCCAGTACTGGAGCGTGGCTGTGGATAATATGACAGGGAGGATGCAGGGGCCCCCTGGAGCTAGGGGTTGGGTTGTGATTGTGATCCCTGCAACCCCTTATGCTACGCTCATGTGTGTTCGGGTTTAAAGGGATGAGGTGGCAACTCTACTGAAAAGGCAAGTATGTTTTTTTCAACTAACATGTAACATTTTTAATTGATACTTTTTAAAATTTTAGTGATGCTTCTGTTTAAATGTTCATCAAAACCACTTTAAAAACCCTTTAAACCTGGAGAAGGAAAGTCTGCCAGTTATGTGTCTTCTGTTCCGTGACCTTTCCATCGCACGCTCTAACCTGCTGTCTTTGTACGACTCTCTGATGACTTCAGCCTTAGTTTCAAAACAACATTAATAATTAGTATGCGGTACAGAGGCATCACCAGAAGTGTTTGGCTGGGATCGGGGCACTTGGCCACGGATAGTAAAAACATGTCTGTTCTCCTGCGTCAGATGCCAGATAGTAAGAGCTGAGAACTGATTTCACACGTGAAAGCCAAAATACACGCAGGACACGGTTTGCCACGTCAACTGATATATTTAACTTGTGTGACGCTAAATATTATTAGTTGATTCTACAGCAAATGCCACTCTAATACCGAAAGTAACCATATAACCGTAGAAAAGGAAGTTCTAAAAGTTTTAGGCTTACAAGAGTAATGTATATTATAGGGGGCCTGAAGCAAGAAACCAGTTTTAAGGGCACAGCCATATAGGATTCTCGCCAACAGAGACAGCTGTGTGTGAACTGAAGTGGCGGTGGTTAGATTTAAATTGTGCAAATCAATAGCTGACGCAACCACTGCTCATCCCAGTGGTTACGTGTGAATAGAGCCTCTAATTTTCCCTGGATGAGCACCATTTACAGCCAGGAATGGCATTTTTTGCTGAACATAAACTGGCTGAGGATAATTGGCCGCCATTGCACAAAGTGTCACTGCGTCCAGAAGCAGCATGTAGCTGCCTATAAACGCAGAAGCCTAACCGCCCTCATTTGCTGGTCACCCAAGTCCACCTGCCCCGCTCCCTATACCATCTACCTTGTGCAAAACCTAAATATAAATAGTTTTTAACTTTATATCCTCTTTAATGTAGCGATGATTTGAGCTGAACTTCAGTAAAGATCTCAATACACAGCTGAAATACACATATACGAACCCTTATATCTGCCGAATGATTGGCAATTAGCACAGCCAGGAGGTGGAATCCCCTTTCTTAGTAAGAGATAAGCAATACTGTGATGTCACATCCTCTCTCATGGCCCTGCTAATTGCAGTGGCGTATCTAGGGTATGGCAGCCATGGCAAGTGCCATGGGGAGGGGGGCGGCAAAAAGCTACCCCCTGCATGAAAAAACCCCCACCCGTCCTCCTGCGGCCGTCTCCGGCACTAATGTAGCTCCCGGCATCGCGGCCGGCCTGCTGAAGAGCGGCGCCCGGCACAGCAATTGCTAATATTGCTACTTGGCCTAGGGAGGGGAGTGACAGGTGCCCCCATGATGGCCGATGACTGGCCATTGATGGCACAGTGGTTGCTTTTGATGGGCACAGTGGCTGCAATTGATTTTTCTTTTCAGTTTGCGCCCCCCCCTAAATTTTTTAGTACCAGCCCCAGTAGTCCCCAGTGTCCCTCTATGTCCTCGTCGCACTGCGTCCCTCCCTATCTCTGGTTATCTGAAAGGTTTCAAATGTTTTGACAGGGGCGCAGTTTCAGTGCTTGCCATAGGCACCATTTTTACTAGATACGCCTCTGGCTCTTAGTGCTGCCCTCCCTCTACCCATTTGCTGTACAGGGATGGAGGCTGATATCAAGACAGCTTCAAGTAAATATGCTAGCTGTATAGCAAATATATTAAATTAATTATAAAGCAATGCATAACTATGTTTAGTCTTTGTTCACACCAGTGCATTGCGAGAACACATGCAAAAATGTGTGCTTTCCTGCAACGTACACAAAGATGCCTTTTTTTTGCAGACGTGCAGCAGTCCCGTGCATCTTGTTAATGCGCACACGCCAAAACGCATGGTTCCATAGTGCCATGGATACTGGTGCAACAAAAAAATCCCTGTTTTTATGAAAGTTTGCTAGAAATGGTTAAAGGAATGTCTATTCCTCACTATGCTTAAACCTGCTCCGATCCCCTTTTTAAATCTTGTTCTAACTACCCTGTAAAAGACAAATGACTACTTACTGAGATGACTACTTACTGAGGCTTTTTACCTAGTCTCAGGGTGCTCTGGTCCAGTCTTGTGACTGGCCATCGGTCGGCTTTAGGGAGGAGGAGCGATTGCCAAAGATGGCTGCAATGCCTGCGTGGTGTCATCACACTTAGGCTTGCTATGGGGCATCTATTGTCCACTGTCTCTCTTCTCCCCTGAAGTCACCCCTGGGAGCCGTTCACGTAACCAGGCCGGGTGCCCTCAGAATAGCTAAGCATGTGTATTTTCCTTCTACAGGGTAGCTAGTGTGATGGATTCTGGACATCCTGTTGGGTATTTCCACCAAGAAGCTGCTTCCCAAGTCCTGGAACACAAGACCAAGGGATCTGGGTATAGTAACCCCAAGAACCAGGCAACACCAGTTTTGTAGTACACCAGAAATAGAACTGTTTATTAGAACAAGAATACAAACTTTTATACACTTGAGAAGGAGGTTCTCCCCTCCTGATCCTATTACCCTAACAATACAAACTGTAACCAGAAAAATAAATTAACATGAGCTAATTAACTAATCATTTAACCAGCCTAGGGGACTCAGAGGTTTGACCTTTCAGGTCAGCCTTGTCGTCTTCTATCTCAGAAGACACAATACACATTATCATAAGTATAAACACAGGACACCTTCTCACAATAGCAGCAGCCCACGCGTAGCAGACCATACATCTTCTACATTGCACAGAGGTGAATGTGATCAGCTCTTTCAATTAACATTTATAGTTCAGAATAAAATAAACAAGGAATAGTCTTTGTATATTTCCTTTGTGATATTGTGGTTAAATATTACTGTCCCATTTGCTTGGTCACCCTGTGCCCCTAATAGACACAGGGTTACTTTAGACATAAGAGGGACATAGGGGGCTGAAACAAAGGTTTTGCAGTTCTCTCCAAAAGCCACTATCCCAGCTAGGTCTGTCACAGTGAGTATAGGAATTTAGAAGAGAGGTGGGTGAAAGTTTAAGCTTAGTTAAGAATAGCCTTTTCTTCCACTTTAAGGGCGTACCTTAAATCACTGCGATTTTTAAAATGCGTTAGACACTTTTTGCACAATTCTCACCGGTAGGGCAGCTCAATCAAGTTAATAGGCTGCTTTAACCACGATGCGGAGGAAGGTGCAAAAAAGCTTATGCACTCCATTGCACCTGCAAGGTGTGAACAGAGCCTGTTGTATTTTTCCCTTATTCGAGTAGTACATAAAGAAATCTGGTATGATAAAAACATGGGGCAGCATTGCTGAACACTTGAATATTCATGTTGCCTGGCTCTCATGGTCACCACCTGAGTTCAATAATTTGAGTCTAGACACAACTGTACAGATATGGACTTCTGCCTGTCTTGCTTTGCATAGTTCCAGGTGAGCGTCTCACATAGCATTTAATCCTGAGACAGCCAAGCAAAAAGTATTTTTTTAAGGTCAGAAATGGCAGCCTCCATGTTTATCTCATGACAGATGTATTATGAACTGCCATTGCACACTACTTCCAGTTTAACATGTTTCAGCCACTGCGAGCCCGGTTACTGAGGTATTTAGACAGCTTACGGGAGGAGGAGACCAGAGGGAGTACCTACGTTGATGTTTACTTATAGTCAGGGCAATGCTGCCCATGAAGCCACTTGAATCATGTTCCTCAGCCGGCACTTATAGAAACATGAAGCGGAGCGGCACTGAGGTCAAAGTGTCCATTCTGGATTTGAACATTCTATTCCATTACTGAATAAAACTCTATAGTCTACTGAGCAGGCAGGTAACACGGGAGTCAGCAACAGCAATACAGTGGTGTTACCCTCTGGCAAAAAAAGCATCACAAGCCTGGCTGAGCAGAATCAGAAGTATTTTGACAGGTGAAACAATAATCATATATAACTTCAAGAGGAATTCTGCTTTCAGTGCTCATGATGTAGAAGGATCCCCTCTGCTCCTCTTTGGCAGGAGCTGTCAGTCGACACTGAAAGAAAAGTTGGGTGAAATAAGTGCTGACAGATTCGTTGTACAGCAGTCACAGAGAGGACGGGAAGACCTGTCATTTGTCTTTAAAAACGGTGACTGATCCACTTATCTGTGGTCACCTTTATATTTAAAATGTGTCATTGGCTTTGCTTGCGGCCATTGATTTTATCAGCCCTAACAAAAGTACAGCAGCGTGATATTCAATGGTGATAAATCTTCCTTGATATAAAGTCTTGTGTCAACTCAACTAACAAGTGATAATGCTGTCACCCTATTGTTTACTAACAATTGTTCACACTAGTTACCGCTATCTTCTTCCTGCAGAGACCCGGCTCACTTATCAAGGCCAGAGACACCTATGATTATCTGTGTACCATGGCACATTTCTTCGGCTTTGGTACTTTAGGGGAAACTATAGTCTCTTTTGAGTTTTTTTTTTAGATATATAAGTAAAAGTGATCAGATAAATATGAACAATCTCAGAATTCCCGATTTATCAAACTGCAATATCACTTAAAGCGATATTAAAGCCTTGTTTTTTTTTTTTTTTAAATAACAAACATACTACTTACTTGCTCTGTGCAATGGTTTTGCACAGAGCAGCCCCGATCCTGCACTTCTCGGGTCCCATGCCGGCACTCCTAGCTCCTCCCTTCTGCCAGGTGCCCCCAGAGCAAGTGGTTTGTTATGGGGGCATCCGAGCAGATGCGTTCCAGAGTCACGGCTCTGTGTGTCCATTCACGCATGGAGCCCCAGGTTGGCCCCGCCCCCACCATCTCCTGATCGGCTTATTGGCTGTGACTGACAGCAGCGAAAGCCAATGTTCCCATTCACACAGCAGCATGATTAGAATATTTTTTAATATATATTTCTTACCTTACTAGCAGCTTTATACACAGAACTCTATTGGCAGCTTCTTTTGTTTAGCATAGTTTCCAATGTGCATGTATGGGACAAATTTAGGGACGGATTTACTTACCTAATCCCTTGATTATGCATCCTCTTTCCACGCTATAAAACCAGCTGCATCTTCTCTAAAGCCTGGTACACATGGTCCACATATTGGCCGGTTGAACACAACCGTTCGACATTCGGCCTGCGTGTACACCAGCCTGTCTGACAGAAGCCAGCCCTTGACCCTTCGGGAAGGGTATTCATTTGTTCTCTCTCTCAGCTTTAAGAGGTCAGTTTAGCATACCTTAAAGCTAAACTCTAGTGTTGCTCACGAATATTCGCATTGCGAATATTCGACTCGAATATAGCATATTCGAGAAATCGCGCTATATTTCGAATTTCGCGGTGAATATTCGCAATTCCGAATATTCGCATTTTTTCAATTTGATTTTTAAAACAGATCACATCCTATCGACGTCTAAAAGCATTGCTGGTATGATTAGAGACCCTGGGCCGAGTAGCTAAGCTGAGGCGATCCTATTATGTTGCCAAATTGAAAAAAAAAAAAATTGCGATTTTTCGCTATTGCGAATGCGAAAATGATTGCGAATTTTCGATAACTGTGGTAGGAGAACTCTGATTGTCTCTGATGCAAAAGGGGGGGGCTTTGTGTATGTGTATGTGTATGTTATGAATATTTGTATGTTTGATATTATTATTTTTTGTAAGAAGGAAAAAATTGCGCATACCTTAAAAAAGGGGAGAATACAGCAGCAACTCAAAAATGTTATACAACATAAATTAATACAAGACAGAAAATGGAGTCGCTCTACAAGAATAAAAAATATGTCTAGTGACAAGACATGTGGGCAAATTATAAAATAAGCAAGCGCAAATAACTTGTGAAATACACAGTGAAACAAATATATAAAGAAATATAGTCCCAATAATAGAAAAATAATCTTTCATAAAAATGTCTTTGATATGTGAAGTGAAAAAAAGTCCAAAGCATGCAGCATGAACGTGTTCAATCTTCAAGGTGTTTGATTGACAAACGGCTGTGACAGATGGATAGAGTAAAGAATCACCACCAATGCAAAACACTTTTTATTTTCTATTGTAAAATATCAAGAATATTCTGAGCCAATCAGAGTGCTCCTTCCGCATTTGCCGAATATTCGCAATTATTTTGTATTGTAAAATATCAAGAATATTCTGAGCCAATCAGAGTGCTCCTTCTGCATTTGCCGAATATTCGCAATTATTTTGTATTGTAAAATATCAAGAATATTCTGAGCCAATCAGAGTGCTCCTTCCGCATTTGCCGAATATTCGCAATTATTTTGTATTGTAAAATATCACGAATATTCTGAGCCAATCAGAGTGCTCCTACAGCATTTCTCGAAATTGCGCAATAAATATCGCATTCGCATGTTGCGATATTTCGATAAAATATCACGAATATTCTGAGCCAATCAGAGCGCTCCTCCAGCATTTCTCGAAATTGCGCAATAAATATCGCATTCGCATGTTGCGATATTTCGATAAAATATCACGAATATTCTGAGCCAATCAGAGCGCTCCTCCAGCATTTCTCGAAATTGCGCAATAAATATCGCATTCGCATGTTGCGATATTTCGATAAAATATCACGAATATTCTGAGCCAATCAGAGTGCTCCTACCGCAGTTATCAAAAAATCGCAATTATTTTCGCATTCGCAATAGCGAAAAATCGCAATCATTTACTTTCGATAAAATATCACGAATATTCGAATTTAGCGAATATATCTCGAATATTCGAATATATATTCGAGATATATCGCGAAATCGAATATGGCATATTCTGCTCAACACTACTAAACTCCAGGAAATCTAAAAATTCTAAATTAGAAGGCTGATTGCAAGCCAGGTCTTCGTGTCCATTAGTACATGACCTCACAAATGCTATTTAGGCTGAATGGGCACAGATAAACTCCAAAATCAGGTAGGAAGTCTTCACCCAAGAGTGGAGGGTGTTATAGTCATAAAGAGATTGGGGCAACTCAATATTGTGTAGATTTGGAATAAATTATCCAAAAAGCTCATATACAGTAATGGCCCGTACACAGGATCTGAATATTGTACGACAGATCAAATTACTTTTTCCGCTTAATAGTCGCAAGTAGAAATTGAATAGGGTAATAAAGTCACAAAAGTTCTCCTACGACAGAAAAAAAAGTGAAGTCATGTGTTGTAATGTATTTGTATTGTAGTTTCAGACGACAACTATACTGGCTAAACGAAAATCGTACGATCTGGTATCATACGAGGAACATTTTCAAGCTGGTCCGATCGAATAATATCGGATGAACTGTCGTGACCGGCTCTCGAAAGTAGTGTACACACGATCTGAAAATCATACGATTCTTCCTCGGACGATCGTTTTTGTCCGATATTCGGATCGTGTGTACGGGCCATAAGTGTGATGATTAGGAGTCCGCAAACTTTTAGCCACATAGTAAATTAAATTATTTTCAATAAAGGAATTTCAATAAATATATTTAATACATTTCAATCAAAATTTAGTCATACAAAATACATACTGAGGACAAATAATACCTGCCCAAGACTATTGTATTTAATTTTAATAACACCAGAGATGAATAGCCCATCCTACTTTGTAAAATATTACCTGGTAACTTGGCATAACTTCTGATAAGGTCTAATCTCGAGCTTTAGAGAATTCAGACCACAGGTTTATTTTCTATCCCATCAAACTCTCCACCATCTAATTATGCAAGCATCTCACCAGAAAAATATTAACACCCTATGCTTCACCACTAAATTCTACATAACATGATCAAAGTGTTTTTCTAATAAAGAAGGTGGGCTACAAGAGGCTGGTGTCTAGCCCAGGAGCCTCCTGAAAGCCTTCCTAATCTGAGATTCCCTTCCTAATGAAAACCTTTTATAAATGATAATTAAACTGAAGCCACAGCATCTTTGTAGCTGTGGATTTAGCAAGAAAGGGTTAGAGCCTATGTCAGATTCTTGTCGCTGCTTATATTACCCCATGCCAACAGTCCTGCTGTCATAAGCATAGAACAGTTGTCACCAGAAAAGGAGAAGAGAGCAAATATTCCATAAGGGCATCCATTTTGGTAGCACCTGTCAAAGGTGGGCTTTTCCCAAACTCCGGAGAGATTTCTGCTAAGAGTGCAATAGGGTCAATGCTTCCAGGGCCACTCTTGTTTTTTCACAAATAAAGGCTAGCTTAAAATGGGTCAGAAGACTTTGATAAGACATGGATTTTAAACTTTATAGCAGTTCGATTGTTGCCACTGTTCCATAATAAAGTGGATGTAAACCTGATTCATGAAATTTGGGCTGGGCACAAATACTGTATCTGCAGTGTTTTGTTATCTCACTTCAAAGCCCTGTGTCCCATAGCTGTCTCCTGCTCTGTTCTTCTGTTATCAGCCTGATGACTGCCTGATGACTGCCTCTTCTCCGTCACATATGATAAAAGCAGCCTGAGTTTTGTTTGTGTTGGGAGGATGCTATAAATAGATTAGCAGAGCCCTAAACTATTCAACGATCAGCTCTGAAAGTCTCTACCTATGAGGAGAGGGGATGTGTGCCTTTCCTCCAATCAGCTGTCTTGGCTTTATGCCCAGGCTTTACTGCAGTGCTAACCAGTAAGAGAAAATCTCCTAACACAATCCAAACTTTCTTTCTTTCTTTCCCATGGAGGCCCATCACGTAGCCAAGTGCCAGCATCTGGTAATGTGGTCTTAGCCAAAGAAATGCTAACTGGCCAGCTACCCTAAGTTCTTCCAGTTAAGGTCATGTGACAGTTTGGTCAGGCATTTGGTCACATGGCTGACTGCGATGAAAGAACCTGAGAAAGGCTTTCTTCAACCTAGATATTTCATCCCTTCTTTTTTCAGCTTTTATAGTTACATAGTTAGTCTAGTTCAACAAGCTTTCAATGCCAAATAAACATTAACATTTTCTAAAAGGAATTGTAAGGACAAATTAAGCATAGGGCCTGCATGACAGGGTGGAGGCGGAACCAGACAGCATAGCGTTAACATTTTTAAGGGAGATGTAGGAGTTATACTTACATGGTTGGCTAATGGGACAAGGTCATGGGGAGGAACTTAGCAGATTAGACTGCAGAGAGGGGTTGGACTGTAACAGTTGAAATCTGGCAGCCATTGCATGGACAGCCCTCCCTCCCTGGTATTTGCTATATAGGCAGGAGTCTGATAAGTTTTACGGTGATCAGGTTGGCGGTTGGGACCCCTTGAATGGGGTTAAAATCTGTTGTTGTGGGATACAAGTAGGGACCTAAGTGTTGGTATGGTGTCCTCTGGTTGGGTGTGGTCCAGTAATAGGGAGGTGGTAGACTTGCAAGGTCTGTGGGCAAGTGGTAATGTCTGAGGCGGTGTCTTGCTGCTAGGGACATATATATATATATACATATATTTTTAGCTGTAATGTTAAATCGTTATTTATCTGTTGTTAGTTTAATAAAAGGGCTGATGTACATTTAACTCCACTTTGTGTCATGTGTGTTATTGAGGTTAAGTGGGTGGCAGAGTTTTGAAGGGAAGTTTAGGAGTTTTCTTTAGCGCTCATAGTTCCTGCTGAGTGGAAATCTGTAACCATAAAACAGGAGGCAATTCAGACCTTTACAAAAAGACTACTGAATCCAGAGAGCAAGAGTCCTTTATTGCAGCATACTGGCAGGGGACTCACTTCTCTATTCAGGCTGTGGCTACTTCCTATATGAAACTTACTGCAAGAATTTGCACACCTTTTGCTATAATGTACTAACCTGGTTCTAACTGAAGCTTCAATTGGTCCTTCAGGAAAACGGTAATTTTTTGGGGTAAATTCAATTCCTTTACTAAGACAAACTGATCCAGAGCCACTGAACTAGAATGCAGATGGGGATTTCTGACATTAGATTCTGCATGC
Source organism: Rana temporaria (assembly GCF_905171775.1). NCBI lineage: Eukaryota > Metazoa > Chordata > Amphibia > Anura > Ranidae > Rana > Rana temporaria. The sequence goes on from NC_053491.1 coordinate 354,968,220, forward strand.
TTGAAAATACTAAAGACAATGGTCCAACTCAACTGCCAGGCAACATCAATTTTCAGAACGTCAAGAATGCATCCCTATCTATCTCTCAGCACAGTCAACACCCCCTTTCCCTCCTACGACTAGCTTCTGGTGAGATACATTGATGTAAAGTTATTGTGAAGCAATTCAAACAATATCTCAGTTCTCACTTGTTCTGCAATTTGTGAAAAATTAACCGAGACAACCAGACTGTCAAATTGCGCGTGATATAAGCATACAGTGATAAATTACCGACCCCGCCGTTCACATCTGGAAGCCAGGTCTAATGGTCTGTTTTCTTAAGGAGAGAGAGAGTTTTGTCTACAAGTGATGTGATGTATGAAGACAATATAAACCATACAAAATCTCCTAAACGCTATATCATGAGAGACCCTCATTTAAAACAGGTACATAGCTGTAATTCTATTGTTCTGCTCTACTGGTTCCACTTATTATGGCTTAATCATAAAGCTATCAGAGATTTACCTGCCTTTTGAATATCTTGGGGCCCACAAAACAGAGATACAGGAAAGTGTGGCGTTATTTACACCTTATTTACCCCACCACAGTTATCTTCTGCCTGCCTAGGAAAGCTGCTTCCCATAAACATACAAGGATTTAGATACTAATTTTAAGTTCAGTAAACCATAGAAACCCATCAGAAAGCACTCAACGCAGGCTGCTGTACTAAAATGTAAGGAAGTTCTGTGGAATGAAACGCATCAGCCGGGGCTATTAGTGGTAAAGTTCTTACACTGGCGAGGTCTGTCGTTATTGTGTATACATGCTTTTAAATGCTTTCACAATTGTGAGTATGATTTTATATACCGGTATTTAAATAAAAAGGATACTAGTATGCTACACTTTGCAGTTTCCTTCTTTCCTTTCTCTTGTCTGAGTCTGAGGCCTCGTACACACGACCAGTTTCCTCGGCAGAATTCAGCTTCCGACCGAGTTTCTGGCTGAATTCTGCCGAGGAAACTGGTCGTGTGTACACTTTCGGCCGAGGAAGCCGACGAGGAGCTCGGCGAGGAAATAGAGAACATGTTCTCTATTTCCTCGTTGTTCAATGGGAGCTCTCGCCCCGCCGAGCTCCTCGGCGGCTTCAGGGCTGAACTGGCCGAGGAACTCGATGTGTTTGGCACGTCGAGTTCCTCGGCCGTGTGTACGAGGCTTGAGTCTTGTCTGAGTTTCCTTTCTTTAAGTCATTCCCTCCGTGATAGTAGTCCTCATTGGTATGAGAGTGGATGCCTTAAAAACACTGTGGGAGTCCCTGAGCCACCAGCATGGAGAATTAAATCATTAGTGTGATATGACCTCTGTAATGTGGGGTCTTATGCTCTGATAAGCGTGTTGTGAACGTGGTGGTTTTCACACGAATAGGTCCACGGTGAAGGCATAAGAAGTCTGATGCACCATAGGATTTATCAATCAAGAGTGGATACATGCACAACTTCACCTATCCCTGTCCCTCTTTGTCCCTCCCCACATGCATGCGTACATTGATTTATTTTCATGCAAATCAATGCTGATGTCTTGACTCCCAACAGCATGCCCACACGCTGTGTGTAGAGAAAAGGCTTCTGGAAGATGTAGTTCTGGGGGCATGTTTATGTCACCCTGAACTGAGCTGTTTCACGAACAGAACAAGTTGAAAAGAAAAAAAAATGTGGAGACAAGTACAAGACAGAGAGAGGGAGGTTTGGGGTTAAGTTAGGGCAATGCCTGTATATACTGCTTCATTTTGGGGGAAGACAGTAGTTGGCCACGGCTTACAAATAGAAAAATTATAGGGTTAGCCTATCAAAACACATCCTCTCCTGAACTGGTCTATTCCTAATTTTGTACGAAAAAAACGCCACCATCTAAGTGTTGTAAACATAATTTAAAATCGCACTCACATTTATTTAGAAGATAAAGACATAAAAGTATCCACATGTAAAGACTGCAGAGCTTGGCAGGGTTGCGGTTGGATCGGCAGACCTGAGCATGGAAGCAGCTTGGAGGAAGCGTGGATCGGGCTGTGGAGGCACCGCTGATGGTGGCAAGTCAGTCCAGGAGCAGCCAGGGTTAGCAGCAGTAGTTGAGTGGTGTGAAGCCCAACGCCGATGACAAGCCGAAGCCAAGATGCAGAGAGAATCCCAAAGATCCCAAGGATGACATGGAGGGCATGAAGGAGTGGTTACGTGTTTCATGGGCAGCAAGGACCACCCCTTTGTCAAACCATCTTCCAAATTTTGAAAGGGCCTGTCATTAAAAGCTTATGTTTCTACTATGACTTACTAAAACTAAAGAATGCAACGCTGCACAAAAAATTAATCATGTTCCAGGATTTTTTGTCAAAGCTTACTTGAACAAGCTGAAGTTGGAAGCTGATTGGCTACCATGCACAGCTGCACCAGATTTTGCACTTGTAGTAAATCAACCTCTTAGGGCTCTTTCACACGGAGCGGACCGTTTCCGGGTCCGCTCCGTGTGTCTCCGTCGGCTCAGCGGGGATCCCCGCTCAGCTGTCGGCGGATAGGGCGGTCCCCGCACACAGTGCAGGGACCGCCCTGTCTCTGCTCCGCTGTCCCCTATGGGGAACCTGATGCAGATGGACCGTCTGTCCGTCTGCATCAGTTCCACTCCGCCGAACGGAAGAAAAATAGGGTTTCTTCCGTTCGGAAAAGCAGATCCCGACTGACGAGGACGCTAGCGGATGCTCCATCCGCTAACGGACGCGTTCCCATAGGGATTCATTACAAGTCCGTTAACGGACTTGTAATTAGCGGACGAACGGTCCGCTAGTGTGAAAGGACCCTTAGTGTTTCCCTGGAACAGCCCTTTAAAGTGGTTGTAAACCCTTACAACACACTTTCACCTACAGATAAGCCTAGATTAAGACTTACCTGTAGGTGCCGTAAATATCTCCTAAACCTACACGGTTTAGGAGATATTTACAATTCATCATACGAGGATGTATTCGGTGCATATGCACTTTAGAAGGGTCATGGCGTGCCGTTTCCAGTAAAGGTCATGCCGTGACTGGCGGCTCTAGCCGTGCATGCGCGGGAGTGACATCACGCGACTCCGGACAGTCACAGAGCCAGAGTCTGTGGCACTGGAATGAAGATGGACACTTCCAGCCGGCGAGGAAATCAGGGACATCGCAGGCTTCAGTCTCAGGTAAGTGACATAGCTAGTAGCCCATTATACTTTACCTTTGTAGGGAAACAAAGAGGAAGTATAACCCATCAGGGTTTACTTCCTCTTTACATACGCCTGTATGTCTACATCCAACCCCACAAGAACCAGTGAGGGCTTGTTCAGTGGAGGGTCACCAGGAGCTTTGTTTATCGTATCCTACTTTCTGCTTAGATAACTAAGAATAGAACACCAAGGCTGTCTCCAAGCAGGATCTAAGAGTGTACTAGATTCAATGCCTTTTGTGCTAATTGTGGAGGTTCTGCACTGTTTTGACAGGTGGCTCTTGTTTTTGAGAGCAGCCGAGCACCTCCGCAGTGAATATTTCCCATATGCCCACATTTAGACTACGCATTAAAACTGTCATACCTGCTCTATCCACGAGATCTTGTACAGAAACCGATAATAGCTGAATTATGTGTATAGGTTTAAAAAAGGGCAAGAGGGCATCTGTCCTAAGACCCACAAGGACAATAATGAGTCTTGTATGTAGCTTGGAGTGTGAAACTATATAGGGGCGTATATCTTCATCCAGTAGTGTTCTAGGAAGCCGAGAGTTTTTGTGTTGTACAAAGACAATCATCATTGTTTAAGCAAACCTTTGCTTTGCCCATTCAGGGTTTGTTTAACTCGCACTCAAGAGCAGTATATACAAATTGATCAACATGAGACTTACTTTATGTGACAGCTCTGGGGCAAGCAACACCGACTCTGAGAAAGTCCACAGCCCCATAAAACACCAACAACTAATTGCTTATACAGGGCATTCCTTTTACGCCTGGAGATTGAACAGAGTGATGGAAAAAGAAAAAAAAGGAAATATATGCTTCTGGGAAGTTATGCATGAACCTGTTGCTTTTCTCTGCATGCATTAAGCCCAGAGTTTTTGAGACTATGGCTGGGTTCACACTATTGCGAATTGGATAGGGGTTTCCTTGCATCCAATTCGCATGACAGGAGACTGTGACCGGCTCTCAATGGAGTTGGTTCCCACAGCACTGGGGTGGCCGTGGGGCACAGAAGAGTCCTGCGTGTCTTTGGCTCAGTTTCAGTTTCTGAATTCAGCCAAAAATTCAGACCTGAAACGGGATGCACCGGACCTCCTGCTGTGCGCCGTGGCCACACATAGGGTCTGATTTTCTAAATTTAAATAGACTGTGCACTTTGCAAAATGCAGTTGCTCCAGAGCTTAGTAAAGAGCTTAACTTTGCAAAGAATACAAAATCACATGCAAGAAAAAAAAAAAAAACAGCATTTTTGCTTGCACATGATTGGATGATGAAAGTAAGCAGAGCTTTTGCACATTTACTAAGCTCTGGAGCAACTGCAAAGTGCACAGTCTTGTTGTCTTTAGTCAATCAACCCCATAGTGTGAGCTCAGCCTAAAGAGGAACTACAATCCGCTACCATGATTTTAAATAAAATTATCCTTGGTATTGTTGTGCGCTTTACCACTTAGGATATTCCTTTACATTTAAGTGGATTCCTTACTTGCCATATATACTCTAGAATTCTTCCTAAACAAAGTCTGGCAGCAGCCATTTCATGATGGGCACTTGAAGTCGCCACCGATTTTCTTTCTGGATTTTTTTCATCTGGCTACCCAGGATGCATGTCCAGGTCTCGCGCCTGCGCTGTAAGCACAAACTGTTGTTGAGAAATCGCCATAGTGATGGTAGCTTCGGCAGAAGTTCCCACCCTCTTTTCATGGCACTTTATCAGCAACAGGGAACTCCTCTTATAATCGCATAATCCCTGATTTCAAAATAATGCGATTACACAAACAGAGGATGCACAGAAAGTATTGGGATTGATGGAGTCTAGGGGGGCAGAAAAGTGATGGCAATCACCTAGGCTTGCTTAAGCGGAAGCAATGATAACATTTAAACAAAAAGGTATTTATAAAAAAAATAATGGCATTGCAATATCCAAACTTTGCATAAGATTGCATGACAATTCAAATCAGACAAAATGTAAAAAGAGGGTGAAGATCTTATGACGGATGCGGCTCGCAGCAGGGGTCCGGTGAGTCCCTGTTCTCCATTTCAGGAATGAACCAGGGCCGAATTTCTCCTGAATTCGCCCCTGAAACGGAGCCTGTGCTCTGCGGCCGCAACGGAGATATGTGAACCGACTCCATAGAGAGCCAGTCGCAATCTCTTGTCATGCAAATTGGATGTGGGGAAACCCACAGGTGTGAACCCAGCCTAATAGATCACATGGTGAAATAGCCACTTTAAGCCTCCATTTGATGCCCCTGGGACAAGGTGACAACGCAGGAGCACAACTGGGAGACAGAGGATTGTCAAGGTATTATTTTATTGAAAACTACAAATTTAAAAACATTGACAATGACTTTTGAAATTACATGAACAATGGCAAAGCTTACATAAGATATTAGTGATTGGGTTTTAAAAAAAATTAAAACTGTATGTGAGAGTAAAAACATATTTAATACATCTCTCCAATGCATGCAAATATTATTCCTTTAAAATGTTGCAAGTACAGAAAAAACCTGTCGAAAATGCCAGAAATCTAGTGTACTCCTAACTACCTGTTTGGGCTGCCTTTTCCACACTGGAAACCCAACCAGCATTGTCAGTGGGACTACAGAACACCACCTATCCCCAACCCTCTGAGTCCAACTCCACATGCATAAATTAATTTCTTTCTCAGCAAAACAAAGCTGCTGCTTTACTCTCGAGAACTTGACCACGCACTGTGTGTAGGGTAAGAGCACTTGGGAGATGTAGTTCTGGGGGCGTGCATACTTCAATAGGAATTTAGCTCCCAGCAGCTGCCTCTGCAAGATTGGTGATGATGTAACAGAAAGTAATAAAATCTGTTTGACGCTACAGGAACAAAGTAAAAGAAAAAATAAATAATGTAGGAGAAGGAGCGTGTGTAATGCCTGGGTATAAACATGCCTTTCTTATTATCACACGGACCCATCACAGCAGTGAAACATCCCTGACCGTTGCTTATATTGGCTATACATGCTTATCTCACAGGGCTGTATGGGCTCTGTCCTGCTTATCACACAGCCCAAGGACCAGGGGAGGATGAAAGGAATGGATACTGAGAGGCTGGAAGTAAAATCCATGAAATATTTTTATGAGTCAAGATTCCAGACAAAAATGTGAAGACAAACAGAAGCTGCCCACCAGAGAGGAAGCATAGAAATTTCCAGTAACAAACAAAAGAATATAATCCAAACATTCAACAGTCATTTTTATTTTTTTATACATTTTCAAACACTTCAATACATTTTTGACTTCCTTTTATTTAAGAAAAATCAAAGGCATGCTTGGTTCTCTATATGAAGTCATTTAATATATCCAAACTATTTACGCAACTTATTTTAATTTTTTTTTTTAAGGACGACGGAAAAAATAAAAAAAAGCTTGGATGAGAAGAAACAAAGGAAACAAGCAAAACACAAAATAAATAAATACAAATCAAGGGGAAAATATGGCAGAAGAACAAAAGATATTACTTTTTTTTTTTTTTAAGTATTCGTGGGTACAGAGCTGCATTAATTTGTGTCTTTAATATCAGCCTGGAGTTTAGCTTTAAAGACTGTGAATCTGATACTTGATGTCGGCTGGAGCTTGTGAACACTTGAAAACTAATTAGGAATAAATAAAGATCTATGCCTGTGATTTGCCAACTAGTTTTGTCACTGTCGTTCTGAAGGACAGTAATTAGCATCAGATATGATATTATGACAATAATCAGAATTTAGCAATCTTGTCCCAGTTTGAACCAGACCATAATGTTTTGGATGACTGATATAATAAAGTTGACCATGATGATTTAACATTTTATTTAAATGTAATAAAATAAATGCTAATACAACTATTTTTTTAAACCGTACCTCGAGGTTAAAATGTTCTTTTTTTTTTTCTTTTGGGGTAGAGTGGGGAAGGGTTAGGCCTTCTATCAAGTTTTTATTTTAGTATATGTCCCCATTGGTGAAATAACCATAATTATTTCTGTTGACCCTTGTTACTGAGAATGAAAGTGAGGGCAAACCAACATTTAGAGTTTTCCCCAGAATAAGAGGTAAAGGTAAATCTTTAAATCGGGACATCTGCACCGGGGGAAACTTTTGAAGATAGAAATTCCCCTCCCTTTGGGAGATTTCCTCTAACTTCCTGTTGTGTCTCTGGGGCAGCAAGTGAAAGGAAAGCTCGCAGAAAAAAATAAAAAGAAAGGGGTTTGACCCTTTTCTTATTCTACCCAAAGAGAAAAAAAAAATGGCTTTACATACAGTTGTGGCCAAAAGTTTTGAGAATGACACAAATATTAGTTTTCACAAAGTTTGCTGCTAAACTGCTTTTAGATCTTTGTTTCAGTTGTTTCTGTGATGTAGTAAAATATAATCACACACACTTCATACGTTTCAAAGGCTTTTATCGACAATTACATGACATTTATGCAAAGAGTCAGTATTTGCAGTGTTGGCCCTTCTTTTTCAGGACCTCTGCAATTCGACTGGGCATGCTCTCAATCAACTTCTGCACCAATTCCTGACTGATAGCAACCCATTCTTTCATAATCACTTCTTGGAGTTTGTCAGAATTAGTGGGTTTTTGTTTGTCCACCCGCCTCTTGAGGATTGACCACAAGTTCTCAATGGAATTAAGATCTGGGGAGTTTCCAGGCCATGGACCCAAAATGTCAACGTTTTGGTCCCCGAGCCACTTAGATATCACTTTTGCCTTATGGCACGGTGCTCCATCGTGCTGGAAAATGCATTGTTCTTCACCAAACTGTTGTTGGATTGTTGGAAGAAGTTGCTGTTGGAGGGTGTTTTGGTACCATTCTTTATTCATGGCTGTGTTTTTGGGCAAAATTGTGAGTGAGCCCACTCCCTTGGATGAGAAGCAACCCCACACATGAATGGTCTCAGGATGCTTTGCTGTTGGCATGACACAGGACTGATGGTAGCGCTCACCTTTTCTTCTCCGGAAAAGCCTTTTTCCTGATGCCCCAAACAATCGGAAAGAGGCTTCATCGGAGAATATGACTTTGCCCCAGTCCTCAGCAGTCCATTCACCATATTTTCTGCAGAAGATCAATCTGTCCCTGATGTTTTTTTTGGAGAGAAGTGGCTTCTTTGCTGCCCTTCTTGACACCAGGCCATCTTCCAAAAGTCTTCGCCTCACTGTGCATGCAGATGCACTCACACCTGCCTGCTGCCATTCCTGAGCAAGCTCTGCACTGGTGGCACCCCGATCCCGCAGCTGAATCCTCTTTAGGAGACGGTGCTGGCGCTTGCTGGACTTTCTTGGGCACCCTGAAGTCTTCTTCACAAATGCAGTGGAATTTTTTTTATGGGATTAAGTTAATTTTCATGGCAAAGAGGAACTTTGCAATTAATTGCAATTCGTCTGATCACTCTTCATAACATTCTGGAGTATATGCAATTTCCCATCTCAAAAACTGAGGCAGCAGACTTTGTGAAAATTAGTATTTGTGTCATTCTCAAAACTCTTGGCCATGGCTGTACACATAAGACCTACAAAAACATTTTGGAAATGCTTAAAGCAATTGGTTTAAATAACAATTATTTTTATACTTACCTGTCCTGAATTGAATAGCCCCAAACCTCCTCTTCTGAGGTCCTCCGCCAGCGCTCCTGGTCCCTTCCCACTGTCCAGTGCCCCCATGGAAAGCCGCTTTCCATGGGGGCACCCGTGCATGCTCACTCCCTAGCCTCACTGCTGTGTCCATTGACACAGACATGCTGTCTGTCACTTGGCCTTGCCCCCTGCTCCCCCGTCACTGGCTTTGGTTGACAGCACTGGGAGCCAATTTTTACCGGCGCCCCAGCAAAGCTAGTGAGTGGAGAGAAGAGCTGGAGAAATGCACAGCACTGGATCAAATTAGGGCTCAGTTAAGTATAAGGGGGGGGGGGGGTAAGGGGCCAAATTTGATGCCTTAACATTTTTTTCTTAACACATTCCAAGGTAAAAATGTTTAGGCTTTAGAACCACTTTAATAACCGTATGATTTGATTCAACTAGGCTGCACTCACTTATGGCTTATTGAAGCGCTTGGCATGTACAAACATACTTTCTTATGGGATTTGGGTTGCAGGCTGTTTGTGGCTAAAGAGGAGAACCTAAGTTGTACAGTCACATTCCTGTCTCCATCAAATACTATTTGTTCACACCCCATTGAACACTCACATTTTGGCCGAATCTTATCACTATTAGCCACTTCTTGGGTAACCCTAGGTATTTTCAAACCTAACCATGTCCATCACCCTGAATGCTACTGCTAGGCAAAGTCCACGTGATCCACTGCCTGGGCTTTAGGTTCTATTAAGAAGTTTAGAAACTACAGATTTTTATTAACAACAACCAAGAGCTGTGTTTTTATTCAAAATATTAATGTGATTTGGTAATGTCGACATATGCTTTAATAATTTGGGTGATGTGTACATTTTAGTGACAAGCCCACTTTGAGCTGCATATAATCCTTAGTGGAATTAAACCCTATGTAAGATTTGTAGTAGGTAAGTTGGCCATTTTATATAAATGACTTAAAGAATAAAATTCTCTGAACGTCCACATCAAACAAATCAGGGAGCAGAGCCGAGTGTTTTTAACTTCTCTAACATCTGGCTATCGGCTTGGACTTTGGCTGACTTTGGCAGTGGTGATGCTTTTGAAACTTGCGGAGGAAGACTTGTTGAGGGGGGAAAAGGCATTAACCCGCTCAAACATTTCTCCTCCTGCAGAAACAATGTATCATTCAGGGTTCTGCATAATATCCAACCTGCTGGCTTCGTCCTGTATCCCGAGACAGGCCAAGAACAAAGCCGCATTTCAGCTACCTTCTCTCTCAGCTTTATGGCCACGTTCGGGCAGCATGATATAAAAAGAAGAAAGAAAATATTGCTCGGTGTATTGGTAGAAGCAAGAGCTAGTTTTCTAGGTAATGAAAACGCTTAAAATAACATGTGGTAGGAATCACAGTTCATATATATTAAAAGACTTCAGCCTTTATGGGGAAACGGCTACAGGAAAGGAACAAGAGACCATTAAAAGACCCAGGAAAAGTTTCTTCTACTGAAGTTTAACTCAGAGAGAAACTATTTTTTTTATGTGACTTCAGACAAAATAGAAGAAAAATGAAAATAATGATATTAAATATTTCATACATTCACTGCTGTGTAACAGTTTCTTCTCCCCATTCTGTCTCCCAGCTCCACCAATAATAGAGTAACCATAGCCAAAGCAGACCATGCAATAGGGTTGGAGCTTTAAAGAACAGGGGTCCCAGTACTGTCTGGCTACTTAGTGGTTTAAGCAGGTAGAAAACACATTCTAATGTGGACAAATTTTATATATATCAGGCTCATATATAGATATATGTATATTATCTCTCTCTCTATATATATATATATATATATATATATATATATATATATATATATATATATCCATAGCTTGGGAACCTCTAGGTCAGGGTTTCTCAACCAGGGTTCATTATAATCCTAGGATTCCTCCAGAGGTTGCTAGGGGTTCCTTGAGCAATAAGCTATTTCTGCCTCCCAGATAAGTTCCCACTGACACCATTGATCTTTTTAGCTATCCATTCTTCCCAATGACCACAACTGTAATGCCTTGTACACACGATCAGATTTTCCGTCGGGATAAACTCTGATTTTTCACACGGAATTCCATTCAAGCTTTCTTGCATAGACACTCACACCAAATTCCAAACGTCAAGAACGCGGTGACGTACAACACTACGACGAGCCCAGAAAAATTAAGTTCAATGCTTCCGAGCATGCGTCGACTTGATTCTGAGCATGCATCGGAGTTCCCTACAGACGAACGGAATTTCCAATAGAATTTTTTTACGTTGAAAAAAAAAAAGAGGCTCTCTTTTGAAATTCCGACGGAACAAAGTCCGAGGGGGCACACACACCGTCGGAATATCCGATGAAAAAATTCCGTCAGACTTTTTCCATCAGAAAATTCCGATCGCGTGTACAAGGCATAAGGAGCATTCTTTCCACTGAAAATCACACTAATGCAGGGCTCGACAAATCCCGGGCGCCAGGTCGCCATGGCGACTAGAAATAGGGTCCTGGCGACTTGGCTTGGAAGGGGGGCAAAAAATATTTTTTTTTTTTTTGTGAGCTGGTGCCATCTGGTGGTAAGCCGTTGGTATTACAAGTTATTACCACCAGATGTGTAAGCTGGCGCCATCTGGTGGTGGCCGTTGGTATTACAAGTTAAGCATTACAAGTTAAACAGCAATTCTAATGTAATTTTTCACTATTTTCACTGCCATCTTCTTCCCTCTAATTAGAACCCCCAAACATTATATATATTTTTTATCCTAACACCCTAGAAAATAAAATGGCGATCATTGCAATACTTTCTGTCACGCCGTATTTGCGCAGCGGTCTTACAAGCGCACTTTTTTGGGAAAAAATTACACTTTTTTTAAATGAAAAAATAAGACAACAGTAAAGTTATCCCCATTTTTTTAATATTATGAAAGATAATGTTACGCGGAGTAAATTGATACCCAACATGTCATGCTTCAAAATTACGTCCGCTCGTGGAATGGCGACAAACTTTTACCCTTTAAAATCTTCATAGGCGACGTTTAAAAAATTCTACAGGTTGCATGTTTTGAGTTACAGAGGAGGTCTAGGGCTATTGCTCTCGCTCTACCAATCGCGGCGATACCTCACATGTGTGGTTTGAACACCGTTTACATATGCGGTCGCTGCTCACGTATGTGTTCGCTTCTGCGTGCAAGCTCGTCGGGACGGGGCGCGTTTTCTGGCTCCTAACTTTTTTAGCTGGCTCCTAGATTCCAAGCAAATTTGTCAACCCCTGCACTAATTTATCACGAGCTGAATATATACTGTACTCATTTTTAGCAGGGGTTCCCTGAGGCAGAAAGTTATTTCAGGGGTTCCTCTGTGTTGAAAAGGTTTAGAAAGGCTGGTTTATATGATTGCCATAAAATAAATTAGTATTTTGTATCAGTAGAGAAATTGCCTTTCAGCTACCTTCCCTTTCTAAGTTACATTGTATCACAGGGGTCTCCAAACTTTCTAAACAAAGGGCCATCTTAACTGTCTTTCAAACTTTGGGGGGAGCAAGAGTGTGGCAATTCAGAATAGAAAAGGCACAGACCTCAGTGGTAAAAAATGATGCCCCATCTTAGGTGTCAGTGCGAGAAATTGTTCACCATCATTGGTGTCAGTGGGAGGAATAGTGCACCATTGTTGGTTTCATTGGGAGGAATTATGTCCCATTGTGTCATTGGGCCCCATTGTTGATATCATTGGGAGAAATTCGGCCCCATCCTTGGTGTCATTGGGCCCAATTTTTTGCATCATTGGAAGAAATTGTTCCCCATCATTGGTGCCATTGGGAGAAATTGTGCTCCATCATTGATGTCATTGGGTCCAATTGTTGGTGTCATTGAGAGGAATTATGTTTTATCCTTGGTGTCATTGGGCCTCACTGCTGGTGTCATTAGGAGAAAATGTGCCCCAACTTTGCTGTCACTGTGAGAAATGGTGCCCCATTGTTGGTGTCAGTGGGAGGAATTGTGCTCATCATTGGTGTCGGTGGGAGGATTTAAGCCTTAAACCATAACTGGTGTTACTAGGGGAAATTATGCCCCATTGCTGGTATCAGTGGATGAAATAGTGCTCCGAGGGCCAGATAAAAGCAAGGGCTGTAGTTTGGAGACCACTGCTGTATCACTGTGACCTGATGCTTTTTTCAGCTTTTCTCAACAGCTTCATGGTGATGCTTATTATACCATTCCCGCGCATCTACTACATTACCATGTTCCTCGTCTCTACTCTACCTCCAAGCATTTACAATTTCAGTGTGTCAGTTTGATTCTTATATTCCACTCAACACCGCTGTTCATAGCTTCAAAGCTCACAGTTATAACTGTATTACCTAATAATATTGTGTTTCTGATTTCTTATCCTGTCCTAATCCAAATAGTTTTAAGGAATTTACCAAATCACGAACACTACGGACCACTGTGTTTCTAATGTTCTTCCCTCTTATCTTCTTAATGGCTTCATAATGCCCATAGCTCCACTACTCGGTGTCAGTCTGATTCTGATAAGCCTGTCTTTCCGCTTTCCAACGTATTCATAAAACCTGATAGTCTTTTCTTTAGTGCCAAGGTAATTAGAGAGAACCAGTGGTTTGGTACTTGCCCTATAAATCCTGATTGCCACCATGGTTATGACCCAGCCCTAGGTTGTCTGGTCCCTGTTCATCTTAATGTTGTCTGTCATAACATTTTACCAATACGTCTCTGTCTAAAAGCTGTCTGCCCCATTTCATAGTGCCTGGACCAACCTCTGACCACTTACACATTTGTTTCTGGCTTGAGCTTCAGTGGCTTGTAAGATGTTCAGTCATCAACACTGAGGCAAGCTCAAGGGCCTTAACCTGGAAGTGTTACTGAACATATCTCATACCTCCACCATGGTGGAGGGGGCCGTGTTGGAACTTTCCACAGGGAGCTGTTACGCCTGAAGTCCCAGAAAGGTGGAAGGTGGCAATGGATGATTTAGCCAGCTGGAACCATTGGTAGCCCATCTCAACTCTGCTATCGGCCATTTTGAGTATTCAGTACAAATAAAAATTATTTATACAGTATGTGGTTGCTTTGAGTTGCTGCTATTTGTACAGATCCTAAATTGTTTGAGATGTCATTGTACCATTCGTTTTCAACAATTTTTTTCTATAAGATTATATGTGCATTTAACATATTTTTATGTTAATTACCCGTAAAATACATTATGTAGACATTCAAATCTGAGACTGCTTCATCAGCAGACCCAGCTGACAGAGAGCTGTCACTCATGCCACTAAGACTATACTACCACTGTTTTAGCTACCAGCCATGCTATTTAAAAGTGAATGGCATCCCTTTAATGGTGGATTGGGGGTGGGCCCTGTATATCCAAGTCCATTGAATAAGGATGGCTCAGTAAATCTTGGATTCTTATAGTGAGGGTGGCTAATGATAATAAATGGTCAGGGAACACTCTGCAAGTATGCACGTAAATTACTTAAGTTAGTGACAGGGTCTCTTTTTAAATTACTTAAGTTAGTGACAGGGGGCCAGATTCATGTAGATCAGCGGATCTTTAGATCCGCTCGATCTACGTGTTTTACGATCCGCCGGTGCAATTTAGCGAGGCTAGTGCAGTATTCACAAAGCACTTACCTCGCAAATTGCACCGTCGGATCGTAACTCCCCCCGGCGGAATGCAAATTCCGCGGCTAGGGGGAGTGTACAATTTAAATCAGGCGCGTTCCTGCGCCGATTTAACTGCGCATGCGCCGCCGGCGAAATATCCCAGTGCGCATGCTCCAAATGACGTCGCTAGGACGTCATTGTTAGCGGCGGGTACGTCAATTGCGGCCATCGGTATTCCCGATCGACTTACGCAAATGACGTAAAAATTTGAATCTCGGCGCGGGAACGACGGCCATACTTAACATTAGCTACCCCCTCATATAGCAGGGGTAGCTATCCGCCGGAAAAGGCTGAACGCAAACGACGTTAAAAAAAAGCGACGGGCGGGCGTACGGACTTGAATCGGCGATTCTCCTCATTTGCATATGCGACGCGTAAAAAAAAGCGACGACACCTAGCGGCCGGCGGGAGATTGAAGCCTAAGATTCGACTGGTGTAAGTCACTTACACCAGTCGGATCTAAGGGAGATCTATGCGGAACTGATTCTTATAGATCCGACCGTGGGATCTCACAGATACGACCGTCGGCTCTCACAGATACGACGGTGGATCAGGAGATCCGCCGTCGTATCTCTTGATGAATCTGGCCCACGGTCTCTTTTTAAATTACTTAAGTTAGTGACAGGGTCTCTTTTAACAAAGAACCAAGTAGCTAATGCATCATAGAGGAAGAAATCATTTCACATGTATTTAGGATATATCATCGACCATATGTAGAAGGGATTGTCCCTCATTAGCAGTGCCTTGTGTATTTTTTTTAAAGAGAATGGAAAAATTTGAAATGTGCCTTCATCAGCCAGGCCTGGCAAAGAGCACTTTAGTGGAGAGGAGTTTTATTGACACGGTGAGGCAGAAATTGCTTTTTCTCTTATAATAATGGAATGTATAAAAAAAAAAAAACTGTTCAAAAACCACAATCTACCATATGAAGTCTTAGGCCTCGTACACACGGCCGAGGAACTCGACGTGCCAAACACGTTGAGTTCCTCGTCGAGTTCAGGGATGAAGCCGCCGAGGAGCTCGGCGGGCCGCCTTCTCCCATAGAACAACGAGAAAATAGAGAACATGTTCTCTATTTTCTCGACGAGTTCCTCGGCGGCTCCATCGGGCCAAAAGTGTACAGACGACAGAGTTTCTCGGCAGAATCCGGCTTTGACCGAGTTTCTCGCCGAATTCTGCCGAGAAACTCTGTCGTGTGTACGAGGCCTTAAACATTTTCTTTACACCGACAACAACTTTGTTTGAAATGGCTAACAAAATTATTTAACACTCAATTTAAGGTCTATGAGCCAAGATTTCTATAAAAATATGAGTGTTACAATAAAGCACACACACACACACATATATATATTTATTAAAGCTAAACTTTGGGCAGACCTAAACGATTAATGCAGCTCCGTAATCATTGATGAAGGTTTCATCAATCTGACCTGTAGTCATCTCCTGCAGATCCTGTACAGCAGGGCTGGATTGTGAGAACAAGAAACAGCAACAAGGAGCCAATCAGTTCTTGTACTGACAAAAAATATGCTGGTAGGAGGAGAGAGAAAAGTGACAGAGAGATGTGCTCATAATGTTGCTGCTTCTCCTTTTACTGTCCAATCACAGACTGGGGGTGTGTCCAGGACAACCTGGGCTCAGAGGAGCTCGTTTGAATGATGATGACCATCAGAGAGAGGACATTTAGTGGCAGAAAATCTCTTACAGCAAAATCTGGTTTTATTATTTTATTTTTCAATAGGCTCTTCGGTTTTTGATACTCCTTTTCTTTATAATAAAAGGTTTAAACATAAATACTCACTGCCCCCCGACCCCATATGGTTCAAAGCACTTTAGCTTACAAGAACCTGCAAATTTCTACATCCAAAAGCAAAGTGTAAAATTTACCAAAGCAGAAAACTTTTGTTTTGGTGGAGAGTGGAAGGTTTAAAGCCTCCTTTTGTGTAATTTGCTATACTGGTGCCACAACGGAAAGTATGTAAATCTCAACAGTAATTCCGGCCTTAGACGGAGCGAATTTCCATTGGCTCCTGCTGCTGTCAATCAAATTCTGTGCCGAGTGAGTGGGGGGACGGGGCTGAATCACCCGCTCTGTATCATTAGATGCAGGCAGGGAGCCTTTGGAACATGTACGCATGGGTGCCCCCCATTTGGAGCGGCTTTCCATGGGAGCACTTGCTGAGGAGGAGGAGCCTGGAGCTCCGGTGAAGGGACCCCAGCAGAGGAGGATCTGGGCTGCTCTGTGCAAAACCATTGCACAGAGGAGGTAAGTATAACATGTTTGTTATTTTAATTTTAGAAAAATCTAAGCTTTATTGTGGCTTTAATTTAATTGCATTGCCTAGTGGAAATAAGCAGGGGTTGCAAACTTCAGAAATAAATGAACAAAACATATCCTCCTATAATGTGTATTTGCCTCAACCCAAAGCCCCTAGTGTGATTTCTATCTGCCCTCTCATTCCTCTGCTATCTGCATGAGTCACTTCTGACAGTCTATGCTGACACTGAGAAATCTTGAGAGATGGCCCTGCCCTTACAGCATAGAGCTGCTTATTGACAGCCTCAGCTGTGCATGTTTCCTATGAGTCTGTGTAGAGGGGGGTGTGTCCTTTCTCTCCACTCAGATCTCAGATTACACCCAGCTCTCAGAAATGTTGGTTAAATTCTGTACTTTGAACTGTTGTAGAGCTGAGAGGGTTGCAGATAAACCTGTTACCTGTTACGTTCCCAACAGATCATTGAGATCTTCTGATCAGGCAAATCTGACTGTCCCTAAATTTAGAAGAACTAAATGTGGAGGGAGGACGCTGGATGCGCAGGGTTCAATATTCTGGAACTCTCTACCTCGATACATAAGACGTGAGAAGGATTTATTAAAATTCAGGAAGTTTTTAAAAACGTTTTTATTTCTTTAAGTGTATGGCCCTAATTAGGGTAAGATATTAGTATTTTTAGTTCTTTTAAATGTTATTATGTGGTTTTATATTGTTATCTTACAGTAATGAGAGATGTGTTTTGTACTTGTATATGTTGGTTCTATGAGCGCATCGAGGCCTTCTGGTAATGACTGCGCTCCCAATAAACATTTTAATAAATAAATAAATAAGTACAACTTATGTAGGAGGATTTGATTAATCTCTGTGTATCACCTGAAGATAGTCACCTCAATGGATATATGTAATGGGTGACAACCACTTTAAGCACAACAACTGTGTAGAATTGGAAGGCAGCAAGTAGAGCCTGCATATGTGATGAAAAATAAGGTGGCTCCCCATATACATATTCATTACATATTATACACAGTCACAAAGTTTTTCCTTGGCTAATAGTTGTGGTTTCCTAACTTCCAAGAATTTTAATTACATAACTGTGGTAATATTCTCTTCGGGGTTAAAATATCAAAAGGATTTTAGTTTTTTTTTTCACTGATTCTAATTACATTTCAATAAAATGCTTTTTATTCTCTTCCCTTTGGTCCCCGAACTGAATGATTTCCATGTATGTATGAAAGAAAAGGAAAAAAGAAACGTTGAGATCGCCATGGTACATAATTAAGAACAGGCCAATTCCAGGAGTAATTTTCTCCCCAAACTCATTCAAAGGAAAGACTGGAGAGGAAGCGTGTACAAGGTTTTTGAAGTGAAAGGGTATTTAGGTCTAACCTAGACCTCTGTCAGTCTGAGAGTCAATTTCTGTGCCATCGCATTCTCTGTGATCTATAATAAATGTAGAATACTAATTACTGCTAATGTAAGCTTTGGTAATGAAGGGATATAATACGCATTCCCGTTTTAATATTCGGGCATTGTAACCTAATGGGTTAAAACATATTATATAATTCCCTGTCGTGTGAAATCAAAGAGTTTTTTTTTATTTCATCCGGGCTGCTACAGCATAAATTTATATTACGGAATTCCTGACTATCCTATTCTCAGTCCTTTTGTTTGAAGTGTTTGATCACCAGACGGGACTGAAATGGTGTACATCAAGGCGATAGTCATGTTGTGATGGTAAAATTACTTTTCTAAAAAGAAAATGAATTGAGCGAGCTCCAAAATAATTCTAGGACAGTGGATGAATTTTTATATAGAATCTATAAAGGTGACATTTCTTGCAATACACTGTCAATCAAAATTAATTTACAAAATAATGTCCGGAGCATCATTTCTCAACCAGGGCTCCAGGGAACCCTTGGGTTCCTCCCAAGGTTGCTAAGTGTTCCTTGAGCAATTTACAATTTCTGCCACTTGTATATGTAACTACAGACATCCTTGATCTTCTTTTAGCTATCAGTAAGGAAGGTAGTCCTTCTACTGACCCTCAATGTAAGAAGTAGTCTTCTCACTGACCACCACACTAATGTACCATAAGCAGTAGATATGTAAATTTTTGTCAGGGGTTCCTTGAGGTCTAAAAGTTATTTCAAGGGTTCCTCCGATGTAAGGGGCATTGGGCCAGATCCACAAATATCGGGCGTAACTTAACTTTTCCCATTTAAGTTACACTGCCGCAAATTGTCCAAGTTAGTGCCCGATCCACAAAGCACTTACCTGGAAATTTGCAGCGGTGTAACTTAAATCTGTCCGGCGCAAGGCGGGCCAAATAGAATGGGGCGAGTCCCATTTAAATTAGGCGCGCTCCCGCGCCGGACGTACTGCGCATGCTCCGTCGGGTAAATTACCCGACGTGCATTGCGCTAACTGACGTCGCACCGACGTCATTTGCTTAGACGGTAACGTAAATGGCGTCCAGCGCCATTCACGGACATCCTACGCAAATGACGTTGATGTTTAAATTTCGATGCGGGAACGACGGCCATACTTAACATGGCTTAGGAGAACTAGGGCTCAGCCCTAGTTTTACGCACCGTAACTACGTAGATTTAGATCGACGGGCCGTTCGGGGATCGCCGTAAATCTTCATTTGCATATTCTACGCCGGCCGCAATGGCCTCGCCACCTAGCGGCCGGCCTAGAATTGCATCCTTAAGATCCGACAGTGTAATTCAATTACACCTGTTGGATCTTAGGGCTAGCTATGCGTAACTGATTCTATGAATCAGTCGCATATTCAGAAACAGAGATACGACGTCGTATCAGTAGATACGCCGTCGTATCTCGTTTGTGGATCTGGCCCATTGTTCCCACTGACTACCACACTAATGTATCAAAAGCTGTAGATATGTAGTTTATTGGCAAAGGTTCCATGAGACCTGAAAGTTTTTTCAAGGGTTCCTCCGATGTAAGGAGCATTGGGCCAGATCCACAAAAGGGATACGCAGGCGTATCTACTGATACGCCGTCGTCTCCCTGTTTCTATCTATGCGGCTGATTCACAGAATCAGTTACGCATAGATATTCCTAAGATCCGGCAGGTGTAATACTACTTTTACACTGTCGGATCTTAGGATGCAGTACCTCGGCCGCCGCTGGGGGCATTTCTCGTCGAAATTCCGCATCGGGTATGCAAATTAGCACTTACGGAGATCCACAAAGCTTTTTCCCTTCGTTTTTTTTCTGTAAGTGTTAGTTTGCCGTCGCAAAATTAGGGCTGCTTTTACAAAGTGTAAACTTAGTACACCATGTAAAAGTAGACCCTTCTTTCCCGCGTCGCTGTCAAATTTTTAAATATTTTTTTTTTTTCCCGCCGCAACTCTCTTTTTTTCTTTTTTTTTCTAAATCCGCGCAAAGCACGTCCGGAAAATCGCGTCGGGAGCATGCGCAGCACGTCCGGCGCGGGAGCGCGCCTAATTTAAATGTGACTCGCCCCATTAGATTGGGCACGCCTTGCGCCGGACAGATTTAAGTTACACAGCTGCAAATTTCTAGGTAAGTGCTTTGTGGATCGGGCACTAACTTGGACAATTTGCGGCAGTGTAACTTAAATGGGAAAAGTTAAGTTACGCCCGCTATTTGTGGATCTGGCCCATTGTTCCCACTGACCACCACACTAATGTACCAAAAGCTGTAGATATGCAGTTTTTCAGAAAAGGTTCCCTGAGACCTTAAAGTTATTTCAAGGGTTCCTCCGATGTAAGGAGCAGGGGGCCAGATTCACAAAAGAGATACGACGGCGTATCTCCTGATACGCCGTTGTATCTCTGAGATACGATTGTCGTATCTATGCGCCTTATTCATAGAATTAGGTTACGCATAGATAGCCCTAAGATCCGACAGGTGTAAGTGACTTACACCGTCGGATCTTAGGCTGCAATTCTAGGCCGGCCGCTAGGTGGCGAGTCCATTGCGGTCGGCGTAGGATATGCAAATGACTAGTTACGCAGATTCACGAATGTCCGCTTTGCCCATCGCTCTAAATTTACGTTGTTTCCGTAGAGATACATCGCGTAAAACTAAGCATGCCCTCTAGGTGGTCTAACCAATGTTAAGTATGGCCGTCGTTCCCGCGTCGAATTTTTAAATTTCACGTCGTTTGCGTAAGTCATCTGTGAATGGCGCTGGACGCCATTTACGTTAACGTCAAAACCAATGACGTCCTTGCGACGTCATTTAGCGCAATGCACGTCGGGAAATTTTAGGGACGGAGCATGCGCAGTACGTTCGGCGCGGGAACGCGCCTAATTTAAATGGTCCCCGCCCCATTTGAATTAGGCGGGCTTGCACGGGCGGATTTACGCTACGCCGCCGCAAGTTTACAGGTAAGTGCTTTGTGAATTAGGCACTTACGCTGTAAACTTGCGGTGGTGTAATGTAAATGGGATACGTTACGCCGCCGCAGCGTAGCCCATTTCTACGTGAATCTGGCTCATTGTTCCCACTGACCACCACACTAATGTATCAAAAGCTGTAGATATATTAATTATTGGAAAAAAAATAGTAAAACACTGCGCTAAACCAGACACTGTGGAAATGCTGCTAGTACCAAAAAATATAGATACATATATTTGGAAAATTATGGTGAAAGATAAGGTACAGCGCAGAGCCAATACATGTGAGAATTAAGGTACTGCTACCAAAAACAAAATTAAATGAATAAATAGTGTTAAACAAACACTATAAATGAACCACTACCTGCCGTGAATGGCTGTGATATATATAAATATAACAAAAAAAATGAATATTAAAGTACTGCTACTAAATTTAAACAAATGAACAGTGTCATGCAAACCACTGCCTGCCGTGAATGGCTGTGATTCATATAGATATGACAAAATCAAGATAAACAGTGACCATCTAATATTGACCAACCGTGGAAAAAAAAAAAAAAATGCCATTAACTCAAATAGAGATATTAATGAAAGTCCATAAAATATATAAAAACATTTATGAAGAGTGAACTCCAAAAGTCTTCTTAGGCCCCATGCACACGAGACGCTGCTAAACTCGAGTTCAGAGGCATTTGGGCATTTTTTTCAACTGCCCCTGAACACATTTAATGTTATCCTATGTGTCCATGCACACAATCACGTTTTTTGGCGTTTTAAAGCAGTTGGGTTTATGTCCGTTTTTTCAGACGCAAAATTTTGGGTTCAGAAGCGTTTTATTTTTGCGTTTTAAACTTTGGGAGGGTCTACAATGTCTTTGAGATAAGCGCTGACAGCCGCAAATGCGGTAAAACGCTGCTAGTCGTGGCAAAACACTGCGCAATTCGCGGCAAAAACGGGCGTTTTAAACGCCGGTTTTTGCCTTTGAAAACTTGAGTTTAGAGGTGTTTGTAATTGCTTCTCGTGTGCATGGGGCCTAATAGTGGGTAATATATTATGTGAGAATGGCACCACCTTCCACCAAGTGTACACCCGAGTGTCAGAAATGTCTCCTTACCAGACGTGCTGACCACAATTATTGGCAGGGGTTCCCTGAGACCCAAAAGTTATTTTAAAGTGATACTAAAGTCTTATTTTGTTTTTTAATTGCTAAAAATAAACATGTTATTACCTGCCCTGTGTAGTGGATTTGCACAGAGAAGCCCATATCCTCCACTTCTCAGGTCCCTCTTTGGTGCTCCTGGCCCCTCTCTCCTGATGATTGCCCCCACAGCAAGAAGCTTGCTGTGGGGGTACCCGAGCCGAGCCACAGCTCCATGTGTCCATTCAGACACAGAGACGCGGCAGGCCCCTCCCACTTTCTCTCCTCATTGGCTGACTCACTTTAATTGACAGCAGCAGCAGGAGCCAAGGGTGCCGCGCTGCTGTCTCAGTCAATGAGGAGGGGAGTCCTGGGTATTCGAGACACTCCTGTAATATTGCTGGATCTAGATGGGGCTCAGGTAAGTATTACAGGGACTGCTGCAAACAGAATGTTTCATCTTAATGCATAGAATGCATTAAAATAAAAAACCTTCTGCCTTTACAACCACTTTACGGATTCCTCCATCTGAGAAAAGTTGGGAAAGACCGGTCCAGGGAATTTGGTGGTGGTGACCACATCTTTCTGTGAACAGTTTCGATAAATTTTGTAAAAATGGTCCAGATTTTGCGAGCACGGAAACTATTTTTTTCAGCAAGGGTTTGACAAATTCTTGAAATACATAGGCGGCAAGGGGAAATGTCAGCAGTGACAGCCGTCTGGCTAAGCAGAACATACTCATGGTGACCTCCTGGTTGTTTGGGACGTTGCCATAGTTATGACCACTGTGGCAATTGTTTCTAAACCACTAAATAAAAAGTGTCCATCTGACTAGCTGAGGTAGAGATCGTGACATCATCTGCCCGCACCTCAGCCAATCAGAGATAGCCTAATATTCTTTTACAAAGCTTCCCACTAATGGCTGGGCAGCAGAAAGTCCCCCTACCGCTGATGCATGTGTTAGTGAAGGAATTACCGTATTTATCGGCGTATAACACGTACAGGTGTATAACACGCACCCTAAATTTAAGAGGAAAGTTTCAGG
Source organism: Rana temporaria (assembly GCF_905171775.1). Lineage (NCBI taxonomy): Eukaryota > Metazoa > Chordata > Amphibia > Anura > Ranidae > Rana > Rana temporaria. Next base: position 354,991,557 of record NC_053491.1, read on the forward strand.
AAAAAAAACCTCCATTTTCAGGGTAAAAAAGTGAGCGTTATACGCCAATAAATACAGTAGTTTGTTTGGACCAGCATGTTCCACTTGTGCTTGCATGGCTTTCCTGTCACTCTCCAAAGACATGCTGGTAGGTTAATTGAGTCCTGTCTACATTGGTCCTAGTATGTTCGTTCACATTGGCTAAACACATCGGGCAAGATTCAGAAAGCATTTACGTCGGCGTATCTCCAGATACGCCGCCGTAATTTCAAATGTGCGTCGTCGCATCTTTGCGCCGATTCACAAAGCGAGATACATCCAAAAACATGGCTTCAGCCGTCCGGCGTAACTTGCCTACACCGGCGTATCGTGGGCGCATAGTTACGCTGGACGCATTCGGCGTTCCCATTATAAATATGCAAATGACCTAGATATGCCGATTCACAAACGTACTTGCGCCCGGCGTATTAATATACGCTGTTTACGTAAGGCGTACTACCGGCGTAACTTTACCCCTCATAAAGCAGGGGTAAGTCATGTTAAGGTATGGACGTCGGAACGACCGTCGAAATTTACGTTGTTTACGAAAGTCGTACGTGAATAGGGCTGTGCGTAAGTTACGTTTACGTCGTAGGCAGTGTTCGACGTATCTTAGGCATTCTAGCCGATGTGATTTTGAGCATGCGCACAGGGATACGTCCACGGACGCCGTTCGTTCAGCCCCTCATATACATGGGGTCACGGCTCATTGTAATACAACACGCCCACTGCCTTGATAATTTGAATTAGGCGGGCTTACGCCGGCCCATTTACGCTACGCCGCTGTAACTTAGGGCGCAAGTTCTTCCTGAATACGGTACTCACCTCTCTAAGTTACGGCGGCGTAGCGTATATGAGATGCGCTACGCCCGCCGAAAGTTACGCCATTCTTTCTGAATCCGGGCCACAGTGTATTCACATTCTGCATGCCAGCCCCAAGCCCATGCAAAATATGGAGGGTTGAGGAAAGACCAGCAGACCTACCTCGTAAAAAAAACTTGCAAAGAACATTCTATGGAAAAGGCCCCCAAGCCTGTCAGACATGATGCTTAGAGAGCTAGCCCATAGAATCTCCAAGGGTCAGACATGACTGAAAGGCTAGCACATACTCTATGTAAAATAAAGAAAGAAATGGTGTTAGATCTACTTTAATGTACATAAGACATAGTAATGCTAACATATTTTTCTGTTTAGTAAATGACTTGCAATACAAAATCTGGAAAAATACCCACAGCTTACCAAACTGAGCTACACCCCAGGGTCGAATTGCACGTCTTAGGGTGAATTCTTTCAATGCGTGTTTGGTTTAATTACATTAACAGCGTATTTCCAGTTTACGAGGGGAACTACAAGAGATCTTCAGAGCTCTGTGAAAGAATTTTGTGACTTTTCATGCAAAGACACCATTACACAATGTGTAAATGTTGACTGCAATTCACCCCGGGTCATGTGGTGTGCTCAATAATTCACATGCCATTCATTCACACTACCAAGAATGTTGGTATACGTCCTGTGGGCAATGCTAAAAATGTTTATCTACACTCCGCTGACAAGAACCTCAAGGGTTTTTTTTTATCTTTGACATTTTGCCCAGTTAGGACAGAATTATCTCCGTTAAGGGGAATATGCATTTAGTTATGAGGAACAATTACTTTCACTTTTAAGATGATATTGAGTAAATTGTAAAGCAAAAGATGCTCATGAAGCTAAAAAAAAATCCATTCAAGTATATATTCTTAACTCAAAAAAGTTTCATTTTGCCGCTTGATCGATGGGAAGAGAAAACTGCATTTCAATCTGCCTGCAGCAGACTGATGACATCATCTAAGCCTAGGCAAAGTCACTGGCCTAGAGCTCAAGGAAGGCTTTTTAATGTCAAAAGTAAACAGCTACAAAGGTTTTTCAATGATGTTGTCGCAGTATATTGTGACCTGTCAGGAAAGTATAATATTCTTTTAGACTAAGGCTTCATTCACACTTGGCCGTTCGGGTCCGTCTGTCGGCGGACCTGAACGGCCGCTCCATGCATCGCTATGGAGCGTCGGATGTCAGCGGAGACATGTCCGCTGACATCCGACCCGATCCGACCCGCTAAAAACAGACGTATGGGGGCCACGTCCCCATCCGTCCATGCGGATCAGATCGTGTAAGATCTGATGAAAACGGACATGCTGTCCGTTTTCATCAGATCGCTCCATAGGGAGACAGCGGTGCCCGACAAGCCCCTCCCCGCTCAGTGAGCAGAGAGGAGCTTGTCATCGTCGGCTCAGCGGAGATCTGAGTACTGATCTCCCGCTGAGCCGACGGGAGCAGGTGGACTCCGTAGCGACGGAGTCCGCCAAGTGTGAATGAAGCCTAAAGGGGTTGTAAAGGTTCATTGTTTATTTTCTAAATAGGTTACTTTAAGCTAGTGCATTGTTGATTCACTTACCTTTTTCTTCGAATTCCCTTCTAAATGTTTTTTTTCTTTGTCTGAATTTTTCACTTCCTGGTCCTCCTCAGTAGGTTGTTCTGGCTGACTAACCCCCAACCAGAACAGCTCGGATGATGGGGGCAAGCTTACTGAGGAAAAACAGGAAGTGAGAAATTCAGACAAAGAAAAAAAAAACATTTAGGCTTCATTTCCACTGGCGTTTTTACAGCCACCTTTCTGAGCGTTTTTTACAGCTTAAAAACGCCTGTCCATGTTATTCTATGGCATCATGCCCACATAGGCGTTTTTGAGCTGCAAATGGCATAGGCGTTATTGAGCTGTAAAAAAAACACGGGACCAGGGCGTTCTGTGGCTGTAAGAGCTGTAAAAACGCCAGACATTAAAAAACGCTCAAAAATGCTTAAAAACGCTCAAAACCGCTACCGCTGCGTTTTTGAGCTCCAGCTCACAAAAAAAAAAATTTTTTTTACAAAATAAACATGGACAGGCATTTTTAAGCTGTAAAAAACGCTCAGAATAGTGGCTGTAAAAACGCCAGTGGAAATGAAGCCTTAGAAGGGAAATCGAAGGAAAAAGTAAGTGAACCAAAATGCACTAACAAAGGCCGCGACTGGGCTATAGCCGACTGTTTAGAAAGCTTGCCCTCTGGTAAGCGGCCTTGCGTTTCTGGTGAAGGGATCACTTCAATATGTCATTACCTGTCACTTTGGTGGTGTGAATTTCCAGGACCTTATATTTGCATGAACTGTATCTAACGGAGATCTATGCTGATGTATTTCTATTTATGGACTTGATTCATATCACATCCTGATAGTTTTTACTATCGAGTGTTTTGTGGCGCGGCTTTGTTTTTGTATGACTTTCTGCTCTGTGTATCGCACGCCAGCTGCTGCCTATTTAGTTGTAATTTTGAGTCTATCAGCGCAGTTATTTGTTTTTCCACTTTAATGCATTCTTTGCATTAAGATAAAAAAAACTTTTAGGAGAAGCTGCCCCCCCCCCCAGCCCCCCTAAATACTTATGTGAGCCTGACCAGGTAGGAGCCGGTTCACACTGCGGCGGCACGACTTCGGGGGCGATTATGTAAGTCGTCCTGAAGACGACTTCAGAGGCGATTAGCAAAATGACTTCTGTATAGAAGTCAATGCAAATCGCCCCGGGACGCCCCCAAAGTCATACAAGAACTTACGTCGCTCCTATTAGAACGGTTCTATTGCATAGAATGAGACCCGCCTGACGAGTCGCCCCAGTGTGAACCGACTCTAAGTATAACATGTTTAAAAATAATTTTTTTATTTTATTATTATAATTATTATTTTTTTATATATTTAAAAATAATAATCTTTAATATCACTAAGAAAAATAATTACATTTTCTTTACATGAGATTTATTACGGACAATCCCATCATTTCAGCTAACTTTTGCTCTGGAAACTGGTGTAATTTTTTTTTTTTTATAAATCATCTTTAATTTTTTACCTTTTTTATGGTCTTTACCTTTGCCTGGAGATGGGCTTTATTGTATTTTTAAATAGGAGTAGCTCAGTCTGTTTTGATATTAACCTTTCCTAATCCCCTGTAAAGCAGGGATCATATATTATTGCCAAGGAAAGTTCCACGGCCAGTACAACCTTGAGGTCCAGGAACATTGCACTGTATTGGAATTTGCATTAATCTATCCCTCAGCCTTAATGATGCAGGATGGGGGCTCCAGCAGTTGTTAAAGGGGCTCTTTATCCAGCAGGCCCCCCTCTGCAAAAATAAAACGTAGATTTAGTGCAGATTGTGTTGAGTGAGGAGGAACTGTAAAATGAAAGGAACATGGGGAAAATTAAAGAAAAATTGGCCCAAAGTACAGCTACGTCAATGTTCCACCGTCTTGTTTTATCAATCCAAAATGCTTTGATCGGTAAAGTTCCATTAAAACTGTAGCGCTGCATGTTGTTTACCTTTGTCGCAAACCGTAACAAATTGACGATAAAGTGCATTGGTTTGTTGGTAAACAGAAAACGCAATTTTTCCATGTTGCTTATCGGTTATCTCAGTGTGACAAATAATTTATATTGGTACATGATACTTCTCAGATTCCTGACAAGTCCGGAGTCGGGAGAAAATCTTTTGTTGCCATTTTCTTCTGCAGGTAATTTAAAGTGTTTAATTAAATGGCCCCGTTTGTACTGTGTCAAATCCAATTCCTTTTTGTTGACGCTTCTAATTGATTTCAGAAAACAGATAATTTAGTGGGTAGTTTTAAATCCAGCTACATGCAGGAAGACAGGTTATTTAATATATATATATATATATATATATATATATATATATATATATATATATATATATATATATATATATATATATATATATATATATATATTTGTTTGTATAGTAAATAGCATTTTTTTTATTTTATATAATATATAAAATGTTTGTTTTTTTTATGCTTAAAAATATATATTTAATAACTAAAAATACAGTGCAAATTAATATCAGGTATATTTTGTGATACAAATAATTGGTTATATTTCTAAATATCAAAGATAAATGATGATATAGATAATTAGCCAGATTCACATAGTTTGGCGTATGTTTAAGCCGGCGTAGCGCAGCTCATTTGCACTACGCTGACGTAAAAATAAAATGTTACATATTATATAAAAATAAAAAAATATATTTACTGTATATATACATATTTTATATATATAAGATTATATATTTTAGCTTTAAAAAAAATTACAAGAACTGATATTTTAGTTTCAAGTTGGAAATGTTGTGCTGAAACATCAATCAGCTTGGCCCATTCCACCAAGCAATATATGTCACATTCTGAAAGCCAATCTTTTGGGAAAATTTGGGTAAATGTGGCTTATTTATCCTTATTATTTTTAAAGTGTATGTAGACCCTAACAATAAACTTATCTTACAGTGCCTTGAAAAAGTATTCATACACCTTGAAATTTTCCACATTTTGTAATGTATTTTTTTTTTTTTGGAGATTTTATGTGATAGATCAACATAAAGTGGCACATAATTGTGAAGTGGAAGGAAAATGAAAAATGGTTTTCAATTTTTTTTACAAATAAATATGTGAAAAGTGTGGCATGCATTTGTATTCAGCATCTTTCACACGGGACGGATCCGTGATGATCGGCCCCCCGTGAACCTCCGCTTGCTCAGCGGGGATCGCTCCGCTGATCCCCGCTGAGCCTTTGGATGACAGGGCGGTCCCCGCTCTCCCCTATGGGGGGATCGAATGAACACGGACCGTCGTCTGCCCGTGTTCATCAGATCCGATGGAAAAATTGGGTTTTCCTCCGTCTGCAGAATCGGAGGATTGTGGAACCGGGTGAGATCGGGTGTCAGCGGATATTCATCCGCTGACACCCGCAATCTCATAGGGATCAATGTATGTCCCTTTTTCATCCGTACACGGATGGATGAAGAAGCGGACATATGGTCCGCCGGTGTGAAAGAGCCCTTACTCTGATACCCCTAACTAAAATCTAGTGGAACCAATTTCCTTTAGAAGTCACCTAATTAGTAAATAGAGTCCACCTGTGTGTCATTTAATCTCAGTATAAAAACAGCTGTTCTGTGAAGCCCTCAAAGGTTTGTTGGAGTACCTTAGTGAACAAACAGCATCACAAAGGCCAAGGAACACACCAGACAGGACAGGGATAATGTTGTGGAGAAGTTTAAAGCAGCATTAGGTTATAAAAAAATAGTCCAAGCTTTGAACATTTCACAGAGCACTGTTCAATCCATCATCTGAAAATGAAAAGAGTATGGCACAACTGCAAACCTAACAAGACATGGCCATCCACCTAAACCGACAGGCCGGGCAAGGAGAGCATTTATCAGAGAAGCAGCCAAGAGGCCCATGGTAACTCTGGAGGAGCTGCAGAGATCCACAGCTCAGGTGGGAGAATCTGTCCACAGGACAACTATTAGTCATGCACTCCACAAATCTGGCCTTTATGGAAGAGTGGCAAGAAGAAAGCCATTATTGAGAAAGCCATAAAAAGTCCCTTTGCAGTTTGTGAGAATCCATGTGGGGGACACAGCAAACGTGTGGAAGAAGGTGCTCTGGTCAGAGGAGACCAAAATTTAACTTTTTTGCCTAAAAACAAAACGCTATGTGTTTCAAAAAACTAACACTGCACATCACCCTGAACACACCATCCCCACCTTGAAACATGGTGGTGGCAGCATTATGTTGTGGGGATTTTTTTGTTCAGCAGGGACAGGGAAGCTGGTCAGAGTTGATGGGAAGATGGATAAAGCCAAATACAGGGCAACCTTAGAAGAAAACCTGCGGCCAATTTTAACCCTTTTTCGACCAGTAGCGGGGGTTAAAAGCGCTCCACTATGGGCGGAAAACGTCCGCATAAATGTCGGTAAAGTGCCGCTAAAACTAGCAGCGCTTTACCGCCGACGCCCCAGTGTGAAAGCAGCCTATGAGACCTTCCACACTGATCAGTTTTTCATGTGCATTTGGTGTTCGAAAAGCAGGACAAAAATGCATGAAAAATGTATCCCTTTAAATCCTATGGAACTTCTCACACCAATGTGCTGTGGGTGCAGTGCCATTTTAAAAGTTCTGCATTTTGGAGCATGATTAAAAAAAAAAAAACGCAACAACTGAAATTTATGGAAAATGCATTAAAAGCGCATTAAAACCACATCAATTGCGTGTTTTTTGGTGCATTTTTTTAAATACATGTATATGTTTCACGGTAGCATGATTGGGGTCAGGCAACCAGAAAACACACCAAAAATGCATCAAAACATATGCATTTTTTTTTTCATCGGAACAGGAACATATACCACAGGGCACGGGCCTATACAAGTGTCATGGAGTAGAAAATCATTATTTATCATCTATAAACTCTATTTTATAACATCAAATTAGTCAGAGCAGGTGGAGCTGTGCTTTAAATCCTTAACACATTTTTGCTATATATATAAATAACAGTATTAGGCGCTGTGTCAGATCAATCTGGCATAAACCATGACATTGACAAAAGATCACGGATGACTATTACTAATACATTAAGTGGAACATTCCTTACACGTCACCCATTATCCTCAAAAATGCTAAGTGGAATTATTACACTTGTGTGTCTGTGTATTGTTTTGTATCCCTTGTTGACTTGGGCCGCGTTACAAAAGGCACGATCCTCCGCCGGAACGGAAGCCCTTTATGTTTGCTATGCTGAAGTTTAGCAAACAATGTTACACCTCAAAGAAGGCTACAAAGGATCGGTACATGTGTCCTCTCTTGTGAACAAAGCAGTGCAGTGCTTCTTTGTTGTCACATAATAGTGTTCTTATGAAACAACATTTGGTTTATTACATTTACTGTTATAGTCTGAAAGATGCTTTCATAGATGTGCAAAGTCTATGGCATTAGGGAGTGCACCCCAAAGCTCAAACACATATGCATGTATGTGATAGTGTCAGTAGAGCGGTGGGCAGTGTCAGAAGGGCAGAGATTGATGTCAGTCGTTTTTATTTTAATTATTTTATTTTTTACAATTCATTTTTTTTTATTACATATTATTTAAAAAAAAAAATAGGAGCTCCGTTAGGCGGCCTTTCTGAAATGTCAGGGGTCTAAACAGAGGTAATCTGCGCCACAGGGTGGTTAGGGTGTGCCCAGGCACACCAGACACACCCTGTTCGCACGCCTATGGATGTATTGCAAACTAAAATACACAATTATGGTGCTGGGGATTACATTGCAAAGATGCAGCAATGATCGGCTACATTCACACGGGTGCATGGAAGTAGCTGCCGATGAGAACCACTCTAACGGCTCTTTCACACGGGCGGCCCGTTCAGGTCCGCCTGCCAGTTTTTTAGGCGGACCTGAGCGGGCGCTCTGTGCTCCTCTATGGAGCCGCGGATGTCAGAGGTGACATGCCCGCTGACATCCGACCCACTCCGATCCGCCAAAGTGTGACGGGGGAAAAACCTACTTTTTCATCCGTCTGGCGGATCGGATCGGGTGAACACGGACAGACGGTCCGTGTTCATCCAATCCCCCCATAGGGGAGAGCGGAGAAAAGACAGGGCGGTCCCTGCACAGTGTGCGGGGTCCGCCCTGTCATCCGCCGGCTCAGCGGGGATCCGCCCCGTGTGAAAGTGGCCTAAGTGAGACCAGCAGTGACTGTCAGATTTGTAGTCTCTACAAATCAATAGCCAGCGCCATCGCTGTTGGCATGTATCTGCTTACATGCAAATAGAGCCTCTGACCAACTCTGGTACAGCAAGTGAACAACCAAGGTCGTCATTTCTGCTGAGTTTTGGTCGCTCGTAAATTGGCCGCAGCTAATCGGCGTAAGTACAGGGGTCAAAGGGGGTGCAATGGTGACCTGGCCCCATCCTTCAGGGAGCCTGTGTGGCCCCCCTGTATACCTGGATAGGAGGGGTGGCGGGGACGGCGGCATATAGAAGAACCAATCCTCTCCATGTTTCTCCTGCATCCGCTGAATGCCCGCTTCTCCTCCTCTCTTTCCTGCAGGCATTCAGCGGGTGCAGGAGGAACATGGAGGGAATCGGTTCCTCTATATCAGGGATCCTCAAACTACGGCCATCCAGCTGTTGCAGAACTACACATCCCATGAGGCATTGCAAAACTATGACATTCACAGACATGACTAGGCATGATGGGAATTGTAGTTCCTGAACAACTGGAGGGCCGTAGTTTGAAGACCCATGCTCTATATGCTGTCCCTTCTATCTAGCTATAGATCACTTCTACAATGGAAGAATGCCACCGGATCTCCAGGAATCACTACAACCAGGCATCCTATTATATAGAGTATATGTTGGGAAGTTTGGTTGTAGTGACTCCAGGAGATCAGGTGGCTTTCTGCCATTGTAGAAGTGATCTTTAGCTAGATAGGAGGGGCAGCATATAGAGGAACCAATCCCCTCCATGTTTTCCGGCAGCCGCTGATTGCCCGCTTCTTCTCCTCTCCTTCTGCAGGCATTCAGCAGCTGCAGGATAATCATGCAGGAGATTGGTTGCTCTATATGCAGCTGCCCCCGCCCCCCCTCAAATCCGGCTAAAGATCACTGCTACAATGGAAGAATGCCACCTGATCTCCAGGAGTCACTACAACCAGGCATCCTCTTATATAGAGTATATGTTGGGAAGACTGGTTGTAGTGACTCCAGGAGATCAGGTGGCTTTCTGCCATTGTAGAGGTGATCTTTAGCTGGATAGGAGGGACAGTGTGGCAGCATGTAAAGGAATCGATCCCCTCCATGTTTCTCCTGCAGCTGCTGAATGACGACTTCTCCTCCTCTCCTTCCTGCAGGCATTCAGCGGCTGCAGGAGAAACATGGAGGGAATTGGTTCCTCTACATGCTGCCCCCTCTATCTATCTAAAGATCACTTCTACAATGGAAGAATGCCACCGGATCTCCAGGAATCACTACAACCAGACATCCTATTATACACAGTATATGTTGGGATGTCTGGTTGTTGTGACTCCAGGAGATCAGGTGGCTTTCTGCCATTGTAGAAGTGATCTTTAGTGACATTTATTATCCCCCCCCCCCCCCGACCCAGGGCTCAAGTCCTGCGGGAACGGAGTTCCTGCACTTTTTTCACAGCAGGAACTCAGTTCCCTTTGCAGGACTAGAGCAGCCGAGCTGCCTGAGCCAATCCTTCACTAAGCGGCGATGCCCAGCGCGAACCTTAGTAATCCTTTATGTTACTCGCCGCTTCCTGTATATGGATTCATCGGGTAGTGTGCGGGTATTCCGTCACTTCCTCGATGCCGCAATGTCTCCTGGGAGCTTTTGTCATTGTTCCCAGGAGATATCGCAGGATTTAGAAAGAACTTACTTATGAACTTGTATATAAATCCATATACAGGAAGCGGGCAGTAACATAAAGGATTACTAAGGTACAGTGGATTGAAAAAAAAAAAAAACATGCGGTTTAGTAATTATGCATATGAGAGTATCAGTTTTTATTTTTTTGGTGGGGGAGTGGATCTTGGGTGGGAGTTCCCACACTTTTTTCCCCAGGACTTGACCCCTGCCCCGACCCCCCATATACCAGGAGGAGTGATGACTGTTCTACACAAACCTGTCCTCTGGACGCAGTCACATGACCTCTGACACGCCGCTTTGTACACCTGTTGCCTCTTTGGGCTCAAAAAAGTTCACCATCACTGACCTAGACTAGACTAGACTAACAGAGGGACATCATTGTAAGCTATAAGACACCACTATTTAATCAGAACCACAGAACTAAAATCGCTCGCCGACAGCAGTAGAAAGCAGAGTGAGTGGTCACCGTATCAATGCAAGGATGCTCCCTCATTGTCCAATCAGCAGTCTGGGGACAGGTCAGTGACCAGGCTGTAGGAAAAGTGAGGTCACTGACCTGGTGGTGCTCTCTGGAAGGTTGCCAGGATCCCAAGACTGGCTAAACATACTTGTTCATATTTTTCCAGGCAACTCAGGCCACAGATACTGTATGTATTTCAACCGTGTTTTAGCTGTCTGCCTGGAGTTTATCGGGAAATAACTCCACATTGATACATAAACCGCAGTAAAGTGCAATGGCCTGTGTCATTTTAAACACAGAGCCTTCTGCACGGCAAGACACAACTCATGACCAAATCCTGTCTTCCCTGGGGGGTCTTCTTTAGGCTGTAAAAACCAACATCCATAGAAATCACAAAAAAAGCATATGACAAGGAGCAGAGTTCAAAACTAACTTTTCCTTCATTTTCAGCTGTCACTGTCATTTTTTTTTGTTTTCCCGCCCCCAGGTCAGATTCTGTTATTTTTTTTCCTCCTCTTTTGTACCACGTCTACACGGCGGCATCAACGTTTGCCATATTAAATCATTTACGACGCAATTTAGAAAGTAAGGCACATTGATGTCAAGTGATTTGTCTGGGGTCCGACACTGTGAGCAATGACTGCATAAATCCTTAATCACCGCTTCCCCGACCCCTAATCAGAATTGCTAATAGGGGAGCTGTTGACTGTGTGACTCACAATGCCAGCAGGGCATTGCCTATACATTTTAACCGGACACTCATCTATGATTTTTAATGTCATGCAAGACGGAGTACAAGAGACGGGAAAAACAAGCAAATATTTCTATCGCCTAGATTTGCATTATAAGCTGGCCATACACTAATAGAATTGATTTCAAATCTTTCATTTTAACCACTTCCAGACCTTAGGTGTTTTTCAGATTCGGCGTTTACAAGACTAAAAGAGTTTTTTTTGCTAGAAAATTACTTAAAACCCCCAAAAATTATATATATATTTTTTTCTAACACCCTAGAGAATAAAATGGCGGTCATTGCAATACTTTTTGTCACACCGTATTTGCGCAGCGGTCTTACAAGCGCACTTTTTTTGGAAAAAATTCACTTTTTTGAATTAAAAAATAAGACAACAATAAATTTGGCCCAATTTTTTTATATATTGTGAAAGATGTTACGCCGAGTAAAATTATACCCAACATGTCACGCTTAAAAATTGCGCCCGCTCGTGGCATGGCGTCAAACTTTTACCCATAAAAATCTCGATAGGCGACGTTTAAAAAATTCTATAGGTTGCATTTGTTGAGCTTCTGCGCGCGAGCTCGTCGGGACGGGGCGCTTTAAAATAATTTTTTTTTATTATTTATTATTATTGATTTTATAATTTTTTACACTGAAATAATAAAATAAAAAAAATGTATCACTTTTATTCCTATTACAAGGAATGTAAACATCCCTTGTAATAGAAACAAGCATGACAGGTCCTCTTAAATATGAGATCTGGGGTCAAAAAGACCTCAGATCTCATATTTAGACTTAAATGCAAGAAAAAAAAAAAAAAAAATGACAACAAAAAAATTGTCTCTTTAAGACGCTGGGCGGGACTGACGTTTTGACGTCACTTCCGCCCAGCAAAGCTATGAGGACGGGTGGGGGCCATCTTCTCCTCACTCGAGTCCTCACACACTGGGCAGCAGCATCCGATCTCCTCCGCCGCTACCGACGGCTCCGGTAAGCGGTGGAGGGCGCGGAAGAGCGGCGGGAGGCCCTCTCCCGCCACCGATAACGGCGATCTCGCGGCGAATCCGCAGCGGAGACCGCCGTTATCATTTACACGGCCACCCACTGAAAAGATGGATACCTCGGTTGTGGCAGCAGCTGCTGCCGTTACCGAGATATCCATCTTTAAAAACAGGACGTACATTTACAGTGGGCGGGTCGGCAAGTGGTTAAAGCGACACCCACAATCTCATAGGGACCAATGTATGTCCCTTTTTCATTCGTACACGGATGGATGAAAAAGCGGACATACGATCCGCATGTGTGAAAGAGCCCTTACATGAATAAATAAAAGTTGACTATTTTAACCACTTGCCATCCAGCCACAGTACATATACTGTTGCAGGTAGGCTCTATTGCACAAAACGATGTACGTTGTTTCGTGTAATAGATACTGTGGGTGTGTGCCCGATGCGCGCGCGTGGGTGCGGCAGACTCAATGTCTGCCGTCCACCTGCAATCGCCCCACAGAGAGGCAGAATAGGGATTTGCATATGTAAACAAGGGCACAACATGGAGATCTGCTGTTCCTAGTGATTAGGAACAGCGATCTCTGTGTTGTCCCAGTAAGCCCATCCCCCACGCAGTTTGAACACACCCAGGGAACACAGTAACCCCTTGATCGCTCCCTAGTGTTTACCCCTTCCCTGCCAGTGTCATTTATCCATTGAGCAGTGCATTTTTTTTTTTAGCACTGATCACTCTAATAATGTCACTGGTCCCCAAAAAGTGTCACTTGGGGTCAGATTTGTCCACCGCAATGTAGTAGTCCCGCTAAAAACTGCAAATCGCTGCCATTACCAGTAAAAACATAAAAAAGTTCATAAATCTATCCCCTATTTTGTAGACGCTAGACATGTGCACACTGAAATATTTAGTTTCAGAATTTCGTTTTCGCCCGAAAAATAAATTTATCTAGTTACTCCCGAAATTTGTTTTTATTTATTTTGTTTTGTTAAAAATCCGAAAATCCGAATTAATTAAGGTTGAATCTGCCATTGAAGGCTCATGGTGTCTGTCGATTGTTCTAAGAAGATTTGACGGAGCAGCAAAAAACTGTACGACGCCGCAATTGTACATTTCCGGTTGAATGTTCCGCCTACAAGCTATAGAAGAATTCCAATGCTGTATGACTAGTAATAATTATATTTATAAATTATTATTACTAGTCAACCAACATTCGAATTCTTCTATAGCGTATGGGCCGAGCATTTGACCGGAAATATACGATTGCGGCGTCAAACAGTTTAGCTGCTTGTCGAATCTTCTTAGAACTTTCGACAGACACCATAAGCCTTCAATGACAGATTCGACGTTTGTATGTTTTTCGCTGCTTCGTCGAATCTTCGTTGTTTATGTCGAATGGTGTACCCAAACACTGTCTCTATAATGTCGAAACTTTCCTCTCTATGTCGAATCTTTCCTCTCTGTAGAATAATCCTGGACTAATAGAGTTAAAGGGGTTGTAAAGGATTTTTTTTTTTTCATAATAAGCATCCTTTACCTGCAGACATTCCAGAAACTAGAACGCCGGAGGTGATATAGATGAAGGAATTTAATAGGTATTTACTTGTTTTTTAACAGAATCATTACACTATTCTGCCTGTCTACCTTGCAGACATTAATTTTAGGCAAAAAAAAAATTCCTTTACAACTCCTTTAAGGTTAGGCACATTCGACCACAGGCTTAATAGACACAGATTGCTATTGTCAGCGTCATGTCGAATCTCCTATCTATATCGAACTGTTGTAGCAACGAAAACGAAAATAAAGCATTTTTTTATGTTGGATCTTTCGGATTTTGGATTCTGCACGTTCGTTTTCGTTTGTTAAAATGATAACGAAAATACCCGAAATTCGGACGAAAATGCATTTGGACAAAAACGAATGCACATGTCTAGTAGATGCTATAACCAATTAATATACGCTTATGGCAGGGTTTTTTACCAAAAATATGTTTGTTTTTTGTTTGGGTACAACGTCGCACAAACAGTGCAATTTTCAGTTAAAGAGACGCAGTGCCATATCGCAAAAAATGGCCTGGTCATTAAGGGGGTAAATCCCCCCGAGACTGAAGTGGTTAACCACCTCAATACTGAACAGTTTCGCCCCCTTCCTGCCCAGGCCAATTTTTCAGCTTTCAGACCTGTCACATTTTGAATGACAATTACTCAGACATGTAACACTATACCCAAATTAAATTGTATAATTTTTTTTGAGACAGATAGAGCTTTCTTTTGGTGGTATTTAATCACCACTGGGATTTTTATTTTTTGCTAAATAAACTAAAAAAGAACAAACATTTTTTATTAATTTTTTTTTTAGTTTCTGTTAAAAATTTAGCAAATAAGTAATTTTTCTTCTTCACTGATGTGCACTGATGGGACTGCACTCATAATCAGGGCACTGATTATCAGTGTAAGGCCCCTTTCAGATGTGCGGACCGTATGTCCGCATTTTCATCCATCCGTTGCGGATGAAAACAGGACATACATTGGTCCCTATGTGATTGCGGGTGTCAGCGGATGACCATCCGCTGACACCCGTAATCGTCCGCCTCCGCAAAGATCCGATTTTTCGGACTGAATAAAATCCTATTTTTCTTCCATCTGGCGGATCGGATGAACACGGACATACGGTCCGTGTTAATCTGATCCCCCATAGGGGAGAGCGGAGGAAAGACAGGGCGGTCCCTGCACAGTGTGCGGGGACCGCCCTGTCAACCGACGGCTCAGCAGGGATTTTACGGAGGATCCCCGCTGAGCAAAAGCGGACACACGGAGTGGATCATTACTGATCCGCCCGTGTGAAAGGGCCCTAAATGCTGTACTTCACACACTGTGATTGGACACAGCTGATCACATGGTAAAGGACTGTACAAAGCCAGTAATAAGAGCTGGATCGCAAAGTCACTCTCAGGCACATGCATAGGAGTTCCAGACTCCAGTCCTGCAAAATGACCAAAGATGGCTGCTGTTACAACAGAGTGATGAGGGGGAGCGCGGACCTTGCAATGATGAAGAAAAGCTCACTGTAAGGTATGTCTTACATATAGACCTCTGGGACTGAAATGGAGTCAAAACGGAACTAAACCGATCCTTTACAGCCAAGGAAGCTGCCATCAATTGTGACTGTTATTATTCATGGAATGCCCTGAATGTACCTGTTTTGGAAAACAGTTAAATCAATGGGTTTAGTTCCGTTTTAAAAAGGACGGCCTCTGAGCTCCAGTCTGCTGACTTATCTAGCTGAAATTATGTCATCAGTCTGCTGCAGGCAGGAGGAAACATTCCTTCAGTCCCCCCCTCCAGCAATAGGAGTGCAACATTGAAAATATGTCAGACATTATAGATAATACCTCCTACACGATCAGTTTTTCAGACAGGAAAACTGTGAGGAGAGCTTTTGGCCGGGAATCCCGGCCCGTGTGTATGCTCCTCACAGTTTTTCCGACGGGAAAACTGCCCAAAAACCGCATGACAAAAAAAGAGAACAAGCGGAGTTTTGCCCGATGGTTTTTGGCAGTTATCCTACGGGAAAAACTGTGATGGAGCATACGCATGACCGGGATTCCCGCCAAAGCTCCATTGCAGTTTTCCTGTCTGGAAAACCGGCCGTGTGTAGGGGAAAGATTGAACCGAGCAGGTTCTCCTCGGGATTTCCGGCGGGAACTTTTCACTATACAGATGCCAGAAGTGCGTCATCTCTGAGCTAGCATCTCAGTCTAAGGAGTAGGATGATGCTTGACAAAGATGGCTCTGTCCTTCTGGAGAGGAAAGCATATGAAGGTATTGCCAAGGGGAGAATTGTGATCTGTGTGAGGTAATATATACCTGGGAATTCCACGCTTGCACATTACTTAGCATGAACCAGCATATCCGATGTTTGGTCCACTTTAAAATACACAATGTGCTGGAATGAATTTGTCATCAGCAGGGTGAAAAAGTTGTGGAGGGATGAGTGACGCAACTATGTCAGTGCTGAAGGCAGAGGAAAAACCTGTAAAGCCAGAACCCGTAAGACACAATTCACATTGAAAGTGCTTACTCATACAATTTTTTAGTGCATTACAATTATTTTTAGGGTGTTGTGACTTTTAGCCATGCACAATATCCATTAGATTTCAGCAACCTGTAACTCCGAAGACAGAAGATTGTGGAATGTAAATATACCCTTTTCTATACCCCCAACCAACCCCCTCAGCTGCAATACAACGAACAGAGGTGTGTACACACTGCGCTCATGATGCTTCACTTTGCGCCCGCAGCAAAAAGTATCAGACATGTTGCGATCAGTGGGCAAGCAAACCTGCCAAACGTGATCATTCAAACGAATGCGGTGCAATTCCTGTGCGAATCCCATGCGGTACTCTGCACACACCAGTGTGAACCTAGGCTCAATGTATTCACAAGTTTGTCCACCTCTATCTGATGATACACACAGCTGAAGAACTCACTAATCATTTTTCAACACTGGCGTTCACATATGTGTCCATGACTGTCCTCTCTGCTATTCTCATTACTTCCATATTCTGATCCAAGCAAACCTCTTAGTCAGGCACTGACCCCTGAATTCTGCTGACTGCATTCCGATTCGCTAACAACATCAATAAAAAAATAATATATAAAACACTGATATACTCATCAAAGTAACAAGCCACCTTGGAGGTACTGGTGCACCTTCAATTACAAACAGCAAAGAAGCAGCAGACAAACATGACACGTAGTGCTCTTAACTGAGACAAGTACACACTATAGAGGGATATGCTTTGTTAATATTTAATGTCTGAGGTTTACAACCACTTTAAATCTGGGGCTGCCCTTATTCTTTATAGCCAATAACAATAAGTTCTTATTTCAGAATTTAAGATGCAAAATTTGTGCCAAGGATTATGACCATGTACCGATTGCCAAGCCAAAACTTTTCTCCTGCCTGATATATGAATAAATCCAGCTATACTATAAAACGACAATGTTATGTGCTCAACAAAAATATTGAAACAGAAAGACTCTAAGCCAAAAGAAGCAATGGGGAAATGCATTTTGGTGTTTTTTTTTCAACCATGATGGTAACACAAAAAGGGTAATATAACATGGGTATCGGTGAACAATGGGCACTGTTAAATGTAATGTTATTCCACATATCAGTGGGGTCCTTAAAGGGTCACTAAAGGAAAAAAAATGTTTTGCTGAAATGACTGTTTACAGGGTATAGAGACATAAAAGTTAACTGATTCCTTTTAAAAATGATTAAAAATTTAATTTAATCTATCATATAACGTGCCTCTAGTTTCACTTTCATTTTAAAGGTACATACATGAAATTCCGGGTGAGAGGTGAGTCGGGAAGACTCACAGAACAAAAACAAACAAATCCAGGGCAGTGTTTTGTTTTTAAAATGAATCTGATTGGTTCTGAGGAGTTTTAGACACACAGTAATGACAGCTTAGACCACCGTGAGAAAGCTCCCAGTACTGTGGTTATAAGGAAACAGGCAACCAGGAAGTGTGGAGATCACAGCAGAATTACAGCCACTTCAAAGCAAAAACGAACAATGAGGACATGAAACCAGTACTGCAGTAAGGTAAAGAAAGCTATTTAGCTAAAAAAAAAATTCCTTTAGTGACCCTTTAAAGCGGGGGTTCACCCTAAAAAAAAATTCTAAAATTACATTGAGCTCACTTCCGACATTGACAGTATGCTGATTTTTTTTGCCGTACATACCGTTGTATCGTTATTTTCCCCCACGGCTTCCGGGTAGTGAATCCCGCGGGAGTGGGCGTTCCTATGCACAGGCTAAGGGATTGACGTATGACAAAAGCTTCCCCTCGGCGCATACGGCCGCGTCACAAGTTAGCGAAAGAAGCCGAACGTCGGTGCACAGGCGCCGTATAGAGCCGACTCGCAGTCCGGCTTCTTTCGGCAACTCGTGATGCGGCCGTATGCGCCGGGGGGAAGCTTTTTTCATACGTCAATCACTTAGCCTGTGCATAGGAACGCCCACTCCCGTGGGATTCACTACCCGGAAGCCAGGGAGGGGAAATAACGATACAACGGTATGTACGGCAAAAAAAATAAAAAGATCAGCATACTGTCAATGTCGGAAGTGAGCTCAATGTAATGTTAGATTTTTTTTTTAGGGTGAACCTCCGCTTTAAACCGCTTTAAACCGGCCTTTCTGTTATTTTTTAACTTTCCTTCTATTAAATCTTTTGCCCTTGTTGTTTTAACTTTGGATAGTAAAATATTTGTTTTCCTGCCAGTAAATACCCACTTTCTGTCTCTTGTCTGGTCATTAGCCTTGGCTAATGACATCATGCACAGCTCTCATGAGAGTTTGTCAGGAAGGGAGGGGGGTGAGTCATAGGATGGCCAATGAGAGCTGCAGAGCTGGAAGTGTGCCTCTGTGTAAATCCAGGAAGTGAAATGGCAGCAGCTTTAGCTGCCCACAGTTAAAATGGATGCAGCCAGACTTAGTGGAGGGAGATTTCTGCAGCATTTTTGGCAAGTACATAATCACAGTATATATAAAATAATATGCAAAGTGGTTGGAGGGAAGCTTCAGAAAGGAAAAGATGTTTTTATTACAAATTATGTGAGCAGACTGCAGTTCCTATTTAAAGGTTGCTGCAGGTATTTGCTGGTACCTCTAGTTGCCTGCTTTTCATGCCCCCTAGAATATGGTTACCTTTGTCCCTGTTTTCTGGGGACAGTCTACGTTTTGAGGGGTTGAAGTCCCCCTTGGAGCTTTCCCTGGTCTCCTGGTGGAACATTTTAACGACTGTCTCCTGTACATTGACGTCGGCAGAATGGCACGGTTGGGCAAAGTAACGTATCGCCCCTGTAAGGTATCACCCCTGCCGCAAGCTCGGTGACGATGCTCGCGGGCCCCCGCGCACTCAAAGTCCGCCAGTGTCCCGCGATCGAGTCAGAGAGCTGCAGAACGGGGAGAGGCAAGTGTAAACAAGCATCTCCCAGTTCTGCCTAGTAACACTGTCACTGATCGTATGCTCCCTCTCATCGGGAGCAGCGATCAGTGACGTGTCACTCGTAGCCACGCCCCCTAACAGTTAGAATCACTCCCTAGGACACACTTAACCCCTTCAGCGCCACCTAGTGGTTAACCCCTTCACTGCCGGTGTCATTTTCACAGTAATCAGTGCATATTTATAACACTGATTGCTTTAAAAATGACAATGGTCCCAAAAATGTGTCAAAAGTGTCCGACGTGTCCGCCATAAAGTCACAGTCACAATACAAATCGCAGATCGCCGCCATTACTAGTAAAAAAAAAAAATAATGCCATAAAACTATCCCCTATTTTGTAGACGCTATAACTTTTGCGCAAACCAATCAATATACGCTTATTTTTTAACAAAAATATGTAGAAGAATACGTATTGGCCTAAACTGTGGAAAAAAATTGTTTCTTTATAGATTTTTTGGGGATATTTATTTATTAAAGCAAAAAAGTAAAAAATATAGAATTTTTTTAAAAATCATCACACTATTTTTGTTTATAGCGCAAAAAAATTAAACCGCAGAGGTGATCAAAAACATCAAAATAAATCTCTATTTGTGGGACAAAAAGGACGTCAATTTTGTTTGGGACCCAATTTGCACGACCACGCAAATGGTCAATTAAATCGGCGCAGTGCCGAATCGCAACAAGTGCTCTGGTCTTTGGGCAGCGAAATGGTCCGGAGCTTAATTGACAGATCAGTTACAATGCACTGCACAGGCACCAATCTACAATACTCAGATGGTGAGCCGGCTTTCTTTTTCCAGCTTTTGGGATTGATGCCCAATTGGCTACAGAATCCAGCAGCACCATATTGATATCGGGGGGCAGCCAAGGTGCCTACACAGTGTGGATCTGACTACATCGCCAACAATGAGGAGCATGATGAGAAGCAATCCCAAGTCTACGAATGATTCCGATGGGTAAACACTCCTTCACTTGCACGCTGGAGCTGTGCTACAATATTGATAGATACTGACTTGTAACTGATCTGTCAGAATTATGAAAGGAGATGTGATTACCTAGCTGATGAATGCTAGACATTTCTACAAATGGTGACAAGCTCTATTTCTATCTCTTATTTCCTCTTGTGATCCTAAGCAATTGTGAAGAGAAGTCTGTGGTGCTGTTCAAGGACCATGATAAAATTAGCACCGTATGCTGTGCTGCATTATTGAGGAAAATCCTGGACACACTTCAGACTTAGGTCACGGGTTTTGATCGCAAGGTGACCTCAACCCTGGCACCTCCTGGCTCTTTAACCACTTCAGCCCCGGAAGAATTTACCCCCTTCCTGACCAGAGCACTTTTTGCGATTCGGCACTGAGTCGCTTTAACTGACAATTGCGTGGTCGTGCGTCATGCCTTCCAAACAAAATTTACGTCCTTTTTTCCCCCACAAATAGAGCTTTCTTTTGGTGGTATTTGATCACCTCTGCGGTTTTTATTTTTTGCGCAATAAACAAAAATAAAGCAACAATTTTGAAAAAAATTCAATATTTTTTACTTTTTGCTATAATAAATATACCCCAAAAAAATCGATAATTTTTTTTCCCCTCAGTTTAGGCCGATACGTATTCTTCTACATATTTTTGGTAAAAAAAAAATCGCAATAAGCATATATTGATTGGTATGCGCAAAAGTTATAGGCCCGGATTCAGAAACAACTTACGCCGACGTATCTATTGTTACGCCGCTTAAGTCCACGGATGCGCCGTCGTATCTATGCGCCTTATTATGCAAACAAGATACGCCTGAATTTGGGCTTCATACGACCGACGTAAGTTTCCTACGCCGTCGTATCTTGGGCCCATATTTACGCTGGCCGCAAGGGGCGCTTCCATTGATTTACGCATTGAATATGTAAATGAACTAGATACGCCAATTCACAAATGTACTTGCGCCCGTCGCTGTAATCTACGCTGTTTACATAAGGCGTACGTCCGGCGTAAAGTTATTCCACCTAAAGCAGGGGTAAGTCATGTTAGGGTATGGACGACGGAACAGCGACGTAACAGGCGTCGTATTTTACGTCGTTTACGTAAGTCGTACGTGAATGGGGCTGGGCGTAGGTTACGTTTACGTCTAAGGCATTGAACCGTCGTATCTTAGGGAGTATATGCGACGTGACGCGCATGCGCCGTTTGTTCGGCCCTTCATTTACGCCCACTACCTGCCTACTTTGAATTAGGCGGGCTTACACCGGCCAATTTACGCTACGCCGCCGTAACTTAGGGAGCAAGTGCTTTGTGAATACTGGCCTTTCCTCTTTATGTTACGTCGGTGTAGCGCATATGAGATGCGCTACGCCCACACAAAGATACGCCGCTGTACATGAATCTGTGCCATAAGGGTCTACAAAATAGGGGATAGTTTTATTGCATTTTTATTTATTTTTAATTTTTTACTAGTAATAGTGGCGATCTGCAATTTTTATTGTGACCGTGACATTGCAACGGTCATATCGGACACTTTTGACACGTTTTTGGGACCTACAGCACTCTGCATTGCATACTCCTGACCCCTGCGTTACATAGTCCTGAATTCTGTGTTGTGTGCGATGCACATTTCAGACCCCCTACACTCTGCGTTACATGCTCCTGAACAATGCACTCTACATTACATGCTCCTGAACCCTTCATTCTGTGCAATGCACATTCCTGAACCCTTTACTCTACGTTGAAGAAGATTTTCACCGCTCCAGGTGAGCCCTATAGACAATCAGGGACGGTCGGATTACCAAGGTGCTGGCAATGCACGTAGCAGTAGCAATAGGAGGAAGGAGATGGACAGCCGCACTCTGAAATAGCTTTTCAAAAAAGTTGTCTTTTATTTTCAAGCAGGAACATGCATAATCACCACAACCATAAACCAGGACAGCCGACTAGTTTCGCACTCTTGCTAGTGCTTAATCATGGCTCTACGTTGCATGCTCCAAAACCCTGCGTTACATGCTCCTGAACCCTTCATTCTGTGCAATGCACATTCCTGAACCCTTTACTCTATGTTGCATGCTCCGAAACCCTGCATTTTGTGCAATACCCATTACTGACACCTGTACTGCGTTACATGCTCCTGAACCCTGCATTCTGTGCAATGCACATTCCTGACCCCTGCACTCTTTGTTACATGCTCCTAAACCCTGCATTCTGTGCGATGCCCATTACTGACCCCTGCACTCTGTGTTGCTTCTGAAATCTGCATTCTGTGCAATGTATATTCCTGACCCCTGCACTCTTTGTTACATGCTCCTGAACCCTGCATTCTGGTCTGTGCATATTCCTGACCCTTTACTCTGCGTTGCATACTTATGAACCCTGCCTTCCATGCGATGTATATTCATGACCCCTGCATTCTGTGTTACATGCTCATGACCCCTGCATTATGTGCGATGCATATTCCTGACCCCTGCACTTTGTGTTACATGCTTCTGAACCCTGCATTTTGAGCGATGCAGATTCCTGACGCCTGCACTCCACGTTACATGCTTCTGACTCCTGCACTGCTTACTCTTGACCCTCAGCAGAGTAGGTTTAGGTTTTATTAACCATACTCCTTTAAGCCCACCGCAATTTGGCCACACAATTTGCCATGGCGTGCAAAGCGCACCACGTAAATTCTCTACTCGTAGTGCCCAAGGCATTTTGTCGTTCCACTGTCTCCTGGACAGGAAAATCTACCTTATATACTGTATAAAAAGGATTTAGCTTCACTTTATATGGATATTTTTGTGGAGCAAATTGGCATAGAGAATATAGTGTTGTTACCTATAATTAGGGTTGTCCCGATACCGATACTAGTATCGGTATCGGGACCGATACCAAGCATTTGCCCGAGTACTTGTACTCGGGCAAATGCTTCCGATGCTTTACCCGATACTTGTCCTGTGTCCTCCTCCAGCCCCCCCCTCCCTTTTTATGCAGTCTCTCAACCTCTGTGCCCCCGCCGCTGTTTCCTTCTCCCTCCGTGCCCCCGCCGCCGTTTCCTTCTCCCTCCGTGCCCCCGCCGCTGTTTCCTCCTCTCCCCCGTGCCCCCCCTGCTGTTTCCTTCTCTCCTCCGTGTCCCGCGCTGTTTCCTCCTCTCCCCCGTGCCCCCCCTGCTGTTTCCTTCTCTCCTCCGTGTCCCCCGATGTTTCCTTCTCTCCCCCGTGCGTCCCGATGTTTCCTTCTCTCCCCCGTGCGTCCCGATGTTTCCTTCTCTCCCCCGTGCGTCCCGATGTTTCCTTCTCTCCCCCGTGTGTCCCGATGTTTCCTTCTCTCCCCCGTGCGTCCCGATGTTTCCTTCTCTCCCCCGTGCGTCCCGATGTTTCCTTCTCTCCCCCGTGTGTCCCGATGTTTCCTTCTCTCCCCCGTGCGTCCCGATGTTTCCTTCTCTCCCCCGTGCGTCCCGATGTTTCCTTCTCTCCCCCGTGCCCCCCCGCGGTTTCCTTCTCTCCCCCGTGCGTCCCGATGTTTCCTTCTCTCCCCCCGTGCGTCCCCCGCTGTTTCCTTCTCTCCCCTGTGCCCCCCCCCCCCGAACTGTCAGGATGGAGAGCGGAGGTAGGAGCCGGTAAACCCGGCTCCTTACTGTTCCGAATGGACAGAGTCAGCGATGACTCTGTCCATTCACAGAACTGAAACATCGTAATCTGTTGATTACAATGTTTCAGTTTATGAATGAAGAGAAGACGCTGTCTTCTCTGCATTCATTTTCAGCGCAGCTGATGCTGCTGAGAAAGGGACAGGGGAATCTGTATCCCTAGTCCCTTTCTCTGTCTCAAAGGGGAGATGTCAGAGGTCTGTTAAGACCCCTGATATCTCACCAAAGCCCCCCCAACAGGGCTGATTAAAAAATAAAATAAAAATTGCAATAAATAAAAAAAATAATAAAAAAATATGTAAATAGTAATAAAAAATTCAAAAACACACTGACAATCCACTACCCCCCTCTAAAAAAATAAAAAATAAAACGCCACTGTAAAAAATAAAAATAAAATAAAAAAAAGTAAAAAAAAAACAAACAAAAGAAAAAAACCCCACTGTCACATCACATTAAAAAAAAAAAAAGTATCGGTATTCGGTATCGGCGAGTACTTGAAAAAAAGTATCGGTACTTGTACTCTGTCCTAAAAAAGTGGTATCGGGACAACCCTACCTATAATGTGTGCTTACAGTAAAAAGAAAACCAAGACCAAATCTCTAATACATATAATAGAGCCATTCTCTCTAGTACAATGAATGTTTCTTTGCTTGCTTGCACACAAATTGCTGTAAAATAAGGGTCTGTTATATGTGCAAGATGTGATCGTCATGTTTTGGTAGATTTTCCCTGCCTTGTTTCAATGCTCCGCTCAAACTGCCAGTAAAATGGGCATTTATTTGGAGGCACATTTTACTAGGACGTTTATATAGGTAAAACACGGGTATCGCGTCAAGGATGATCTACAGCTGAACTCCAGGCAAACTAGGGTGACCACATTTCCAAACTGCCATTCAGGGACACCCCCCCCCCCCCATTTTTTTGCAGATTTTTGGGGCAGGGGCGTATGAAATCAGCGGGCCCATGTGCGAGATCAAAAGTGGGCCCTAGGCATCAAGAAAAACAACTGAGTGGTCGGGGCACAGAGTAGTCAGAGGGGCAGTGGGATGGATAGAGGCACACCTCCCAACTTTCTGAGATGGAAATGAAGGACACCTATTAGCAAAAATATGTAGGAGAATTATAAACAAAGAAAAACTGGTTAAACCCATAGGTGCTTTTTTACCACTACTATTCTTTTATATTGGCTCCTTGAGGGACACACAAGGAGGAAAGAGGAACAGAGGGGCAGAGGGACAATGCTCTAAATGAGGGACAGTTCCTCCAAATCAGGAACAGCACAGGAGGGGGGATGAAGAACAGCACAGGTGGGACCAGAGGACAGCACAGGAGGGGGGGACTGATGAACTGCAGGGGGTGGGGGACTGGAGAACAGCACAGGTGGGGGACTGGAGAACAGCACAGGTGGGGGACTGGAGAACAGCACAGGTGGGGGACTGGAGGACTGCACAGGTGGGACCAGAGGACTGCACAGGTGGGACCAGAGGACTGCACAGGTGGGACCAGAGGACTGCACAGGTGGGACCAGAGGACTGCACAGGAGGGGGGCTGAAGAACAGCACAGGGTGGGACTGAAGAACAGCACAGGAGGGGGGACTGAAGAACAGCACAGGAGGGGGGACTGAAGAACAGCACAGGAGGGGGGGGGGGACTGAAGAACAGCACAGGTGGGACCAGAGGACAGCACAGGAGGGGGGACTGAAGAACAGCACAGGGTGGGACCAGAGGACAGCAGGGGGTTGGCGAATGGGGGGTGAGGTGGGAGAGAGCAGAGAAGTTACTGGGGAAGATCAGCCAGGAGAGTGTTGAGGGACCTGTGGGCAGCAGAAGAAAACTGGATAGGAGGGGTGGCATATAGAGAAACTGATGCCCCCCATGTTCTTCTTGCAGCCACTGAATGCCCGCTTTTCCTCCTTTACCTCCTGCAGGCATTCAGTGGCTGCAAGAAGAACATGGGGGGCATCAGTTCCTCTATATGCCGCCTCTCCTATCCAGGTTTAGAGGGAAGCTGCATGGACCATCCTGGAGTATGAGGCTGGGTTGCAATGGCGCCCCCTGTAGTTACACCGCTGCAGTGGAGTAACTAAAACATTTCTGGCAGTTTGAAGGAGCAATGAATGGAATGCTGGCAGGATTCTGAGGTTGTGATAGTCGCTGATGAGCCACTCCTGAGAGGATTGCTTGGTAAACAGAGGGGGGTAACAAGACTAGTAGGTGAAAAGGTGGCAGAACATGAAAGGCTGAGGGGGAGGGAGGAGGGGCAGTGAGAGGCAAACAAGTAGTGGGAGAGAAGAGACATTGAGCAGCCGGACAGGACTGGGTGTGAGGAGTTATCATGTGTGCAGGAAACATCTTCAGCTCTGAGGGGTTCATGCTGGCACCTGTAGTTCTTCACTTTTGGGGGGAAGTCACATCCCCAAAAGTGAAGGATTACAAGTCCCAGCATGAACCCTGCCCTGATATCTAAGGATGTTTCCTCCTTCCATCCAGGGTGTCATGTGTAATCTGTCCTCTCCTGCCGACCCTTATCTGCCTTATCTTACTCAGCCTGGAGCAAGCCTCTGCGTGTCCTGTGCAGACACTCCAGCTTCTTACAAGTGCTGAACTCTGACTGCTGAGGGAGAGCCGACAGGATTATAACACGGATGGATCTGCTGGTCAGTGCTTTGCAATGTTACTTGCCTTAGTTTGTACCATCTCTCATCTGTACACTGCAGTCTGTCTCACAGTCCGATGTTTCTTCTGGCTGCTGGCTGGACTCCAGAACATACAGGAGTAGGTGGGTGGAGCTGAACAGAAGGCGCGGAGGAGGAAGTTAAACTCTCCTCCGCTGTGATAGGTCTCTGCCTCTCTCCTACTCTGACGTCACTGGTTGCTACACGCCAAGCGGGAGGCAGCCAGGTAGCAACCAGTTTGGGCACTGAGCCAGGGGCGGTGAATAAAGAAAAAGGGGTCTCACTCTCTGTCAGCTAGGGGTCCACCACAGGCTGAGACAGAGATGATGTATACAAAGGCTATTTTAGGGGGCATTAGATCTGCCCAGGCCAATTCCGGGACTCTGTATTGTCCCGTAATGAGTGTGTCCGGGACACGGGACACAAGCATTAATTAAGGGACAGTCCCGGGCAATCCGGGACACGTGGTCACCCTAAGGCAAACAGCTGAATACACCAATGAAATACAGATAAAAGAGCTGTTTTACTTGTCAAGGGATTGGTATTTATGTCCATCCAGTCCTGAGATTTGCACAGCTCCACCACACAGCACAATCTGATTTTTCTCTGCTTACAGATCTTGTCCATCTAGCTTTTAAAGAGACCCTGTTTCCAGCCCATTCATTTAAACCAAAATATTCCCATGCACATTTAACATATTTAAAGCATGTTATTTACCTGTAAAATCCTGCATTGTGCAGACACCCAAAAGCCTTGAGGCTGCTGCTGGGTGCTGCCATCTTTGATTTGATGTCAGCAGCCCTAGCAAACTAACAGCTGTCATTCAAAAGCGCATATAATTGCGACACTAATCATAATGTAATTGAATGTTATTAAAAATTACCTTTCCTTTTCAATCTGCAGCCACTGTAATTTTCTGAGAATACATTGCAATATGGCTACCTAAAGGTGCTCTGTACACAGAGGGCCAGATTCCCGTACATCCTGCGGCGGCGTCGCGTAAGCTATTTACACTACGCCGCCACTACTTACAGGAGCAAGTGCCGTATTCTCCAAGCACTTGCTCTGTAATTTGCGGCGGCGTAGTGTAAATGGCCCGGCGTATGGCCGCGTAATTCAAAGGGGGCGGCTTGTATTCAAATTAAGCGCGCCCCCGCGCCGATCGAACTCCGCATGCCCTGGGCGGAAAAATAGCCCAGTGCGCATGCTCCAGCTCACTCCGGAAAACGTCAATGACGCCGACGTGAGCGTCATTGACGTAAAGTCGTATTCGCGGACGACTTAGTAAAGCGACGTAACCGACGGAAAAAGACGACGCTGACCCGACGCCATACTTAACATGGCATACAGCGGACTGGCGTAAGGTTACCCCTCATATAGCAGGGGTAACCTTACGCTTACGGAAACAACGTAAAAACGAAGACTACGCGGCGCAAATTTGTTCGGGAATTGGCGTATCAGGCTCATTTGCATAGTCAAATGAGAACTGAACGTAAACGCCACCTAGCGGCCAGCGTTGAATTACATCTAAGATCCGACAATGTAAGTGACTTACTCCTGTCGGATCTGGGCCGTATCTATGCGAAAATGATTCTAGGAATCACTCGCATAGATACCCGGGGCCAAAAACAGAGATACAACGGTGTTTCCTGAGATACACCGTTGTATCTCTTTTGAGAATCTGGCCCAGAATGTGTACTGACCACACCCATAAACATCACTTCCTGCTTGTGTGATTGGCTCACCAATTTTCTCAGAAGTCTGCCTAAGATACAAGTCAGATTTCAGGCATCCCCTGAAACAAAAATGACATTTTTGGAAAGATACATTCAATAGGAACGCATCTAAAGGGATGCAGGCCCAGCAGATTTCCTCTTTAGTGCCCTGCAGCTGCACACCTGATAGTTAATTATGAAACCACTCCCATTAGACTCACTCAGTCAGTATAGAGGCACAGAGAAACACACAAGGATTTCTTCAGAATAACAAAAGGTAGGAATCTGCAACAAAGGTTGTTATAATACTTGCAATGTACATAGATCACCCAGAGGATGATGTTTTTTTCTCAACAAAAGTGGAGTTACGCTTTAAGGAAAAACACTACAAGTATGCATGAACAGGACTGCTGTTAGAGACCACGGGCCCCATACAGCCAACCCCCCAAAAAAAACACAGTTATGAGTGAACACAGTAAGTAATTAATACTGATCACTCATTGTGTTCATTCAGTAAAGGAAGGGGCTGGTAAATGTGACACATTTACTGGACCCTTCCCCTACTCTCCATCTTGAATCCTGAAGAATCCTATTGTGTGCTTGCATCTGCCGGGAGGGCTGCTGTTAAAAATCACAGGGCCCTATACTGCCTACCTGGCAGGGTCCTGCTCCTCCATCCCTCATAAAATTTCAAATGATATTTTTGCTAAAAATACACTAAAATCATTATTATATGACATATTTACCAGCCCCTTCCCCTGCTCTCCATCCTGAAACATCCCCTTGTGCACCCACAGCAGCTGCCGGCAGGAGAGGAGGGAAGCTGGAAACTCTGCGGGGAAAAGGGGGAGGCCTATAAAGCAGTGGGATGGGGACGTGGATGCTAGAACTGATCCCCTTGCATCAAAGCTGGAGGGAGGGAGCAGAGGATGCCAGGAGAGCTTCAGAGGGAGGCAGAAAAGGATTTGTGCCTACAGTAGGCCAGAATACCCAGCCCACTTGCTCAGCAAGTGCCTGGGTACATCTTTTGAACTGATAGGACTCGGGCCCAGTACAGGAGGGCAGGCTGTACTGCCTTATCAGCGGCCCTGGCTGCCGGTATGAAGGAAAGCTGGCAGCACTGTGGGGGTGGGGGCACACAGGGGGGTCTGGGCAGCAGGGGGGGGGACTTATGGTGCACAGGGGGAGTGATGGGTGCAGCAGGGGGGCAATTACTGGAACCAATCTTCTGTATGTCTCTCTCTGCAGCAGCTGAAAGCAAGCAGGAGGAAGAGGAGAAGAAGCCAGCTTTCAGCTGCTACAGAGAGCCATACAGGGGATCGGTATCAGTAATTGCCCATCCCCACTATAATGCAGATCGCCTTCCCTGCCCACATCGATTTATCCATACAGGAGGACTGGTGGTACCCCCTTATCAAATGCCATTTGCATGATGGCACTATATAGATACCTGTAATAAGTGAATAAAAAAAAATTTAAAGTGTGATTTTACCTGAATCCTTTTAAAGTGAGTGACAGAGTCTCTTTAAATTGTTTGACACAAGAGGTCGAAGTATCTCATAAGTATATGTGAACCTTGTTAATGTAGGGCAAAACACTTTTGTATATATATATATATATATATATATACACACACAATACAGTAAAACCTTGGTTTGAGAGTAACTTGGTTTGAGAGCGTTTTGCAAGACAAGCAAAATGTTTTAATACATTTTGCCTTGATATACAAGCGATGTCTTGATATAAGAGTAGCATCATGTCACAACTGAGTATAAAAAAAGGAGGGAGGAGCCTCTAAGTGTAGCAATATGGTTACATTTAATGAAGGTACAACATTTAGCAACTTATTGCTACACTAAGAGTCGGTTCACACAGCAGCGGCACGACTTCGGGGCGACTCTGCAAGTCGTCCTGAGGACACTTCAGAGGCGATTTGCAAAACGACTTCTGTATAAAAGTCAATGCAGGTCGCCCCCGAAGTCGTGCAGGAACCTTTTTCTAAGTCGGAGCGACTTGCGTCGCTCCTATTAAAACGGTTCCATTGCATTGAATGGGACGCGACTTGTCAGGCGGCTCAGTGTGAACCGGCTCTTAGAGGTGCCTCTTTTCTCTTTTATACCCTGTAAAAAAAATGCTTTGATATACAAGTGCTTTGGATTACAAGCATGTTTCTGGAATGAATTATGCTTGCAAACCAAGGTTTTACTGTATATATATATATATATATATATACACACACATTGTAAATACCCTTTCTCATAAGTCATTACGTGACCTCTGTTCTAGAGAGCTAGAGGTGGAGAAACAGCAGTACATTAATGTTCCCAGTGAATCGCTGTGAAGGGGGGCATGTCAGCCCAAGTCTTGGCCATTGGAGGGCAGGCAGAAAACTGGCCACTCGGGGATAGATGTGCTCTCATGCCTAGCGTGGGCAGTATGAAATAGGAAAGCAGGGGGGCTTTTTTTAAACCAATTTTTTTAAATTAAAATGGTCCTCAATTTGTCAGTTTTTTTTAATCGAATATATTTTTATTATTTATAATATAAATACAGTCTAAGAAACTTCAAGTATCATCATAAAGGATCAATCCCAATGTAGCCTTTTATGTTATAGGTGGAGCTTGGTGGGTCAGGTCAGCCTATAACTTCTAATATGTCTTGAACACTCCAGCAGTTAGATCTTTCTGCCCCCAGATTCTTGACTCTCTCCAGGTCCAATGGGAGTTCTGTATGTTCTCGCCCACCTTTATCCCAGCTCCTCCTGTTACATTCTCCATAAAATAGAACAAATAAAGAACCCCACAGTGGGAGTGTGAACCCTTCCTAATGTCCACAAAGACTGAAGAAACCATGGGGTGGTTTAACTCTCCAGCAACTACCCAACACTGAACAATACGAGCTTTGGGTGAGCCGATCCTTTAAAACATTCGATATAAAAAGGAGAGCAATGGTAGTGTTAAAATCATTTGCATACACTAGGAGATGAAAGGAAAGATGAAGAAACAAAAAAAGATATGCGCGTCTTCACAAATTGTACCATATTGGGCTTGGACAAGAAAACAATGTCATTTAGGCAAAGTTTTAACAAGGATCGTCTGCTCTTTATTTTATATTTTGCAAAAAAAATGTACCCTTACTCTACATAAGGGCTGGTAAAATCAGGAGGCTGGTTATTTGGCCCCTCTCGCCAGAACTTAATGCTGAACGCCAAATACACAGTTAAAATATATGGGCGCTGCTTTGCCTGTCAAAGCATTTGTATTTCTGTCCATCCAGTCCACAGATTTACAAAGCACCACCAAAGTGAACGAACATTTCTAGGTTACAGCTTGGTCACCACTCCTCCCCAGCTAGTGCTTGGACATTGAAGGACAAGGTACAGGACAATGGCCAAGTGGTTAGCAGCTCTAAGGCTCTATTCACACTAGTGTGACTCCAAAGCTGTGCAATTTTGAGTGCAACTTTACACTCTCTGGCACTCAATTTGCATCAAAGTAGAGCAGGAACCTTTTCAAAGTCGCTGCCACTTTAAGTTGCATAGATTGAAATGGGTGCTATTGAAATCAAGAGGCTGCGATTTGTCATGTTACTTAACGGGGTTGCTTTACTAAAAGTGGAGAGTGCAAAGTCTTGTGCAGCTCTGCATAGAAACCAATCAGCTTCCAGGATTTTTTGTCAAAGCTTAATTGAACAAGCTGAAATTAGAGGCCCCAGGACAACGTCATTTGTGACAAAACGCGTAGGACGGAGCGACGTGCTGACGTCACCATCTCTCTCAGGTTTTTGGTGATGGATGATGGACACTGCTTAGAGATTGATTCATTGTCACATTGCCTGTGGACAACTTCACACAGATGAATGTAATCCATATGGATCCATTTATGGACTTTATTATTTAGCGCGATTCTTATTTTTTTCTTTCCCTTGGCTACTATGCCCAGCTGAACCAGATTTTGCACTCTCCGGTTTTAGCAAATCAACCTTTATGTGTCCAAAGTCACATGACAAGTCGCACTAGTGTGACTGGAGTCTAAGGCCTCGTACACACGGCAAAAACCAGCAAGAAACTTGCTGGGATTTTTTTTTTTGCCGAAGGAAACCGGTCGTGTGTACATTTTTCGACGAGGAAACTGTTGAGGATCCCATCGAGCCAAAAAGAGAGCATGTTCTCTTTTTCCTCGACGGGAATGGAGAAACTTGCCTTGTCGAGTTCCTCGACAGCCTAACAAGGAACTCGATGAG
Source organism: Rana temporaria (assembly GCF_905171775.1). NCBI lineage: Eukaryota > Metazoa > Chordata > Amphibia > Anura > Ranidae > Rana > Rana temporaria. Next base: position 355,024,320 of record NC_053491.1, read on the forward strand.
GAAAACAATGTGTTTCGCCCGTCGAGTTCCTTGGTCGTGTGTACGAGGCTTTAGGGTTGTTGGTTTGAATTCCAACCACAGCACTACCTGCGTGGAGTTTGCATGTTCTCCCTGTGCCGCCGTGGGTTTCCTCCAGGTACTCCAGTTTCATTTTCACCTACTTGGTATCTGCGAGTACTTGGGTATCAGTAATCGAACTCGCAAAAAAAAAATGGTATCCGTGCAACCCTAGTGTTTTCCATAGATGGTCTGGATCAGTTTACACCAATCTCTGCATCACTATAACTAATATAAAACCTTTATTAAAATCAGAATGTAAATGGAGCACAATGCACCATCCAGTAGTTGGCGGCTGAGAACATTCGCTCCGAGAATAGCTGATCGCTAATTACTTCTGCTAAAGTGAGAATACTTTTGATGAATTGCGAGAGCAGGTATTTCATCACGGAGATGTACAAACACAGCCAGCGAACTCAACATCAACCGCATTTATCAGCAGAGCAGTCAACTATCACTAATCATGTGCACTAAACAATGACCTCCCAATAATCTGCTTTATTAATGGTAGCGTTCACCATGCACAAGCTGTTACAGCGATAAAAATCTATTACCGTTCCCTTCTTTAAAGTGAAAGTTAGATAAAAACAATATCCTCACCAAGACAATGATTTACATTGCAAGGATATTAGCAAACAATCATTGTAAATTCTAACTTGCTTCTGTGCTGTAGATACTGAAAGTTTGTAGTAGGTAGAAAGATCTGCCTATTGCGATCACTCGATCGGTTCCAGCATTATAATTACCTTCAGTCTGGCACAGTTGTACAGGCTCCTCTACGTTATTGGATTTGCTTACTCTAATTTCACTGCACACTGTAAGCTTTTCACAATGGAAATTAAAAGTTGCAGCAGGTTACACAAATTCCACCTCATTTCCTGGCTGAAGGACATCCAGCATCATCTAGTCCTTTCCTCCCTAGTTTTTGTCCCTGGCTCGCCCCTTTCACTCATTGGAGGTAATTTCTTTCAGTCGTGAACGCTCCGCATCACATTCAACAGCTTATTTAAAAAAATGTCACTTTCCAAATACAACAGTGTTTTTAACTACACAATTAGACATTCCTGCTTCATTGCCTGCTACCAGCCCATTTAAAATTATATTATTATCCATCCATCTGTATGCAGCAAAGAGAGAATGCAAAGAGTTGGGAAGTAGCTGGCCTGTGATGAGAGCATGTCGCCCTGCCCTTGATGTCAGCCATTCTCCAGATGGTGTACGCTAAGCTCATCTATGAATACTGCAAGCCATCCTACAGCATGGATCAAGTTTCACAGGAAGAACCAAGAACACAGTTCAGCCTGAAACTAAGTGAAAGAAAAAGAGGCAAAAAGAGAAGAAAAGGAAGAAAGAAAGAAAGAAAAAGTAGGGGAGAAAAAAGGGAGAGGTGGAGGAGAAGGGAAACAAAACAGAAAGTAGAATAGAGGAAGGAAAAAAGAAAGAAAGATAAAAGGAGAGGGAAAGAAAAAAAAGATAAAAAAAGAGAGAGAAAAAGAAAGAAAGATAAAAGAAAAAAAGAAGGGAAGAAATAAAAAGAAAGGAACAAAAGAGGGAACGAAAGAAAAAAAGAGTAGGGGTGGAAAAAAGGAGAGAAGGAAGAAAATGGAAACAGAACAAAAAGGAGAATAGAGGAAGGAAGAAAGACAAATAAAGAAAGAAGGAAAGAAAGATAAAGATAGAGAGAAGGAAAACAATACAGATGAAAAGAGAAGGAACGAAAGATAAAGACAGAGAGAAGGAACGAAAGATAAAGATAGAGAGGAGGAAAAAAAGACAGATGAAAAGAGAAGGAAAGAAAAGAAAAGAAAGATATAGAAACAGAGGTAAAGAAGGATAAAGATAGAGAGAAGGAAATAAGGATAAAGATAGAAAAGGAAAAAAAAAAGATGAAGATAGAGAGAAGGAAAAAAGATAAATAAAGAGAGAATAGAGAGGGAAAGAAAGAAAGGAAGAAAGAATGGGAAAGAAAAAGTAGGAGTGGAAAAAAAAAGAGGAGGAGGAAAAGGCAAACCAAAAAGAAAGAATAGAGGAGGAAAGAAAGAAAAAGAAAGAGAGAAGGAAAGAAAGACACATAAAATAACAAAAGCAAACAGAGGTAAAAAAAGATAAAGAAACAGAGAAGAAAAAAAGATAAATAAAGAGAGAAGGAAAGAAATGGAGAGGGAAAGAAAGAAAGAAAGAAAGAAAGAAAGAAAGAAAAAAAGAAAAAAAGAAAAAGAAAGAAAGAAAGAAAAAAAAAAAAAAAAGAAAAATAAGAAAAAAGAAAGAAATAAAAGAAACGAGAAAGAAAGAAAAAAAAAGAGAAAGAAAGAAAAAAAAGAGAGAAAAAAGTAGGGGTGGAAAAAAAGAAGAGGAGGAGGAAAAGGGAAACCAAAAAGAATAGAGGAGGAAACAAGGAGAAGGAAAGAAAGATAAAGATATAGAGAAGGAAAGAAAGAAAGACAAAAAATAAAAAAAAGCAAAGAAAAATAAAGAAACAGAGGTAAATAAAGATAAAGAAACAGAGGTAAAGAAAGATAAAGATGGAGAGAAGGAAAGGGATAAATAAAGAGAGAAGGAAAGAAATAGAGAGGGGACGAAAGAAAGGAAGAAAGAAAGAAAGAGATAGAAAGAAAAAGCAGGGGCGGAAAAAAGAAGAGGAGGAGGAAAAGGGAAACAAATAAGAAAGAATAGAGGAGAAAAGAAAAATAAAGAGAGAGAGAAGGAAAGAAAGATAAAGATATAGAAAAGGAAAGAAAGAAAGAAAGAAAAGGAAAAAAAGAGAGAAGCAGGGGAAGGGAAAGAAAACAGAAGAGAGAATGGAGGGAAGGTGAGGAAAAGCGAAGAGAATGAAAGAGTAAAAAAGGGGTCAAGAAGAAAAGGGAAGACAAAGAAAGTGGTAAGGAAGGATAGGAGGGCAGAAAAGAAGGGAGGGGAAATAATAGAGAGCGAAAAAGAACAAAAGAAAGAAAAATGACAGAAGAAAAGAAAAAAAGGGAAATTAGATTGGAATAGAGGAAAAGGGAAAGGAAAGAAGTGGATAAGGAAAAGAAAAAGGAGAGGAGAAAAGTGGGAAAGGTGTGGAGACAGGAAGGGAAGAAAAAAAGGTAAGGGGACAAGAAGAAAAAGGAATACAAGTAAAGTGGAACGGAAAGGAAGAAGGACAGGAAAGAAGGGGAGTAAAGGGATAGAGAAAAAAAAGTAAATAGAGAAAAAAAAATTGTGAAAGGGAAAAGACAAAAAAAAGAAAAAAAGCTGTTTTTTATATATATAAAACACTTAACTTCCACCTGTTTTAAATAGTAAATGCGAGCAGAAGAATGTCATTGTGAAAAACACCTATTTGTAATTTCCCTAATCTAAAGCAGCGATGTTTGCAGCACTTTAGGTGCCAGGCTAGGATTCCTGGCGGCAGGCCAGGCTCGTGACACAAAACAGAGCCTTTTTTTGTCCCTTGTACAAACTCTTTGACCAAGGATGAAATCCAAGCAGGCGTTTTACTACAGCCAATATATCTGTAGACTCTGAGTCTTGGCTCTGCCACTAACATCCTTGCATCAAAAAGGTGAAGACAGACAACGCTCTGGTAGAATCCAGATATCCAATTCCTGAAGAGGAACTTCACCCATTTTTTTTTTTTATATATATTCAAAGTCAGCAGCTATAATTACTGTGGCAGCAGACCTATCAAAATCAGAGCCCAGCACTGTTTTCCCGCAGCCTATTCTTCCCACCACTGTGGGTCTCCGCCATCTTGGATTTGAGAGCTGGCTGTGACTTCCACATGCACAGAACACCTGGGCACACACGACTCTTGCACTAGTTGTGCCCGTGTGAAGGAGGTCCTACAGGTCTTGTCCCTCCCCAAGCCTGTGACTGGACAGTCAAAGAAATAGCAGTAGACTGATAAGCTCAACTTTCTGTCACTTTTCTCACCTCCAATCAGAATAACCCTTATTAGCATATGAGCACTGCAGCACAACTGGCTGACTTCTTGTGCTTGGTAACCCTTTTCTCCTCCATTTGAAGCTAAGAATCTTTTGACTTTTGATGAATTTTAAAGTAACTCTCTGGTCTTTAAGAAAAAAAAAAAGACTCAGGCCTCGTACACACGACCGAGTTTCTCGGCAAAAACCAGCAAGAAACTTGTTGGGATTTTTTTTTTTTTGCTGAGGAAACCGGTCGTGTGTACATTTTTAGATGAGGAAACTGTCGAGGATCCCGTTGAGCCAAAAAGAGAGCATGTTTTCTTTTTCCTCGACGGGAATGGAGAAACTTGCCTTGTCGAGTTCCTCGACAGCCTAAGAAGGAACTCGACGAGGAAAACAATGTGTTTCGCCCGTCGAGTTCGTCGGTCGTGTGTACGAGGCTTCAAAAGCAATACTCACTAGTCCAAAGGTTCCTTTGAGGAGAGAGATCAGAATCGGGACGTATCAGACTCGTATTAGTCATCTACTTTTGCAGTGAACTTTTTCTTTGAATGATTACAGAGTTTCTTTAGGACTGATGTAAATTTTCGCAAATTCCCCCCATCTATAATGATTGTCAATGGGTTCGCTAACTTTGAAATTATCAAACCTAATTGATCACTCAGCAATCAAGATTCAGCAGCACCCCATGTTGGTGCCAAAATTGCTAGAGACAATTGTTCTTTTAAGTATAACTAGTTTTACAGAAAGTTCAGAGGAACGGGACCACACAATAACGCATGTTTCAGTGCGTTTTGACAGCCGATTTATTTAAATAGACTGCAAAACGCACTGGACTGTGGAAAAAGTGGTGCTTGCACTACTTTTTTTTTAATTCACAGCACCAAACCGCATGCTGCTGTGGTACCCTGTAATTTGCAATATGCATTTGGGGTGCCATTGACAATAAATTGGCACTTGCATGCAAATCGCAAGGGTGGTGTGTTCAGATGCGGTGCAGATAACATGCCTTTCCTGCAACGTGTTCTAATGTAAACCATTCCTTAGCGTGGAGAGGAATTAGAACACCTGTCAGGTGTCTGTATTCCCATTGGCGAGATTCACCCTCTCTATTTGTACTGGTGACGTTTATCATCCAACGTGAAAAAAAACACAAATTTTGAGTGGTCACCAACACTGGAATGGAGGGGAATTCTTTCAACCGATTAGTTCTGATGACTCTGGTAACAATCAAGGATGGTTATTAGACAGGAAGTGAATAAAAAGCTCCCCAATGGGCCACAGATGGCTCCCCAACACTATCCAAAATACCAAAAAGGTTTTTTCCTAAATCCATTTCTATGGACTGCTACTCACCACAACCAGTAAGAAATATTCATGGACTCTTGTCTTCCTTGGGCAGCATTCACATGCACGCCCCCATATCAGAAAATGATGTCTTTGAACAATGTAACCTCACCAAACTGACTAAGAAGATTGCCGCCATGGACCCTTTCTCATTGACATTAATCATGTATATAACACTAAGCTCTGCCTCAGCAGTACAACCAGGGTTTTTCCCACCCTGCGGGGTACTGGGGTGGCCCCACCCTTTGGCATACTGGCTCTGCACCCCCCTTTTTTCTTTTACTTTTTTTTTTTTTAAAAGAATAAAACAGAGTATACAGACAACCAACAGTCATTAAAATTGTGAATACAACACAGCCCACTGTGTCCATGACTAGACTTACATTTTAACATGGGAGTATATAGAAGGGGTGCCCGGCTTTGAAAAATCAGTGCTCCCCGGCCGTAGGTCCCCCAGATAGCAAATTTTGCACACTTGTAGAACTGGGGCTACATGTGGGCCAAGTTTAGGGTCCAGGGGACCTATGGCCGGCCGGTACCCGGTCCCCAAAGTCTGGGAGATCAGGCACAAAAAGGTGACTCGAGTATAAGCCGAGGGGGCATTTTCAGCACAAAAAATTTGCTGAAAAACTCGGCTTATACTCAAGCATATACGGTATATAGGGCAGATAACATCACTTACAAAAACCCTTGAGTAACAAAAAGTACCGCAAGTGAACAAATCCAAGGGCACTTTAGTCAAATAATATAGCCAAGAAAGTATTACATAAAGGTCATGGGTATAATAGCTAGCGAAAACATAGCGGGTCACAATCCTAACCCGTAATGTGAAAAAGACAGGTCCGAAGAGAAGGAAAGGGGTCGGGGGGAGTAAATAGGATGAAACCCAGTGGCTTACGCTATACACAACACTGCGTATATTTAAAGCTCTAGAAAAAACGTAGTCAACTGTGAAGGTGGAAAATTATTGAGCCAAGGCTCAGGCTGACAGGTGCATAGAAATTTTTCATGTGTGTCGTTAAGGATCGCTATAAGTTTTTTGTTAATCATTGTACCTTGAATGCAGTGCTTTACCTCGTCGAAGCAAAGAATCAGTGATTTCCACGCTATTGTCTGCTTCGTCGCCATGAAAACATGAGTGATTAGTGTGCATTCCCAACAGGAGACAGAAGCGATCGGTTTGTGCCCACAAGCAGGGGTCCTTTTGCAAGTTGATATTAATATTGACCATGTTGTATACACATAGCCACAATCTCTAAACTTTAGGGACAAGTCCACCAAATATGTTTTGTCCCCCCAATTTCAAATAGCCTCAGAAATAGGAGGAAGGATAGGAAGGGGACACTGTGTAATTCTGGCTGGGGTATAGTATCACCAGGACATAACTTTAAAGAAGTTTTCCAGAGCCAGAACATTGCATGAGGATTAAAACAAAGCTTCCCAGATTTTATTTCAAGTTTTAGGAGGCAGTGTTGTACCGGATACACTCCCAACGCGAATAGTATTGAGGGGCCTGAGTATTGCCCTGGATGGAGGAACATAAGGCCCCGTACACACGACCGAGGAACTCGACGTGCCAAACACATCGAGTTCCTCGTCAAGTTCAGTGTGGAAGCCGCCGAGGAACTCGGCGGGCCGACTTTTCCCATTGACTAACGAGAAAATAGAGAACATGTTCTCTTTTCGGCCCGACGAGTTCCTCGACGGGTTCCTCGCTGAAAAGTGTACACACGACCGAGTTTCTCGGCAGAATCCAGCTCCGACCGAGTTTCTGGCTGAATTCTGCCGAGAAAATCGGTCGTGTGTACGGGACCTCAAGGATATTAGACCTTGAGTCGACGGGTCGGACCTGCATCTAGACTCAAACGCCGTTGATGGTCAGGTCCAATCGTAGTTTTTAAGCACAAAATGGCACCCTCTTTTTATTTCCTCCACCATGCTATAAACATCACAACTCATGCCAAGTATTTAGGTCCTTCTGAACTACCTGATCCAAATTCCCCCCCCCCCCCCCCATACTCATTCCTAATGCATATATGTTTTTTTTTTTTGTTATAATGTTCCTGGTACAAAAAAAACTGTAAATTAGACAAATACCCAAAGGTGACCAGTTTACTCTCTATAAGTATGATCGTATGGCATTCTAATGCCGCGTATAAATGACCGTTTTTCATGACAAGAAAAATTAAATTTTTTAAATTGGTCGTGAAAAACGATCGTGTGTTGGCTCCAGAGCATTTTTCTCAACGAGAAAAATGGGCGTTAACATTTTAGAACCTGCTCTATTTTTTCTCGTCGTTTTTCACACCGTGAAAAATGGTCGTGTGTACGTTTTAACGAGGGGGAAAAAAACGTGCATGCTCAGAAGCAAGTTCTGAGACAGGGAAATTAGCATAAGCAGCCCAAATGGTGGCTCCATTCGAATGGAACTTCCCCTTTATAGTGCCGTCGTACGTGTTTTTTTTTTTTCACGATCATGTGTATGCAAGGCAGGCTTGAGAGGAATCACGTCCAGAAAAACGTTGTTTTTTTCAATGACATGAATAACGGTCATGTGTACGCGGCATTAGGGTCGACATTTCAACCATCAATAGAAGTTAGGCCCCGTACACACGACCGGTTTTCTCGGCAGAATTCAGGAAGAAACTCGATGGGAGATGTATTCTGTCGCGTGTACACTTTTCGCCGAGAAACCCGTCGGGAAACTCGTCGAGCCAAAAAGAGAGCATGTTCTCTATTTCCTCGTTGGGCAATGGGAACATTTGGCCTGACGAGTTTTTTGACAGCCGAACAAGGAACTCGACGAGCAAAACGGTGTGTTTTGCCCGTCGAGTTTCTCGGCTGTGTGTACGCGGCCTCAAAGCTTTCCTGCTCATTACATTGTCCATGGTCTCGTATTTATGTGTCATTTTCCCGAATGCTTTGTACCTACAATTCATGTGTACACGATGTGCTATTCATTTTGTCTGAAATAAAAAAATAAAAAACATTTCTATGGACTGTTGTTAAAATTGCTGATGGTGATCGATTTGTAGCACAGTACAATGCAATGCTGTAGCACTATCACCAGTAACTCTAGCAATTAAATCGCTACCTGCAAATTGCTGTAATCAATGACATTAGTTGCAGCAATTAAATTATGCTACAACATCGCCTTTCTGACATGTCTACAGGAAAATGCACATATCTTTTTTTGTCCCCATCTCCCGATCTGACCTAACCCATCCGCCCACTCCACAGATAGATGCTTACTTTCATCTGACAGCTGCGGCTCTGCTGTTTGTTTACATCCAGCACCATATGTCTTCTCAGTCCTGGCCACGCCTGTGCAATGGTGCCCTACAGACTTCTACATGGCAGTGTGCCGAGTTCAGTGATGCACAGGGATGGTCCTATAAAAGTCTATGGGGCTATAATGCCAAGACACAACCATGACAGTGGAGACTTGCAACGCTGGAGACATAAGGCCTCATTCCCATGGTTGTTGTGGTCCTTATGCGGTGGATGGGCCATTTTTTTGGTGGCTGGACCCACCCAGGGCTGCATGCAGGTAGCTTATGTTACCATATGGGGACCAGCGGCTACAGTCGCTGGTCCTATTTTGATAGGCATGCAGGGCAGATGAGCACACTGCCTGCATTCAGGGCTGCCCACCCACTCACACACTGTTTGCATTCAGGGCTGCCCACCCACCTGCACACTGCCTGCATTCAGGGCTGCCCACCCACCTGCACACTGCCTGCATTCAGGGCTGCCCACCCACCTGCACACTGCCTGCATTCAGGGCTGCCCACCCACCTGCACACTGCCTGCATTCAGGGCTGTCCACCCACCCACACTGGGCCGGATTCAGATAGGTTAGCGGATCTTTAGATCCATCTGATTTACGATCCGCCGCCGCAAGTTTTTGAGGCGAGTGCTTAATTCAGAAAGCACTTACCTCAAAACTTGCAGCGGCGTATCGTAAATCCCCCGGTGGAAATTCAAATTCCGCGGCTAGAGGGAGAGTACTATTTAAATCAGGCGCGTCCCGGCGTCGATCCAACAGCGCATGCGCCGTCCGTAAATTTTCCCAGCATGCATTGCTCCAAATGATGTCGGAAGGACGTCAATGGTTTCGACGTTAACGTAAATTACGTCCGGCCGTATTCGCAAACGACTTACGCAAACAACGTAAAAAATTAAAAACTCGGCGCGGGAACGACGGCCATACTTAACATAGGATACGCCGCACTTACCCCTGCTATAGGGGTAACTTTCTGCCGGAAAAAGCCGAACGCAAACGACGTAAAAAAAAGCGCCAGGAGGTCGTTCGTTTCTGAATCGGCGTAAATGCTCATTAGCATATTAGACGCGTAAAAGACACGGAAGCGCCACCTAGCGGCCGGCCTGGAATTGCAGCCTAAGATCCGACAGTGTAAGTCACTTACACCTGTCGGATTTTAGGCATATCTATGCGTAACCTGATTCTATGAATCAGTCGCATAGATACGACCGGCCGGCCTTAGTCGTATCTCCTATCTGAATCTGGCCCACTGTCTGCAATCAGGGCCACACCTACACGTCTGTCATATTAGGATGAGCTGCTGTGTCCATATAGCCGCTATGTCCCTAAGAGTAAAATAGGCTGTCGGCACCCAGCTCCGGCCGCTCTCACTGTGCATTCTCAGCACATAGAACGAGCTGCCGCAGACAGCTCTCCAACTAGGCTACAGATCAGTAGCCAGTGGGACCGGCTTCCAGTCATGTGAACAATGTGACAGGTATCACATGATCGCCAATCCTTCCTTTTTTTTTTGTGCTCTGTGTAATGATTTTGCACAGAGCAGTCCTGATCCACCTTTTTCCCACTGGAGCTCTGCACTCCTCCTGTGCAAACGGCATACTAGGGGTTGCATTCATGCAAGCTTGATCCTGAGCCACACTGTGTGCATCTATTGACACACACAGTGAGGCTCAGCCTCACTTTCCCCCAATGAGGAGGGAGAGAGAGAGCAGCGCTTCTGCTCTTGTGCAAATTGCTGGCTCATGTAAGTATTTTTTTTTTGGGGGGGGGGGGGGGTCAAGGGAGAGCTCCACTCCCAAGTTGGAACTTCTGCTTGAAGGCCTTCTCCCCGCCTCCTGTTTTGAAATGGAGCTTTTGTGGAGGAGGGGGGTACCCGAATTTGACAGGTACCTGCTCCCACTTCCGTTCCGGTCGCCTAGGCCAGTGGTTCTCAACCCTCTCCTCCTTTAATGTGTGAAAAAACTTTAATGTGTAAAAAACCTTTTGGCTTTAAAAACACATAAGGGGCTTAAAGCGGGGGTTCACCCTAAAACAACGATTTTCTAACATTACATCCAGCTCACTCTCTACATTGACAGTATGCCATTTTTTTTTTTTTGCTGTACATACCTCGTACAGCTATTTTCTTCCCCGGCTTCCGGGTCGGGACTCCCGCGGGAGTGAGCGTTCCTATCCAGCAGGTGATTGACGTGATGACAAAAACAACCTCCCCCCGTCGAATAAGGAGCGTCACGAGTTGCCGAAAGAAGCTGAACGTCGGTGCGCAGGCGCCATATAGCGCAGACTCGCCGTTCGGCTTCTTTCGGCAACTCGTGCTGCTCCTTATGCGACGGGGTGAGGTCGTTTTTGTCATCACGTCAATCACCTGCTGGATAGGAACACCCACTCCAGCGGGAGTCCCGACCCGGAAGCCGGGGAAGAAAATAGCTGTACGAGGTATGTACAGCAAAAAAAAAAAAACGGCATACTGTCAATGTAGAGAGTGAGCTGGATGTAATGTTAGAAAATCGTTTTTAGGTTGAACCCAAAAATGGAACTTCTGCTTTTCGGATTCCCCCCCCCCCTCCGGTGTCACATTCGGCACCTTTCAGGGGGGAGCAGATACCTGTGTAATCCCTGTATTTTCTCACTTTCGAACATAGATCGCTGCAGTATCCGCGGTGACCTAAGCCACGTCCGGCCCCTCTTCCGCCCCCCCTCCTGCTGTCTTCTGGGAGATACACAGGTCTCAGAAGACAGCAGGGACCAGTGGGATCACACAGCACGACTCACGAATGCACATTAGGGAACCAGGAAGTGAAGACGCAAGGTCTGCCTGTCATTTGACGGCGGGCGGTGGACAAGCAGTTAATCAGTACGAAAACGCAATACAAATGCATTACATACAACACATGACATCACTTTTGAATTATTATTCTGTTGTAAGAGAATTTTTGTGACTTTAGTAAACTCATCAGATTCGATCTGAGCTTTGATTATGCCATTGGGCTTGACAGTATGGATAATGGCAGATGCAGTTTGACATGCAAAAAAAAAAAAAACGGATGATCATTCGTCTGATAATCTCATTGGGCCAGATTCTCATAGACTGGCGTATCTTAGCGGCGGCGTAACGTATCTGATTTACGTTACGCCGCCGCAACTTACACGGGCAAGTGCTGTATTCTCAAAGCACTTGCTCCGTAAGTTGCGGCGGCGTAGCGTAAATCGGCCGGCGTAAGCCCGCCTAATTCAAATGTGGAAGGGGGTGTTTTATGTTAATCTACTGTGACCCGACGTGATTGACGTTTTTCACGAATGGCGCATGCGCCGTCCGTTGACGTATCCCAGTGTGCATGCTCCAAATTACGCCGCAAAGACTTATTGATTTCGACGTGAACGTAAATTAGGCCCAGCCCCATTCACGGACGACTTACGCAAACAACGTAAAAATTTAAAAATTCAACGCGGTTCCGACGTCCATACTTAACATTGGCTGCGCCATCTTTTTGGTGGGATATCTTTAGGCCTGAAAACGCCTTACGTAAACGGCGTATCTTTACTGCGACGGGCAAGCGTACGTTCGTGAATAGGCGTATCTCGCTGTTTTACACATTCTAGGCGTAAATCAACGTACACGCCCCTAGCGGCCGGCGTAAATAGTCAGCTAAGATACGACGGCGCCGGCGGTCGTATCTTAGCTAGATTTAAGTGTATCTCAATTTGAGAATACACTTAAATATACGACGGCGCAGATTCAGAGTTACGACGGCGTATTTACTGATACGCCGGCGTAAGTCTACCTGAATCTGGCAAATTGTGTGTACCGTACAGAAGCAAAGCGAACACGCCTTTCTCCTTTAGTAAATGAACTCCAATGCGTCTAACAGAAGTGTATTGTTCAGGACAGAACGCGAGGAAACAGAAGATTTGGCAAAAGGGTGCAGAAATCCAAATGCCCAAGGTCAAACCCAGCAAATGGATTGCCCTTTAATGTACTAGCAGATGGCGGCGTGTGATGCTTTACAATGTGTGTATTTTAGGGAGAATAGATAATGGCCTTTAACTTCATTTAATTGTTTGCAATGCTTTAACCTCCGATGCCGAGTACCATGGATACTGAGCGCTCTTCATGCTCCAATGTAAGCAGACAGGCAGCGAGCGCTTGCAGATTGCTTATTAAAATCTAAATTGCTACAGTAGTTGCAAGCAGCACAGAATACGTGTGCTACACGGAATCCTCTTCCCCGTTCCTATTTTCTTATTTATTTCATTTCATTGTTGTCAAACTGCATCTGCCGTTATCCATACTGTCAAGCCCAATGGAAAATGGCATAATCAAATAGGACTAGGCAATTCAGGGAGCTGCTTTTGGCACTGAATTGAAATTCTGATCATAAAACAGCCCTTTCATAAAGTCACAATGACCACTGTCTGTAAAAACAATTTTTTTATTCACTGAGCAGCCAGACTTCAGTTTTTTTAAAGTTCCTGAAGCTCTTTGGCTTCTATAATCTACTACACAGCAGCACTCAGGCTGAGAGGGGGAGCAGCAGAACTAACAGCCAATCAGACGCTGCTACATGCACATCTGCAAAACGATCGTGCCCTCTGTGCGTTTCCCCAATGTCTACTGCAGGCATGTGATTTTGCGCAATTGAGCCAACCTGCCGTTGTACAAGTAGGTTAGATGTAGGTTAGGCGGTTGGCAAGTGGGTAATTTATGGCTAATGTCCCAGTGTATGATGAGCAGTGAAAACAATAAAATCAAACCTGTGATCTGCATACTCATTCCAAGTCAGTGACTTAAAATCAGGAAGGCCATGCAAGCCCCCTGAAAGGAGCCAAATGTGACACCGGAGAGGGGGAGGAAGCAATTAAGTGGAAGTTCCACTTTTGGGTGGAACTCCGCTTTAATGCAGCTTCCTGTGAGGTGTGGCAACAACGTTGCACTACTCCTGAATTCAGAACAGAGTTGCCACCCTCGTGTAGGCTTGTGTGATACGGCCTTATAGCAAAAAGATTAAATGATAAGTATGCAATGTGCACTTATCCTTATACCTGACCTACAGTAAACTAGCCACCCCTTCCATAGATGTATGTTTACCTCCCTCCAATCGCCACTTCCCACCATGCCTGTGCAGTTAAACCCCACAGACTTCAATTAAACCACAGATGGAGCTGTATAGAGGGAGCGGAATAGAGGGGGAGGAGTCACTGCATCAATTCATGTACCAGTGTTTTTAAACTTCAGCAGCTTGAGCTATTGAACTCAATAAATAAGAGGCTTTTAAACAAGGAGAAAATTAATAACAGAGTCTTACGAGCCATCTGCTGCCAGGCAGTGATAATGCATTCAAATTATCTGAAATATTTCATATTTACCTGACTACAAGAAATGTTTATATGTACAGTATATTTTTAGGCCTACAAAGGCATAACTGTGAAAGAGGAGCGTCAAAGCCCCAGGTTCCCCCACAGCTCCTATAGGTTTCTTCTGCTATCATTGATGTATCCTGTCATGAGTAGAGGATAGAGCAGGGAACCATTGAGAGTTGTGGGGGACCTAGGAATCGACACTCCAGGAAGTGTCGGTTTCCCAGCAGATTTTGGAGGGCCATTTCTCAGCAATGGAGTTCAGAGGTCCGGGCAGCAGGAAAGGTAAATATGTACAGTATACATACCTTTTACAGGTAGGACTTTTAAGGATCTTTTTACCTCACCTCACTTTAACTTTAATAAGTAAGGATGGATCTACTGTCTTTAAAAAATTGGTCAGCCTTTGGGTGGGCAAGGAGAAATTTCTCTATTAAAATGTTCTTTTTTTTTTTCAGGTAGACATCCAATAGGAACACTGTATGACTAATGCCCCGTACACACGATCGGAATTTCCGATGGCCTAAAATCCGATGGAATTTTTCGTTGGGATTCCCTTTAAAGAGGAGGTTCACCCTATAAAAAATTTCTAACACTACATCCAGCCCAGTTCTGCATATAAAATGACACTGACCTTTTTTTTTTTTTTTGCCGTAGATAGCGTTTAGCCTTAGAATTCACCACGGCTTCCGGGTAGGGAATCCCGCGGGAGTGGGCGTTCCTATTGACATGCCAATTGATTGACATGCTAAACGACGGCGCACACAGCGCGTCACGACTTCCCGAAGGAAGCTCGGGTCGGCTCTGCTCTATTCGGCGCCTGCGCACCGGCGCCGAGCCAACCCGAGATTTTTCGGGAAGTCGTGACGCGCTGTGTGCGCCGTCGTTTAGCATGTCAATCAATTGGCATGTCAATAGGAATGCCCACTCCCGCGGGATTCCCTACCCGGAAGCCGCGGTGAATTCTAAGGCCCCGTACACACGACCGAACATGTCCGCTGAAACTGGTCCGCGGGCTCTTTTCAGCGGACAAGTCGTGTGTAGGGCCTAGCGTACCATTTTCCAGCGGACCGTTTCCCAGCGGACAAAAATTTCTTAGCATGCTAAGAAACATGTCTGCTGGAAACCTGTCCGTCGGACATGTTCGGTCGTCTGTACAGACTTACCGTACATGTCCGAGCGGCCGCCATCCCTCGCATGCGTCGAATCACTTGGACGCATGCGTGGAAGCATTGAACTTCCAGGGCCGCGCACGTCGCTGCGTCATCGTCGCGGCGACGGCGCGGCCTCGTCACTGTGTATCGTGAACGAGCGGATTTCTGTATGATGGTGTGTACAGCCATCATACAGAAATCTCCGGGCGGACATGTCCGCTGAAAACGGTCCGGCGGACCGTTTTCATCGCACATGTTTGCCCGTGTGTACGAGGCCTAAGGCTAAACGCTATCTACGGCGAAAAAAAAAAAAAGGTCAGTGTAATTTTATTTGCAGAACTGGGCTGGATGTAGTGTTAGAAATTTTTTATAGGGTGAACCTCCCCTTTAAGCTGTCTTGCATACACACTGTCAGACCAAATTCCGACTGTCCAAAACGCGGTGACGTAAAACACTACGACGAGCCAAGAAAAGTTAAGTTCAATGCTTCCGAGCATGCGTCGACTTGATTCTGAGCATGCATGTTTTTTTTCTCCGTCGGAGTTCCACACAGACCATAGGAATTTCCGATAGGAATTTTTTCCATCAGAAAAATATAAAACATGTTCTACTTCTAATCTCAGCACAGCTCATCCACTGAATCCGACTAACCACATGCTGGTCAGGTGCTATCACTGTCTCTGCTGTCCTGTCTCGCTGTGCTGCATATTAGGCATTCTGCTGTAGCCATAGTAACAGATACAACGACTTTGATCTCTGATAAAGTAGCGAGCTCTGTTCATTTCCCCAACAACGATCGTGTAAAATACATTGCGGGTGGAGAGATCATATTTTGTCCTTAACTTTTATGCAGAGCTCCTCATTAAAGTAAATCAAAACTGAAAAAACAAAAAAACAAAGCTTGCCATTGTTGGTCTCTTTCTGAAAAGGGTAGTTGTCTGGCCACCGCTGATTTTAAAGTGGTTGTAAACCTCAGACATGAAATATAAACAAAGCATTTCCCTATACAGTGTGTACTTGTCTCTATTAAGAGCAGTACCTGTCATTTCTGTCTGCTGCTTTGTTCCTCTGCTATCAGCATGAATCAATTTTGACAAGTTTTCTTGACACCAAGAGAAAAATGGTGACAGGGGAGGCAGTTCCAGCTGATTGACAGCCTCAGCTCTATTCCTGTGTGCTGTGTGGAGAGGGGTGTGTCTCTTCCCTCCAATCAACTCTCAGAGCTCTCCTCACTGAGCTTTGCAGAATGTAACTTCAGCTCTTCAACCCGTTTTCTGAAGTCTCGGACAAGCTTTAAATATTCAGCACTTTCAATAGATGTAGAGAGAAGACCACAGATAAACAGGTACAACTTATGTGGGAGGATTTGTTTCATTTCTGGGTAGCCCAGTCACTTCACTGGGAATAAGGAAGGTTTAACAACCACTTTAAAGTGGTTGTAAACCCTTAAAAAAAAAAAAAAAAACCCTGCAAGACAAAGGCATAATGAGCTTGTATTCATAGCATACTAGATCATTATGTATTACTTACCTTAGATCGAAGCCCCCGCAGCTGTCCCGGACCCCGCCTCCAGCCACGGATATCTCTCCCAGAGCTTACTTCTGGGTATCGTGGCTCCGGCCAATCACAGCGCTGGAGCCACGATACTCGGAAGTAAGGTCCGGGAGAGATGTCTGCGGCCGGAGGGTAGGTCTGGGACAGCTGCGGGGGCCGCCAGTAACAGCACATCTAACTGAAGCAATGGCACGACGCGCCATTGCTTCAGTGCGCATGTGCCGATCACTTCGGCACATGCAGACACAGGGGGATATCTCCTAAACTATGTAGGTTTAGGAGATATCCAGGGTAGATATAGGTAAGTCTTAATATAGGCTTACCTGTAGCATAAAGTTGTAAAAATGGGTTTACAACCACTTTAACATTTTCTCAATCACCGACTGGGAGCAAGCATGCAGCCAGTGAGTTTTTTTTATAGTACTGGGCAATGCAATGCACACAGCATATGCAGGTTTAGGCAGGTTCTGGTTTGGTTTCGGCATATTAGGCTCGGTTGGATACCGCTCAAGTTTTTAAAGTGGAGGTGGTTTATATCTTTAAAGTGAAATGCTAGGTACAAAATGAAGGAAAAACGTTCTGGACAGCTGCACTCCAATGCTAGGTACTCATAAAAAAAATATTAATAATGGTAGCCCCTGCTCCCTTCTGCTTTATATACTAGATACACTGTTTTTTTTTTTTTTGGGGGGGGGGGGTAGTACCAATACTCCTTACTGGTAGACCACTCTTCGAAGCCACCCTTCTTCATCAGTCATATGGCTACCCGTTACTGATGTCATTACATACGTAATGAGCCTGAGGTCCTGTCCAAATTCCAGGCCAGGATAGTAGAAGATTGGAGTGCTAGCTGCTCTAGGACCGAACTATAAGGTAGGTGTTTATCAAGACTAATTGAGCATTATATGATGTACAGTATATGTCTAGAGTTGGGCTTTAAAAAAAGTCTAAATTGATAATAGGCCCAATTTTTTTATTAGTAGAAGAGACTTTCTGCTTTCTGTGTTTTTGTTTTAAAACTGCGTGCTCTATATGTGAAGAGCCAATCAATCACCCCGTCCCTGAGGACGACATACAAGACCCTCTGCCTCACCCACAAACGTACAAAAGTAAAGGCCCCTCAATACTTATGCGAGAAAATAAAAAATTTAACCACCAATCGTATTCTTCGATCAACTAACCAAAACCTCCTCCACATCCCCAAGTCCCGCTACAAATCTAAGGCCTCGTACACACGACCGAGAAACTCGACGGGCGAAACACATCGTTTTCCTCGTCGAGTTCCTTGTTAGGCTTGTCAAGGACCTCGACAAGCTTGCTTTGCGTACACACAGTCAAGCCAAAATCTCCTCGTTCTCAAACGCGGTGACATACAACATATACAACGGCAGGGGAATTTCGATTCCACTGGCTAAACTCTTAGGACTGGTTTTGCTAATCTCATTTGTTTGCGTGTTAAGTAAAAGTTTGGTAAGAGACGATTTGCACTTTTCAGTCTGTTACAGCTTGAAAAATGTGTTATCTCCATTACAAATGCTACTTTTACTCCTGTCTCATACTTTATTCTGAGCAAGCGTGGGTTTCTTAGCATACACACGCTCGAGTTTCTCGTCGGAAACCAGCCCGACCAGGAACTCGACGAGCCAATTTGAGACTCCCGTCGAGGAAATAGAGAACTTGCTCTCTTTTTGGCTCGTAGAGTTTCTCGACAGTTTCCTCGACGAAAATGTACACACGACCAGTTTCCTCTGCAAAAAAATATCTTGCTGGTTTTTGCCGAGAAACTCGGTTGTGTGTACGAGGCCGAAGGGAGAAGGAAGATTTGCAGTCCAAGGACCACGGCTATGGAACACTCTTCACACAATTATCCGGATGGAAGAAAACCATTGGGCCTTCAGGAAAAAACTTAAGACCCACCTCTTCTGAAGGACAAGGACAACACCGGATGGAAATAAGCGCCTTGAGATATAGTTTGCATTTGTAGCGCTATACAAGTTACTCACTCACTCAAGAGCACACATTACAAAAGAGTGGAGCCAAGTTTCAGGGTGAAGTAACTTCCACCATTACTGACAAACCTATTGCTGAAGTAGGAGGACACCAGCAGCAGAAGTATCAGTGAAGATGGCACCAGCAGCTATGGAGATGTGAAAGGAGAGCACAAAGCTGTTGTCTTTGGAACAGAGGAACTCACCAGGGTAAGTTACCATAATGTGTACGTGTGTCACGCAAACCTGAACACGATAGTAATTGCTTCCACTACACCCTCTTTCGGTTTTCATTTAAAGGCCATCTTTACACAAAACTGACATTGAGTTGTCTGTGTTTTATGGCAAATTGAATGGCATGTTGATTTCTTTCTCTTAAAGCTCTAAAACCTCATACACACGGTCGAACTTCAAACAAACTTTTCCGTGGATTTTTGTTTGAAGGGCGTTGGTCGTGAACTTGGTATGCATACACACGACAGGAGTTTTTCAGCAAACTTTCACCAAAATCTACTATTGTTGGTTGATTTTAACATTGGTTCTCAGCATGTGTATTTGTACTTCGGACTAAAGTCCGATGGATTTCTGTACACACGGCAGGACTTTGCTTTGTAGGACTTTTGTTGCCGAAAAGTTTGTCCGTTTGCAAAGCGAACTTTTGTCCGATGAAAAACAAAAAAGTTTGTCCGATGGAGACACGCAGTCAGATTTTTTGGACAACCTGCTAATTTTGAAGTTTGTTGTCAAAAAGTCTGATCGTGTGTATGGGCCTTACGGATGAAGTTTCCAAGTTCTAATCTTTGAAATGTTCTAATCTTTTACCTTAAAATCACACAGAACTGGACCATCCATTCCATCCATGGAAATCTATGGAACCCACTGAAATGATAGTCAAATCACATTTTCCACCCATACCAATCCCAACTTTGCAGGCAAAGTCGCTTAAAATCAGGAAGCTATTAAAACAGTATACGTGTAGTGCCAGCTTTAGAGATCTAAAGCCTCATACACACGATCGGACTTCCATCTGACTTTTCTGTGGATTTTGGTCCGAAGGGGAGTTGGCCGTGAACTTGACATGCATACATACGGAAAAACTCTTTCAGCCAACATTCACCACATCATGTGTTTTTTCAGCTCTTAACCGCCACCCTTTGGGCAACTTCTGCTATTGTTGTCTGATCCTTAGCATTGGTTCTGAGCATGCGTGTTTGTACTTTAGTCCGATGGACTTGTGTACACACGATCGGATTATCCTCCATCGGACCTTTGTTGTCAGAAAGTTTGAGAGCATTCACAGCGAACATTTGTCCGTTGAAAAAACGAAATCAATTGTCCGATGGAGCATACACACGGTCGGATTGTCCGATAAAACAAGTCCGTCGGACCGTTGTTGTCAAAAAAGTCAGATGGTGTGTATGGGCCTTAAGAAGCCTGGAGGTGAATCATACCACCATTGGAATATCAGTTTTAAGTGGAGCTGGACTTTGATTATCAACTTAAGTGCGGATTAAAATTCAGATGCTGAAGCTGATGCTGATTCAAAACTGAAGATGCAGTAGAATTGAGCAATGCAAAAATGAGGGGAGAAAAAGAAACAGTCCAACCACTTCCGTTGGGAAATGTTATCACTTGAGTGATTTCTGAGCTGAAACAATGCACAGAACAAGGCCTGGGAACAATATTCGGCTGAAATTTTGCCAGAATGCGAGCTATTACAAACCCATAGAGGCCAAATTATATTGTAAAGAAGGGAAACCTTCACAAGGGGGAACAGCAGTTTGTTGCATGCTTTAGAAAAGAGAATTACTCTCAAGATGGGTATTAAAACAAAATGAAAGGGGGCTGGAAGCAGCCAGTAGCAGCCATAACAGGCATACTGAGATATGTGCTGATTATAGCATCGCGTTTTAACAAAGAACAATAGCCTTATGTATTAAAACTGAAGTAAAACGTATGTTCTTCCAATCAGATGCTCCGGTTCACTTCAACTTACATCAGTAAAACAAGAGATTAAATATGTGGTTGCTATGGGCAACATGGACATTCCCTTTACCTTCAGCCTCTATGCAGGCCCTATAAAGGAAATTTAATATTGCGTTAGTTGCTAGTTCCAGAAGATTAGCACTGGTAGTTTTTGGCACAGTGTGAAAATTACCCTACCCAAAGGGCAGGGTAAGGGCACAGTTAGCCTAAAAACCGTTCGCCAAACAAAATTTTTTAAAACGTTTGTTTACCTTTCTTTATGGTCTGTGAAGCAGGCACTTCCTGGTCTGTCTGAGTGGGGCTGGGCGTGTCTATTTCTTTCCAGCATAGGGCTTCAGAATGCCAGGAGCTAAGATGGAAACGTCCATCGCTGTATTTTATAAAGTTTACTTTCTGATGAATTAAGAATGCTGGTGCCTAGATTCCTGGGACGGGTGAGTACATTATTGTACATGTACTAAGCGGGAGAAAGGATTTTTTTAAAAAAAATGAATTTCGGGGGAACCACCCCTTTAAACTAATCATCTTCGTAATCCTAACACTAACCCTTTGCGCTCCTCACCTAGTTCTCGTTGGTCAGCTTCGGCTGACCATAAGAAGGGTCTGCCAGTCCTTTTGGTGGACCAAGTCGAGCCTTGCACTCCAGGGGGGTCAGGGTAGAGTCCTACTTCTTTGGGTGGTAGACTAAATACACACTCTTAAGTGCTTTTGTTTGTGTGTGTTTTTCACATGCACTTTTTTTGTGCACCACCGTGGGTTCCAAGAAAAGGGATGGCCCTAGCATTAACCCTCCCTGCAACCCTAACAAAAACCCTCCATAGAACTCTAACACTAACCCTCTCTCTCTAAACACCAACCTTCATGTAACCCTAACACTAACCTTTACTTTAACCCTAACCTTAAATACTCCCTGTAACCCAAACACTAATCTTCCATGTAACCCTGACACTAATCCTTCATGCAACCCTAATACTAACCTTTACAGTAACCCTAAAGCCTTGTACACACGACCGAGGAACTCGACGGGCAAAACACATCGTTTTCCTTGTCGAGTTCCTTGTTAGGCTGTCGAGGAACTCGACAAGGCAAGTTTCTCGACAGTTTCCTCAACGAAAATGTACACACGACCGGTTTCCTCTGCAAAAAAATATCTCCCAGCAAGTTTCTTGCTTGTTTTTGCCGAGAAACTCGGTCGTGTGTATGAGGCCTAACTCTAATCCTCCCTCTAACCTGCTACAAGCTCTCCATGTAACCCTAACACTCCTTTTTTTTTCATTCAATTTTAAGTTTATTTTCAATAAAAGTACATACATTTGTATAATATCAGCAGTATACAAATCAATAATATACAGAAAACAGTAAAGCAAGTACATTACTTCACATATTAGACTTTCCTGTCATAGTAACTGTCCATCACATCTATCCATTTCTCATGTCCTTCACCATACGGTGAGATTAAGACAGTTCATATAAGCAACGGAGAAAAATTAGGTGTAACTAATAATATATAATTAAATAAAATAACAATTTAATATGCTATATGATCCCTTAGGGCTATCATTACCACACAATAAATTATATATAAAAAAAATCCCCATGTGAGTACTAGACCTAAGTTCACGGAACAAATAAAGGATAGGATTTCTGGAGAACAATAACCTCTCCGACACCCCCAACGGGAACTGCCTGTGTCCAAGAGATCAAGCAACCCCTTCAATCCCCCCTCCCTCCCTCTAATAGTTTTTATTAAAACCCACCGGTTTCTATAATCATAAATTCTCTAAACCCTCCTCAAACCTAATATCCCCAAAAGTTTGGTGTAATCCTTTAAAAACCTAAACATAGGTAAATACAAATGTTTATAATATATTCTTTTTTTTTCTTACCTAAACCTAACACCCTGAGAATGAGAAATAGTGAGTATTCTATCCTCATAGATAAGACAACGAGAAATAAACACAGAAAAATCAAAGAAAGGAAGAGAAAAGAGAAAAAGAAAAAGATATGGCAGCCTGCCTGCCAATGAACACCATCATCTTCAGGATATAAATGTCTTCACAGCCTCACGGGGTAAAAGATATTCCCATAAATTGCATCCAAGGTTCCCATATTTCATGGAAAAGAGTAGACATATCCAACATGGAACAAACCCTCTTTTCTTGTTCCATGATCCATGTAACCTTTCGTTTCATATACCTGATGGAGACAGTAGTTTTTTTCCACGCAGCTGCAATTGTGATCCTGGCACCCGTCAGAATGTATTGGATGAGTTTTCTAGTAACCTTGGAGGTCTGGGGTAACATTCCGTTAAGTAAAGCAATAGTGGGGGATTGATGTAAGTTACATCCTGTGACTCGTCTTATTATGTTAAACACCTTATTCCAGTATCAACCCTAACACTCCTGTAACCCTCCCTTTCAAAGAGAAGTATAATATGGGTCACAGGAGTGCAGAACAAACTTACAGGAGAAGTATAGCCAAAATGGCTTTGGCTATACTTCTCCTTAAACCTCACTGTATCTATTCTGCTACTAATAATTACTTGCTGTAGCACTGATTGTAATTATGCAATCGCTAGGCCTGAGCAATGTCACATGGGGGCACAGGGAAGGTCCTTAGTCCTGTGTAAGCTCTACAACAGACTTACGTGGAGCTCACACATGGCTTTCTAGCAGTTACTTTGTTCAACAGCTTTGACCTGACCAAATAGACCAGGGGTCATCAAACTACGGCCCTCCAGGTGTTCAGGAACTACAATTCCCATCATGCCTAGTCTGTGAATGTTGGAGTTTTAGAAAGCCTCACGGGATTTGTAGTTCTGCAACAACTGGAGGGCCGTAGTTTGAGGATCCTTGAAATAGACTGTCTGACTTTAAAAGGCTCAAAGTGTTCAAAGTTAATAATTTAATAAGTGTTCGAGTCAATTTTGTAAGAAATTACAAGAAAGAATTATATACTTTTGCCTTGTACACACGATCGGTTTTTCGATTGCGGTAAAAAGTCAGCCTGGAAAACCGAGAACCTGCTCGGCAGCTTTTTTCCCCCTACACACGGTTTTCCTGGCAGTAAAACTGCCATGAGAGCTTTGGCAGGGAATCCTAGTCGTATGTATGCTCCATCGCAGTGTTTCCCATAGGAAAACTTCCAGGAAAAAGACCGCTGGGAATTCCGTCAGGAAAAAAGAAAACATGTTCTAATTTTTCCCACCGGGATTCCCGGTGGTTTTCCTGTCAGGAAAACTGCGATAGACCATAGACAGGCCTGGGATTCCCGGCCAAAAGCTCTCATGGCAGTTTTCCTGGCAGGAAAACCGGTCGTGTGTACGAGGCATTTGACTATTTAGATGTACCGATAAGTGTAACCATTTCAGTTTTGCGGTATTTCAACCTACACAGAGAAAAGCAGAGTTGATCTAATTGCCATATAAAAACAAATATAATACATTCCACAGTGAAAGAGCTACCACAAAGGGAAACTTCCCACAAATTCAGAAACTAGGGACTGGTTTGGGAAGGGGTTGCTGAATGTATAATTGTCACTACACCTGCAAAACTCCATGTTCCTGAGCCTATGGATCAAATTATTTACCTGAAAAATCTATGGTAAACTTGTATACTCTACCTGCCTTCCTGGGTGTCACAGATTACCCCTGCCCTGAACTTCAAAGAGTCTCATGACTGCTCTTAATATCCCCTGCCTCCCCCTGCAGTTCTCTTACTGAATTTAACAAAAGATTTTCAAAGGTGTCTAAAAATGATACAAAATAAGGGAGAGGTTATCACAATGTGCACACTGTTAGGCTTGGTGTTGACCCCTGTAAGGCCAGATGAGCAATCCTGTATCTAGGGAGTTGCTAGGAGATCAAAAAAAATGACTCACCTGTGTCTACTGGAAGAATGAGGTGTCATGCAACCAACGGGAATAAAGCTGGCCATAGATGGCTTGAGAGAAAATCAATCGATTCCCCCAAGCACTATAACAGGGTGGATGTAGAAATATCTATTATATGCAAGCAGCCGTGGCACTGACTGAATAAATGCTACTGAGAACAGTGACTGCCTTTGTTAGCATGCAGTCTGTATTTTGCCAATAGTTGTTGAATTTTAATTCGACTTTTGCCGAGCCGGTTGGTGCTTGCAGGGCCAACCACAGCTTGAATTGTGTCTGATTTAGCAGGAGACCTTAGGTAAGAAAGCGATGCCATAGAAGCAGGTGAGGGTTCTATTTAGCAATCCTGTTGCTGGCGAGTCTGATA
Source organism: Rana temporaria (assembly GCF_905171775.1). Classification (NCBI taxonomy): domain Eukaryota; kingdom Metazoa; phylum Chordata; class Amphibia; order Anura; family Ranidae; genus Rana; species Rana temporaria. The sequence continues at coordinate 355,049,210 of NC_053491.1, forward strand.
TGGGCCTTGCGCTACTGCCCCTAGGCACCGGCTCAAGCTATTATGGTGCCTACAGTCTTAATGGTGTGGGAATGGTCAACATTTTTTGCATTTCACAAAGATACATATACATATCTCTACAGACAGATAGACCTAACTCAGAGCACACATCAGGCTTGTATAGTATCGGCACTAAATCTACTCAGTGTGGGGCCCCAGGGCACGGGGTGGGGATTAATGCTGTTTACATTTGCAGACTCTACTGGCAAAGCCGCATGCCTCCCTGACAGGACTATAGTGCATGTCTGCAGCCAGCGTCTAAAGCACGTTCCTGTAATTAGTTAATTAGCTAAAAATTCTTTCCCCTCTACCATCTCCAGTACAGCTGCAGATCCACAGCTCAGAGGGCGACGCATGTCAGTCAAATCTCAGAATGTGTTTATTCATGAACATGCATGACACACAGTTTTCTCACCAGTATAGTGTTTCAGAATTACTTTTTGAACCGCAAAATAGGAAGTTGTTGCATATTTCAATAAATGTTTCCAAAGAAATGGAGCAACTGGGGTTAACTCACCACACTTCAGTCACCAGGAAACTACAAGTTTCAGCATGCCACAGGAGACTGTGCCTGAGAGGATATGATGGAACTATGGCTGTTTAGTGCCTTATTGAGCCTTCATGACTCTGTTTAAAAAGTCTTGAATTTTCTAGTCAGATCAGTAAGGAAACGGGTGTCACACAGCTGATAACCACATTCATTTTGTTTTTTCTTTCATATTGCAATGGAGAAAAAATGTACCAATTAAATCCCTATCGGCGGCCTAATAAAAGCGGATATGCATTTATTTATATTCATTTATACCCATTTAGGTCAAAAGCAGACCTAGATGCAAACGTACTGAGTTTGGCCCAACAAACCTTTAGTAATGTATATGACAACACAAAAGGCATGTATATAAAAAATGGATACACAAAAACAAGTAACATATAAAAATAACTTTCACTAGATAAAAAAAAGTTTAAAAAAGCCCAGCCTGTAAAAAAAAAAAAGGGGTTAACACTTGCTGCCGACCCCTCCAGGGCTTAGCATCCAGCAGTCTGGGAATGTTAGAATGGGATACCATCCGCCCGGCCTTTTAAGTGTTGGACACTGTATTGAAGCAGTGACTGACAGACTGGGGTTATTTACTAAAACTGCATGGTGCAAAATCCAGTGCAGCTCTGCACAGAAACCAATCAGCTTCCAGGTTTTATTGTCAACGCTTAATTGAACAAGGTGAGGTTAGAAACAAATTGGCTACCATGCACAGTTGCGCCGTATTTTGTTGTAAATCTCCCCCACTGATTTACAGAACGCAGAAGAGGACCAGGCACCTAGCGACAGAGTGCTGTCATTTCAGTAATGCCCTGTACACACGATCGGGCCTTTGTCTGACCAAATTCACATCGGAATTCCGACAGAATAAAGTAAAATAGAACATGTTCTCTATGTAAACTCTGATGGAATTATTCGGAATTTACGATGGAATTACTCCGATGGGGGCATACACACGGTCTGAATTTCCGATGCAAAAAGTCAGTCTGACTTTTTCCATCGGAAATTCCGATCGTGTGTACGGGGCATTACGGGCAGGTGGAGTGCGGTGGGTAGAGGCAACCCATATGCCGCCTACACACGGTCGGAATTTCCGACAACAAATGTTCAATCTGACCGTGTGTATGCTCCATCGGACATTTACTGTCGGAATTTCAAACAACAAATGTTTGAGAGCTGGTTCTCAATTTTTCCGACAAGAAAAGTTTATTTATAGCCAATTCCGAAGCACAAAAATCCTACGCATTCTCGGAATCAATTTGACGCATGCTCGGGAATCATTGAGCTTCATTTTTCTCTGCTCGTCGTCGTGTTGTACGTGACCGCGTTCTTGACGTTCGAAATTCCCAACAACATTTGTGTGACCGTGTGTATGCAAGACAAGTTTGAGCGAACAATCCGCCAGAAAAAAATCCACAGTTTTGATGTCGGAATGTCTGCTCGTGTGTACGCGGCAATAGCCTCTTATACATCTTGGATGCTCCAACAGTGAGATCTACCTACCATAATTACAGACTCCAGTTCGTGGGTGTTGGTGCCCACTTTTGCATGCTTCAGCCTTACCTGTTGCATTTTCCGCCATATAATATATAAAACAAATCCAAGCAGGTGAGACCCCAAATAATGGCAACAGTAGGTGTGCAGGCCCCCTAATGGCGATCAGTACCATCACCAGGAGATATCAGAGACTTTCAGATTCTTTAGCTCTCCAGCATCTAACACTGAATATCAGTTTTAGGTAGATTGACCCTCTAAATAAGATTAAATAAAAAAAACTAATAAAAAATACTATGTATCCTTTTTATATACTGTATATGCCAGTACCATCACAGATATATTAGAAACTTTTCGATGGTTTAGCTCTCCAGCATCTAACAAACTCTGAAATATCAGTTTTACGTAGATCGACCGTCTAAATAAGATCAAATAAAAAAATGAATTAAAAATACTATGTATCCTTTTTATATACTGTATATAAAAAAAAGACAGATGGCTCTCATACAATGAACCAGCTTCCCTTTACTTCAGAGTGATGAGTCAAAGAATTACTAAGGCTCCGCATGTCTCACAAGCTCGGGTCATCAGGGACATGGTAACATAGTGTGTGCTTGTTCTTTGTACTCGCCTTATTTCATGTATGTTATGGTATTTTCCCTCTCGTTTGTTTTTCAGGGCTTTTTTGCTGTCTGCTGGGCTGCAGGGCTGTCTGCTGGTTTTTTTTTTTTCTCTGCTCTCAGATACCTTTTAACTAAAGATCCCTTTCATGGGTTCCCCCTTCTCAAATGTCAGTACAGTACACGCTAACTGTACACACATCTCATGCCTGCCCACACCTGAGAAATGGAACAATGTTTTTGCTAAACCTCAACCAAAAAAATCAGCATACCCTCAAGTCAGCGATATTCTGGCTGAATGAAATAGGCTTTAACAGAAGTGTTTAACCTTTGGATCAAATTTTATGGTTAAATGGGCACTAGTGAACTTTTAAAAGGTCAATTCATGAAAAAGTGGCATTTCAGTTATTGGTGAAGGCTGGTGGGCACTACTCGTTGGCTGCTTTTTTTGCTTGGAGACTGTCAAGGCAAGATTTCACTATAATAACTGCTCCTGGCCAACTTGGAATTTTGAGTTCTCTAGGAGTGGCACCCCCACTCCTCATGTTGCATTGGCCAGAGAATGAAATAAGATAAATATTCAACAGGGTCTGAAGGCCAACAGGAGAGAATGTTAAAGATCTTCCCGAAACAAATATCAGTTTAGAATAGACTGACCCTTTAAAAACCCACTTTCTAAAGGAAATGTCTAGAACAGTGGTCTCCAAATTGTGGCCCAGGGGTCAGATGTGGCCTTTTGCTTGCTTTTATCCATCCCTTGGGGCACTATTTCATCCACTGATACTAACAACATATAAATTCCCCACCACTGACCCTAATTAAATGGGCACAATTCCTCCCAATAACACCAATAATGGGGCACAAATCCTTCCAACAACCCCAACAAAGGGGAATTGTTTTTTTCCACTGACATCGGGACCTTTTCTACTTCCAATGGCCATAGTTCGACCCCCCAAAAGTCTTAAAAGAGAAGCTTGGTATTATTTGGCTATTCATACTTACCTTGGTGGATGCAGCATCAGACTGATGCTGCATCTGTCCCCCGGCTTCTCTGCACTGGGAACTGAGCCACCAAACACCGCCGATGGCTCGGTTCTCACTCCTCCCCGAGCAGAGCGATGCTGACTGTGAATGAATAAATGTAAAGGTTTGCCTTAGATAAATCCAACAGGATGAGAGAAATCCAGTTATAAATGGCCACAACCAGTGTGAGGTCTGCTATGTTTGGAGGTGTTCTGACCTGGGAACCCAAGTGCACAGATGGTGCCAAAAAAGTCCCTACACAAATGCCCCCAATTTACAGCCCTGTGCAACATTCGAGTAAAGAACAGGCCTTATAAAGCACCCCTAGAGGTAATATTGATCTTGCAAATTATTCTTCCATCTTCTTATTAAGAGGGAAGAACTTCATGGCGCACATACCACTTTCTAAAACAGGCTAGGCCACATACTGTTATGCAGCAGGTGCAGGTTTTTTTTCAGGAAGGTCCAAATGTCTTATAAACTGTAATTTCCAGAGTGATATTTACAAATCTATGGTATTCCTGAAAAAAGAGCTAGTGGGTAGTATGACTCTCCAATATCTACAAACTGGACGATGGACTAACCCTCTAAACGTGCAACCTGTAACTCCAATGCGCTGCAAGCTGCATCATCAGTCACGTGATGCTGCAATCTAACCATCTCCAAGCCGTCCACATGGTGCACGCTCAATGCTCCCAGCACAATGATGAGCATCAATAATCCATGTGTCAGGGATAATATATCAATGCAAAGGACATGACATGCTCTAGGCTGGCTATATACATATACTGTGACCGCTTGTTTCTGGGGAGGTTGTGGTCACAGCAAACAGCAGTGTGACTGACAACGAATGCAGCGTGTGTGTCTGTGTGTGCACTTACACAATTGTAAATCGATATTCATTGTCTCGGTGATTAGATTAAAGAAGCCCCTATTTGTGCTGATAGATGGCTGTGTTGGTATTGGTGGGTCAGTGCTGGGTTGTAATATCGCTGTGGGCTTGTGTGTTTGCAGGTGAGGATAAACCGCTCTGCATATTTGTGTGCACTGGATAGCATGTGTGTGCACCGTGCTACAAATGTGTGTGCTGGAATCGCAAATGTGCGTATACTACACTGCAAATGTGTGTAATATTGTATTATATATGAGTATGTACAATATTATACGATGTGTGAATGAGCTTTATTGCATTTTTGCGTATATCAGTTATGTTTGTTTTCATGTATATGTTTGTGTAATTATCTGCTGTATTTAATATAATCAGTCTATCTATCTATCTTTCATGTTCCTTGTTTTATGTGTTGGGCTGTATAAATATCAATCGATGGACATTTTATCTATCTATCTACCTGTCCATCTATGCAGTCAATCCTCATCCCTTTAAAATATGGTGCAGGGTGGTTGAATACAAATCTTTGGAAAGCACCAACATATTCAGTTGCACAGTACACTGTCACAAGAACACACTGAGAGTCAAGCTTGACACACTGTAGAAGACACACACTTTTAGACACATCCGACCTACTGTCAAATACACAGCTGATTGTGGAAGGCTGGGGGGGGGGCACACACGCCACCCTTCCACAGGCTGCATGCCACGGACAGAGGTGGGAAAATTGATGCAGCATGGATCCAATGTACCAGCACGAGTAAACAAGCTTTGAAATCATTAACATCTTGCCAAGAACGAAGAGCCCCCAGCTGCAGCAGACGCAGCAGACCCCCAGATCCATACACTGCTACATAAGAGAAAGCTTTGCTTGGCTTCCCTGGAGAGGTTTGCTGGTAGAAACCCACAATAAACCAAATAAGTCACATTCAACAATCATTTTGAAGCAATACACAAGTGATAGGATCTGCTGTACAGGTGTTACTGGAGGGAGCCTGCAATCCACTGCCATATACAGTCCTATAGCCATGGAAGCACAGGCTCATTACCACCATGGATTCAGTTATCCCTGCTGAAAAAATATTGAATTCAGTTCATATTCGCATTGACGCAATCAAGGTCAGTTGTTTGGCACCATGGATGTGCCCTGTTATCTATAAAGATGCACTCCTCCTTCCAGATTAAGATTTGTTTCACGTCAATCTGCAGGAAGAGAGAGTATCTGGGGGGGAAGATGGAATATTGCTAATCTAATTGCTAATATAAATTCCTCATCTTGGCGAAAAGCTGGCGGTATGATTTAAGGAGCAATGACGTGTAGTAAGCCATCTAAGCCAATCAGAAATTAAGCTTTCACTAAACTGCCCACTCTAAAGGAACCTTAGGGTTACAATCTCCTCCACCCATTATTGGAAAAATCTAGTGACAACCAAAGACCACAGCCCACCTGTCTAAAAAAAAAAAAAATGGCCATTGGATGGGTTGGAATTTTTCTGGCACCATCCTACCCCCACCCCAAGGTAAGAGCGGCATAGGATACGAGCATTGACGCCCATGCACCTATGGGGCAGTGAAATTGTCAGCAATCATTTGACGTCAATCATAAATCTATGGCTGAATTAACCTGTTGAAAGGTGATTGATGATTGGGTGATACTGACCAATCGCTCTTTGCACCATGTTACAAAAGCAGGCCAGTTGTGTTGGATGATACAATATCAATTACACAGCCATCAGTACTGCAGGGCATACTCTAGGAGATGTTATGGCAAAACAACAGCAGCACATAAGTCACAGGTAACCATGAAATATGGATGGTCACCTACAGCAGATACCAGAAGGATCATCAGATCGTGAATACGGTATATCCCTTTAAAGACTATCATTGATTTTCAGAACATCACATTGGAGAACCACATTGAATATCAATGAGTTAAAGCCCTTTTCTTAATTTTATGATGTTGGCTTTTTTTTTTTGATGTACTACTCACCACTTGCATTTTTACCGCATATAAGGTGCTGGTAAGGCTGCAGTAAACCCCATAGCTCGGAATCGTTGTTAATTGCTTGCTCCAGGGATTCTGCCGTAAAGTTGGGCGCCTCGTTCTCCTTTTCGGGGCGAGGCATGGCGAGGACCCTCTTGCAGATCTCCTTGAAGAGGGTCTCGACGCAGGCCGTCAGGTAGATGGCGGAGTGTTCGTGGATCCTCAGCGCCACTCTGCTGTCCACCATCCACCTGTAGAACTTCCCGACGGAAAAGGTGAGGCCGCATCGGACCGACTTGCCCCGGCTGAGCCGGTCGCCCGTGCTCATGTTGTAGAGGGAGAGGGCGCCGAGGGCTGAGGCGGTGCAAGCGGAAGACAAGGACCAGGCCAACACGATTTCCATGGCACTTTGGATCTCGTACTTGGTGCATTTGGCGAAGCGAAGGCTTAGGCGCTGAGCCTCTTTGGCAATTCGGACCAGGGACCTGCTGACCAGGGTGGACAACTTGGAAAGGGCATCTCTGTTGGCGCCGGTCAGGATCTGCTCTTTCTTCAGAAGAGCCTCCACCTCTTCAAGGCTCCAGGGGACTTCCTCAAGGTCAGGCAGCCTGGAGCACTGTCCTGAGCAGTCCAGGACCTCAGAGTCTTCAGCCAGGACAGTATTGACCGTGTCAAAGCTGTTGTGTCTACTGTGCATGGAGTCAGTTAGAAGCCAGCAGTTTCCTCCATGGGCATAAGCTACCGGGTGAGAATCTGAACACAGGGACAAGTTGGAGGACCTGATGGAATCGGCAGCCCCACCATAACCAGAATCCAGGGTCAAATCTTCCAGTGTCCTCACAGCTGTCTTACCTCTTCTTGCCATAACTGCACTTCATACTGCACCACTAAAACTAAGAGGAGGAAATAAAAAGACGGATCTCTGCTGCAGTTCTTGTCCACCCTGTGCACAGATCCGACTCCTTCAAGGAACGCACCACTCCGATTGTTATCTCTGATGAGCGAAAAGGCAATCCTGCGCTAATGTGCAATATTTCCCCCAGCGACCAGCAGCGACCAGCCTCCCAGCCACCTCCGAGCTCCGCACTGCATTACAGCGACAGGCGAGCGTCGGAGAGGGGGAATGACCTGAGCGGGCGTGGCTATGCAAAATAAGAAAGGGGAGCGACCAATCGCTGGATCCGGCTGGGCAGCAGAATGAGCAGCGGTCTCAGAGGGGCGGGGTTGTAGTAGTGACAGCGCTTGGAATGTCAGGCTGCTGGGGAGGGAGGCTCGTCCATAGAGCCACATTCTACCTCCTTCATTCTGGATGGTCCTCAATCAATGTGTCACATTATATAGGGGGGTCTAGGGATGGAGCTGCCAACAGGTGACACACACACTGACCAATCCACCAGGCATGAGATCTTCACTACAACTCATCAGATCTACAGGAAGGAACATCAAGTCTGCTGCAATGTACAATGTAGCAACCTGTGATGTGTCACCGACATAGGAACACCTTAGCTAAGCTGATTGGATTCTATGCAGAGCTGAACCAGATTTTGCATTCTCCAGTTTTAGTAATTCTCCCCCATAGGTTGAAAAAAGTCCATCTAGTTCAGGGGTAGTAATTTAAAATTCACAGGGGTCCGTGAAATGTTCTTCTAGCAAAGGTCCGAGTGTCATATTGGTGCTATGACTCCACATGATAGCCTGCGCATCGCAGCCTCCTCTGCACATCACAGCCCCCCCATCTCAGACCCCCCCCCCATCACACAGTGACCCCCCAACACAGACTGACCCCATCACAGACTGACCCCCATCACAGACTGACCCCCATCACAGACTGACCCCCCCCCCATCTCAGACCCCCCCATCACAGACTGACCCCCCCATCACAGACTGACCCCATTACAGACTGACCCCATCACAGACTGACCCCCATCACAGACTGACCCCCATCACAGGCTGACCCCATCACAGACTGACACCCCCCAGCACAGACTGACCCCCATCACAGACTGACGCCCATCACAGGCTGACCCCCCCATCACAGACTGACCCCCCCATCACAGACTGACCCCCCATCACAGACTGACCCCCATCACAGACTGACCCCCCCATCACAGACTGACCCCCCCCATCACAGACTGACCCCCCCATCATAGACTGACCCCCCATCACAGACTGACCCCCCCATCATAGACTGACCCTTATCACAGATTGACCCCCCCATCATAGACTGACCCCCCCATCATAGACTGACCCTTATCACAGACTGACCCCCCCCATCACAAACTGATCCCCATCACAGACTGACCCCCATCATAGACTGACCCCATCACAGAGTGACTCCCCCTATCACAGGCTGACCCCCCAATCACAGACTGACTCCTCATCACAGACTGCCCACCCCATCACAGACTGACCCCCATCACAGACTGACCCCCCTATCACAGGCTGACCCCCCAATCACAGACTGACTCCCCATCACAGACTGGCCCCCCCATCACAGACTGACCCCCCATCACAGACTGACCCCCCCTATCACAGGCTGACCCCCCAATCACAGACTGACTCCCCATCACAGACTGCCCCCCCCATCACATACTGACCCCCCATCACAGACTGACCCCCCTATCACAGGCTGACCCCCCAATCACAGACTGACTCCCCATCACAGACTGGCCCCCCCATCACAGACTGCCCCCCCCCATCACAGACTGACCCCCATCACAGACTGACCCCCCTATCACAGGCTGACCCCCCAATCACAGACTGACTCCCCATCACAGACTGGCCCCCCATCACAGACTGACCCCCCATCACAGACTGACCCCCCCTATCACAGGCTGACCCCCCAATCACAGACTGACTCCCCATCACAGACTGGCCCCCCCATCACAGACTGACCCCCCCATCACAGACTGACCTCCCATCACAGACTGACCCTCCCATAACAGACTGACCCCCCCATAACAGACTACCCCCTCACAGCCTTACCACCCCATAACTGACTGATCCTCTCATCTCAGACTGACTCCCATCACAGACTGACCCCCCCATGAAAGACTGACCCCCATCACAGATTGACCCCCTATTACAGGCTGGCCCCATCATAGACTGACCCCCCTATCACAAGCTGGACCCCCATTACAGACTGACCCATCACATACTGACCCCCCTATCACAGGCTGTCCCCCCCATCACAGACTGGCCCCCCTTACAGACTGACCCATCACAGACTGACTCCCCTATCACAGGCTGGCCCCTCATCACAGACTGACCCATCACAGACTGACTCCCCTATCACAGGCTGACCCCCATCACAGACTGACCCATCACAGACTGACCCCCTATCACAGGCTGGCCCCCATCACAGACTGACCCATCACAGACTGACTCCCCTATCACAGGCTGACCCCCATCACAGACTGACCCATCACAGACTGACCCCCTATCACAGGCTGGCCCCCCATCACAGACTGTCCCCCATCACAGACTGACCCCCATCACAGACTTCCCCCTCCATCACAGATTCACCCCCTATCACGGACTGACTCCCATCACAGACTCACACCCCCCCTCCCCCATCACAGACTGGCCCCCCACAACACATGATAGGCATGCATGTTGGACTGTCTTAGTGCACAGTGAAAACACCATGTATTTCAGTAATGTGACATACAGCAATGCACCATACATGTAATGGTGCATTACCATTAAACAGTCATACTCTACAGGACCGCTAAAGACCACCATGAGTACAGAAGGAGATTTTCCTTGAAAACGCTGTGTGATGCTGGGCAGGGGCCACACAGCTAACACTGGATAAGGGTTGAAGGTAAGTATGTTACCAAATAGTGTGGGGGGTAAATAAAGGACAACTTCACCAAAGGAGTTAAAGTGGATGTAAACCCGATTTATGAAATGTGAGCTGGGCACATATATCTGCAGTGTTTTCTTATCTGTCTTCAAAGCCCTAAGTCCCGTAGCTGTCTTCTGCTCCAATTTTCTGTTATCAGCAGAGATAACTTCTGACAAGTTCTCCGTCAACTGAGATAAAAGCAGCAGTTTTGTGTTGGGGAGAATGCTATAAATAGATTAGCACAGAGCTGAACCATTCAACAAACATCTCTGAAAGTCTCTACCTATGAGGGTGTGTGTCTTTCCTCCAATCAGCTGTCTTGGCTTTGTGCCCAGGCTTCACTCCCAGTGCCGAACAGGAAGAGAAAATCTTCTAACACGATCTGTACTTTCTAAAGAATATATAAAGCTAAAGACAGCAGATATACATGTAAAACTTATATAGGGAGATTTGTTTCATCTATGTTTATCATCTGAGGCTGTTCAATTCACTGGGTATAGGAGAGGGTTTACATCCACTTTAAATCTGGAAACTTCTGTTATAAACAGACTAGAGAGCATGAAAACAAGAAAGTCAGCCAGGTTGCCTTCTTTGTCACCAGATTATTATACTGCGTTAGCCATCGATGAAAGCCATGTTTGTAATCTGATGAGTTAGACACTAAATTGTATCACTTTACCTCCAATCCTGCTTTCATCAAAGTTGAATAAATCAAACGACACTTCATCGTCTTTCATGTCAATGATTAGTGGGAGTATTTTTCATGATTCATTAGGTGTGTGTTTATTTATTATTGCAATGAAAACCTGCAAATACTATTCCACAGATCTAAAAATAAAACATATAGCTTTGCTATTGATGTCAATTGTTTTGTGACACAAATTGACATAAAAAAATAATAATAGTTGAAATGTAAATTGAATAATGTGTCGATAGCACATTAATAATAGTATGTTTCTGATCATTAACTACTGTACGTAGGACTGAGTCTCATTAAGATCATTCTTTAATGCAGAAATAATAACTGTTATTAATGTAAGCTATATATAGGTTGGAATGATTGTAGTATTATGAACAATCTATGTTTGCGATAATCTTTTAAAATTATATATGTACTGTATACTCACTTTTATTTAATTTATTTTAAAACTGAGCACTAGGGTCTTCGTTTCAATCCAAATCAGGACACTACCTGCATGGAGTTTGCATGTCCTCCCTGTGCCTGCATGGATTTCCTCCAGATACTGCTGTTTCCACACTTGAAGCTGGGTTCATACATATCCGGCTGCGATTCAGTTGCAAATGTTTGCCTGAGTTTGCACCTGAACCAGACCCAAAAACGCACAGGACCCTTTTCAAAGAGGCAATGCGGCCCACCTGGACAAGGCGCCTTCCGGTGAAATGCATTGAGGTCTGTTTACTGGCGAAAATTCCGAGTCCTCCACTGACATCAAGTCTGGCTCAGGTGGAACGCACGCCGACGCACGCGGTGGCGAGGTCTGTGTATTAAAGGGGAGTTCCAGCCAATATTTATGTTTATTAAAAGTCAGCAGCTACAAAAAGTGTAGCTGCTGGCTTTTAATAACCAGACACTTACCTGCTCCAGCGTTCCAGCGATGCGCCAGCCGGGGCTCCGCTCCTCTCCCCCCCTCCCCGGCCGGCGTCTTCATTGTCACTGTGGGCACCCGGCCGTGACAGCTTTCGGCTTCACGACTGGGCACCCACTGCGCATGCGCGAGCGGCGCGGCGCCGTTCGATTGGACAGGCACTCACCTACAGGGAGGGGCTGTGAAAAGGTGATTAAGCTTTTCAGCCCCTCGGCGGAAGGAGGAAGTGGGGCAGGATGTCCCCTTCTCCTGAAGCCCCCACTCCCCCCCCAAAAAAAAATTACATGCCAAATGTGGCATGTAAGGGGGTGAGGAGTGGGATAAGCGGAAGTTCCATTTTTGGGTGGAACTCCGCTTTAAGAAGGCTTTTACAAAGTGCGTGCCGCTGCATGGCACACCAAAATGTGAGTGGATTTTATATACATTTTACTTTATTTACTTTATAATAAACCTATTTCACGTTTAGAGCCGGTTCACACAGGGGTGACACGACTCTGGCTGCGACTTTGCGAGGCGACCTGAACACAACCTGAGCGAGCACCACAGTGCGACTTGGGGCGACTTACAAGGCAACTTTAAGTCGCCTCCAGGACAGGAGGCTTTCCGGTAGCCAATCAAACAACAATCAGCTCTGTGGGAGGGAGGGGGGAGGGGTTTGCCTGAGAAAACAATTTTCTCTTCCTGTATTGTTGCTTCAGTTAAGACAGTGATCCAACTTTGGAGACGACTTCCATTGAAATCTATTAGGTAGATTCACAAAGAGTTATGCCGGCTTATCAGTAGATAAGCCGACCTAACTCTGAATCTACACCGGCGTTTGTTTAAGCGTATGCTCAAACAGAGATACGCTTAAAGCGGGAGTTCACCCATTTGTTAAATTTTTTTTTTCTCCCCTTAGATTCCTGCTCGTTCGGTCTAGGGGAATCGGCTATTTGTATTAAAATATGAGCTGTACTTACCTGTTTTCGAGCTGCATCTTCTTCCGTCGCTTCCGGGTATGGGTCTTCGGGAGCGGGCGTTCCTTCTTGATTGACATTCTTCCGAGAGGCTTCCGACGGTCGCATCCATCGCGTCACTCGTAGCCGAAAGAAGCCAAACGTCGGTGCGGCTCTATACTGCGCCTGCGCACCGACGTTCGGCTTCTTTCGGAAAATCGTGACGCGATAGATGCGACCGTCGGAAGCCTCTCGGAAGACTGTCAATCAAGAAGGAACGCCCATTCCCGAAGCCCATACCCGGAAGCGACGGAGAGGATGCATCTCGTAAACGGGTAAGTACTGCACATATTTTAAAACAAATAGCCGATTCCCCTAGAGAAAACAAGCAGGAATCTAAGGGGAAAAAGTGCCCTCTAAGGGTGAACCCCCGCTTTAAATAAAGCTAAGATAGGCCGGCAGGAACCTTTTCTGAAGTCGGAGCAACTTCAGTAGTGTGTATTAAGACGGCTCCATTCACTTCCATTGCTTTTCTCAACAGCGCAACTTCAAGTCGGATCCCAAGTCGCCCCTATGTGAATTGGCTCTTACAGCGTTATTGTTCTTTCGTTCTGGGATACATCTGGTGGTGCTATTGGATGCCAAGTCTATAATCAATTAAGAAGTAATCTTAAAGGGGTTGTAAAGGTTCGTTTTTTATTTTCTAAATAGGTTCCTTTAAGCTAGTGCATTGTTGGTTCACTTACCTTTTCCTTCGATTTCCCTTTTTTCTATGTCTGAATTTCTCACTTCCAGTTCCTCCTCAGTAAGCTTGCCCCCATCATCCGAGCCGTTCTGGCTGGCGCTTAGTCAGCGTGCTCGCCCCTTCCTTGGGACTACATACCTGCGGACTCTTCCGTGAAAGAGGAGAGAAAATGAGTGCCGCTTATGTGAAAGGCGGAGACTGAGCACTCTGAAGTGAAAGGTGGAGGAATGAGGATTCTCATGTGAAATGGAAGACAGGAGACTCTGATTTGAAAAAGGGTGGGAAACTGAAGACGCTGATGTGAAAGGGGGGCTTCTGATGTAACAGGGTACTCTGGTGTGAAGGGGAACCCCATTTTAGACTGGGGTGCCTTAGGATTTAACATATTTTCAAAGGGGGCAATGACTGAAAAAAGGGTGGTAGAAAAACCTGTCTATAATACACTGTGGGCTCTATTCACGGTAGCAGATCACATGTGCACACATTCTACCTAATAATGCGATCCTGAAACTGTTAATTCACTATTCCGTTTTGCGGAATGCTAAAAAAGCTTGGTAAATACCACGTGAAAAGGTGTTCAACTCAACAGTAATGCATAGAAACCTAAATATAGAAATATGGGAATCAATGTTGATTTTTTTAAAGTATAACTAAAGCATGGGATTTATATTATTACAAGAAGAAATACACAAGAATGTATCATATTATTGTATATTATGTTGGTACTCATTTTTGCACAGGAGAATTGATACACTCAAGCCCCATACACACTATCAGTTTTCCTGATGGTTTTCTCTTCAGGTTTACCAAAACCATCTCATATGAGGTCAAACCTTAATGCCGTGTACACACCATCACTTTATGTGATGAAAAAAAACGACGTTTTTAAAAACGTCACTTTAAATGACCGTGTGGGGGGGAAAACGTAGTTTTATGTCTTGTGAAAAACGACAAAAAAAAATTGAAGCATGCTTCAATTTTATGTGTCGTTTTTCAAAACGTCGTTTTGTACTTCACAGAAATTGACCGTGTGTAGCAAAAAACAACGTTTAAAACAACGTTTTTACACCCGCGCATGCCCAGAAGCTAGTTATGAAGCGACCTTCAATGGAAAAGAGTGCTAAACGTAACCTCGCTTTGCTAGAGCATTGTGAAAAAACGATGGTGTGTAGGCAACGTCGTTTTTGAAAATTGAAGTTTCAAAAACGTCGTTTTTTACTTCACAGAAAATGTCGTTTTTTTTCATCACATAAAGTGATGGTGTGTACGCGGCATAAGCGTTTCAATTTGAATGCAATCAGGCAGGTCTTTGTACTACATGGTTTTGGTAAACCTGAAGACAAAACCAGCAGGTAAACTGTTAGTGTGTATGGGGCTTTAGTCGTTGGATACATTTATCATCACTAGTGCGGCAATATTTGTTTTGAGTTTACTTGCACATTTAAATTGGGAGAGTGTAATGCCGCGTACAGACGATCATTTTTCAGCATGAAAAAAAAAACAACGTTTTTCGGCATGTAGAAAAAACAAAGTTTTTCCAACTGCTCTAGCAAAGCGTAGTGACGTACAACACGTACGACGGCACTACAAAGTTCCATACGGATGACGCCACCCTTGGGGCTGCTTTAGCTGATTCCGTGTTAGTAAAAGACGATTCGCGATTTTTTGTCTGTTACAGCGTGATGAATGTGCTTACTCCATTACGAACGGTAGTTTTACCAGAACGAGCGCTCCCGTCTCATAACTTGCTTCTGAGCATGCGCAGGTTTTTAACATCGTTTTAGCCCACACGCGATCATTTTTTACAACCCGAAAAACGACATTGTTAAAAAACATCATTAAAAAATGCAGCATGTTCGAATTTTTTTTTTTGTCGTTTTTCAGAACCCGAAAAATGATGTGCAGCCCACACACGATCATTTTAAATGACATTTTTTAAAAACAACGTTTTTTTTCATGCCGAAAAATGATCGTGTGTACGCGGCATTACTTGCTGCTTGCATACATTACTTAGATTGCATTTCAGTTGCCCGCAAGACTACCTATTATATTTAGTATTGTAGAAGCGTTTTTTAGTGAATGACAACATATTTTTTGAAGAACACTTAGATACTGCTTCGTGAATGGAGCATTGTACATAGAACAAGAAAAGGTAAATGGACTTATTTGGGTGCCACCTGTAAACCCAAAAGAAAGAAAAGTACTCAAAAGGTATGTCAAAAATACAAAAACTTTATTAACAATCTTAATCAGCTAAAATACATAGCATAATAACAACAGGTACATTCTAAATTCTTCAGACATAACAGACTACACTTTCCCAAGAATGTAATGGGGATAGGCTTTAAATGTGCTGAAACCTGTAACCGAGGGGCCAATACAATCACATGTGTACATATGGATATAATGGATATAAATCCTAAATAGGGCCCAGTTCCGGAGTCACTTTTGTAGATCTCTACACGTTTCGCCAAATAGGCTTCCTCAGGAGATCCTATATATGTCAGGAAATGTATAACAATTAATATCAAAAATTCTTACAGTGATCATAAAAGTATACATCATAAGTATGGTGTATTCACATGCATTATTATTATTTAGGTACTTATATAGCGCTGTGAATTTAGGCAGCGCTTTACATATACATTCACATAGGTCCCTACCCTCAAGGAGCTTACAATCTAAGGTCCTTAACTCACATTCATATACTAGGGCCAATTTTAGACAGAATCCATTAACTATCAGCATGTCTATCAACATGTCTTTGGAGTGTGGGAGGAAACTGGAGTACCTGAAGGAAACCCCGCAGGCACAGGGAGAACATGCAAACTCCAGGCAGGTAGTGTAGTGGTTGGGATTCAAACCAGCGACCCTTTTTACTGGTAGGTGAGAGTGCTACCCACTACACCACTGTGCACAGCAACTGGAGTCAGAGCCTGTGTAGTGTTCATCCCCAGCGAAGGAAGGGGAGAAGACGGATGGGAGAAGGGAGGGGAGGTAAGGAAATCCCTCAACTCACTGTGCTGTCTTCTCCAGTCAGCATTGTTCAATGTTGGAACATGTGTGCTCAAAAGCTACAGTATTTACCCCACTTTACTACAGCATTACACCATTATGGACCTGAACATTCAGCCACTGCATATGTGTTGCTGTCTTGTTCCAGAGCATCTAAAACTGTGACTGAGCTGTCAGCAGCTTCGACACTGAGCAGCCAATTCCACTGTGGCAAAATCAGGGGCCCCCTACTGGCTCTGGGAGTCACAACTCATTTAAAATGGAAGTAAACCCTCCATTACAACTTTCACCTACAGGTAAGCCTAGATTAAGGCTTACCTATAGGTGTTTGCAATATCTCCTAAACCTACACGGTTTAGGAGATATTTGACAAAAAGTATGGCGCATATGCGCACTGAGAATGCCGGTTTTCTGAATAAATAATGCCGGCGTTGACGGCTCCCGCATGCATGCGCGGAGTGACGTCATCGCCGCTCCGGCCAATCACAGAAGTAACCTCCGGATGATATGTCTGCACCTGGAGGGGAAGACGAGGACGACTTTGGGGGCTTCGATCTAAGGTAAGTAATTCATAATGAGATAGTATGCTACTCAAACTAGCTCATTATGCCTTTTTCTTGCAGGTTTTTAATTTTTTTTATTTGGGGGTTTACAACCACTTTAAAGCGCCAGCTCTGTCTGGCCTAAATAGCTTAAAAATATATATATATATTTTTTCCTTAAACACTTAACAGCTTCAAGCGTTTCACAATAAAAACTTTATCACAAAAATATTTCCAAACCAGGCAATATTCATTTTAAGCACGTTGGGAATATCTATTGTGTGCCTGACTCCTATGTTATCAGGTTAAACCTATTTGCTTGTATGCATAATATTACCTATGTAATATGTATCTACTGATCTCTGTCACAAGGGTGATTTGTCCTTTACAGCTTTAGGACTTTCCTTAATCAACTGGTTAATTTATTTTGTTCACTGTTGTACTAATTAAATTGCCTGGAAGCATATGGTGAAGAACACCTGGATTTTAACAAGCCTCGGAGAGTACAGGTGCAGCACCAATGTCTGCCTGTGACAGAATGGCGCTATCCTGCGCTATCCTCGTCTGACTGGCAGAAGAAAAGTCTTCAAAGCAGATATAATATACACACATTTATACAGCTTTGTATTTAATAATACAATAATATATGTATTTTTAACACAGGCAGTATTCGACCTGGTATCTGTTTCTTAAATTCACATAGACTGGGAGAGGGAGAAGCAGCACAAGGAGCCAATCAGCTGTGTGTAGTACTAATGTGCAAGCAAGGAGCATTTTGATGGAAGGAGAGGGCAGAGTGATGAAGAGATGAGCTCATCTGTGTGCTGCTTCTACTTTTACTGTCCAGTTCTAGCTGGGGGAGGGACAGAACTTATACATTTTGCTTAACCACTTCAGCTCTGGAAGGTTTACTCCCCTTCATGACCAGGCCATTTTTTGCGAAACTGACAATTATGTGGGCGTGCAATGCTGTACCCAAATAAAATGTATGTACGTTTTTTCTTTTGGTGGTATTTGATCATCTCTGCGGTTTTTATTTTTTGCGCTATATACAATTTTTTTATTTCTGCTATAAAACATTCCCAATAAAAATGTAAAAAAATATAATTTCTTCATCAATTTAAGCCAATATGTATTCTGCTACATATTTTAGGTAACAAAAATCCCTATATGTGTATAATAATTGGTTTGTGCAAAAGTTACAGGCCCAGATTCTCAAAGGGCTTACGACGGCGCAACGCAATGTACGCCGTCGTAAGTCCTAATCTGGGCCGTCGTATCTATGCGACTGATTCTTAGAATCAGTTACGCATAGATATCCATTAGATCCGACAGGCGTAAGGCTCTTACGCTGTCGGATCTTAAATGCAATTAGGTGTCGCTTCCGTCGTTTTCCCCGTCGAGTATGCAAATTAGCAAAATACGCGAATTCCTGAACGTACGCGCGGTCGACGCAGTGAAGTTACGACGTTTATGTTAGATTTGCGCCACGTAAAGTTGCCCCTGCTATATGAGGGGCAACCAATGTTAAGTATGGCCGTCGTTCCCGCGTCGAAATTGAAAAATTTACGTTGTTTGCGTAAGTCGTCCGTGAATGGGGCTGGACGCCATTTACGTTCACGTCTAAACCAATGACGTCCTTGCGACGTCATTTGGAGCAATGCACCCTGGGATATTTTCCGGACGGCGCATGCGCAGTACGTTCGGCACGGGAACGCGCTTAATTTAAATGCTCCACGCCCCCTACCCGGCTAATTTGAATTAGGGGGGCTTGCGCCGGGTGATTTACGCTACGCCGCCGCAACTTTACAGGCAAGTTCTTTGTGAATAAAGCACTTGCCTGTAAAACTTGCGGCGGCGTAACGTAAATCAGATCCGTTACGCCCACACAGTTTTACGCCCATATACGAGAATCTGGGCCACAGTGTCTACAAACTTTGGTATATATATATTTTTTTTTTTTTTTTTACTAGTAATTGTGACGATCAGAGACTTACAAATCGAACACCTAACTGACACTTTTTGGGGACCAGTGACACTAATACAGTGATCAGTGCTAAAAAAATATGCACTGTTACTGTACTAATGACACTGGCAGGGAAGGAGTTAATATCAGGGGCGATTAAAGGGTTAAATGTGTTCCCTGGGAGTGTTACTAACTGTTTGGGGGGGGGGTGCTTTGACTGGGGGAATGTAAATATCTGTGTTCCTGCCTAGCAGGAACACAGGATCAACACATTCCCCTCTCACAGAACAGTGCTCTGCCTTGTTTACATAGGCAGACCGCCGTTCTGCCTTTCTCCTGCACGATTGCCGTCTCCCGCTCTGTCCAATCACAGGGAAAGACGGGTCGCCAGCGGCGCATTTGTGCCCCAGACCCAAAAGTGTCAGATCACGTACTAGGTACCTGATCTGGCGCAGAGCAGCCGCCCTGCCGCAGTATATGTACGCTGGGCGGTCGCTAAGCAGTTAAAGAGTAACTTCAGAGTGTTGCCAGCCACCATCACTATAGCAATGAATGATGCTGTGTGTCCTGGTCATAGAGCATCAATAGTTGTTATGGTGCTGGCGGCCGACCAGCCTGCACCATGACAACTCATGACATTCATACACAGTGAAAATGTTTATGATACACAGTAGTTTAGCAAGCTTAAAGTGATTCTAAACTCTAATGGTAAATCTTTATGCATTCTCTGCCTTAAGGTAAAAAAAAAAAACACTCCGTACTTGTCATACCCACGCCTATCCCTAAACACTTATTTGACCCCTGCCACCCCTCCAGCACTCTCTTGGCTATATCTATGGGATGCCGGTGAAAGCTTGAAATCACTCTAGTAGGCACCGCTACTACATTGATCTCCACTAGCTTCCGGGTCCCATGCCGTGAACACAGGAGATACTCGCTCAGGAATGCAAAGTGTTCCCTGATTGCACATGGTGTCTCTTGTAAAGTCACCAACCCAGCCTTTCCACCTTGTCCAACCAAAGAATGCTTTTCATTCATTGACAAAAGTGTTCTCTGAATGGCATCTGTACCAAGCGAGCAACCTCTTGTGTTCACATTGCAGCAGGGCAAGCGCTCGGCATGGGACCCGGAAGCTAGTGGAGATCATTATATAGCTTTCACTGGGATCCCAAAGCAGGGCTCAAGTCCTGCGGGAACGCGTGGGAACGGAGTCCCTGCACTTTTTTCACAGCAGGAACGCAGTTCCCTTTGCAGGACTAGAGCAGCCGAGCCGCCCGAGCCAATCCTTCACCAAGCGGCGATGCCCAGCTCGAGTCACTGTCAAGGGGCAGGCGAACGTTAGTAATCCTTTATGTTACTGGCCGCTTCCTGTATATGGATTCATCGGGTAGTGTGCGGGTATTCCGTCACTTCCTCGATGCCGCAATGTCTCCTGGGAGCTTTTGTCATTGTTCCCAAGAGACATTGCGGAGGTCTGCCGCGAGTTTTTGCAGGATTTAGAAAGAACTTGCTTTAAAAAAAAAAGCATGCGGTTTAGTAATTACGCATATGAGCATATCATTTTTTTTTTTTTTTGGTGGGGGGGATCATGGGTGGGAGTTTCCACACTTTTTTCCCCAGGACTTGACCCCTTGTCCCAAAGGTATGGTAAATACAAGGGTTGCACTGATACCAGTATCGGTGCCGATACCGAGTATCTGCACAGATGCTCGCACTCCTGCGACTGCTCTAAAACCCAAAATAAATAAGCTTAAAGGGGTTGTAAAGGTAAATTTTTTTTTACCTTCATGCATCCTATGCATGAAGGTAAAAAAACATCTGATAGCATCGAACCCCCCCCCCCCCCCCGAGCCCCCGTTTTACTTACCTCTCCACTCGAAAGTCCCGTGCGCGTTCTCGTCTTGCCATACGGTTCCCAGCCTGGCCGTTGATTGGCTAGGCTGGGCGGATTGATAGCAGCGCAGCCATTGGCTGGCGCTGCTGTCAATCACAGCGGATGACGCGGCGCGCCGGGGGCGAGTGATACAGTCGGCGGCTATGGCCGCCGCTGTATCACGGAAGCGCGCTCGCAAAAGCTTTCCACCATGCGAGGGAGCTCGCATGAACGTGGAAAGCTTTTGCGAGGAGGAGCAGATACAGCCGCCGAGGGACCCCAGAAGACACGGATCAGGGCCACTCTGTGCAAAACGAACTGCACAGCGGAGGTAAGTATAACATGTTTGTTATTTTTAAAAAAAACATGTTTGCCTTTAGTGTCCCCTTAATTCACACTGTGGTTCGAACAGGACTACAGTGCGATTCCTGTCCCATTCGCATGCTATTTCCGGCATCGCTTCTGTGTGAACCTAGGCTTGTCATAGTAACTTCAGCCTGGGTCCACACAGAAGCGGTGTGGAAAACATTCCTGTTCAAAATGCATGTAATTCTTTGCTGTGTGATTTGAACTCAGTAATTTTGTATGGGCTACTTACCTGGCAGGGGAGACACCATGATCATGAAGGTGGTTCTCCCAGAGCGAGGCATGGCTATTGCACACTCTAGGCCGTGATGATCGTGGTTGTCTTCCCTGCCGCTTCTCAGCCTTTTGGCTAGGACTGGGTGTGGTATCTGTTCTTATCAGTTGTCAGCGGAGAGCTGAAGCACCTCCATTGGGAGGGTGGATGCAATCCAATGACGTCATTGCACCTGGAAGGATGGTTTCAGCAGGGACTACGCTGTGCTGCCCGACAGATACTGGGAGCCGGCCCATGGTTGAGTCTAAGCCATCTGGAAGGGTGCTCCTGGTGAGGATGGGTGCTGCTCTTGGTCTTGGTCTTTTTGCCGAGTTCTAGTCTGGCCTTCTGGCTGGCTGGTGTAAGTGCTATCTCTGTCAGCGATCCGGTTGGAGGAGCTGGTAATGCCCTGTATGGTGGAACGGGGTAGGACCATGCAAATCCGCCGGGTTGGCTGGCAGGGGTGGAGGGCTGCACTGGCCCGTCGGGGGGTCGGATATGGAACAAAAAGCCTATGGTGCATGTGCCCCTGGAGTGGCAGTCCAGGGGTATCTGAAGATCACTGTGTGTGAGGGACACATTGATTTAAGATACCACGGTCACTGCACCAGATACACGCTTTTTTTAGCACCTGCCTCCTGGGCCGGGCCTTTTGGCTAGGTCCGGAGGAATTTTTTATTCCTGGCCGGAGGGCCTGGTCATTGTTGAACACAATGATCACTTCTTTCACTCTCCTCTTCACTATCCCTTTCCCCCACTTTATTTAATTTAAGCCTATGTTTGTCACTTTTTGTCTTTTGTTGTTGTGCACGTTTTGTGTCACTGTGTGATTAGTAGGGTGCGGGTCCTCGGGCCAGCCCTGAACGTCTTGGGAGTAGGTGGACATGGCCTTCTGGCTTAGTTCACATGCTCTCATCGGGTCTCCCTTCGGGGGAGCCCCACCTAGTACTGGGAGGGTTCTGTTTCGGCAGTCCCTCAGAGGAAGTTGGGTCCGTGTCGGCTTCGGTTGCTCAGACCACAGTACCTCAGTCCCCGTCTGGAGCCTAACGCCCCGGGGGATCAGGGTTTGGGTCCCTCTTCACAGGAGGACCACTTGACGTTGCACCCGTCTGCACGTTTTCGTGAACACTCTTTATGTGTGTGCACATTTTTTCTGCACCGGGTGGAGTTTTTTGGGTGTGTTCACACGCCATAGGCTTTTCAAAACAAAAAAAATAATAATTTTTGTATGGGCTAAAAATCGTACCGCAAAAGTATCGGTACCGGTATTGGCGAGTACTTGACTGAAAGTATTGGTACTTGTACTCGCTGGTAAAAAAATGGTATCGGTTCAACCCCAGTACATACATAGTTACATTCTTCCATGCTGACCAAAGGTAACTATGTAAAAATTGCCATATGTACAGTAGAATTATATTTTATCGACACTCATTTAGGAATCCTCTCATTGTTTATTAAGGCCCTTTTTACACTGTTTCGGCACGGTTTCCCCACAGCGTGTGTGCAGTATACCCAACCCACAGTGTTTGTGCAGGTTCCCCCTGTGTTTTCCCATAGACTTTCAATTAGTTTGGGCGTTTTTGATGGGTTTTCTGATAGATGCAGCATACAGGATCTTTGGTGTGTTTTGAGAAAATGCACCAAAAACGCCCCAATTTTATAGAAGTCTATAGGAAAGCATGAATACACTGTGCTGCACCCGTGCTACGGGGGAAAATGCAGCAGAGTAGTGCGAGAGCAGTCTAAGAAATTGTATTGATTGCCTAAATATGTAATCCAGCATATATGTAATACGCGTAGTTTGATGATTACAACTACTTGCCCACTAAGATACATGTTTAGATTTGGACCTTCTTTCACTTTGATATAAATTCGGTATACTGGCTATTGATTTAAACCACTGGGGATTTGTAGGCATATATTGAACTGATACACATTTTATTTCAGCGATGGGGAACAAATATAGTTTTTTTTTATATTAAAAATATATTTTTTTATATTACTCGTTACAGACAAGGATATGACAAGAAATAAAAAGAAGAAAACAGTCTCACTACAACCATATTTTTAAACATTATAGCAGGAGTCCTCGGAAAACCGAAGGGGTGAATACCATTATGATATACTTAGGATAAGATAAAATAAAATACATAATAAGAAATCAAAAAAAAAAAAGAGGAAAGAAAATAAAAACAATAAACAACTAACAAGAAAAACAACACCAAACTAACACCTTGTAGATTAGGATAACTGAATTACATTAATCAGTACCTAATGTTACCTTAAGTCAAAAACACTCTTCAATCCTAATTTTGACGATATATTTGACTACTATGATCATGTAGCTGTGTTTTTTCTTCTATGAACTCATCTCTCCACCCCCTCCCCCTCCTCACTACTAGATGAACCATCATACATTACATTATTATGGTCAAGCCAATAAGACCATTTTTTTTTGCTGTCCGGTCTACAGCATTCCTGAGACCCCTGCTACCTGTGATTCTGATTGCTGACTTGGTTACCTGATCCGGGTCTCAATTGACTACTCTGCTTGCTGCCTGTCTCTGATCTCGGCTAGTTCTGAACTTGCTTCTGCTTCTCCTTTTAACCTCATTGCTGCCTGCCTGATGAACTGACCCAGCCTGGACTTTGACTATTCCCCTTATGCTCCTTTACCTGATCTGCCCACCTGTGTTTGACCCGGCCTGTCCTCACCTGCCAATCTCCTGTTCCACGAGTGCTGTGCCACAGTCTACAGTTCTCAGCCTGCTGCCTGCATCCTGCTTGGACTACAGTACACCTCCCTGCTGCTGCATCCAGCCCTCTACCCCAGCTTACCTGCCAGGCACTTGTGCCCCTTTGCACTCTCAAGCTCCTGTCTACTCTACCAGTGGTTCTTGAGCCAGAGGCTTACAAGAGGCCGCTCCCTGCACGTTGGGCTCTACTACCAGGTACGTGACAGCTGTCCAAGGATGTCAGGAATAAGATTGTAGAACTACACAAAGCTGGAATGGGCTACAAGACCAACCCCCAACAACTTGGTAAGAGGGTGACAACGGTTGGTTGGAAGAAACTCAAAATAACTGTCAATCTCCCTCGGTATGGGGCTCCATGCAAGATCTAACCTCATTGAGTTTTAATGGTCATGAGAACAGTGGGGAATCGGCCCAGAACTACACGGCCATGTTTGGAGGAGGAGGAATACTACATATTACTCCAAGAACACCATCCCACCGTCCAACATGGAGGTGGAAAAATTATGCTTTGGGGGTGTTTTTCTGCTAAGGGGACAGGACAAATTCACTGCATCAAAGAGGCAATGGACGGGTCCATGTACCGTCAAATCTTGGGTGAGAACCTCCTTCCCTACGCCAGGGCATTGAAAATGGGTCATGGATGGGTATTCCAGCATGACAATGACCCAAAAGGCAACAAAGGAGTGGCTCAAGAAATAGCACATTAAGGTCCTGGAGTGGTCTGGTCTAATCCCATAGAAAATATGTGGAGGGAGCTGAAGGTTAGAGAAACCAATTGTCAGCCTTGAAACCTAATGACTTGGAGAGGATCTGCAAAATAGAATGGCCAACAAGGGTTTTGCCACCAAGTACTAAGTCATGTTTTGCGAAGGGTTCCAATATTTATTTTACTCATTAAAATGAAAATCAATTGATAACTTTTTTGAAATGCGTTTTTCTGGATTTTGTTTGTTGTTATTCCGTCTCTCATTCTTAAAGCGGATCTCCACTCTAAAGTGGAGTCCCGCTGATCGGAACCCTCCCCCCCTCCGGTGTCACATTTGACACCTTTCAGGGGGGAGGGGGGTGCAGATACCTGTCTACAGACAGGTATCTGCACCCACTTCCGGCCCTACGATACGGGCAAAGGACGGGTTTTTCCTCCGCTTCCCGTCGCCCCCCCCGTTGTATGCTGGGAACACTCGGCTCCCAGCACACAGCGGGAGCCAATCGGCGGGCGCAGCGCGACTCGCGCATGCGCCGTAGGGAACCGGGCAGTGAAGCCGGAGCGCTTCACTTCCTGGTTCCCTCACCGTGGATGGAGGGGGGAGCAGCAGGGTGACGAGCGATCGGCTCGTCATCTGCTGCGATCACCGCTGGACTCCAGGACAGGTAAGTGTCCTTATATTAAAAGTCAGCAGCTGCAGTATTTGTAGCTGCTTGCTTTTAATATAGTTTTTTAGTGGCACATCCGCTTTAAAATAAAGCTACCGTTAAAATGATAGACTGATTTGCTTGTCCGTGGGCAAATGTACAAAATCAGCAGGGGATCAAATACTTTTCCCCCCTCACTGTATAAAGCCTCATACACACGACCGAGGAACTCGACGGGCGAAACACATCGTTTTCCTTGTCGAGTTCCTTGTTAGGCTGTCGAGTAACTCGACAAGGCAAGTTTCTCCATTCCCGTCGAGGAAATAGAGAACTTGCTCTCTTTTTGGCTCGTCGAGTTTCTCGACAGTTTGCTCGACGAAAATGTACACACGACCGGTTTCCTCTGCAAAAAAATATCTCCCTGCAAGTTTCTTGCTGGTTTTTGCCAAGAAACTCGGTTGTGTGTACGAGGCTTAAGCCATTTCATTGCATGTTTAACACCATTATTGGGATAGACACAGTACCATGGAATATACTGTTATAGAAGAGCTCTATTTTAAGTAGATTAACAAAGACTGTGTTTTATTCATCTAATCCAACCTGTGTAAGTTAAAATATGTTAATCTATTTTTGTTCTGATTAAAGCCAGTTGAATATGTTGTCTGAAAATATCTCTGGTGTTATAGTTTGGTTAAGTGCCCTATACAGCATGTCAGCTTTCTCTGCTGGATGCAGATGACAATACTGAAAGACACTTTGCACATTACTGAAGAGCTTGTATACAACCATTCAGCATAAAGCAGTCCCAAAAGGCACAGCATACAAGTCCTGAACTCCTCTTCCTTCGTCAGGGAAAAAACGAACTTCTTATACGTAAAAGGAGTAGGAGGACAAGCACAGCTAAGCTTCTTCTTATTGTGGTTACCTGCCTAATATTGTGATGCACTTGCTTCAGAATTTAGAGTGTACCTAAAGTCAATTTATTTTTGAATAGGGGAGAGTTAGAAACCCTGTTAGTTGTTTATTTGCTGTGCCCTCACTTATGTATTTGTTTTGTAGACTGTTATCACCTGCAAGTGAGGGAATCCAAAATTTTGAGTTGTCACCAGAACAGGAATGGAGGGGAAATCTTCCAAAGGGGGAAACTGTTCTGCTGGCCACTGTATATAACAGGGCTCGACAAACCCTGGGCGCCAGGTCGCATTTGCGACTAGAATCAGCGACCTGGCGATTGGGGCGGCACAGCTGGGGTATCTTGAGGCCACAGCTTTGCGCCCTTCTGCATTCCTATGCTTCCTGCTGGAATCTGGCACCCTCTTGTGGTGGCCGTGGGTATGACAAGACAACCAGCAATGCTAATTGAGCTTCCCCTGCCTGTTTTCACTGCCCACCCATCTCCTTCTGGAGAGGAGAAGGAATTGATTGCGGGCATCATCTGGCGCCTTTTTGCCTAATGGTGATTGTGGGGTGGCTGGTTTAAATAGCTTCATATAGCCCTTTTTTTCATAATAGATTTTATTTTTATTTTATTTTTTTAAGTAAAAACTGTTTATTTATTTTTTCTTAATTAAGGAAAAAAATATATACGGTATATATATATATATATATATATATATATATATATATATGTGTGTGTGTGTGTGTGTGTTCGTTTCTAGTCGTCTTTCTGTGTAAATTTAGGATTGGTTAATTTTTATATTGAAAAAAAGCTTTGTCGGTCGTAAAAAAAAAAAAAAAAACCTGACTCCTAACTTTTTTAGCTGTCTCCTAGATTCCAAGCAAATTTGTCAAGCCCTGGTCTATAACAAGGGTCTCCAAAGTTTTCATACAAAAGGGCCAGTTTACTGTCAGACGTTAGGGGGGTTGGACTGTGGCCAGTGTGGGTAGAAAATGCCCTACGCCCAGCATCAGTGAGGAGAAATATGGCCACAGGGTTTGTGGTCAGCAGAAGGGTGAGTAGTGCCCTATCATAGTAGTAGTGTATTTAGGTTTTGTGCTGCCCTAGGCCTGACTAAACTCCTGCACCCCCTAATTTGAATATGACCCTTTGCACTGTTTAGGAGATATTCATCAGCACATGCGCTCTGAAGGTCCGACTTACACTACAGATGGGGTTTAATCAAGTGTAAATGTTAAAGACTAAATTCATTCAAAACTAATATTTGAATTTTGGGAGGTCTGAATCACCAATTGAGTGCTCTAGATACTGTATCTAAGTGGGGGTTCATCCTGCTAGAACTCCAAAATCAGACCTCTGCTGCAGTAACTTTAAAGACAAGCAAGAGAATCCCTGTCTTCTGGCTGTATTCTCTGTGCTATAAAATAAAGATAGAAAGCAATTGTAAACGAAAGGCAACCTCTTTTGTAAAATTACTGTGAGTAGAACTGGAAACCTAGCCACTGGAATTTAAAGCAGATATCGCCACATACCTGGGGCCTCCCCTCCTCCTCCTCTATCTTCTATTGTCATAGAGCCTGGGCCGACAGGAAGTTACATATTGCAACCTCCTCCCAAAGTGTCGCAAAGGAGGGTGGGCGGAGCATTAGGCTCTGTCAGTTTCATTATGTGCGGTCGGTATAGCCAGTCACCGGCCATTTTATGGGGGCGCCAGTCGCTTCCCCTGGCCCAGTATGGCGCAGGCCGCTGGGGAAAGTTTTTGTGCGGGAGCTTGGAGGAGGGAGGATTTTTTTTTGTGTGGGGGGTGGTTTTTTGACCCCCCCCCCAGCAATATGCCGCCTTAGGCCTGGGCCTTGTCAGCCTAGGCCAAGTTACAGCACTGCTCCATAGTAGGTGTCAGTGGGAGAAAAAGTGCCCCATTTTTGGTATTTGTGGGTAGATTAGTGCTCCATCCTTGGTATTAGTGGGAGTAATAGTGCCCCATAGTAGTTGTCAATGGGAGAAATAGTGTCTCATATTATTGGTAGGAATAGTGCCCCAAGGGGACACCAACAAAGGGTTGCATAAAACCCCCAGACCGCAGTTTGGAAGGTTTCCATGTATAACTTATGAATAGTACAGTTGCTGTGTATCTTGCAGCACTGGGGTGCTTGGTTTGAAATGGGCCCAGGATACAATCTGTGTAGAGTTTGCATGTTCTCCCTGTGCTTGTTTGGGTTTCCCCCTACACTCCAAAATTCTACACTGATGAAATAACAGCTTTGCGTTTCCTAAGAAGAAGTGTGCTTTAGAAAGACTCTTATCATTAATTGGATTTAGTATTTGAGAGAGGAATCTGAAATAGTAAACTCCTTGAGGGCAGGGACTGATGTGAATGTACATTATGTGCTGTAACTAATGTAACTGACCGTGCTAAATTATTATCTGCAATAAATAAAAGTTCTACTTTAATATAAGCGTTAGCATGTTAAGATAATATACAATTCTTCTAACTATTCAAATCTCAATAAAATAATTAATGGCCCCTCCCCAATTATTAAAAAATGTACTTTATAAATGCCATAAGGCTAGGTTCAGACTATTGTGTTTTTTGTATACTTAGGTAGATTCACAAAGAGTTATGCCGGCTTATCTACAGATAAGCCGACCTAACTCTGAATCTAAGCCGACCTATGTTTAAGTGTATTCTCTAACTGTTGGGCCAGATTCACGTAGCTCAGCGGATCTATAGATCTGCTCTATCTATGTGAATTAAGATCCGCTCCCGCAAGTTTAGGAGGCAAGTGGCTAATTTACAAACCACTTACCTCCAAACTTGCGACGGCGGATCCTAAATCCCCCGGCGGAATTCTAATTCCGCGGCTAGGGGAGTGTACTATTTAAATCAGGCGCGTTCCCGCGCCGATTTAAATGCGCATGCGCCGTCCGGGGAATTTCCCGGCGTGCATTGCTCCCACTGACGTCACTAGGACGTCAGTGGTTTCGACGTGAGCGGGACTTGCGACGCGCGTGTTCGTGAATCGGCGTACGCAAACGACGTTGGAAAATTCAAATTCGACGCGGGAACGCCAGCTATACTTAACATTGGCTGCGCCTGCTAAAAACAGGGGTAAGTATACGACGGGAAAACCGCTACGGAAACGACGTAAGAACACTGGCGTAAGAACGCCATTTTTAAATTGAAAAAAAGATCCGACAGTGTAACACAGTGTAACAATGTCAGATCTTAGCCCTATCTATGCGTATCTGATTCTATCTGTAGATACACCGTCGTATCTCTTTGTGAATCTGGCCCATTGTGTTTTGTGTATACTTAGGTAGATTCATAAAGAGTTAGGCCGGCTTATCTACAGTTAAGCCGACCTAACTCTGAATCTAAGCCGACCTATGTTTAAGTGTATTCTCTAACAGAGATACACTTAAACATATCTAAGATAGGACGGCTTGCGCCGTCCTATCTTAGATTGCAATGTTTGGCTTACTGCTAGGTGGTGCTTACATTGCGGCCGGCCTAGATTATGTAAATGAGAATTTACGACGATTCCCGAACGAACGCGAGCCCGCCGCAGTCGATTAACGTTGTTTCCGTACGCGATAGGCCGCCTAAAGTTATTCCACCTATGAGGTGGAATAACAATGTTAAGTATGGCCGCCGTTCCCGCCGCGAGGTTCCAATTTTTTACGTCGTTTGCGCAAGTCGTCCGCGAATCGGGATTTACGTTGTTTACGTACGCGTCAAAATCAATAGGCCCGTACGGCCTACTTAGCCGCAATGCGCACTGGGAAATGTAGTCGGCCGGCTCATGCGCAGTGACAAAAAACGTCAAAAAACGTGAGGTCAAGCCTCATTTCCATACAAAACACCCCGCTCCTAGTCATTTGAATAAGGCGCGCTTACGCCCGCTCGTTTTAGGCTACGCCGCCGAAAATTAACAGGTACGTGGTTTGAGAATCACTAATAGCCTAAATAATTTAAGGCGGTGTAGCCTAAAAAGACTAGGCTAGGCCGTCCTAATTTTAGGCCAGGGTACGTGAATCTACCCAATTGTGTTTGCATGGGCACAGCAGCTCATGCATTTGAATAGGCTGCTGTACCTGAGGGAAACACAGGGAAAGGGTACCTACATGTTTTCTAAAATGCAGCCACATGGAAACTGCATGGTGCTTATTCACCATGTGGTTTAATGCACCTCAAAAGATGATGTGTTTTCCGATACATGAGGATGCCTTTAAGAATTAATTGCACTTGTGCCTGCAAAAGAGCAGTGTGTTTTGTCTGTAGGTGCAGGAACGCATGTGATTTACACACTGTCCTGCACCCCCAACAGTGTGAACCTAGCCTAAACTCTACACTAAAGAACAGATTGAAAGTGTGCCGGTATCATGCAATATCTTCAATAAAACTTTATTAAAAATACATCTTAGATATCTAGTGTAGCAAGATCCCAGGCCTCCTCCAGTCTAATGAGAACTTTCAGAGCAAAGAACTGCTGACATCCTTCTGTATATGGTGGCTTATTGGCACAGTGCGTGTAGTATAAGGTATATTAATTGGGCGCCAGACATTTCTTGAATGCAAAACATTTTATTGTCTCTTAAAAAGAACTTTGAGAGATAGCATAGGGTTAGGGCCAGGACACCCTTAGGTAGTTGCAATGTTAATTGGCAAACTCTGAGACTCTACAGGTAGACAGCCATGTGGGGAAAGGCATCCAGCAAGACGCCACATCTGCATATGTAGGAATGCTGTCTCCTGCGGCAACATGGCAACAGTCTTGAACAGTTACTAACACAAAGTGTAATGCCGCGTACACACGACCGTTTTTCGGGTTAAAAAAAATGGCGTTTTTAAGGGTCTAAAAAAAATGACGTTTTTTTCAACCCGATCATTAAAACGGCCTTGCCTACACATGACCGTACTATAAAGGGGAAGTTCCATGCGGATGGTGCCACCCTTTGGGCTGCTTTAGCTGATCTTGTGTTAGTAAAAGGCGATTCGCGCTTTTCAGTCAGTTACTGCGTAATGAATGTGCTTACTCCATTACGAACGGTAGTTTTACCAGAACGAGCGATCCCATCTCATAACTTGCTTCTGAGCATGCGTGGGTTTTTCACGCCGTTAAAGCCCACACAATACCATTTTTTACAACCTTAAAAATGACAACGTTAAAAACGTTGTGAAAAAATAGAGCATGTTCGAGATTTTTAATGGCCATTTTTTTAGATCGTGAAAATTGCTCTGGAGCCCACACACGATCGTTTTTAATGACATTAAAAAAAACTTAATTTTTTATAACCCGAAAAACATGTATCGTGTGTACGTGGCATAACAGTTCCTTCACTTCCACTACAATCACTTCTTGTAGTTCTTCAGTCCACAGAGCTCCCAGTCTCTTTCACACTAGACTAGATGATTCACTGCCACTGAATCCCTTGAGCTTTTCCAATCTTCACGGTAGTATCTTCCTCAAGTGTCACCGCCGCTTCTCTGCTGGGTCTCTAGTTTGGTACTCAAGATACTTCTCAAGCTTCACCCCACTGGCCTGCTCAACCCCTGGCTTAACACACAAGGGTGCTCTGCAAGCGCCACCTCCGCTGGCTGTGTCCCTGACTTGATACCCGCTGAAGTTTCCTGATTCTTCACCGTCCCCAGTTGGTGTGAATACTTGCTTCAGCTACTCACTGTGGTTCCTGGTAAAAAGGGGGTTGGTCACTTAGTGGCGACAGCTTCCACACTACCTCTGAGCACAACAGGTTCTCTGGCCGGCAGAACAGTCTCTTCTGGTTGGACTGCAAGTCTAAATCCCAACCCTGCGCTGCTCTCTTGCTTCTGGATAAGCCCTCAGACAGCCTCGCAGCCAGATGTGACCGGGATAGGCCCAAACTCTGGTCTAGCAGCCCGGGCAATATAACACACGTCCATCCAGACAGCCGTCCAGGTGGCACAGAACCCTGATCACCTGACTCCACCCAAATATATATGTTCTCCCAGCAGGCTAATGGATTTAAGAATACCCCTGCCCATTGGCTGAAATACCCCATATACTCCTAATCTGTCCTTGCTTTGCCCATGTCTTATCTAATGCCAGCAGGTACCCGGCCACCTAGTGGCAGAAGAGAGAAGTTCAGCAATTCCACACCTAGGGTGAACTCAATTGATCCTCCACAATTAGCCAAGGTAGCTATACCTGGCAGGTAAATTTGAGAGCAACTCTGCCTAAACACCAGGGTGCTACACAAGTAATTATAAGTCACTACGAAATGAAATTGTAAATAAAGTTTATCTTTTACATTTAAATTGTTTTTTTTTCTTCTGGTTGCTTTTAAAATCCCATTAGGAATATAATATTATGCGGTATATCTTATACTCACAAAAGTGCTTTGAAAAAACATATGAAACATAAAATGTATTAAAGGTGAGGCTCAATCAATCCATTGGATACAAAACACTGTCAACCAATTCATCAGCATGTAATTGCTGCATCAAATGTGTATCTTGGATTATGTATTTCAAGTGTGCACCCTCTTCTTCAGAGCTTCTTCAGTGCTCTGAGTAAACCTCAGATTTAGTGATTGTCATCTAGGATGAATTTTAAGTGTTATGCCTATTTGGTGAATACTTTTGTATGAGATACATTTTTAATAAAGCTTTATTGGCGATATCACACTATGCCGTTGTTCCTCTGTTCCAGTGTATAGTGCTGCATAAGGGTTCCCTGGTCTGACGAGAGCTGCAAGGCTGTGCATAGTATCCTTTAATTTGCAACTTTATGGAGATAATAGAGTGAACTGTGGATGGAGGTAAACTATCAGTATTGTTTGCATTATTTGTCTTTGGTAGCATAACATAGCTCCCAACTGTCCCTGATTTTGAGGGACTGTCCCTGATTTGGAGCAATGTCCCTCTGTCCCTCATTGCTCCTCATTTGTCCCTCATTTTGGTCTGATCTATAGAGTTGTATATAAAACACACTTTTTATCTATCAAAAAGTGTTTTCCAGCCCTAAATCTTTCATCCAATTTCTAAATGGCCTCATTTGTAAATTTCAAAAGCCAATATAAAGGAATATTAGTGGTAAAACAAGCACTTGTGGGTTTAACCAATTTTTTTTTTTTTTTTTACACTTCTCCTTTAACCACTTAGCCCCGGACCATTTTGTTGCTAAATGCCCAGGCCAGGTTTTGTGATTTGGCACTGCGTCGCTTTAACAGACAATTGCGCAGTCGTGCGACGTGGCTCCCAAACAAAATTGGCATCCTTTTTTCCCCACAAATAGAGCTTTCTTTTGGTGGTATTTGATCACCTCTGCGGTTTTTATTTTTTGCGCTATAAACAAAAATAGAGCGACAATTTTGAAAAAAATGCAATATTTTTTACTTTTTGCTATAATAAATATCCCCCAAAAACATGTATACATTTTTTTTTCCTCAGTTTAGGCCGATACGTATTCTTCTACCTATTTTTGGTAAAAAAAATCGCAATAAGTGTTTATCGATTGGTTTGCGCAAAATTTATAGCGTTTACAAAATAGGGGATAGTTTTATTGCATTTTTATTAATTATTTTTTTTTTACTACTATTGGCGGCGATCAGCGATTTCTTTCATGACTGCAACATTATGGCGGACACTTCAGACAATTTTGACACATTTTTGGGACCATTGTCATTTTCACAGCAAAAAATGCATTTAAATTGCATTGTTTATTGTGAAAATGACAGTTGCAGTTTGGGAGTTAACCACAGGGGGCGCTGTAGGAGTTAGGGTTCACCTAGTGTGTGTTTACAACTGTAGGGGGGTGTGGCTGTAGGACTGACGTCATCGATCGAGTCTCCCTATAAAAGGGATCACTCGATCGATGCGCCGCCACAGTGAAACACGGGGAAGCCGTGTTTACATACGGCTCTCCCCGTTCTTCAGCTCCAGGGAGCGATCGCGACGGGGCGGCTATAAACGAATAGCCGCGCCGTCGTCCCGGATCGCTCCCTGAGGTAAGCCGCCCGCCGCACGCAGCAGAGGGGGTCCCGATCGGACCCCTGACCTGCTAGAAGGCAGGGACATATATATACGCCCATCTGCCTGTACGTGCCATTGTGCGGACGTAAATAGTCGTGCGGCAGGCGTTAAGTGACAAGGGTGTGTCCTATGCCTGCATACTTTTGCTGGTAGGTGTCCCTCATTCCCATCTCAAAAAGTTGGGAGGTATGAGCATAAATCCAGCCTCTTCTTGTCTGGCAGCAGTGGTGGATGGTCCTCATTTCTAAACAGTATGACACCCACATAAAGTACTGTGTGAGAGGGCCTAATGATGACATGTTCCGTGAGCCCAAGCTGTGTACATGATATAGGTTCAATGGAGCTGGCTGTCATTCAACCCAGAAGAGCAGCCCCATCCAGTGGAAGAGCAGACTTTCTGCAGATTGAAAGTGAGTATCACAATGTAAGCTCCCCTTTTCACTATGCTGGGCAATTTTTTTTATGTTAATAACTGAAGCTGAAGTTTTCCTTTAAAATGTAGCCCTTGAGCTTCAGTCAAGTGATTTTGCCTAGGGTTAGATGATGTCATCAGTCTGCTACAGGCAGAAGGAAGCATTTCCTCAGTTTCCAACCTAATCATAAAATTACAATATTATAACTTTGTATGCACAGCCACAAACTGTAAAGACACCAGAATTTACATGATTGTGTCATCTCTAAACCAGTGTAGCACCCTTTAGTTAGGTAGGTGCTAGAGTGAGCATTTTCTATAGGGTAGGAAAATAAAGGGGTGTTCCAGTCATTTTTTATGTTTATTAAAAGTCAGCAGCTACAAAAAGTGTAGCTGCTGGCTTTTAATAAACATACACTCACCTGCTCCACGTTCCAGCGACACGCCGGGGCTCTGCTCCTCTCCCCCCCTCTCCGGCCGGCGTCTTCATTCCAAGTGTGGGCACCCGACCGTGACAGCTTTCGGCTTCACGGCCGGGCACCCACTGCGCATGCGCGAGTGTCACTGCGCATGCGCGAGCGTCACTGCGCATGTGCGAGCGGCGCTGCGCCATCCAATTGGACAGACGATCGCCTGGGACCTGTCACGTGTCCCAGGCGATCGCCTACAGGGAGGGGCTGCAGAAAGGCGATTAGACTATTCGCCTTAGCAGCCCCTCGGCGGAAGGGGGAAGTGGGACAGGAAGTGCCACTCCTCCTAAAGCCCCCACTCCCCCAAAAAAATTACATGCCAAATGTGGCATGTAAGACGGCGAGGAGTGGATTAAGCGGAAGTTCCACTTTTGGGTGGAACTCCGCTTTAAGGTAGGCCTATCTTGTAGCTAGGCCTGTTTGTTTTTATTCTTGGCTGGGAGTGGCTCAGGGCCGTGGGTCACTCACAGGTAGCATCACTGTCACCTTCTTCTTCTTTCTAGACGGTGCTAGAAAGGGAGGAGGAGAGGAGAGGTGGAGCTGCCTGGGGTATTTTAAAGAAGCCCTGCCCCTGACCAATCCCCAACTTGTATTGGCAATGGGCAGGCCTCCTTAAATACCCAGGTCTGCCCAGCTGGGGAGGAGTGGTCGGGTGGAAGAGCTGGAGTAAGAGAGTGTGGAGGCTGTCGGGATACACGGAGAGCTCCCAGGTGCACCACAACATTCAGCAACCCATACACCAGCTACACCAGCATCTCAGTCCAGGAAATAGATGCTGACCCTGGATGATATCTGAACAAAGATGGCTATATCCTTCTGGAGAGAAAGTAGAAAAGGGAATTGTCAGAGGGCATACTCTGATCTCTGTGAGAGGTAATAAATACCTGCAAGTGTGGTGACCGGGGAGGGTGAGCCCCACGGCCACACACATGCGCTTGATGGTTAGCTACTTGGTTCTTGGGGCTAGGAGCCCAGGGTCAGGTGGTATTAACCCTTAGTGAGGGCCAGATTAATCTATGCATTTGGTTATGTGATTCGTGTGTATTTCATATGTTACTAAGTCCTAATCAATCAGACATTATTGCCAAAGGAAAAAATCCCTATGACATTATGGGTGTACATTTTTTTTAACATATAACCTTTATATATATATTTCCGTTGGGCAATCATTTTTTGCTCATACACACCATTAGAATTAATGTTAGTGTATGTTCTTTATGCCCTATCTTCGGGTTCCATGTCAATTTTAATTATTTTTGAAGTATAGATATTTTTGAGCGGTAATACGCTTTTTTATCCACAAGATGGCATGGTTCTTTTTTCCTTTGTAACTCAATGAGAAGTACAGCCTATTGTGATTTTTGTCTTAACTCCGCCTTGGCCAATGAGCTCATTTCGCTTAAGCTTTGGGCTGTATAAATCATGCATGCACAGTGAGGTGTGCGTGCCCCTGATGATGTCATTACGACGAAACGATCGTCGGGCTGCAACACACGCACTGTGCATGCGCTAACGGCCCAAGGCGGTCTGTTTAAATTTTGGAGCTTTTTCTTTTCCTTGCAAGGACTTTGTATATTTGTTCCCTATGTATGGGAAATCTTTTTAATGGATTTTTAATTGAATTTTTAAATAAACCAATATCAAGCAGGCTATACTATGGAAATTTTTCCTTTTTTCATATGACATCTGCTGACCCCCGTTGCTACATATCTCTGTGAGTGCTGTCATCCCTGACCCATATGAGGAGCTACGACGCTGTGGACCCTGACGTTTGATTCGTGAAGGATATCGATCCATCTCCACTGCCTGAGGGACGTTTGTATCCCAACACGCCTGTTCAGACCCTTCCTGAGAAGGTCGGGTCACAGGCTTTCCGGTAAGCCTCCATTTCTCTTTACATTGGATTGTCTGTGGATTGCTTCCTCCTATTTCCACCTGCGGTCTTTTGGTGGATCTTCTGCTCTTTTACCATCTTCACCTGAGGGGACTACAAAACCCCTCCCCCGCGGTTTTTTCTTTTGTGGACTCTATTTAATTGTACTCATCTTCACCTGAGGGGACTACAAAACCCCTCCCTTGCTTTTTTTCCTTTGTGGACTCTATTTAATTTTACTCACCTTCATTCAACTTTATTTATACTTTCCATGAAACATGGACTTATACTGAAACACTGTGTATCATTATCACTGTGATTATTTATGTGGCATAATTTACACTGATTTGTTGGAACACTGAGACAGGTTCTCTGGCTTCACTGCAGAAATACATTTGTTTTAGGCATCACTTACCTTCACAGGTTTAGTTATCATGTTTATTTTTTGCAACAGTCCTGTTTATTTCAGAGGATAATTGCCATATTAGATTGTGTTATTTTTATATTTCACTTATATAATTTTTCATTCATGGTTTATTCATTTATTTAAATATTTTATTGACACACTTTTCACACTTGATGTAATATTTTGTCTAGCGCTGCACTGTCTTTTTCCAGATGGTATTAACCCTCTCTGTCACGTGACGCCACTGTAGTCTTGGAATACCCCGGGAAACTACAGCTCCGGGGGCCTCCGTATCCCCGCTAGTTAGGATGGTAATAACACAGTCCACAACAGGGGTTAAAACAACGAAGGCTTTACTGGCATGAAGGCAGGTGTCAAAATCTTCACAGCGTTTAAACAGAGTGTCAAAATGTTCTGCAGGCAGTCTCTAGAGGATCACACGGCTGATAATGCTTGAGCTTAGCTGATCATATATATACTCGGCTGCAAAAGCCGGATTAGTAATTCAGGGCCTATGCTTAACTAGGCTGAAAAATAGATACACTTACTGAAGTTTCTGTAGACTTGAGGCTTTTCGCCGGAATAACGGATTGATCCGATAAATGAGCTGAAGTACTGGTTCTGTAATGTTTAGGTATACTCCACTCTTTGCTGTATTTTCTCCTGAACTGGAGGCTTCTGGCCTGCACTGCTTCTCTGACTGTGTTTTGCTCTGCTCTGCCAGGAACTGTGTGTAGTCTAGACTGGCTTAAACAGGAAGTACAATGCCTTATAAAGGCCTGATGAGACTGAAGCCCATTGGTTGAGAGCTGTGGATCATAGAGACTGACCTGTAGTATAAGGCCTCGTACTCACGACCAAACATGTCTGCTGAAACTGGTCCGCGGACCAGTTTCAGCGGACATGTTCGTTCGTGTGTAGGCAGCAACGTACAGGATTCCAGCAAACAATCGTCGGCCAGACCGTTTTCCAACGAACAACTGTTTCCTGGTCTTGCTTTAAAACAGTCTGCTGGAATCGTGTCCGTCAGACATGTTCGGTCGTCTGTACACAAAAGCAGCGTACAAAAACCCCGCGCATGCTCAGTCCAAATGAGGAGACGGGAGCGCTCGTTCAGGTAAAACTCGCGTTTCTTTGGGATATGGCACATTCGTCATTAGAAACCTTTTATTCTAGCAAGAGAACAATGTCTTAAAAAGGCGCACTAAACCACATTTTAAAGCCTCGTTTTATTAATTCTTCTCTTGCTAGAATAACCCCGTTCTCTTGCTGATGCAATTTCAATAGAGTTGTCCCATACTGAAATGTCACATTTCTTGCTTGTGATGTAATCCTTTAATAATGTTTTCTATGCCAGACGTGTGTTTTGGTTGGTGGTCCTCCATAATTTAGAGTAGTCATTTTTGTAAAGGAATGTGCATTTTTTTAATTTCTTTTTTTGTTTCTAGTTATGTCACCATTTAAACTATTTTTTTTTTACATGTTTTTTTAAATTTTTTTTTTTTTTTTGGTGTTTCATTAGAGAATATTAAACCATGTTGGCACACCAAATGTCCCCCCCCCCCCAAGGAGTGTGTCCTTTGTAAATTACCCATTGTATATTTATTAAAGGTTTGCTGCCTAATAATCCCCACAGTATATCAAACAATAGACATGTTTTCAAATGAAAGCAAAAGGCCTTTTATTCAGGCAAATGTCATCACAAAAAATAAAAAGAACGGCAGCACTAGAATAGATAGCAAACTATATGCAAACTTGCATTTCCAACATGGTGA
The DNA here is from genome assembly GCF_905171775.1 of Rana temporaria. Lineage (NCBI taxonomy): Eukaryota > Metazoa > Chordata > Amphibia > Anura > Ranidae > Rana > Rana temporaria. The sequence continues at coordinate 355,088,906 of NC_053491.1, forward strand.
AGGATAAACTTCCAAGCCTCAGGAGCCAAACACAAAAATATGAAGCAGCAGCACACAAACAAAGGAACCCAAACTGTGGTAGTACAAACAAGATGTCCTTTATGTGGTTGGAAATTGAAGGCAGAAAATCAACGTTTCCTCCTCTTTCCAGCCTTCCCTCCAGGCAGCCTTCCAGCGGATCGAACACGGGGTCTTGCAGGTGGGGTTGATGTGGCAGCAGGAGGATGGTGTTCCGCAAGCCGGGCCGGGTCACATAGCCCAGTGTCTGGGGTCAGCAGGCCCCTCTGCATCCACCAAAGGACCTGGTTCATCAGGGCCTTTGCCAGTCTTCTCTGGTCCTCCTCCCCTTCATTTAAATCATGGGCCAATGAGGCACTGAAGGCCTCTGTGGGGTTGAGGGGGGCCCTCATGATGGCGCTTGCCTCCTGGATCATGCGGAGGCTTGCCTCCTCCACAGGCCTCAACTGCCTCCTTCGGCCTGATGGCCTCACCTGGGGGGGAGAAGACTGGCTGGTGGTGGTTCTCCTGGCCGGGTGGACCTGCTGCAGGCCACTGGGCCCAGCCTCCTCCTGGCTGCCACTGACCCCGGCCTCCTCCTGGCTGCCACTGACCCCGGCCTCCTCCTGGCTGCCACTGACCCCGGCCTCCTCCTGGCTGCCACTGACCCCGGCCTCCTCCTGGCTGACAGACACCTGAGGATCTGCCACCTCCTGGCTGATCTCTTCTTCCTGTGTGGAAAAAAAAAGAATTTTTTTACAATTTCGCTAAATAAAACCACACTCATTTTCATGTTTTTCGTTCAGTATTTTCTGTTCATTATTACTTGAATACACTCTACTTCTGACCCCTGCAGTTGTCATCCCTGACACCTATTTGTCTGTACACCTTTTTGTTTGCTTTTTTCCAGCTTGGTTTTTTTTTTACAATATCTAATCATTAATCCACCAAGAATTATTTACGCCATAAATATAGAGGAAACTACTATACCTCCTCATCGAAGGGTGGCAGATCTGCATCTCTGTCAGCCAGGCCCTCTTCCTCCGACTCTGCAGGGCTGTGGTCATCTGGGGAAGGTCCGCTGGAAGGTAGCATGGAGGAAAGGTTGGAAGAAAGACTGGACATCGTTTTCCTGCCTTCCATTTCGTCCCGCAAAAAAGCCATCTGTTTATAATACCACAGTTTGGGTTCCTTTGCTTGTCTTGCTGCTGCTCCCGATTTTTTGATTTTATTAGCTTTGTATGCTCTCCTGTATGTGCTTCTGAGGTTGGCAAGTTTATCCTTCACCATGTTGGCAGTGCATCCTGGCACCCAAGTTTGCATATAATTTGCTAGCTCTTCTAGTGCTGCCGCTCGTACCTCTTTATTGCAATATAACGAGTGTTTTGAATTCCACAGGATGGGCGTGTCCTGGTATTTTTGAAGTAAGGCCTCTATAGATTCCTTGCTTTGTAGGAGGTCCATTGCAATTTTAGCAAAATTATATTTCTTTTTGAGTCTAGATTACAAAAACATAAACCACAGAAAAATAAATATTCCAAAGGATCAGCGTTGACCTTGATCTAATATGTGTCTTCAAATTTATTACCTATATCTAATTCCAAACACAGTCTCTCTTGTTTAAACAATGATTGGCAGCTCGGCCGCATTGCTTGTACCAAACATTGATTTGCTAGATGCAGAGCCATTGTTCACATTGCAGTAAATATTTTAAATATATTAAATTAAACAATGCTTACAAATGACAGTTTTCATCTAGGCACTCTTTCATGTGTAAATCTCATACCCCTGACAATGGATGACATAAAAGACACTTCCTAATGACCTCTGTACAACCAACACTTGAACAATACTTTGCCTGATCTGAATACAGCATTCAAAAACTTGTCAATGAGGTACAGCATTGTTCACATCTCTATTTTGTGAGGTGTCCAAAAGCATTTGGATACCAAAATAACATTGTGGTACCCCATAGACAGAATAGCTTAAAAAGGGTGCAACCAACAGCCCAAACCCCCATCCCATGTGTCTACATTTTCAAGGCCTCTGCTGATCACATTTTTAATTTCCTTACCTTCCTGTCTCTCGCTCCTCGTTTCTCACGCTCGCCTAATTACCGCGTAAGATGCGTAATCACGGCGTAAACCTTTTAAACACTCCGCGTATTTATGAAACCCCGCCCTCGTCACCTTTGCGAGGCCCCTAATCAATGAGTTTAGGAAATATGGCGTTAACTGTGTATGTTCTGGATGCGCTCGAAGATTCTCCGCGTAACGGACGTAAACACGTTGTTTGCATTCTCTACACTCCGCGTATGTATTAAACGCCGCCCTCTTCTCCGCCCATGGCGTAAGAATTCATCTTTTCCACGCCCATAATCTCTGTGGGAAAGGAAAGATGGCGATGTCACACGAGCGGGCACGATGCTCTCATGCCACAAGTGAAGGGACAGAGGCAGGGACGTCCCGATCAAGGAAAAGAAGATATAAAGCCACTAATATGCGGTTCCAGGAAATGGTGGAGTTAGTTTACATCATGCGAAAAAAGGACTATGATGGTGAATTAGGGCCATACAAGACCCCTAACCGCCGAAAGGCACATATTATGGACAAGGTGGCGAGGAGAATGCAGAGGATGTTTGGGATCACCAGGTCCAAGGAACAGCTGAGGAAACGATGGTCAGACTTAAAATTGAGGGAGCCACATCAGATGAAGAAAATACTTAAAATTCTGCGTAAAAGTAAGTAAATATATATTGGGGTTGGGGGGGGGGGGGGGGTGGTGATTGTCTGCAATAATGTGTTGCCATGTATTTTTCACCATCTGCCTCCTTGGCCTGCTTGTAATTTTAAAGACATGTTGTTATTTATTTTTTAGAACATAAATAACTACATATTTACAAATAGTGTTCTTAGTAAACAACGTAACATCACATAGTTTATCAGAAAGGCTCGGTTATTCCAGGAACAACACACCTGGACATGGCTCACTGGCCAAAAACTTTGTTTGTAAACATTGTGTAAAAGCTAGTTCTAGAAAAAAAAAGTATGAGAATGGGAAAGGCAAACAGGATTCATTCTAAAAACAGTGGTAATAAAGCAGATGTTTTCACATCTGCAATGCAGAGCACCTGTGTCTCCCCAAATCAAAAATGGGTTTTGGTAGGGTCTCCCAGAAATACAGTTTAGGGGGGACATCCATGTGTGTCACTTTGCTAAAAAGGGGCAGGATCAGAGCTTGCCATATAGAAGTAATTGCAAAATGTAGGTTTGGTGAAAGATAAAAGTAACTAAATGAAAGCATCTTCTAAGCAATGTGTGCGATTTATGCTCTCCAATATCTGTGTGCTGATGAGTCTACATTTTTTTTGGTTTATTTCAGGGGAAAGAAGTCGCCAGCATTTGGAGGAGGCAGAGAGGGCCAGACAAGGCCAAAATCTGCCATCTCAACATGTGGAGGAGGAGGAGGATGTGGAAGGAGAAGAGGATGTGGAAGGAGAGGAGGATGTGGAAGGAGAGGAGAATGTGGAAGGAGAAGAGGATGTGGAAGGAGAGGAGGAAGGAAGAAAGGAGGAAGGAAGAGAGGAGGAAGAAGTAATTTTGGACTTAGAAGTCATAGCAGATGAAGGGCAAGTGGCGGAAGAACAATTTGGCGAATTGAAAGAAGGTGGATTGATGGATGAAGGAGGAGTCCAAGATGATGGGGAAGTGGTGGAAGAAGGAGGAGTGATTGAAGATGATGGGGAGGTGGTGGAAGAAGGAGGAGTGATAGAAGATGTCGAAGAGGTGGAAAGGAGAAGCCCATCAGGTCAGTGTCACCCTAGCTTGATTCAAAAAAACATATGTAGATAGGCCTCATTGAAAAATAATATTGTAAATGCCATTTTTTTTTTTTGTTTTAGGGGAGGAGGATGGTGTGCCAATATTTTCACGTGCAAGTGCTGCTATAATTATTCAGCAGGTAATGGAGTGCAGCACTGAAATGCACAATATGCGTGAAAGGATGTTTCTCATGGAACAGAATGTAACAAATGTCCTTTTGGAATGCAGCACGGAAATGGACAATATGCGGCAAAGAATGATGGTGATCGAATCTAATTTTAAGAACATTATTGACATGATGGGCCGTGTCAAAGACTGAAACACCCCCCGCCCATCCCCCGCCCCCACAAACATTTTTACAGTTTGAATAATGAATACGCCAAAATTTGAAGATACACACACAGTGTGCCAACATGTGCTATCTGCCATCACAGAATATCTAATGTCTGTGCTTTGTGGGTCCAACCCCCTCCTCCATCCTCAAGTAGTTGAGAGGAAGGGTTTGCTCCCACAAAACACAGACATTGATCACCCATGATGTCAGATAGCACATGTGGCCATTTGTCTGTTGAACCAATGACATTTGGCGAGTTTGCACTGAATGTGTGTATCTTCCAATTTTGGCGTGTTCCAGTGTGAAAGCACACCATGACTGACTGCTGTTGTGAGTTTTTATATTTTTGGAATTGGATTTTGTTACTTTTTGACCATGTTGAACATTTTGGGATACTATAAAGTTTAGACCATAAAGAATAAACAACGCCAAAAATTTTTTAAAATATATATATAGAATTATAAATCTCTCTAATCACTGAATTTAGTGAAGTAGAGATTTGACTCCAAATTCTCACCTAAAAATTTTCTTTTAGAAAAACACACCAAAAACAAAAAAAATGGTTAAAAAATTATTGTTTTTTGTGCCAAAAAAATATGGCCAAAAAAAAATTTAAGGCGGTAAACACCCCACCAAATATAATCTATATATATATATGTAAACAATAAATCTAACTATATTTGATGAAAAAAAAAGTGAACTTGTTAATAAATGTATAATCTGCATAATATTTTTGGTTGAATTACCTGAAAAAAAAAAAAAATTTTAAAAAAATTTTGAAGACTCCTAAGTACAAAAGCAGGGAGTAATGAAAAAAATATAAAATTATTTTTGGGGTCATGAACAAGCAAAAATAAAAAAAAATTGACCTCAACATTTACAAATGGAGTTGCTTCTTATTTCTAGACTCAATACCCTGTTTGTAGATGAGTGAATACTGTGCAAAATGTGGTTAGTTACTAAAAGTGGAGAAATCAATTATGCATTACAATTGAAGAAGTTAGTTAGAGAACCAGGAAGACAGAAAAAGAGAAAAAGCATTAATGACAAACAACTGTATAAAGTCCAATGGTCTAATTATTTATTATTTTTTAGAATATTCCTTTCTTTGGGGGCCGAATTAGAAAGAAATATGATCTGGCATAGCAATGGCCCCCCGACCCATGAAGTACTCAACATATTTGTCGCGTACCTCACGAGCTGATTGGGGGGCCAAGCCAGCGCGACCAGTGTCCAGCCCGGGAAGGGGATCTGAGGGTAGTCTTGCCTCAGAACCGATGTCGGGTAGGTACGTCTGGGAGTGCCTGCGTAAAAAGTTGTGCAAAATGCAGCAGGCAAATACAACGGTGTCCAATTTATATTCCGCCAGATGTATCGATGTCCTGAACAGGCGGAACCGGTTGGTGAGTATCCCAAAGGCATTCTCGACTACCCTCCGAGCCCTGGCCAACCGAAAATTAAACACACTCCTCTCTGAGGTGAGGGTCCTCTGGGGAAAAGGCCGCATGAGGTGAGGACCAAGCCCGAAAGCCTCGTCCGCTAGGAACACAAACGGAAGTCCTTCCACATTATCTTCATCTGGTGGCAATGCCAGACCACCAGCTTGGAGACGATCATAGAAATCAGTCCGTGCGAACACTCCCCCATCAGACATCCGGCCGTTCTTCCCCACGTCCACATATAGAAACTCATACTGTGCCGACACCACCGCCATCAACACAATACTATGATAACCCTTGTAATTATAATAGTAGGACCCCGAGCGGGGTGGGGGCACAATGCGGACGTGTTTCCCATCTATTGCTCCACCGCAGTTTGGAAAATCACACCGCTGGGCAAATTGGGAAGCCACAGACTGCCATTCCTGTGGTGTGGAGGGTAGCTGTGGGGACAAACAAAATTAGAGATTTAGTACTTTGTAACAAATACATCCTACAAGCATCCTTGTGACAGTTCACAGTATTAAAATTGCATTAGAAAAATGTGCATGGAGAATTTGGGAAATGAAATATATAGGGCCACTTCATTAAGAGACTCCACAGCCCTCTGATGGGGACAATAAAAGTTTGAAGGGGGGGGGGGGGCACAAAAACCAAAAAGTACTGTTTGAAAAAATGGCAAGGTGGGTTTGTCCCTAGGATAGCATGCTGGACAGGTTAATATTGGGTAAGGGACAAATATGCAGGTAGGCCAAGAATAAAACATGTAAAGCTGATATCAACATGCATAGGGAGAAAAGGTAACGTTAGTTAAACACACAGCATATCTGGGAAAAGAAAAATAAAGTTAGTTGGCCACATTATTAGAGCCAGGAAACTTACCTTAATATACTCCTCATGCATAACTTTGATGATGGCAGCACACGTGTCCGGTATGATGACCCCAAGCGCCTGCGGAGAGATGCCTGTCGAGAACTTGAGGTCCTGCAGGCTCCTCCCAGTCGCCAGGTACCGCAACGTGGCAATAAGCCTCTGCTCGGCCGTGATGGCTTGGCGCATCACAGTGTCCTGCCTCGTGATATAGGGGGACAGAAGATCCAGCAGACGGTTGAATACGGGGTCCGTCATGCGGAGAAAATTCCTAAAGTCATTAGGATTATTCTCCTGGAGTTCCCTAAGCAGAGGCATATGTGAGAACTGGTCACGCTGGCGCAACCAATTCTTGGTCCAGAAACGCCTCCGCCCCCTGTTTCTGGCCAAAGTACTGGACAAATGAACATATCCAGCAGCCATCCCATAAACAGCACCAACTCGCGAAAATTGACGCTGCTGCTCCATCATGGCTTCAAACCGGCCGGCTGGTCAGTCAAGAACACACTGAAACAGAAAGCACTCGCAAATCCAGCACTACCTGCGACAAACGCGTGACAAACAGATACGAGCGCACAGGATGCAACTGCTAAAGCAGAAACAACCTGCTTGCCTATAGCCGAATGACAACTACGTTACCGCAAGCACACGCACTGAACCCGTGAATACACGCTGTCAAAGCCTGGAGACCGAGAAGCGCGAATCAGCTCTAACCAAACCTTCACTAACACGAGCAAACACGTAACTAGCAAAAGAGGAACAGAGGGCGGCGCCATTAACTTTGGTCTTCCCCTTTATAGTGACGTCGTACGTAGTTTACGTGCACGCGTTCCGGTACGACGGGAATTTGGTCCGCTGGTGTGTACACGCCAGCGGAACAAAACACAAATCAGCCTTGTACGCCGGAAACTGTCGGGCAGACAGTTTCCAGCGCACAGATCCGGTCGTGAGTACAAGGCCTAACACAACACAATAAGGTCTTGTCTAGCACTTAGTCCTCCCGACTCTAATACACTCTGACTGAACATGAGATGGTAATACACTCTGACTGAACATGAGATGGCTGACTAAACCTCTTAAAGCTATACACACCTAATAAACGTATTATCAACCATAACAGTATAAATCACATCATGACTAGCTGAGTCCCTGCAGGGGAGACCCCACAAGCCGAGGGTCTCAATCTGACAGGGCCTACAGCAAATACCTGTACTGGGACACCACACAAGTGTAAAGACCCATACACACGATCAGACTTTTTGACAACAAATTTCTGACGGACCTGTTTGATCTGACAAAACGACTGTGTGTATGCTCCATTGGACAATTGTTTTCGCTTTTTCATCGGACAAATGTTCGCTGTGAATGCTCTCTAACTTTTCAAGAACAAATGTCCGATGGACCATAATCCGATCGTGTGTACACAAATCCATCGTACTAAAGTCCAAAGTACAAACACGCATTGCTCAGAACCAATGCTAAAGATCAGACAACAATAGCAGAAGTTGCCAAAAGGGTGGTGGTAAAAGGCTGAAAAATCACGTGATTTGGTGAAAGTTGGCTGAAAAAGTCCTGCCGTGTATATGCATACTAAGTTCACGGCCAACGTCCATTCAGAGCAAAATCCACGGAAAAGTCAGATGGCAGTCCAAACGTGTGTATGAGGCTTTACACTAAAGCCTCGTACACACGATCAGTCCATCCGATGAGAACGGTCTGAAGGACCGTTGTCATAGGTTAACTGATGAAGCTGACTGATGGTCCGTCGCGCCTACACACTATCGGTTAAAAAAACGATTGTGTCAGAACGCGGTGACGTAAAACACAACGACGTGCTGAAAAAAACGAAGTTCAATGCTTCCAAGCATGCGTCGACTTGATTCTGAGTATGCGTGGATTTTTAACCGATGGTTGTGCCTACTAACGATCGGTTTTGACCTATCGGTTACCAATCCATCGGTTACATTTTAAAGCAAGTTTTCTTTTTTTTAACCTATGGTTAAATAACCTATGGGGCCCACACACGATCGGTTTTGACCGATGAAAACGGTTTTTCAGACCGCTGTCCTCTGGTTAACCGATCGTGTGTACGAGGCCTTACACATTTCTTAGCATGCAGTTAACATTAAACAATATATGTGATGCTTCTTCCACTTTAAATTCTATCATTCACTCTGCCTTCAGTGTAGAGTTTGGCACAACCTTGTATAGATGTCATGAATGTAGACAGATAGTTTGAACACTCCATTTATCTAGCGGCAGACCTCACCCCTTTCAAAAGGTGAACTCTTTTTGTCTTTTGAGGTTTCCTGTTCTTAAGTGAACCAACTAGTTTCTCAAACCTTCACAGTTATTATGTCTGAACTCATGTGAATCTTTGTATCTTCCTGATGTTTCGTAAATGTTTAAAGAGGTTGTAAAGGTTTGTTTTTTATTTTCTAAATAGGTTCCTTTAAGCTAGTGCATTGTTGGTTCACTTACCTTTTCCTTCGATTTCACTTCTAAATGTTTTTTTTCTTTGTCTGAATTTCTCACTTCCTGTTTCTCCTCAGTAAGCTTGCCCCATCATCCTAGTGGTGGTTAGTCAGCCAGAACAGCTTACTGAGGAGGAACAGGAAGTGAGAAATTCAGACAAAGAAAACAAAGAAAAAAAACATTTAGAAGGGAAATCGAAGGAAAAGGTAAGTGAACCAACAATGCACTAACTTAGAGGAACCTATTGAGAAAATAAAAAACAAACCTTTACAACCCCTTTAAAGTGCAAAAACTATTACAATTTGTCTTCAGTTATAGTTCAACAACTTGTTTTTGGTATCATTTGGAGGCTGCCTTTTTTTAATTTCATTCTGAAAATGCTAGTATTCTGGCTGCCTCCGACTTTCTGACTCATTGACTTAAAGTGATATTAAACCCTCATTTTTGAAGCACTTTTAGCAGCTGATTTAATCACATACTAAATATGCATCTTTTAATATCTTAATCCTCACCTATGTTCTAGTTTAGGCTGGTGCCACGATCACTGCCCCAGGTGTCCTTTTTTTGGGTGGCTCGTTTCTCTTGCACCGTCCCATGGAACCACCCTTTAATGCAAAGACTAGAGTTGACTCTCCCTAGAGTGTGTTTAAAAAGACGCACAGCCCCATAGCATAGGATGGTAAGTCACTTCCCTCCCCTCTCCCTTCTTTAAATTAACAGACTGACTGGAGACTGCACTGATCACTGTGAACTCTTTATTTAGAAGATCTGAAGTTCAGGGAAGAACCACTGAGAGAGCAGGATCCAGCAGCATTAAAAGTTGTAAACTGCAAGCGCATACCCAGGGCAGCCATCACAAATTTTGGGGCCCCTTACACAGCTTTAGGCCGCAAGATAATAAGGGGGGGTTGGGGCTGACGAACAAAACAAAGTCAACTCAAGTCTTCTCTTCTCTCTCCTGCCACGAGTTGCTAAGGTCAGACGAAAAAAAAAGAAAAAAAAATTAGGAATGAGTGCCATGAGTTGCTAAAGGGGGGGGGGGGGGGGCAGACAAAAAAAAAAACGGGGGGGGGCACCCTTTGAGGTGTAATGCCTGTAGTCCCCTGATGGCGGCCCTGTTCATAACCTCTCAACTTTTTGAAATGGGAACGAGGGACGCCTACTAGCAAAAGTATGTAGGCAGAGGACACACCCCTTGCCACACCACGTTAACCACAGCCTCCCAAGCCAATTCTGACACTTTTCTCCTACATGTAAAAATCATCATTTTTGTTGCTAGAAAATGACTCAGAACCCCCAAACATTATATATGTTTTTTTAGCAGCGACCATAGGGAATAAAATGGTGGTCATTGCAATTGTTACGTTGCATGATATTTGCGCAGAAATTTTTCAAATGTGTTTTTCACAAAAAAATAAATAAAAACAAACAAAACTCTAAAGTTAGCCCGATTTCTTTGCATAATGTGAAAGATGATGTTACGCCGAGTAAAAACAAAAAATCTCCATAGGCGACGCTTTAATCTTTTTTTTTTTACAGGTTACCTTTTTAGAGTTACAGAGGAGGTCATGAATTATTGTTCTCGCTGTAACATTCATGGCGATACCTCACATGTGTCGTTTGAATGCCGTTTACATATGCAGGCATGGTGTACGTATGTGTTCGCTTCTGCGTGAGAGCAGGCAGGGACGAGGGCGCTTTAAAAAAAAAAAAAGTTTTCTATTGTTTATTTTACTTTATAGGAATAGGGCATGACATGTCCTCTTTATAGCGAGATCTGGGGACTATAAGGCTCCATTCACACCTAGGCAGACAAATTTGCGGCGGCAAAAAAATATCGGCGTTTTGTACCGCGATTTGCGGCGACAAAACGCCGGTATTGTCCGCCTAGATGTGCCCCAGATTGACTCCCTCTATGGAGATGGTTTCCATCTCCTAGCCGAACGCCGAAAGCCGCCTGAAAAAAAGGTCCGGGACCTTTTTTCAGGCGGCAGGCGTCCGGCGTCCGGCGTTCAGCGTGGAGATGTGAACCATCTCCATAGAGGGACATGTGTTTTCATCCCTCTGGCAGCAGCGGCGTAGCACTACAGGCGTAAAAACGCCTAGGTGTGAATGGGGGCTAAGTCCCCAGATCTCGCCTTTAGGCTGGAAAACCTGAGATAAAAAAAAACAAAACGATCTAGGCTTCCCAGCAGAAGAAATGGCAGTTTACTGCCCGGCCTCAGAAGGTCATAGAGATGACCAGGGACCATCTGGTCCTCAATCAGCTCTATAGTAAATGGCAGAAGGGGGAGGGGATATCCCGATATGATTGTTTTTACGGTACAGCAAATCGCGGTTCTCCCAAGAAAAGTAAAACAAGGGAAATCTTCCAATGAGGAGACTAGTTCTGGTGACCTGAGGGGCCCCAAGGAATTCTCTTAATTTGCAGGGATTTCCTCTCACTTCCTGTTTGGCTATGGGACAGGAAGTGAAGAGAAATCTCTCCAATGGGACACAGATGGCAAAAAAATAAACCGACTGATGTTATGACCATCCTTTAATCTACCATAGAATGCATTAAGATAAAAAACCTTCTGCCTTTTAAACCCCTTTAACCACTTTAGCCCCGGGCCTGTTTTTCAGAGTCGGTGTTTACGAGACAAAACCATTTTTTTTTGCTAGAAAATTACTTAAAACCCCCAAACATTATATATATTTTTTTTCTAACACCCTAGAGAATAAAATGGAAGTCATTGAAGGCGCATGCGCGGCAGCTCCCAAGATGGCCACCGGCTTCTGAGGCTCCGCTCCACCACGGCCTAACACCGCACACCGGAGCTAACTGAGCGCCCCCCCAGCCGATTAAACTGACTCACCGTGTGGGGGAACATCCCTGGTCCCCGCGAATGTCACTCACGCCGGTCAGACGGAACCTAACGGCGCAGATGGCGGCGAATCCCGGCCCCCTCAGCTATGCCAACATGGCGGCGCAACGAGGCCTACACACAGAGGCGCAGCCTGGGGATTCGATTGCGGATCAGGACCAGCCCGCACCGCAGTCACCAGGTACTGACTTTCCCCCCTTGGCTGCTGCAGCTTCTCCCTCCTCCACCGAATCCCTGCTGGAACGGATGGGAGCTGGATTCCCCACTACCCCCATGACAGATCCTCTCACAGGCATGCTGCTGTCTGTGAGCACAGTACAAGAGGAGGCCCCTGTCCCCACAGACTTTCCCTCAATGATGGCTGCTTTCTCCCAAATGCTCTCTAAAAGCCTGGCTTTAAATGCAGCACAAATCACATCATCCATCCATGCAGACTTGCTGCAATTGGGGATGAGGATGGACAATATGGAACAAAAAGCAGATCAGGCAGTGGCGCGTATCAATCAAAATTCCAACAGGTTGCAGGAGGTTCAGGACCAATTGGAGACAGCTTTTGCTAAGATCGACGACCTCGAGAACCGATCGAGACGCTATAATTTTAGGGTACGGGGGCTCCCGGAGTCGGACAAGGAGGTACAAGTGGCGGTGAAATCCCTAATTAAAAGCCTCATCCCGGATATCGCTGAGCACCGTCTCGAGCTTGACAGAGCACACAGAGCATTACAATCCCCCCGGTCGGATGGCCTGCCCAGGGATATCATTGTCAAACCGCACTACTATGCTGTCAAAGAGGAGGTGATGAGGAGAGCTAGGAGACTGGACAATCTCACTTTAAACGGCCATAATATCCAAATCTTTGCGGATCTGTCACCTTACACAGTGCAGAAGAGGCGCACACTTAAACCTCTGCTGCAGGTTCTTATGGGAAAAGAAATCACTTATAGATGGTCCTTCCCGCTACGGGTGAACTTTTCATACAGAAATAAATTTTTTGGCTTTTCATCATTCCCAGAGGGGGAACGTCTGCTAATTCAATTGGGACTGATTGCTCTGGAACCGCCATCTTCACAGTCCGGCAGGGGGACACCTGGATCCACGAAGAGACCGCCGCCTGCAAGCCCGCTGCAGAAGACCTGGCTGACACAGAATCACAAGCGTTCCAAAGAGAACTCTTTTACATGAGGATCATCATCTGAAGTACCACCAGTCATGACTGGTCTGGACCACTGAAGATCTGTCCATCCCGTACTAGGAAGGGGGTCCCCTGTTTCCACCCCCGGTCCCAGCGATGGCTCTTGTGGGAACTGTTTTCCTATACCACGAACTGACTGCCTTGCGGAGGCCTATCGGAACTCTGATAAGCATTCTTTGAGTCATTTTTTTTTCCCTTTCTATTTTTTTTTTATTATTATTTTGTTGTTATAAGGGCTGGGGCCATTGTCTGGGACTCTGGGGGAGGGATACGATTTCGGGAGCTCTGGGGCTCCTGGGGGGACTATTTTCTTCGCTGTGATCTCTGGGGAGGGTTTACCTACAAACAACTGAGCCTTGCATAGGAGGCTAGGGGAAAGTAAAGGTCACAGTTATGGTGAGGGAGGGAGGGGGGAATGGTTTTGGTTCTGTTAGGGATAACGTCCTATGGTTCAAGGGGTGGGTGTTACATGGCCCATTGGCCACACAGGCTGGCACTTATTATAGGATACCGACCCTGGTTTCTTCTCTCCCTCCTCCGGTTAGGTTCTTTTTTAGTTAACTCGTTTTTTATACATTTTTTTTGGGGAGTCTCATTTACAGTTTGAAGGCCTGGGCCTGCACGGCAGGGGCGTTCAGTGTTTGGGGATCATGGGCTCCCGGATAGCCCTAAGAGATAGTTTAGAGGTGTCGAGGCTGTGGTGGACTCAGTGCACCTCCATTGGATCAGGATCACCTTTGGTGAAACCGGATCCGTTACCGGTCACCCGGATTTAGGGTCATACCGGTGCCCTAAAGTTATTGGGGTGGGGGCAGTTTCGCCCACTTCACCCCGGGGTGGGGGGGGGGGTCTGGGGACCCCCGGAATACGGTTATGAAATGTTTACTGAGCGTAAGATCACATTTGCTCTGCAGCAGCTATGTACTAATGTTGATTTCTCTTCTCCCTTCTTTCTCTGTTTCACCTCTTTTTCTTCTGACCTCTCCACATTTCTCTAGGAGTGTTCCTCGGTTCCGTACTGGATTCCAGTCCCTCAACCCAGACCCAGGGCCCGCGACGCTACGAGAGCCCGATATACGGGGAGAATACTCTCAACAGGACACAGGTAGGCTACAATGGTATAGTGGGGCTCCCACACCTCTGATCCATGGCTGACACACGTCCCCCCCCCACCGACACTCAAAATCATCTCCCATAACACTCAGGGCCTCAATTCTCCCGTAAAACGCAGGAAGCTCCTCCAGTCATACCACTCTATGCACGCAGATGTTCTTCTGCTGCAGGAGACTCATTTCCCGTCCACCTACAGACCCACATTCCTCCACCACCGGTATCCCCAATTCTATCTGGCTTCGGCGGACAATAAAACGAAGGGGGTGGCCATATGTTTCGCCAGACACATCAACCTCTCCCTAACGGAATCGGTAGTGGACCCGCAGGGCCGCTACGTTCTGGTCTCGGGCCATGTCGACGGGGAACTGTACACCTTTGTCTCCTACTACACCCCGAATAAGGGTCAAAGATCCTTTTTTGAATCACTGATACGCAAACTACAACCACACTTGAGGGGCACTGTCTTCATGGGGGGAGACTCGAATACGGCGTTTGACTTCTCTCTGGATAAGACAGCAAACGGCACATCTAAACCTAAACGCCCTTCCAAACAGAGCTCTAATATAGCTAAGCTCCTCCACTCGGTAGGGTTAATAGACGTTTGGCGAGAAGCGAACCCACGCACAAAAGATTACACCCACTTTTCTGCCCCCCACAACACCTATGCTAGGATTGACCACATCTTCACCCATGCCACGACACTTCCGTTACTGTGTAACTCCAGGATTGTGGACACCCCCCTGTCAGACCACTCTATGGTTACTCTGCTTACTAGGAGGCCAACGGGCTCTAGAAATCTGCCTCGCTGGCGCCTGAATGAGTCGCTTCTAAGCGACCCGGTACAATGTTCCTTGCTAGAAGAGGACATTAAGGAATACTTCCTTATCAACGCAACGTCTGATGTCTCCCCCTCCACGGTCTGGGCAGCTCACAAAACGGTCATCAGGGGAAAACTGATACAGGTAGCGGCTAAACTTAAAAAGGAACATAGGGCTGACAATATCAGGCTTACAGAGAACTTCCACAAAATGAAAAAAGCACACAAACGCCAACCCTCGGCCGAATCACTTGCCCGACTGGACGAAGCTAGGGCCCTCCTTAACTTATCCCTGACTACTGCGGCAGAGAAGCATCTCAGGTGGTCTGGGGCTATGTTTTATTCCCAAACTGACAGGATAGGCTCCCGTCTGGCCACCAAACTGACCCCCAAACAGCGGGCGCTTGCCTTCCCTAGAATCCGGGTTTCCACAGGGGAGCTGACACAGAACCCAACCAAAATAATGGACTCATTTTTACAATTTTATTTGGGGTTATACAAGCCTGCCCAAACGCCCCCCTCCCCAGCAGGGAAGGACTTTCTGGATAATATCCCACTGCCGTCCCTGACTGGGGAACATAGGGACATAATGGAATCCCCTTTCACCCAAGAGGAAGTACTGTCCACAATTAAGGCCCTCAAGCTGGGCTCATCGACGGGCCCAGATGGTTTCTCGACCGGTTATTATCAGAAATTTGGACCATGCCTAGCCCCCCACCTGACGCGAATGTTCAACTCTCTCAGGGATGGAGCCCAACTGGGGACGGACCTAAACTCTGCCTATATCTCGGTCATTCCGAAACCAGATAAGGACCCTAGCGAGGTGTGTAATTACCGCCCCATTTCACTGATTAACAACGATATTAAAATCATGACAAAAATACTAGCGAACAGGCTGTCCAGCTTTATATCCGCATATGTACACAAAGACCAGGTGGGCTTCATCCCTGGGAGACAGGGAACTGACCAGATCAGACGGGCCATAGACATCATCTCCCTTCTCCAATCACAGTGGGACGGAGGACCGCGGCAGGAGGGTTTCTTGTTGTCAATAGACCTACATAAGGCTTTTGACTCTATAGACTGGGAGTACTTGACGGGAGTTTTGGAAAGGTGGGGGTTTGGACCCAACTTCCTGAGCCTCATTGGATCACTTTATTCCAGCCCCTCCGCCCAGGTGCGACTTATGGGCAGATACTCTGAATCCTTCCCAATTGGCAGAGGGACCAGACAGGGGTGCTCGCTCTCCCCGCTCCTGTTCGCGGTGGCCATCGAAACGCTGGCTGTGGCACTGAGAGCGAATCCAGACATCAAGGGGGTATTCTGTGGGCCAAGGGAACACAAATGTGCCCTGTATGCGGACGACCTACTGCTTTTCGTTACATCCCCCCTTGTTTCCACGCCAAACATACTCCAGACTCTACGGGTTTTCAGTGAGGTGTCTGGCTTGCGAGTTAATATGGGCAAATCCCTGGCTATTAATATCTCAGTTCCCCCGGACCTACTCAAACAGCTTTCTGACACCTTCGACTTCCAATGGGCTCCCTCACAAATTACGTACCTAGGCATCAAGCTCACTCCCCATATTGAAGGCCTCTTTAAAGCAAACTACCCCCCAATGATCAGTAAGTGTAGAGGGGAAATCGGGAAGTGGGCCAAATGTGGGCTGTCCTGGCTGGGCCGGGTGAACGCGGTAAAAATGACCCTCTTACCACGTCTGCTATACTTATTCCGCGCTCTCCCGATCTCGGTACCAAAACATTTCCTTAACAAATTCCAAGCTGAGATTATCCGGTTTGTTTGGGGGAAAAAGGGGTATAGGTGTCCCTCAGGCGTGCTCTATCGTCTAAAAACACAGGGAGGTATGGGGCTTCCTAATCTGTGGGGATACTACCAAGCGGCCCAACTGACACAACTTTCGACGGTCTTCTTTCAGGGATCGAAACCTGACTGGCTTGCAATGGAGAGACAGGCCATACCATCACATACCATTGACTATATCTTGGGGTGTGACTCCAAACGCAGACCAGCCATTCTATCGCCCACGTTATCTCACTCCGTAGCCCTCTGCTCCAAACTATTCTCACGTCCCGGTCTGATTTCCCCACTGAAACCCCTCTCGCACATATTCCATAATCCAGACTTTCCTCCAGGGATGGATATCAAGGCATTCCGGTGGTGGACGGATAAAGGCCTGTACAGGATAGGTCACTTTCTAGCCATGGAGGGCCCACTTTCACTGTCTCACTGCAAAAAACATCTGGACATGCCCACCGATGAATGTTTTAGATTCTCCCAAATTTCCCACTTTCTCCACACTATTTGGAAGGACAAGACGGCTCCCCCCAGGATAACGCCATATGAAAATTGGTGCGCTAACTCTAGGGATCAGAGGGGTGGGATCTCGTTACTTTATACGACCCTGATGTCCAAGACTGATAAGCCTTCATACGCCTGGGCCTGGGAGGAGGAACTGAACTCATCATGGAACGCTGCAGTATGGCACCGAGCGACAGATCGAGCATATAAAGGTATCCTCAATACATGTCTCATAGAAGCGAGTCTTAAACTAATGTTTAGGTGGTACTATGTCCCCTCCAGACTAGCTAGAATGTTCCCAGGGTCTTCTCCATTATGTTTTAGGGGATGCGAACTGGAAGGTAACATGTTACACACTTGGTGGTCCTGCCCCCGCATTAGATCCTTTTGGAAAAGAGTTTTCCGCACCATGGGCTCCCTGCTAGAGAGAAGGGTTCATCCGCAGCCTAACACGGCGCTGCTAAATCAGTGCATCCCCGGCCTACCTAAACACTCCAGGATTTTATCATTTTTCATATTACTGGGGGCCAGGATGACCATAGCTAAAGCATGGAAGAAGCCCTCAGTCTCTTTCCAGATGTTTAGAAGGAAAGTCTCCTGGATAATGACACAGGAACAAATAGTGGCAAGGCGGGCGGACCAGACTGACAAATTCAGATCCATTTGGGAACCCTGGGCTTCCTTCTGTAACGTGTCCCTCCTACCTGGGGTTCCGCCTGGAGGCGGGAACACTCCATCCTGATCCTCACCATGCATTTCTATCTCTGTCCTCTTTACCACGTTTTCTATCTCTTTCCCTCTCTTCCCCTGTAGGCACCTCCCTTGGTGCTAGGCCCTGCTGTCGGGTACGATATATATAGTCTCAGGATTTGCCCCACTTGAGGGGATAACTCGGGAGCAGACAGACCTCCTCCCCCGAGGGGGATGAGCGCGTCTGGCATTTAACGGCCCTGGCCCCTGGCCCTGGCTCTCAGGACGCAGCATGATCCCTTTAAGGGGCGTCGGGGGTGCCATGGGTTATGGGCCTTGAGCGGTACTAAGGTTTAAGTAGGAACCCTGAAATGGCGCTCACACGACTGATTTTTACATTATGATCTGCCTGCTCTCGAGGTGTTCAATGATTGCGTTTTGTTGGGATAGGGGAGTTTTTTCTCCCGATATGAGTATGGTAGATGGAATTGACTCATATTGTACATGTACCAATGATTAATGTCATGTTGTTTTTCTTTGAAAAACTTTCAATAAAAACCTTTAAACATAAAATGGAAGTCATTGCAATACTTTTTGTCACACCGTATTTGCGCAGCGGTCTTACAAGCGCACTTTTTTTGGAAAAAATTCACTTTTTTAAATGAAAAAATAAGACAACAATAAATTTGGCCCAATTTTTTTATATATTGTGAAAGATAATGTTACGCCGAGTAAAATGATACCCAACATGTCACGCTTAAAAATTGCGCCCGCTCGTGGCATGGCGTCAAACTTTTACCCTTAAAAATCTTGATAGGCGACGTTTAAAAAATTCTACAGGTTGCATTTTTTGAGTTACAGAGTAGGCCTAAGGCTAAAATTAATGCTCTTGCTCTAACGATCGCGGCGATACCTCACTTGTGTGGTTTGAATACCGTTTTCATATGTCGGCGCTACTTGCGTATACGTTCGCTTCTACGCGCGAGCTCGTCGGGACGGGGCGCTTTAAAAAAAATTTTTTTTGCTTTTCGCATTTATTTTTATTTATTTTAGAATTTTTAACACCGAAAAAAAAAAAAAAAATTATCACTTTTATTCCTATTACAAGGAATGTAAACATCCCTTGTAATAGAAAAAAGCATGACAGGTCCTCTTAAATATGAGATCTGGGGTCAAAAAGACCTCAGATCTCATATTTGGGCTTAAATGCAAAAAAAAAAAAAAAATTTGGAAATGTCATTTTTTCAAATGACAAAAAAAAAAAATGTTTCTTTAAGACGCTGGGCGGGACTGACGTTTTGACGTCACTTCCGCCCAGCGGAGCTATGGGGACGGGCGAAGGAGATTTTTCCTTCAGTCTCGTCCCCGCTCAGCTGCCGGATGGTCGCGATCTCCTCCGCCGCTACCGACGGCTACGGTAAGCGGCGGAGAGCGCGGGAGAGCGGCGGGAGGGGGGGCCCCTCTCCCGCCACCGATAACGGCGATCTCGCGGCGAATCCGCCGCGGAGACCGCCATTATCGTTAACACGGCCGCCCACAGAAGAGATGAATATCTCGATTGTGGCAGCAGCTGCTGCCGTTACCGAGATATTCATCTCTAAAGTGAGGACGTATAACGACGGTGGGCGGTCGGCAAGTAGTTAATTACCGCATTGCATTTATTTATTTATTTACTTTTGTGAGTTGACTTTAATACCATTTTTTTTTTTATGCGGAATGTAATGAGCGTTTTTGGTGTTTGCGTTAAATGCCGCATACTAACTATAGTGAGTTGACATTTTCATTATCGCATGCGTTAAGTGGTCACGTGACTGTCATAACCCATGTGATAACCTTTAGACCCCTTTCACACTGGGGCTCTTTGCAGGCGCTATAACGCTAAAAATAGCGTCTCCAGTGTGAAAGCCCGAGGGAGGCGCTTTACCGCCGACGCCCTCATCGCCCCAGTGTGAAAGAGGCCTTAGTGAATTGTGCCCACAGTGAGTTATCACTCGTGTGTAAATGTGCAATATTTCACATGTTAAAGTGCACACGGCAGCACATTCATTTTGCATGAGCTGCCAAAACACTGCAACGCGTATTTAATGGGCATGCATTGATTTTGTTTTAGGGAAGTGCATCACAATGCACATTGCTTATCAGTGTATTGCTTAGATTCATTGGCACCAAACTATGCATTGTGCATTATTAAATGTTACGGTGCACCATAAAACATACATGACTGCAATGTAATACTGTGAATGGGCCTTCCAAGTTCTTCTTCAGTAGAAGGATTCAGAGGAATGGTTAAACTTACATATTTTATTTTGCAATTTTTTTTGTACTTTATAGAAAACGATCATAACCCAGTGTGAGCCTCACACAGCAGAGTAAATGAGCAATAATGATTTTTCATATATGATTTCACAACCAATTATCCTGCAAATACGGTAAACTGAAGAGCAGCAAGATCCAAATTACAGAAAACGTCCCCTGTGGTTCCCCCATCCACAGGGTCTTGATTTATTAATGGCTGGGTGTGGCTCTAATGTCAGTTTGTCAGTGGATATTGTCTCCTCAGTGTTAGACATGATAACACATTGTGGGCAGAAATGACAGCAAGTACAATGTGTGATGCTAAAGGAGCCCTGCTGAAAGCTAATTTCCTGGTTCAAATAATTTTGTTTTAGTAATGTAGTTGTAGCGCTCACCCCTGAAGGAGCCGCTGGATAGAATAGGGATGGCGTGTTACCTTTGTGAGCGTCTAGGGGTAAGGATGATGATGAGATGATGGGAGCAATGACGAAATGTCCAAGCAACAGGTGTCTTTTCTTGTAGCTTTATTTCACCCAACACGGCAAAACAGTGAACTTGAGGTAGATTGGAAAAGATGGGTGAAAAGGAGAATTGCAGATTCAGGCTTGAACAATACAGAAGCAGTCCTGCTTCAAAACGACACTCTACTTTCGTCGCCCCTCAGCCGAGGGGGTATAGTGTACCTGGACAGGCCTCTCACACCGACCTGGCAGCCAGGGTATCACTCGGAGCACTGGGAAGAAAAACACAAGTCTCTGCCACAGACCTGGTGCAAATGAATATCAGGGAAGAACCTCTGCCACAGGCCCTTCCCCCGAACGTAGAATTATAAAGTGAATCTTCCCCAGTGAATTTAGTGCCTGAATCTCCCTCAAGTAGTTTTCCTCAACTGGTCACCGACTGACAGGTTGCCAACAGACAAACTCTCAATGTCCGGTCACCTTGATCCCCAGTGGATTGTCTAGGCCCTGTTGGATTGCCTGCCTCCGGGCTCTCCTCAGACTGACTCCCCACCGAACAGCACAACTCGCTTGGGATCTTCTCTCCAAGTTTGGGAAACCCAGTAGATCACTGGGGTCCCGCCATAGCCTCAGTTGCTCCGGGCCAGCATGGTCCCGGAACCAAGGACACCTCGTAGCACGCGCGCCCCAGCCTGGTATGCCATATCACCGGGGGCCGTGATGTGCGCACACCCTGAAGTTGGGTGCCGCACCCGGAACAAGAACCAGAAGACCACACAAAATGGTGTCCGCTCAAGAAGTACCCTCCCTCCTGGTTGGCTGCTGGCAAAAGGCGCTCCTGACTGAACTCCACTGCTGCCACCTGTCGCCCCGGGGTGGAAAGGCACCTCAGGAACACAGAATGAACTGACAGTACAGCCCAGCTAGAGCAGAGGCCCAATTTACACAAATTAACCAGATGAGAGCCAAGTAACTCTCTCATCCCCCTCTAAATTTAAGATAGCACCTGGACTGAAAGTACACAGGCGCTACACACTCCCCCCACTTAAATAGACACTGTCCCCAGTGTCCTTACAAAGGCATTCAGGCCTGAATGCCCGGCCTGAACCTGCATGACAGTAAAGAGAGAAAAGATAGAAAAGATATAAAACTTTGAGATATAAAAAAAAAATTTCCTGTAGAAATATACACAGTAACACATCACGACACTACACATTCCTATCTATCTATTCTGCCCCATTCTCCGACAGCGTTGATAGTAGGTCAACAACCTGCAAGACAAAATAGAAAACACACATACAAAAAAAAAAACATGTATTCATATATTACTTTGTACATTCTTGATCACTAAGGTTGGAGTTGAAACTGCACCCTCTCGTCAGAGGACGAAATTTCCCTTCCTCCCAAAGAGATATCAGTAAGTGCTAGGCATTTCCCAAGTTGCAAGACCTAGAAAAAACAACAAATATGTAGACTTAGGCCCAGATTCTCAAAAGACTTACGACGGCGCAGCGCCATGTACGCCGTCGTAAGGCCTAATCTGGCCCGTCGTATCTATGCGACTGATTCTTAGAATCAGTTACGCATAGATATCCATTAGATCCGACAGGCGTAAGTCTCTTATGCCGTCGAATCTTAACTGCAATTTTTAATTTTTTTGCCCGTTAGGTGGCGCTTCCGTCGATTTCCGCGTCGAGTATGCAAATTAGCTAGATACGCGAATTCCAGAACGTACGCGCGGCCGACGCAGTAAAGTTACGACGTTTACGTTAGGCTTTTCCCGGCGTATAGTTGCCCCTGCTATATGAGGCGCAGCCAATGTTAAGTATGGCCGTCGTTGCCTCGTTGAAATTTTAAAAAGTTACGTCGTTTGCGTAACTCGTCGTTTGCGTAAATGTTTCTCTGGCCTGATCAATCTCAAGAAAAAGTTACCAACACCCCTGGTTTAACTAGGAAAGAGGAGAAGTTCCCCCAGGGTGGGGCTTTTACAGTAACAATGAGTAGAGAAAGTATAAGGTATAATAAAATTTATTATGAAAGAATACAAAGCAAAAATTATGATAAGCAACACAATTGTTTAAAAACAAGGTACGTCACTGAGTGGTGTGTATGTCCGCAGGGATGAGTTCAGGCCCTACGCGTTTCAGGAAATCTGTCCCTTCTTCAGGGGCCAGAGTCCATGCGACAATTATACTGTATGCGGTAAAGAATTATAATGCAGCAAATTAACATGTATTCATATATCGGAAAGAAAAGCAAAAATTTTAAAATCAACACATTACATTAAGCACATACCCATCACCACGTATGTAGACCAAAAGAACCGAAGAGCACCATAGTACCAATTCCCTAAGGTGGATAGGGAGCCAACCGAGAGGACACAGAGACGTGTCCCAGAACTCCTGAGGACAGACCCTGGGCGAGCAGAAGGAAATGTGGAAAGAAAACCACACGGCTCCTGCAATGTAGAAAAAATGATTGCAGTATGGCAAAAAGATGACATAGCTAATGTCGATGTACAACAATATCATTTGTATAAGCACACCAGGATTAGGGGAGTATATACCTGTAATGGAACTAAGATTGCTTGGAGTAGAGCACGGAAGCAGTCAAAAGGTCCCAGAAATATGGTCCCAAATGTTTAAAACATAGTCAGGCAACCAAGGGGGGAGAGAAATCCAGACTTGGGTCTATTTATATAGGTGGAGCTCCTAAAAAGCATCAAACAAGGGAGGGATGATAAGAATAAAAGTAAAGGGTTAAATACGGCGCATACAAAATTGATGCTGCACGAAAAATGCATAAACAGCCCGTAGTAATTGCATACCTACAGGGGAGCAGGAGGTAAATCCCAAATTGAATTGATTGTATAGGTAGGACTCCTAAAAAAATCATCAAAGGAGAAAAAAGTTTAATATAAATTAGGTAATGAGGGGTTAAAATTGATACTGAACGTGAATTACACTGGAAGCCCACAGATGACCACATACCTGCAAAGGAGCAGGGGGTGAGCCAGGGACGGTCCCAGAAGTTCAGATAGACAGCAGTGTGATCACACAAATTGTCCAACTATGTAGAAAACATATGAGTATTAGAGTCATTAAGGGGAGAGCTTAGAAGATAAAGCCCAGCAAGTCTCCATAGTAAAAAACGTGAGGCAGGCTTACCATACAGGAAGAATGTTGGTAGGTGGCAGCAGACAGCCGGCGCTTGTCCTAGTGCGGCCGCAGTTAGAAATAAATAGCTGCCTAGTAATAAGGGGAGGGACAGGGGAAGCAACGCCCCCTTCATTCGATTGGCGCCGGGTAATGTGTAGCGCCGTATAGACTGGCGATTGTATGTGGGGAATAGTGGGCGGGCTTGTAGGCGGCGGATCCCGGTGTGTGACGTCACCGCGCCCCTCCGAGCAGCAGACCGCCCAGAAAAGGCGGAGCGACAACACGGAGGCAAGGGGGAGTGCCTATGGTCATAGAAGAACGCCCAGCACGTACATGGAGTGAAGGAGTGCATGCCGTGTGGAAAAAATGCACACACAGGTGGCGTCCACTGACGGGGAGCCTTGTCATGGCAACTTAAGCAGTATACAGACGAAGGGCTGCTCTAAAACTATTATAAAGGCAGGCAAAGGCATGTTAAGTAAAAGGTAATAAAGGCTGGATGATGGCAAGTTAGGAGAGGTAGGGAAATTCATTATCCTATAAATGGTGGCTGATTTAATTACAATATTTGCCAGGTTATGTTGTAAATGAAAATAAATATAAATAAGAATGAAAAACGCCCAGAAAAAGGGTCCAGGGAGGACGGGTGGAGATGGTGATAGCCCCACCCGAGGGGAAAACAATTTTTTTTTGCTTTTCTTTCCGATATATGAATACATGTTAATTTGCTGCATTATAATTCTTTACTGCATACAGTATAATTGTCGCATGGACTCTGGCCCCTGAAGAAGGGACGGATTTCCTGAAACGCGTAGGGCCTGAACTCATCCCTGCGGACATACACACCACTCAGTGACGTACCTTGTTTTTAAACAATTGTGTTGCTTATCATAATTTTTGCTTTGTATTCTTTCATAATAAATGTTATTATACCTTATACTTTCTCTACTCATTGTTACCGTTAAAGCCCCACCCTGGGGGAACTTCTCCTCTTTCCTCCATAAGATTGAGACTCAGGAAACTCAGGCTCGAACCAGCGGTCTTCTCCAATATCCGACGATGAATCAGGTCTGAAGTATCGTACTCTTCGGCCGGCAAATAGGTGCGTCCTCCAACAGGGATGTTAGACAAGTCCGGTACTTGGGCAGGCAGGCCTGGACCGCAGCCGCGGGAAACCTGTGCGGGGCCCACTTTAGCAACAGCACGCCACACAGAGACCACATTTGTGGCCGTGGCCTCCGGTACAGCATCTGCCTGAGCACTGGTCACATTCGTCACATTGGTCATGCATTTCGTCTCTTCCGAGATTTCACTTACCTCCGCCGATATAGTAGAAGACCCTCCCCACCACAGCAGGTGGGGAGGGTTCCGGCCATGGGGCCTCCTCCACAGCGGAAACAGTTCCAGCAATCCAGTCCACCTTATACTCCCGGGAAGTTTTGGTCGGTGGCTCGATCTGAAAAAGATAGGCCCGGCACCTCTTGCATTGCACAAAAGGCAGAATACGAACAGCCAGCTCTGAACAGCGGGGGCAGGAAAGTCCGAAGGCCTCCACACCTCCACTTGAGAACAAGACAAATTTCCCCTTGGTCTGCATCCGGATCCCAGTATCGGTAAGGGGTACTCCGGCGGCAGCAGGCTTCGGTTGGGCTCCAATGGTAGACATCGGAGGCCTCAATCTTTCAAACGGCATCAGGGGAACAGACATGTTGCACGTGTCTCTCTCTCTCTCGTGGGTGGGCAATCACTCTGCTGGTTTGGCGCCAAAGTTCGCCCTACGTCTCACGCAGGGGTGGGTAATCCCTCCCACTCAAAGAACTTGTCTGGGCACGTTGCAGGCACACGTCTCTCTTCTGCACGTGCGCCCAGACTGTCGCTACCTTTCGTAGATCACTGGGGTCCCGCCATAGCCTCAGTTGCTCTGGGCCAGCATGGTCCTGGAACCAAGGACACCTCATAGCACGCGCCCCGGCCTGGTATGCCATATCACCGGGGGCCGTGATGTGCGCACACCCTGAAGTTGGGTGCTGCACCCGGAACAAGAACCAGAAGACCACACAAAATGGCGTCCGCTCAAGAAGTACCCTCCCCCATCATGCCCCGCGAGGGAAAACCCCTCCTGATTGGCTGCTGGCAAAAGGCGCTCCTGACTGAACTCCACTGCTGCCACCTGTCGCCCCGGGGTGGAAAGGCAGCTCAGGAACACAGAATGAACTGACAGTACAGCCCAGCTAGAGCAGAGGCCCAATTTACACAAATTAACCAGATGAGAGCCAAGTAACTCTCTCATCCCCCTCTAAATTTAAGATAGCACCTGGACTGAAAGTACACAGGCGAGAGTAAATCTTTCACCCTATCTATGCTTTTGTATTGCACATACAATGTTTTCATCTTCTGCTGTCTTGATTTAAAATCACCCTTCAGACAGTAGGACCCTAGAACTTCCTGTTAAGGACACCAGTCTACTCTGCCTGCCCTCTGTGCGCTGGGTGAGCAGTCTCCCGAACACCCACTTGGTGCTTTTAGTTCAGGCAGTGCTGACGTTACACTGCCTGAAATAGTGGGGGTGCCTATGCATAGTGCCTGTGACTCTCATGTTGTAACTCGGCCAAAACCATGGTGTGTTAAGTGATCCTTCTCTGCAGCAGCTCAGGGGGAGTGGTGCCCCGCTGTGCATGTTGGGAAGTGATACTTAAGGGGCAGTCGCCGTTTTTTGGGGGTCCTTTGCCTGGTGGTCCTCCTGGCGATTCCAGTCCTGGGACCACGTTGGTCTGAGGCTGTATTCCTATCAGGTAGGCCCAGCTATGCTGGCTAGGGTCTATGGTTCTAGAAGAGATCCCAAGCTGTCCATCCAAGTGGGGGAAGCTGCTTAACGAAGGAAACCGGGGGAGGACCTGCCCTGGAGGACACCAAGCAAGGCATACTGATGTCTCGGGATAGGCCTGGTGACCTCGTTACTAAAGGGATCCACTATTCAATTTGTCTTACAGTTTGCCAGATCGGCTTAAAGGCTCTTTTTCTCTAAAGCAGTAAGTTTGGGACTGAAATCCTGTGGCAGAGGATTCCCTGGCTATCCATCTTTTGTTCTCAGACGGTCTGTGGCAGAGACTGTTCTCATACTGTCCGTGCATCATCCCGGCTGCTAGGTCATGTGAGAGGGGTCTATCCGGGTGAGCAATACCCACTTAAGAAAGAGTGGTGAATACTGGAACAGAAATAGTTTTTGCGCATTCTGTACCAAGTACCTGAACCTTCCCCTTTCTCTCCTCCTATACTTTCTACTTCTTTCACAAGTTTTATGCAGCAAAAATAAAACCTAACAGTTGAAGGTATTACATCTTGTGTGGACATTGCAATTTCTACAGACTTTCTTCCCTGGACAACGAACTTAGAGGTAACGTGCAAAACCCAAATCTAAACCAGCAGCTCCTTTGGGGGTAGTGCTACAAATAAATAAACAAAGTGGGCTTTAACACTATGGTATGAACCTGTTAACATTTATATGAAGTTTTAGTAATTCAGTTTACATCTACTTTAATGGCCAATGGTAGAGAGAAGCAAATAACTGTTGTATTATGTCAGAAAATATAGCAATGCATAGTAATCAATTTGATTTACTTTAGTCACATCAACAAGAACATCATTTCTGATTGGCTGTTACGGCTTGCACATTTTAATTGTTTTTTCACAGTCTTATTGAATGAGTCCTTTTGTTGTATTATGCTAAATCTTTTCTTTTTCATGTGGAATTTATTAGGTCCATATTTGTACATGCTTCATAATGCAGCTCGTGATGCACTGTTCACAATAAGTCACTGGAAACACAGAGGATTATAGGGAGGAGACGTGTTGGAACACGATTCCATTTCACAAACTTTCGTGTAGAGCGTCCAGCTTCAAAGATTTCTCAACTTCCTATTTTCATAATATAAATAGTAAATAGTAAAACCATTGTAAACGGCTTATTCTTGATAAGCTTTCTTCACTTCCTTTCATGGTTTTGTACCTTTTCTCTTCCATCCTCTGATTTCTACATCCCCCTTCCCTCTCATGTTTGTTATCGTACTGCCAGAGCAGGGGCCGCGCTCTTCTAAGGATTATGAGGCAGGAGTGCAGGCAGCTTGTTACACCTGGGAGTTTTCAGCTTCATTCTTTTATATTAAAAAAAAAAGCTTTTGTTCGATTAAAACATATCTTCAGATAAAACCTCATCTTGTTCTGTACAAAAATCTTTCAAGGTACTAATGTTGCCCCCCCATACCGCTAGGCAGCGGTGGAAGGTCCCCATGTGGCTCAGAGGGCTGACATTACACCTCAAGGGTTGCATCCTTGATTTGTTTATGAATGTAAAGAATTGGGTCCCAATCACTTTTGAAATGGTTAAAGGGGTTGTAAAGGTAAAAATGTTTTCCCTAAATAGCTTCCTTTACCTTAGTGCAGTCCTCCTTCACTTACCTCATCCTTCGATTTTGCTTTTAAATGTCCTTATTTCTTCTGAGAAATCCTCACTTCCTGTTCTTCTGTCTGTAACTCCACACAGTAATGCGACACTTTCTCCCTGGTGTGGAGAAAGCCTCTTGAGGGGGCGAGCAGGAGTGTCAGGACGCCCACTAACACACAGCTCCTTTCTCTATCTGCAAAGTAGATAGCGTCCTGACCCTCCTCAAGAGGCTTTCTCCACACCAGGGAGAAAGCCTTGCATTACTGTGTGGAGTTACAGACAGAAGAACAGGAAGTGAGGATTTCTCAGAAGAAATAAGGACATTTAAAAGCAAAATGGAAGGATGAGGTAAGTGAAGGAGGACTGCTCTAAGGAAGCTATTTAGGGATTTTTTACCTTTACAACACCTTTAAAGACAAATGTTTAGCCTGCAAAACCCAAGGGAGGAAGGCATTAAGGCACATTATACCCAAGGGTTCATATGCAGACTGGGGACCCTACTTACAGTCAACAAAGAAAACAACCGTTAAACTCTTTTTGCCTGCCCCAATGTCCCTTTAAACTGTTTGAAGCACCTGGAGGGCAGGAAGGATCATTGGTCATCTGATACCCATATGTGCGAGGTGTAAACATTAAAGTCCATCATATGCCATTGCACATATGTGTTGAGCGGCTGTAAAGGCAGACCAGCACTCTATATTCTCCTAGTTTTTTTGCACACTCTACCAGCAGATGAAGTTCCTCCCCGGTACTCCCATCTAGTGCTTCCAGAAAGTCAGTACAAGCTTACAGGTCCTGAACTCAGTCCTTCCTTTTTTCAAGCACGTGTCCTCCCCAGGCAACAGACCTGGAAGGTTGGAGAACATCCAAACTCACATCCTCCCCAGAAGGAAGAGAGCTTCCAGAAGGCTCCTATCATATATTTTTACCCTCCTCCAGCATGCACAACTGGCTATAAACCTCCTAGTGGTTTTCCAAGGGGATAATGTATAAATATTCATGGCTTAGGCCATTGAAACTTTACACACTATTGCCAGAGATGCTCCCCAACCGCAGGTGTGGTGTAGTGAAATAAAATTAATATTTTATTCTATGTTACTTTGTGCCTAAATGTTGCCAAATGTTGTTTTTCTTTCATTATCTCTTTTATTTGTTTTTATTTCTTTATCTATGTATGATATATACATATGCATGTGTTAAATGATATGTTACAATAGTGTTTGTTTTCCTTGAGAAGTTTATATCAGATATTGTTTTAAAGACACAGTACAATTCAGCATGGAAAAAGAGCCAACGGAGAGTTAAACAAATATGGACTTCCACCCCTCGCTCCTTGTCCTCTGGTCCCTCCCTTCTACTGCACTCCTAAACTCCTCATTCCAAAGAACAAATATGGACTCGGTTGTAAGAGGAAAACCCCCCTTCCTTCTACTGCACTCCTAAACAGCTCCTCCCATAGCCCCCACCACCGAATGAAGAAAGATGGCCCCCAAAGACTTTGGAATGTGTGCAATGTGCTAAGTACAGACGTCACAGGGGGGCGTGTAAATGGGAGTGAATTATATGGGTTGACCAATGAGAATGCATATGTTTTGTGATGTCATATTGTTAATAAAAAGAAATATGTTTTGTGATGTCATATTGTTAATAAAAAGAAGCCGTGCGGGCTATAACCCCCCTCTTGCTGGCTGAGCGTTTGAAGGTGAAGATGTAAACTTTTGTCTCTCTCTGGTTTGCATGTTTTCACTATCATGATTTGAATCAAACGGCAGAAATGGGTTCCGCCCTGAGAATTGTGTCAGGAAATCAATCATTATCACAGGCAGAATCAAAAAATTACTTAAACTTAGGGAAAAAAAAACACAGACAGTAAAACTATCAATTCAGTCTTAGGCTAGCCCATGCCAGCAGCACTAAGAACTCTTTCACACTGGGGCATTTTTCAGGCGCTTTAGCATTAAAAAAGGCGCCTGTAAAGCGCCTGAAAGAAGCTGCATCTGCAATCCCGATGTGAAAGCCCGAGTGCTTTCACACTAAAGCGCCTGAAAAACACCCCAGTGTGAAAGGGGTCTTAGCATTAAAAAAAGTGCTTGTAAAGTGCCTGAAAGAAGCCTCATCTGCAATCCCACTGAGGCGCTGCGCTGGCAGGGCATCAAAAAAAGTCCTGCAAGCAGCTTCTTTGCTGCGCTTTAGAAGCATTAAATTCACCGCTCCTAAAACACCCCTTCCCACCAATGCGCCTGAAAAACGCCCCAGTGTGAAAGGGGTCTTAGCGGAGCTTTACCAGCGTTTTTCAGACGCTGGCAGTGTGAAAGGGCTCTGAAAGCACTCAGGCTTTCACATTGGGATTGCAGATGAGGCTTCTTTCAGGCGCTTTACAGGCGCTTTTTTAAACGCCAAAGCGCCTGAAAAATTCCCCAGTGTGAAAGGGGGCTAAATCTCAAGCAGGAACACTCCTTTGTAGGGCAGGATTCTTGCACTACTCCTACCTCTCCACACTCCACCTTCACCATCGTCCATTGCTCCTCTGAAACCCCCGTGCTTGGTCTTATTGGAATGGGCAGCCTACATTACATAAGTGATCTTAAACTGTGACTGTAGTTCTACCATTTTTATTTTGGACACATTTAACTGGCTTCCATTCAGATGCTTAAGTGTACATTACATGGCAAAAAGTAAATTGCGCACATATACACTGTAGCCTGTAAGTGCCCAGTAATACTATGGGGATGCAGTTTACTACTGATGAACGGTGTATGCACATGCACATAAGCTTTAGTAAATAAGGCCCACTATGTAAAACATAGGAAAAATAAATTGCGTGTTTCTACCATAGCACCTGTTACAAAATATATATTATCTATTCATGTCATTGTACTGTCACTCATTACAAGATTACATCACGTTTACTATCTTGCATCTTTAGCTCACCACATCCTGTTTACTAGAAACCCATGTAGTATGTAGGAATAGGCAGAAATGCTGTTTCGGATTCATAGAACTAGGTTGAAACTCTCGCCAACAAGGAACAGAAATTCCCAGGAAGCCAAAGCTTTATATGGGGATTAACTAAGGTGTGATATTAAATATGAGTGTGTACTATTATTTACGTCAACTGCAGGTTGTTTAATCCCTCTGTTACCTCTGAAAGTACAATGAGTACAACAGGAAATATGCAATAAGGTGCTCTTAAAATAAAAGCTGGCGTAACATAAAGCTGAACTTTGAACAGATGTACAATAGTAACATTTAAATCATGGCGCGAATGACGTCTTTATTTTCATTTTTGCAGTCAGATTTAAGAAACCTCAATACAGTATGCTTGTTTCAGTATGTGTTGCCATTCACACAAGCATACCTACAATCATTTAAAAAATATTACTTTCTAGTGTGGCGCCCATGGATCACAAAACTGATTTAAAGAGAAACTCCACTGTTGTTGAGTAAAAAACAATTCCCTCTGGGTGATCAATGCACATTCCAAGGATTTTAATAAACTTTGTTGCAGATTCCTATTTGTTTCTGATCTGAAGAAAAAGCTGTTTGCTTGTCATGTTGATGTGCATAGTGAGTCTGGAAATTTTTCTCAAACGGCAGCTGTAGGTGCTACTGTCAGAATCAAATTATTATTATTATTATTATACAGGATTTATATAGCGCCAACAGTTTGCGCAGCGCTTTACATCAGGGAAGACAGTACAGTCACAATACAAATCAATACAGGAGAATGTCCCAGCTTTAGGGCCGATTCACACAGAAATGCGTCGGTTCACAGACAGGCGTTCCTCTGTGGTCCTTTGTGTTCCAGTTTTGAGTAGAGAAACTGTATATTTTATTTTTACTGATCACATATTTTTTATCTCTTTTGTATTATTAGTCTTTTATTAAATATTGAGATTCGTCTCTAGAAATGCAGTCCCTTTGCCTGCCTCCAAAACAACTGCTTATATATCAGGCTCAGTGCACACTAGCTTAAAGCGGTGGTTCCCCCTTAAAAACAACTTTTTTTTATTCCACTGCCCCCCCACATTACAATCGAATTAAGACTCTTATTATTTTTTTCCTGCTGTACATACCTTAGTACAGCATATTCACCCGTGCATCCGGGTTGCGAGTCCCGCGGGAGTGGGCGTTCCTTACATGCTGTTGATTGACGTGTTGCCCAAAAACGAGCCCTCCCCCCGTCGCGTAAGCCGCGTCACGATTGGTGAAAGGAGCCGAACGGCGATGCGCATGCGCAGTATAGCGCCGACTCGCCGTTCGGCTCCTTTCGCCAACCGTGACGCGGCTTACGCGACAGGGGAGAGCTCGTTTTTGGGCAAAACGTCAATCAACAGCATGTGAGGAACGCCCACTCCCGCGGGACTCGCAACCCGGATGCACGGGTGAATATGCTGTACTAAGGTATGTACAGCAGGAAAAAAATAATAAGAGCCTTAATTCGATTGTAATGTGGGGGGGGGCAGTGGAATAAAAAAAAGTTGTTTTTAAGGGGGAACCACCGCTTTAAAAAAATTCTCCTAGCTTTTGAGCATTTTTTTTCTGCCCCTAGAAGCCTCTACAAACTCTTATGCCGCGTACACACGATCATTTTTCGGGTTCTAAAAAAGGACGTTTTCAGGCTCTAAAAAAAACGACGTTTTTTTTTAACTTGATCATTAAAACGGCCTTGCCTACAAACAATCGTGAAAAAAAAATGCTCTAGCAAAGCGCAGTGACGTACAACACGTACGACGCCACTATAAAGGGGAAGTTCCATTCGGATGACGTCACCCTTTAGCTGATTTTGTATTAGTAAAAGACAATTCATGCTTTTCTGTCTGTTACAGCGTGATGAATGTGCTTACTCCATTACGAACGGTAGTTTTACCAGAACGAGCGCTCCCGTCTCATAACTTGCTTCTGAGCATGCGCAGATTTTTCACGTCGTTAAAGCCCACACACGATAATTTTTTACAACCTTAAAAACGACAACGTTGTTAAAAAATAGAGCATGTTTGTATTTTTTCTTGGCCATTTTTTAGAACCAAAAAAAATGCTCTGAAGCCCACACACGATCGTTTTTAATGAC
Organism: Rana temporaria; assembly: GCF_905171775.1. NCBI lineage: Eukaryota > Metazoa > Chordata > Amphibia > Anura > Ranidae > Rana > Rana temporaria. Next base: position 355,122,266 of record NC_053491.1, read on the forward strand.
ATTAAAAAAAAAACGTAATTTTTTAGAACCCGAAAAATGATCGTGTGTATGCGGCATTAAATGCTGCTAAGCACTGGCTGCCTGCGTTTTTTTCTCTCTCAGTGGGTGGCCTCCGGCGTCCTTAACAACCATTGAATAGCTGGCTGTTAAAGCGGAGTTCCACCCAAATTTTAAACTATATCTGATCGCGTTCGTTATATTGCATAGATATGCCATTGACATTCAAGTGAATAATTTGCTATTTAAATACCTTTATATTTATGTATTTAGGAGAACATCCGGTCTTTCTCTCCCATGGGAGTTGATGTATATTCTGTATTCCCCAGGCGCTGCACTGTATCATGGGAGATAAGCGTCATCTTTCCCAAGATTCAGTACGGAATGACACCCAGCGAAATCTCCCGAGATTTAGAAACAGGGAGTGACGTGTGACGCCAGTCACGTGACGAGGGCGTTTCAGAATTCCTTGTGTTGCCATCACAACGGGGGCGGGAACTTTCAACGACGACGCCCGTTGTGATGGCAACCCTCAGTGTTGACGGTGCGGTGTGACGTCAACAATGAGCATGCACGAGCGGTGAATGCTGGGAAAGAAGCATTCACTGCTAACAGGAAATAGGTGCTTGTGGGCTTCAAGTGCCCAAAAACAAAATGGAAACGTCCGGCATCAATTTTTATAAATCATCCTTTACAACGATACCGGACTGCGGAGGTTTAAGAAAAAAGAAAGAGTGAGTAACGATTTATATTAGGGTAATTAATCTAATGGTCAAAAAAAAAACGAATCGCCGCGGGACCTCTGCTTTAAGGAGTGGGCCGGCAAGCTGGCTGCTGCATCCTTACCAACCGATGACTCATCAGCTGTCAGCGGGGGAATGTAAACAAAAGAATTGTCAGAAATAAAAAATCCCCCCCCCCCAATTCATTCCAAGCCCTTTGGGGGGGGGGGTGCTTTATACTCAGATAAGGGTATGGATTTTAGGGGGGACCCCACGCCTTTTTTTTGGCATGGGGTTCCTCTTAACTCCTTCACGCCCACACTATAGCCGAAAGATGGCTACAGGCGGGCCTTAATTTCCTGGAGGGTGTTCATGCACGTCTTTCCGTGCATGAGCTGCCTGTGCACCCCCCTGAGGGGCGTGTGCGGCACTCTGTGTTTAGCAAGTCTACGAGACTTGGCTGATCATAGATCAGAGTAACGTGCGAGAAGAAAAAACAGAAACCCAATCACCTGCATCTGTCAGAGGGACATCGGTCCCAAAAAGAGAGCCACCGCTGCCTTATTTGTGCCCACCAGTGCCACCTACCAGTGCAAAACAGTGCTGCCTATCAGTGCCCACCAGTGCCACCTACCAGTGCTATCTATCAGTGCTGATCAGCGCTGCTAAGCAATGCCCATCAGTGGCTCATCATCAGCACTGACTATTAGTGTCACCTTCAAGTGCCTATTAGTGCCCATCAGTGCCACCTATCAGTGCCTATCAGTGCCACCTATGAATGCTACCAAGCAGTGTCATTAATTTTTGGTCTTTCTTTGTTTGTTTAGCAAAAAATAAAACCCCAGTAGTGATTAAGTACCACCAAAAAAAAGCTCTATTTGTGTGAAAAAAATGAAAAGAAATTTCATATGGATCCAGTGTAGCATGACCGTGCAATTGTCATTCAAAGTACAACAGTGCTGAAAGCTGAAAATTGGCCTGGAGGCAGGAAAGGGGTTTAAGTGCCCACTAGGCAAGTGTTTAAAATCCATACCAGATCCGAATAGACTTTTAGCTAGATTCACAGACGCCCCCGCAACTTTAAGGCGGCATAGCGTATCGTATTTACGATACGCCGCCTTAAGTCAGAGAGGCAAGTACTGTATTCACAAAGTACTTGCCTCCTAACTTACGGCAGCGTAGCGTAAATAGGGCCGGCGTAAGCGCGCCTAATTCAAATTAGGATGAGGGGGCGTGTTTTATGTTAATGGTGTGTGACCTGACGTGGTTGACGTTTTTTACGAACAGCGCATGCCCCGTCCGTGTACATATCCCAGTGTGCATTGCTCCAAAGTACGCCGCAAGGACGTATTGGTTTCGACGTGAACGTAAATTACGTCCAGCCCCATTTACGGACGACTTACGCAAACAACCTAAAATTTTCAAATTTCGACGCGGGAACGACAGCCATACTTAACATTGACTAGTCCAGCTATTTGATGGAATAACTTTACGCCTGAAAACACCTTACGTAAACGGCGTATCTTTACTGCGACTGAGTCATTTACATATTCTACGCCGAACTCAACGGAAGCGCCACCTATCAGCCAGCCTAAATATTGCACCCTAAGATACAACGGCGCAGGCTGTCGTATCATAGCTAGGTTTAAGTGTATCTCAGTTTGAGAATACACTTCAACTTAGGACGGCGCAGATTCCGAGTTAAGTCGGCGTATCTACTGATACGCCGACCTAACTCTACCTGAATCTAGCTATTTATTTTTTAACGCCTGCATTTTTTACATTCAGGTGTCAGCAGTGGCCAACCCAATAGTTTCTGTTAAAAACGCAGACACAAAGTGCTAAATGCCAAAACAAATATGAACGTTTTTGTTCCAGTGTTTTTCAGGTGTTTTTTTCAGCTGCAAGTGTGCGTGAAGCCTCAATCACACAGGGAGTGCATTGCTTTCAATTTACATTTATAAAAGCATTTATATTAAATGAATTACTTTTACGTGTGCTGTATATCTAAAAAACATTGACACACTTCCCTTTAAAGAAGATTTCATATGTAAACAATGGATTTATCCAGGCAACGGAAGGGTGATTAATCCATACAAGTCAGACTCCTGCATCTAGCTCACCACTGCATGACACACCACTGATGCAGAAGAACCTTTTATTTCATTATAGGTTATTGGGAGGTTCAAGAGGTTTATTTTCTTCAAATTATCATGTTGTTGATCACTTCAGTCCCTCAGTTTTTCCTCTGGCAGTGGCAAACTGCATAGACTATAAAACTATAGAGACCTGCCTCCCCACCCCTCCCTCCCCATAACTGCAGACACATTTCACAGTTAAATTATGCCTCATACACACGGGCAAACATGTACGATGAACGGACATGCCCGCCCAGAGATTTCTGTATGATGGCTGTACACACCATCATACAGAAATCCACGTGTACACGATACTTCGGTGACGAGGCCGCGCCGTCGCCGCGACGATCACGCGGGCGACGTGCGCGGCCCTGGAAGTTCAATGCTTCCACGCATGCGTCAAAGTCATTCGACGAATGCGAGGGATGGCGGCCCCTCGGACATGGTAAGTCTGTACAGACGACCGAACATGTCCGACGGACAGGATTCCAGCGGGCATGTTTCTAAGCAAGTTTAGAAACATTTGTCCGCTCAAAAACGGTCTGGCGGGCAAATGTACGCTGGAATCCTGTCCGATCGGCCGTACACACGACCGAACATGTCTGCTGAAACTGGTCCGCGGACCAGTTTCAGCAGACATGTTCAGTCGTGTGTACGGGGCCTTAAACCCAAAAAATAAATAACAAATGACCAGGAATATTGCCTTCCCCAAAACGTGAAATAAAGACCAACACTAACTGACTTGGATTTAAATCAGCCGCTCAAGCCTTTGATTGAAGTGGAACTCTGCACACAAATTAATGCAGCAATGTACTTATTAATATATATATATATATATATATATATATATTTTTTTTTTAATGCTATCAGTACAGGTGAAACTCGAAAAGTTGAATATCGTGCAAAAGTTCATTTATTTCACTAATAAAGCTTAAAAGGTGAAACTAATATATGAGATAGACTCATTAAATGCAAAGCAAGATAGTTTAGGCCGTGATTTGTTATAATTGTGATGATTATGGCTTACAGCTCATGAAAACCCCAAATCTACAATCTCAGAAAATTAGAATATTGTGAAAAGGTGCAATATTCTAGGCTCAGAGTGTCCCACTCTAATCAGCTAATTAAGCCATAACACCTGCAAAGGGTTACTGAGCCTTTAAATGGTCTCTCAGTCTTGTTCAGTAGTAATCACAATCATGGGAAAGACTGCTGACCTGACATTTGTGCAGAAAACCATCATTGACACTCTCAATAAGGAGGGGAAGCCTCAAAAGGTAATTGCAAAAGAAGTTGGATGTTCCCAAAGTGCTGTATCAAAGCACATTAATAGAAAGTTATGTGGAAGGGAAAAGTGTAGAAGAAAAAGGTGCACAAGCAGCAGGGATGACCACAGCCTGGAGAGGACTGACAGGAAAAGGCCATTCAAAAGTGTTGGGGACTTTCACAAGGAAAGGACTGAGGCTGGAGTCAGTGCATCAAGATCCACCACACACAGACAGATCCTGGACATGGGCTTCAAATGTTGTATTCCTCTTGTCAAGCCACTCCTGAACAACAAACAACGTCAAAAGCATCTTGCCTGGGCTAAAGAAAGACAGACCTGGTTTGTTGCTCAGTAGTCCAAAGTCCTCTTTTCTGATGAGAGCAAATTTTGCATCTCATTTGGAAACCAGGGACACAGAGTATGGAGGAAGAATGGAGAGCCACACGCTGCAAGATGCTTGAAGTCCAGTGTGACGTTTCCACAGTCTGTGTTGATTTGGGGAGCCACGTCATCTGCTGGTGTTGGTCTACTGTGCTTCATTAAGTCCAGGGTCACCGCAGCCGTCTACCAGGAGATTTTGGAGCACTTCATGCTTCCTTCCGCAGACGAGCTCTTTGGGGATGCTGACTTCATTTTCCAGCAGGACTTGCCACTTGCCCACATTGCCAAAAGCACCAAAACCTGGTTCAATGACCGTGGGATTTCTGTGCTTGATTGGTCAGCAAACTCGCCTGACCTGAACCCCATAGAGAATCTTGGGGGCATTGCCAAGAGAAATATGAGAGACATGAGACCGAATAATGCAGAAGAGCTGAAGGCCGCTATTGAAGCATCCTGGTCTTCCATAACACCTCATCAGTGCCACAGGCTGATCGCTTTCATGCCACGCCGCATTGAGGCAGTAATTGCTGCAAAAGGGACCTAAACCAAGTACTGAGTACATATTCATGCTTATACTTTTCAGAGGTCTGATATTGTTCTATGTACAATCCTTGTTTTATTGATTGCATGTAATATTAAAATTTTCTGACATTGTGGATTTGGGGTTTTCATGAGCTGTAAGCCATAATCATCACAATTATGACAAATCACGGCTTTTCTTTGAACTATCTTGCTTTGCATGTAACAAGTCTATCTCATATATTTGTTTCGCCTTTTGAGTTGCATTAGTGAAATAAATGAACTTTTGCACGATATTCAAATTTTTCGAGTTTCACCTGTATATGCACCTGAATTTTTACTGTAGATTCAGCCTCCTGTAATCCCCTGTAAAGCAGAGCTCGGACTAGGAGTGGGAGAAGCACAAAGAGCCAGTCAGTTGTCCCGCAGTGCTGCTCATGTGCTAACTAGGAGAGAGCAGTGTAAAAGAGAGATGCTCTCATCAGCCTCCTGCTTAGCCTTTTTAATATCCAACCACACGTTGAGGGAGGGACAAGACTGCAGTAGAGAACAATATGCTAACTAGGGGATTTCCAGACAAGACTGTGCTCTGTGGCAGAGCTCCGTAAGGCTGGGTTCACACCTAAAACCGATGCGGCTCACAGCAGTCTGATGCGTCCCTGTTCATCGTCTCAGGTCTGATTTCAGCCTGAATTCAGACCTGAAATGGACCAAAAACTGCACAGGGCTCCTGTGCAAATTTGCACCGGAGCCGCAGCGGAGATATGTAAAGCGGCTCCATAGAGAGGCAGTCACAATCTCCTGCTATTGCGAACTGGAATGCGGGAACTCACATCCAATTCCCAACAGTGTAAACCTATGCTAAATCTCAGGACCAGATGGACAGAAATAAAAAATCCTTTAGTTGGTAAAACAGGGCCAGATTCACAAAGAGATACGCCGGCGTATCTCCTGATACGCCGTCGTATCTCTGAGATCCGACGGTCGGATCTATGCGACTGGTTCATAAGAATCAGTTACGCATAGATCTCCCTTAGATCCGACAGGTGTAAGTGACTTACACCGTCGGATCTTAGGCTGCAATCTTCCGCTGTCCGCTAGGTGGCGTTTCGTGTTTTACTCGCGACGAATATGTAAATGAGGAGATACGCTGATTCAGAAACGAACGCCCGCCCGTCGCTTTTCTTTTACGTCGTTTGCGTTCGGCTTTTTCCGGTGGATAGTTACCCCTGCTATATGAGGGGTAGCTAATGTTAAGTATGGCCGTAGTTCCCGCGCCGAGTTTTGAATTTTTACGTTGTTTGCGTAAGTCGGTCACGAATACGGATGGCCGTAATTTACGTTAACGCTGAAAACAATGACGTCCTAGCGACATCATTTGGAGCATTCACACTGGGAAATTTCGCCGGCGGCGCATGCGCAGTTAAATCGGCGCGGGGACGCGCCTGATTTAAATTGTACACTCCCCCTAGCCGCGGAATTTGAATTCCGCCGGGGGAGTTACGATCTGCCGGTGCAAGTTTGGAGGTAAGTGCTTTGTGAATACTGCACTAGCCTCGCAAAATTGCACCGGCGGATCGTAAATCACATAGATTACGCGGATCTAAAGATCCGCTAATCTATGTGAATCGAGCCCACAGTTCTTGTATATGTATTTATCTGTATATTTAATGGTTTATGGATTGTATAGGGATTATGTTTTCCTTGTTTATCATCTTTAGGGCTAAAAAAAACAAAAACATAAACATCATCAGTGATCAGTCATATCAATGATTTATTGGATTGGATTGGATTGGAATAAATACTTATAGAGCGCCGAATGCGAGTTGTGAAACTCGCGTCTAAGCGCTTACCAACAAGCTGGGGGTATCCAGTTCCCAAGAGCAAAAAAGAAGAAACTAGGACATCTAAGTAAAAGAGGGGAACAGACAAGAAATAAACAGAAATATAAAAAGAAGGGGGGGGGGGTGTCAGGGCACAAAAAGCCTATCCCTACTCCCTGACCATGGACCGCAGCCTGGGATTAAGGCAGCGTCCTGCTAACGGCTTGGAAGGCCAAGTCTCTATCTGTAGGCTTGTGAAAAAAGCCTTTATCAGTTCAGTCCGAAAAACTGAGCAGCATAGCAAGCTTCTGTACTGTCCCTTTAACCAGTCCATAGAGCTCTGGTAAACCTGTGCCAAGTATGAAGTGTTGTTTTATAAAGCAAATTATTTATATGGATAGTAAAATGAAAACAACATAAAACAAAATGCAGTCAGTGCACAATTATTAAAACATTAATAGCTGGAAGTGTTTTTTTGTTAAGATTGTTAACAGTGTTAATTCCGTCAACAAAAATATTTGTCGACTAAATTAACAAAATTTTAGTCGACAAAAATACGACTAAAACTAGAACAATTCAGATGACTAAAATACGACTTAAACTAAAACGGCATTTTAGTCAAGTGACAATGGCTAAAACTGAATTGAAATTTGACATCAAAATAAACACTGCTCTACCAAATAAAAATAAGTAGGAGCATCTACTAAGTTGCTGAAAGGAAGAAAAAATTAAGAAAAAGGCTTTTCTTATTTTTTTTTTATCATTTAATGTATATTGGTAATATATTCAATGTCATTACAGCCAATAGAGTTTACAGTTTTTTATTTTTATTTTTTTATATTTTAAACTTGCACTTCTGGTTGTCAAAAAGCAATATTTTTGTTTGTTTATGAAACTTTTATTTATGAAGATGTTCTATATTGTAACGGCTAAATCTATGGGCCTGATTCCCAAAAGAGATACGCAGGCGGAACTGCTGTTCAGTCTGTGCCTAACTTTGGAAACGATCCTCAAAAGGCTTTTTCCAAAGTTAGGCAGAAAATCTGACATGTGTAAGACACTTACACGGTCAGATCTTAGGATGCAGTACCGCATCCGCCGCTGGGGGCATTTCTCATTGAAATGCAGCTTTGAGTATGCAAATGAGGACTTAAGCAGATCCACAACGCTTTTCATCATTGTGATTTCTGCGTAAGTTCCGATTTGCTTGCGCAAAACTAGGGCTGGTTTTACAATGTGGAAAATTAGTCACACCTTGTAAAGGCCCATTCAAGCGACGGCATTTGGTATGCATTCCCGAGGGAGAACTCCACGGCAATTTGTAAAATCAAAACCGGCATGGGTTCCCCCCCCGGGAGCATACCAGGCCCTTAGGTCTGGTATGGGTTGTAAGGAGACCCCCCCTACGCCGAAAAATCGACTCAGGGGGTTCCCCTACAATCCATACCAGACCCGTATCCAAAGCACGTTACCCGGCCGGTCAGGAAAGGGAGTGGGGACGAGCGAGCGCCCCCCCCCTCCTGAGCCGTGCCAGGCCGCATGCCCTCAACATGGGGGGGTTGGGTGCTCTGGGGCAGGGGGGCGCACTGCGGGCCCCCCCACCCCAGAGCACCCTGTCCCCATGTTGATGAGGACAGGACCTCTTCCCGACAACCCTTGCCGTTGGTTGTCGGGGTCTGCGGGCGGGGGCTTATCGGAATCTGGGAGTCCCCTCAAATAAGGGGGCCCCCAGATACCGGCCCCCCACCCTAAGTGAATGGATATGGGGTACATCGTACCCCTACCCATTCACCTGGAGGCAAAAAGTTAAAGTTATTAAACACACAACACAAGGGTTTTTAAAATAATTTATTAGTCTGCTCCGGAGGCCCCCCTGTCTTCTTTATTAGCTCTAATACCAGGGGGGGCTTCTTCTTCCACTCTCCGGGGGTCTTCTCCGCTCTCCGGGGGGGGTTTCTTCTTCCGCTCTCCGGGGGGGGGTCTTCTCCGCTCTCCGGGGGTCTTCTTCTATCTTCGCCGCTCTCCGCTGTTGACTCGGAGCACCCCGGTTCTTCTGCAGATGTCCGGTGCCTTCTTCTTCAGCGCTGGCTGCCTGCTATCTTCGTGTGTTAGCTCAATTACTAGCAGGCAGCCATCGCGGTCTTCTGTGACGTCACCTTCTTCTCTTCTGTTCTTCTCCCCTCTTCCGATGTTGACACGTCGCCTCTTGTCACTGCAATGATGGAAGCGCGCCTTGCATCCCATTTATATAGGCATCACCGTCCCATCATGCTCCGGTAGGTACCCACGTGGTGGGTGCACGTGGGTAGGCACCCACCACGTGGGTACCTGCCGGAGCATGATGGGACGGTGAGGCCTATATAAATGGGATGCAAGGCGCGCTTCCATCATTGCAGTGACAAGAGGCGACGTGTCAACATCGGAAGAGGGGAGAAGAACAGAAGAGAAGAAGGTGACGTCACAGAAGACCGCGATGGCTGCCTGCTAGTAATTGAGCTAACACACGAAGATAGCAGGCAGCCAGCGCTGAAGAAGAAGGCACCGGACATCTGCAGAAGAACCGGGGTGCGCCGAGTCAACAGCGGAGAGCGGCGAAGATAGAAGAAGACCCCCGGAGAGCGGAGAAGACCCCCCCCGGAGAGCGGAAGAGAAAACCCCCCCCGGAGAGCGGAGAAGACCCCCGGAGAGTGGAAGAAGAAGCCCCCCCCTGGTATTAGAGCTAATAAAGAAGACAGGGGGGGCCTCCGGAGCAGACTAATAAATTATTTTAAAAACCCTTGTGTTGTGTGTTTAATAACTTTAACTTTTTGCCTCCAGGTGAATGGGTAGGGGTACGATGTACCCCATATCCATTCACTTAGGGTGGAGGGCCGGTATCTGGGGGCCCCCTTATTTGAGGGGACTCCCAGATTCCGATAAGCCCCCGCCCGCAGACCCCGACAACCAACGGCAAGGGTTGTCGGGAAGAGGTCCTGTCCTCATCAACATGGGGACAGGGTGCTCTGGGGTGGGGGGGCCCGCAGTGCACCCCCCTGCCCCAGAGCACCCAACCCCCCCATGTTGAGGGCATGCGGCCTGGCACGGCTCAGGAGGGGGGGGGCGCTCGCTCGTCCCCACTCCCTTTCCTGACCGGCCGGGTAGCGTGCTTTGGATACGGGTCTGGTATGGATTGTAGGGGGACCCCCTACGTCGATTTTTCGGCGTAGGGGGGGTCTCCTTACAACCCATACCAGACCTAAGGGCCTGGTATGCTCCTGGGGGGGGGAACCCATGCCGTTTTTTTCTTTGAAAATTGGCATGGAGTTCTCCCTCTCAGGAATGCATGCCGAGCGACGCTGTCATTTTTTTTTATAATTATTTGTTTTCCCGGCGCGTATATTTTTTTTCACCCGTCGCAACTTTAGTGTCCCGTCGCAATCCACAAAGCCCGGCGTCAATTACGTTCGCGCGCTGCACGTCGGGAAAATTACGTCACACGCATGCGCAGTACGGCCGGCGCGGGAGCGCGCCTCATTTAAATTTTAAACGCCCCCCGGAGAGGAGGACCGCCTTGCGACGGAGGCGCTTAAGTTACACGGCGTGTAATTTCTAGGTAAGTGCTTTGTGGATCAGGCACTTAGGTAGAAATTTTAAGTCAGTGTAACTTAACTGCTGAAAGTTAAGTTAGGCAGCTTTTTTGGGAATCAGGCCCTATATCTGTAGTGAAAGTTCAAACCTTAATCTACATATATAAAACTCAACGTGTGTATGTATGTTCCAGCATCACGTCCAAACAGCTAAAGATATTAACATGAAACTTGGCACACATGTTACTTATATGTCAGCAACAAACATAGGATAGGTGGTTTAACCCTTACCCACCCCCATTTGCCATGGTCGGGGTTTTCCTTTAAAGTCCCATTCAACTCTATGGGAAATACATGTTACTTCATAACTTCCAAACGGCTGTAGATATTTCGATAACACTTGGTCACATGTTACTTATATGTCCACTTAAACTATAGGATAGTTAATTTATCCCTTAACTACCCCCATTTGTGAGGGTCGGGGTTTTTGTTTAAAGTCCCATGCAAATCAATGGGAAATGTATGTTCCCACATAACTTCTGTACGCCTGGAGATATTTCAATAATACCTGGTACACATATTACTTATATGCCAAATAAAAATATATGACAGTTAAATTAACCCTTACCTACACCCTTATATAAAAGATGGGTATATTTATATTACTATGATTTTCCTCCCCAAAATGTTAAGATAGGAAGACCGGGCAACGCCGGGTATTCAGCTAGTACCATAAATAATAACATGTTATTTGATTTTTACTCCAGGAGAGTATAATGAGTTTGGCCATTCTAAAGAAATGTGAAAAACTGAAAGGTTACGGCGCCAAAAAATGAATAACCCAGTGCTGCACCTAAAATTAGTGGTATACTTATAATTCATGAATTCAGTTCTAAAGAAATGCTTAAATAATGCATTACAATTTAACAAAAATTAGATTTTAGTAGACTAAAATGTACTGGAGATTTTAGTAGACTAAAATATGACAAAAAGCTAGAACAATTCAGATGACTAAAATAGGACTAAAACGAAATCGAAATTTAAATTTTATGTCAAAACGAACACAGATTGTTATACTTTGATGTTAGTTGTTGGCTGTTCACCAGGTTTGTCCCAATAATACTTATGCAGTTAAAAATGCTTTTTAACAACCATGATTAACCACTTGAGAGCCACGCTATAGACGAAAGACGTCCACAGCACGGCTCTCAACTGCAGGGTGGACGTCCCTGGACGTCCGCTGGGGGCACGCAGCTGGGAAACACTGTGCCCGGCGCATCGCTGAGATGCCGATGCGCGTGCCTTGCGGCCGCGATCGGCGGTAACAGCAGCGACGTGGAGCTCTGTCTGTAAACACAGAGCTCCACGTCCTGTCAGGGAGAGAGGAGACCGATGCTGTGTCCCTTGTACATAGGGACACAGCATCGGTCACCTCCCCCAGTCAGTCCCCCTCCACACACACAGTTAGAACACACCCAGGGAATACATTTAACCCCTTCCTCACCCCCTAGTGTTAAACCCTCCCCTGCCAGTCACATTTATACAGTAATTAGTGCATTTTTATAGCACTGATCGCTGTATAAATGTGAATAGTCCCAAAATTGTGTCAAAAGTGTCCCATATGTCCGCCGCAATTTCGCAGGCCTGACAAAAAAAAAAACGCAGATCGCCGCCATTACTAGTAAAAAATAAAAAATAAATCATAAATCTATCCCCTATTTTGTAGACGCTATAACTTTTGCGCAAACCAATCAATATACGCTTATTGCGTTTTTTTAACAAAAATATGTAGAAGAATACTTATAGGCCTAAACCGAGGAAAAAAAAAATTGGGATATTATTATAACAATAAGTAAAAAATATATAGGTAGATTCACAAAGAGTTAGGCCGGCTTATCAGTAGATAAGCCGACCTAACTCAGAATCTACGCCGACCTAAGTTTAAGCGTATGCTCAAACAGAGATACGCTTAAACCTATCTAAGATACGACGGCCTGCGCCGTCCTATCTTAGATTGCAATATTTTGGATGGCCGCTAGGTGGCGCTTCCATTGCGGTTGGCGTAGAATATGTAAATGAGGGGATACACCGATTCACGAACGTACGCCAGGCCGACACAGTACTTTTACGCCGTTTACGTAAGAGATAGGCCGCGTAAAGTTAGAGCTAGGCTCTAGTGGAATAGTAATGTCAAGAATGGCCGCTGTTCCCGCCGCGAAATTCGAAATTTTTACCTTGTTTGCGTAAGTCATCCGCGAATCGGGATTTACGTAGTTTATGTCCACGTCAAAATCAATAGGCCCGTACGGCGTACTTACCTGCAATGCGCACTGGGAAATGTAGGCGCCCGGGGCATGCGCAGTAGCCAAAAAACGTAAAAAACATGAGGTCAAGCCTCATTACCATTAAACAGGCCCCCCTTCAACCCATTTGAATTAGGTGCCCTTACGCCCGCCACGTTTACACTACACCGCCCTAAGTAAGGAGGTAAGTGCCTTGAGAATCATGTACTTGCCTCTCTTACTTAAGGCGGCGTAGTGTAAACACGCTAGGCTACGCCGTCTTAAAATTGTGCGCCCGTACCTGAATCTACCCAACAGTAATGTCAAGTATGGCCACCGTTCCCGCCGCGAAAATCGAAATTTTTACGTCGTATGCGTAAGTCGTCCCCGAATCGGGATTTACGTCGTTTACGTCCACGTCGAAATCAATCGGCCCGTACGGCGTACTTAGCTGCAATGCGCATTGGGAAATGTAGGCACCCGGCGCATGCGTAGTAGCCAAAAAACGTCAAAAACGTGAGGTCAAGCCTCATTGCCATTAAACACGCCCCCCTCCAACCCATTTGAATTAGGCGCGCCTTACGCCAGCCGCGTTTACACTACGCCGCCCTAAGTAAGGAGGTAAGTGCCTTGAGAATCATGTACTTGCCTCTCTTACTTAAGGCGGCGTAGTGTAAACACGCTAGGCTACGCCGTCTTAAAATTGTGCGCCCGTACCTGAATCTACCCAACAGTAATGTCAAGTATGGCCACCGTTCCCGCCGCGAAATTCGAAATTTTTACGTCGTTTGCGTAAGTCGTCCCCGAATCGGGATTTACGTCGTTTACGTCCACGGCGAAATCAATAGGCCCGTACGGCGTACTTAGCCGCAATGCGCACTGGGAAATGTAGGCGCCCGGCGCATGCGTAGTAGCCAAAAAACGTCAAAAACGTGAGGTCAAGCCTCATTACCATTAAACACGCCCCCCTCCAACCCATTTGAATTAGGCGCCCTTACGCCCGCCGCGTTTACACTACGCCGCCCTAAGTAAGGAGGTAAGTGCCTTGAGAATCATGTACTTGCCTCTCTTACTTAAGGCGGCGTAGTGTAAACACGCTAGGCTACACCGTCTTAAAATTGCGCGCCCGTACCTGAATCTACCCAACAGTAATGTCAAGTATGGCCACCGTTCCCGCCGCGAAATTCGAAATTTTTACGGCGTTTGCGTAAGTCGTCCGCGAATCGGGATTTACGTCGTTTACGTCCACGTCAAAATCAATAGGCCCGTACGGCGTACTTAGCCGCAATGCGCACTGGGAAATGTAGGCGCCTGGCGCATGCGCAGTAGCCAAAAAAGGTCAAAAACATGAGGTCAAGCCTTATTACCATTAAACACGCCCCCTCCAACCCATTTGAATTAGGCGCCCTTACGCCCGCCGCGTTTACACTACGCCGCCCTAAGTAAGGAGGTAAGTGCCTTGAGAATCATGTACTTGCCTCTCTTACTTAAGGCGGCGTAGTGTAAACACGCTAGGCTACGCCGTCTTAAAATTGTGCGCCCGTACCTGAATCTACCCAACAGTAATGTCAAGTATGGCCACCGTTCCCGCCGCGAAATTCGAAATTTTTACGTTGTTTGCGTAAGTCGTCCCCGAATCGGGATTTACGTCGTTTACGTCCACGTCGAAATCAATAGGCCCGTACGGCGTACTTAGCCGCAATGCGCACTGGGAAATGTAGGCGCCTGGCGCATGCGCAGTAGCCAAAAAAGGTCAAAAACGTGAGGTCAAGCCTTATTACCATTAAACACGCCCCCCTCCAACCCATTTGAATTAGGCGCCCTTACGCCCGCCGCGTTTACACTACGCCGCCCTAAGTAAGGAGGTAAGTGCCTTGAGAATCATGTACTTGCCTCTCTTACTTAAGGCGGCGTAGTGTAAACACGCAAGGCTACGCCGTCTTAAAATTGTGCGCCCGTACCTGAATCTACCCAACAGTAATGTCAAGTATGGCCACCGTTCCCGCCGCGAAATTCGAAATTTTTACGTCGTTTGCGTAAGTCGTCCCCGAATCGGGATTTACGTCGTTTACGTCCACGTCGAAATCAATCGGCCCGTACGGCGTACTTAGCTGCAATGCGCACTGGGAAATGTAGGCACCCAGCGCATGCGTAGTAGCCAAAAAACGTCAAAAACGTGAGGTCAAGCCTCATTACCATTAAACACGCCCCCCTCCAACCCATTTGAATTAGGCGCCCTTACGCCCGCCGCGTTTACACTACGCCGCCCTAAGTAAGGAGGTAAGTGCCTTGAGAATCATGTACTTGCCTCTCTTACTTAAGGCGGCGTAGTGTAAACACGCTAGGCTACGCCGTCTTAAAATTGTGCGCCCGTACCTGAATCTACCCAACAGTAATGTCAAGTATGGCCACCGTTCCCGCCGCGAAATTCGAAATTTTTACGTCGTTTGCGTAAGTCGTCCCCGAATCGGGATTTACGTTGTTTACGTCCACGTCGAAATCAATAGGCCCGTACGGCGTACTTAGCCGCAATGCGCACTGGGAAATGTAGGCGCCCGGCGCATGCGTAGTAGCCAAAAAACGTCAAAAACGTGAGGTCAAGCCTCATTACCATTAAACACGCCCCCCTCCAACCCATTTGAATTAGGCGCCCTTACGCCCGCCGCGTTTACACTACGCCGCCCTAAGTAAGGAGGTAAGTGCCTTGAGAATCATGTACTTGCCTCTCTTACTTAAGGCGGCGTAGTGTAAACACGCTAGGCTACGCCGTCTTAAAATTGTGCGCCCGTACCTGAATCTACCCAACAGTAATGTCAAGTATGGCCACCGTTCCCGCCGCGAAATTCGAAATTTTTACGTTGTTTGCGTATGTCGTCCCCGAATCGGGATTTACGTCGTTTACGTCCACGTCGAAATCAATAGGCCCGTATGGCGTACTTAGCCGCAATGCGCACTGGGAAATGTAGGCGCCCGGCGCATGCGCTGTAGCCAAAAAACTTCAAAAACGTGAGGTCAAGCCTCATTGCCATTAAACACGCCCCCCTCCAACCCATTTGAATTAGGCACCCTTACGCCCGCCGCGTTTACACTACGCCGCCCTAAGTAAGGAGGTAAGTGCCTTGAGAATCATGTACTTGCCTCTCTTACTCAAGGCGGCGTAGTGTAAACACGCTAGGCTACGCCGTCTTAAAATTGCGCGCCCGTACCTGAATCTACCCAATTGTGTGTAAAGTTTTAAAACTACATAAACAATTCAGACCCCTATAGACAGGAAGCTCTTAACACAGGGAGTAGTTCATAAAAACAACACATATGACTGTAAAAAAGTAGATGGAACTAAGATTTTTGAGCTTTGGGATAAAATAAGCACCAAGAAGAAAGCCCAGTGAACAGATACATGACAGGAACTGAATGTTGGGTCAGAATTGAGCTTTTGTGATGAGCTCCACCTCACACACCGCCTGTAAATTCATTCACTTTGAGCAGCTGTGACCTGAGAAAAGAGAACAAGTCCCCCGCTGGGAGACAGAAGCCACGGATTCAAGGTTGTTTTATGCATTAAGACACAACATTCCCAATCCAATCAAAACAAGTAGCATGTTTACACAGCAAAGTGTCCATGTGTTATAACAGAGTAATGCGGCTTAGGTCCAACATGTCAGTCAAATACTGTACACCAAGGATGGGAAATAACTTAATGAGCAGATGATGCTGAGATCCCTCTTAGCCATGGGGTGCTGACCTTAAAGTCAACCTGTGTTTGGTCATGGGCAAAGCAACAGGTTCACTTTGGTTGCCCGTCCCACTTTTTATACTTATGGTTCGTATGCTGCCTTGCCATCCCATCTCTCTCATTGAATCTTACGCAGGGCTAAGAATTTGAACATTGGCTGCAAAGTCTGTGGGGTGACGCAGGGCCGTCTTAATAGCATCATGGGCCCCTGGGCAAAGTAATGCTATGGGGCCCCTACAATGGAGACAGTGCAGGTAAACAGATATCAAGTAGGTAGGAGGCAGACAAGCGGAGCTTCCCCTTTTGCGTGGTTCTCCACATTAACTACATGAACAATCATTCTGTACAGCAAAGAAACAGTGGGAAAATACTACATACAGTATAGAAAGTAACAAATCTGTCCTGTGCTTATAATATATCGGCTAGATTGATGCCTCCCCATCACTATGGCCCCTCTGCACCGCTACCACTACTCCATCACTCTCAGTGCCACCATGGGGCCCCCAATTTTGGGGCAGCGTGGGCTCAAGGACCAGCTGCTTTGGGGAAAGTGCAGGGGCCCCCCATGCAGCTGGGGCCCCTGGGCAGTGCCCAGGAGCCCTCTCATTAAGACAGCCCTGGGGTGACGTCACCAATAGACTTACTATAGGGCATCCGTTGCCGAAACTCGCTGTGCAAATCAATCAATATACACTTATTGGAATTTTTTTCTCATTAACCACTTACCGCCCGCCAATGACATATTGACGTTGGCAAAGTGGTTGACGTCCTCAGGATTCTGAGCCGCTGCGCACCCCCGGGGGCGTGCATCGCGGCGATCGCTGTTGCAGGGTGTCAGTCTGACACCCCGCAACACCGATCAAGGTAAAGAGTCTCTCATGGAGACTCTTTACCACGTGATCAGCCGTGTCCAATCATGGCTGATCACGATGTAAATAGGAAAAGCCGGTAATCGGCTTTTCCTCACTAGTGTCTGTCAGAGGCGAATAGAAAGAGCCGATCGGCTAGTCCTGTGACAGGGGGGGGGGGGGGGTTGTGCTGATCGATTATCAGCACAGCCCCACCCTGAGGATGCCCACTGGACCACCAGGGATGGCCATATAGACCACCAGGGATAAAAAAAAAAAAAAAAAAAGGATGCCACCCTATACCACCAGGGATGAGGAGGACACAAAAAATGGATGCCAATCAGTGCCGCAATGGATGCCAATCAGTGCCCACAATGGGCATCACTGATTGGCAGGCATTGTTTGGCACTGATTGGCATCCATTAGTACAACACATACAATAGTGCCCATCTATGCCCATATGTGCCACCTATGAGTGCCCATCCATGCCGCCTATCAATGCCCATCCATGCCGCCTATCAGTGCCCATCCGTGCCCGTCCGTGCCGCCTATCCGTGCCCGTCTGTGCCACCTATCCGTGCCCAGCCGTGCCGTCTATCTGTGCCCATCTGTGCCACCTATCCGTGCCGCCTATCCAAGCCCATCCATGCCGCCTATCCGTGCCGCCTATCAGTGCCCATCCGTGCCGCCCATCAGTGCCGCATATTAGTGCCCATCAATGCCACCACATCAGTGCCACCTCATCTTTTGCAGAAAATAAATATCCCAGAGGTGATCAAATACCACCAAAAGAAAGCTCTATTTGTGGGTACAAAATGATAAAAATTTAGTTTGGGTACAGTGTAGCACGACTGCGCAATTGTCATTCAAAGTGCAACAGCGCTGAAAGCTAAAAATTGGTTTGGGCGGGAAGGTGTATAAGTTCCTTGTTAGGCTGTCGAGGATCTCGGCGAGCCAAATTTCTCCATTCCCGTTGAGGAAAAAGAAGACATGCTCTCTTTTTGGCTCGACGAGATCCTCGACAGTTTCCTCATCGAAAAGTGTACACACGACCGGTTTCCTTGGCAAAAAAAAAATACCAGCAAGTTTCTTGCTGGTTTTTGCAGAGAAACTCGGTCGGGTGTACGAGGCTTCACAGATAGCTGAAAAGATTGTTGGTGTCAGTGGTTACCCATCTGAGAAGCAAAAATCTCTAGCAATCTCTACCTTCTGCCCAACCCTAGTTTAGAAACCCTGGAGCAATACATCAGATTATTCATTTTCAGGTCTATGGAACCCTTGCTAAAATATATTTACTGGAGGCCAGTGAGAAGAATTCCCCTATATTGGTGGTCAATAATTGTTCTTCTTACAACTGTGGTTAGAATGCTATTGGTGTCATGCTGCTGGCTCTGCCACGTGGCATTGGACCCAGAATTATGGTGGCAACATTAGAACAGAGCCAAGGAACCCCTAGCAACCTCTGAGGGAACAATAGGGTCCCACGGTACCCTGGTTGAGATTGGCTGGATTAATTTGAATTTAAGTTCAAAATGAATGATCATTTATTGGCTAGAGCATTGTGTAGTATCATTAACATTTAGATAAATACCTTTTGTAGCAACGTCCTGCCTACTTAACCTCAGGCGATGGGTGCAAGTCACTTCTCAAGGAAGGTCTTCTGATGGTGACAACAGTGGACCATACCTTCTTAAGGCAGTCATGCCCTAACTCCATGGCTGGATTCCAGGTCTGGGACAGAGAAACAGATACCGTATTTATCGGCGTATACCGCGCACTATTTTGCCCTGAAAATCAGGGCAAAATCGCGGGTGCGCGATATACGCCGATACCCGCTTTCCCGCCACGAGTTTTGAATACTGTGCCGGCATATACCAAGCGCAGTACACTCGTGTAACTTCGGGCAGTCTCGGCGCCTCTCGCACTGACGTCCTGGACGTCAGCGCGACAGTTGCCGATCCTGCCGACGTTACACGGTATATGCCGGCGCAGTATTCAAAACTTGTGGCGGGAAACGAGCGGGGAGGACGCGAGGACGCCGGACTCGCCGAAGAGGACGCCGGACCCGCCGAAGAGGACGCCGGACCCGCCGAAGAGGACACCCGACCCGCCGAAGAGGACACCCGACCCGCCGAAGAGGACACCCGACCCGCCGAAGAGGACACCCGACCCGCCGAAGACGGACGCCCGACCCGCCAAAGAGGACACCCGACCCGCCGAAGATGGACGCCCGACCCGCCAAAGAGGACACCCGAAGCCGCAGAAGGACGCCGGACCCGACGAGGCTGCCGATGAACGCCGCGCAAGACACCAAAACTGTAAGTACAAAAAAACATTTTTTCCACAGGAATTCGGGCCACTTTGGGGGTGCGCGGTATACGCGGGAGCGCGTTATACCGCGATAAATACGGTAGGTAGATTCAGTAAGAGTTAGGCCGGCTTATCAGTAGATAAGCCGACCTAACTCAGAATCTACGCCGACTTATGTTTAAGCGTATGCTCAAACAAAGATGCGCTTAAACATATCTAAGATACGACGGCTTGCGCCGTCCTATCTTAGATTGCAATATTTTGGATGGCCGCTAGGTGGCGCTTCCATTGCGGTCGGCATAGAATATGTAAATGAGTAGATACGCCGATTCACGAACGTACGCCCGGCCGACGCAGTACTTTTACGCCGTTTACGTAAGAGATAGGCCGCGTAAAGTTAGAGCTAGGCCCTATTGGAATAGTAATGTCAAGTATGGCCGCCGTTCCCGCGTCGAAATTCAAATTTTTTACGTTGTTTGCGTAAGTCATCGGTGAATCAAGATTTACGTTGTTTACGTCCACGTCAAAATCAATAGGCCCGTGCGGCGTACTTAGCCGCAATGCACACTGGGAAATGTAGGCGCCCGGCGCATGCGCAGTTCACAAAAAGCTTAAAAAACATAAGGTCAAGCCACATTAGCATACAACACGCCCCCCTCAAACACATTTGAATTAGGCGCCCTTACGCCCGCCGATTTAGGCTACGCCGCCGTAACTTAGCAGGTAAGTACATTGTGAATCATGTACTTGCCTAGCTAACTTACGGCGGCGTAGCTTAAATGCCTTAAGCTACGCCGCCGCAAAGTTAGGCATAGGTACCTGAATCTATCTAATAGTCTCAATCTTCAACATAAAAGGACATTGGCAATGAGAACCTCAGAAAGGCAAGGAATTTCCTTTATTGAGTCAAGGTTTTCTCATACCATAAATCTGTGAGTCACAAGATAACATCTTGCTGTTACACAGCTGACAAGACACTGAGTATATGGCAGAGCTGACAACACCTATACAAGGTGAGGCTGTTGAGAACCAGACAAACTCATCTGAGGCTCTAACTCATGTAAGGATTCACCTGTAAACATAGACATTGTGTAAACATAGCAACGCATTTATGACATGGAATCTGAATATAGACAGGATAGCAGCTGCTTTCAGTTCACAAAAAGGGTGCAATCTACATGGGGATTGAGTGTTGCCTCTGTGTTGGTGTGGGTTTCCTTCCACAAACCAAAGTTGTATATTGATAGATTATATGGTCCATGACCTACTACATTATGACTGGTACCATCCAGCACTAAACAGAGAGTAGGGTTGGTGTGGTCAATTCAGTATTCGTTTTTTACTGTATTGACAAAAAGGAGAAGAATGGAAATGTATTCTCGGACAAACAAAGTTTTAACCATAAATGTGTTTTTGTTCAAGAAAAATCATTTATATTGGGGTCAATTCACTAAAGGATTTTCCATGGAATGTCGCATGAGATAATAAAATACATCAAGGTAAATTATCAAATGTGAGGTAAATACTGCACATTTGTTTAAAATAAAACACAGCAAAAAAAGTTATAAATCAAGTGACCGTAAACTCTCCTTTTTTTTTTCTCTGTACCTGTACCTTCTCATGTACCTGTGCTGCAGCGTAATGTAACTCATTTACGTTACACCGCCGCAACTTTTCAGCGCAAGTGCCTGATTCACCAAGCACTTGCGTGTAAACTTACGGTGGTGTAACGTAAAGCCGTCCGGCGCAAGCCCGCCTAATTCAAATGGGGCGTGTACCATTTAAATTAGGCGCGTTCCCGCGCCGAATGTTCTGCGCATGCTCCGTTTGGAATTTTCCCACCGTGCTTTGCGCGAAATTACGGCGCCCCAACGTGTTTTTTGAACGGCGACGTGCGTAGCGTAATTTCGTATCCCCGGACGTCTTACGCAAAAAAAAAAAATTTAATTTGACGCGGGAACGACGGCCATACTTTAACATGGAGGAGTAATTTTACCCCATGTAAATAGCACTCCTAACTTTATGATGCGAAAAACCGACGTAAGAGAATGCGACGAACCCGCGTACCTTCGTGGATCGCTGTAATCAGCTAATTTGCATACCCGACGCTGGAAAAGGACGCAAACTCCACCCAGCGGCCGCCGGAGAATTACACCTAAGATCCGAAGCCTGTCGGATCTTAGCCAAAAGCTGTCGTATCTTTGTTTGTGAATGACATAAAATAAAGATGAAATAATGAATATGAAATAAAGATACGACGCGGCAAATTTGAAAGTACGCCGGAGTATCAGAAGATACTCCAGCGTACTTTTTCTGTGAATCTGGCCCATAGTTTCTTCCTCTATGCAGTGGTTTTGCACAGAGCAGCCCAGATCCTCCTCTTCTCTGGCCACTTAAGCGCTCACAACCCCTCCCTCCTGTGGAGTGCCCCCGCAGCTTGCTATAGGGGCACCAAAGTCGAGTCATGGCTCCCTGTGTCCATTCAGACAAGGAGCCCCGGTTCGGCCCGCCCCCTCTCTCTCCTAATTGGCTAAATTAATTTGATTGACAGCAGCGGAAGCCAGTGGCCCCGCTGATGTTTCTCAGCTAATCAGGAGGAAAGTCCCAGATGGCGGAGGCACTCGGGGACATCGCTGGACAGAGATGGGGCTCAGATAAGTTTTATGGGGGAAGGGGGGCTGCTGCACACAGAATTTTTTTTATCTTAATGCATTAAGATAAAAAAACCTTCTGACTTTACATCCACTTTAACCACTTGCTGACCGGCTCACGCCGATTTACTGCAGCAGAGTGGCATTGCTGCGCAAATCGGTGTGCCCGTATGGCGGCTCCTTTATGAGCCATGGTGTGGGAACCTGATGCGTGCCAGAACAAGAGCCAGAACGGGGATTTGTGTGTGTAAAAACACAAATACCTGTTCTGACAGGGGAGGAGAGACAGATCGTGTGTTCCTACTAAGTAGGAACAGCGATATGGCTCCTCCTCTAGTCAGTCCCATCCCTTCAAAGTTAGAAACACACCTAGGGAACACATTTAACCCCTTGATCACCCCCTAGTATTAACCCCTGCCCTGTAAGTGACATTTTTACAGTAATAATTTTTATAGAACAGATCGCTGTATAAATGTCAGTGGTCCCAAAAAGTATCAAAAGTATCCAATCTGTCTGCGTCAATGTCGCAGTCCCACTAAAAATCGCAAATTGCTGTCATTACTAGTAAAAAAAAAAAAAAAAAACGCCATAAATCTATTCCCTATTTTGTAGACGCTATGGCCCAGATCCACAAAGATCTGCCTATTTTTAGGCAGGCGTAGCGTATCTCAGATACACACGTGGCCGTAACTTAGAGCGTATTTTCCGTATCCAGAAAGAATTTGCGCTGAAAGTTACAACGGCGTTGTGTAAATGTGTCGGTGTAAGGGCGCAGAATTCAAGTGTAGGAATTCAAATGAATTCATACTAAGTAGGAACAGCGATATGGCTCCTCCTCTAGTCAGTCCCCTCACAGTTAGAAACACACCTAGGGAACACGTTTAACCCCTTGATCACCCCCAAGTGTTAACCCCTTCCCTGTAAGTGACATTTTTACAGTGATCATTTTTTATAGAACAGATCGCTGTATAAATGTCAGTGGTCCCAAAAAAGTGTCAAAAGTATCCAATCTGTCCACCTCAATGTCGCAGTCCCGCTAAAAATCGCATATTGCGGCCATTACTAGTAAAAAATAAAAAATAAACGCCGTAAATCTATTCCCTATTTTGTAGACGCTATAACTTTTTGTGCAATATACGCTTATTGCAATTTTTTTTACCAAAAAAATGTAGAAGAGTACATATTTGCCTAAACCGATGAAGACATTTTTTGGGGGATATTTATTATCGCAAAGAGTAAAAAATATATATATATTTTAAATTGTGACTCTTTTTTGTTAAAAGCGCAAAAGAAAACGCAGAGATGCGCAAATACCACCAAAAGAACGCTCTATTTGTGGGAAAAAAGGACGTCAAGTTTGTTTGGGTACAACATTGCACAACCGAGCAATTGTCAGTTAAAGCGACGCAGTGCAGAATCACAAAAAGTACTCTGCTCTTCAAAAAATGGCATTTTCATTAACCGGTTCTGACGGCTCCTGTACATATATGTCGGCAGAATGGCACGGCTGGACAAAGTACCGTATATATACGTCACTTTGAAATTACCTGCCCCTGACTCGATGTCTTCCGGTGTTCCGCGATCGGGTCACAGAGCTGCAGAAAGGGGAGAGGCAAGTGTAAACAAGCATCTCCCCATTCTGCCTATGGTGACACTGTCACTGATCGTCTGTTCCCTCTCATCGGAAACAGGGACGTGTCACTCATAGCCATGCCCCCTAACAGTTAGAAGCACTCCCTAGAAAACACGTAACCCCTTCAGCGCCCCCTACAGGTTAACCCCTTCATTGCCAATGTCATTTTTACAGCGATCAGTGCATTTTTATAGCACTGATCGCTGTAAAAATGACAATGGTCCCAAAATGGTGTCAAAAGTGTCCGATGTGTCCGCCATAATGTCTCAGTCATGATAACAATTTCTGATTGCTGTCATTACTAGTAAAAAAAAATATTAATAAAAATGCCATAAAACTATCCCCAATTTTGTAGATGCTATAACTTTTGCGCAAACCAATCAATAAATGCATATTGTGATTTTTTTTTACCAAAAATTTGTATAAGAATGCGTATCGGCCTAAACTGAGGAAAAAAACATTTTTATATTATTTTTGGGGATATTTATTATAGCAATAAGTAAAAAATATAGATTTTTTTTCAAAATTGTCACTCTATTTTTGTTTATAACGCAAAAAATAAAGGCCGCAGAGGGGATCAAATACCACCAAAAGAAAGCTCTATTTGTGGGGGGAAAGGGACATTAATTTTGTTTGGGAGCCACGTCGCACGACCGCGCAATTGTTAGTTATAGCGACGCAGTGCCGAATCGTAAAAAATGGTCTGGCCTTTGGCCAGCGAAATGGTCCGGGGGTTAAGTGGTTAAGGGGGCAAATCTTTTCCGGGGCTGAAGTGATTACAGTCAATTCACTAAAGAAAAAACACATTAGTTATTTAACACCTGCCAGCAGACAGTGGGTATTTTAGCAATGTAGAAAATAACAATGAGGGGAACTCTTCTCTGGCCAGTAAATGAAAAGTATACAATGTATCAGTGTAGAAATGTTCTGCCCTGAGCTCAGGAATGAAAATAAATTGTAACATTTCACCAGAGGGTGATCATTCTGTAAATTAAAGCACACTAGAATGTTTATACAGTTTCATAATATTTTTGTGTGCATTTAATTACAGAATCATCTTTCTGTGGTGCAGTGTTAGCATGTAAAAAAAAAAAAAAAAAAAAGTTGCAAAAGAAAACAACAAAAATAACGCTACATTTAAATGATAAATATTGCAAAACAAATATTTAATGCATTCGGTAAATAACGCATGTTTTTTTAGTGAATTTACTACTTTTGAGATAAATACTGCATGAGTTATTTTAATGCAAAAAGTCATGCGGTATTTATCTCTTAGTGAATAGACCCCATTGTAATGAACTCAGTTTAATATGTCTGGAATTCTATTCAAATATGGGGTCCAGATGAATTTTTTATGTGAATATATTCAATAGAACTCGCGTTAGATGGTTTTGTGAATAAACAATAAATAAACCTTGGTCCCTGATGACGCTCTGGAGGAGAGTGAAATGCGTCAACATTTTTCCGGTTTCACGAACCAATCTGTGGAACGCACGCCATCCAGCAGCGAACCCAGAGAGAACTTACTGATGCCTGTTTTACAGACTTTTTCTTGCAAGTGGCGTTGTGTGATTGCACACAGTTCATTTAGTACAAGCGGTGATGATTGATCTACCTCAGTCCATCCACGTGAATACCAGTATGGAAGTTTCTCTGAGAGTCCAGTTTATATACACCTGATCTATTGGATCACAGCCTCACTGACCCCTGGACTGCAAGGCTGAGGGTCCATTAACTCTGGTGGGTGGGGTCACAGGAGGGGAGTGTGGCAGTTGAAACACTTTATTCTGAACCACAAAGCACTTTAATTTGGAGCACTTAGCATTCATTATAACATTATATTATAGCATCCTCCCCATGTTGAGGGCATGTGGCCTGGTACGGTTGAGAAAGGGGGTCGCTCTCGCTCCCCCCCTTTTCCTACGGCCTGCCATATTGCATGCTCGGATAAGGGCCTGGTATGGATTTTGGGGGGACCCCCACGCAACTTTTTTTTTAGATTTGGGTGCAGGGTTTCCCTTAAAATCCATACCAGACCAAACCCATGTCGATTTTTTTAATGGTTTTTATCTATATTGCCGGGATCCGACAATTCATTACAGCCGCGAGTAGTTTTAAATTAAATATTTTCCTTTAGAAATGTAATTTTGCTGGCACAATATTTAAAGGAATATTTCATTTTTTACTGTTTCACCTAAAATCACTGCTTTCGAAAAAACTTCAGTTTTTAAAACTTTTGGTTACATTGATACATGTACCCTGGGGCAGGACCCGGGTCCCCATACACTTTTTATAGCAATAACTTGCATATAAGCCTTTAAAATTAGCACTTTTGTTTTTTTTTATGTTAGTGTCCTATAGACTTTAATGCCGTTGTGCGGCTTTCGAATTTGAATTCGAACGCCGCATATTGTTCGCTGTTCGCCAAACGGAACTTATGTTCGACTCGAACATCGAGCTCATCTCTACTGTGCAAGAAATAAAGACTGAGGGCCAGATTCACAAACAGCGGCGCAAATTAAGTTACTCAAAACATATGTCATTTAAGTTCCGGCGCCTTCATTTTTTGTCGTAAGTGCCGTATCCACAGCGCATTTGCGGCCCAAATTGCACAAGCGTAACTTAAATCCCGAGGCGTAAGGTGGGGTTATTGCAAGTGGGAAGGAAGTGGGCGTGCTCCATTGTAATGAGCCGTGACCCCATGCAAATGAAGGGCCGGCCGTACTGCGCATGCGCGCACGAATCAGCACATCACTGGGCATGTGCAGAACTTGGCTCGGCGCAATCAGTGAGATAGGAAAAAGGCCAAGCGTACTTAGTTTGAGAATCGCCCAGTGTATAAATAGCCCCAGACAAACACACTTCCCTTGCAAAAGTACATCCCTGTGTTCCCCTTCCTAGAGCAAGTTACTTCTGCTCTGTCGTCTGTTGGTGTGTGTTGGTGAGTTTCGTGTTAGTTAAAAGATTTGGAGGAGTAGTAGAGTGTAGTAGTTGTGTGTTTTTTCTGATTGTATTTTCTGTTTGTTTTTTCTGATTGTTTTTTTTCTGAGTGTATTTTTTGTGTGTTTTTTCGGAGTTTGTTTTTGAATTTGTAGTAGCTGTCTGCTTGTGTGGTTTGATTTTTGTGTTTGTTTGTTGTGTGAGTATTTGTGTTTGTTTGTTGTGTGAGTATTTTTGTTTGTTTGTTGTGTGAGTATTTGTGTTTGTTTGTTGTGTGAGTATTTTTGTTTGTTTGTTGTGTTTGTTTTTTGTTGTTGCTGAGTGGTGGGTGTTATGGCACCCAAGCGCAGGAAGCTCAATTTTTCGAGCATAGAGAAGCAGATTCTTGCTAGGGGCATCGCCCAATATGGGCGTTATTTGCATGGCCCTGAGAGCCGGAACACCCCCCTGGCCAGGAGGAAGGCGATCATCCAGAAAATTACGGATCAGATCAATGCGGCGGGGGGGGGGGAGACGAGGACCCCCAGTGGGATACAAAAGAAAATCAACGATCTTAAGTGCCGGGCCTGTGAGAAGATGGCCAAGATCAATGCCCATGCCAGGGGCACTGGAGGAGGCGCACCCTACCCCATCAGCTATGACTAAGCATTGATATCCAATGCGAAACACGTCAGCTGTTTTTCCCACTGCTGATACTTGTAGTGCATTTTTCCTTTACCCAATAAAGGGCACGTCTTTTTAAGAAATTGGAGTGCGGCTGTCCATATCTCTCTTCCTTTGCATATCCCGTGCATTGCCGGCACCCATTGGTTCCTGAGTGGACATTGATTGTTCTAGTGTGCTCACCTGGAGCGGCAGCCTTCCTACCCTGCCCCATCAGGCTGAGTGAGGAGGAATGGGCAGTGGCCCGGTGTTTCCACCCACAGCAGGTGGTGGGCCTGCCTGGCTATCAATCTGATTCTCCTGTGAGGACAGGTATGTTTTGGGTTTTTCTATCTGGTGATTAGCATGTGTGGGTGGGGGAAGGGAAGATGTGCCAAGTGTGTGGATCCTCCAACCTGTGATTGTTTTGTGTCCTCCACAGATGGCCAGGAGGTTGCTGGGCCATCAGGCCAGGCTGCTGCACCATCCCCTGGACAACAGGCTGCAGAAGAGTCCCAAGAATGGCAGGAGTCCCCAGGGGAGGGGAGTGGCCACACCTCCCCTCATGGGGAGGTTGAGGGAGAGGAGGATGAGGGGGTGGAGGCTGAGGAGGAAGATATGGAAATTGCCAGGCATGTCCTTTTGGCCTCGGATTTGTTTACCCCTGAGGCTACCCCTGAGGCTGGCAGCAGTCAGGCCACCATCAGGGGTAGCCCCTCCCACTCCTCCCCCAACAGGCCTCAACCCACAAGGGTCTCTCTCTCCCCTCCTCCCAGGCCACAAGCCTCAGCGGCAGGCAGGATGGCGACCCATGAGACCAGGGGGGTGGCCGAGCGTCTGCCGGGCAATCTGCAGAGGGACAATGCCCGGCAGACCCGCAATCTGGCTCAGATCAAACAGACTCTGAACCAGATGGAGGACAGCCTGGGTTCAATTAAGGAGTCAATCACTGATGTGGCCACAAACTCCTTGGCGGTCATCACATGCCTTTGTGACCTGCCGACCACCACAACAGGCGTGGCCCAGGAGGTGAGTGCCCTGACCCAGGCTGTCCAAGACAATACCCGGGTTGTCCAGGCCAATACGGCTGCCCTCACTCTCAGTCTGAACAGGATAGCAGTGGCTTTGGAGGGCAGGCCAGCAAGAGGACAGTCACCAGGGGAGGCTCCTCCTTCCCCTGCTCACTCACCCCCCCAGGATGATCCTCCTTCCCCTGCTCACCCACCCCCCAGGATGATCCTCCTTCCCCTGCTCACCCACCCCCCCCAGGAGGCTCCTCTGGTTGGCCGTGGCCGTGGCTGTGGGCGGCCCAGGCGTAGCTTACGCTGCCGCCGTTAATTTGTGGGGGTACTTTTGATTTTTGATTTTTATAAATGTTTTTATTATACTGTGATTATGATTTGGTTTATGTGTGTGAATGATGTGTGAATGTGGGAGTGGCATTCCTGATTAAATAAGAGTGTCACCCTCAGTTTTGGTGGAGTAGGGATCCCCAGGACCAGGGAGAAGTGATCCCAGGTCCATGTGAAAGGTGTATGAATGCACAGTGACATAATTGGAGCCGTGGCGGGGCGTTACTGCTCCCAAGTACCATTGGGGGGTACTTGGATCTAATCCAATTAGATGTGCATGTGATGTGTCTGTGCTAGGGACCACAGTGGTGTGCATTCATGCATTCTCATTGTGACATGATTAATGTGTGTGTTTACTGTGCAAAGATGCATTCTGCGAGGCGTCTCCTGACTGCTGTTCCCTCAGAAGAGGGGGTACCCTCGGTTACTGAAGTCACTAGTATAGTTATGAGCATGGATGCCCCTGGCATGTTGGCATACAGATTGTTGTCCTGCAAGTGTGTGTGCTCAGCTCTTCCTTAATGGTGTTGCTTTAGCTGACCTTTACACGGCTTGTGTAAAATTAGGGCACCTTTTATAAAGAGTAATTTTACACCATGAAACTAACAGAAGCGCACAGGGCGTAATCTACGCCGCACACACTTAATTTTGTGGATCGCCTTATCTCCCTCATTTGCATCTTTGCCTATCAAAACAGCGGCGTGTCTAGCGTATTTTGCGTGCGAAGAAGCGCCGGTGTAATTATTTTAGGTAGGACGGAAAAAACGGAATTTCAGGCGTATCTCGTTTTGAGGATCAGGCGC
Organism: Rana temporaria; assembly: GCF_905171775.1. NCBI lineage: Eukaryota > Metazoa > Chordata > Amphibia > Anura > Ranidae > Rana > Rana temporaria. Next base: position 355,151,873 of record NC_053491.1, read on the forward strand.
AAAAATACGCGTGGTGCAAATTTCAATTACGCCGTGCATCTCGAGTTAAGTCGGCGCATCTGCTTTGTGAATCTGGCCCAAAGAGCCTTAAAAAAAAGAAACTAGTGCAGACGCAACACCTACGGACTGGTAAGCTACAATACATTAATATTTTTGTTCCTGGTTTCAGATATGCTTTAATAAAACCGTATACTGAGACTGGTTTTAAGAAGTTACAGTATATGTGCACAGGCCGGTCGCTACAAGGCAGGCAAACCAAACAATTGCTTGGGCCCCCCGAGATGGCCTGGGGCCCCAAGCAGGGCCCTTGCTTGCCGCCCTTGCCGTGCTTCCTACAGCTGCCTGAGCGCTCTATAGTGCAGCACTGCTGCCTCGAGTCGTCATTTACCCTTCTCTGTGTAGCGTGGCTGAGCAGCTCCTCTTCCTTCCTCCTGTGACCTGTCAGTCCGGACTCCAGACCGCGCGGTACCGGAGATTCAGTTTCCTGTTCCCGGCCAGACTGACAGCAAGTGCACACTGAGTGCTCACTTTCTTTCAGTCCAGCCAAGAACAGGAAACTGAATCACCTGCCACGAGGTACGGACCCGGTAGGGAAGGGGGGACCCAGGGGGGAGTAAAAGAACATAGGGAGGGGGGGGCCTGGGGGAGTAAAAAAAACATAGGGGGGGGAGTAAAAAGAACCTAGGGAGGGGGAGGAGGGGAGTAAGAAGGACACAGGGAGGGGGAGGGGGGAGTAAGAAGGACACAGCCTGTCAAGCTGCGACAAGTGTCCTTCTTACTCCCCCTCCCTGTGTGCTTCTTACTCCCCTCCTCCCCCCCTCCCTATGTTCTTTTTACTCCCCCTCCATGTTTTTTTTACTCCCCCCTATGTTTTTTTTACTCCCTCATGTTCTTTTTACTCCCCCCTCCCAGGGGGGGGGTAAAAAAACATGGGGGGGTAAAAAGAACATCAGGGGGAGGGGAGTAAGAAGGACACAGGGAGGGAGAGGGGAGTAAGAAGGACACAGGGAGGGGGAGGGGAGTATAAAGGACACAGGGAGGGGGGGAGGGGAGTAATGTGAGTGTGTATGTATGTGTGTGTTTTAAGTATGTTGGATTTAGTTATTGTGCACTTTTTTAATGTATATTTATTGATTTTATGGTACAGTGGTGTTTTTTGCAAATGTTCAATTGTTGAAAATTTTCAAATTGTATGCACATTATATGCAACAGCAGTATTTGCAATGTAAATCTTTTTTATTTATATAAAGTGTGGGTGAACTTAAACTGTATCGCTATGCTGTTGTTCCTTTGGGCTTTGCATGCGTGCGTGTGGGGGGGGGCCTCAATGTCCATTTTGCTTGGGGCCCCCAAATTCCTTCAAACGGCCCTGTATGTGCATAGCAGTAAAGCCTCGTACACACGATAGGTTAACCAGAGGACAACTGTCTGAAGGACAGTTATCATAGGTTAACAGATGAAGCTGACTGATGGTCCGTCACGTCTACACACCATAGGTTAAATAACCGATCGTGTCAGAACGCGGTGACATAAAACACAACGACGTGCTGAAAAAAATGAAGTTCAATGCTTCCAAGCATGCGTCGACTTGATTCTGAACATGCATGGATTTTTATTTTTTTTTGTTTTCAAAAAAGTTTTATTTGGAAGACAAGTAAAATGGTACAAAACAATGCATTGGGATAGGAATGGTACAGGAAATGCAACACAATGAGATGAGGGTAGGGGCGGAAGAGGTATGCCAAGGGGGGGGGGGGGGGAACGATTTGTGTACATAATCAAGAAGAGAATAATACATTAGAGGCAAGGCATATATGCGAAATTAGCAAAAAATCAGCCAGACCAGTGGAAAAGCGGATAGTGCACATATCAAATATTTTGAGATGGTGGGGATATTTTTCAGGGGGGCATGGACCAATATAGCCATTTGTTGGAGAAAATATGCATGCTATCGTATAAGGAGTGGTGGATTCGTTCTGAGAGTCTGATAGATTCCATTCTAGATAACACTTGGGGCCATGGGAGGTTTTGAGATTTCCAGTTACAGGCGATCATCCACTGTATAGCACTGATGAATGAATGAATCAATCTGTTACATGGAGGGGGAACATCTGGGACCGTGGAATAGAGTAGACATATTTGTGGGGTAAGAGAGATTTTTTTTTGAGGATACTTTCAAGTCTATTTACCAGTTCTAGCCATATGCGTTTCAATAAATTACATTCCCAAAAGATGTGGAAGTAGTTGCCAACCTCGGGCAACCTCTGAAGCAGTTTGGGGAGTTATTAGGGTAGAAGGAGTGAATTTTAGCCAGGGTCATGTACCATCTGGTGAAAATCTTTAAAGGGGTTTCTCTAAAGGCGGCCGCACGATTACTTTTTCTAAGATTTTCTATCATAACGGACCACTGGTCAACTGGGAAGGAGCAATTAAGTTCTAGTTCCCAGCGTAGCATTGGGCCTGATTTATCTGGTTGAAATAAGGAGTTTAGGAAGTTGTAGAAGGAAGATATTAAGCCTTTGTCCCTAGGGCAGGAGGAGCAAACATGTTCAAATAGGGTGCTAGGGGGGGAGATATGAGTGGAGATATATTTTTCAAAAAACTCCTTGATTTGGGAGTATTGAGTGAGGTGAGAAGGGGAGAGCTTGTACTTATCTTGTAAGAAGGAGAAAGAAAGGAATGACGAGTTGAAGGTGAGTGATTTTAATGTGGTAAGGTTATTAGCAATCCAGTCGTTGAATGGGGATTTTCCTGGGAAGGCGAGAGGGAATCTGGGGTCACCTAGGTATGTCGAAAGGGGGGGGTTGGAGAAGCGAGATTATGTTTATCACATACCCTCCTCCAAAGTTGCAGCATCTGTGCTACAATTATGTTTTTTTTTGGAGAGAACATGGTGTGGTGTTACCCTGGACCACAGAATACCCTTAAGGTTTAGGGGCTGTATCGAGAGTGATTCGAAGCGGAGCCATGGGATATCCTCTTCAGGGGAAAACCATTGTGCCAGTTGTGTTAACTTAGCAGCTAGAAAATAACACCATAAGTTTGGTAGGCCAAGACCTCCTCTAAGTTGGGGTCTGTGCATAAGAGAGTAGCTGCATCTGGGTTTTCTATCATTCCAAATACATTTATTGATTTCTCTTTGGAGGGTTTCTAGGCGGGATTTAGGTACGTTGATTGGTAGTGCCCTGAAGAAGTATAGTAGCTTTGGGAGGATGGTCATCTTGAAAGCGCAGATCCTACCAAGATAGGAGATATGATAGGAGGACCATACCTTAAGGCGCTGACATGAGAGAATAAGGGTAGGTAATTAGATTTGTATAGTGAGTTGTGTGATGTTGTGATTTGCATGCATGGATTTTTAAACGATGGTCGTGCCTACTAACGATCGGTTTTGACCTATCGTTAGGAATCCATAGGTTAATTTTAAAGCAAGTTGTTTTTTTTTAACCTATGGTTTTTTTTTAACCTATGGTTAAATAACCTATGGTGCCTACACACGATCGGTTTTGACAGCTGGTCCTTCAGACCGTTGTCCTCTGGTTAACCTATCGTGTTTACGAGGCCTAACAGTATGGGGCATATGGAGCCCAGTTGATGAAAGCAACAAGATATTGATTTGAACATTGCTTGCAGCCAGGGCCGTCTTTACCGCAGGGCAAATGGGGCAGGTGCCCTGGGCCCTGTCACTGTTGGGGGCCCAAAGCAACCCCCTTTTTTTTTTTTTTTAGGGGTCCGGAGGCCCCTAGGGGCCCGGAGCCCCCCAGGGTCCCAGATGGCAACCCCCCAATTTTGTATTTATTTTTAAATTAAAAAAAAATATTTTTAATATATTTTTAATATATATTTTAATATATTTTTATTTTTTATTAAAGGGACAATTTTTACGGGTCCCCAGGGGCCCGGAGGCCCCCAGGGCCCCAGATGGCAACGCCCCTTTTTTTATTTATTTTTAAATAAAAAAAATATATATTTTTTTAATATATTTTTATTTTATTTTTTATTAAAGGGCCATTTTTTTTTAGAGGTCTGGGGGTCCCCAGGGGCCCGTAGTTCCCCAGGGCCCCGGATGACAACCCCCCTTTTTTTATAAAAAAAATCTTTTTTTATATATTTATTTATTTCATATATATATATATATATATATATATATATAAAATATAATATAAATGTTATTATTATTATTAAAGGACCTAGTGGTCCCCAGGGCCCCCGGATGGCAACCCCCCCTTTTTTTTTATAAAAAATGTTTTTTTAAATTTGTATTTCTTTTTATTTCTTTTATATATATATATATATATATATATATATATATATATATATATATATATTTATTATTAAAGGGCTCAGAGGTCCCCAGGGCCCCATGTGGCAAACACCCTTTATTTTTTTTATAAATGTTTATTTTTTTATTTTTGTTTATATATATTTTTTTTATTGAAGGGCCCAGAGGTCCCCAGGGCCCTGAATGGCAACCCCCCCTTTTTTTAATTTTTTTTATAAATGTTTCTTTTTTATATATTTTTTTTATTATTTTTTATTAAAGGGCCCAGAGGTCCCGGATGGCAACCCCCTTTTTTTGTAATTTATTTTTATTAAAAAAAAATTATTAAAGGGCCCAGAGGTCCCCATGGCCCCAGATTGCAACCCCCTTTTAAAATATATTTTTTATGTATATTTTTTTTTCTTTTTTTCTTTTTATTAAAGGGCCCAGAGGATGGCTACACCCCTTTTTTTATATATATTTTTGTTTATTTCTTTTTTCTTTTTTTGTAAAGGGCCCCCGCTTCTAAATTCGCGGCAGCCCCCCCTGCTTCTCAATTTCAGGCGGCAGCACCTCCCCATCCCGGTTCTCTGCTCCAGGGGGCCCATGCCTGAAGATGTGTAAGTGGCCCCATAATTCATGATGGCGGCCCTGCCGCCCGTTAAGCCCCTGTGCTGCCCACAAATCAGGCTGAAAATCATCAGCGGCACGCAGCCAGTGACAGTACTTCTTCCCTCCCCAGTGTTTAAAAATGTACAGCACCCCTGGCTTCCCTTTAGACGTGCACTTCTCCCTTCCTGCCACTGGGTGCTGCTTGTATATAAAAGTGAATTAGAATGTGATTTTATAACATCCCCAGTTTGCTCTTCCCGAGGCTGACTTTTTCATGTCCTGCTCCTCAAGGTATGTCACTGTTTGCTAATCTATATTGTAAATAGAAGTTTTCTGTAGAGTGTGCCCAAAGTCTTTATAATATTTGATGATTCACTGCAGGTCTGGTCAGTGTTTTAAAAAGTTCCTCTATTTTACACATGGCATGGCATGGGGTCACAGCACCGTCTGTCCATTCTGCTTTAGCACCATGGGACCCCATGCCATGCCATGTGTAAAATAGAGGAACTCTTTAAATCACAGACCAGACCTGCAGTCCAGGCTGAGTACGGCCTCAGAGCACATGGCATTACTGTCTGTATTTAACTGCTTGATGGGCTTATTTTGGGCCTGGCTGGTTCACATGTATGTGTTTTGGCAGCCCACATTTGCGCAGGCATAGCAGCCCATTCATTTGAATGGGCCGCCATGCCTGCGTTTCCTGCAAAGAAAAGCGAATGCCTCATGTAATAGGCACGCCTATGCCCATCAAGCACTGAAATACAGCACTGTCTGTCCATTCTGCTGTCTGCTGTGACTTATCTGCAGTTCCCGCACTGTCAAACTTGCTGCATTTTTAGACGTTTAGGTCACGCTTTTAAAAACACAGTGTGTTTGTGTGTGCAAGAACTGCAGGTAAGTAGCATGGTGCAAAAACAGAATGGATTTCAAGGCAACTATTTTTAAAATGCTGAATGCACCTTTTTTCTGCAGGAAACAAAGGCATGGCGGCCCATTCAAATCAATGGGCTGCTGTACCTGCACAAATCAGGGCCGCCAAAACATACATGTGAACCAGCCAGGCCCAAAATAAGCTGGAGGGGGGCCCAAAAAAAATGTTTGCCCAGGGCCCAAACCATATTAAAGACGGCCCTGCTTGCAGCAACTTGGGAGTGGCAACAAACCAGCAGGCAATAACTAGTGCTTGTTACTGAAACCTGACAGGGCTGCCATACAAAACTTACTTCTTTCTGGACAACTGTCCAAATAAATAAATAAATGAAAGCTTGGATTTTCTTAAAGGATAGATTGTCATAACAATATAGGATTGTCCCCAACAATCATATTATCTAGAGAACAACAGCAACGTAAGAGTTAAGCAATGATATTATGTATTAGCACTTTAGCACAGTCTGTCATGTGTGACAGAAGAAGACTCAAGCTGGTTGGTATCACACTGAGTAAAGCTTTGTGACATACAATGGGTTCTTATATCTGGGGAAAAATGACTTTCTTCTCAATGACCTGCTGGGAAAATGTAAACGGAAAGTATAGTGCATTCTGATCTATTTTATTTTCATCTGTATGAGTTTATAAAATATTAAAAATCATTTTAATACAGGGTGGGCCATTTATATGGATACACCTTAATAAAATGGGAATGGTTGGTGATATTAACTTCCTGTTTGTGGCACATTAGTATATGTGAGGGGGGAAACTTTTCAAGATGGGTGGTGACCATGGCAGCCATTTTGAAGTCGACCATTTTGAATACAACTGTTGTTTTTTCATGTGACACATCAAACTTATTGGGAATTTCACAAGAAAAACAATGGTGTGCTTGGTTTTAACTTAACTTTATTCTTTTATGAGTTATTTACAAATTTCTGACCACTTATAAAATGTGTTCAATGTGATCTCCAGTGACATGCGGCGAGTGCTACGCTGTGGGCTCTTGCTGAATGAAGCTAGGACAGCCACTGATGTTTCTTCATTAGACCCCTTTCACACTGGATACGCCTATAGCGGAGCGTTAAAATCGCTGTAAAATAGCGGTGTTTTACCACTTTTTTAACGCTCTGCTATAGGCGTATCCAGTGTGAAAGGGGTCTAATGAAGAAACATCAGTGGCTGTCCTAGCTTCATTGAGCAAGAGCCCACAGCGTAGCACTCGCCGCATGTCACTGGAGAGCACATTGAACACATTTTATAAGTGGTCAGAAACTTGTAAATAACTCATGAAAGAATAAAGTTAAGTTAAAACCAAGCACACCATTGTTTTCCTTGTGAAATTCCCAATACGTTTGATGTGTCACATGACCCTCTTCCTATTGAAAAAACAAAAGTTGGATTCAAAATAGCCGACTTCAAAATGGCCGCCATGGTCACCACACATCTTGAAAAGTTTCCCCCTTCACATATACTAATGTGCCACAAACAGGAAGTTAATATCACCAACCATTCCCATTTTATTAAGGTGTATCGATATAAATGGCCCACCCTGTATAATTTTTACTTTACAAATAATCCCCATGCAGGAGGCATTCATGACACAGTGAGTGCAGTGAATGCCGGGCTGTCTTTTAAGCAGCATGAGTTGGGATCGCGCCCGTGCGAGTGCCCCCAGGGGATGCGGGTCTCAAGAAGAGGAGGAGCCAGGAACACTGCTAGGGGATCACAGAGGAGGAGGATCGGGCCCCTCTGTGCAAAACCCTTGCACAGAGGGGGTAAGTATGATATGTTTTTTTTTAAACAAACCTTTACAACCCCTTAAAGTATATGTGAACCCTCGCCTTGTAAAACAACCCATTATATTTAAATAGAAATGCAAGGCAAATATAGCACCCTCAGGTGTACAGAGTAAGGAAAATCAGTTGGCCTGCTCAGTAGGAAGATGAGCCAGGGTTAATTTATTTGTTAGCTGGGCAGAGCTCCAAGGGCTCAGTCTCTTTTACCTCCCCTGGCTTCCAGAATGTGCTGTATAGTTCTGGAATTTAGAGGGTAGAGAAACAAAGTTAGGCCTAAATATTTATGGAGTCTCCTCCAACCCCTGGGTAGGTAAGGCCAAGTAGGTGGGGAGACAGGCCATAAATGTTCTAAAGCCTGACCATGTGGGAGTCCAAGGTCCAATTGCCTGTGAGGGGGTCCATGTGCTGAGGGGCTCTGCCCCTGGGCAGAAGGAAGAAGCTAGTAAGGGAGAGAGAGCTGAAGACTCACATCCCTACACAAACTCAGCTAGGTTTAGCTGGAGGCCTGGAGCACCCTGAAAATCAGGAGCTGGACCTGTTTAGCAGAAAGCCTGTGCAGCAGCCACCTGGACTTCAGGATTACCTCAAGAGGGACTAAGTGAATAACCTTCATTCTTCACATCCCAAGATTGGACAGAGGAGGAGCAGCAAGGTGCAATAGTCTGCTAGCCCATAAACGGGGCGACAGCTTAGAGACACCTCAGAGCTCTTAAAGCCACCCTACACCTCTAGCTGGGGATTCAAGAGCAGCCAGGTACATTAGCATTTCTCCACGGAGTAGCACCTGTAATCAGCAGTTGGAACTTTTGTTATCTGGTTTGCTGTACCATCAATGATACAGGAGGACAGCTTTGCAACGTTAATTCCTAGCAGCAGAAAGTTAGCAAGTCCTCAAGTTGTGTTCAATTTCTACAGTTCTGGACATCCCACATTTCCACTCCCCATCCAAGTTTTAATCCCCTGAATAAACAAAAACAAAACAAATATCCCCTGGACTGATTTTTGAGTTTGTATGAAAGCCGAAAACCAAGCAGCCCTTACGGTGGTAGCCCTAAACAAATGTATACTAAGGGCCAGATCCATGAAGCGCGTCGCTTCTTTCCGTCCGGCGTAGCGTATCTCTGATACACTACGCCGCCGTAACTTACAGCGTATTTTCTGTATCTTGAAAGAATTTGCGCCGTAAGTTACGGCGGCGTAGTGTAACTTTGGCAGCGTAAGGGCGCGCAATTCAAATGTATGAGATGGGGGCGTGTTTTATGTTAATACGTCTTGACCTGACGTAAATGCCGTTTTTTTTTAACGGCGCATGCGCCGTCCGTGGGGGTATCCCAGTGCGCATGCTCGAAATTAACCCGCAGCAAGCCAATACTTACGACGTGAAAGTCATTCTACACAAAGCCCTATACGCGAACGACTTACGCAAACAACGTAAAATTTTCAAATTTCGACGCGGGAACGACGGCCATACTTAACATAGGATACGCCTCATATAGCAGGGGTAACTATACGCCGAAAAAAGCCTTACGGAAACAACGTGAAAAAATGCGCCGGCCGGACGTACGTTCGTGGATCGCCGTATTTAGCTAATTTGCATACTCGATGCGGAAATCGACGGAAACGCCCCCTAGCGGCCAGCGTAAATATGCACCTTAGATCCGACGACGTACTAAGACGTACGCCAGTCGGATCTAGCCCAGCTTAAGGCGTATCTTGTTTTGTGGATACAAAACAAAGATACGCCAGAGCAAAATAGAAGTTACGCGGTGTATCAATAGATACGCCGTTGTAACTTCTTCGTGGATCTGCCGCTAAATATATATATATAGTTTGTCAGTATAAGTCTGACCACTGGAGTACAGGTAGGCAGTGCACCCAAGTAGAATGCATAGAAGCATGTGCTTCCATGTCCTGACGTGGTCAGTTTAAAATAGGAGGACTGGGAGGATCATCAGGAAGTTCACACAAAGGAAGCAATACAAAGAGAACAGGATACTTATTAATGCAAGTACATGGTAACACAGACGCATATCAAAAATATAAAATGTTGTGATAGAGAAAGCTTATATTAGATTTTAGTGATTGCGTGCAATCCTTTTTGCATGGACTGACTCTTAATTTAGCTTTGCTTTTTTTTGGGCTCTGCATAAACTGGACAGCTGGTAACCCTACTACCTAAACCAGGGAGCTAATTTGTGGAAGGTTGAGTTATGTGGCAGTCAAGACAATGGCATGTCTCTCATCACCAGCCATACTTGAAGAGAGATTTGCCCGACCATGGGCAGCTTAATTCTGCCTGTCAATTTTTAACACATTTCCTGATTCTTTCAAATTAATAAGCAACACATCCAAGCATTATAAAAGTGTGCTAGACTCATCAATCATATAATTAAGCACATTAGAGGGACAAGGAATGTGCCTTCCCATATAGATTTTCTTGAAACAGCTCAGCTCAGAAATGAACTGTTTAAAGGCCCAAAACCAAGGCTGTAGGAAAAATCAATGCATGTGTCAATTTCTTTTAGAACTAGGAGGCAGTTGTTGAGGGATAATCCAGTAACCTTGTAACCCCAGTGCAAGTTGAGAGTTCACTTGTTCATCTAACGTTACAGCTAAGGGTCAATTAACACTGTCCAAACTGCAAATCGTAGAGCAGCTGGAGCGATTTACTGCTCCAGCCGCTCTGCATTGCTGGCTGGCTAGGGGGCAGCGTGGTGAGTGATTTAGCGTACTGCATAACTTCCTTTTCTTTTTGTTTTAACCACTTCAATACAGGGCACTTTCGCCCCCTTCCTGCCCAGGCCAATTTTCAGCTTTCAGCGCTGTCACATTTTGAATGACAATTTTCCCCAAAGGGCAGAACTCACACACAGTCCACCTATATTGTGGATTTTGTTCCTGCAACAACCTGGAACTATATCCCTCCAATCCCTTAAATACTAGGGAAAATCTCTCTCTCCACCTACATAGCGAGTTGTTTGGTATGGGGGGGTAGCCCTTTCCAACACATGCCCCACTTAACATATGGTACGCTGTAATGACATGCATGAGTATTGAAAACCCCCTATAGCTGGCCAACTAAAACCTGTCCTAGGTTGCTAATGTGACTTACATGTGTAGCGCCTGTGTACTTTATGGTATCCTTTTGTATTATAATGCAGATTCAGGTCAAGTATTCAGGAGTGAATACCTTTTGTTGGGACACTGAGGACAGTGTCTATTCAGGTGGGGGGAGTGTCGCTTAAGTGTGTAAGGTAGGTCTGCATGGCACCACGGGATACCCTGCAGGGGTATGTCACTCTGGTCCTGTTCTAATTGTGTCCAGAGTTTGGTATCTTTATGTCTGCACCAATCAATCCACCTACTGAGGTGCGTAGCGTCACAATATGCGCAGATATCTGGCACTGCCAGGCCCCTGTGTGTGTTTGGGGAGGTGAGGGTGGTTTGTTTTAAATGTGGGCTTCTCCGCGCCCAGAGGAACCGTGAGAACGTGGCCTGGACTTGTTTAAAAAAGTCCCCGGGGATGCGAATCGGAAGGGCCTGTAGGAGGTAAAGGAACTTGGGCAGTATCATCTTAAGGATGTTACAACGACCAAACCATGAGTGAAGCCCGCTGTCCAACAGCTTTTGGACATTTTTCAAAAGGGGTGGAAAGTTAAGTTTGAAAAGCTGGGCCATGGATGTGGGGATAAAGGTGCCCAAGTACTTCAAAGCCGTGTCTGTCCACTTCAGCCTAAATCCATCTCTAAGACGGGTAAGCCTTTGACCCGGGATCCCCACGCCCATAGCCTCAGATTTGCTTAAGTGAATTTTTAAATTGGAAAGGCAGCCATACGCGTTGAATTCCTGCAAAGGGGCCGGAAGTGAGGTCTCAGGCTTTGTAAGGGAGAACCTTGTGATGCGTCCCCTTGGCCTCTATTCCCGTAATGTTAGGGTTATGTCGGACGTGGCAGAGGAATGGCTCCAGGGTAAGTGCAAACAGAAGGGGTGACAGAGGACACCTCTGTCTGGTCCTGTTTGTAATCGGGAATGCGTCTGAGAGTACGCCATTCGCCCTCACCCTGGCGGTCGGAGTCTTATAGGCCGCGGCAACCCAAGTCAGCATCTTATCTCCCAGGCCTATATGTCTCAGCGTCGCAAACATGATTCTCCAGTTCACCCGGTCAAACGCGTTTTCCGCGTCTATCCCAACGAAGATACCAGGTGTTTCACTGTTTACCGCTATGTGGAGTAGGTTGAGAACCTTGGTCGTATTGTCTCTGGCCTCTCTGGTAGGGACAAATCCAACCTGATCAAGATTTATCAAGCGGGGCAAATATCATTGCAGCCTGGTGGCCAAGATTTTGGTAAAAATCTTTAGGTCCATATTTAGGGAGATTGGTCTACAGCTCCCACAGATGTCCGGGTTCTTGCCCTCCTTCGGTATAACTGAGATGTGGGCAAGTAGCGTAGTGGTGTGGAAAGATGTCCCCGAGCCGATACTGTTATACAGGGTGACGAGGTGTGGGCCAAGAGAGGGAAGGAAGGTCTTATAGTATAGGTTGGTGAGACCATCAGGGTCTGGGGCTTTGCCTGGCTTGGCACTTTTCAGGGCCACCTGTATCTCCGGCAAAGTGATGGGTTCCTCCAGGAGTTCCCGGGAGTCGGTTGGTAGTAATGGCATAGCGGCACGGTCTAAGTAGTCTGTCATGTCTGCCTGCGTTGCCAGGGCTTTGGGTAAGTTATATAGGGAGCTATAAAAGGATCTGAATTCTTGTGAGATTTGTTGAGGTACAGTACCTGTCACCGAGAATGTGTTTCCAGCACGATGGCATCGCACTGATTCTCGGCGACATGGTGCCGACATCTCTCACTCGCTGGAATCGGAAAAGCACATTCCAGCGAGCGCGTCATAGAAGCGACGGGGATCCGACTTGGATTCCCGCCAATTCTAGCTGCAGCGTTTGATATGAATCATGAGGTGGAACTCCACGCCAAATTTTAAATAAAAAAACGGCATGGATCCCCCCCCCAGAGGCATACCAGGCCCTTAGGTCTGGTATGGATTGTAAGGAGAACCCCCTACGCCGAAAAAATGGCGTGGGGGTTCCCCCACAATCCATACCAGACCCGTATCCAAGCAAGCCGCCCGGCCGGTCAGGAAAGGAGTGAGGACGAGCGAGCGCCCCCCTCCTGAGCCTTACCAGGCCGCATACCCTCAATATGGGGGGGTTGGGTGCTCTGGGACAGGAGGGCGCCCTGCGGCCCTCCCCACCCCAAAGCACCCTGTCCCCATGTTGATAAGGACAGGGCCTCTTCCCGACAACCCTGGCCATTGGTTGTCGGGGTCTTTGGGCGGGGGGCTTATCGGAATCTGGGAGCCCCCTTTAATAATGGGGCCCCCAGTTACCGGCCCCCACCCTAGGTGAATGAATATGGGGTACATCATACCCCTACCCATTCACCTGGAGGAAAAGTGTCAAAGAAAATAAACACACAACGCAGGGTTTTAAAATAATTTATTAGTCAGCTCCGGGGGTCTTCTCCGCTCTCCGGGGGGGGTCTTCTCCACTCTCCGGGGGGTCTTCTTCCATCTTCTCCGCTCTCCGCTGTCGCCTTGGCGCTCCCCGGTTCTTCTCCCGCTCGCTCTCCGGTGCCTTCTTCGGGGCTGGCCGCCGCTATCTTCTTTTTAGCTCTATTACTATTGGCGGCGCTGCCCGCTCTTCTTTGCCGTCTTCTGCCTTCTTTTTTTTTTTTCGATGTTGATGCGTCACTTCCTCCCACTGACGGGTACGCGGCTCGCACCGATTTATATAGGCCTCTTATGATGTCACGGTCCCATCATGCTCCGTGGGTCCCAATTTTTCGGCTCCTGTTTAACAGGGGCGTGTAATTAAAATTTTTGATGCAATACTTTGCACTATTCCTGCGCTCCAACTAGAGTATCTGTGAGGGGTTGCAGTGTTGTGGCACCAGCAATACCACCACCACCAACAAAGGCCCAATTTTTCAGCCCCTGTTCAACAGGGGCATGTAATTACAATTCTTGATCTAATATTTCACAGCAGGGCCCATTCCTGTGCCAGCCAAGAGTAACTGTGAGGGCTTACAGAGTTGTGGCACCAGCACCAAAGGCCCAATTTTTCTACCACTGTTCAACAATGGCATGTAATTACAATTCTTGATATAATAGTTCACACAGCAGGGCATTCCAGCGCCCACCAAGACTAACTGTGAGGGCTTACAGTGTTGTGGCAACACCAACACCTAGGGCCCAAATTTCTGCAGAGTATATACGGCAGGCCCCTACTTTCAAACATCCAACCTACAAACGACTCCTACTTGCAAACAGAAGGAGACAACAGGAAGTGAGAGGAAATCTACCCCTAGGAAGGGAAATTCTCTTCTGTAAGAGGTGTCTCCTGTCCACTGATGCTTTATCACCAATCCTTGTTTCACTACAAAACCCAAATTTTCAAAACATAATTTGTCATTGGGACAGAAAGTGAATTGCAATCTTCTGAACAGATGCACACAGACAGCAAAACAAATGTTTACAGGGGTGAAACCCTTCTCTATGTTTTCAGAAAAGCTTAAAAATAGATTTTATGGCTGGTGCTACACTTTAAAAAAGTACCAGTTCAAAATTACAAACAGATTCTACTTAACAACAAACCTACAGTGCCTGTCTTGTTTGCACCGCCTGTATAATGCTGTTCAAAGTATATAGGGCCAAAAGGGCTTGTAATGACCTGGGGGGAGTGGGGGGGAAACACATGCTATTTTTCTCAATGATTTTCATCCATATTGCAGGGACCAGACATTACATTAAAGCCGCAAGCAGTTTTAAATGACTTTTTTCTTATAGTAATCTCATTTTGTGCAGGGACAGTTCTAAACACGTGCCACTTCACAGGCATACTATAGACACCCAGCAGGTACGATATTTAAAGGAATTTTTTTTTTCACTTTAGCAATCATTAAAATCACTGCTCCAGAAAAAAACGACCGCTTTTAAAACTTTTTTTTCCATTGATACATGTTCCCTGGGGCAAGACCCGAGTTCTCAAACCCGTTTTCCGACAATAACTTGCATATTAGGTTATAAAATGAGCACTTTTGAATTCGAACGTTCGAGTCCCATTGACGTCAATGGGGTTCTAAATGTTCGCGTTCGTTTCGTTCGAAGGTTCTGGTTCGGCTCATCTCTAGCAGAGATTGGGTCCGCGGTTCCCGCGGGCTCGGTCACGGAGCTCCGGACCGGGTCGCGAGCGTGCCACCGGCGGGGCGCTGGCGACCCCACGGCTGTGCTCTTAAAGAGGACGTAGTGGGACACCCGCCTTTACACGCACAATAACTTTAATGGCATCCCTTTGCAGCTATAACAGCTTCAACACTTCTGGGAAGGCTGTCCACAAGGTTTAGGAGTGTCTATAGGAATGTTTGACCATTCTTCCAGAAGCACATTTGTGAGGTCAGGCACTGATGTTGGATGAGAAGGCTTGGCTCACAGTCTCAGCTATAATTAATCCCAAAGATTTTGTGTCGGGTTGAGGTCAGTTCAACCACGCCAATCTCGATCATCCATGCTTTGTGCCCTGGTTCGCAGTCATGTTGGAACAAGAAGGGGCCATCCACAAACTGTTCCCACAAAGTTGGGAGCATTAAATTGTCCAAAATGTTTTGGTATGCTGACGCCTTAAGCGTTCCCTTCACTGAACCTAAGGGGCTAAGCCCAACCCCTGAAAAACAACCCCACACCATAATCCCCCCTCCACCAAATGATTTTGACCAGTGCACAAAGCAAGGGCCATAAAGATATGGATGAGAGAGTTTCCTGACCTCAACCCAATAGAACACCTTTGGGATGAGGTATAGTGGAGACAGTGAGTCAGGCCTCGTCCACATCAGTGCC
Organism: Rana temporaria; assembly: GCF_905171775.1. Classification (NCBI taxonomy): domain Eukaryota; kingdom Metazoa; phylum Chordata; class Amphibia; order Anura; family Ranidae; genus Rana; species Rana temporaria. The sequence continues at coordinate 355,167,366 of NC_053491.1, forward strand.
TGACCGCACAAATGCGTTTCTGGAAGAATGGTCAAACATTCCCATAGACACACTCCTAAACCTTGTGGACAGCCTTCCCAGAAGTGTTATAGCTGTTATAGTTGTAAAAGGTGGGCCAACTCAATATCGAACCCTATGGACTAAGACTGGGATGCCATTAAAGTTCATTTGCGTGTAAAGGCAGGTGTCCCAGTACTTTTGGTAATATAGTATATCAGAAGTCATCGGGTAAATTGCTACTTCACTACATGCATGCTTGTCCCTATAGTGAAACAAGGATGAAAATGAAAGCCTTGGAACTAGCACCTTCATAAACAAGTCAGCAAAACAAGCTTTCATATTTGACAGCTAAAATTGAGAGCACCGAATTTCCCACCGCCACTAGGCCAGTTTCCTAGGGAGCAGTAATGTTGAATGCCTACAAAAATAAAAAATGAGAAGGATGCTATGCAGGATTTTACAGGATGAGCCCTGGTTCATACTGGGTACGATTTGGAACGATTTGAGATGCGATTTGACATGTCAAATCGCATCTCAAATCGGCGGCAATTGTCGGCAATGGCACTGTCCTAATCAGTGCGACGCCGCATCTGCGATTTCAAAAAGTAGTTTCTGTACTACTTTTTGCGATTTCGGGCCGCGATTTACATTAAATTGCGGCCGAAATCGCGGCAAAATCGCAGCCGCGAAATCGCGGTAAAATCGCGCATTTTACCGCGATTTTGAATTCGCAGCAGTGTGAACCTAGGCTGAAGGTCAGTACTTGCTGTACTAAGGATGACGGATCCGCTTTTACTCCAGCCTTGAGTTTTTATACATCAGCCCTGACACCGAGACTGTCTGTCGTATTGCAAGTGTAGATTAGAACACAAATGGGAATGCTCTGAATCAAAAAGCCCAAAAAAGAGCTGATTACACTATGATTTTTACTTCTCTGCAATATTTGAAGCCCTGTACAAACTCAGAGCTTAAGATGCCTGAAAAGAAAAAATTGCTAAAGAGAGGGAGGAGGTGAGAGTGGAAAAATCTGCGGTGGAAGGAAAATTTATCAGCAATCTAAATAAAGAGACTGGCTGTCATTAGGTTTTCCACTGTACAACGATCTCATATTTAAAGTCTTTCTTCACAGTTAAAAAAGAATCGTTTCTGTCATCGCTGCTTTTTTACACTTAATATTTCAGCAGCGGCAGAAAAACAGCAGATTTTGACAATGATAAGGGCGACCGAATAAAAATGCAGTCATATCTTAAAGGTATTCTGTCATGTAACAGAATATGTGTGGAGAAAAAAAACCTTTGATGGTAGAGCCACTTTCCAGGTATTGTATAATGCTTTAGCTCCAGGGAAGTAACACAGCAAAAGGCACATCTATACTGACCAAAAATAGATTGTGGCACATTAGAGGAAGAATAGCAGCTTCCTTCAGAGGCTTATCACCAATCACCTTTACAGGGACTTTTCTGTAATGGCTGAATCGCAGATCATTCTTAGTAATAGTGCCAAGGGTAGCCTGTCTCTTCCTACCTTATGGACATACCGTATATACTCGAGTATAAGCCGACTCGAATATAAGCCGAGGCACCTAATTTTACCACAAAAAACTTATTGACTCGAGTATAAGCCTAGGGTGTCCATCTGCATGCCTCACTGTGCCTCACTTTGCCTCACTGTGTCCATGTGCATGCCTCACTGTGCCTCACTTTGCCCATGTGCATGCCTCACTGTGTCCATGCCTCACTGTGCCCATGCCTCACTGTGCCCATGCCTCACTGTGCCCATGCCTCACTATGTCCATGCCTCACTGTGTCCATGACTAGACTGACGCTTAACATGAAAGGGGTGCCCGGCTTTGAAAAATTGATGCTCCCCAACCGTACGTCCCCCAGGCAACCAACTTTGCACACTTGTAGATGAGAATTGGGGCTATGTGTGTGCTAAGTTCTGGGTCCAGGGGGCCTACGACCGATCAGTACCGAGTCCCCAAAGTCACCGGAGAAATTACCGTTTAACATGGGAGTCTATTGAAGGGGTGCCCAGCTTTTGAAAAATGTTGCACTCTTATAGAGAAATAGTGGGGCTACATGTGTGCCAAGTTTGAGGTCCAGGGGACCTACGGCCTGCCGGTACTATGTTCCCAAATTCCGGGAGATCAGGCGCAAAAAGGTGACTCGAGCATAAGCCGAGGGGGGCATTTTCAGCACAAAAAAATGTGCTGAAAAACTTGGCTTATACTCGAGTATATACGGTACTTGCTATCCAATGTGGCTTCCTAGTCTAGTGATGGTCCAATGTGTAGAAGCCACGCTTAGTGGCAAGCTCAAAAGTGTCATGCCGCGTACACACGGTCGTTTTTTGTGATGAAATAAAACAACGTTTTTAAAAACGTAATTTAAAATGATCGTGTGTGGGCTTCACATCGTTTTTTGTCTTCAAAATGTTGTTTTTTGTGTCATAAAAAATGATCGTGTGTGGGCTAAAACAAAGTTTTAAACAACGTTTTAAACCCGCGCATGCTCAGAAGCAAGTTATGAGACGGAACTTGAACGGAACAGAGTGCCGTTGTACGTGTTGTACGTAACCGCGCTTTGCTAGAGCATTTTCAGAAAACGATGGTGTGTGGGCAACGTCGTTTTTTATGATGAAGTTAGAAAAACTTCGTTTTTTTTCATGATGAAAAACGTAGTTTTATTTCATCACAAAAAACGACCGTGTGTACGCGGCATCAGAGATATGCCAGTTTAACATACGGAAAGGCCGCTATAGGAATGTGTAACTCTGGGTGCCTGGAATTACAACTCCATTTCCCAAAAAGTTGGGACGCTTTGTAATATCGACATAAAAACAGAATGCAATGATTTGCAAATCTCACAAACCCTTATTTTATTCACAACGAAAAATACAAAACATATCATATGTTAAAACTGAGAAACCGGACCATTACGCTGGCCAAAGACCAGGCCACTTTTTGAGATTGAGCACTGCGTCACTTTGGCCCCTTTCACACATGCGGACAGTATGTCCGTATTTCATCCATCCTCTTTTGGATGAAATACGGACATACATTATTCCCTATGGGATAGCGGGTGTCCGCTGACACCCGATCTCATCGGTCCCCGCTATGGTCTGATTCTGCCGATGTAGGAAAATCCTATTTTTCCATCCGTCTGCAGATCGGATGAACACGGACAGACAGTCCATGTTCATCCGATCCCCCCATGGGGGAGAGCGGAGATCTGACAGGGCGGTGCCTGCACAGTGTGTGGGGACCGCCCTGTCATCTGCGATCCCCGTTGAGCAAGCGGATAATAAAGGAACGGATCCTCACAGGATCCGTGAGTGTGAAAGGGCTCTTTAACTGACAATTGCACAGCCGTACGACGTGGCTCCCAAACAAAATTGGCATCCTTTTTTTCTCACAAATAGAGATTTCTTTTGGTGGTATTTGATCACCTCGGCGGTTTTTATTTTTTGTGCTATAAACAAAAATAGAGTAACAATTTTGAGAAAATTTCAATATTTTTTACTTTTTGCTATAATAAATATCCCCAAAAAATATATAAATAAACATTTTTTTCCTCAGTTTAGGCCGATACATATTCTTCTACATAATTTTGGTTTTGTGGCATTTTTATTAATATTTTTTTTTTTACTAGTAATAAGTGATTTTTATAGTGACTGCTGCTTTATGACGGACACTTTTGACACCATTTTGGGATCATTGTAATTTTTACAGCGAACAGTGCTATAAAAATGCATTGATTACCCCCCTTCAGTGAAATCCTCCCAGGTGCAAACACCCCCCCTCCCCATTCAGTACCTCAGATCATCGCAGGCAGCGCCACGGCACATGGACAGAAGGTCCCCTCGGCCCCTCCCCCTCTGTACACACAAACAGAGAGGAGGGGCTATGCCTGTGTGCCGACTGCAGAGCACTGCTAACAGCCCGTGGCTATGAGAGGAGGGGATGGATGGTGCTGCGGTGTCACCCTGAAACCCCCCCTCCTCTTGTACCGCGGTGCTCGGCGCTCCGATTCCGCGGCGCTCATCGCTGCAGTCGCGGGGGGGAGCAGCCCCCCCCCCCACATGTCAGCTAAAAAAATAATAATATTTTTTTCTAAAAAATCGGGATGGTGTCACCCCTCTAGCAGGTGTCACCCGGGTGCGGACCGCACCCCCGCACCCCCCTAGCAACGCCTCTGCTAGAAGACCAGCGCTAATAGTAGCAGTGATAAGAGTACCTGGTGGTGGCTCGGTATTTCCAGTGATTGTGATTTTTTTTGCTGAAGATAGAAAATTACCTACATGGGATTCTTTGTTGGTACTTTTTTCTTTGCATTTACCTAAAAAAATAATGGGCTCTCATGCCCTTAAACTAATGTTTGGGTTGAACATAGGTATGCACAGCCTATTGCTTTAGGGTGTGCACCTCAAAGCTCAAACACATGTATGTGTGTGCATATGTATACATACTGATGGTGTCAGTAGTTTTTATTTTTATTTTATCCTTTATTATTTTTTTACAATTAAATTTTTTTTTACTTTTATTTTTTTACAATTTTTTTAGGAGCTCCGTTAGAGGGCTTTGGTGACATATCATAGGTTTAAACAGGGGGAATCTGTGCCACATAGGGTGATTAGGGTGTGCCTAGGCACACCTGGCACACCCTGTGCGCACACCTATGGGGTTGAACAGCCTTTCTAAAAAACACATCAACTGTAGTCTACTTACCCCATATCAATATATATAAATCTTAGATTGTGAGAAATGGGCAAATCTCCCCATCAGTAAGAATGTCAGCCATTTTTTGGAATATTTTTATTATTTATTAATTAAATTTATTATTTTGTTTTGTATGGCTTTGAAGCCTTCATTGTATCAGAAACTCTTCAAATGATTCTAAAGGTATTTTTTAAAATAACAAACATGTCATACTTACCTCTGCTTGGGTCCCCCACTGGCGCTCTTGTCTCCTCTCCTCCCTTATTCAGAGTGCCCCAATAACAAGCCACTTATTATGGGGGCACGTATGCGGTCTTGATCTCTAGCCACGCTGTGTGAGATCAGGCTCAGGTAAGTATTTAGGGAGGTGGTGCGAGGGAGCAGAACAGATTTTTTTATTTATTTTTTACTTTAATACAGAGAATGGTAGGTAATGGAAGGTAAAAGACCTTCTGCCTTTAGAACCACTTTCACTGTGTTGCCATTCTGTAGAGACTAGATTAATGGCTCAGCCATACTGTTTATCCATACAAATGGCTTTTTATTAAATGACCGCAGGATCTTCTAACAGAGCTCCACTAGCCTAAACTGCAGAGATAATGCAATTCTCTAAATTTGATGTAATTTATAATGAAAATGACATGCAATCTGCTGACAATGGGTATCTGTGAAAAACTATGCAATTTTTATTATATCCGGCTATTACAGATTTCCAAAGCTGCCAGAGCAATCAGTAGCTGTATTTATGAAGCCGTTCTTGGATAGTCATCCAGTGACAAAGCAGAATTAGGGATTGTGTACACAGACTTCAGACTGCTGAAAACAAAAACTGTTAAGTGCACCTAAAGTTGCAAGTGAACACACACAAAAAAGTGCACGTGAGGGTGTGCTTTTGTCCACCCCCCCCCCCCCCTCAAAGGGTAAGTTCTTTTCCTGAACCCCCAAGGCATAAGGCTCCTAACGGGGACAAGGTTACGAACTTGGTGCACATAGCCTGCAGGCCTGGTGGACCCTTCTCCTCGAGGACAGCCGAAGGCACGAGTACTAGGTCGAGGGGCTCTTTCAAAGAGAGTACCCCAAGTTCAGAGGAGGAAGGAGCCTGAAGGCCACAAATCCTCCCCATAGAATTCAAGGCATGCCCGAGGACTCACATCCTCCACCCAGTGAAAAAAAACACACACAAATGTGCCAAACGTGAGGAGAAAAGAAACTAGATAAATAAGTGCCCATGCAATGTGCACTGACTGAGTCCTAAGGCCTTTTAGCAAAAATTGCCCCAGACTAAGGCCCCTTTCACATTGAGGCGTTTTTCATGCGGTACAGCGCTAAAAATAGCGCTGCTATACCGCATTAACAAAAATCATGCCCTGCAGGCTTCAATGTGAAAGCCCGAAGGCTTTCACACTGAGGCGATGCGCTGGCGGGATACAAAAAAATCTCCTTTCAGCAGCATCTTTGGAGCGGTGAGAGGAGCGGCATGTATACCGCTCCTTCACCGCTCCTTCCCATTGAAAACAATGGGAAACCACGGCAATACCGCCCGCAATGCGCCTCTATAGAGGCGCATTGCGGGCGGTATTAATCCTTTATCGGCCGCTAGCGGGGGTTAATACCACACCGCTAGCGGCTGATTCCCGCGGTATAGCGCCGCTATTTTTAGCGGCGATATACCGCCACCGCGCCTCCCGCCCCAATGTGAAAGGGCCCTTAGTCAAAAGGCCTAGCTCATCGAGGCGCAGTGCAGAAAAAGCTTTTGGTGTTGTGCCTGTTCACACCGTGGGGTCCACACCCAAGTATTACTAAGAGCACTCCTAGGGTGACCACTCCCAGAGGGAGCAGACACCGTTGACTCTCTGCCTTCCCAGCCAATGGTCAAAGACTGTAAGGTAGATCCATTCAAACCAGGTGGAACTCCTATGCCCCAACTGCCCGGGGGCGCCTCAGTTTCTTTTCCAGCTGGTACAAGCCTTTGGAACTCTCATACCAACAGGGATACTATACAGCCAACCATTCCTACCATAAGGTCGAAATGATAGGGCAGCACCCCCACTGGACACTGATAAGAACAGATCCTACCAGGGCATTTTTTCAGCGGGAACGCGGGGGGAACGCAGTTCCGGCACCTTCTGAACTGACTGTATGTAATAGCAAGGGATGCTGGGGTGTGCTGCAGGGTATTGATGCTCACTGCTGTGGATCTATTTTTGCAGGGGGGGTCTATTGTTGCCGGTGGGGGACCTATTGTTTCTAGGGGGGTCTTATGTTGCTGGGGGGGTCAATTGTTGCAGAAAAAGATCTACTGTTGGGGGAGGGGTCTATTGTTGATGGCAGCCAGAGTCTATTAATGCTGGCTGTATGGAGATCTGTTGATGCTGCCGTGAGTCTATTGTTGCTGGCGGGGACATTTTGTTGTGGGTGGTCCATTGTTGTTAGGGGGATCTATTGTTGGTGGCTGAAGGGGATCTATTTTACTGCTTTTCTTGATATCATTACCAAATTCCATATAAATTACTTAGCACCACAAAATGATACTTGGTTCTATATTGTCTAAAAAAGGCGGTACTGGGAGGTGGGTAGGGGGCGGAGAAAAGGGGTGACTCGGAAAGGGGGAACTTCCTGCACCTATTATCTGAGAAAAAAAGCCCTGGATACTACACCTGATCTTAGCTAAAAGGAAAATATGCATAAGATCATATTCAAAACTCAAACACTGCCCTGCTGGAAAGGTTGTGCTAGGTGCTGCTTCTTTTTGTCTCCTGAGACTGTGTTGTCAACAAGTCCCTCCGTCATATGCAAATAAAATCAGTGGAGACAGGTAAGTACTATGAGGAATAGCATGGTAGATTATGACCATGATATTGAGGTATGTCGCATCTGTGGTCTCTGGGTCTGTACATGTTTTTAGGAGAGAGGGTAGATATTTGCATTGTATGTTAAAGAGCATTTATTCTTTAAAGCTGAATTGCACAAAATTACTAGGAGATAAAATATTTTGGCTGAGAAGCCTTAGTATGTCTCTTCTGCCAGCAGGGATGGACTGGCAATTGGGACTACAGGGAGTTTCCCGGTGGGCTGATGGCTCAGTGGGCCGGCTTCAGTGACAGCGAACTGCCGCCCCCCTCTGCTCCTATGTCTCTCCCTCCCCGCAGCGCTCACCTGGGGGGAACAAAGAAGCAGGGGGAGGACTAGAGGAGCAAGGGGGGACGACAGAGGAGCATGGAGGAGGGGACAGACAGCTAACTCAACAGCTATGGCCTGGAAGTTTCTCACTTCTGCCTAATCTTGTCCCATAAGAGGGGGCACCGAACTGATTCTTTGCCCCGGGGGAAATAATGTCTAGCTTCCCCACTGGTACTGCCTATAAGAGTACCAGTACCAGCCGTTCTACTCTAATAAAGTAGAACGGCTAGTGGCTAGTGAAGGGGGAGAGGGGGCTTGGGTGGCTGGGGGAGTGCGGGAGTTGTCCGGCCACCATGGGAGAGACCTGTCAAAGTGGGCCAGTCTCGATGAAGTCCAGGGCCAAATTTCTGTCCCAGTCCAGCCCTGTCTGCCAGTAAACTCCTTTCCTTTTCTCCCAGCAATGATTTTTACTGTGTATACAGCCTGGGGTGCATGCACAGTGCAGCATAACACTCTTTGTGTACTCCTATAAATACAAAGAGTTGAGTCAAGTGGTGGGAAAATGTTTATCATCACCGGTTGCTCAATGTGTAGGTGGGGTGCGGTGGAATAACACACTCAGTCCCACTGCAATAAAATAACTTATATTGAAATAATGCAGAGACAGTTCAGAAAAAAACCCAGGTGGGAAGACAGCCCAAGCGGGAACACTCATGCCCCGTACACACGATCACTTTTTGTGATGAAAAAAAATGACATTTTTAAAAACGTCATTTAAAATGATCGTGTGTGGGCAAAATGTCCTTTTATGTCTTCTGAAAAACGACCAAAAAAAAATTCGAACATGCTTACATTTTTTATGTAATTTTTTAAAATGTCATTTTTTGTGTCGTAAGAAATGATCGTGTGTGGGCAAAAACTATGTTTTAAACCCGCACATGCCCAGAAGCAAGTTATGAGACGGGAGGTAAAACTACCATTCATAATGGAGTAAGCACATTCATCACGCTGTAACAGACAAAAAAGCACGAATCGTCTTTTACTAACAAGGAATCAGCTAAAAGAAGCCTCAAGGCGAATAGAACTTCCCCTTTAGAGTGTCGTCACTTTGTTCATCATTTAGACGCTCACTCTCCAGTGGGTATTTGGCACCTTAACTAAGCTCAAAAATCAATCAATCAATCAATGGGACGAAGGCATCATTTTGTAACATTAATATACCCTAGCACTTTAATACAACTTAAAAATGTTCTCCAAACCAGTACCTAAATAGACTCTGCCCGACTCAAGATGGCTGCCAGAGTCGAATAAGGTGGCAATATCCAACTGGGGATGCTTCCCCAGTGACCAGGGGATCCATAGAGGAACTATGTTCTTCTTGACTTCCCCTACGACTGCAGTTCCGCTGTGGAAGAGCGGCACCTGTAATGGAGAAAATAGACCTCTGATGTGGAAGAAGCATAGAACAACATGGCAGTGGTGGCAACATTAAGTGTGGACCTGACAGTACTGGAAGAGGGCAAACTAAGAGATAAACGTACAAGCTATGCAAATATGAGGTTTATGTTTACCTCCACTTTATTTAAAACCTAGTAACATACTTCCTGTCCTAGGGTGACAACAACACTCACTGTACTGTATCTAGGTAGAAGAATTGTTGTCACCCTAGGACAAGATTTACGTTTTTTTAGGACTAGAGAACAACCCTCAAATCGCCATAACATTAGGGTGTTGTGTAGTCAAGACACTTTCTGATAACATTGTTTGGGCTAAGACTACAAAGTGCACAGCAGCACACTAGATTTATGGCAGGATCCACAAGTTTTTTTTGCATTTATAATACATATAGAACAGAACGCTTTCACAAGTATATTTAACAGTGCAATAAATGTAAAGGTGACCCTTTTAGAGCATCAAAAAACCCAAAGAGGGATCATCCCCAAAAACTTGTATGTCACAAACAATCTCGAAAATTGGGACTTCAATATTAAATACAGACAAGTTAAAATATTAATTTTTATTGTATACAAAAATATAAAATCATCTTTCTTACAAATGTATTTTAAAAAACAATTCATCACATATGTACAAGGTGAGTAAACGATACCAGCACCATATTTGTAAAAAGCATTGCACTTTAGCAGAAAAGGGGTCAGGTTTGACGCGTTTCGCGGGACTCCCCACTTCTTCAGGACCTCTGAGACCTTACTCATATCCACATATGGCAAATATACATTTTAAAACTAAAAATAAACAGAACAGTACCTTATTATCCAATCCTCATAAATAATGACAACAATAATGTTATGCAATCACAAAGGGTATCGGCTCAGCATAGTGCATAAGGGATCAACCAAAATCCATTGTCTTAAAAGAAAACCATATATATGTGTCTTATTACCTCAAAAACAAACTCATCAAGCATACACCAATTAGTGTATGAAGATACTGTGCTCCACATTCACAGGTCCCCAGATGGAGAAAAGGGAACCATATACTGAACATGCAGTCACAGATGCAAAAAGTTTCATTCTACTAGAAAAATATATATATATTTATATGGAGAAGGGAAGGGGGAGGGGGAAAAGAGGAGAAGGAAAAAAGGGGGGAGAGGTCCTGAAGAATGCGTCGATCCTGACACCTTTTCAGCTAAAGCGGGATGCTTTTCGCAACTATGGTGTTGGTATTGTTCACTGACGTTTTTTATAATACATTTGTAACAACGATGATTTTATATTTTAATATACAATAATAATTAATGTTTTACCTTGTTTGTATGTGCTATCGGAGGTATATACAAAGTCCCAATTTTCTCGATTGTTTTTCTGATATACAGGTATATTTAACAGACCAACCGGAACCAAATGGAGGAATTTGACTGTTAGGATTAAAGTGGAGGTTCACCCAAAAAATCTATTTTTAACAGTAAATAGGGCCTAATTGCGGGAAGCAGAATCGGGTGTTTTGATTAAAATCAATGCAGTACTTACCTTTTTTGAGATAGATGTTCTCCCGCCGCTTCCGGGTATGGGCTGCGGGACTGGGCGTTCCTATTTGATTGACAGCCTTCCGACCGTCGCATACAGCGCATCACCAGTTTCCGAAAGTAGCCGAACGTCGGTGCGCAGGCGCCGCATAGCGCCGCACCGACGTTCGGCAACTCGTGACGCGCTGTATGCGACCGTCGGAAGGCTGTCAATCAAATAGGAACGCCCAGTCCCGAAGACCATACCCGGAAGCGGCGGGAGAACATCTATCTCAAAAAAGGTAAGTACTGCATTGATTTTAATCAAAACACCCGATTCTGCTTCCCGTAATTAGGCCCAATCTACTGTTAACATTTTTTTTTCGGGTGAACTCCCGCTTTAACAAACAAATTTAATACAACTAGTAAAAATATCCAAGTCTGTATTTTAGCTTATTGCAATCCCCTGCACAATTGCACTAATAAGCTGATTTCTGGCCTTCCATATTGTTCTTGTTGTTGGATAAGGACGGCAAAAAGTCCCCACTTTTTGTTTCCTCCAGTTCTAGTATACGAGGGTCACCGTTTGTGTGTGTGCAGGAGCCAGAAAACCCAATAAAAACAAAAAAAGGACCACTGAGGGATGTTTCATTTCCATCCAGCTGGCTGTGAATCATGACCAGGGACTCATAATTGATTCTCTCTGTGGTACAATTGCTGGCGGAGTGAACAGTTTACAGAACAAGGGCATGCAGCTTATTGCAGGAATTGACACATACTATGAACAATGGACGAGGAGAATTCTGGAATATTCTTGTGTCAATGGTTCTCACCTGTAATGCCACACACTATGTATTAAACCACACAGGATTCAGTCATAGTACCAAAAAAAGTACAGAGAACTTACAAATCTGTTTTAATAGACAGATACAGTATTGCATGAATTTTTTTTATCTATTAAAAGAGAAGTGCGGGATATGAAAATAACAAAGATACATACTTATTCAGCTAGTTGCAGCTTTGGTCCAATATTGCATTTGTCCCCCGCTGCTTCTAAGACCGAGAACTGAGTGATCTGGGTTTTTAACCACTTAAGCCCCGGACCAAAATGCAGCTAAAGGACCAGGCCCCTTTTGCAAATCGGGACTGCGTCGCTTTAACTGACAATTGCGCGGTCGTGCGACCTGGCTCCCAAACAAAATTGGCGTCCCTTTTTTTTATCACAAATAGAGCTTTCTTTTGGTGGTATTTACAAAAAAAAAATCACTGGCGCTCAATGAGGAAAATGATGATCCTGATGTCAAAATTGTAACTTGTATGTGGGGTATAAAGTAAATAGTCCAGTGCTGCGGAAATCGTGGTACCCGGAAGTATTGGTGTATTTTTGGTGGTATTTGATCACCTCTGCGGTTTTTATTTTTTTGCGCTATAAACAAAAATAGAGCGACAATTTTGAAAAAAATTCAATATTTTTTACTTTTTGCTATAATATCCCCCAAAAATATATATAAAAAATAATTTTTCCTCAGTTTAGGCCAATACGTATTCTTCTACCTATTTTTGGTAAAAAAAATCGCAATAAGCGTTTATCGGTTGGTTTGCGCAAAATTTATAGCGTTTACAAAATAGGGGATAGTTTTATTACATTTTTATTAATTATTTTTTTTTTACTACTAATGGCGGCGATCAGAGATTTTTTTTGTGACTGCGACATTATGACGGACACTTCGGACAATTTTGACACATTTTTGGGACCATTGTCATTTTCACAGCAAAAAATGCATTTAAAATGCATTGTTTATTCTGAAAATGACAATTGCAGTTTGGAAATTAACCACTAGGGGGCGCTGAAGGGGTTATGTTTCACCTAGTGTGTGTTTACAACTGTAGGGGGGTGTGGCTGTAGGTGTGACGTCATCGATTGTGTCCCCCTATAAAAGGGATGACTCACAGTGAAGAATGGGGTAGCCGTGTTTACACACGGCTCTCCCCGTTCTTCAGCTCCGGGGACCGATCGCGGGACTCCAGCCGCGATCGGGTCCGCGAGTCCCGGAGCTTTGGACCGGGTCGCCCGCGACCCACGGCTGGGTACTAGTACAGGACGTACCTGTACGAGGATGTGCCCAGCCGTGCCATTCTGCCGACGTATATGTGCAGGAGGCGGTCCTTAATTGGTTAATGAGCAAAAAGCTGGTGATTGTCAGTCACTTGGCTCTCTGCTTCTTCCCCTCCAGTGATCACTGGAGCACCAGGCTGGGGAGGGGGTGGAAGCATCTGGCTCTCAGCAGTGCGCTAAGAGGCTGAGCCAGCTCCCAGTCAGGGATCTGGGTGGATCCTAACATTAAAGTCAGGATCTTTTCAGAATCTGGACCAGCGGAGTGACATCAGCCATCAGCCGGCTTTAGCACGATTTGCACATGCACAGTAGGAAACTGGCTTTGAAGCCGCAAGGCATTCTCCCTTAGCCGAGATGGCGGTGCCAGCACCAAGACCTGATTTAACAATCGGTTCGGGTGAGTACACACCTGGATGCCTGGACAGGTAAGTCATTGCCCCTATAGTAAAAGTCAGCAGCTACAGTATTTGGAGGGAATGATGGGGGGCAGAACTCAGATATCAGATATCCTTCATCAGAGGCAATGGTGAGTGCAGGCTTGGTCTTTTATATTCCAATATAAGAATTGACCTGTTGGACAAAAGACAAGCTATACAACAATATGGCAACCACCCAAATTTATAACTAGCCTTTGCTACCCCTAAGTGAAAATGTCCAAATTGGTCCCAAAGTATAGAAGAATACATATCGGCCTAAACTGAGGAAAAAATTTGGGATATTTATTATAGCAAAAAGTAAAACATATTGTGTTTTTTTTTTAAATTGGAGCTTTTTTTTGTTTTAAGCTCAAAAAATAAAAACCACAGAGGTGATCAAATACCACCAAACAAAGCTCTATTTGTGAGGGAAAAAAATTATAAAAATGTCATTTGGGTACAGTGTTGCATGACCACGCAATTTCTCTGAAAGCTGAAAATTGGCCTGGGCAGGAAGGGGGTAAAAATGCCCAGTATTGAAGTTGTTAATCACTGCTGGGTTTTTTATTTTTTGCTAAAATAACGAAAAAAGACAGAAAATTTTGAAAAAAAAAACTGTTTCACAGTTTGTTATAAAATTTTAAAAACAGGTAATTCTTCTCCTTCATTGATTTGTGCTGATGAGGCAGAACTGATAGGCTGCACTGATAGGCTGCACAAATAGGCACTGATAAGGCGGCTCTGATAGGTGGCACTGGTGGGCACCGATAAGGTTGCACTGGTGAGCACCGCGAGGTGGCACTGATAGGTGGCACTTATGGGTGGCACTCAAGGGCACTGATAGGTGACATTAATAGGTGGCACTGATAGGTGTCACTGGTAGGTGACACTGATAGGTGGTACTGGTAGATGGCACTGTGGGCATGCAGGCAGCTAATGCACGGAAGGATGTCTATTAAAACCCTCCCGGCAATTCAGGTCTGTCATTTGGCTTTAGCATGGGTGGGAGGTGGATAAGAGACTGGACTGGACTCCAGAGACAGAGATATAATTTTGCCCCTGTACAAATTATTAGTAAGACCTCATCTGGAATATGCAATTCATTTTTGGGCACTAGTTCACAAAAGGGATATCTGGGAACTGGAGAAAGTGCAGAGAAGGGCAACCAAATTGATGAGAGTCATAGAAGAACTCAGCTATGAGGAAAGATTAGAGGAACTGAATTTATTCTCTCTTGAGAAGAGGAGATTAAGGGGGATATGGTCAACATGTAATAATACATAAGTGGTCCATATAGTGAACTTGGTGTTTGAGTTATTCACTTTAAGGTCATCACAGAGGATGTCTAGAGGAAAAAAGATTTAATCTTCAAACATGGAAAGGTTTCTTCACAGTAAGAGCTGTGAAAATGTGGAATAGACTCCCTCCAGAGGTGGTTCTGGCCAGCTCAGTAGATTGCTTTAACCACTTCAGCCCTGAAGGATTTACAGCAAACAGGGTGCCTTGGCGGGGCCTGCAGCTTACACATGTATTTGCTCTTAACGCATATTGTTAGACAGGTCTATTCGGTTGGTCGCTGGCTGGTTGGTAAGTTTGAGCTTGGAAATTTCTTTATTTGTTTGACATACGTTGCCCTTCCAGTGTTCCTTGCTACAATGACCAGTCATAGTTCGGGGCAGTGGCCACTTTTTTGTACCTGAATATATTGGTCAGGCAATGCACTGATGCCTTTGCTGCTATAGTGATATTTGCTAGGTGTTCAGTGTGACCCTGTACCTTTTAAGGAGGGGTGGATCCTTCCAGGCTCACCTGTCCCCTACCTATCCATTATAACTGCATGTGCTTCCAAGATGGAGACTTTCAGGGACTGCAGGAAACAGGGTGCTTTGGCGGGGCCTGCAGCTTAAATTTTATTAAAATTGTCATGCGAACATAAACATGATTCATAACCAAGCCATTGAAATGTTACAAACAGTAAAAAAAAATCATTACACGTATCATGGTATAAAATTTAAGTTGCAAGTACACAGTACACGGCATAAAAAGTATCCCAACGCATTTCGCAAGACCATGCTCGCTTCATCAGGGGTAGATGCGTTTGGCCTGCGTCTCCTTTGCTTCTTCTGTTCCAGCCTCTGTAAAACTCCTCAGAATTCAACACTCCTGGGACTTTTGGATGCCTGTGTCCTCTCCCCTATGCCGTAGCTGTATTATCTTCCTGAGTCCTATAGTCATGTAGGAGTTGTAAGAATGGACCACTTGCACACTCCAGGAAAACTGGACTTATTCACAATCCCCCTGTCTTACTGCAGGAGCATAGAGGTTGCAGCTGGGTCCTCTGGACATCTACGGGGCCCTAGCCATACGTTGCTTTGTGGATGATCTAGGCTCTGACATGGTGATAGGGTCATGGGTATAACAAGATGATGTCATATTATGCTGGTGTTTACATCATCTGATATCTAGGTCTTTTGTTATGAAGGCACTCTCTTGAAAAATGCAGACTGCGGCCCTGCATCCAGCGAGGAATGACTTAGCCATCCCTCAGCACAAGTAAATGTAAACACAGCCCTGGAATCCAGGGAGAAGCCCAACAAATCAGAATAATCAAGCAAGTGGGCTGAGGGGAACGCTCTCCCCGCACAGTAGAATGACTGCGTTAATCACTCTGCCCTGATCTATTTCCATTCCCGCGCTCCAAAATCTCTTACAACACATTTCAGCGTTGCGGTGTGCGGCAGCCTCCAATCAGTTTAAATCAATAGTTTCAATGCAGCAGCCTGTCTCTATGGGTTACTCTCAAATTAATGAAATGCAGTAGTCTTACAGCAATCCAATGCAGCAGTGTCACACTGCAGAGCTTTTCTTGCAAGAGGAAACATCCAAGGTCTATCCAGGCTTGTAAATCTCACTCTCTGTGCTTCCATCAGGCCAGCTGACAGGAGCTCTGGGGTTTTCTTAATCCTGTCTGCAAAACGGGTTGTACAGAATATTCAAAAAACCTATTGTGATCAGTAGAACAGAGGAAAACAGATCTCTTGGTATTTACGTATAAAGGATGGCACACAAGATTCAAGATACATAGAAGAGATATATAAAAAGAAAATAACTACGGTAGATAATATATCATTATTGGATTTACTGTATAATAAATAATATGTGATTGATGGATAGATAGATAATCAAAAGATAATAGATGATCGATGGATATAAAATAGATAGATAGGTAGATAGATCCATAGATAGAGTGGCGTAACTAGAACCTTCAGGGCCCCAGTGCACGAAACCATGAAGGGCCCCCCTAACCCCCGGCCAGGGCCCTTCCCTCTGAGCCCTGTGGCGAAACATAAGGATCTGGTTGCAAAAGCGACCTTTGTGACCCTAGTAGTTTCACCACTGGTGTGAGTAGTTTTTTAGTTTTGTTATTTTATTATTTGTTTACCTTTTTTTTTTTACCCATTATTATTATTATTATTTTTTTTTGGGAGCCCTGTTGGAGGCTTTGGTGAGATATCAGGGGTCTAATCAGACCTCTGATGTTCCACTTTAAAAACAGAGAAAGTAGATTGAAGACACAGACCTCAATCTCCATCTCTGCAGCCTTAGCTGCACTGAATGAATGGATAGGAATAGCTCTTTACAGGGCTCCCTCTTCATTCACAAACTGAAACATAGTAAACACAGATTTAAAATAATACCAAGTCATCTGGCTCTTTCTTCAGCAGCCCCAGTGGTTAGGCTTCAAACCAGGGATCAAGTCCTGGGGAAAAAAGTGTGGGAACTCCCACCCAAGATCCACTCCCCCACCCAAAAAAAAAAATGATACGCTCATATGCATAATTACTAAAGCGCATGTTTTTTTTTTTTTAAGCAAGTTCTTTCTAAATCCCGCAATGTCTCCTGGGAACAAAGACAAAAGCTCCCAGGAGACATTGCGGCATCGAGGAAGTGACGGAATACCCGCACACTACCCGATGAATCCATATACAGGAAGCAGCCAGTAACATAAAAGATTACTAAGGGTCGCCTGCCCCTGACAGTGAGTCAAGCTGGGCATCGCCGCTCAGTGAAGGATTGGCTCGGGCGGCTCGGCTGCTCTAGTCCTGCAAAGGGAACTGCGTTCCTGCTGTAAAAAAAGTGCAGGAACTCCGTTCCCACGCGTTCCCGCAGGACTTGAGCCCTGCTTCAAACCTTGGCCTTTGGCTTTTGATTGGTCCCTTGGACCATCTCACCCAGCTCTCCTGGCTTTCAGGCATCAGTTGCAGCACCCCATTGCACATGCCCACGCCCTGGCTCCTCAATAGGGAATCTCCTGGCACCCATCTGAAGCCCTCCTGTCTCCGAGCCTGAGGCCTCCTGGCTTTTGGGTGGAGAGCACTAGTCCCCTCGACAGAGCAGACCTGTCTCTTGGATGGAGCACATGTTCCTCCTAATGGGAGCCCACAGCCTAAAGGTTTTCTGCAAGAGTTAGACACTGGGTTGGAGATTTTATTCCTTTCCAAAACTCTTTGAAATCTCCAAACTCCACCACCCAGTCCGGAAATACCAAAATCTGGAAAAATCCCCAAAACGTCAGTTTTCGCGGCTCACACTTGATATTCCTCAGCCCTTAACTCTGCATACCCTGTGTTATTACAACAGTCATTTTTTTCACAGTGGCAGGGATTTGCACTGTCATAAACAAAAATAGATTTAAATTCAACTACTTAAAGTAGAAACACGGGCAAACTTTTTTTTTTACATTTTCGAAAGAGTAATGCCGCATACACACCATCACTTTATGTGATGAAAAAAAACGACACTTTCTGTGAAGTAAAAAATGACGTTTTTGAAACTTCAATTTTCAAAGACGAAGTTGCCTACACACCATCGTTTTTCTCACAATGATCTTGCAAAGTGAGGTTACGTTCCACCACGTTTTACCATTGAAGCTTGCTTCATAAATAGCTTCTGGGCATGCGTGGATGAAAAAACGTCTTAGAAAACTACGTTTTTTGCTACACACGGTCAATTTCTGTGAAGTAAAAAGTGCACTTTTGAAAAACGACACATAAAATTGAAGCATGCTTCAATTTTTTTTGGTCGTTTTTTACAAGACATAAAACGACGTTTTCCCCCACACACAGTCAATTAAAGTGACGTTTTTAAAAACGTCATTTTTTTTCATCACATAAAGTGATGGTGTGTACGCGGCATAAGGGTAAGTCTAATTGGGGAGATTTACGTTCACTTCCTGTCCCACAGCCAAAAAAAAAAGTGAGAGGAAATCCCTGCAAATAAACTGAAATCCTTTGGGAATCCCCAGGTCACCAGAACTGGTGTCAGCATTGGAAGATTTACGCTCTATTACTTTACTGGGAACAACCCAAAATTTGGGATTTTCTTTTGCTTTCACTTTCAATGCTAATGTAAACAGGACAAATAGTGAGGGGGGGGGGATCTCCCCAACAGGGAAACAGACAGCAAAAAAAAAAAACTGACGGGTTCTATTTCCTCTGCATTCCAGGGCTTTCTGCATTCCTCTGGCTCAGACCCTTGGGGGGAGGGGGACGGGGCTTCTCACTCCCTAAACTTTGCACTCTGTATGTAATGCAATCCTGGTATTTAATGCTCCTTTAACACCCTCCTACTGTTTGTGAAATTTGACTGACCACACTCACTATTTGATGTGATTTGGAGGGTGTGTGTGGGGGAGGAGTTTTGGGGGGTTGTGGTTGAATTCCAGCACCTGCTTTGGTACAGATACCTGTTTGAGAAAAAAGCCCTGCTGCACTCTATACAAAACTATAGAAAATGTTTGCCTTTAGTTGCACTTTAAAATAATAAAATAGTGCATCCTTAGTGCAGACTTGTAGGCCTCTGCCAAACGAGGAACACTCCGTCGCTACGGAGTCCGCCAGATCCCGCCGGCTCAGCAGGAGATCTCTCTCTGCTGATCTCCGCTGAGCCGGCGGATGACAAGTCCCTCTCTGCTCACTGAGTGGGGAGGGGCTTGTGCAGCACCGCTGTCTCCTATGGAGAGATCTGATGAAAACATACAGCATGTCCGTTTTCATCAGATCTCACCTGATCCGATCCGCCATGGACGGATGGGGACGTATCGCCATCCATCTGATTTTGGCGGATGGGGTCAGATGTCTCTGTTGACATTGAACGCTACATTACGTGACCACATTTTCAAATTACCATTCAGGGACATCCCCCTTTCCAAAAATCAGCTTGTGCTGATTGGACACAAGAGGCGGGATTTATGATTTCTCCAATTACAAGCAGGGGGCGGGGACTGTGCTCCTCCAGGAATTCCAGGCTAGGACAAGTACTGTCAGTGAGTAAAATAGTGATGTGGCAGCCTTTTTTGGCATTAGTTTGGCTTGGGGGTGTCTGTGTCAGTTTCATTCTGGGACACTGTATTGTTCTGAAATAAAGGTGCCCGGGACAGACCTGCAAAAAGCAGGATTGTCCCTGGCAATCCGGGACACGTGGTCACCCTAAGTTTCATAGGCATGCATGGACCGGACATTCAGGTCCACTATCAAAACTGACAGGCGGACCTGAACGGTCCGACCATGTGAAAGGGGCCGTACTCACTCCCTTTCAAAACAGAACTCAGCTCAGTGTCAGGATGTAAGGTCCCCAAAGAAGTTGACCTGTTTCCTGGCTAAACTCGGTGCTGATCACTGATATCCAATCTGGGCTTCTGAAAGCGGAGGTTCACATAAAATGTGAACCTCTGCTTTTTGGATCCCTGCCCCCCTCCGGTGACACATTTGGCACCTTTCAGGGGGGAGGGGGGTGCAGATACCAGCCTGTGACCTCACTCCCCGCGCTGTCTTCTGGGAAACACTGTTCCCAAGAGAGAGCGGGGACCAGTGACGGCGTGCCGCGATCCTCGCACATGCACAGTAGGGAATCGGGCAGTGAAGCCGTCAGGCTTCACTTCCTGATTTCCACATTGAGGATGGTGGCGGAAGCAGCCGAGGACCGAGCGATTGCTCAGCCTCGGCTGCTGACATTGCGGGCGCGCAGGACAGGTAAGTGTAAATTTTTTAAAAGTCAACAGCTGCCGTATTTGTAACGCGTTTCGAATGATTGACATTCTTCCTCAGGGTAATTTACAGTATCAGTTTCTACAATAAAAACACAAAAATATACACAAAAATATACATAAATATACATTAAACACTAGGAGGGGCCAATCATCACCATGTCCCACCACGAAAAGTTGACATAAATAATGACTCACCCTCTCCTCAGGAAATATATGTGTCAGATAGGCTCGGGGTGTGCACCCTCCTATGCCAACCTGTACCTGGGGGAGTGGGAGCGGGAATTCCTCCTGGGGGAGTGGGAGTGGGAGCGGGAATTCCTCCTGGGGGAGTGGGAGTGGGAATTCCTCCTGGGGGAGAATGCGTCTGTGTGTGCTGCCAACATCCTCATGTGGCAGCGCTACATAGACGATATCTTTATTGTGTGGGATGGCCTTGAGAGCAATCTATTGGAAATGCTAAGGTTGATGAATATCAACAATTTCAACCTGTTCTTTACCATGTTCTTTGACAAAAAGGAAGTCAGTTTCCTGGATATCTGCATCCGAAAAGATCATGAAGGGAAAATCAGTACCACTCTCTTCAGGAAAGAAACTGCAGGAAACACGTTACTACATGCAGAAAGTTTTCACCTAGAGATTTTAAAAAACTCGATCCCATTTAGTCAGTTCCTCAGATTGAGGAGAAACTGTTCTACTGATGCAGATTTCCAGGACGAATGTGACTCCCTGTCAGCACGTCTCCTTGTTAGAGGATACACTAAAACATGCCTCAGAAGAGCCTTTAATAGGGTTAAAGCCATTGATAGACGCTGTAACGGCTACCCACTGGTGAGAGGGTCTCAGCCGTTGGAGACGTCCTTTTCCCTGGCAAGCTGCGATATGCAGGTACCGCCGGTATATCCCATCGAACGCCCTTCCAAGAAACGAGACGGGCTACGTTTGCAGAGTCAAGCAGGACTGACTTTTAATGCCACATTTTTCTTCCTTATATCTGGTTACAAACTGTACAGAAACAAATGACACTCCCCCCCCCCCCCAATCACTCACTAAGGCTAATTACTAAACATTCCTCAATTACTAACAACAAAGGCCTTCACCCACTCCGTCTCCGCATACCGCTTGACACCTCTGAGCATCAATAGATTGTAGACAGGGTTATCACACGTAAGCAGTCTTTAGTATGCATAATTAGAGTTCTGGGAGCAGACCTGGGATTAACACCTGTCCGTTACAACACCTTTACACAAGGACAATGGAATGTCCTCCAAGCCCTGATGCAATTAGCATGTCACTAGACTAATCATAGAAATGAGTCATAGAATATTGACTGGTTGGGGTCACAATTAACCAACATCTTGTAGTCTCTCAAGATCCTGCATGAAGATTATCGATGTCCCGGCAGCATGCATATGTCCGTTACACTACTCCCCTTTTGTGGAACACTCCGGCAGACCCGGATTGATCCTTTTCGGATCAACTTGGGGATGTCCGGTCTGCTGTTAGGGTAAAAGTTCCGTTTGCCTGGACAGTCCGTCGGCCTTCCCATTGGCTTACCAGGTCGGTAGCTGATGGTGACGGTGAATAATAGAATTCAGTTCTGGAACAGTCACTTGCTTTGCTCTCTCAATGGCTCCCAAAACCTGTTGCTGATGCTCTTGGGACAGATACGGCACCACCTGGATGCAAATCCCATTTAATCTTTTGACAATTTCCGCCTGTTTGTGTATTTCAATGTTCAAGCCACGGGACATCTCATAATACATGACATAGTGTCGGTGCATCTCTGATTTCTCACTGGCCAACTTGTCACATTCCCATTTTAGACTGTGATATTGTGCCGGATCTACAGTACATGTCGGGGAAGGTAGTCTTACCCAGTTCTCAGCAGCAAGCGGGTTGATTCCAGCAACGCGGGTGGTCACGGCACAAGCAGCAGCAGGTGTAGGTAAATAAGCCAAAGTCAGAGGGCCAATGTCGTTGCCCAGCACCACCTCGGCAGGTAGGTTGTCCATGATACCAACTGTGGTCTTTCCTGACCCGGCTCCCCAGTCTAAGTGCACCCGGGCGGTGGGTACGCGAAATACAGCACCTCCTGCGACCCGGACGGCAACTGTGCGAGTGGACACGTTCTCTGGCTTTACCAGATGTTTTTGAATCAGAGTGATAGTAGTCCCGGAATCTCTTAGGCCTTGTGCTACTTGTCCATTCACTCGTACCTCCTGACGGTGATGCTGACGGTTATCCGGAGAGGCCGCTTGTATTGGGTCTGCCTCATACCAAATTCCCAGACATTCCTCAGGGACCCCCTCGGTCTCCAGGCAGTGGGCCGCAGAGGGACGTGATGGAGTGACCTCTGTGTTGGGTGTTGTGCGTCTCCAATTGTTATTTGTAGCTCTCAAAGGGCAATAACGAGCAATATGTCCCGTGTCGCTGCAGTGATGGCACGTCACCCTAGGCGAATCCCGGGGGTAGTTGCTAGGCCCCTGAGGACGTGGTGGGACTGGAGCCCGAAACTCTGGGCGTGGGGTGACGGTTGGAGTACGCGGTTCTACCTTCTGAGCCAGCCGCATAGTACCCTGGCTTACTTTCCTTGTCTCCGCATACTCATCTGCTAGCCGAGCCGCCTCGTTTAAGTTAGCGGGACGGCGATCTCGTACCCAGTCTTGTATGTCTGCGGCCAGGTCTTGGAAGAAATGTTCCATTAGGAACAGCTGCAATACTTCCTCCCCGGTGTTGGCCTTGCACCCTTGGACCCAAAGGGATGCCACCCTTTGTAACTGGTTGGCCCATTCCATGTGGGAGTCCACAGCCACCTTCTTGGACTCCCGGAAGCGCCGGCGGTAGGCTTCTGGCGTTACGGCGTATCGGGTTAGCAGCGCCTTTTTAACTTGCTGATATTGTAAAATATCCTCTGGAGCGAGAGCCCGAAAGGCTTCATTGGCTTTGCCCGACAATTTCCCCGACAAAATAGTGACCCATTGGTCTGGTGGGACCTGGTGTAGTGAGCACTGCCTCTCAAAATCCGCCAAATATCCATCGATTTCCTCCTCACTTTCTACAAAAGCTTTAAATGCAGTGAACGGTATTTTCTTTCCTGTAGCAGCAGGTGGGGGGGTAGGAACTGCAGGTGTAATGGGCTGTCTCGCTCTTACCAGTTCCAGTTCTTGTCCCCTCTTCGTTTGTATCTCCTCCCTTGCTTCCCGGAACAGCTGGTTTATTAGTTCCACGGACGTTTCTGGATACAAGGATAATCTCCGCTGTACAATCCCAGTAATTACATCTTCCTCGCTGACAGGTGCAAGGGGCTCCGTTCCTTCCATGGATCCATCCATTTCGTCCAGCTCCAGCAGGTCAGCTATCAGCTCCCTCCGTGGTCTGTTGCTGGCGCTCCTACCACGACTCTCCAATAGATCTTTTAGTATGGATCTTTTCAGCCTGGCGTACTGCGACTCCATTCAGCACTTGCTCTTTGGATAAAAGGACCATCCCACCGCTGCCAACCAATGTAACGGCTACCCACTGGTGAGAGGGTCTCAGCCGTTGGAGACGTCCTTTTCCCTGGCAAGCTGCGATATGCAGGTACCGCCGGTATATCCCATCGAACGCCCTTCCAAGAAACGAGACGGGCTACGTTTGCAGAGTCAAGCAGGACTGACTTTTAATGCCACATTTTTCTTCCTTATATCTGGTTACAAACTGTACAGAAACAAATGACACTCCCCCCCCCCCTAATCACACACTAAGGCTAATTACTAAACATTCCTCAATTACTAACAACAAAGGCCTTCACCCACTCCGTCTCCGCATACCGCTTGACACCTCTGAGCATCAATAGATTGTAGACAGGGTTATCACACGTAAGCAGTCTTTAGTATGCATAATTAGAGTTCTGGGAGCAGACCTGGGATTAACACCTGTCCGTTACAACACCTTTACACAAGGACAATGGAATGTCCTCCAAGCCCTGATGCAATTAGCATGTCACTAGACTAATCATAGAAATGAGTCATAGAATATTGACTGGTTGGGGTCACAATTAACCAACATCTTGTAGTCTCTCAAGATCCTGCATGAAGATTATCGATGTCCCGGCAGCATGCATATGTCCGTTACAGACGCAGCTTGATCTTTAAGCAGAAAACAAAGAAAAAGACAGAAGAGAACAACAAAAGAATCATTATTGGGTACTCCAATGAACACTTACGAACAAGGAAAATAATTTCCAAATATTGGCCCATCCTTACGGATGATCCCATTCTTAAAACCCATATAATGGATAGACCACAAATAACTTTCAGACGAGCTGGGTCGATTGGGACCATGCTGGTCCAGAGTGAATACAAGGGCAATCTCAAAAAAGATCCCTGTAAAACCCATGGTACTTTCCCATGTGGGGCATGTTCCCAATGCAGGGTTATAGGTAGGAGAACCACACTGGCACTGCCCAATGGAGAGACCTTTTCCCTGAGGCATTTTGACAACTGCAAGACTCAGGGAATTGTATATCTCATGCAGTGCCAGTGTGGCTCTTTCTATGTAGGAAAAAACAAACAAGAATTCTGTAAAAGAGTGGAGAAACATATTCACTCCATGAGGATAGGTAATTTATATCTTCCTCTAGGTAGACATGTGGCTAAAAGCCACAATTACCATATGCCTATGGTTAACTTCACTGTTTTTGATAGGGTCCATATCCCACTTCGTGGGGGGGATTGGAATAAGGTCCTGCTCCAGCGCGAAATGCGCTGGATCAGATACCTGAAAGGCCACCACGTCCCCTGGATTAAATGAAATGGAAAGCTATAGACCCTTTTTGGAGGGCTTTAGATCGGGAAAGACCGACTAAGTTCTTCTGTCTGAATTTGTTTTTCATCCCTCTGCTCTCCCTGATATACTCCATTTAATGGACTTCATGGGAGATCTTATTCCTTTTTGATTTAGATTTAGCCCATTAAGATTTTGGAATAGGGGGCCAAATTCTCAAAAAAGCTGCCTAACTTAACTTTCAGCAGTTAAGTTACACTGACTTAAAATTTCTACCTAAGTGCCTGATCGTCAAAGCACTTACCTAGAAATTACACGCCGTGTAACTTAAGTGCCGCCGTCGTAAGGTGGTCCTCCTCTCCTGGGGGCGTTTAAAATTTAAATGAGGCGCGCTCCCGCGCCGGCCGTACTGCGCATGCGTGTGACGTCATTTTCCCGACGTGCAGCGCGCGAACGTAATTAACACCGGGCGGCTTTGAGAATTTCGACGGGACACTAAAGTTGCGACGGGTGAAAAAAAAAAGACGCGCCGGGAAAACAAATAATTTTAAAAAAAAATGACAGCGTCGCTCAGCATGCATTCCTGAGAGGGAGAACTCCATGCCAATTTTCAAAGAAAAAACCGGCATGGGTTCCCCCCCCAGGAGCATACCAGGCCCTTAGGTCTGGTATGGGTTGTAAGGAGACCCCCCCTCCGCCGAAAAATCGACGTAGGGGGTCCCCCTACAATCCATACCAGACCCGTATCCAAAGCACGCTACCCGGCCGGTCAGGAAGGGAGTGGGGACGAGCGAGTGCCCCCCCCCCTCCTGAGCCGTGCCAGGCCGCATGCCCTCAACATGGGGGGGTTGGGTGCTCTGGGGCAGGGGGGCGCACTGCGGGCCCCCCCACCCCAGAGCACCCTGTCCCCATGTTGATGAGGACAGGACCTCTTCCCGACAACCCTTGCCGTTGGTTGTCGGGGTCTGCGGGCGGGGGCTTATCGGAATCTGGGAGTCCCCTCAAATAAGGGGGCCCCCAGATACCGGCCCCCCACCCTAAGTGAATGGATATGGGGTACATCGTACCCCTATCCATTCACCTGGAGGAAAAAAGTAAAAGTTAGTAAACACTTAACACAAGGCTTTTTAAAATAATTTATTATTCTGCTCCGGAGGCCCCCCTGTCTTCTTTATTAGCTCTATTAGCAGGGGGGGCTTCTTCTTCCACTCTCCGGGGGTCTTCCACTCTCCGGGGGTCTTCTTCCACTCTCCGGGGGGGGTTTCTTCTTCCGCTCTCCGGGGGGGGGCTTCTCCGGACTCCTGGGGGCTTCTTCCATCTTCTCCCCTCTTCCGCTGTTGACTCGGCGAACCCCGGTTCTTCTGCAGATGTCCGGTGCCTTCTTCTTCAGCGCTGGCTGCCTGCTATCTGTGTGTGTTAGCTCAATTTCTAACAGGCAGCCGGCGCGGTCTTCTGTGACGTCAGGGTCTTCTCTTCTGTTCTTCTCCCCTCTTCCGATGTTGCCTCGTCGCCTCTTGTCACTGTAATGATGGAAGCGCGCCTTGCATCCCATTTATATAGGCATCACCGTCCCATCATGCTCCGGTAGGTACCCACGTGGTGGGTGCACGTGGGTAGGCACCCACCACGTGGGTACCTGCCGGAGCATGATGGGACGGTGATGCCTATATAAATGGGATGCAAGGCGCGCTTCCATCATTGCAGTGACAACAGGCGACGAGGCAACATCGGAAGAGGGGAGAAGAACAGAAGAGAAGACCCTGACGTCACAGAAGACCGCGCCGGCTGCCTGTTAGAAATTGAGCTAACACACAAAGATAGCAGGCAGCCAGCGCTGAAGAAGAAGGCACCGGACATCTGCAGAAGAACCGGGGTTCGCCGAGTCAACAGCATAAGAGGGGAGAAGATGGAAGAAGCCCCCCGGAGTCCGGAGAAGCCCCCCCCGGAGAGCGGAAGAAGAAACCCCCCCCGGAGAGTGGAAGAAGACCCCCGGAGAGTGGAAGACCCCCGGAGAGTGGAAGAAGAAGCCCCCCCTGCTAATAGAGCTAATAAAGAAGACAGGGGGGGCATCCGGAGCAGAATAATAAATTATTTTAAAAAGCCTTGTGTTGTGTGTTTACTAACTTTTACTTTTTGCCTCCAGGTGAATGGGTAGGGGTACGATGTACCCCATATCCATTCACTTAGGGTGGGGGGCCGGTATCTGGGGGCCCCCTTATTTGAGGGGACTCCCAGATTCCGATAAGCCCCCGCCCGCAGACCCCGACAACCAACGGCAAGGGTTGTCGGGAAGAGGTCCTGTCCTCATCAACATGGGGACAGGGTGCTCTGGGGTGGGGGGGCCCGCAGTGCGCCCCCCTGCCCCAGAGCACCCAACCCCCCCATGTTGAGGGCATGCGGCCTGGCACGGCTCAGGAGGGGGGGGGCGCTCGCTCGTCCCCACTCCTTTCCTGACCGGCCGGGTAGCGTGCTTTGGATACGGGTCTGGTATGGATTGTAGGGGGACCCCCTACGTCGATTTTTCGGCGGAGGGGGGGTCTCCTTACAACCCATACCAGACCTAAGGGCCTGGTATGCTCCTGGGGGGGAACCCATGCCGGTTTTGAATTTAAAAATTGCCGTGGAGTTCTCCCTCGGGAATGCATACCAAATGCCGTCGCTGGAATGGGCCTTTACAATGTGTGACTAACTTTACACATTGTAAAACCAGCCCTAGTTTTGCGCAAGCAAATTTGGAACTTAGGCAGAAATCACAGTGATGAAATGCTTTGAAAATCTGCTTAAGTCCTCATTTGCATACGCAAAGCTGCATTTCAATGAGAAATGCCCCCAGTGGCGGATGCAGTACTGCATCCTAAAATCTGACCGTGTAAGTGTCTTACACATGTCAGATTTTCTGCCTAACTTTGGAAAAAGCCTTTTGAGAATCGTTTCCAAAGTTAGGCACAGGGATACGCAGGCTGAACAGCAGTTAAGTCTGCGTATCTCTTTTGAGAATCAGGCCCAGGATTTTTTCTTTGTTACCTTTTTATGTCTTCTTTTTTTTTTGACAAATGTTGTCTGAATATGTATATATATAATTGATTTGTTGAATATTTTTGCACCCATGGGGAATGTGTGTTGGATGTCTCGGGACTGTGCAACTCCTTGGCCCTCCTTTTTTTAGTTTGGTACCGGGAATGCTTTTGGGGTTTCCCAATCCCTCTCCCATCCACTGCCGGGGGGGGGGGGGGGATACAGGCATATCCTGTCTTTTTATGCCCATTGGGATGTATAATTACATCCATCAGGGCTACCCCCTGGCAGTGGTGGTTTTTTGTTCCTTACGTTTGATTGCTCAGCCCTTTCAATCAATACTGAGCATCCTAAGCTATTTAGAGGGAATTTTTCTTTTTCCCTCCATTCATGTCCCCCTAGATTGTGTCAGTAGAGGTTTTCCTCTTCCCTCATTCTTCTCCCCTTGCAGGATTTTTGAGAAGAATAGAGGCCGTTGGACACACTCCACCGTCACCCCCTTGACCTTTTAATTTTTGTATTTTTGATCGTATTTTCAAATCTGGTTGTGGTTTGACAATTGAGGTTGTATTATGGCTGGAATTTATTACTGATCCAGATGGCCCCTCCTTGGTGGGGGTTACTTTGGTCACATACAGGCCTTTTTTCCATGTTTTTTTTTTGTTTTTATTTGTGTTTTGTGGTTTCTGTTTTTTGCTTTGGGGATCATATGGGCTTATTTCCCTGTTTGGGATTTTAATGCTCTCCTTTCCAGTGTTGCCAGCTTTTTGGATTGTTTTTTTCCCCCCAAAATCAAGATGGCCGCGACGTCTCTTCTGGCTTTGGATGCAACGTTTGCGGGAGCCCACATGCGACGCCGTTTATTTCGCTTTGCGTCTGTATGACGTGGCACACGCACGACGCGCGTATTATGTGTGTCGCGTACGTATGACGCGGCACGCATACGGCGCCGCTCATTGTGTGTCGCGTCTGTATGACGCGGCACGCATGGCAGCATTGTTGTTTGTTGCTGGACATCTGACCGCTGTAAAAGGTCATCAATAGGGGAGGATCTGATCATCTGGAACGGGGACAAGGTGAGTATTTAAGGACTCCAAGGGGGGCACTTAAGTATCACTTTCCTCCCATGTGTTGGAGGATGTGGAGGGTCTTTTTTGGAGGGGTCGAGAGGTCCGTTTCTTTGCCTCATTGAGAGGGACACCTGTGGTCTTTTCCCAGTCGGATAGAAATTATATGGATCCTTGGCCAATCCCTTTTCTCCATCTAAAGTTGGTGAGTCTTTATGGGAATCTTTTCCCCGATTGGGGAAGCATTTGGCTTCTCTTTTTTGGGGATTTTTCTATTAGTTTTTGGTCTAATTATTTTATTGGATCCATTTTCATACATATATATATATATATATATATATATATATATATATATATATATATATATATATATATATATATATACCCCTTCCTCCTATAGTGATACAGTGGGAGAAGTTTTTAAATGCCATCTTATGGAATTTCTTTATTCCCCCCCTATGGGTTGGAGGGATGATGAGCCCCTTTTTGTGCGTTTGATGCCTACTTTGAATATTACTATCTGGGTCTTTTTGAGATGCACACCCTGAGCCTTCTGACACATATATTTCCTGAGGAGAGGGTGAGTCATTATTTATGTCAACTTTTCGTGGTGGGACATGGTGATGATTGGCCCTCCTAGTGTTTAATGTATATTTATGTATATTTTTGTGTTTTTATTGTAGAAACTGATACTGTAAATTACCCTGAGGAAGAATGTCAATCATTCGAAACGCGTTGGAAATTCAGTCCTGCACGCCTACAGCCTTCTGACTCTGGGCATGCGGTGACGGACAGTATCATTTGAAAAGTTTTATAATGATTATTGTTTTTCTAATATTCATGTGTTGTAATAAATTTATACTTTTTTATGATTTTGTTGTTCTATATTTGTTGCCTTAAAAATCCCACTCGTATTGAGTTTTTTTCAGTTTATAATTGATTTAAGGGATGATGGCAACCACATGCCACTGCACATGAGTTACATTTTTCTAGGATGCAATATTATAAAAATTCAAGAGTGGACACTCCCATGATTACAATGCTTGTTGATGACTAGTTCTCTTTAAAGTGTACAGATTTGCTGAGCTGGTGTGAATAGCCTCTCTTTAGTCCGCCACATCCTTGTACTATTTGTACTCTGAGAGTATTCTTTCCCATAAACCCAATGACCAGCAGTCAGTTGACATATTTGGCTGGTTAAAGAACACAGTGAATAGAAAGTCTATTTGGGCAGCTGTTAATGGGCTCCCTCTATTGCTGTGCTGTGCATACATTGTAATGAACACAAAACTTCACAGAGGCTTTTCTGCTAAAACAAAACTGCATGTCATCAACCATCCCTTCTAGTTTGTTTAACATTTCAGCACTCAGAGTTAAAGGGAATGAACTACAAAACACACTGACCCTCTAGCCAAACAGGTCAAGGGAGAAGCACTGTGTTTTTATATAGCATGTTTGATTGCAGCCACCTGTCATTACCGCAGTACCGTAATACATAATTGGATTGCTATGTTCCCAAGTTGCCTGCTCCTTTAAACAGTATAATTAAAGGGATGATTATCATTTCATTACATTATGTTAATTAAATGTGGCACAGCGAGAAATCTACTGCAACATGTGGCATGAAAAAAGATACTGTTTATCGTGTTTGTTTCTTGTTGAATTCATGATAATTGTGCAGCCGTTTCATGTACAACATAAATTAATGAAAAATCTAGAAGCTTCAAAGGAGAACTCCAGGCAAATGTATAAAAACAATCCTGGGTTCCTGATATATTGTGGCGTTAAGAGGTTGTTAAAGTGGAACTTTAGTCAGCAAATTAGGTCCTGCTAGATCACATCAGGGTGGCCCCCTTTTCAGGTATAGGTATGTAATACATTAAAAATAGGTGCCTGTCAAGGGCGAAACTACAGGGGTCACAATTGGAACTCGGCCCCATGCTCTGGGAAGGTCCTGCCGCTCCTCTGTACACCTGGATGGGGGCCATATAGAGAAACTGATGCCCTTCATCTTCCTCTTGCAGTCGCTGAAAGCCTGCTCCTCCTCCTCTCCCTCTCACAGGCATTTAATGGTTGCAGGAAGAAAATAAAGGGAATCAGTTCCTCTATATACCGCCCCTGCCGCCCCTTCTATCTTGCTGCCCCAGGGGCCCCTGTGTGCTCCCCTGTTCCCCCCTGCCCCCCCGCAGTGCTTCCGGCTTCCGCCCTCCCCTCTCCTACCGGCTGCTGGGGGGGCAGGATTTTTTCAGGATGGAGAGCAGGGGAAGTGGCTGTGTCTTCAATCTTCTTTCTCTGTCTCAAAAGTGAAACATAAGAGGTCTGTTCAAACCCCTGATATTTCACGGAGGTTCCCCCAATGGGCCTCTTTAAAAAAAATGGTAACAATTATAAGTAATAAACAAAATAAAAAAATTAAATGGTAAAAAATAATAAAAATAAAAAAACAAAACACTAATACCATTGGTGGAAGTGCCAGGGTCACAAAGGTCTCACTTGCAACCAGGTTCCAGCATTCTGCTACTGTGGGGGGCCCAAGACAGCAGGAAGGAGACCCGCTGCAGAACATGTGAAACGATCCTGCTGCTGGACCATAATTAGAGCCCTGCGAGGGGAATAAAGGGCCTTGGGATCAGTGGGAAAGGCCACGGGCTCGGAGGGAAGGGCCCTGGCTGGGGGACAAGGGGTTTCTCGCACTTGGGCCCTGAAAGTTTTAGTACAACCTCTGGTGCTTATACTGTTTCAAATCCAGTAATGCGCAATCTCATTCTGTTCTGCACATGCTCAATTGCTCTTTATTCTCTGCACTGTACCTAAAATCAGAGCCACTAGAGGCCAATCAGCTGAAAGCTTTACGATTTACGGTTGCTAGAGGGGGAAGAAAGCAACTGGAATGAGACAGACTGTGGAATGTATGTTCTTTTGTTAAATAACATTAATTGTTATCAAACTGTTATTGGCAAAGATTCACTTAAAGCGGTGGTTCACCCTCCTTAACAACAGTATAGCATTAAATTCGGCATAGTAGCGCGAGCTACAGTATGCCTGTCTGTATTTTTTTATCCCCGTACTCACAGTGCTATTGTACATTGAAGAATCCGACTCCCGCGGGGAATGGGCGTGCCTATGGAGAGGGAGGATGATTGACGGCCGGCTCTGGCACGTCACGCTCCCCGAAAACAGCCGGAGTAGGTCTTCACGGCGCCTGCGCACAGGCTATGCGCAGGCGCCGTGAAGAGCCAAGCCTATTTCGGCTATTTCCGGAGAAGCGTGACGTGCCAGGGCCGGCCGTCAATCACATTCTCTCTCCATAGGAACGCCCATTCCCCGGAATCTTCAATGTACAATAGCACAGTGAGTACGGGGATAAAAAAATACAGACAGGCATACTGTAGCTCGCGCTACTATGCCGAATTTAATGCTAGAGGAAAAAAAAATAAATAAATTTTTATATAGGGTGAACCCCCGCTTTAAGTGCCGGTTCACACAGGGGCAACCCGACTTACAGGAGCGACTTTGCAAGGTGACTTCAGCGCGACTTGGAGCAACTTACAACGCAACTTAAATTTGCCTCCAGGACAGGCGACTTTGGCTGTGGCCAATCACAGAATAATCAGCTCTGTAGGAGGGAGGGGTTTGCCTGAGTAAACTATTTTCTCTTCCCGTAAAGTTGCTTCAGTTAAGACATAGATCTGACTTGGAGGCAACTTCCATTGAAATCTATGGGTTGCCTAGAAGTCGACTTGAAGTATTACATGAACCTTTTCTGAAGTCGGAACGAGGGCTCTCATTCACTTCAATTGAATTGCTCATGTCGCGCGACTTGGGGCGACACAGGTCAGATCCCAAGTCGCGGTAGTGTGAACGGGCACTTAAGAGGTCTTTCGCACTACGTTTTCTTGAAAAAATTATACGTTTGCAAGAAAAAAATGTTTCTCTTTAAATCTCATGGGACTTGTAACACCACTGTCCTGCAGGTGCAGTGTGTTTTGAAACCTCCTGCCTGCTGTATCTTTGGTGCAGTTTTGAAAACCGCATAAAAAACCCAACTTCCCATTGAAATGAATAGAAATCACAATAAAAATTGCAGTAAAAATGCATCCACAATTTGCTTTTTTGGTGCGTTTTTGAGTCACATTTTTCACAGGTGCAGGTGGTCCAAAAACACACCAGAAACACACATGAAATGCATTTGAAACACAGCTAAATTGAGGTAAAAACACATATGCGTTTTTACCATGATTTTGCTACAGAGCAGTATGAAAGGGGCCTAAAGCAGAACTAAAGGGTTAATACTTTTTCTTGTGAAAAAAAAAGGGTTAATACTTACATTTTCAATAGTCCCTTGCCAGCGCCAGAATCTTATGTGTGCCGTTTTTTGGCCATCATTGGCTGGTGCGGGATGATGTCAGTCCTGCACATGTACAGGAGCTAATAATTCTGGCACACAGGGATCTGCCCAGCTGCTGTAATGTGTTGCGCATGCGCAGCACAGTTTACATTCCCGGGATTGCTGTGAGCAAGCAGGTAGGTAAAGTCTATTGCATGTCTCACCTGCAGTAAAAAGCCTGCCTGCTCGCAGTGAGTAACAACAGAACTTTAGTTCCACTATAAATGTGGAGGCTGCATTATGCTGCGTACAGACCTTCGTTTTCTGTGATAGAAAAAAACAACATTTTAAGTGATGAAAAAAAACGAAGTTTTTCAAACTTCATTTTTAAAACCGATGTAGCATACACATCATCGTTTTTTCCAAAAGCTCTAGCAAAGCGCGGTTACGTTCAGCACGTACGACGGCACTCTGTTCCATTCAAACTCGCGTCCTAACTTGCTTCTGAGCATGCGCGGGTTTAAAAACGTTGTTTTAAACGTCGTTTTAGCCTAAACACGGTCATTTTTTATGACACAAAAAATTACGTTTTGAAAAACGATACACATAAAATTGAAGCATGCTTCAATTTTTTCTTTGTCGTTTTTCACAAGACATAAAACGACGTTTTCCCCACACACGGTCATTTTAATTGACGTTTTTAAGAACGTTGTTTTTTTTCATCACATAAAGTGATGGTGTGTACGCGGCATTAGTCTCTAGTAATCCTGCTGCTAGCACACTTTTAGTCCCAGTGTGACAATGCCCACTCATTGTGCTGTATCTACTGAGGAGCATAGTTGTCACCCTAGACAAGCCTTTTTCAACCAGGGTGCCCAGGAACCTTGAGGTGCCTTGAGGTTTCTTCAGGGGTGCCTTGACAAAATGCCTAAAAATTTCCCAAAAATTGCATACAAGCTGGTGAAGCCTGACTTTTGGTTACATTTTTGCCTTGTACACATGATCAGAATTTCCGTTGGGATAAACTCCGACAGATTTTTCCGACAGAATTCCGTTCAAGCTGTCTTGCATACACACTGTGTGGATGGTAATGTAGCGCTACGTGTGAGCCAAAAAGCAATGGTTGTGTACACCTAATGGGGTGTGACCATATATTGTGACACAAAGGATGTAATGGCAAAAATTGCACCACAACAAAATGAGAAATTCAAATCATCAAAGTGAACAATATAAACAAAAATTTAATATAGTGTCCATAAACAATAAAACAATGAAGATGTCATGAAATGGTGAGGAACTTCCCAACAGAAATCTTCAAATATGAGGTGGAATACATATGTGCTTACCGCAACCGTTGGACCCAAATGTCGTACGACAGGGGATCGATCGAGCTTGGAATGTCCCACAACGATGTCACTGGAAGTCAAGAAGGAAATGGAGTCTACCTCCTAGACAGTCAGATGTCATCAACCCAGGAAGGGCAGGAAGACCAGATGTTCATCGGCCACGACTACTCCAATACTGAAGATCCTAGTAAACCGTGGGTATGGCAATCATAAAAGATCCTCCAAGCATCCAAACACGATCTGGTTCAGGTAAGTGAGAACCCTGGCATGGGTACTGGAAACCAACTGGAGAGGGCTCAAAAAAAACTTATCTTCCACAAATTCATGTAAAGAGAAGAAAAAAATGGGGGCTCCAATGGTGTAGGTCATAAAGAGGTTTTAATGAAAAAAACAATATACATAAAAAAATATAAAAAAAGGTGCTCACAATTCATAAGTATTAAAAGCAATATGGGGAGCAAAATGCATGGCCCGACGCATTTCGTTCCAATAGAACGTCTACAGGGGCACACACACAAAATTACGTAATTTTTTCATCGGAAATTTCGATCACGTGTACAAGGCATAAGGTTTTCATGGGGCATCATTTCAACCTTCAAGCCGTCGGCATCCTAACAGCCAGGAGCATTATCATCTGATAAGGAGGATGTCAGGCGCCTGCAGAGCATCCTTGTTTGACCCCCCCCCCCGCCCCTTTCCATCAGAGTTGGGGTCACATTAGCTGAGTGATAGAGAAAAACTGAAGGAGAAAAAAAAAACATTGGAATATTAGTCAGTACCAGTTTTCAAATGTGTATTTGCTTTGCAAGAATAAATCACCTCTGACGCTGGGTGTCCTATATGTGTAAATGTTGCTGCATTTTGTAAAACGAATAAAATAGTTCTTACATTTTAGAATGGGGTGCCTTGAGACTGCCCATAATTTTTAAAGGGTGCTTCAAGATTGTCCATAATTTTTAAAGGGTGCCTTGACTGAAAAAAGGTTGAGAAACACTACACTAGGCTGCCCTAATGATTAGGACTACAAATATTCCCTGCTTTCTTCATCTCCATTATACTGTACGTGTAATGGGGGTGTAGCGCCCTGCTCCCAATGAGTGGGCGGTATGTGTTAAAATTGTAGTTATCTGAGCAGTAGTTGGATCAGAAGGATTGTGTCTAAATTATGGCTCTGTCTTAGTTCAGCTGGTTGCATGATTTTCCTCCTGACGATGGGTGTCGCTGTCACTGCTGGTCAGGGTTGGAAAGGCAACAGGCTGGATGCATTAGGTGCCTCTTTTCCCAGAAGCAGCCCAGGGGGCGTGGTGAACCTGCTCTGCATTCTGGGAGAGGGTACTTAAGGGACAGACACCATTTTGTGGGGTTCGTCTTCCGATCCTTACCTGAGGGCCCTCCTGGTCTCAGGGATGTGTTGGCAGTTTCCACCTTGGGGCCACGTTGGCCTGAGGCCTTGCAACTGAGATATAGGCCCAGGAGCCACTGGGGCCTACTGATCCAGGGATGATCCTGTGTCGCCTTACCTGATAGAAGGCAGCATGCG
The DNA here is from genome assembly GCF_905171775.1 of Rana temporaria. Classification (NCBI taxonomy): domain Eukaryota; kingdom Metazoa; phylum Chordata; class Amphibia; order Anura; family Ranidae; genus Rana; species Rana temporaria. Next base: position 355,203,810 of record NC_053491.1, read on the forward strand.
ATTGGATAACTTCTCCAGTGACCCAGGAAACCTTAGAGGAACCACATTCCCAGTGACTTCCTCTTCAACTGTAATGCTGCTGCGGAAGAGCGCCATCTGCAGTGGAGAAAGTAAACTGAACCTGCTTACATACTGAAAATGTATTTAACCTGAAAAAAAAAAAAAAAGCTAGAAAAATGCAGCCACCACATTACATTATATTAAGTTTATGGATTATATATGGATGTGGACTTTAGAGCTTGATTCCTGGTATGCCACTCTTTACATAGTTACATTGGTCCAGCTTGGAAATATGTATGTGCCATACCTGTGTAATGATAATGATGATAATAATAATAATAATAATAATAATAATAATAATACCTGTGGAATCCCTGTGGACCCTGCATATCACTGTAGTAGTTCTGTGGTAGTAAAGTGTTCTCTGATTGGATGAGGTGCAGATCATGATGTCACCACCCCACCTCTCCACCTCGCCCAATCAGAGATCGCTTTGCATTAATTGATAAAATGCAAAGTGTTCTCTAACTGGTATTGATGCCGCATTGGGGGAGGAAGTTAGTGGAGACCCCCTAGTAGAGGTGCCTATTACAGTGATTTAAAGCTTCCATGGGCATCCCACAGGCATTACACATACATATTTACAAGCTGGACCAAGGTAACTATGTAAAAATTGCTACAACTAAACTTCAGCTTTAAGTGAGTCTGCAGAGCAAGAGAGCTCAGGAAGGGCCAGCATTTTTTTGGAGTCCTGAGAAGTTTCAGCGTAGGTGAAGCAATGGAGTCTCCAAAAAGAGTTCAAACCCTAGCCAACTCAACCCAAAATTGGAAATATCTTTTTTGGTGAACTTAAAAGGACTCTTGTCAAGAAAGACACATAGATGGTCAGGAGCCATTACCATTATCCTAGTTTCACCGCACAGCAAATTTTTGACCTGGTATAAGCATTCAAGATAGGAATTCTGCCTTCACCCTGTAACTAAATCAATGAAGGCAGTTTATACATTTCTATTCTGCTGGGTACCCATTCAGGGCATAGCGCCAGGTTCTCTTGAAAGCATATCCCTTGACCCACTTATACTGACCTTAACAGTGTTCCCGTTGCTCCTTCCTCCATCACAAAAGCCTTTTTTTTTTTTTTTTTTGAATAATGTGCAGAATGGTAAGAACCTGCTTTATAATGCTGTATGTGTCCATATCTTTGGGATTTTTCCTCATGTCTATTTGATGCTTGTCAGACAGACCAGTAAGTGAGAGGAAATCCTCCCGTTGAGAACACAGACAGCACTGAGAAAAATAGAATGGTGAGGTGTTTGAATTTATGTCCCATTTTTATTTCTGCCTGTGTCCCCACTATGGAGATATTCCCTAACTTCTTGTACGGGGGACAGAACAGCAGAAAAGAGAAATCTCTGCATAGAGACCGGTGGCATTTACAGCAAAGCCTCACAGAGGTTCTGAAAATTCTCTACTCTAGCCATTCTTTCATCTAGTCTGCTGTATAAGCTGCACAAGTTTGGCTTTGTGAAGAGTGAACGGAGCAAAGTTTGGTTTGCTGGACGTTTGCCAAACAATTAAAAAAATGACAGTCCCCAAACATAGCACCCCAAACCATATGTGCCATAGGGAACATGCATCAATGCCACAAATTTGGAATAAGGGGGCCCCCCATATCCAGCTTCCCTATGTGAATACCCATTGTTAAAAAAAATTGGAAAGAAGTCACGCAAAAGTGTCAGCATACAAATAACTGTGTCACAATCTAACAAGACAATATATACAGTATATTCTGTATTCCCTATTCATGCATCCAGGCCCCTTTCAGGACAGAAGGAGGAGATGGAAGCTGCTGAACAGGGGAAGGAGATGACCGCTTGTGATGCCCGCGGAGGAGAGCTGAGAAAGTCGCCTGTGGTTGAGGTAAGTGCACCGACCAGGAGGGTACAGTGCTGGGGCAGATGAGCAGGGGGGTTCAGTAGTGGGACTGAAGAGCAGGAGGGTACAGCGGTAGGGCAGATGTACAGGGGGGTACAGTGGTGGGGCAGATGTGCAGGAGGTACAGTGGTTGAAGAGATGAGAAGAGGGTTCAGTGGTGCGCCAGAAGAGCAGGGGGGTACAGTGATGGGGCAGATGAGCAGGGGGTTACAGTAGTGGGACAGATGAGCAGGGTAGTTCAGTGCTTTGCCAGATAAGAAAGGGAGTTCAGCAGTGGGACAGAAGAGCAGGGTGGTACAGCGGTGGGGTAGATGTGCAGGGGGGTACAGTCAGGGCCGATCCTAGGCAGGGTGCGCGGGGTGCTCCGCACCCGGGCGCCGCAGAGGTGGGGGTACCGAAGCTCCAAAGTGCTTCCATCCCTTCTCCTTGTCTGTCTCCAGAGGTGGAGTTCATGTAGCGGTTCCCTATCCCGCTTGCTCTCTCCGCTGGCAACTGACAAGAGCACATACCTCCCCCTGAATCCGGGCTGGGTACCGCAGTGGAGCCTAGTACCGGAACACGTTCCAGTACTAGGCTCCACTAATTAATTTTTTCCGGTGCGCGTGGAGCAGTCTCCTGTCTCCCCTGCCCCCTCTGCTTGTGTCGGCTCTTCTCCCATAGGCGGTGTGATGAGAGGCTTCTGGGTTGAGCTGCTGCTAATCATCCCATGCACTCCCAGAAATGCTCTCTGAGTGCCACCCTCCTAGTGAATCAAAGATGCCACGTATGCCCTGCCCCCTGTAATGTGCTTATGCTCCCAGCGGGCCCGAGCTACAGGGATCTATTGGATAGGTACTGATCTATGGGGACATCTGATGTGGGGGGCTCTGATGGGGACATCTGCTGTGGGGGGCTCTGATGGGGACACCTGCTGTGGGGGGGCTCTGATGGGGGACACCTGCTGTGGGGAGCACCAATGAAGACTTTTTAGGGGAGCATCTCTGTGTTTGAGTCGTAGCCATAGAAACATTTGTAAAGGGGAGGAGTTAGTAAGATGGGGGCGCCAGAAATATTTCTGCACCCAGTCGTCTGTGACCCTAGGATCGGCTCTGGGTACAGTGGTGGGGCAGATGTGCAGGAGGTAAAAAAGTGATAGAGATGAGAAAGGGGTTCAGCTGTGGGACAGAAGAGCAGGGGGTACAGTGATGGGGCAGCCGAGCAGAGGGTTACAGTGGTGGGACAGATGATCAGGGGGGTTCAGTGTTTGGGCAGATGAGAAGGGGGTCCAGCTGTGGGACAGAAGAGCAGGGGGGTACAGCGGTGGGGCAGATGTGAAAGGAGGTGCATTGGTGGGACAGATGAGCAGGGGGTTACAGTGGTAAGGCAGAAGCACAGGAGGGTACAGGGTGGGACATATGTGCAGGGGGGGTACAGTGGTGAGGCAGAAGAGAAAGGAGGTACATTGGTGGGACAGATGAGCAGAGGGTTACAGTGGTGAGGCAGAAGAGCAGGGAGGTACAGTGATGGGGCAGAAGAGCAGGGGGGTCAGTTGTGGGGCAGAGGAGAAAGGGGGTATAGTGGTTGAACAGATTTGCAGGGTGGTACAGTGATCTAAGGTGTGAAGGTGCAGGATCTGTGGTTGATCTGAAGTGTGGAGTTGCAGGAATTCAGGTTGATCTGAGAAGGGATAGTGCAATATGTTTTTTTGTGTCACTATTACTTAAGTAGTTTACAGCATTTACTTTATAAAATAATTTTTTGTGTTTGGGAGTGTGTTTACATTTTTTTTTTAATTGAAAAAATTGGCACGCTCAATTACTTTGAAAACATTTTTTGGCACAATATGCTCAAAAGGTTTCCCACCCCTGATCTAACAGGTATAATAGGGACATACTAAAACATTTAATGTGAAAATGGCTTAATGTAGCTTAACGAGTAATAAAGTGCCTAAACCTCAATCAATTGCCCTGAAACTTTGCACAGCCTAAGATCTCAACTACCCAAACCTATCCTATAAGTTTCGTGCTATTTGGTGTTCCACAAGGCAAACTAGGGACATTAAGCTTGTTTTTTTGGGAGCTTAATGTAGCTTAACGTACAAAAAAGACCTTAAATGTTAACTAATCTCCCCCAAACTTCACACAATATAAGATCATATCCATGTCAACATATTCTGAAAATGTCAGCTCATTTGGGTTATCACACCAAAATGTATTCACATTAAGCTATATTTTACAATGCTAAAACAGAGCTTAACGTACCATAATGTACCTTAACCTCAATCAATTGTCTTGAAACTTTGCACATCCTAAGATCTTAACTACCCAAACCTTTCCAAGAAGTTTTGCGTGATTCGGTGTCCCACAAGGCAAACTAGGGACATTAAGCATGTTTTTTGGGGAGCTTAATGTGGCTTAACGTACGAAAAAGACCTTAAATGTTAACCAATTCCCACCAAACTTCACACAGTAGAAGACTCTATCCGTGCCAACATATTCTGAAAATTTCAGCTTATTTGGATAATCACACCAAAAGTTATTCACATTAAGCTATATTTTACAATACTAAAACATTTAATGTGAAATTGGCTTAATGTAGCTTAACGAGCAATAAACTGCCTAAACCTCAATAAATTGCCCTGAAACTTTGCACAACTAAATATCTCAACATCCCAAACCTATCCGATGTGTTTTGTGCGATTTGGTGTTCCACAAGGCAAAGTAGGGACATTAAGCTTGTTTTTTTGGGAGCTTAACGTACAGAAAAGACCTTAAATGTTAACCAATTTCCCCCAAACTTCACACAATAGAAGGCTCTATCCATGCCAACATATTCTAAAATTTTCATCTCATTTGGTTAATCACACCAAACACATTAAGCTATATTTTACAATACTAAAACATTTAATGTGAAATCGGCTTAATGTAGCTTAACGAGCAATAAAGTGCCTAAACCTCAATCAATTGCCCTGAAACTTTGCACAACTAAATATCTCAACATCCCAAACCTATCCTATGCATTTCGTGCGATTCGGTGTTCCACAAGGCAAACTAGGGACATTAAGCTTGTTTTTTTGGGAGCTTAACGAGCAAAAAAGTGCCTTAACCTCAATCAATTGCCCTGAAACTTTGGACATCCCAAGATCTCGACCTTCCAAACCTAACCAATAAGTTTCCAGTGATTTGGTGTTCCACAAGGCAAACTAGGGACATTAAGCTTGTTTTTTTGGGAGCTTAATGTACAGAAAAGACCTTAAATGTTAACCAATTTCCCCCAAACTTCACACAATAGAAGGCTCTATCCATGCCAACATATTCTGAAATTTTCATCTCATTTGGTTAATCACACCAAAAGTTATTCACATTAAGCTATATTTTACAATACTAAAACATTTAATGTGAAATTGGCTTAATGTAGCTTAACGAGCAATCAAGTGCCTAAACCTCAATCAATTGCCCTGAAACCTTGCACATCCCAAGATCTCGACCTTCCAAACCTATCCAAGAAGTTTCCAGTGATTTGGTGTCCCACAAGGCAAACTAGGGACATTAAGCTTGTTTTTTTGGGAGCTTAACGCACAGAAAAGACCTTAAAGCGGGGGTTCACCCTAAAAAAAAATTCTAACATTACATTGAGCCGAGTTGTGAGAATGACATTATGCTGACCTTTTTTATTTTCTTGCCGTACATACCGTTTTATCTATATTTTCACCGCGGCTTTCGGGTATGTAATCCTGCGGGACTGGGCATTCCTATTCACATGCTAATTGATTGACATGCTTCCCACCAGCGCATACAGCGCGTCACGAGTTGCCGAAAGAAGCCGAACGTCGGTGCGCAGGCGCCGTATAGAGCCGACTCGCAGTCCGGCTTCTTTCGCCAACTCGTGATGCGCTGTATGCGCCGGTGGGAAGCATGTCAATCAATTAGCATGTGAATAGGAAACCTATCCTATAAGTTTCAAGCGATTTGGTGTTCCACAAGGCAACTAGCGACATTAAGCTTCTTTTTTGGGGAGCTTAACGTACTTAAATGTTAACCAATTTCTCCCAAACTTCACACAATAGAAGTCTCTATCCATGCCAACATATTCTGAAATTTCAGCTCATTTGGTTAATCACACCAAAAGTCAGTCACATTTTACAACCCTAAAACATGTGGCTTAGTGTAAAAAGAGCATAATGCAGTGGCGTACTAAGTCGGGGGCGTGCCGCACTAGGGGGGTGTCAGGCCGGCGCCCCCCCTCCGTGACTGAAGACTTGGCAGAGACAGCGGGCAGCATGGCGCGGTGACAGGGAGGCAGCCTAGGTAACACACTGCAGGCTGAAGCCGCCTAGCTTTGCAGGGGGGGGTGCGTTTGTAACTGTGAGGGGATGGGAATGACAAGAAAGGGAGCCAGATCTTTGTTCCTCCTTAGTAGGAATAGACAATATGTCTCTCCTCCCCTGTCAGAACAGAGATATGTGGGTTTACACACACAAATCCCCATCCTGGCTCTCATGCCTTAGATTGCTGGTTGCGGTGGCGAACACGCCTGCTGGCCATGCGCATTGGGTCCCTCACCGTGCAGTGGGCACACGCTTGCTATGGCTCTTAAAGGACATTTCTTCAGTGTTGTCACATAAAAAGATAAAATATTTACAAAAATGTGAGGGGTGTACTTACTTTTGTGAGATACTGTACCTCATCTGTACAGTGTTTTTTCACAGAGCAGTTCTGATCCTCCTCTTCTCAGTTCCCTCCCTGGCGCTCCTGGCCGCTCCCTCCTGCCTAATGCCCCCACAGCAAGCAGCTTGCTATGGGGCACTCGAGTCGAGCCGCAGCTTTGTGTGTCCATTTAAATACAGAGCCATGGTTTTGCCCCGCCCCCTCTCTCTCCTCGATCTGTCCCTTGGCTCTCGGGTGGAGGCGCCGCCATCTTCGGTAAGGGAATCAGGAAGTGAAGCCTTGCAGCTTCACAGCCTGGCTCTTTACTGCGCAAGCGCGAGTCACTCTGCGCGATCCCACTGGTCCCTGCTGTCTTCTGGGACCTGTGTGTCTCCCAGAAGACAGCGGGGGGACAGAGGAGGCGCCGGACGTGGCGTAGATATCCGCGGCTACTGCGGCTATCTATGCCCAGGAGTGGGAGCAAAATACCTGTATTAGACAAGTATCAGCTTCCCCCTCCCCCTGAAAGGTGTCAAATGTGACACAGAGTGGGGGAGGGTTCCGAAAAATGGAAGTTCCATTTTTATGTGTAACTCCGCTTTAAGATAACAACGTAATACATACAATATTTATTTAAGGTCAAACAAGGCAATCTTTCTGTGAATATTGTCCTGCAACAATATTTTTTTTTTTTTTGCAATCCTTGTACAACTAAATGTAATAAAACTAAACAAAAGGCATTTTTTTTCAGCAGTAAATATATGTAAAAAGTTTTAAAAAATATTAATAAGCAAAGCAAACAAAAACCGAAACCGAAAAAAAGTTTAAATATTAGATAAATAAAATAGAAAAGAAAAAAAATCACCAGGAAAATTACAATTGAACTGAGAAGGGGAATATATAGTTAATCAGTGCTGATTAGAGAAAACTAAAGGGTTAATAAGGGGTTCAATAGAGGAACGTTTAATTAGAAAAAAAATTTGCCTTGTCATGGTTGCTTTAACTCTCTTCACCTGCAAATCAAAGTTCATCCCTATATAGATGCAAAACACAGAACGTTACAATTGATACAATGTTTCAATGTTACTTGCTGTGAAGTGTTTGTTGATAAACTTTGCCAGCCTACTCCTTTTTTTTATCATTGTAAAATATCGCTTAATGTGAATAACTTTTGGTGTGATAAACCAATTGAGCTGAAATTTTCTCGTGACGCGCTGTATGCGCTGGTGGGAAGCATGTCAATCAATTAGCATGTGAATAGGAACGCCCAGTCCCGCAGGATTACATTCCCGGAAGCCGCGGTGAAAATATAGATAAAACGGTATGTACGGCAAGAATATAAAAAAGGTCAGCATAATGTCATTCTCACAACTCGGCTCAATGTAATGTTAGAATTTTTTTTTAAGGTGAACCCCCGCTTTAAGGTCTTTTCTGTACGTTAAGCTCCCAAAAAAACAAGCTTAATGTCCCTAGTTTGCCTTGTGGAACACCAAATCGCACAAAACGTATTGGATAGGTTTGGAAGGTCGAGATCTTGGGCTGTGCAAAGTTTCAGGGCAATTGATTGAGGTTTAGGTCCTTTTTTGCTCGTTAAGCTACATTAAGCTACATTAAGCCAATTTCACATTAAATGTAAAATTGGCTTAATGTGAATAACTTTTGGTGTGATTAACCAAATGAGCTGAAATTTTCAAAATATGTTGGCATAGATACAGCCTTCTATTATGTGAAGGTTGGGGAAAATTGGTTAACATTTAAGGTCTTTTTTGTACGTTAAGCTCTCAAAAAAACAAGCTTAATGTCCCTAGTTTGCCCTGTGGAACACCAAATCGCACAAAACGCATAGGATAGGTTTGGAACGTTGAGATCTTAAGCTGTGCAAAGTTTCAGGACAATTGATTGAGGTTTAGGCACTTTATTGCTCATTAAGCTACATTAAGCTACATTAAGCCAATTTCACATTAAATGTTTTAGTATTGTAAAATATAGCTTAATGTGAATAACTTTTGGTGTGATAAACCAAATGAGCTGAAATTTTCAGAATATGTTGGCATGGATAGAGTCTTCTATTGTGTAAAGTTTGTGGGGAAATTGGTTAACATTTAAGGTCTTTTTTGTACGTTAAGCCACATTAAGCTCCCAAAAAAACAAGCTTAATGTCCCTAGTTTGCCCTGTGGAACACCAAATCGCACAAAACGCATAGGATCGGTTTGGAAGGTCGAGATCTTGGGCTGTGCAAAGTTTCAGGGCAATTGATTGAGGTTTAGGCACTTTTTTGCTCGTTAAGCTACATTAAGCTACATTAAGCCAATTTCACATTAAATGTAAAATTGGCTTAATGTGAATAACTTTTGGTGTGATTAACCAAATGAGCTGAAATTTTCAGAATATGTTGGCATGGATAGAACCTTCTATGGTGTGAAGTTTTGGGGAAATTGGTTAACATTTAAGGTCTTTTTTGTACGTTAAGCTCCCAAAAAAACAAGCTTAATGTCCCTAGTTTGCCCTGTGGAACACCAAATCGCACAAAACGCATAGGATAGGTTTGGAACGCTGAAATCTTAAGCTGTGCAAAGTTTCAGGACAATTGATTGAGGTTTAGGCACTTTATTGCTCGTTAAGCTACATTAAGCCAATTTCACATTAAATGTTTTAGTATTGTAAAATATAGCTTAATGTGAATAACTTTTGGTGTGATAAACCAATTGAGCTGAAATTTTCAGAATATGTTGGCATGGATAGAGTCTTCTATTGTGTGAAGTTTGGGGGAAATTAGTTAACATTTAAGGTCTTTTTTGTACGTTAAGCCACATTAAGCTTCCCAAAAAACAAGCTTAATGTCCCTAGTTTGCCTTGTGGAACACCAAATCGCACGAAACTTATAGGATAGGTTTGGAAGGTCGAGATCTTGGGCTGTATAAAGTTTCAGGGCAATTGGTTGAGGTTTAGGTACTTTTTTGCTCGTTAAGCTACATTAAGCCATTTTCACATTAAATGTTTTAGTATGTCCCTGCAAGCAGTATCACTTTATGGTTCTGGTCCCATTCAGTTGGGTTTAGAGTCAATATATTAATCGGGTTTACACAGTGGTGTTCATATTTGTTTCACAACAATACCCATGGTTTACATTTTACTAGTGCACTTTATCATTTAAAACTAATTTATCTGTTCTAATTTTTTCTTATAGGTTCACACACTATTTTTTAGCAATTCAGATGGTGTGGGCAGGCTGGTGTTTATATTAGTAATCAATAAAAAAAAATATTATACATTTTTTGAGCACCCCCATTAATATATTACTATATATTAATTTGTTTCACTACGTCTTTCCAGTTTGGTCAGTTGGGGATAGCGGCTTATATTTAAATTTAACATTTTTCATTTATCAGGCGCAAGATTTATACACATTTTTTATAAATCAAAAAGGAATGAAGAAATTCCAGATACATCGGGCCAGATTCTCAAAGAGATACGACGGTGTATCTCCTGATACACCGTCGTATCTCTGAGTTAGGCCGGTCGTATCTATGCGACTGATTCATAGGGCCAGATTCACGTAGATCAGCGGATCTATAGATCCGCTCGATCTACGTGATTTAAGATCCGCTCCCGCAAGTTTGAGAGGAAAGTGGGTAATTCACAAACCACTTACCTCCAAACTTGCGGCGGCGGATCCTAAATCCCCCGGCGGAATTCAAATTCCGCGGCTAGGGGGAGTGTACTATTAAAATCAGGCACGTTCCCGCGCCGATTTAAATGCGCATGCGCCATCCGCGAAATTTCCCGGCGTGCATTGCTCCCACTGACGTCGCTAGGACGTCAGTGGTTTCGACGCTTACGTAAACGACGTCTGTCCGTATTCGAGAACGACTTACGCAAACGACGTTAAAAAATTCAAATTCGACGCGGGAACGCCGGCTATACTTAACATTGGCTGCGCCTGATAAAAGAAGGGGTAAGTATACGCCGGGAAAGCCGCTACGGAAACGTCGTAAGAAGACTGCGTCGGGTCCGCGTACGTTCGTGAATTTGCGTATCTCGCTGATTTACATATTATTTATCGTAAATCAGCGGGAACGCCCCCGGCGCCATTTTTAAATGGAAAAAAAGATCCGACAGTGTAACACAGTGTAACACTGTCAGATCTTAGCCCTATCTATGCGTAACTGATTCTATAAATCAGGCGCATAGATAGGACCAGTGTAAGTCAGAGATACGATGGTGTATCTGTAGATACACCGTCGTATCTCTTTGTGAATCTGGCCCATAGAATCAGTTACGCATAGATATGCCTAAGATCCGACAGGTGTAACTGTGTTACACCGTCGGATCTTAACTGCAATTTAAAAATGGCCGCTGGGGGCGTTCTCGCTGATTTACGCAGAGAATATGTAAATCAGCAAGATACGCCAATTCACGAACGTACGCGTGCTCGGCGCAGTGTTTTTACGACGTTTGCGTAAGCGGTTTCCCGGCGTATACTTACCCCTGCTTCTATGAGGCGCAGCCAATGTTAAGTATGGCCGTCGTTCCCACGACAAAATTTGAATTTTTTAAGTCGTTTGCGTAAGTCGTTCGCGAATACGGATGGACGTCATTTACGTAAGCGTCGAAACCAATGACGTCGTTGCGACGTCATTTGGAGCAATGCACGCTGGGAAAATTTACGGACGGCGCATGCGCTATTCGATCGGCGCGGGGACGCGCCTGATTTGAATAGCACACTCCCCCTAGCCGCGGAATTTGAATTCCGCCGGAGGAATTACGATCCGCCGCCGCAAGTTTGGAGGTAAGTGTTTTGTGAATTACCCACTTGCCTCTAAAACTTGCGGCGGCGGATCTTAAATCAGATAGATTACGCGGATCTAAAGATCCGCTGATCTATCTGAATCTGGCCCATCCTGTGGAGTTTTTCGGGGGGTATAGAAAATCCTATGCAAACATTTTACCTGCATGAGTTTGTCCCTAGAGGAAATGACCAACTTGGGACCCTGCTCCAGACAATCCTCCTATCCAGGGAGGAAATGTCGTCTTTCCAGAGCTTTCATAATCAATCTTTTTTAGGGGAGTTCCCACACAGTAGTGTCCTGTAAAGGGAAGATAAGGGTTTTTCTAAACCCACACCCTAGGGGCTCTATAGAGCATCTGGATCCAAGGGAGGTATTTTGGTCCGAAGCTGAAACGTCAAAGGACTTCCCAAGGATAGACCTATTTCACCTGGTCAAACGCTTTTTTGCCATCCAACAAGGCGATCACTCAAGTGCCTAGGTTATCATGTGAAAGGGACAAGTTCAGGAAGAGCCATCTTATGTTAATTATTAAGGAAACAGTAGAGAATGCAAGAAAGTGGGAATTTAAGTGGTGATTCCCGGATGATATAGCATACACATAAATTCGTAAAAACAAACGTTTATTTAAATATACATAGAAGATACATATCCAAATACATAAAGTGGGCTAAGAAAGAGTCCCTTATATCTATAAAATTACCACATGTGTAACAAAACATCAAATGGTATAATATAAAAACTTGTCACAGCCTAATGTCAAATTGGTGTTGTATGGGGCTTGCCAACATACAGTGTTATTCATAAAGCTATATAGCTAGCTATCCCTCAAAAAGGAGGGGAAGAGAATATGCTTGCTTGTTCGTCTGTCTGTCTGTGCGTCTGTCCGTTTATTTGTCTAATTGTGTGTGTATTGGTGTCCCGATCTTTGACACGTCGGTGCTAGGTCTCCATTGAAAGTTTGATAGTAGACATTATATTTATGCTATTTTGGAGATCTTCCTTCGGCCTTGAGACATCGAACTGGAAGTTCTGGTGGGTCGGTTCCACCCTGTGTTATATTTTGTCCTTTGAGTACTGTTGCTGCTGGTTGGTCTGTGGCGATGCACTGGCTGGAGTTTTTGGTTCTGATATGCGATGGGGGGAGGTGGTCTGACCGGCCAGTGGTGTGCACCTCTGGGGGGTGCTGTCCATGATTTCCATTTGAGACTGCCTGGTTGTTGTGGGTGTGCTCTTGTGAACGCACTTCCGGTCGATTGGCCATTTTGGATAGTGGAACGTTATGTCAAGCCTTGTGTAGTGCATGGATGTCTTGAATGGCACACTTGCCCCTTCACCCTGGATGTTTGTTCATATTGGGGATGCCCTTTTTGGGCGTCTATTAGGTGAACATCTGTATGTAGGAAAGTCGGTTTGCATTGGGTGATTTTTGGTGCCCCCTTTTTTGAACTCATGAGGATGGACTGTAATAGGCTATTTTTTGGTTTGATTGGTCAATGGAGAGAGGACCCACCCAGCACCCTGTCGACTGCCCAGCACCCTGTCGACTTTGTAGAAAGTAAAAGAAATACCGCTCCAGATAGAGCTGCTTGGCTGGTCAATCGCCTCCCGGAGACCATGGGCGCTGGCAATACATATAGCAGAAAACAAAAGACAGCCGCACTCCTGGGAATTCCCGAATTGTCCTTTAATAGTAAAATGAAAATACACTACAATCCACAGCAAAAATAAGAAGTGGGATACACAGCTGACGTTACGCACTGATGCTCAGTGCTTACTCAAGGGAGAGGTAGGTTTTTGGTACTTTCAGGCTGGACTGCGGGTTCCTCAGGAGATACTTATAGGTTCTGTCCACATATGGGAGGTATTTACATGCATTTTGCAGAGATGTGAGACATCTTTACCCTTTATTTGTGTCATAGTTGGGAGATACATATCTCAATATTCGTAAGCATTGTTGGCTGGATGTCTGCTTCTCTGGTTTAGTCCACAATGGGTGGGTGGTGATTTATCCCAGGTACTGATATGTATATTTATTTGCTATCAGAATAAGGATCCTTTGATTGACTAAGCCATTGGATAATATGCACTTGTTGCAGGGATTACCTAACCTCTGATTAAATTTAGATTGGCTCATTATATCCAGGTGGGTCATGTGTGTTTTTTTTACAACACAGCAATGAGTATGATGTGATCTTTTTTTAACACATATGCATAGTGCTTTATCCCGGTATAGATACAGGATTCCTTTAATATAATGTGCTTCTCTCCTGAATTCTTTCAAGGTTTGAGGGTAAATCCCATGTATCCTATGATATAGCCGGGTTTCTTTTCCTATATGTTGGTGGCTGATGCTCGGACGTGCCAGACAATTTTGAGGTACACTTATAGACTTTGTTAAGTGCTGTTTTTTTTTTTTGTTGGGCCCCCCCCCCCTTTTCTTTTTTTTGTTCCATATTCTCGTCCCCTACTTTTTGATAGGGATAGGTAGTTACGGTATATAGCTTTAGGTATAACACTTAATGTTGATAATGTTTATATTTGTCTATACATAGCATAGTTGTGGAGTTATACTCTATTGAATGAAGACCTGAGGACCATTGCACCAGGAAACATGCTGGCAAGCTCCATACAACACCCAACGTTAGGCTGTGACAAGTTTTTATATTATACCATTTGATGTTGCGTTACACATGTGGTAATTTTATATAGGGGAGCCCCCTTTATGTATTTGGATATGTATCTTCTATGTATATTTCAAGATTTTTTTTGTTAAGAATTTATGTGTATGCTATATCATCAGGGAATCACCACTTAAATGCCCACTTCCTTAAATTCTCTACTGTTTCCTTGTCAAGTTTTAGGGCTGGGATTCCCTGTTAGCATACAAGCCTGTTTTGAGCTTGGGGCTCTGACTATATATTCCTACAGCACCGTACACTATTAATTATTATTGATATTATTATTATACAGGATTTATATAGCGCCAACAGTTGTGCATCGCATTACAACAAGAATGTCAGTTCCTTTCCCTGGCGTGAACCCCTTCTGGTCTACGTGGATCAATTTCTCAATTACCGTGGAAAGACGGCTTACCAGTATTTTGGAAAAAATCTTGGCATCAATGCTTAATAAAGAGGTCGGCTGATAGGAGGCATAGTCCAGTGGGTCTTTCCCTGGTTTAGGAACCAGCACAATAACAGCCTCCTCCATAGACAAAGAAGTAAGTCCAAGGAGGAAGGATCAGCAAAAAAGGTTGTAAGTTTAGGGGCCAGTGAATCAGCAAATTGGGAGTAAAACTCCATTGGGAGGTCATTCGCCCCAGGAGTTTTCCCACACCGAAGACCACCTATCACTTTCTGAACTTCCTCCAAGAAAAAAATAACTTCCAAAAGCTCCCTAGATGTCTGGTCTAGTGTAGGTAAGGGAACGAAATCAAGGAAGTAGATATGTGCATTCCCGTTCGTACGAATGTTATTTTCGTACGAAAATTTTCATTTTCGTACCCGCAGAATAATGTGTACATACGAAAAAATTTAAGCACCAAAATACGAAAACGACGGGATTACGAATGAGTCGCATAACGAACAACCGCAAATACGAATGAACGATCCGACGAAAACGGCAAAAGAACGAATATGACATCTATAACAAAAGACTTGCATTCTTTATTTTGTTTGAATCCTTGTTTTGTTCGTATTTTGATTTTCAGTCATATGTTCATATGACATCTATAACAAAAGATTTTCATTCTGTATTTTGTTTGATTCCTTTTTCTGTTTGTATGTTCATATGACATCTTATAACAAAAGATTTGTATTCTGTATTCTGAATTCCTTTTTTCTGTTCGTAATTTGGTTTCAAAATACAGAATGCAAATCTTTTGTTATAAGATGTAATTTTTGTTTTTTTGAATGGACAGTGAGTGTAGTTAGTTAGTGAAGCAGCTTCTCTTTTGTGCTGAGTAGTACAGTAGAGCCAAATAAACTTTTCTGTGGATTTTTGTCTGAAGGGAGATCAGTTGGCTAGACTTTTGAACCTGGAACCCAAAAATGGTTTTCTGATGGAGTTTAAAAACAAACGAACGTTCGGTAAAACAATCGTTTTTATGTTTGTTGTTAAAAAAGTCTGACCAAGTGTATGGGGCTTAACAATACTGTAGTTAATATGGATGAGCCGCGTGTTGAAAGTGCCGCGAATCCCGCGATATATTTACGAAAGTACAAAATGACGAAAATTCACGAAAATTATTGTCTAACAAGTAACGAACATGAATTAAACAGAATAACGAACCATCTCTCATGTACGAAAATAAAACTGTAACCAAAATACGAAACGACCGGAATACGAAAAAATCGCGTCGTACGACAAACGAACGGGAACGAACAGGAAAACGGGCGTCTTACGAAAAACGAACGGGAACGAACCTACGGAACGATACGAAACAGAACAAAAAAAAACGAAAAAAAATTCTGTGCACATGTCTACAAGGAAGGTAATGAGATCAGAAGAGAAAAATAGATCCCGGAAAAAGTAAAAAAAACGGGCATTAATACATTCTGGGGATGAAAGTAAGTAATCATCTGCATCCTTAACGCTGCCAATGTGGGTAGTAGGCTACTGTCCCTTTACCATCCAAGCTAATAACCTACTGATTTAAATGCTGTATTAAAAAACTTGCTGAGAAAAGGAAATGATGGTTCTGTATAATTAAGACCTGCTATAGGTGAAATGCATCAGTGGAGGAGGAATAATAAACTTTTACTTGCGCTGGACATTATGATGTGTCGCCGGCTTTTTTCCCCCCAGATGTATTGACAGTTTGTGGATGAGCCCCTGATTGCACTTCGACAGCCAAAAAAGTGTTTAGAACTTTATGGCTTTACAAAATTAAAAATGACCTAGTACACTACTTTTCAAAACGCATACTTACCAGTTAATAAAGTCCAGCAGGGACGTGCAGTCTGGGGAGGCAGGTGAGGCAGACTAAAAAAGAAATAAAAATCGAGCTTCGAGGGTCTTAGCTCAATGACCTAAAGTCACAGAAACCCACATTTGGGGGGTAGGTAGCCTAAGTCTTACCCCACCACTGGTAAAATTGCTCCACTAATAAAAAAAAAAATTGTCAACCATGGCGAGGCCTGTTCTGAGTGGAACCTGTCCTGTTAAACGGCTCTATGGTCCTGGCCACCGTGCTGCAGCTCAGGTTTAGGGTCTTGGCAATTTTCTTATAACCTAGGCCATATTTATGTAGAGCAACAATTCATTTTTTTTTTCAGATCCTCAGAGAGATCTTTGCCATGAGGTGCCATGTTGAACTTTCAGTGACCAGTATGAGAGAGTGAGGGCAATAACACCAAATTTAACACATCTGCTCCCCATTCACACCTGAGACATTGTAACACTAACGAGTCACATGACACTGGGGAGGGAAAATGGGTAATTGGGCCCAATTTGGACATTTTCACCTAGGGGTGTACTCACTTTTGTCGCCAGCGGTTTAGACATTAATGGCTGCATGTTGAGCTATTTTGAGGGGAAAGCAAATTTACACGGTTATACAAGCTGTACCCTCACTACTTTACATTGTAGCAAAGTGACATTTCTTCAGTGTTGTCACATGAAAAGATATAATAAAATATTTACATAAATGTGAGGGGTGTACTCACTTTTGTGAGATACTGTATATATAATTTTGGAGTTCTACTTTAAGCCAAGAAAAGCATACAGATAACATGACTGCCTCCCTACCTAGTGTTCCTGAATTTTATTATGTGTCCAACTGTAATAATGTGGAAAGATGGTTCTATAGTGAAGAGCTTGCACATTATTCTCTCTGAGTACTACTGCGAATCTCTGTGGCACTGTGTTACCGCCGGCAAAAATTTCTTATTAAAGCATTTATAAAAATCACTCTTCTTGCCTGTTTGATTATTCGCTCTCTGCAAACTGTGTATGAGTTTTCAACATTCAAGAATCATTATGTCAATAGAAAGAATATGATTTAAACCTCATGTATGCAGGCGCATGAGGCTGTAGAATGTAAACTGTGGACGCATTTCTGTGCCCAGGAGACACGGCTGCTTTCCATAGTAATAAATGGTTATATGTTTGCTATACATGGGTATATGCTGCACTTGCATAAACATGAGCATGGGTGTAAATCCCTTGATGCGTCCAGAGATTTACACCTGTGCTCGGCTGTCATCTGGAGCTGCATCTTCTGGGCATGGAAATATGCCGGCATGTTATATGACCTCATGCTCCCATGTGCATGAGGCCTTAGGGCATGACAATTGCGCGGTCGTGCGATGTTGTAACCAAACAAAATTGATGTCCTTTTTTCCCCACAAATAGAGCTTTCTTTTGGTGGTATTTGATCACCTCTGCGTTTTTTATTTTTTGCGCTATAAACAAAAAAGGAGCGACGATTTTGAAAAAAAAAAACAATATTTTTTACTGTTTGCTATAATAAATATCCCCTAAAAAATATATAAAAAAAACATTTCTTCCTCAGTTTAGGCCAATATGTATTCTGCTACATATTTTTGGTAAAAAAGATCCCAATTAGCGTACATTGATTGCGCAAAGGTTATCGCATCTACAAAATAGGGGATAGATTTATGCCATTTTTATTGTTTTTTTTTAACTAGTAATGGCAGTGATCTGCGATTTTTAGCAGGACTGTGACATTGCGGCGGACAGATCAGACATGTTTGACACTTTTTTGGGAGCAGTGACTTTTATACAGCGATCAGTGCTATAAAATGCACTGATTACTGTAGAAATGACACTGGCAGGGAAAAGGATAACACTAGTGGTGATCAAGGGGTTAAATGTGTTCCCTGGGAGGTGTTTCTAACTGTATGGGGGGCTTACTGGAGGAGGAGAGAAATCGCTGTTCCTAATCACTAGGAGCAGACAATCTCACTCTACTCCAGTGGTCATCAACCCTGCCCACTAACAGGCCAGTTTTGCAAGATAACTGAAGTACATCATTTGCTTAGTGATTATAGTATTCTATTCTGCATCTCCCCAGGGTAATACATAAAATCTGGCCTGTTAGTGGGCCCTGAAGACATGGTTGATGACCACTGGTCTACTCCCCTGACAGAACGGGGATCTGTTTGCTTACAGTGACAGATCCTCGGTCTGCCTCTCTCTGGAGCGATCGCGGGTGGCCGGTGGACATCGAGTCCACTGGACTTGCTGGTTGCCTCCCCTGCTAGCTAGCTAATTGGATTGCCATGTATAACTGCTTCAGCTGGTGAATAAAAACATGTTATTTGAATTTTACTTCAGGAGAAAAATTAGTTTGTCAATTCTAGATGAAATGCTTACATAATACATAAAAAATTATCTAGGCACATTCGATTTTAGTCGACTAAAATGTACTGGAGATTTTAGTCGACTAAAATGTACTGGAATTTTTAGTCGACTAAAATATGACTAGAACTAAAACAATTCAGATGTCTAAAGTACAACTAAAATGGTTGTCTGTTTCCTGATAACCACAGTACTGGGAGCTTTCTCTCTGTGGTCACTAATCAAGGAGGTGTGATTACTGTGTGTCTAAAACCCCTCAGCACCAATCAGTTTCGTTTTCCATCACTGCCGTGTATTGGCTCTGTGGCTCTGTACATCACAAAAGCAGGAAACAACATGCAAAAAGGAAACTAGAAACTGCAGGTACATTATATGATTGATTTTGATCTATTTTTACTCATTTTTAAAAGGAATCAGTTAACTATTATGTCTCTATACCCTGTAAACAGATATTTCAGCAAAAAAAAATGTTTCCTTTACAACCCCTTTAACACTGCAGCCAAAATCTGCACAGACACCAGGATTTGCATGACTGTGTCATTTCATTTTAGGAAGTAGATGATGAACTTAAATGATGCCCGATCAAATATGGCTTCTGGAGAGAAAAGCAGAAAAATGTCATTGTCAGGAGGGGTGCTGTGATCTCTATGGGAGATAATAAATACCTGGAAGTGTTACCCTTACATTGTAATGATCCTGCATGTAATATATACCAAAAATACTGTAGAACAAATGCTAGCTAGGGTTGCTACCTCATCCCTTTAAAACTGAACACATATTAATTACACAGGTTCTGTGGCTGATTAAGGTGGTTATTAAATTCACTTAGTGACTTACCGTATATACTCGAGTATAAGCCGACCTGAATATAAGCCGAGGCACCAAATTTTACCACAAAAAAATTGTAAAACGTATTGACTCGAGTATAAGCCTAGGGTGGGAAATGCAGCAGTTACTGGTACAGTAAATTTAAAAAATAAAAATAGATACCAACAAAATCAAATCCCCCATCAGTAGTCTCCCCATCATCCGAGTGTCCCCATCATTCGAGTGTCCCCATCACCCGAGTGTCCCCCATCATCAGATTGTCCCCCATCATCAGAGTTCCCCCCATCATCAGCGTGTCCCCATTAGCTGTGTACTGTACATGTGCGGTACATCTTCAACACTTACCTGAGTACTAGAGCCGACTTCAGCTCTCCTGCATCTCCCGACTTCAGCCCGCTGCTAGACACGACAGAGGAATTTTAATACAAACAGCGGGTGGGTAGCCGGGAGGTGCCACGCCAATGAAGTCACTGGCTGCTAGGACATCTGCAGTCCCAGCAGCCAATTATAACGCAGAGCATCGCAGCACGGGCGGAAGTGATGGGAGCGGCTCTGTCTGCAGGACCTGGCAGCTGCAGGCGGGGAAAAGAAACAAGCGGGCCGGCGGAGAGCAGTAAGTGGGACCTCACTCGAGTATAAGCCGAGGAGGGGATTTTCAGCACAAATTTTTTTTCTGAAAAACTCGGCTTATACTCAAGTATATACGGTACCTGCATTAAATTAGAACGATCATATATTCAGCATATAAGATAATGCCGGCCGGCTAAGCGAAAGGCCAATGCGCTCGGACTGTCACGCGATGACGTCAGCACGTCTCCTTCTCCCGACACGCGTTTCGTCACACAAATGACATCGTCTGGGGCGTCATTTGTGTGACGAAACGCGCGTCGGGAGAAGGAGACGCGCTAACGTCATCGCGTGACAGTCCGAGCGGACGAGCGTTCGCTTAGCCGGCCGGCTTTATCTTATATGCTGAATATATGATCGTTCTCTTGTAAGTTTTTTTCTCATAAAATTTTATACTATTTCTACGGTATTTCACTAATGTGAGTCCACATAATTTTTTCGGTATCTCATCTGCTTGGGGAACATCCGTGCTTTGAGGATTCATTGATTGCCTTATCACTGGCGAGTGCTGCAGTTCATGTTAAAGGCCCGGGGTGGGGTTTACAGCTGCAAGTTATCCTTGCTTGCCATTTGGTAAGCCTGCATTCCTTAAGATGTCTTCACTTTCGGTGGTGGATTTCTTCATTTTTGAATTTCTAAAGAAGATTTTGCATTTGATTGTGTTTTCCTTTGGACTTCACTGAACTAATGCTTCAACACATTTGTTATTGTTTCATTTGCATTTTTAATTACTACTTGTAGTAGTATCTTTTCACATATTACTTTATCACAGCGCAACTACATATTTTTCCATTGTCTATTTTGAGTGTATATCACTTTTTATTTGCTGCTTTTGCAATTGTTCACTAAGCGCTGTATTAATTTTTTCCCTTATTTGCATGAAATTAGCATCAGAACCTGTGTAATTAAAATGTGTTTGGTTTTAAAGGGATAAGGTGGCAACCCGAATGCTAGGTCCACTTTAGATAGAAACCTTGCTTAATCTCCATTTACCCCAATTTGAGCTGCTGTGTGGACTGTCCATGCATTACTTTTGCAATAACTCTTGTGTCACCAGATTGTTTCTGTCTAAAGTCAAAGAAAGGGAAAAGACGCAGTTGGACTGTGCTGGACATCTGACCACCCTGTGATATCTATGGCCAGCCTAGAACCCTGTGCAATGTTCAGACAAGTTAGCACCCCTTGAACCCTGAAGTGAGCATGTAGCAGGAAATAATCAGGAACAGCTGAATACACTGGTACATGAATTTACATTCCCTCTCCTCGGAGTTCCGCCTGTCTGTATTTTTTTCCGTAACTGAAGAATGAGAAAGATTTCCAACTGGTCTGTCGGCTCCCTGTGTCTAGAGACAGGTGCTGGCTGAACATTATACACACTGAAATTCGGAAATAGAACACAAGACTGGCACACTTTACTATAATTACACTGCTGGATGAAAAATGGATTTAAATGGTAATTATACTTCTGTTTATGTTCTGTATTCAGCAGGGGGAAAACGAACTGCGGAAAAGGTAAATAAATCTGTCCTTAAAGTGTAAATACACATTTTTTTTTTTTTTTTTAGCTTGCTGTGCCCCCAACCCCCTGAAACTTTTATACTCACCTTTACTCGATCCAATACACTATAATTCATTCCTACAGGGAGGTTGTACTTTGTACTCTAATACAGTGTTCCCCAACCCCCGGGCCACGGACCGGTACCGGTCCGTGGATCAAACGGTACCGGGCCGCCCGAGGAACTTTAAATTATTTCACTGTGGCGGCCGAGGCGCAGAGCATTGCCCTCCCGAGCCGACCATTGTGTGACAATAGCGAATGAAAATTCGCTATTGTTACACTGATCCTCCTCCTGGCCAATCAGGGAGCGGGTCCTCCCGCTTCCTGATTGGCCGAAAGGCAAACCCCACGCCATTAGCCGAGGAGGAGGCGCCGCGGGAGGACTGAGGACTCGAGGTCGAAGACACGGGGACTGAAGAGAAGCTGCCGTGAGGTAAGTGCACAGAGGAAGTGGGTGACAGTGGTGGGTGAAGGGAATCACAGTGTGTATTTCATGTCCCCTACCTAGTGGTTCTTGCATCATACAGCCTGCTATAGTACAGGGTTTGCTCAGGCACCCGGCCTGGGGTCACGTTATGCTAGGTCTTGCTAATAAGAAATACGGTGGCTTTCCTGTGTGCTTAGGGGGTAATGTGTCAAGTCATTCTAGTGAGTCAAATAAAATAAATCACTTTATATTCATTTTTTGGTGTAGCTGTATTTTATTTTGAAGGCATGTTTAAATACAATTAAATTAAAATTATTAAATCAAAACAAGCGGGCCACGGAAAAATTATCAAACGTTTACCGGTCCGCGGCGATAAAAAGGTTGGGGAGCACTGCTCTAACATGATGCTAAAAATGAAACTTTGAGATGTATGAGCATTGCGTAGCATTTTTCATTCAGATATTGTATACCTCCGAAACCTTATGAAGTAAGAAAGAGGGACACCTTTAAAGACAAAGTATGTAGGAAAGGACACACTCACTTCCATGCCCCCAATTTAAAGGGCCATGATAAAATGAATATGTAAAAATCATTGGTTAAACCCGCAAGTGCTTATACCAATGCTAATTTTCCTTTAAACTGTATTTGCAAAACAACAATCATTTAGATCAGGAGCCTTCAAACTTTCTAAATGAAGAGCCAGTTTACTGTGCTTTAGGCTTTAGGGAGGGCAAACTGTGACCAGTGGGAGATGAAATGCCCCACTATAAGTGGAAATAAACATTGCCCCATCTTTTGTGTCAATGTAGGAGGAATATAAATGTAGAAGTAGTGCTGCGCTGTGCATAAATAGGTGATAAAGTGCAAATGTGATTACGTGACAGGTACACTTGGAAGGTAATAAATTAATGGTCAAAATAGCAACAATAAAATATAATCAGCTGTGACAGTATGAACAATGGACTGATAAAGTGTCCAAATACTGTGAAAAGTGTACCACAAAATAGATGTGAGAATAAACTCATAAAATCTTTAAAATGGCATCATAATGTGACATGTGCAACCATAAATAAATATATTCACACTAAAATTCCATAAAATGAAATAGAAATTAATAAAAAAAAACAAATTAAAAAAAAACACAGTGCAGATAATGTCCATAAGGTGCAAGATGGATGGATGGCTGTGTGTGAACAGTGATCAGGATGAAGGTTCTGGTGCTAGTAGTCAATCTCTGGTATGGAGTGCTACCGATAGGTGATTGCTGGTTCTCAGTGCAACTTGGGGTATAGGTGTCCTCTTACCTTACCGCTGTAAGGTAACAGCGTATGAGTGTGTCTTTCAATCTCCTGGTGGCTCCTGGCGTCTCAGGCTCCGCTGGTATGTATCTTTACTTTGGCATCAAAGTCCCCTTTAAGTGTCCCTGGTGTATCTGTATCAGATAGCCTCACATTAGGGCATGGGGGGATGTAAAGAGGGATGCTCGATAGTGTAGTATTTAAAACATTTATTGGAATCAGCAGCAATAATTAAAACAGATACTCACAATGTGAAGTATCAGACAGGCATATAAAAAACGAGTCGCAAACTCGTCCAATATCACTTCCGGGTGCCCTGCGTTCCCGCACGTGTTCGTTACAGTCACGTAACTTCATCAGGGGATAACTGGAGGCCTTTAGGAAGTGGCTTTATATATGGTTGTGAATTATTACAGGTAATTACTATGGTGGCCATTTTCTTGTAGCTCTGGTCCCTGGAATTAGTACGGTGGCCATTTTTGGGTGGTTTTTGTCACCAGAAGTAAGTCGGTGGCCATTTTATTGGTTGTCCATTTTCAAAAATAACAATAAATATCTACAGCGGCCATTTTCTTGTAGCTCTGGATGCCGGAAGTAGTATGGCGGCCATTTTTGGATGGGTTTTTGTCAGCAGAAGTAGGTTATTTATGGAGACATTTTTTTTTGTTTAAATAAAATAAAAATGGTTGCAACGGCGGCCATGTTTGGGTGGATTTGGTCACAGTAAACGATGCAGTGGCTTTAACTAAAAGCACAATCTAGTAAAATAGATACACATCCGTTTAATGGCTATTTACTGCTGGCCGCAAGCGGAGAGATGGCCTAGAAAACTAGAAACAGTAGAACAGACCGGGTCATCTAGGGGGTAGCGGGGACTATGCAAAAGACCCATGATGCTAATAGTAAAAGAATATATGGGCATAAGACTCTAAAGCAAATAATATAATGCTATGATAAAGGTCATGCTTACTAACTTTGTGTAAATATGGAAAAAACAATTAAAAACAAACGGCCAATGTCTATAAAAATTTAAATGGTAAGATATTAAAATATAAAAAATATAAAATTTAAAAAATAGACATTAAACATACGGCAGGTGGATAGACAGAGGAAATATTGCTAAAATTATTCTGAAGGAAACCCAGAAGCCATAATAGTCATAAAGATTAATATAGAATGGAAACTCCATTGAGGTAGAGGGAGGGGGTAGTAATATGCAATAGCACCAGAAATGATATCAGCGAGCAAAATGACATAGTAGGAGACGCAATACTTGTGGAATAGTTCATAAACTAGCAAGATTAAAAATCACTGATAAAACAATTCAGATCAAATTCGATATTCAACCACCGAGGAGCGAAAGTGTCCAACATGAATATCCATTTTGATTCGAGTTGGCTTAGTGTCCTGACTTTATGTACCCCCCCCCCCCCGCCAGTGTCTTACGTGAGGTTCGATGCCCCAAAATATGAGTTGTGTGGGGTCTTTGTTGTGATGGGTAGCAAAGTGTTTAGACACACTGTGTGAATTGTGGGAGCTCTTCTATAAACAAATTTAGGAAGTCTGGGGAGAGTCTCCTGCAGATGTTTATATATAAGAGGTCCATACAGTGGACTTGGTGTTGAGTTATTCACTTTACGTTCAACACTGAGGACAAGGGGGCACTCTTTACGTCTAGAGGAAAAGAGATTTCACCTCCAAATACGGAAAGGTTTCTTCACAGTAAGAGCTGTGAAAATGTGGAACAGACTCCCTCCAGAGGTGGTTCTGGCCAGCTCAGTAGATTGCTTTAAGAAAGGCCTGGATACTTTCCTAAATGTACATAAAATAATTGAGTACTAAGATTTGTAGGTAAAGTTGATCCAGGGTAAATCCGATTGCCTCTCGGGGGATCAGGAAGGAATTTTTTCCCCTGCTGTAGCAAATTGGATCTCATGCTCTGCTTGGGTTTTTTGCCTTCCTCTGGATCAACTGTGGGTATGGAGTTGGGTGTATGGGATTGTACTGTGTTTTTTATTTTGTTTGTTTATTTTTTGTGGTTGAACTGGATGGACTTGTGTCTTTTTTCAACCTGACTAACTATGTAACTATGAAATAGGATATTCCAATGGCGCTTGATCATTTTTCGATTTGTTTATGTTGCACGCTATAATCGAAGATAATTGGTACCATGTCCTTTGCGATCTCCAATTATGGTACCAATTATCTTCGATTATAGCATGCAACATAAACAAATCGAAATAATTATCAAGCTCCATTGAAATAAAATGGCCGCCGTAGATATTTAATGTTATTTTTGACCATGGACAACCAATAAAATGGCCGCCAACTTACTTCTGGTGAGTACACTTTTCACAGTATTTGGACACTTTATCAGTCCATTGTTTATACTGTCGCAGCTAATTATATTTTATTGTTGCTATGTTGACCATTCATTTATTGCCTTTCAAGTGTACCTGTCACGTGAGCACATTTGCACTTTATCAACTATTTATGCACAGCGCAGCACTACTTCTACATTTATACTTACCTGGGTCTTGATACTACCTTCAGTGCTTGCTGCAGTACCCCACCTTTAATACTTGGCCAGCATGGTAATATCTTTTATTACTTTAATGTGGGAGGAATAGTGCCCCATAATTGGTTTAATTTGGAGAAACAGTGCCTCATTGTTGGTGTCAATGAAAGGAATTGTTCCCCATTGTTGGTGTCAGTGGAAGGATTTGTACCACATTGTTGGTGTCAATGGAAGGAATTGTAACCCATTGTTAGTGTCATTGAGAGGAATTGTGCCTCATTGTTGGGAGGAATAGTGCCCTTTCATTGGTGTCAGTTGGACGAATGGTGCCTCATCGGTCAGTGGGAGAAATTGTGCCCAGTTGTTGGCGTCAGTGGAAGGAATAATACCCCATAATTGGTGTCAGTGGAAGGAGTCATGCCCCATCATTAAGGCCAGTGGAGGAATTGTGTCCCACCGTTGGCATCAGTGGATGAAATAGTGCCCCAAGGGCTGGATAAAGGCAACCAAAGCGTTGCATCTGGCCCCTGAGCCACAGTTTGAAGAATGCTAATTTAGATGTTGGATATATGGTCTAGTGTAGAACAAAAAGTTTGCTAGCTACAGTAAGTATTACAATATTTTAAACTTCAGAACAAAAAGAGGGATAATAACTGAGAAACAAGGAGGGACACAGGGATTTGGCTCCAAAGAAGCGCTACAATGCGAGGCTGCTGGTGTGCACAGTGTAGAGGCAGTGAGGGACAGTGTGTGATGTACTGTTACAGTGCATACTTTCTTTGTAACTTAATTAGAAATGTCACATTAAAGTCTTGATATGTGGTTCTGTGTGATGCAAAACAATAAAATGATCAACAGATCAAAATAAAGAAAAAAAAAAGAAAAAATAATGCAGCCACTACATGGAATGGTAAGATGTAACAGACATAGCATAGTATTTTTAAAATATGTATATTATAGGAAAGTGTAAAGTTCAGCATTTTGGATGTATTTAGTATGCCCAAAATCTGAAGAGGTTGAAGCGAGTCCGCGGCTGCAGAATACCTGTTACCTGCCCAATATCACATAGGAGGCATGTTAGCCACCTTATGATGGCAATTAAAGTGGAGTTTCCATCCCAAAGTTTTTTTTTTCATTATTGTGCTCATTAGACCTAAAAAAGTAAAATAAAAAAACTTTTTTTTTTTTTACTCATCTGGAAATGCCTGTTGCTATGCGGTCCCACGAAATCTGCCTTTGAAACCACCTAGAATTCTGACATCATCTCCCTCTAATGCTCCTGGGAAATGTGTGTCATCATTTCCCAGGATGCAGTGCGCTGCCCAATTATCACTCCCCATCCAAGACTTCCAGGAAGTAAGTGCTTGTGGGCTTCACAATGCTAATTGTGGTTGGAACTCCACTTTAAGTTAACGGCAACCCACCTCCACCATTTATAGAAGCTATACTATAGCTTCTATGAATGAAAACCTATCTATGCATGAATGAAGGAAGCAGACTATTTGTTCATCCGTCCGATTGTTTTTCATTCATGCAATCTATAATACAGATTCTATTAGTTGGGGGTATAGTCAGCACTCTGCACTGAGTGCATATGACAGGTCTCTCCGGCGCTAATAATTCCCACTACGCAAGCAGAATACAGTGGGGGGGTAAGGGGGAATTGAAGGTCAAAAGATTTCAACTAATCCTGCAGCCATCAACACAAGGGACACATTGATTTGACTGTAAGTAATGATTTTTGTGCTGATTTTTGTAAGTGATTGTAAAAGATCACCTTGTAAAACAACACATTCAGTTTAAAATAGAAATGAAAGGCAAAACATTTAAGTATAGATATAAAAAATAAAAATACAATTATAAATACATTTTTTAAGTGATCACATTCCATCTGTTCTCAGCTGCATAAGAAGGGGGGGAGGAGAAGCAACATTACACCAAGCTTCCCAGTGAGACGCTGTGCAGGGGGGGCGTGTCAGGACAAGTCTGATCATTGGTGGAGAGCAGGCTGAGTTCCCAGCATAGCTAGAGAACTGACCACGGTGTGTTCTTCAGCTTAGCGTGATACGTTTTTAAAAGAAAAAGCAAGGGGGTTGGCAGTTCACATTAAGGAAGCAATACAAAGAGAAAAGGGTACTTTCATATTCAAGTACATGGTAAAGCAGGCACATAAGCTTTAAAGCGGTAGGGCACCTGTAAGGCAATTGCATAATGTGCTAGTATGTATTGCATACTAGCACATTATACAATCCTTACCTTGGAACGAAGCCATCCAGCAGCGCACTGTCACTGCTAAGAAGGCTGACAAATTCCCCCAGTCTTTCTTCCGAGCTTGCGTGCTCTGGCTGTGTGACTGGCCCTCGGTTCCGGCATAAAGCTCTAAGGCCGCGTACACACGGTCGAACATGTCCGCTGAAACTGGTCCGCAGACCAGTTTCCGCGGACATGTCCGACCGTATGTACGGCCTAGCGGACAGGTCTTCAGCGGACAAAAGTTTCTTAGCAAGCTAAGAAACTTGTCCGCTGGAAACATGTCCGTCGGACATGTCCGATGGTTAGTACACCTAATCGGACATGTCCTCTGGTTATGACGTGTAACCAGCGCCCCGAAATCCCGCGCATGCGTCAAATTGATTTGTCGCATGCATGGAAGCATTGCACTTCCGTGTTTGAGAACGTCGGTGTCTTCTACGTCACCGCGTTCTCTGTCCGCGGGGATTTTGGTCTGATGGTGTGTACACACATCAGACCAAAAGCTCCCAGGAGACATGTCCGATGAAAACGGTCCGCGGACTGATTTCATCAGACATGTCTCCTCGTGTGTACGGGGCCTAAAGGTCTGGAAAGGTATGCTGGGACTTCAGAGTGCATGCTCCGGTGATGTCACTGGCTGCATGCAGGGTGAATATCTCCTAGTTAAGCCTTATTATAGGCTTAACTGTAGGTAAAAATCACAAAGCGGGCTTTACTTCTGCTTTAAGTACCATCATGTTTTGATATTTTATGACAATGGGCAGTATGTACAGGAGAGGAATGTGGACGGTATGATAGTGGGCACTATGTATAGGAGAGGAGTGTGGAGGGTATGACAGTCAACACTATGTATAGGAGAGGAGTGTGGAGGGTATGACAGTGAGCAGTATGTACAGGAGAGGAGTGTGGAGGGTGAGACAGTGGGCACTATGTACAGGAGAGAAGTGTATGACAGCAGGCACTATGTACAGGAGAGGAGTGTGAAGGGTATGACAGTGGGCGCTCTGTATAGGAGAGGAGTGTGAAGGGTATGACAGTGGGCACTATGTACAGGAGAGGAGTGTGTAGGGTATGACAGTGAGCACTATGTATAGGAGAGAAGTGTGGAGAGTATGACAGTGGGCACTATGTAAAGGAGAGGAGTGTGGAGAGTATGACAGTGAGCACTATGTATATGAGAGAAGTGTGGAGAGTATGACAGTGGGCACTATGTACAGGAGAGAAGTGTGGAGAGTATGACAGTAGGCACTATGTACAGGGGAGGAGTGTGGAGAGTATGACAGTGAGCACTATGTACAGGAGTGGAAGGATATTTAGGGACTGCGTAGTGGTTAAGTGGGTCATACATAGATTGAAATTACGCCAATTATGCAGAGACCAGCCATAGTCGATCTATGTATGGGCTAGCTGGTTTTACACAAGTCAATCTATTAATCGACTTGAGTACAACCAGCCTGTTTTTTCCCAAAACAATCAGTGCTGCCAGCTATAGTTAGCAACACTGATCATTGTACGCACTGGCAGAACACAATAACAATGCAGGAGTGATTCCCCCATCCACAGGTCAGCAGGTGAGAGGGTGTGTGGGGACAGGCTGGGGAGAGATACTAGTCAGTGGCTGGGTAGGCACTGGCTAGTATCAGAGCCAGATACACACAGGTTACATATGCCACGATCGTTAGAGCGAGAACAATAATTCTAGTACTAGACCTCCTCTGTAACTCTAAACATGTAACCTAAAATTTTTTTAAAGCATCGCTTAGGATACCAAAAAAAATCGTGCTAACTTAACTAACTAACTTTTAATGAATGAAACAGTTTTTTTCCCAAAAAACATGTTTGAAAAATTGCTGCGCAAATACCATGCTAGAGCTGCACAATTAATCGTTAAAAAAAAATCGTGATCTCGATTCAACCCCCCTGACAATCTCCAATGCAGAGTTTGCTGATTCTTTCATATAACAAGTGGAAAAACTTTCAGCTATCAAAAAAAAAGATCTGGGCAGTCTGCCAAGTTTTTAACAGGAAACATAGGGCCAAATCCACAAAGACCCGGCGTAACGAAGTTACACTGCCTTAAAATTTCTACCAAAGTGCCCGATCCACAAAGCACTTACCTAGAAATTTCTGGCCGTGTAACTTAAATTCCGCCGGCGCAAGGCGTTCCTCATTTCATGGGGGCGATTCCCATTTAAATGAGGCGCGCTCCCGCGCCGGCCGTACTGCGCATGCTCGTGACGTCATTTTCCCGACGTGCATAGCGCGAAATTACGTTACGCCGGGCTTTGTGGATTGCGACGGGTCAATAAAGTTGCGTCGGGAAAAAAAAAAGATACGGCGCAAAAAAAAAAAATCAAATTCGAAAAAAAAAAACGCGTCGCTAGACAGAAGGGTCTGCTTTTACATGGTGTACTAACTTTACACCATGTAAAAGCAGCCCTAATTTTGCGTATGCAACTTAATACTTACAGAGAAAAAACAAAGCAGAAAAGCTTTGTGGATCTCCGTAAGTGCTAATTTGCATACCCGAGGCGGCATTTCGACACGAAATGCCCCCAGCGGCGGATGCGGTACTGCATCCTAAGATCCGGCAGTGTAATTCAATTACACATGCCGGATCTTCTCCCTAACTATGGAAAACTGATTCTGTGGATCAGTTCCATAGTTAGGACCAGGGATACGACGGAGTAACAGCAGTTACTCCGTCGTATCTCTTTTGAGGATTTGGCCTATTGTAACTAACGCTTCCTTCCAGATCAAAGGGATAAACTTCTGTGTGTAAAGAACAAATCTGGGCAGTCTGCCAAGTTTGTAAACAAAATAAAACATTGTAACCAACTAACATTGTAACTAACATTGTAACTAAATTTAACCACTTAAAGTCCAACACTTGTTTCTTAAGTTATAGCAATATTTGCTATAAAATTACTTGGAACTGCCAAACATTATATATATTTTAGCAGAGACTCTAGGGAATACAATGGCTATTGCTGCAATATTTTATGTCACACTGCATTTGCCCACTTCAATGAATAAAAAAAAACATAAAAACAAAACAGTGAAGTTAGTCCATTTTTAATGTGACAGACGATGTTACCCTGCAAGAATCGTGATCTATCTTCTAAGCAAAAAAAATGCAATTCTCATTTTAGCCAGAATCGTGCAGCTCTACACCGTGCAACATATACAGGGACCACCCTGTCATCCGCCGGTTCAGCGGGGATCAACGGATCATCACGGGATCCGCTCGTGTGAAAGGACCCTAAATGGTTTCAAACATGCGTGGGAAAAACATAGATATATACAAAAAAAAAAAAAAAAACAGCATAAAAAAAATGGGCAGACTTGATGCACTACTTGTTTTGTTTTCTGCGTTTCTATTTCCTGCCCGAGAGACACAACTGGATGTGAAAATAATTTTACAGTTGCCACCAGAGTTGCCACCAGAACTTTGTAAGAATTTCCCCTGCATTCATACCCAAGCAGAATGTAAGCAGAGCATTATTTTCAAGCATCTTTTGTGCAAGCGTTTTTGCATGTGTATCCATCTTCAGGCATTTGTTTCCTGGGATAGGCAAGGGGATGACGGGAGTTTTCAAGTTTTAAAAATGTAAGCAAATGCATGTATTGCACATTTACATGTTCACCCAATGAAGGCTATAGGGGTAAAAGCCTTAATACACTCAAAAAAATCTCACACACTTTTCTTAGTGGAGGTTGTAGAGTGTAGAGTCTTGCATACGAACTTGTCTTGCATACAAACGGCAAAGAATTGTCAGCCAACAAACACAAAACAACGTGGTTTTTCAGCTCTTTAGCGCCACCCTTTGGGCATCTTATGATATTGTTGTGTTATGGTTAGCATTGCTTCTGAGCATGCGTGTTTGTACTTTGGAGTTTTGTCCGAAGGACTTGTGTACACACGATAGGATAATCACACATCACACATTTGTTGTCGGAACATTTTAAAGCATGCTATCTAACATTTGTTGGCGGAAAATCCGACAGCAATTGTCCGATGGAGCATACAAACGGTCGGATTTTCCGACAACAGCCTGCCATCACACAATTCCCGTTGGAAAATCCGATCGTGTGTATGAGGCTTTAGAATTTCCCATCACCTTCTGCACTGGGGACCATGGTCATCAGGCTGGGTTCACACTAGCTGCGACTCACGACAGGGGTCCGGTGCATTCCTGTTCACCAAATCAGGTCCAAATTTTTTGCAGAATTTGCACCTGAAATTGACCAACGATGCACAGGACCCTTTTGCAGTCTGCTCCGTGGGCACCCCGGAGCTGGATGAACTGGCTCCTTTGAGAGACGGTCACAGTCTCCTGTCATGCGAATTGGATGCGTGTGAAGCCAGCCTAAATAAAGAGTGTCAATCTATCCAGCACCAGGGCCGGACTGGCCCACTGGGATACCGGGATAATTCCCGGTAGACTGTCTGTTCTGTCCTGCCTGCCTGTGCTCGTGTGATAATAGCTGGATCATGGAACACTGATTGGACCTTCCTACAGGCAGTCAGCTCTCACACACAGCATGGGAGATACCCAGTGTATATGTGATCCAAGCAAGTATGTATTAATGGGCTCAGTAAGGCTGCATTCATGGACAGTAAGACTGGACTGGGCTGGGCTGCTTTCATGGACAGTAAGACTGGACTGGGCTGGGCTGCTTTCAGGGACAGTAAGACTGGGCTGGGCTGCTTTCATGGACAGTAAGACTGGGCTGGGCTGCTTTCAGGGACAGTAAGACTGGGCTGGGCTGCTTTCATGGACACTAAGACTGGGCTGGGCTGCTTTCATAGACAGTAAGACTGGGCTGGGCTGGGCTGCATTCATGGACAGTAAGACTGGGCTGGGCTGCTTTCATGGACAGTAAGACTGGACTGGGCTGGGCTTCTGTTATGGACAGTAGGACTGGGCTGGGCTGGGCTGCTTTCATGGACAGTAAGACTGGGCTGGGCTGCATTCATAGACAGTAAGGCTGGGCTGCTTTCATGGACAGTAAGGCTGGGCTGCTTTCATGGACAGTAAGGCTGGGCTGCTTTCATGGACAGTAAGGCTGGGCTGCTTTCATGGACAGTAAGGCTGGGCTGCTTTCATGGACAGTAAGGCTGGGCTGCATTCATGGACAGTAAGGCTGGGCTGCATTCATGGACAGTAAGGCTGGGCTGCTTTAATGGACAGTAAGGCTGGGCTGCATTCATGGACAGTGAGGCTGGGCTGCATTCATAGACAGTAAGGCTGGGCTGCTTTAATGGACAGTAAGGCTGGGCTGCATTCATGGACAGTAAGGCTGGGCTGCATTCATGGACAGTAAGGCTGGGCTGCATTCATGGACAGTGAGGCTGGGCTGCATTCATGGACAGTGAGGCTGGGTTGCTTTCATGGACAGTAAGGCCTGGCTGCATTCATGGACAGTAAGGCCGGGCTGCATTCATGGACAGTAAGGCTGGGCTGCATTCATGGACAGTAAGGCTGGGCTGCATTCATGGACAGTAAGGCTGGGCTGCTTTCATGGACAGTAAGGCTGGGCTGCTTTCATGGACAGTAAGGCTGGGCTGCATTCTCATGGACAGTAAGGCTGCATTCTCAGGGACAGTAAGGCTGCATTTACGCTCAGTAAGGCTGCATTGATGGGCACAGTGAGGCTGCATTGATGGGCACAGTGAGGCTGCATTGATGGGCACAGTGAGGCTGCATTGATCTATTGTACCATGTCTGCAGTCTCTGACCATCTCTTGTATCATGTCTGCAGTCTATGACCATCTCTTGTATCATGTCTGCAGTCTCTGACCATCTTTTGTATCATGTCTGCAGTCTCTGACCATCTTTTGTATCATGTCCACAACCTCTAACCATCTCTTGTCTTATATCATGTCTGCAGTCTCTAAAGGGAGTCTGGAGAGGAGTCACGAGAGGGTGTGCTGCTGGGATGGGGGTCATGGGAGAAGTCAGACATGTGTGGAGAGGAGACTATAGGATAAAACCAGAGCCACCAAATCAAGCCGACTGACTAATCCCTGCAAGGTGCACCTGAGAGGAGGCCTATGTGCTTTCATATCTATCTTCTCTATATAATACCCTCTTCAAATGTGCTTTAAAATGTTTGGTTTTCCATTTAATGAACAAGAAAATAATGACGTTTGCTGTTGGACTGGTATAAAAATGCTGTGGGGCTGGTGTGATTTTTTTTTCCAGGGCTGGTTTGTATTCCCAGTCCAGCCTTGTCCAGCAGACAGGCAGCAATACAATTTGACAGGGGTTCTAATCCTTTACCACTCGATCCAAAACTAAAAAAAAAGTTTTGTCTATACATATACTGAATTTTACAGCCTTGAGCTCAGAGTTGCAGCTGATCATACATACTTAAAACTCCCTAAAATTCTGAAAGATGAATACATAAACACATTTCAACGGCCTTACAAAGTAAAAATAAGCTGAATGAAAATAGTAAGCATGCACAGCATGGGACAGTAAAAATATCTCTACAGATGCTAAAAGATGCCTGTAATTACACGGGGAATGGAATGTGTTTGCTTTAGGAAAGAAGATTCTTAAGCAAAGAGGGGAAAGGAGCCAGAAATATGCTTAGGATAATTTCTCACCATCATGCAGTGAAGGCTGCAAGGATGTGCGCAATGCAGAAACCAGAATAACCAACCCGATGTCACCATTTATATTTTTACAGCTGGTGGAACAAGTTAAGATGATGGCTGATAGCATTCTAAAGGTTGCTACTTTTTGAAATGATGAAATAAGCATACAGATGGGAGCTAGACCCAAAGGTAAAGCAGAACTTTACCCTTAACAATATGCTAGAAAATAATATTCTCTAGCAAGCAACATACATTCTACATGAATAATTATGCTACCAAAATTAGTGTGTGCTGTAAATTTCCCCCAGCATTGTTCCTGTTGCTTCTTGTTAAGGGCTGCCATTTTGCAGAAACCCAGAGACCCTGAGCAGCAGTAAATCTTTAGGCTGTCAGCAGATTGACCTCAGATTGGCCCAGTGCCTAAAAATAAAGAGCATCTGAGCATGTGCAGAGTAGGGTTAGAAATTGGGAGGATTTACTAAAACTGAAGAGTGCAAAACCTGGAGCAGAGAGGGAGTGAGTATTACCACGCTACCGAGAAGTGGGGGAAGGGGAAAAAGGAAGGGGGTACGGCTGCGGCACTAAAAGGTGTATCAGACCATAATAGATATAAAGAAAAGGGTAGTGCTGCGCTGTAAATAGGGAATGGGGTACAAGTGTAGAGAAAGTGTAGCAAATCCTTATATGTAAAAAGATACAGTCTGACTAATGATCAAAATGACAATGTGAAAAAATATTGACATCAAAATTAACGTGCTACAGTGCAGCTAATCCAGCTGGCAAAAGTAAGGTAATAAAACGTGACAGTGCTAGTATCATACAGTGTAATACAATAATAATTGGTGTACTGTTAACCAATGGGGTGTACAGCGTGCATAACACAACACACAACAGTGACTGAAATAGGCTAAGTTAAATGTCCATGCAACAAAAAGCCTATAAGCATAACGAAGGAAAAATCCAAAAATAAAAGTGCAGGTGTAGATGCCAAAATAACGTGAAGAAAAGGTAGGTTTCCGGTGTTCTCTTTAAAATAAGTGAGAGTGTCCCCTTACCTTACTGCTGTAAGGTAACAGCATATCAGCCCAAATACACTTTCTGATCGTATCCGCATAGGATGTTATCCGGATGGACTGTAATTGAAGAGATAGATTCCTCTCGGTAGTCACGTCCGAGAAATGACAGTGACTTGCACCCAGGGAGATAAAGTGCCAATAGTGCAGTATTGTTTTAAAAAGGTTTATTAACAAAATAATACACTAGGGTACTCACATAGCTGTGATAAAATCAGGCATGTAAAATGAAAGAGTGCATTCGCCGATGTCACCTCCGGTACCTCTTGGTGGACTCTTGGTTACCAAGAGGTACCGGAGGTGACGTCGGCAAACTTTTTGTTTAATTTTTGTTTCATAACGGATCAGCCGTTATGATTGGTATTCGTTACTTCGGATAATTTGTAACTTTGGATGAATTCGTATTCGTTCCATTCATTTAGATGTGGTATTCAATACTTTGGATAATCCAACAAAACAGTGCCACTTGCCCACCAAACCCTGTCTGGACTCTGGATGGTATGACACAGAAAAACACACAAGGGAATAAGGGACAAGCTCATTGGCCAGATAGCACACTCACACTGCCCATCCGAAAATCTAATGAATCAAAATATATCCAAAAGAGATACGAATACGAATGCATTCACCAATTATTTCTTTATATTCAGCGATAATGAATAGTCGGAAAGAACGAAAAATACATTTTTGCCCATAGTTCTTTGCAAAACAGCTCAAGCTCTGTGAGATTGGATGGAGAGCGTCTGTGAACAGTAATTGTCAAGTTTTGCCACAGATTCTCAATTGGATTTAGGTCTAGACTTTGACTGGGCCATTCTAACACATGAATATGCTTTGTAATTTACGTCCACGTCAAAACAATGACGTCCTTGCGACGTCATTTAGCACAATGCACGGCGGTAAATTTAGGGATGGCGCATGCGCAGTTCGTTCGGCGCGGGGACGCGCTTCATTTAAATGAAACACGCCCCCTACTCGCCCAATTTGAATACCGCGCCCTTACCCCGCGAGAGATACACTACGCCGCCATAACTTACGGCGCAAATTCTTTCAGGATTCAAACCAACAAAAGTAAGTTACGGCGGCGTAACGTATCTCAGATACGCTGCGCCGGGGCAGATCTTTGTGGATCTGCCCCATAGTGTTTACAAAATAGGGGATAGTTTTATGACATTTTTATTAATATTTCTTTTTTTACTAGTAATGGCGGCGATCAGCGATTTTCTTGACTGCGACATTATGGCGGACACATCGGACACTTTTGAGACCATTGTCATTTTCACAGGGAAAAGTGCTATAAAAATGCACTGATTACTGTGAAAATGACAATAGCAGTAAAGGGGTTAACCACTAGGGGGCACTAAGGGGTTAAGTGTGCCCTAAGGCAGTAATTCTTACTGTAGGGGGGCGTGGCTGTAGGTGTGACGTCACTGATCATCGTTCCCTATAACAGGGAACAGACGAGCAGTGACACTGCCACACAAAAGAACGGGGAAGGTGTGTTTACCCACACCTCTCCCCGTTCTTCAGCTCCTGTGACCGATCGCGGGACACCGGCAGTGATCGGGTGCGCGAGTCCCGCGGACACAGTCACGGAGCTTCGGAACGGGTTGCGCGCCGGCGGCGATGTGCGACCCATGGCTGGGCTCTTAAAGGCAATGTACAGGTATGTGCCTGTGCCCAGCCGTGCCATTCTGCTGACGTATATCGGCATTAGGCGGTCCTTAAGTGGTTAAGGGTAACCTCCGCCCCAGTCTAAAGTCTTTTGCAGACTCTAACAGGTTTTCTTCTAAGATTGCCCTGTATTTGGCTCCATCCATATCTCTATCAACTCCGACCAGCTTTCCTGTCCCTGCTGAAGAAAAACATCCCCACAACATGATGCTGCCACCACCATGTTTCACAAACTGCAAACAGGACTTCTTATGGCTTTCCTCTTGCCACTCTTCCATAAAGGCCAGATTGAATGAATTACTATAGCGCTACACATGCGAACTGAATCGCCTCTAGGCACTTTTTTGCAGCCAGTGTCTTCCTGGCTGGTGCAGTCGTTTACCCCATAGAATCTTGACACGCTTAGGACACACAGTCGTACACACATATATACTGGGTCAATTTGAACAGGATCCAATTAACCTACCAGAATGTCTTTGGATTGTGGGAGGAAACCCACGCAGACACAGGGAGAACATGCAAACTCCAGGCAGATGATGTCGTGGTCGGGATTCGATCCAGTGACCCTTTTTGCTGCTAGGTTAAAGTGCTAACAACTACACCACTGTGCTGCCCTCTGATTTGTGGAGTGCACGACTAATAGTTGTCACAATTATGTGCCACTTTCTGTTGGTCTATCACAATGGCCTCCAAACTACGGCCTGAGGGCCAGATGTGGCCCTTTGCTTGCCTTTATCTGGCCCTTGAGGCACTATCTCTCCCACTGATACGAGACACTATTCTTCCATCTGACACCGACAATGAAGCACCATTTCTTCCACTGACACCACTAATGGAGCACTATTCCTCCCTATGATACCAACGATGGGGCACTATTCCTCCCCCTAATACCAAATGTTTACTCCCACTGATACCAGGACAGATTCCTTTTCCGCTGGCCAAAGTCCGGCTCTCCTGGAGTCTGAAGGACAATAAACAGACCCTTTGTTTAGAATGTTTGGAGACCCCTGGTCTATCACATAAAATCCCAATAAAATACATTTAACTTTTTGGTTGTAACATGACAAAATGTTGAACATTTCAAAGGGTATGAATACTTTTTCAAGGCACTGTATAAGGATCAGTAAGCTGCAATATATAAAATCTTTGTTCTTGGGTGTAATTCTGCTTTAATTAGGGGTCTGTGTGAAGCAAGAACCCCTCAATATTGCTACAGTAAAACCTTGGATTGCAAGCATAATTCGTTCCGGAAACACGCATGTAATCCAAAGCACTCTTATATCAAAGAAAAATTTCCCATAAGAAATAATGGAAACTCAGATGATTCGTTCCACAACCATTTATTTATAAGTCCTTCAGTTTTTAGTCCACATAAAAAGATTATAGCAATGCGATTGGTTGTCTAACCATAAAATGTCCATCCACATATGGCAGCCTCAAGGGGATTAGAAGAAAAATCCAGCAGGAGCCGCTGGAGTCCTGTGATCGGTCCCCGGAGCTGAAGAACGGGGACAGCTGTGTGTAAACACAGCTTCACCGTTCTTTACTGTGGCACCGTCATTGATTGTGTAATCCCTTTTATAGGAAAAAAAAACCAATGAATGACGTCACACCTACAGCCACACCCCCCTACAGTTAGAAACACAAATGAGGTCACACTTAACCCCTTCAGCGCCCCCTTGTGGTTAACTCCCAAACGGCAATTGTAATTTTCATAGTAAACAATGCATTTTTAATGCATTTTTTGCTGTGAAAATGACAATGGTCCCAAAAATGTGTCAAAATTGTCCAAAGTGTCCACCATAATGTCGCAGTCACGAAAAAAATCACTGATCGCTGCCATTAGTAGTAAAAAACATAAAAATAATAAAAATGCAATAAAACTATCCCCTGTTTTGTAAACGCTATAAATTTTGCGCAAACCAATCGATAAACGCTTAGTGCGATTTTTTTTACCAAAAATAGGTAGAAGAATACGTATCGGCCTAAACTGAGGAAAAAAATTTTTTTTATATATTTTTGGGGGATATTTATTATAGCAAAAAGTAAAAAATATTGTTTTTTTTTCAAAATTGTTGCTCTATTTTTGTTTTTAGCGCAAAAAATAAAAACCACAGAGGTGATCAAATACCACCAAAAGAAAGCTCTATTTGTGGGAATAAAAGGACGCCAATTTTGTTTGGGAGCCATGTCGCACGACCACACAATTGTCAGTTAAAGCGACGCAGTGCCAAATCGCAAAAACTGGCCAGGTCCTTTAGCTGCCTAAAGGTCTGTGTCTTAAGTGGTTAATGAAGGTACAACATTTAGCAGCTCACATTGTTGATGATTAAAAGAGGCACATCTAAGTATGCAGGGATCCGGGGTAAAGCTGTCCACATAGACCGTCCTCCGCACCGCCGGCTCTCACCGCTGTCAGTCTGCAATCATGACCGGGAAGACTACCCTGCAGTAGAGCGATCTGAAAGTGAGGCTTGAAGTGCTCGTTGAGCTCAGTGTGAATGGGACGGTGTGGAGGACGGTCTATGTGGACATCTTTACCCGGATCCCTGCATACTTAGATGTGTTTGTTTTAATTATTAACCATGTG
The DNA here is from genome assembly GCF_905171775.1 of Rana temporaria. Lineage (NCBI taxonomy): Eukaryota > Metazoa > Chordata > Amphibia > Anura > Ranidae > Rana > Rana temporaria. The sequence continues at coordinate 355,243,937 of NC_053491.1, forward strand.
AGTTGCTAATTGTTGTCCCTATATTAAAAGGAAACCATATTGCTACACTCAGAGGCGCCTCTCTTCTCTTTTATACTCAGTTGTGACATGACACTACTTGTATATCAAGACATCGCTTGTGTATCAAGATTATTTAAAAAAATTGCTTGTATTGCAAAACGCTCTCAAACCAAGTTACTCTCAATCCAAGGTTTTACTGTATATCCAAGGTCAAATATGAGATATGAGATTTTTGTGTTTCTAGGGTGTCTGCTTCAAAGCAGACTAATAACAGTAAATGTAAAACAGTTCCTCCTCAGTATTCATGAAACAAGTTCTCAGTTATCCAATCCTCTTTCCCAGAAGTACAATACCTAGTAAAGATGTACATGTGACACATGTCCTAAAATGACTCTTTACACTTCTTTCATTTTGCAATGGCCATCTGCAACTCATGTTAACACTGCAAATTTTGAAATATCATAAGCGATACCTTCCCCATTATGTATTGTTTGTGGCTAGCTGTATTACTTGTCATAAGTCATTTGAGTCATTTTATCATTCATGGAATCTCCTAGGGCTGTTCCAGATAATAACCCATTTTTTAAATACCCAAAAAGCATCCACAGAGGCCTACGGTGAAGTGCAGTAAAACTTAAGGCGACACACTCCTTTAAGATATCAGCAAATGCAAAATGCTTTAGCTTTTAAAAGTATTTTCAAAGGCATTTGATTTAATAATATAAGGTTTACTTCAATGTTGAACCGCTTCCTTACTGGACACCATAGGTGTGCGCAGCCTATTGCATTAGGGTGTGCACACCAAAGCTAAAACACACATGCGTGTGTAATATACCATATATGGCAGTGGGCAAGTCAGTAGGGCTTTGTCAGCAGGGCAGAGATCAGTGTCAGTAGTTTATCTTTATTTGTATTATTATTATTTTTGTTTACAATTTTATTTTTATTATTATTATTTTTTAATATTATTATTATTATTTTTTTAGGAGTCCTGTTTGGGGGCTTTGGTGAAATATCAGTGGTCTAAACAGACCCCTGATTTCTAACTTTTGAGACAGAGTAAGGGACTGAGGACAGAGATTCCCCAGTCCCTTTCTCTGCAGCCAGGCAGCAGGGGGAATCTGCATAGTACAGGGTGATTAGGGTGTGCCCAGGCACACCTTACACCCTATGTGCGCACGCCTATGCTGGACACTTAAACCCCCTTCCTGCCCAGACCATTTTTTAGCATTCTGTACTGATGCACTTTGAATGACAACACTGTACCCAAATTATATTTGTATAATTTTTTTTCCCCACAAATAGAGATTTCTTTTGGTGGTATTTGATCACCTCTGCGGTTTTTATTTTTTGCACTATTAACAAAAAAAGAACACAATTTGTTTTTACTTTTTGCTATAATAATATCCAATTTAAAAAAAAAAAAAAATTCTCAGTTTAGACCGATACGTATTCTTCTACATATTTTTGGTAAAAAAATCGCAATAAGCATATATTTATTGGTTTGCGCAAAAGTTATAGCGCCTACAAAATAGGGTATAGAGTTTTGACATTTTTATTATTTTTTTTCTTTTTTACTAGTAATGAGATTTTTGTCAGGCCTGCGATATTGCGGCGAACATATCAGACACTTTTGACACTATTTTGGGACCATTCACATTTATACAGCGAACAGCGCTATAAATATGCACTGATTACTGTATAAATGTGACTGGCAGGGAAGGGGTTAACACTAGGGGGCGATCAAGGGGTTAAATGTGTTCCCTGGGAGTGATTCTTGCTGTGGGGGGAGGGGACTGACTGGGGGAGGTGACCGATCTGAGTCCCTATGTACAAGGGATACAGCATCGGTCTCCCCTCTCCCTGACAGGACGTGGAGCTCTGTGTTTACACACAGAGCTCCATGTCCTGCCTCTGTAACTGCCCATCCCGAGCACCTGGCGGACATTGCAGCCACCAGGCGCGCGCATCGGCACCACGCACAGCTTTTCCCTGCCGCACGCCCTTGGCAGCACGGGGGGAATATAAACAGGAAGACGTCCAGGGACATCCACCCGGCGGTTGTGAGCCGCGTCTATAGCACAGCTCTCAAGTGGTTAAAGTGGTTTTAAAGGCAGAAGGTTTTTTATGTTAACAAAAACCTTCTGTGTGTAGCAACCCCCCCTCAGCCCCCCAATACGTACCCGAGCCCCATCTCTATCCAGCAATGTGAATGAGTGCCTTGGCCGTCGAGGACTCTCTCTCCTGATTGGCTGAGACACAGCAGCGGCGCCATTGGCTCCCGCTGCTGTCAATTAAAATCAGTTAGCCAATCAGGAGAAAGGGAGGGAGGGGCTGAACTGCGGCGCCATGTCCGAATGGACACACAGAGTTGCATCTCAGCTCGGGTGCCCCCATAAAAAGATGCCTTCTATGGGGGCACTCGACAAGAGAAAGGGACCAGAAACAGTGAAGAGGGAGCAAGAATGTGATGGATCTCTCCGTGCTGGGAGAGTGAGGTCGTGGCCTACAACGTGAGTGTACAACATTCCTGACCGACTGAGAAGGGGGTCCAGCGCTGCCTACTGTTCTTTGGACATCTGATCAGCACCAACTGGACCATACAGCAACCCATGCTTCGTGCTCAGCATTTGAGTGATGATCAAAAGTGGGTCCGCAGCCAGGACATCCATTCGGGAGTCGCTATCTGGAAGGCGTTTGTTCGGCCTGGTCGCTGGTGAGAGTCCAATTGGCCACTTTTGCAAGTCTTTCCTTGGTTGTTTTACTGGGATACCGTGTACAGACAGCTTTACTTTGGGAACACTTCACTGCACTCCTATTCGAACACTGTACATAGGCATCTTTAGCTGCAGTCAGCACAAGATATACCACCACTCTGTTACTACAACTTATTGGATATAGTTAACTTCCTTAGTGTTAATCCCGAGTCTGGCTCGGGGTGAATTTTTAATACCAAAAGCGGTATCCCTGAGCCAGATTGCATTGCAGGATACAGGGGGAAGTTACTTACCTTGTCCCTGGATCCTGCCATGTGTCCCCGCTGTGTGTGCGGGCTCCTCCGTTGTGTTTCCTCACTCGATTCACAGTGCCGCCGAGCTCCGTTCCCTGGGACGTTACGACGCACGGGGACGGAGTTCGGCGCCAAATTCAAAAAGTGAAAAACACAATACACATAAAGTATACTGTAATGTTACAGATTACAGTACTGTATGAAATAAATACACACCCCCTTTGTCCCTAGTGGTCTGCCCAGTGTTCTGCATGCAGTTTTATATAATAAAAACTGTTCTTTCTGCCTGCAAACTGTAGATTGTCCATAGCAACCAAAAAGTGTTCCTTTACATCAAAAGTGCTTTTAGACCAGCTAGAAAACAGCGATAATAAATTAGAATCACTTGCAGAATTGAGCGATAGCGATTGGTGGGGAAATTCGTCATCAAACAATAAAAATAATGACAGCGACAATTCAGCATCTGAGCAAATTTCAGTGTTTTTTTATTTGATTACATTATTGAATAATTTTTATTATAATTACATTATTATTTTTTATAATTATTTATAGTTATTTATTATATTATAATTTATGATTTTGTGTTTCAAACTTTATCATACCCGGGATGTCTACTAGACTCTTGTTTGGACAGATTTAAGTGAGTTATTCCTACGAATTGCAGGCCTACAATATACAGTGGGGATCGAAAGTTTGGGCACCCCAGGTAAAAAATTGTATTAATGTGCATAACGAAGCCAAGGAAGGATGGAAAAATCTCCAAAAGTCATCAAATTACAGATTAGACATTCTTATAATATGTGAAAAAAAGTTAGATTTTATTTCCATCATTTACACTTTCAAAATTACAGAAAACAAAAAAATGGCGTCTGCAAAAGTTTGGGCACCCTGCAGAATTTATAGCATGCACTGCCCCCTTTGCAAAGCTGAGACCTGCCAGTGTCATGGATTGTTCTCAATCATCGTCTGGGAAGACCAGGTGATGTCAATCTCAAAGGTTTTAAATGCCCAGACTCATCTGACCTTGCCCCAACAATCAGCACCATGGGTTCTTCTAAGCAGTTGTCTAGAAAATTGAAACTGAAAATAGTTGACGCTCACAAAGCTGGAGAAGGCTAAAAGAAGATAGCAAACCGTTTTCAGATGTCGATGTCCTCTGTTCGAAATGTAATTAAGAAATGGCAGTCATCAGGAACAGTGGAAGTTAAAGCAAGATCTGAAAGACCAAGAAAAATATCAGACAGAACAGCTCGCAGGATTGTGAGAAAAGCAATTCAAAACCCACATTTGACTGCACGATCCCTCCAGAAAGATCTGGCAGACACTGGAGTTGTGGTACACTATTCCACATGTAGCAGGGGCATGTTTGCTTCTTAAATGATAAACTAGTGACTAATGCTATAAATTGGTAATTGGCACCACCTAGTGGCTAAAATGTGAAATGGACTTCATTTATTTTTGTTTTCAAGAACATGGTGAAATATTATGCAAATGACCTACCCATGAACACTCGGGCTGAAGTGCATGCTGGGTAGGAGATAAAAGGCCCTGTGGTGGCCATATTGGGTCTCTTGTTCCTGGGACGCATGGCCTGCCAGCAGAGCTCTGTTTGTGTGTGGGTTCCATAGAGCTCTGGCCTACATCGTGCGGAGCAGAACAGCAGCCCTTTAATTCTGCTATATCCCACAGCGTGCTGGAGCAGCAGTGTGGCCGAATCAGAGACCCTTGAAGGAGGTAACTGAGGACTCCCGGTCGTCTGTGAAACAGAACAGCGTGACAGTGTGGTCGCAGCAAAAAGACTGAGATCCTGTGGAGCAGAGGCATCCATCTGTCTGGACCTTGTGTGGTAAGAGGGCTGATGCCCAGAACTTTGTACTGCTTTTCACACACCTACAATGATTGCATAGTGTTGCTGGGACCGTTAGTTCCACGGAACAGTTCAGTTCAATAGAGTCACTTGTGCATAGGCCTCAAGCCTGATTTAACTATTTAGTGACTACCGCTGGAGGTACATTTCTAAGGAGTACACAGATACTTTTCACAATTGAAGTTACTGTTCTATATTGTTCTACATTATTTCATTGATTAGAGAACCCATTGGATTACAAATAAGTTAAAGTGCACCAACGTATTTACAATAGACTTCACCACTGAGGAACATTCTGGAATTTTCTGGGCCAAGCCTAATCAAGATTACCAGCAACTGTACTCTAAGGAATTGCCCGCTAGGGGGAGCTCGCGAGCATAGACTATCTATAGCTACTTGCAAACTTGATAACATTAACATTTTACTTTTGTTCTTATTGACTCTTGCAAGGGCCCTTGCAGAGTCAGATATATATATATATATATATATATATATATATATATATATATATATATATATATATATATATATTTGTAAACTGCTGTTTGCTCTTTTATCTTTTTACATGCCAAGTAAAGTTTCCCTTGGTTTACTATATTGATTGTGTGAGGTGTGTTTGCTCCTGAGGACTGCATTCAGAAGAAGGTAACAACATTATTGCATGTCATTGTGTATTTTACATGTGGTATTGTGGACCTAGCAACACGTGTGACTCACAATACATTTACATTTGCCTGTTGTGCCAAGGGAGGGTTCGAGCCACTTAAAGGGGCTGATAGGTCAGAGAGTAGACCCAAAATTAATCAGCAGCTCCTACGGGAGTACCGCTACACACTATAAAGAGATACTTGTACAAATATGGTCTTCATGGAAGAGTCATCAGAAGACATCTTCTACGTCCTCACCACAAAAATCAGCGTTTGAACTTTGCAAATGAACATATAGACAAGCCTGATGCATTTTGGAAACAAGTTCTGTGGACCGATGAGGTTAAAATAGAACTTTTTAGCCGGAATGAGCAAAGGTATGTTTGGAGAAGAAAGGGCACAGAATGTAATGAAAAGAACCTCTGTCCAACTGTTAAGCATGGGGGTGGATCAATCATGCTTTGGGTTTGTATTGCAGCCAGTGGCACAGGGAACATTTCACGAGTAGAAGTAAAAATGGATTCAATAAAATTTCAGCAAATTTTGGATGGTAACTTGATGCCATCTGTGAAAAAGCTGAAGTTAAAGAGAGGATGGCTTCTACAAATGGATAATGATCCTAAACACACCTCAAAATCCACGGGGGATTACATCAAGAGGCGTAAACTGAAGGTTTTGCCATGGCCTTCACAATCTCCTGACCTCAACATAATTGAAAATCTATGGATAGAACTTAAAAGAGCAGTGCGTGACAGACAGCCCAGAAATCTCAAAGAACTGGAAGACATTTGTAAGGAAGAATGGGCAAAGATACCTCAAACAAGAATTGAAAGACTCTTGGCTGGCTACAAAAAGTGTTTACAAGCTGTGATGCTTGCCAAAGGGGGCAGTACAAGATATTAACTCTGCAGGAAGCCCAAACTTTTGCAGACGCCATTTTTTTGTTTTCTGTCATTTTCAAAGTGTAAATGATGGAAATAAAATCTAACTTTTTTTGACATATAGGAATGTCTAATCTGTAATTTGATGCCTTTTGGAGATTTTTCCATCTTTCCTTGGCTTCGTTATGCACATTAATACAAATTTTTACCTGGGGTGCCCAAACTTTCGATCCCCACTGTAAAACGCCAAATTTCAATGCAAAAATTGTTACCGCTCTGTAACGGGGACATTCTGTCATTGCTGCTTAAAGGGCGCTTATACCATCCTTGTTTAACTTCATCTCTCATTAGGATAAAAGTGTTCCACAGGCTGGCCTGGGTTTCTCTTTCTAGTAGTATTGTCAGAATTGATGCTTAACTTCGCTTATTCTATCAGGTTATGTTCAAGTGGTTCTGTATCGTATATATGTGTATATAGCATCCTGTTGTCTGCCAACTGTCTGCCAACTGTCTATGCTGAGTTTGTACTGTTATTCAAATCTCAGTAGAGCCATTACCTCCTTTGTACAACGATAGCTTATCTGACATATTCTAAACGTAAACAGAATATAAACGTATTGAGTGTTGTCTTATTACTTAAAGGTGCTGCAATGATGTCTGAACCCAGAGTGTCAGGTGGGTTGGAATGTTTACAGGGTCACAGCGTTGCAGATGAGCAGGTAAATCCAAGCAGTCCTCAAATGATTCCTGAGGGTTGTGAAAGCTTCTTTTAAGGCCTTATTCACACTGGCTGTGCATGAGATTCCAGCATTTTCAAGTGGTTGGAAGGCATAGGTGTGCCATCCAGCCCTGCTGCCGGCAGCCTGTAAAACTGTAAAGGAGGCTCCAAGCTTCCATGGCTGGATGGTGCACTGAGTGCTACGAACAGTTTGGGGCAGTATGTGCCCAGAAACAAATGCTCAGTATGCAGTACTGTGCTAAATTTTAGTACTGATTTATGCAGTTTCCAGCTTCAGCAGCTTTTAGGCTCTCAAGAAATTTTACAGGCAGCCAACAGTGGAGCTAGGCGGTGCTTCCGCGTCTTCCAACCACACGCCAATCTCATCTCAGGCACAGGGGCTAAACGTCCAGTGTGAATAAGGGCTTCAAAAGAAGCGTTCGCAACCCTCAGGAGCCATTTAAAGGCACTCTGTTGTGTGAATGAGGCCTAAACACCCATTGAGCATGGGGCCTATATCACACAACTCGTCCAGGGTTAACCTGTATTTGCTGATCCCCCCCACCTATAATGTGGCTTGAGCTTGATTGTGTTGTTGATCTTGCTGAATATTTCCTACTTTAGAACGTGCTGAGAATATTCTGCCATAAAAATATATAAAATGACTAATGTCCAACACTTTCTCTCCTGCAGTGTCATTTCTGAAAAATGTATCCGTATCTCCGGACCAACACCATCTTTCTCATGTCCGACCGCAGAAATTACATTTTCTTTGTAGATTTTTTTCCGAAGATAGGAGAGGAAGATAAAAATAAATGTATGACTAAGCAGTATACTGTAACAGGAAGTTTAACACAAGATTAAGTATCCGCTGTCATCATTTTCAGATTTGTCCTGAGTGAAGAAAAAAAATCTTATGTCATTTTGGATCATGTCATTTTTTTTAAAGCAACAACACTTCCAAGAACTGAAAATTTAGTGTTGGGAGGCCTTGTGGGTTTGTCAATACAGAGCTTCCATTTTCTGAAGTACTGGCAGAAGAATTCAGTGAATAAAATGGAAATCCTTATCTCCTGAACTGCTAGCTACACTCAGATCTAGCCCAATCATTTTTGCTAACATCAGACAGCAGAATACAGTTATCTGGCACTGGTGCATTGCATGAATCTCTATGTATTGTCGCCGGTGCTGCTGCCGCCCAGTATTCAGATGGCCGCCCCCCTGGTGAGCGCCAGCCATCTGAACATTAGTTTGTTGGTTTTTGAAAGTGCCTATCAGAGCCAGCGGCTCTGTTGGCTCTAATCGGCTTCCAAATAGTTAACCAGGGGACGCACGGTGTGTGCATCCCCTGGTTAACACTGACACTCGTCTCAAGGGAGCGCGGAGGGAGGATGGCTGACCGAGAAAGGTAAGTTGTTGGGTGGACGGGGGGAAAGCGAACTGGCGGTTTTAGAGGGGGCAAACTAGCGGCAATTGATGGGCACAGTGGCGACAATTGATGGGCACAGTGGTAACTGCATGGCACAGTGGCTGCGTTTGATGGCATGGCACAGTGGCTGCGTTTGATGACACAGTGGCGACAATTGATGGCACAGTGGTCACAATTGATGGCACAGTGGTGACAATTGATGGCATGGCACAGTGGCGACAATTGATGGCACAGTGGCAACAATTGATGGGCACAGTGGTGACAATTGATGGCACAGTGGCTGCGTTTGATGGCATGGCACAGTGGTTGCGTTTGATGACACAGTGGCGACAACTGATGGCACAGTGGCGACAATTGATGGCATGGCACAGTGGCGACAATTGCTGACACAGTGGCGACAATTGCTGGGCACAGTGGCTGCGTTTGATGGCACAGTGGCGACAATTGATGGCATGGAACAGTGGCGACAATTGATGGCATGGAACAGTGGCGACAATTGATGGCACGGAACAGTGGCGACAATTGATGGCATGGAACAGTGGCGACAATTGATGGCATGGAACAGTGGCGACAATTGATGGGCACAGTGCCATGGGTGCCGCTACAGTTCCCATCAGTGCCCTACAGTGCCACTGTAGTGCTCATCAGTGCCCTATGGTGCCACTGTAGTGCTCATCAGTGCCACTACAGTGCTCATTAGTGCCGTACGGTGCCACTACAGGGCTCATCAATGCCCTACGGTGTCACTACAGTGCTCATCAGTGCCACTAAGGTGCTCATCAGTGCCATATGTGAGTACTTATCAGTGCCCTACAGTGCCATCAGTGAGTGCTCATCAGTGCCACTAAAGTGCTCATCAGTGCCACTACAGTTGTTCCCTATTAGTGCTTACAAGTGCCCAATAGTGAACATCAGTGCCCATCAGTGAGTGCTCATCAGTGCCATCCCATCAGTGGATCCTCGTCAGTGCCGTAACAATGTGTAAAATGTGCGTTTTCATTTTCTTTCCACATTTTGAAAAAACGTGTGGGAAAAAAAATTACAAAAGTTCAAAAGACTCATTATGCCTCATAGAATATACATTGGGGTGTTTACTTTCCAAAATGGAGTCATTTTGTGGGCGTTTCCATTGTCCTGGTACTCCAGGGCCTTCAAAATGTAATAGGTAGTCAAGAAATTAGATGTAATTGTGTGTAATTTATGTTCTGACGGTGCTCTCTGCATGTTGAGCCTCTCTATGTGGCTGGGCTGTGTAAAAGTCTCACACATGTGGTATCACCATACTCAGAAGGAGTAGCAGAATGTGTTTTGGGGTGTAGTTGCAAGCATGTCTATGCCGTGTGAGAGTAATAACCTGTTAATATGAAAATTTTGTGAGAAAAAAATATATACATTTTTGTAAAGAATTGTGGGGAAAAAAATTACAACTTGTAAAAAACTCACCATGCCTCTTACTAAATACCTTGTAATGTCTACGTTATAAAAAGGAGGCATTTGGGGGATATTTGTACTGTCCTGGCTTGTTAGTGTCTCAAGAAATGTCTGTCAGTACATCAGGTGTGATCCATTTTCAATGATTGGCACCATAGCTTGTAGACTCTATAACATTCACAAAGACCAAATAATACACACAGATTTTTACCAAAGATTTGTAGCAGTATAACTTTTGGCAAAAATTTACGAAGAAATTTGATAACAAACAAAGAAAATTCATTTTTTAAACAAATTTTTCGGTCTTTTTTTATTTATAGCGCAAAAAAATAAAAACCCAGTGATATCACCAAAATAAAGCTCTATTTGTGTGAAAAAATTTACAAAAAATTAATTTGGGTACAGTGTTGCATGAATGAGTAATTGTCCAAAATCCATACCAGACCTGTATCCGAGCAGCAGCCCGGCCGGTCAGAAAAGGGGGTGGGGATGAGCGAGCGAGCGCCCCCCCCTCCTTAACCGTGCCAGACCGCATGCCCTGCGTTTCCCTACCCCAAAGCACCCTGTCCCCATGTTGATGAGGACAGGGCCTCTTCCCGACAACCCTGGCCGTTGGTTGTCGGGGTCATCGTGAATGGGTAGGGGTACATTCACCTGGAGGAAAAGTGTCAAAAAATAAACACACTACACAGGTTTTTAAAATAATTTATTAGTCAGCTCCAGGGGTCTTCTTCCAACTTTTCCTCTCTCTGGGGGTCTTCTTCTGACTTCGGGGGTTTTCTTCCGTCTTCTCCGCTCTCTTCTTCTGCTCTCCACGCTCCCCGGTTCCTCTCCCGCTCTCCGGTGCCTTCTGCCGGGCTGTGCCGCTGCTATCTTCTTTGTAGCTCTTTTACTAGCGGCGGTGGCCAGCCCGGTCATCCTTGTCGCCTTCTTCCGCATCGCCTTCTTCTTTTCTTCTGATGTTGACCCGACGCTCCCTCCCGCTGTAATGCCGGGTGCACGGCTCGCACCGATTTATATAGGCCTCTTATGATGTCACAGTCCCAGCATGCTCCGGCGTAGAGTTCCCCCTCAAGATAAGCAGGGTACAAGTCGCATGCCAAAGTCAGAGCATGCAAGACAGCGTTCCGGCTTTGATCTGACTTCAATGATATTCAATGGAGTGAAGTAGGATCAAAGTTGGACCAAAGTAGTACAGGGAGCATTTTCAAAGTCGCTCCGACATGTGTCAGACCAGTTAAGACGGCTCCCATAGGAAACATTCATTTTCATACGTCATGCAACATGAGCTCCCAATGTCGGAGCGTTTGTCGTACTAGTGTGAACCCGGCCTTAAGCATAGATTCTGACAATGCTTCTAGAAAGAGAAAGCCCAGGCCGGCCTGTTTAACCCTTTTATCCTAATGAGAGATGAGGCTATGTAAAGATGGTATGAGGGCCCATAAGCAGCAATGACAGAATGTCCCCATTGCAGATCTGATGTTCTTCACCGACAGTCAGAGCTCATTAACTGTATCCAATAGGGTGTAGTAGCAGAGTGGTAGTATCTCTTATGCTTAATGCAGCTAAGGATGCCTAGATAAGTGTTTGAATAGAAGTGCAATGAATTGTTACCAAAGTAAAGCTGTCTGTACACAGTGTCCCAGTAAACAACCAGGAAAAGGAAAGACTTGCAAAGGTGGACAATTGCCCTCTCACCAACGACCAGGCCAATCAAGCGCCTTCCAGATAGAAACTCCCGAATAGACATACTGGATGCGGACCCGCCTGTGACGATCACCCAGGTGTGGAACACGAAGCGTGATTTGCTGTTCGGTCAGGTTGGTGCTGGTCAGATGTCCGATAAACAGCAGACAGCGCTGGACCACTTCTCGGTCAGGTAGGAATGTTGTACTCTTAGAAGGCTACGCTCTCGCTCTCCCTGCATGGGGAGATCCCTCACACATGAGGGTTTCTGGTTTATTTTATAGCCCTTCCTAGCAGTCTCCTTGATGGTAGCAAAGATCCCTGGGATATCTGGTCTGGGTGTATAGTCATGCAGGGGAATAGTCATCTGGTGGGATTACCAATCCCTTTGATTAGGTTCACAAATATGATGTCAGTTTAGTAACACCGGCACTAGAGGGACACTATAATATACAGATAAGGCAGGGAATAACTGTTGGTTGCAAATGTAGTTCATATTGCTACAGGTGTTAGGAAGTGGGAGGGAGCAGTTTTAAGATTACTTAAATTTATCTCAGAATTGTATTTGAAACCTCCCCAATTGTCGGGTTTGGGACTAGCATGTAATATGCAGTAACACATGTGCATAGCCAATTTGTACTCCCATACTAGGGCAAATTTAGACAGGAACAATTTAACCTCTTTGGAGTGTGAAAGAAAACCCACACTAATCTGGTTGAGATTTGAACCAAGGAGTCCAGTGCTGCAAAGCAATTAACTTCCTAATTTGTCTGTTTTGGGCTGATAAACAAACCATTAAAAATGGTTTGCGATAAAAAAAATTGCGAAAAAATACCTATTGATTCTGCACAAAATCTTTTCAGGTCATAGATTCATATGCTATCTGCTTGTAAACAATCCTAATTAGTCACATGTTTTCAAATTTTCTCTGTGGACCACAGAATACCTTCCCTTTATGTTATGGAGAAGTGTAGATTTCTGTAGTCCTAATGAGGCATCAACTTGGTTCAGTCCGAACCTGGAATGCAGCAGTTAGTGCCAGGAGTTAGTCCTTTAGTCTTCTCTCCAGCACAAACACATGCTCAAGACCACTTTACCTTCACTCCTCCAGCACTTCACTTGCTGCAGACTTTTACTCCTCCAGACTAAATAGCACCTCATGGTTAGGCCTGACACTAACTTAGCCAGGCCTCAATGGATTGCCTTTTGCGGGCAGGGACCTCAGGTCCCTGTAGTGTAGGAATAGGTCTGGTGCTAACTGTTCTCTATTCAGCTACTGCTCCCCCCTGGCTGCGACCAGTTGTCCTCCCTGGAGTCTCTTAGTAGTGTTCTCTCCTGCTGTCCTCTCCTTGTTCTCTCATGTGTTTCTCTTACAGAATCTCTTCTCTCCTCTTGGATGTACCCAAGCCCAGCCTAAGGCTGGGGAGCTCCCTGTGGGCCCCGACTGACAGCCTCAGAACTCTCTCACTCCAGAAGTTCTGTGGTGTCCCAGTACAGGTATTTGCTGTAGGCCCTGTCAGATTGAGGCCCTCGGCTTGTGGGATCTCCCCTGCAGGGACTCAGCTAGTTATGATGTGATTTATATACTGTTATGGTTGATAATACGTTTATTAGGTGTGTATAGCTTTAAGAGGTTTAGTCAACCATCTCATGTTCAGTCAGTGTATTAGAGTCAGGAGGATTAAATGCTAGACAAGACCTTATTGTGTTATGTTATACTACAGGTCAGTCTCTATGATCCACAGCTCTCAACCAATAGGCTTCAGTCTAAACAGGCCCTTATAAGGGATTGTACTTCCTGTTTAAGCCAGTCTAATGCTCCCCTCAGTTCCTGGCAGAGCAGAGCAACACACAGTCAGAGAAGCAGTGCAGGCCTGAAGCCTCCAGGAGAAAATACAGCAAAGAGTGGAGTATCCCTAAACATTACAGAACCAGTACTTCAGCTCATTTATCAGATCAATCCGTTATTCCGGCAAAAAGCCTCAAGTCTACAGACACTTCAGTAAGTGTATCTATTTTTCAGCCTAGTTAAGCATAGGCCCTGAATTACTATCCGGCTTTTGCAGCCGAGTATATACAGTATATGATCAACTAAGCTCAAGCATTATCAGCTGTGTGATCCAGAGACTGCCTGCAGAACCTTTGTGACACTCTGTTTAAAGCTGTGAAGATTTTGACACCTGCCTTCATGCCAGTAAAGCCTTTGTTGTTTTAACCCCCTGTTGTGGACTGTGTTATTACCATCCTAACTAGCGGGGATACGGAGGCCCCCGGAGCTGTAGTTTCCCGGGGTATACCAAGACTACAGTGGCGTCACGTGACAGAGAGGGTTAATACCATCTGGCCCTCACTAAGGGTTAATACCACCTGACCCTGGGCTCCTAGCCCCAAGAACCAAGTAGCTAACCATCAAGCGCATGTGTGTGGCCGTGGGACTCACCCTCCCCGGTCACCACAGTTCCACCCGACAACTCCTCCACAGCTGTCTGACCCTGGGTATTTGGAGGCCTGCCCCCTGCCAATCCAGACAGGGCTCCTCAAGACACCCCCGATAGCTCCACCTTTCCTCTCCTCCTCTCTTTCCAAATCTTTCTTGAGGGAGGTCTAGGGTTGCCAACTCATCCCTTTAAAACAGAACACATATTAATTACACAGGTTCTGTGGCTGATTAAGGAGGTAATTAAACTCACTTGGTGCCTTATTTGCATTAAATTAGCCTCAGAACCTGTGTAATTCATATGTGTTCTGTTTTAAAGGGATGAGGTGGCAACTCTAGGGAGGTCCCAATGATGCTGCCTGTGAGTCACCAGCTGCTATCCTGAGCCACTCCCAGCCCAGAATGAAAACAAACAGGCCTAGCCACCAGCCAGGCCTGCCTAAATTTTCCTACTCTGCTAGATAAATCCTACACTATCACCTCCCTAACTGGAGGCTGCTACACTGCAAAATATTACATTTTTGGTTTTGGGTTTAAATATACTTTAAGGAGGAAAAATAATCCTTGTTTTCGGAATGTTTATGGAAAGGATGACCTTGTGTTTTAAAGAGGTTAATGCAGACCATTTTTTTCTTTGGACCCAGCTTCCCCTGATAGTTAAACTACATCTTGTTGTGTCATATTTGACATGCCATCAACGCGGTAGGGTTGTGAAATAGAAAAACTTTTAAAAACCTCGCTGGACAATGAAGCCTTTTGAAAATTCAGAGAGACAAACTGCTTGGGAAGAGAGAAGGAAAGAACACAAGAAGAAGAGACATGATCAGGTAATTATGTAAGTGCCCTGGAACGAAATCAGCTGTTCTGGAACAGGGAACCTGAATGCTAACATTCCGCAGAGTCAGCCTTGTGTGATCTCTCTGTGTAAATACAAGTGATGATGAATGGGACCAGGCTGGGTGTGGCGGGACTCAGACAGGCAGCCAGAATAGAGCATGCGGCCGAACTTCCTCTCCTCATATAAATGGCTGGCTTATTTATATCATCAACCTATGTACTTATTTTATTTATATTTGGAAAAGTATGGGAAAACTGAACCCAAGGTCAACAAGGGCAGGTTAATTTGCTTTGTAAGGGAAGATGGAGCTTTTTGAAGAGTTTGGCCAGTTTCTGCATTTATTTCTTGCTTTTATAACATATTCCACTGAGCACCCTCGACCATATCTACATCTGCTCCTGGGCCCATGAGATCAGGGGCCCCAACTATGACTTCTCCTTCCCCTGAGCAGGATAGATAAAGGGAGCAAGATAGATAAGGGAGCCCCCTTCCCACTCCACTGTATAACTAATCACTGCAAAAAAATAATAATGAAAACATGAATAATTATAATGATAATAAGGCAATATAATGACACTAAATGCTCATCTAAATCTAAGGTCGGTCAATGTACCACATCCAGAATTTTCCATCTTCTAAACTGCAGAGGATCAGGGTCCTTCTTCAATTGTGCATGTTGCTGCTTGGCTGATGTGAACATTTCCTATTGGATGTTCAGGGGCAGAGTCCCCTCCCAAAGACTGCATGGTGTAATAACATAACAATGAGGGGACTTGGTCAGTGGCAGCCATGGAATGAAGGGTATCACTGGCCTCTTCTAGGGGTGCCAGCAAAGTACATGTGACAGCAGGCTTAGGTAGGCTAAAAGGGGATATTTAAAGTGGAGTTTCCATCCCCAATTTTTTTTTTTCATTATTGTGCTCAAAAAAAGAAAAAAAAATGTTTTACTCATCTTGAAATGCCTGTTGCTATGCAGTCCCACAAAATCTGCCTTTGGAATCACCTAGGATCTTGACATCATCTCCTTCTAATGCTCCTGGGAAATGTGTGTCATCATTTCCCAGGATGCAGTGCGTTACCCAATTATTACTCCCCATCCAAGACTTCCAGGAAGTAAGTGCTTGTGGGCTTCACAATGCCCACAAGCAAAATGACAACGGTGTGGACATAGTTTATAAACTATCTTTTTTGAATAACTATGCGGAGCGGCGGCGGATTGTAAAATAGTAAGTGACCGGATTTATATTATAAAAACGCAGGATGAAAGGACATACATTTAAAAAATGCTAATTGTGGTTGGAACCCCGCTTTAAGGATTTTTTTATGTGTAGGTGTAGCGCTCACCACCAAAGGAGCTGCTGGATATCGGGTTTCCTATTCCTGCACAGCCAGGCAACAAGTATTCTCCACACTTTCTCTAGACACAAAGAACAGTCTTTAACCACTTTCCCACCGGACCATTTGTCAGCCTTAAGACCAGAGGTGTTTTTACAATTTTCCACTGCGCTGCTTTAACTGGTAATTGCGCGGCCATACAATGTTGTACCCAAACAAAATTTGCGTCCTTTTTTTCCCACAAATAGAGCTTTCTTTTGGTGGTATTTGATCACCTCTGCGTTTTTTATTTTTTGCGCTATAAACAAAAATAGAGCGACAATTTTGAAAAAAATGAATATTTTTTACTTTTTGCTGTAATAAATATCCCCCAAAAATATATAAAAAAACATTTTTTTTCCTCAGTTTAGGCCGATACATATTCTTCTACATATTTTTCGTAAAAAAATCGCAATAAGCGTTTATTGATTGGTTTGCGCAAAAGTTATAGCGTTTACAAAATAGGGGGTATTTTTATGGCATTTTTATTAATATTTTTTTTACTAGTAATGGCGGCGATCAGCGATTTTTTTTTTCGGTATTGCGACATTATGGCGGACACTTCGGACATTTTTGACACATTTTTGGGACCATTGGCATTTTTATAGCGATCAGTGCTATAAAAATGCATTAGATTACTATAAAAATGCCACTGGCAGTGAAGGGGTTAACACTAGGGGGCGGGGAAGGGGTTAAGTATGCCTGGGTGTGTTCTTACTGTGGGGGGGGGGGTGGCCTCACTAGGGGAAACACTGATTTTCTGTTCATACATTGTATGAACAGAAAATCAGCATTTCCCCTGCTGACAGGAACGAGAGCTGTGTGTTTACACACACAGCTCCCGTTCCCCGCTCTGTACCGAGCGATCGCGTGTGCCCGGCGGCGATCGCGCCCGCCGGGCACACGCACGGGAGTCGGGGGCGAGCGGGGAGCGCGCGCGCGCGCCTCCGGCGGCGCGCACGCGCCCCCTAGTGGCGGCTATACGATAGGACGTATAGCTACGGGCTCTCGCCCAGGAGAGCCGACCTGCCGCCGTATAATGACGGTGCGCGGTCGGCTACTAGTTAAGCTTGATTTTTATTAGGGGTAAAAACTTGGACCGGGAATAGAAATTATGGGACGTCCAACTTGATAGCAACAAAAATCAGGGGACAACTTCCTCTTTATGTACAACTCCGATTGATCTCACTCCCGATGGGTGACAGTCTCTGATAGAAAAGCAAAAGCTCCTTAAAGCGGAGTTCCGGCCACAATTTCACGTTTTAAATATAAATACCCCTGTAATACACACGCTTAATGTATTCTAGTAAAGTTAGTCTGCAAACTAAGGTCCGTTTTGTTAGGTTGTTACAGCATTTATTTTATAAAATAGAAATTGACTGGGGCCATCTTAAGTGTGGGCATCATGAAGCCAGACTGTATGACTTCCTGGATTTCAGCCTTGCAGATCTAGCACATGATCAGTGCTGCCCAAGCAGTGTCAGATCAGGTTTCAGCACCTGTGCTGTCCAAGTCACATGATACTTTGAGACTGGGGAGTGCACAGACTCCTGGAAAGTTACACCCACTACATTCCCAGGAGTCTGTGCGGTGTAGGTTAGGAAGCATTAAGCACCTAGGTGCAGGAAGTGGGAAGATTAACTATTCTGCCTAGCAACAACACTTTGAAGGCATCTAAAAAAAAAAAAAAATTCGTAAAGGACTAATGACATTTTTTTAAAACTACTGATGTAATGTTATATTTATGGGCGGAACTCCACTTTAAGGATTAAGAACTTTTTTTTTTGCTCCTTTTGAAAGTAGCACAAATGTTATAGATGGCATACAGGAGTTACTCTAACTCCACTGTGGACACTGATCTGAGTTTCACTGACCTCAGGAACTACCAGTCCAACTGACTGCTTTTTCACTAGCCCACCTGGCTGCTACTGAAGATTTCCCAGGGCAAGGTATAGGAAAGATTTAAGCACAATGCTGTCTTCCAGAAAGGATTGCTACATGAGTCTTTCCTTTTGCAAGTTCCTGAATGTGTTGCTGTACTCACACTGTCCACCTTCCAGACCGTGATGCTGCCAGAATCCTCCCAGGCCAGCTTGGGTTCTCCTAAAAGGCCACCAACAGTCTTCTCAGCACTCCATCTTTCACCCAACTCCCTTGCCGGCGTGACTCAGCATAAGGGGCTGGTCTAGCCACCATGCCAGGTCCACCACCCAGGGATTGGCTAAACTCCCCTAAGTATGCAGATCAACCCTCCTTGCCTCCGCCCTCCAGTTTCCAGAAGGTTTGCCAACCTTCCAGAACTAAGGGGAGGCACCATAGACCTGCCTGTAAGTCATCCAGCCCTGAACTGAAGTAATCTTTTGACCCATATTCAGAGACTCATATCATGATCCAAAAACATACATTTTCCTGCACTGCCACTAATTCTGGCCTTTTCCTGAAGGCCCCAGTGTGCCTTATTTCTGCCTCCTGCAAAAGTGGAGTATCCAAAATCTTGCAAGATTGTTCAGATTCTCGCGCATGTGCAGTAGGGAACCGGCATGTGAAGCCGCAATGCTTCACTTCCTGATTCCCTCACCGAGGATGGCGGTGGGGCAGCCGAGACCCGATCGATTGCTCGGCTTCGGCTGCCGACATCGCGGGCACCCTGGACAGGTAAGTGTCCTTGTTAAAAGTCAGCAGCTACTGTGTTTGTAGCTGCTGACTTTGAAAAAAAAAGATTTTTAACGCCGGACCACCGCTTTAAATGCAAACAAAAGACCAGGTACAAAACCTCCAGAGCCGTGAAAGCCAGCAAATTGTTGTTTACCATAACAAGGGTGACAAGATTATCACCTCGCTTCTGAATAGGGTCAGATGTTATGACTTGTTAAACAAACCTTATTGACTCCCCCCCCCGCCCGGCATGGGGGCCGTTGCCCCCCCCTCTCTCTCGGGGCGCTGCCCACTTCGATCGGCTGCTGGGGTCCTTACACGTTTTGGCTGGTTATCTAGAGACTTGGCGCAGGGGCGACGGTCTTTTTGCCCGCGTGTACTCTGAGGAGCACTCCGGTTGGGTTTGCGCCTGGTGGCTTACGGTTGGGGTGGACTGGGGAGGGAGGGCTAGGGACTAGCACCTCGTTGCTTATTTTACTTGTATTATTTTCCCTTTTCCTTTCTTGATTTTCCTTTGTTTTATGATCTGCAAATGCTGAAATCACTTGTATCTGACTGTCATCGTTGCTATGCAAATCTGATTGTCGAATAATGCATATCTTGTAATGCTGTTTTGTTAATAAAAACCTCTTTCTGTTAAAAAAAAAAAAACCTTATTGACATGGATTCATTTAAGATTAAAATTGTAATGAAATAAAGTTATTTAAAGGTATTTAGAAGTCATTTCTCTATATGAGTTAACTGGAAATGTTTGCAGTTTTTCATTCACCTGCAATTATTTTTAGACTGTGAATGGAACATCATTTCGCAGCAGTTGGTGCCTGACATACAAGGTGTAATGACAGATTGCTGACCGTACCAACGCTTGCCAGCTGTGAAGGGGGGGAAATGTAACACTTCCAAGGAAGCAAAAGTCAATAAAATTACGAAACTGTTACACAAATGTCTGGATTTTCTTTCAAATATTATTACAGATACTGATACTAGAGCGAAGAATGATATGAAATTAAAATTTTTATCAGTATCATATCGCTGACTCACAACTACCGGTAAGTAATCTTTAAATGGGAATTCCAATGAGAATTCCAGCATTCACGACGCTCGGTCTGTTCAAAAAATAAAAGTGCTAAATAAAAGTGCAGTAAACGAATAGTCTGAAGTTGGCAAATTATTTGATCTGCTGCCACATGAGAAACGCGCCTTATGTTCTCTCCAGCATTTAAAGGGGTTGTAAAGGTTCGTCTTTTATTTTCTAAATTGGTTCCTTTAAAGGAGTTGTAAAGGAAAAAAAAATTTTGCCTAAAATTAATGTCTGAAAGGTACAGACAGAATAGTGTAATGATTCTGTTAAAAAACGAGTAAATACCTATTAAATTCCTTCATCTATATCACCTCCGGCATTCTAGTTTCTGTTCTCTCATTATCTTCCTGGTTTGCGGCGCTCGTTCATGTAAGAACTACATTTCCCAGTATGCATTGCGGCACGCCCAGTAATTCACACCTCCTTGAAGTCTCTAACACGTAGAGAGCCTCCTGCCACACACATGTAGTTCCCAGGAGGGGACGAGCACGTCACTGATCACCACAGTAAAGCCTCCCTTCACGGTGGTGAGTAAAATCAGACAAGCAGGAAGTGAACAGAACAGAGAAGAAATAGAGCAACTTCTGAGCAAAAACAAACAATGAGGAAGTGAAAAGAGGAATGTCTGCAGGTAAGGGACGCTTATTATGAAAAAAAAAAATTCCTTTACATCCCCTTTAAGCTAGTACATTTTTGGTTCACTTACCTTTTCTTTTGATTTCCCTTCTAAATGTTTTTTTTCTTTGTTTGAATTTCTCATTTCCTGTTTCTCCTCAGTAAGCTTTTCACCATCATCTGAGCGGTGCATACTAGCTCATTATGGCTTTTGCCTTACAGGTGTAAAAAAAAAAAAAAAAATTGCGGGTATACAACCTCTTTAAGCAGGTTGAAAATAACCAGTTAGGTGCTGTCCCGGATAAGAGGGCAGGAGTCAAGCCTTTCCCAGTTCTTTGGTCTTTTGTCCGATTTTTCTCTGGGTGGACAGTGGTCCGGTACAGAAAGAATTTGGAGATTCCCCCAGAGAGAGATCCAGTACCTGTTAGGCCCCCGTACACACCATAGAATCCATCCGCTGAAAAATCTTAGCGGATCGGTTTCAGCGGATAGATTCTATGGTGTGTACAATCCAGCGGATCTGTTTCCGCGGATTTTTATCCCCTGGGATGGATTTCAAGCGGATATAAATTTGAAGACATGCTTTCAAATCTATCCGCTTGAATCCATCCCAACGGATTGATCCGCTGGTCTGTACAGACTCACCGGATCAATCCGTCCGAAGGGATCCCCCGCATGTGTCGTAATGATTCGACGCATGCGTGGAATTCCTTATATGACAGCGTCGCGCTCGTCGCCGCGTCATCATCGCGGCGACGGCGCGACACGTCATCGCGAGGGGATTTCGGCGCGGATTTCGATCCTATGGTGAGTACACTCCATCGGATCCAAATCCGCTGAAATCCTCGAGAGGATTTATCCGCGGAAACGGTCCGCTGGACCGTATCCGCGGATAAATCCTCTCGTGTGTACTAGGCCTAAGGGATGGAGACAGTCCAGAGAACAACACCCACAAGGAGCAGTGGGATGCCGCTCATTATTACCACCTGTATGTAAAGTCATTAGAACTTGGGCTTCACCCCGAAGACACCCGCTGCTGGAGAATGCCTCTGATGGACTCTTTAATTACATGGGCACTGTCTTTGCAGGTATGCCAGGGCAACACACAGCCTTAGTTAGGGTTAGGGATGTAGGGAAGAATAATGTCTTTGTAATGCCTTTTGCACTTTCAAGTAAAGTTTTGTAAATTGTGTTCCCACCTTGTCTGAAGTCACTAATGGGGTGTAACAATCCCACGGTTCAGGTCACTAAGGTACTTGGGGTATGAAGACATTAGCATGGAAGTAATGCAGTGTGAAGATACAAGTGGTAACCTAGGGTAATGGAAAACTAGCAAGCAGCCTGTTGGTAGCATGTGCTTGTTGCAAGTGGAACGACCTCTAGCAGCGAGGAAGATGTTTTTCTAAACACTCCTTCCGCCAGCGGTCTGTCTCCCAGAGCAACAGGAGCAGATTCACACTGCAGAGGTTCCCATCCTCTACAGAGGTATGGAGTTCAAAAATTAAAGGAGTTGTAAAAATAGATTTTTTTTTATTTTATCTTAAAGCATTCTATGCATTAAGATAAAAAGCCTTCTGTGTGCAGCACCCCCCCCCCCCTCAGCCCCCCTAATACTTACCTGAGCCCCATCTCTATCCAGCGATGTCCACTAATGTCTCGGTCATCCGAGACCCTCCCTCCTGATTGGCTAAAACACAGCAGTGGTGCCATTGGCTCCTGCTGCTGTCAATTAAAGTCAACAAACCAATCAGGAAAGAGAGGGGGCAAGGCCTGTCTGGATGGACACACAGAGCTGTGACTAGGCTTGGGTGCATGCCCCTATAGCAAGTTGCTTGCTGTGTGGACACTGGACAAGAGGGAGGGGCCAGGTGCACCAAAGAGGGACCCAAGAAGAGGAGGATCTGTGCTGCTCTGTGGAAATCCACTGCACAGAGCAGGTACTGTAAGTATAACATGTTTGTTATTTTTCTAATAAAAAAAATTAGACTTTACAATGACTTAAAGCATAACAGTAAAATCAGTCTGTATGTGCAGTAAAGCATGCTCGTTATACTCACTGTGGAACCTAATGGGTTATACCTTTGCATTGCGTAAAAAGGATGTGGAATCCTGTCTTCTCTGATCCTCCCCTTCTTTTAATGTCCCCAATACATAGCCGGATAGAACAGAGCTTTGGGGGCACTCTGTACATGCTCAGTTTGGTGTGTATTATTAGAGTTTTTTTTTGGGGGGGGGGGGTGCATGTGATAAGCACAGGGCTTAATTGTCGTGATGACACAGTGCCTGAACTGAATCCTGTGATGTCAGCAGAGAGCGGACTTCAGACCAGAGGAGAAGTCCAGCTAAACGAGTCCAGGCTAAACCTCTCCTTTAAAAAATGTCCCTAAAAACCAATGCAAAGTTGGAGTTTTGCACTAAACGCTAGGGATGAGCGTGTGCTCAGTCCATGCACGGAGGGAAACTGTCAGTGCAATCAGCTGTTGAAGAGGCATTCCCTGCTCCATACAGAAAGGGGCAAGGATGCTTATGACATCATTGACCTAACATGGGTTCAGGCCAAACCCAAGCTCATCTCTAACACCAATGCAAAGTTTGAGATTTGCAAATATCACCCAATGAAAAGTTAGAGTTACCATTGAAAAGAACCAGTGAAAATGTTGTGTTTTTGTGACTCTTGTGAGAAAACACCATGAATGTTTAGGAATAGTTTAACAACAGGAGGGGGGCTACACTTCTGCTGCCTGCCCACTAGCATGCAGGATAAATTAGACACACTGCGCCAGATTCAGATAGGTCAGCGGATCTTTAGATCCGCGTAACCTATCTGATTTACGTTACGCCGCCGCAAGTTTTTGAGGCACGTGCTTTATTCAGAAAGCACTTGCTCTAAAGTTGCGGTGGCGTATCGTAAATCCCCCGGCGGAATTCAAATTCCGCGGCTAGGGGGCGTGTAAAATTTAAATCAGGCGCGTCCCCGCGCCGAATGAACTGCGCATGCGCCGTCCGCTAAATTTCCCAGCTTGCATTGCTCCAAATGACGTCGCTAGGACGTCATTGGTTTCGACGTGAACGTAAATTACATCCATCCGTATTCGCGAACGACTTACGCAAACGACGTAAAAAATTCAAAACTCGGCGCGGGAACGACGGCAATACTTAACATAGGATACGTCGCATATAGCAGGGGTAACTATACGCCGGTCGTTCGTTTCTGAATCGGCGTAACTCCTCATTTGCATATTCCTCGCGTGTACAAACGGAAGCGCCACCTAGCGGCCAGCGTGAGATTGCAGCCTAAGATCCGACGGTGTAAGTCACTTACACCTGTCGGATCTTAGGCAGATCTATGCGGAACCTGATTCTATGATTCTATGAATCAGGCGCATAGATACGACGGCCGGACTCAGAGATACGACAGTGTATCAGGAGATACGCCGTTGTATCTTCTTTCTGAATCCGGGCCATTGAACAGTAGGGATCAGTTATGGAGTGACACCAGGAAAACTTGAGGCCTACATGATGTGACCCTTAGTTGTAAAGGTTCTATTTTATTTTCTAAGAAGGTTCCTTTAAGCTAGTGCATTGTTGGTTCACTAAACGTTTCCTTCGTTTTTCCTTCTAAATGTTTTTTTTCTTTGTTTTCTTTGTCTGAATTTCTCACTTCCTGTTCCTCCTCAGTAAGTTGTTCTGGCTGACTAACCCCCAGTCAGGTGATGGGTGCAAGCTTACTGAGGAGAAACAGTAAGTGAGAAATTCAGACAAAGAAAAAAAACATTTAAAAGGGAAATCGAAGGAAAAGGTAAGTGAACCAACAGGAACCTATTTAGAAAATAAAAAACAAACCTTTACAACCCCTTTAACTCTTTATTATTAAGAGTCTATAGAAAGTGTTTTTTAACTCGATTGGTAGTCCCACAGATTCTCCAACATGCAACGACCTTTTTGACCACACATGAGCTGTAATTCAACTTGCCATACACTTTACTACCACTTTGTTGTTTGAATAGGTGCCATCGTATTCAAATGTTATATACTGCATACCTCCCAACTGTCCCTGATTTCGAGGGACTGTCCCTGATTTGGAGCAATGTCCCTCTGTCCCTCATTCTCCTCATTTGTCCCTCATTTTGGTCTGTTCTATACAGATGTATATAAAATGCACTTTTTATCTATCAAAAAGTGTTTTCCAGTGCTAAACCTTTCATCTGATTTCTAAATTGCTGCATTTTTAGATTCCAAGAGCCAATATAAAGGAATAGTAGTGGTAAAAAAGCACTTGTGGGTTTAACCAATCGTATGTTTTTGTACAATTCTCCTTTAAGGGGGCGTGGCAAGGGGTGTGTCCTATGCCTGCATACTTTTGCCGATAGGTGTCCCTCATTTCCATCTCAGAAAGTTGGGAGGTATGTATACTATATGGCTGATTATAGACAAATAAGTGTTTACCAGCCTTGTTATACGTTTAAAACCTAAAGCATTGCAGTACTGAAAAGCATCTGTCTGCAGTGTGGCCGGATACTCTAACAACCGCTCTAATTCATTTCTGAAGTCACAACTAAACTATGCGATGAAAAAGCTGATCAGTGATAGCGCTGGAAGCCTTGTTGGGCATCTCAGAGCAGCTGAATAGTAGAGATTCCTCAAACTGTTGATCCACTCTTTCTAAGAACACAAGACTGGTTAGAAAGCAGATTGGGAGGAAAATATTAGTAGAGAGTAAGAGCACCATCTAGTGTTCAATCTGAAAAAGTGTCCATTAATACAAGTAGTAGATTTTCCCCTTCTATCCCTTTGATTAACAGGCAGGCAGTACACTGTCCACTTGGGATCTTCTCGTTTTTAAAGGGTCAGTTCATATATGCCTGATAGATGGTGGAGAATTAAACCATTTGATAATTACTTGGGGGAAGATCCACAGAGCGCGTACGCCAGTATATCTACTGATACGCCGGCGTACTTTCAAATTTCCCGCGACGTATCTTTAGTTTGAATCCTCAAAACAAGATACGACGGCATCTGGGTAAGATCCAACAGGCGTACGGCTTCGTATGGCTTCGGATCTTAGATGCAATACTTCGGTGTCCGCTGGGTGGAGTTTGCGTCGTTTTCCGTGTCGGGCATGCAAATGAGCTATTTCCGACGATCCACGAACGTACGCGTGGCCGTCGCATTCTTTTACGTCGTCTCTAGTCGGCTTTTTCCGGCGTATAGTTAAAGCTGGTGTTTTGCGGCGTATAGTTAGATTTGCCATGTTAAGTATGGCCGTCGTTCCCGCAATTAATTAAATTATTTTATTTTTTTTGCGTAAGTCGTCCGTGAATCGGGATGGACGTAAGTCATATCTATGTTCCAAGAAATTACGTCCTTGTGATGTCATTTAGCGCAATGCACGGCGGGAAATTTAGGGACGGCGCATGCGCATCGCCGATTTGAATTCCGCGCCGTTACGCCGCTTGAGATACACTGCGCCGCCGTAACTTACGGCGCAAATTCTTTGGGGATTTGAACCAGCAAAAAGTAAGTTACAGCGGCATAGCGTATCTCACATACGCTGCGCCGATCTAATTGTATGTGAATCTACCCCTTGGATTTTTTTGGAGACTCTATTTGTGAGATCTCAATGCTGAGTTCCCAGGTCTGAACTAGGATGACCACGTGCCGGGACAGTCCCGCATTTTGCAAGTCTGTCCTGGGCACATTCATTCCAAGACAATACAGTGTCCCAGAATGAAACTGACACAGCCACCCCCGGGCCAATCGGATGCCCCCAAAAAAGGGCGCCACATCACAGCTTTACTCACTGACAGTACTTGTCCTGGCCGGGAATGCCTGGAGGAGCACAATCCCTGCCCCCTACTTGTGATTGGAGAAATCATAAATCACAACTCTTGTGTCCAATCACTGCGCTGTGATTTATTACAGCACAAGCTGATTTTTGGGAAGGGGGGGTGTCCCTGAATGGTAGTTTGGAAATGTGGTCACCCTAGTCTGAACACATATTGTAGCCACTGCGAGCAAAAAAATAACATATTTTTCACTGTGGCCTAATTAATGCACAACACTTCACTAAATTATAATATGGTCTATGGGGCCAGATCCTCAGCCAGCGGTGCAAATTTAGTTTGTCCTAACTTATGTCATTTAAGTTACGTTGCCCTAAGTTGGTGTCGTAAGTGCCGTATCCACAGCGCATTTGCTCTAAATTTGCGCCAGCGTAACTTAAATTCAGAGGCGTAAGGCGGGGTTTTTGCAAGTGGGAAGGAAGTGGGCGTGCTTCATTGTAATGAGCCGTGACCCCATGCAAATGAGGCGCCGGCCGTACTGCGCATGCGCGCACGAATCGGGACCTCACTGGGCATGTGCAGAACTGGTCTCGGCGCAATCAGTGAGATAGGTAAAAGGCCAAGTGTACTTAGTTTGAGGATCGCCCTGTGTGTAAAAAGCACCACACACTCACACACTTCCCTTGCAAAAGTATATCCCATTGTTCCCCTTCCATGAGCAATTTGCTTCTGCTCTGTTTGTTTGTGTGTTGGTAAGTTGTGTTTGTGAGAAAAGTGTTTGAGGAGTTGGAGAGTCTAGTTGTTGTTTGTTTTTGAGAAGTGTCTTTATTTATTTTGTTTGTTATTGTTTTTGCTGATTGTTTTTTGGTGTTTGTTTTTTGGTGTTTGTTTTTTGGTGTTTGTTTTTTGTTTGTTTGTTGGTGCGTGTTTGTTTTTGAATTACTATTAGCTGTGTCCTTGTGTGTTTAGATTTTGGTTAGTTTTTTGTGGTATATATTTTTGTCAGGTTTTTGGGTGTGTATTGTAGATTGTTTGTCGGGTGTGTTTGTTGTTGCTGGGTGGTGTATGTGATGCCCCCCAAACGCAGGAAGCTTAATTTCACCCTGGGAGAGAAGCAAATTCTTGCTCGGGGCATTGTGAAATATGGGCGATTTCTGCATGGCCCTGAGAGCCAGAACACCACCCCGGCCAGGAGGAGGCAGCTTATAAAAAAAATCACCGACCAGATCAATGCGGCGGGGGGGGGGGGGGAGACTAGGACCCCCGCTGGCATACAGAAAAAAATAAATGATCTGAGAAGCGTCGTCCGGAATAAGATGGCAAGGATCGACGCCCATACCAGGGGCACTGGAGGAGGGGGACCCTGCCCAGTCAGACTGACGGAGGAGGAATGGGCAGTGGCCCAGTGTTTCCACCCACAGCAGGTGGTGGGCCTGCCTGGCTATACGTCAGATGTTCCTAAGAGGACAGGTAGGTTTTTTTGTTTATTCTCTGTTGATTAGCATGTGTGGGTGGGGGAAGGGAAGATGTGCCAAGTGTGTGGTTCCTCAAACATGTGATTGTTTTGTGTCCTCCACAGATGGCCAGGAGGTTACACGCCAGGAGGTTACACGCCAGGAGGTTGCAGGCCAGGAGTTTGCAGGCCCATCGGGCCAGGCTGCAGCACCACCCCCAAGACAGGCTGATGATGAGTCCCAAGAAGGGCAGGATTCCCCAGGGGAGGGGATTGGCCAAACCTCCACTCATGAGGAGGTTGAGGGGGAGGAGGTTGAGGGGGAGGAGGATGAGTGGGAGGAGGATGATGAGGGGGAGGAGGAGGAAAATATGCAGATTGGCCGGGAAGTCCTCCTGGCCACTGATATGATGACTTTTGAGTCTTCCCCTGAGACTACCCCTGAGGCTGGCACCAGTCAGGCCACCATCAGGGGTAGCCCCT
The DNA here is from genome assembly GCF_905171775.1 of Rana temporaria. Classification (NCBI taxonomy): domain Eukaryota; kingdom Metazoa; phylum Chordata; class Amphibia; order Anura; family Ranidae; genus Rana; species Rana temporaria. Next base: position 355,272,325 of record NC_053491.1, read on the forward strand.
CCCACTTCTCCCCCAACAGGCCTCCAGTCACCAGGGTCACTCTCTCCCCTCCTCCAGGCCCGCAAGACTCAGCGGCAGCCAGGGGGCCAACCCAGGAGACCGTGGCTGTGGGCGAGCGTCTGTCGGCCAGTGTGGTGAAGGACAATGCCCGGCAGACCCGCACTCTTGGAAAAATACTGGAAAAACTTACGCAGATGGAGCACAGCCAGGGTGAAATGATGGAGGCACTCGGTGATGTGGCCACCAACTCAACGGCGGTCATTACATGTTTGAACGACATACAGACCGCCACAACGCGCGTGGCCCATGAGCTGAGTGCCCTGACCCAGGCTGTGCAGGACAATACAAGGTCTGGCCAGGCCAATGCGGCTGCCCTCACTGCCTGTCTCACTCGCATTGCAGGGGCCATGGAGGGCAGGCCAGCAGGGGCGGCTCCTCCTTCCCCAGCTCACCCCCCCCAGGAGGCTCCTCCTTCCCCAGCTCAACCCCCCCAGGAGGCTCCTCCTTCCCCAGCTCAACCCCCCAGGAGGCTCCTCCTTCCCCAGCTCACCCCCCCCCCCCAATGGACATCCTCCGCGACGGCGTGGCCGTGGCCGTGCCCCTGCCCGTGCCCCTGCCCAGCCAAGGCGTAGCAATCGCCGCCGCTAATTAATTTGCTGGGATACTTTTGTTTTTTTGTTTATGCATTTTTTTTTTTATTATTTAATTTGGTCTTCTGTACTTATGATTTGATTTATGTGTGTGAATGATGTGTGAATGTGGGGGGGTGGCATTCCTGAGAAATTAAGGGTGTCACCCTCAGTTTTGGTGGAGAAGGGATCCCCAGGACCAGGGAGAAGTGCAATCCCAGGTTCCTGAATGGTGTATGAATGCACAGTGACATAATTGGAGCCGTGGCGTGGCGTTACTGCTCCCAAGTCCCAAAGGGGGGGGGGGGGGGGACTTGGATCTAATCCAATTCGATGTGCATGTGATGTGTCTGTGCTAGGAACCACAGTGGTGTGCATTCATGCATTATCATTGTGACTTTATTGATGTGCATTTACAGGGAAAAGATACATTCTTATTGTGACATTAATCATGTACGTTTACTGGGAAAAAATGCCTTCTGCAAGGCGTCTCCTGGCTGCTGTGCCCTCAGCAGACCGAGTAGAGTTGGTTGGGGGAGTATTGCCTGGGTCAGGGGTCAGGTCATCACATAAGTCAATATGCAGTCCCCTTCTGAGGGCAAAGTTGTGGAGTATACAACATGCCCCAATTATTTGGCACACAAAGTCAGGGGAATACAGCAGTGTACCCCCAGACTTATCCAGGCATCTGAAGCGGGACTTCATAAGCCCAAAGGTCCGTTCAACCACTCCCCGGGTTCGTATGTGCGCCTGGTTGTAGCGTTGCTCTCCTGGGGTTTGGGGGTTCCTGAATGGGGTCATTAGATGAGGTCCCAAGGCATATCCTGAGTCACCTGTAAGGGAAAAGACAGGAGGATATTAGTCATGCATGTGCCCCTTGTGATGTGAGCATCATGGGGGGGACATACCTGACACACATGTCACTCACCAATCAGCCAGCTGTCTCCATACATGTTCTGGTCCAAATCTCTTGAGATCTGGGTCTGCCGGTAAATATAACTATCATGGCAGGATCCCGGAAATTTAGCACAGACGTGCCAGATGAGGCCATGGGCATCTACGATGACTTGCACATTGATGGAATGCCAGCCTTTACGATTCCGGAACATGTGCTCAGTATCATGGGGTGGTTGTAGTACAACATGGGTACAATCAATGGCCCCGATGGTGCGTGGAAATCTGGCAATGTGATAAAAGTCTGTCATGGTCTTTAAACGCTGATCCTCCTGGGTGGGTTTTTGAAACTGATTTCCCATGCGCCGCAGGATTGCAGGGACCACTTGGTGCACACACCTGCTGATGGAGGATTGTGCCATCCCAGCCACGCCTCCACTTGTGCGTTGGAATGAGCCAGTGGCAAGAAAATGCAAAGTTGCCAGTACTTTGGTGAGTGGCTGCAGTGCATGGGAGCGTTGGGTTGGGCTGGTAAGATCATCCTGAAGTATTGTTGTTAATTCCAGGATGGCCTCACGGGTAAATCTGTAGTTGCGGAATACTTCAGAAGCAGGCATGCCAAACAAATCTTGGCGTGGGCGGTATACCCTCTCCTGTGCCCTCCTCCTCCTCCTCTGTGCCCTCCTCCTTCTTTGTGCCTCTATAGACACTAATGCAGCTAGTATCATTGATGGTCCTGGCATTTTGGCAGAGAGATTTTAGTCCTGAACGTGTGTGTGCTGAGCTCTTCCTGAATGGTGTTGCTTCAGCAGACATTCAGACGGCATGTGTAAAATTAGGGCTGCTTTTATAAAGTGTAAATTCCCACCAGGAAACTAACAGGTGCGCACAGGGCGTAATCTACGGCGCACACACTTAATTCTGTGGATCGCCCTATCTCCCTCATTTGCATCTTTGCCTATCAAATAAAGCGGCGTGCCTAGCGTAATTTGCGCACGAGAATGCGCCGGTGTAATTTTTTTAGGTAGGACGGAAAAGCCGGAATTTCAGGCGCTTCTCGTTTTGAGGATCGGGCGCAAAGATACACGCCGTGTAAAATTAGAAAAATCGAGTTAAGTCGGCGTATCTCTTTTGTGGATCTGGCCCTATATTTTTTAGGATACTTGCACACAGCACTGAACATCAGATTCCTGGCAGAAAATCCTTCCACAAAAACTCAGGGCTGGGATGCATAGTAAATATGTGTATTCACGCATTTTCACAAATATGCGTACACGCACGTAAACATTCTTCTAGCTTTTCTTGGGGTATGTCGCATTCACATGGGCGTGTACATGCATGTATTTGCATGTGTATATGAATTAAAATACTGATCAGTAACAAAGATGTTTGTCTCTTTTTTTCTGACCTATATGCAGCACAAGTTTACAGGCCCATTAAAAACACAAGGCTGCATTTAGATCATTAGAAAAAAAATGTGGTGTAGTAAATTAAAATTTTCTTCTTTTTAGAAAACAATATAAATTATTTATATATATATATATATATATATATATACACTATATTAGCCCGCAAGGTTCAATTTAGAGTTGGCCCACCCTTTGCAGCTATAACAGCTTCCACTCTTTTTGGGAGGCTGTCCACAAGGTTTAGGAGTGTGTCTATGGGAATGTTTTGACCATTCTTCCAGAAGCGCATTTGTGAGGTCAGCCACTGATGTTGGACGAGAAGGCTTGGCTTGCAGTCTCTGTTCCAATTCATCCCAAAGGTGTTCTATCAGGCAGGGCCGTGACAAGGGGTGGGCAGGAGGGGAGGCTGCCCCTGGCGCAATGGTTTATTGCATGGATGGGGGCAACCTGACCTTAACCCTAAGGCAGGGGTGGCCAACCACAGCCCGGGGGCCACATGTGGCCTGCGGAGCCCTCTGATGTGGCCCACGACCTCCTGCTCTGGACTGGTGGGTTGGCAAGCCCAGATCGCAAGTTGCCGACCCGCCATACCGCAGCATCGGTATTGTGAATGAAGCTGGTGGTAGAGGAAGAACGCAGCTGCGCAGCAGAGCCCCATAAGCTAATGCGTCCTCTGCGTCCTCTGCGGCGGCTTTTGCCACAAGGGAAGTCTATGGCAAAGTTCAGCTAACCCGTAGGATAGACACAGGTGCACTACGCTTCACCCGCGGTGTGGGTAAACCGCAGCACATCAGTGTGAAAGCAGTCTTACGCCCTTTTCACACGATCAGCCCGACCAAATGGGACCCTCAATTCACCTCTATGGAGCGACAGATGTCCGTTTACGCCACCTACCTCCAATCCAAACAGAAGGGAAATCGTCCCCTTCCATCTGGGTGGATCAGAGGGCCTATAGAGTAGCTGTGACCTGTCATCAGCCCGCTCCGCTCATTGTGGGCCGCGACTGGTTACCAAGTTGCTTAAGTGGCCCTCGCTCTTCAAAAGTTTGGGCACCCCTGCCCTAAGGGAAAGGGGGGCGCAGTTTGGAATCTTTGCCCTGGGCACTGGATGACCTTGTCTCGGCACTGCTATCAGGTTTAGGTCAGGACTAAGTCCAGGTCAGTCAAGTTCCTCCACCTCAAGTTTGCTCATCCATGTTTTTATAAACTGTGCTATGTGCAATGGTAAGCAGCCATATTGGAACAAGAAGGGACCATCCCCACACTGTTCTCACAAAGTTGGGAGCATGAAATTGTCCAAAATGTCTTGGTATGCTGACGCCTTAATAGTTACCTTCACTGGAACCAAGGGGCCTAGCCGAACCCCTGAAAAACAACCCCACACCATAATCCCCTCTTCACCAAATGATTTGAACCAGTGCACAAATCAAGGTCCATAAAGACATGGATGGACGTGTTGGGGTGTCAGGAAAATGGCCGAAGAATGGGCAATCCTGCCAGCACTCATGAGGGTTGCGCCAGACACCACACACGCATGCGCGAACGCAGGTGTGTGACGGCAGGTGCATGCAGACATGCGCACATGATTGTGACAGATGTTGGCACCCCCTGGCCTATTTAAACCTGCCACTGACACATACAGATTGCTAGATTATCTTCAGCTTCCCGTGTCTCCTGTGCATTGTGTATGCTGATCCTTGGACTCCATGCTACCGACCCAGCTTGCTGTATACGTTAATTCTGAACCTCTGGCTTGATCCCTGGCTCTCGTATGTCCCATCATGATTGACCCCAGTTTGGTTGACTACTATCTCCTGCCCACAGAGTGTGACCTGGCTTGCTCCTGTCCCCATCTCAGACTGATTCCACTGTGTATGACCCCTGGCCTGGCTACTGACTCAGTCCCTGGTTCACCCTGCTGTTATATACCTGTGGTTCCACCTTTCACGGATGCCAACACAGTTTACCCAGCACCCCTGCTAACTATCTCATCCAACAGCAGTACCGGCAAACCGTGCTTCTTTGGGCACTGCACTCCCTGTATCACTCCTAGGGGTGCGTTAGCAATCTGCACCGCAATGGGCACCCTCTCAGCAACTTGGCCTCACACCTGAAACCTGACAATATATATATATATATATATATATATATATATATATATATACTGTATATATACAGTGCATTCAGTGTAGACTATATATACAGTGCAGGCAGTCTAGTGTATATATAATATAATTTCTATATGTATATAATACATTGAAGTGAGAGAACGCTGTGGCAGAATTAAGAAGAAAAACGGCATGGGGCCCCCCGAAAATCCATACCAGGATTTGTCAAAAACTGTCTATTGTGGCTTTTTACTTTTTGACACTTTTTTTAGTGAATGGGTAGGGGTGCACTGTACCAATTCACTAGACATGTGCGATTCCGTTTGTAACAAATGGATTTTCGTACAAATTTGACGAACGAACGATTTGCATTCCGTATTTTAAATCCTTTGTCTGTTCGTAATTTCGTATATTCATATTTTCATTTGTGTGATTTGTAAATCCGTTTCTTTGTCTGTTCGTAAATTTGTGTACTCAAATCGTTCTTTCGAATAGGCACTGGGCAGTGTAGTTAGTGAGTGATGTATCATACTTAATATCTTAGCCAATCAGCTTATCTCTTTTGTGCTGAGTCACATTGGACTTCAAACAAACTTTTCCGTGGATTTTTGTCCGAAGGGATTTAGCCGGGCACACCCAGAGCATACACGCGGTCGGACTTTGCACCATCAGACTTTTGCTGCCGAAAAGTTTGTCCGTTTGCAGAGCGAACTTTTGTCTGATGAAAACCGAAAAAGTTTGTCCGATGGAGCGTACACATGGTCGGATTTTTTGGAAAACTTGCTCATTTTGAAGTTTGTTGGCAAAAAGTAAGACCGTGTGTACGGGGCTTAAGAGAATGTCTATCTTAATATGGATTAGCCGCATTGAAAATTAAACTAAAATACGAGATTGCGATTGACCGCGCCACGATGTATTTACGAAAGTCCTCCTGGCATGGAGTTCCCCTTAAAATCCATACCAGACCTGAAGGGGGAGGGGGTACACTGATGTTTCCTTGATTTACCTTGATTTTTTATCTATATTGCCGGGAGCAATAAATTACAGCTGCAAGCAAGTGTAAATGACATTTTTTCCTTTAGAAATTAAATTTTGTTGCGGCACTGTTCTACACATGACACAGATGCACCACTTTACAGGCAGACTAAGGGGACCCCCCCCAGGCACGATATTTAAAGTGGAGTTTCCATCCCCAAATTTTTTTTGTTCATTATTGTCCTCATTAGACCTAAAAAAAAAAAAATTTTTTACTCATCTGGAAATGCCTGTTGCTATGCGGTCCCACGAAATCTGCCTTTGGAATCACCTAGGATTCTGACATCATCCCCCTCTAATGCTCCTGGGAAATATGTGTCATTATTTCCCAGGATGCAGTGCGCTACCCAATTATCATTCCCTGTCCAAGACTTCCAGGAAGTAAGTGCTTGTGGGCTTCACAATGCCCACAAGCAAAATGACAACAGTGTGGACATAGTTTTATAAACTATCTTTTTTGAATTTCTATGCGTAGCGGCGGGGGATTGTAAAATAGTAAGTGACCGGATTTATATTATAAAAACGCATGATGAAAGGACAACCATTTAAAAAATGCTAATTGTGGTTGGAACCCCGCTTTAAAGGAATATTTCATTTTTATTGTTTCACTTTAAGCATTATTAAAATCACTGATCCTGAAAAAACAATTGTTTTACAAACTTATTTTTGCATTGATACATGTCCCCTGGGGCAGTACCCGTGTCCTCATACACCTTTTATGGCAATAACTTGCATATAAGCCTTTAAAATTAGCACTTTTGATTTTTTGTAAGTCTATGGTGTCTAGGGTTAGCATGTTCACTCAAACTTTTTACCTGTTCTGGTGCTAACCGTACCGTGTGGTGTTTGGCTCATCCCTAGTAAAAATCCAGCCAAAATGTTTGAATTTAGTTTTAGATAGCATAGAGAGGGGTCAGGATCAATATCAACCTTGTGCTACTTTTACTGTTTACATTTTGGAGGTTTCCCTCACTTCATTTTTTATGGTGGCGATGGTCACCAGGACATAAAATTATATTGAATCTCTACAAGGTTGACATAGACAGTAATAAAAACCTGATAGTATCCTAGCCCTAAAGACTGGTAACACGGGTCGAATGTCGGGCGGAATCGTCCGGTTCAATAGAAACCGGCCAACGTTTGGCCTAAGTGTACTGCAGGCGGTTTGACAGAAGCTGGACGTTTGTGCGGCTTCTCTTGAAGGGGCATGATTAAAAAAGGTCTGCGACCGGTTCCTGATCAGCGCTCTCCCCTGACAGAATGCAATAGGACAGCAAGGGAGATCACTGTACTAATGTAAAATAGTTAATGTAAGGGGGGGGGCTCTTCTAGAGGTATCTGATGTAAGGGGGGGACTCTTATAGAGCCATCTGATATAAGGGCGGACTCTGATAGGGATATCAAATGCAAGAGGGGACTCTGGTGGGGGAACCTGATGTAAGGGGGCCACTGATGGGAAAACAGATGTAAGGGGGGACTCGGATGGGGATACCTGATGTAAGATTATTTTATTTTACTTGAAATATGGATGTGATTGGCTTACTTTTATGTTATACTAGAGAGCAATTTGGACCTTTAGCTGGATACAATTTTAGCAACCAGACCACCTTCAATTTGAATTAATTACCTCTGCCCTAGTTGGACATTGTTGCATTGCAGGAATGTGCACACAATTGTGTGTATTCCTACAATGCACAAAAACACGCATCCCTTTTGCAGGTGCACAGTGGCACCATTAAGTATTAATGACACAAGCACACATCTTGCTTTTGCGCTCATTCAACTGCTGCAAATAGTATGGTAATAAAAAATATCATTAGTTTTGGTGCAGCACAATCTATTTATACTACGTTTTGTTTTTCACTTGTTTTATATCCTATAAAAAAAAATGCTGCGCGCCGCTATAGTGTTCGGGTTTGGCTTGAATACAAGGTGGCAACCCTAAACACACAGATCCACGTCCTGTCAGGGAAGAGGAGACCGATCGTGTGTTCCCAGTACAGAGGAACACTGATCGGTCTCCTCCCCTTGTGAGTCCCCTCCCCCTACAGTTAGAATCACTCCCTAGATAACACATTTAACCTCCTAGTGTTATCTCCTTCCCTGTCAGTTCAATTTATACAATAATCAGTGCATTTTTATAGCACTGATCGCTGTAGCAAAAAGTAAAAAATACTGTGTTCTTTTCTAACTTGTCAATCTTCTTTTGTTTATAATGCAAGAAATAAAAACTGCAGTCTTCCATAACTGCACAATTGTCATTCTGTTAAGAAAATTCTTCCCCTGTTTTCAGTCAAACTCATGTGTTTAAAAGTGAAGACAATTTATTCAAAATGCACAGGTACATTTTGTGTGAAGCTTACAAGGTGAAGATTATAGCAAAAGTGAGAGAGAGAAGGAGGGAACAACTGTAAGGTTGCTGGTTCAACTAGACCCGGGTTTTAGGCTGCATTCACACCTGAACGCGGCGTATTTTACCGCGATTTGCCCCGACAAATTGCGGCTTTTTGTCCCGCGATTTGCCACAACAAAACGCTGCGTTTTTTTAAGCCTACATACACCGGAGGGGTGATTAACATTGTCGGCTATGCCGAACGCCGAAAGCCGCCTGAAAAGAAGGGTCCGGGACTTGTCATGAGCTTCAGGCGTACGGCGTTTCGGTGTCTGGCGTGGAGATGTGAACCTTCTCCATAGCCGACAATGTAAAATCACCCCTCCAGCGTATTTCAGGCTGCAATAGCGTCACGCTACAGGCGACAAAACACCTAGGTGTGAATGGAGCCTAAAGGACAATCTGGATGTATGGAGGCTCCCCAATGCATTGGCAGTGAAAAACATCCACACGCACACATGGTATGTCCACACTAGCTTTATTTTCTAATGCGTACTTGTTCATAATCAAATCATACAAGAAAGGGACGCCCTTGTCCCAGCCAATCATATCTAAGTTATTAGGTTATACAAGTAATATTCGTCACAATTATACACCGTGTATAAAATATAGCAATCTTCTTTGTGCCCGACAGATATCTTGTTTCTATTGCAGCTTATCTAATGTTTATGCTCTTTGCCTAGGCCATAATAACAATAATATTGCCAAGCTTCCTGGCTTCTCCTAGAAGCTCAAGGATACATTTTCATACAAGCATTAATCACTAAGGGGAAACTCTAACAAGCCTTATAATGCATTATTAGTATAGGGGAACTATAGCCTATCAATTACGCATTGATATATATGGGGGAACTCTAACCGCCTTTCAACAACGATAAAACTTCTCATTGGCTAAGGAAACACTGAAAGTGCCTGGTACAGAATGGTACTTTATTACTTAGCAGTGTTTCCTGTACAACCTGTTATCCATATATGGACAAGCCTAATTTCTCTATATTATACGTATGGGGTTAGTTAGAACAAAGGATATAACAAGTTAATATCACATGTGCTCGGAAGCCATATTAAAAATCTGTGTCAGCTCTATTTTAATAGACACACAAACAGAAACTTTTCTAACACATTCAAAATGCGACAGCGCTGGGGGAATATCAAACTTCAAAGTAAATTACGGTAAATCGGAAGCGATGGGAGTGGAAATGAATAGGTCCCTACTACATCTAGTAACTACACAATTTGATTTCAAATGGACAGAGTCACACATAAGCTATTTAGGGACTAAAATACCAAAGAACCTGAATAGGGTATTTGAACTTAATTTTGTCCCGGTGTCTAGACAGCGGAAACTGGATTTCCAGCGATGGGACAAGGAAATCTTTATGTGGTTCGGGAGGACAAATATTATAAAGATGAATGTGATGCCAAGGATTCTGTATCTGTTACAGACCCTGCCAATTAAGATTCCCCCAAGTTTTCTAAGAGACCTTCGATCAAGGTTCATGAGGTTTATCTGGGTTTGGAAACCAGCAAGAGTACGTAGAGCCTTTCTATCGCTCTCTAAAGAAAAAAGAGGGATTGGTCTCCCTGACCCAGTTAGATACCAGGAAGCCTCACACTTGGCTAGAGTAGTGGACTGGTGCACGCTCAGTTAGGCCCCATACACACGGTCGGACAAAACCGATGAGAATGGACCGAGGTTCAGTTTCATCGGTCCAAACCGACGGTGTGTATAGCCCATCGGTCTGTTTTCCTTTGGTCCAAAATTTTAAAACATGCTTCAAAACCGAACCGATGGACCGCTGCCCGATCGGTCCAAACCGATGGTTAGTACAGAAAAGCATCGGTTCAAAACCCGCGCATGCTCAGAATCAAGTCGACACATGCTTGGAAGCATTGAACTTCGTTTTATTCAGCACGTCGTGTGTTTGACGTCACCACGTTCTGACCGCATTTGGAACGATGGTGTGTACACACATCAGGCCACTTCAGCGGTGAACCGATGAAAATGGTCCATCGGACCATTCTCATCGGTTTTGTCTGACCATGTGTACGTGGGCCTAAGAGGAAATTGTGGGTACAGATGGAACAGACGATGACTGACATCCCCTTGGAAGGACTGGTATGGCTTTCAGAAACTGACCTACCAATGGAAGTAAAGAAACACCCGACGGTAGGAGCCACCCTACAAACTATCAAAAAGGTTTTAAAAAAAAAAACTGAATACGTCGCTTTACCCGAGCCCTATGGCTCCAATTCTGGGTATACCGGTATTTCAGCCAGGTATGACAGAACCAAGGTTTGGAGCCATGCGACGAGGGAGTAAAAGTGGATAACCGCTTAATGACAAGATCAGAAATTGAACAAGAGGTAGCACCAGAACTAGACTTTCCTCAAGGGGATGCAGCTAGGTGCCTAATCAAATATGTATGCGGAAATTCGAGAATTGTCAGGATTTAAGCAGATATGCTTGAACGGGGAGTTAGTGAGATATATTTAGATGTAAATTAAAAGGATGTTATGAAGAAGATATTATGTGTTGAATATGAATTGTAATGTGAGTTCTATGAAAAATAAAGAATTTATAAAAAAAAATGCGACAGCGCTGAAAACTGAAAATTGGCCTGAGCAGGAAGGGGGTGAAAATGCCCGGTATTGAAGTGGTTAAACCAGTGGATGGATTCATGCTTTTATGTTGTTTATGCCAAATTCTGACCCTACCATGTCAATGTCGCAGCTGAAATCAAGACCCATCAGACCAGGCAATGTTTTCCAATCTTCTATTGTCCAATTGTGATGAGCCTGTGCGAATTGTAGCCTCAATTTCCGGTTCTTAGCTGACAGGAGTGGCACCTGGAGTGGTCTTCTGCTGCTGTAGCCCATCTGCTACAAGGTTTGATGTGTTGTGCATTCAGAGATGATATTCTGAATACCTTGGTTGTAACGAGTGGTTATTTGAGTTACTGTTGCCTTTCTGCAGTATGCGCCGTTCGGAAGCCTGTCAATCACAGGCAGTGCTTGGGAACGCCCCCAGTCCCGCGGGATTGCCGGGGGGTGAAAATCGTGATAACGAGGTATGTGCTGAGAAAAAAAAAAAAAAACACTGGCATTCTGTCGGTAGGGTGGCTCGACTCCATGTGATGTCAGAATTTTTTTTTGAGGGTGAACCTCCACTTTAAATCACCTTCCTTGCCCATTCTGATGCTCAGTTTGAACTCCAGCAAGTTGTCTTCACCATGAGTTGCTGCCATTTGGTTGGCCGATTAGCAATCTGTGTTGAACAAGTGTACCTAATAAAGTGTCTGGTGAGTGTATATCCAGCACTTACAGTATACTGTAGCTGTTTGCCTAGTGATGCACAATAACGCCACTAGATGGTGCTGTCCTCTGAAAGGTTAATTCTGTCCATTGTGCACTGTCTTATGTCTCAGACTTGAATAGAAAATATTTTAAAAGTGCTGTGATTCATATTTTGTTCGGGTACATATGACAATATTCACCACCTCTTTAAAAACATTTTAACAACGGGTCTATATCCGCAAATGCAGGCTACACAGCGATAAGCCAAAAAAAATAACCAATTTTAAGGCTGTACACTATTTCCTGTGAGTACGCAGTTTTCATGTCACACAAAAAAAATCCTGTACACTCTTCAGCTATTCAACACAACAGTTTATCTGTTTCAATATCTCAGGGTAAAAACAGATTTTGGAAACAGATGGAAAGCCACACTGGCTTGATAAGGCACTTCTGTGAAGTGTGCTGCCTAACTCAAAACTAAGGGCCAGATCCACATAGATCGGCACCGGTGCAGCATATCTAAGATACGCTACGCCGCCGTAACTTACTTGGCTTTGTTTCAAATCCACAACGAATTCGCGCCGTAAGTTACGGCGGCGTAGTGTATCTCTGGCGGCGGAATTCAAATCGGCGATTAGGGGGCGTGATTCATTTAAATGAAGCGCGTCCCCGCGCCGAATGAACTGCGCATGCTCCGTTTCTAAATGTTAAACTTAGACGTGACTTACGTCCATCTCGATTCATGGACGACTTACGCAAAAAAAAGAAAAAATTCAAATTTCGCCGCGGGAACGACGGCCATACTTAACATGGCAAATCTAACTATACGCCGCAAAAAAAACAGCTTTAACTATACGCCGGAAAAAGCCGACTAGAGACGACGTAAGAGAATGCGCATACGTTCGTGGATCGTCGGAAATAGCTAATTTGCATACCTGACGCGGAAAACGACGCAAACTCCACCCAGCAGACGCCAAAGTATTGCATCTACGATCCGAAGGTGTACGAAGCCGTACGCCTGTCGGATCAAACCCAGATGCCGTCGTATCTTGGTTTGAGGATTGAAACTAAAGATACGACGCGGGAAATTTGAAAGTACGCCGGCGTATCAGTAGATACGCCGGCGTACTCTCACTGTGGATCTGGCCCTAAGTTCCCAGCTATGGGACATATATAGAAATGCATACATTGACTGCAGACTTACCTGGATGCTGACCTTCCGCCTTATCCAAAAGAAAGGAGGACCACCACCATGCCACCATATAATTATTTAGAAAAAAGGATTGAGAAAGTACCTAGGACTCTCTCAAAGAATATATCGGGTATCCCCCCCAATTGGGAGCTCACTATTGAAGCTAAGCCAAACACTGATAGGGTAGGGGCACCTTAGAAAGTCCAGATATCACGGGTATCCCCACCAGCTTACTGTGAGCCAGCAGGGATACCCGTGATATTCAGACTTCTAAGGCGCCCCTACCCTATCGGGTATTTGTAGAGGGTGCTGTTTGTGTTATATCTATGTGTAGTTTTAACATTTATTGTAATAAAGATACAATATTTTTTATATATATATATATATATATATATATATATATATATATATATATATATATATATACCGTATATATATATTTCTGCCGCTTGTTGTGCCCGAAAAAACTGCACACTCTTTCTTAGTCATTTCTTCCTCCTTATCTACTCATCTACTGCTGTTCGTTTACGAACCTCAAAGTGGTGCAGCTTATTGCTGCAGTACCGCTTGTAAACGGCATGGCAGAAAACACTGATGGGTGGCCATCAGTGGCGGCTGGTGTTACATTTTTTGGGGAGTGGTAAACAATGCACCCACAGCCTCTCCCTTACCCCATCTAGGTTGCGGGCAGCGCTTCCTCCAGGTGACGGTCGGCAGCTTCCCCTGCATCTCTTCCTCCTCTGCTTTACGGCAGCTTCCGCAGTGCATCTCCTCCTAGGTGGCCAATAGGATCCCTTCTCCTCTCAGCCAATCGGGGCACGGGTCTCAGGACCGCTTCCTAATTGGTCAGGAGGAGATTGATTCACTATTGTCACACAACTGGGTGGGCTCGGGGCGCAGTGCTCTGTACCCCAAGCCCACCCTTTTTTTAAGCCTATTAGAGCCTCTTTTTTTGAACCCATTGGAATCCATGCGTCCAGCATCACACATGTAGATTTGGGGGCCGGATGCATGGATAAGGAGGCAGCGCCCTTGCTCCCTGCATTACAAACTGCAACTGGTGGCCATTGCACCCATTAATGGCTGTGTAGTAAGCCATCTTCAGATGTCTCGGTTCACAGACACAGTATAAAGCATACCTCTCTGACAGACACCTATTAGCAAAAAAGTATGTAGGCAAAGGAGACATGGAAAATTATTAAAGAGCTTTTTTTATCACTATTATTTCTTTATACTGTATATAAATATTTCCAATCCCTAATTTGACCCTCACCTCCCTTTCCCTTGCATATCTGTACATTAACTCCTTCATCTCCATCCTCCCACTATATGGGACCTGTACATTAAAGAGGAGTTCCACCTAAAAATTGAACTTCCTCTTAACCCACTCCTCGCCCCCTTACATGCCACATTTGGCATGTAATTTTTTTGGGGGGGGGAGTGGAGGCTTCAGGAGAAGGGGACTTCCTGTCCCACTTCCTCCTTCCGCCGAAGGGCTGGAAAGGCGATTAGCTTAATCGCCTTTTCACAGCCCCACCCTGTAGGTGAGCGCCTGTCCAATCGGACGGCGCCGCGCCGCTCGCGCATGCGCACTGCCGCTCGCGCATGCGCAGTGGGTGCCCGGCCGTGAAGCCGAAAGCTGTCACTGCCGGGTGCCCACACTAAGAATGAAGACGCCGGCCGGCAAAGGGGGGCGAGGAGCGGAGCCCCGGCCGGCGCGTCGCTGGAGCCGTGGAGCAGGTAAGTGTCAGTTTATTAAAAGCCAGCAGCTACACTTTTTGTAGCTGCTGACTTTTAATAAACTTAAAAAAAAGGTGAAAAACCCCTTTAACGTCTTCACCTCCTCCCTCCTCTGTGTATGATATATACATTTCGGTCTCATGCACACTGGATGTTTGGCTATCTCTCTTAGATACCAATTTCCTCCTTGCAGCAGTGTTTTGGTATAAAAAAATGTGTAACGCATTTAGGTGCGTCATGCGCTTGGATGTTATGGAATTAAATTAACGCTTTTAGATGCGTTTACACACGTTTAGGTACACGCT
Organism: Rana temporaria; assembly: GCF_905171775.1. Taxonomy (NCBI): domain Eukaryota; kingdom Metazoa; phylum Chordata; class Amphibia; order Anura; family Ranidae; genus Rana; species Rana temporaria. Next base: position 355,287,325 of record NC_053491.1, read on the forward strand.
GCTACTCCTGGATGCACTGGCAGTTTTTTTCCCTCCTTTCCCAGCCTTTAAACTCCTCTAAACGTCTATGTGTGCATGGACACAAAGTCTAACATGCAAGGTTTAGAGGCAGAAAAAAAAAAGATACTCTTAACAGCAGCGCCCAGTGTGCATGAAGCTTAAGGGTTGTTCCACAGTCCTCAATATCCTTAGGCTTAGCCCACTAGGGAAATTAGTTCATCTGTATTTACCATTATCCAGAAACTGGCACACTACAACACATTGTGCTCTAGAACCCGCTTGCCTTTCCAACAACACAGCTCTGTTTACTGTATATACTGTACAGCGGAACCTCGGATTGCGAGTAACCTGAATAATACGAGCACTGTATTAAAAAAAATCCTAACTCGGTTTGCGAGTGTTGTCTCACAAAACAAGCAGGATTCAGGCCAAAGAAGTGTGCAGTACCACGTTTGGCCTGAGATGGGAGGACACAGAAATACTCCTTTCCGAGCCTTTCCAAGGTCAGCCGAGGTGTCCTGGGGCCTTTCCGGTCATTTCCGAAGCTCTCCGATGCCCCCCCCACCTGTGGCCGCATGCGGTATTGCATCCCATTGAAGTCAATGCGGAACATATTATTTTTGTTTCCATTGACTTCAATGGGTAAACCCGCTTTGATATGCGAGTACTTTGGATTACGAGCATTCTCCTGGAACGGATTATGCTTGTAATCCGAGTTTCAACTGTATATATCTCCTAATGGAGATAGGAAGACCTCTAGTGGTCAAACAGGAAACTGTGCCTTACACACTATACTTGGAGGGAGATAATACAGGAAAACTCCTTGTTTCCCTCAAAGCACCCCTTAAACCCCCATTGATTTTAATTCTGGTTATTCATGCTATGAGGAAGGTTACAGCTGAAACGCGTTAGAATCATATGGATTGTACCCTGTTATTGTGCCTAAACAAATTTCTATAAGCAGAAGCTTTGGATTCTGTCAGAACCTGTACTCACCGAGACCGAGATGCTGAGGGCGGCTCACCTTTGCGACCCTGTGCAGACCACTCCCTGGAGTTGGGACAGAGGAGGGACGGCACAAGGAGGCACCGGTGCCGGGAGCTGGTAGGCAGACTTGGTGCAGCTGACAGAAGCAGGGCAGGTGCAGAAGACTGGAGACAAGCGTTGGTCAGGCAGGAACTGGTAGGTAAGTCCGGTAGGGTCCACAGGAAACAAAGGCAAATCCGAGTCACAAGCCGAGGGTCAAGAGCAGGAGAGTTCAGAGGGAGTCCGTGAGAGCAAGCCAAGGTCAAGGGGCAGGAGACAACAGCAATCCAGGTAACGTTAGCCAAAGGGTCAGAGGTTCCAGGTGAGAGGAGAGTCGTCAAGAATTCCGGGTCAAAACAGGCAGGTACGGCAACAGGTAAACACATAGGAGCTGAAGACAAGCCAGCAACTTGTTCAGGGGATGAGGCCAGTTTAAATAGGAGAGTCAGTCCTCTGATTGGCCACAGAGCTGTCACGTGCACGCCCGTGCGCACGTCCACGCACACGGCGCGCCGCTGTACCGCGCGCGCATGCGCGTGCACATATTGCGCCCGGACGTGCGCCAGTGCCCAGTTGCCCCGCGCATGCGCGAGAGCTCAATGGAGCCGGGAATGGAGCCCTGACAGTGCCCCCTCCCAAGGGGCGGACTCCGGACGCCCAAACTGTCCATCACCTCAGGGTGCTCCGCATGAAAGGCCCGAATCAGACGAGGGGCATGGAGATTTCGGGAAGGCTCCCAGGAGTTGTCTTCAGGGGGATACCCCTTCCATTTGATGAGGTATTGTAATTGTCTTCCTCTCTTCCTACAATTCAAGATGGCTTCCACCTCAAATTCCTTTTCCCCCTCAATCTCCACTGGTGGTGGCGGCAGTTCTTCTCTACCGTTGAAGGGGTCAGACACAACGGGCTTAAGCAGGGAGGCGTGAAACACAGGATGGATCTTGTAGGACCTGGGTAAAGCCAACTCAAAAGCTACTGGGTTGATTTATCGCCTGATCTCAAATGGCCCGATGAACCTCGGACCCAGCTTCCGAGAGGGAATAGGTAACTTGAGGTTGATGGCGGATAGCCAGACCTTCTCACCCACTTTGAAGACAGGGCAATCCTTCCTCCCCTTGTCATGGAACCTCTTATAGTCCTGCTGAGCTTGCTGCATGCTTTCCTGTAACTTCTGAAAGTTTTGCTGGATGCAGGTCACACGTTCCTGGACCACTGGCACAGATGTTTCCGGGATGGAGTCCGGCAAAAAGGAAGGGTGGAAACCGAAGTTAGCCCAGAACGGGGTTTGGTTTGTGGAAGAATGTATGGAATTATTGTAAGCGAACTCGGCTGTAGATAACAAGGAGGACCAATCGTCTTGGGAGACTGAGCAAAAGCATCGTAGATACTGTTCTAGCGTTTGATTAGTGCGCTCTGTCTGGCCATTACTTTGAGGGTGATAGGCCGAGGACAGACAGATCTCCACTTCCAAAGCTCTGCAAAGTTCCTTCCAAAATTTGGATGTGAATTGAGTACCTCTGTCAGATACTATGCTTTTGGGCACTCCATGGAGCTTGATAATTTCTTTAAAAAATATTTTGGCTGTGTCTGCCGCGGAGGGCGTACCCACCATGGGCAAAAAATGCGCCATCTTGGACAGACGGTCCACCACGACTAGGATTGTGGTAAACCCGGCTGAAGGAGGCAGATCGACAATAAAGTCCATGGAGATGTCAATCCAGGGCCGTTCTGGGATAGGAAGGGGTTTCAGCAGCCCCCAGGTCTTCGTGTTTGGCCCCTTACTCCGCTGGCAGCGAATGCAGAAAGAGACATAATCCTTGCAGTCGGACCTCCATTTAGGCCACCAGAAGGAGCGAGAGATCAGTTCGGAAGTTTTATGAGCACCAAAATGGCCAGCCAATTTACGATCATGGAAGGTGCTGAGGATTAACTGTCTTGCCTCTGTTGGAACAAAAATCTTCCCACGAGACCACAGCAGGTCGTCCTTTTTCTCCAAGGAGGAAACCTCATGATCAGGGCACCATTGGCATGCAGTCTTTAGAGCAGTCAACAAATCTGTTTGAGGGAGAAGCAAAAAATTTTGAGGTGACAGGATAGTGCTGGGCTCGGAAGTATCGGGCGTCTCCGGAAACATCCTGGAGAGGGCATCAGCTTTTCCATTTTTTGCGCCAGGACGATAGGTAATATGGAAATTGAAGCGAACAAAAAAAAGAGCCCAACGGGCTTGTCTGGGCCTAAGGCGTTTTGCCGACCGTAAGTATTCCAGGTTCCTGTGGTCCGTGAAAATGATAATGGGATGCGCTGCCCCCTCCAGCAGGTACCTCCACTCCTCCAGTGCAAATTTTATGGCCAGTAGTTCTCTATCGCCTACGTCGTAATTGCGCTCAGGAGGACTTAGTTTCCGAGAGGTGTAGGCTACTGGGTGAAGAAGCGACTTCGGTCCCTGTCTCTGGGAAAGAATAGCGCCTGTAGCAGATTCCGAGGCGTCCACTTCTAGAACAAAAGGTAGCGTAGAATCCGGATGACAAAGTACAGGTGCCGAGGTAAAGGCCGCTTTGAGTTTGATAAAGGCCTCCTGAGCCTCTTGTGGCCACTGAAAGCGGTGCCCCTGGCGGGTCAACTTGGTGATGGGAGAAACAATTGATGAAAAACCGATGATGAATCGTCTATAAAAATTGGCGAAGCCAATGAAGCGCTGAACGCCCTTTTTGTCTGTTGGAGGTGCCCACTCCTGAATAGCACTGATTTTCTATGGATCCATGGCTACCCCATTCACAGAAATGATGAATCCTAAAAATTGCACTGATGTCTTTTCGAACTCGCATTTTTCTGATTTGAGATAAAGCCTGTGTTGTCTCAAGATGGTGAGAACCTGCCTGACATGTTGCCGATGTAATTCTTTTGTGGCTGAAAAGATGAGAATATCGTCTAAGTAGACTACGAGGAAGTCATCTAAAAATTGTCGAAAAATGTCATTGACTAGATGCTGGAAGGTGGCGGGCGCATTACAAAGCCCAAAGGGCATGACCAGAAACTCGAAGTGCCCGAATCTTGACCTGAACGCAGTCTTCCACTCATCTCCTGCCCTTATTCGGACCAAATTGTAGGCGCCCCGGAGGTCCAATTTAGAAAAAACCTGAGCTGAACGGAACCTTTGAAAGAGCTCGGGGATTAGAGGCAGCGGGTATCGGTTCTTGATGGTAATTTTGTTTAACTCCCTATAATCAATGCAGGGTCTAAGCGATCCATCTTTTTTCTCGACAAAGAAGATCCCCGCCCCCGCTGGCGAGGAGGAGGGACGGATGAACTTCTTTCTTAAATTTTCTTCAATATAGGCCTTGAGGGCCTTCAACTCAGTCTCTGACAAGGGGAATATGCGCCCAAAGGGAATTTCAGATCCGGGCAAGAGGTCAATGGGGCAGTCATATGACCGATGTGGTGGGAGACAATCGGCTTGTTTTTTGTCAAAGACATCCTTGAAGTCTAGGTAGGCTGGAGGAACATGCTGTAGGTCTTCAGGTGGAGTAGCTAACGTGGAGCAGGAGACTGGAACGGGTGCAAGGCAGTGCTGGGAACAGTAGGTGGAAGAAAAGCTGACTTCTTTCTTGAGCCAATCAATGCAGGGCAGATGAACTTGTAGCCAAGGGAGACCCAGAATGATAGGGAACATGGGGGACGGAATCAAGTCCAAACAGAGGAACTCCCGGTGCCCAGAATCTGAGATGGCACAAAGAGGAAGGGTTTCCTGGGTAATCAATCCGGAACGGGGGAGAGAGCCGTCAGCCAGATGAACTTGCAGCTGAAAATCCTTGGTACGGCAGGGGATACGCAGCTTTTGGGCCAAGGATGAGTCCAAGAAGCAGCTGCAGGCCCCGGAATCAATTATCGCCGGCAGACGTGTTGCCCCTTCCGGGAGCTGTAGGGAAAGAAAGAGGATAACATAAGTCTGAGGCAAACTGGTAACAGGGAAATTGATAGCAGATGGAGGTTTCGACTCACAAGGCCTTACTGGGCAGGTGCGCAAAAAGTGTCCAGCGGCTCCGCAGTACAGACAGAGGTTAGATTGACGCCTCCGGAGTCTCTCTTCTGGAGTCAGAGGGGCCCGTACTATACCAAGCTGCATCGGCTCTGGTTCGGGTAATGAGGTGTTTGGTGGAGCTGGGTGAGGCGGAGGTACTGGAGCATATCTTGGTGGAACCCAATTAGTTGGACTGGAACCTCTCCGAACGACGTTCTCGAAGGCGCCTATCCAGCTGAGTGGCGGTTTGGATTAAATCCTCCAGAGAGGCAGGGGGTGCCGACCTTGCGAGCTCATCCTTTAGGTTCTCAGAGAGGCCCTGACGGTATTGGTACCTGAGGGCCAACTCATTCCAGCCTGTGTCAGCAGACCACTTTCTAAATTCGGCGGTGTAGTCTTCCACCGGCCGTCTCCCTTGATTCAAGTTGTGCAGAGTACCCGCTGCTGTGGCTGCACGTAGAGGATCGTCGTATAATTTCCCCATGTGGGTGAAGAAGGTGTCATTAGAGTCAAGTATTGGACTGCGTTGTTCCATTAAGGAGTGTGCCCATGCTTGAGGCTCATCAGAAAGCAGAGAGATTACGAATCCAACCTTAACAGCTTCGGTCACAAAAGTTCTAGGTTGCAAGGCCAGATAAAGAGAACAGGCATTCTTGAAAGCCCGGTATTTCCGGCGGTCACCTGAGAATCGCTCGGGCATGGAGACCCGAGGTTCGGGATTACTCCCCATCATGGCAGGGCTTGTAGGAGCTTGGGCAGCAGAAGGTCCGGGTGAAGAGGCTAGGGCTGCAGCGGATGGACCTGGGGAACCGGCCAGTTGTTGGAGGCGGCCATCAATCTGGAGGTAGCCTTCCTGAAGCTTCTGGACTGCCTCTGTTAAGGCGGAGACCTGTTGGCACAACGTCTCAAAGGGTGAGCGCGCCCTGTCGGTCTCAGACATCTGGCTGGCTTGTACTGTCAGAACCTGTACTCACCGAGACCGAGATGCTGAGGGCGGCTCACCTTTGCGACCCTGTGCAGACCACTCCCTGGAGTTGGGACAGAGGAGGGACGGCACAAGGAGGCACCGGTGCCGGGAGCTGGTAGGCAGACTTGGTGCAGCTGACAGAAGCAGGGCAGGTGCAGAAGACTGGAGACAAGCGTTGGTCAGGCAGGAACTGGTAGGTAAGTCCGGTAGGGTCCACAGGAAACAAAGGCAAATCCGAGTCACAGGCCGAGGGTCAAGAGCAGGAGAGTTCAGAGGGAGTCTGTGAGAGCAAGCCAAGGTCAAGGGGCAGGAGACAACAGCAATCCAGGTAACGTTAGCCAAAGGGTCAGAGGTTCCAGGTGAGAGGAGAGTCGTCAAGAATTCCGGGTCAAAACAGGCAGGTACGGCAACAGGTAAACACGTAGGAGCTGAAGACAAGCCAGCAACGTGTTCAGGGGATGAGGCCAGTTTAAATAGGAGAGTCAGTCCTCTGATTGGCCACAGAGCTGTCACGTGCACGCCCGTGCGCGCGTCCACGCACACAGCGCGCCGCTGTACCGCACATGCGCGTGCACATATTGCGCCCGGACGTGCGCCAGTGCCCAGTTGCCCCGCGCATGCGCGGGAGCTCAATGGAGCCGGGAATGGAGCCCTGACAGATTCACAGTGAACTACAGTGCACTGACTTCACTCATCAACAGTAATATAGCAGTAGAGCTTGGGTGAGTGTCTTTCTAGTGCACATCAGTGCTGCCAATCAGTGCCCATCAGTGCCCATCAGTGCAGCTTCATTAGCGTACACGAGTGAAGGAGAAAAATTACTTATTTACAAAAATTAAAACAGAAAACTTTTTTCCTTTTCAGGCTTCATGCACACTGAAGCTAAAAAAAGCTATAAAAAAAACGCCAGCAGCTTTGCAGGGAGCCTTTCAATGTTTTTTAGCATTTTTGCAAAAGCTTTAATCAGCGTTTTTCAGTGTAGCCTTTTTTTTTTTTCAATAGATAAACAAACTCAAAAAAACTCTGGCACCAGCGTTTTTGAGCGTTTATCTGCGTTTTGCGTTTTTTAGCGTTTTTCCCGCCGAAAAACGTCACATTTGAACGCAAATTTCAGGCGTTCAGAAAAAAGCCAATAAACTCCAAAGCTCATTAACACTAAAAAACGCCCAGGTGTGCATGGGCACATAGGCTAATATAGAGTTCAGGTCATGGGCTTTAAAAAAAAAGCGAAAACGCCTATAAACTGCAGTTTATCAGCTTCAGTGTGCATGGAGCCTCAAAATTTTTGTCCTTTTTCCTTTGTTAAGAAAAAAATAAAAAACACAATGGTGATTAAATACCACCAAAAGAAAGCTTCATCTGTCTCAAAAATTCTAAAGAAAAATGATGATTGACAGCTTTGCATGACCGTGTCATTGTCATTCCATGTGAGACAGAGCTGAAAGCTGAAAATTGGCCTGGGCAGGAAGGGGGTAAAAGTGCTCAGTAGGTAAGTGGTTAATCTCCACTTTAACCTAAAAAAAAAAAAAAAAATGCCTTAAGTTATACTTTAAGTTCTGCAAAGCCACCTGTAGCCAGGGCTCAAGTCCTGCGGGAACGCGTGGGAACAGAGTTCCTGCACTTTTTTCACAGCAGGAACGCAGTTCCCTTTGCAGGACTAGAGCAGCTGAGAGCAGCTGAGCCGCCCGAGCCAATCCTTCACTAAGCGGCGATGCCCAGCTCGAGTCACTGTCAGGGGCAGGCGAACCTTAGTAATCCTTTATGTTACTGGCTGCTTCCTGTATATGGATTCATCAGGTAATGTGCGGGTATTCCGTCACTTCCTCGATGCTGCAATGTCTCCTGGGAGCTTTTGTCATTATTCCCAGGAGACATTGCGGAGGTCTGCCGAGAGTTATAGCGGGATTTAGAAAGAACTTTCGAGAAAGTGACGGAATACCAGCACACTATCAGATAAATCCATATACAGGAAGCAGCCAGTAACATAAAGGATTACTAAGGTACAGTGGATCAAAAAAAAAAAAACATGGTGGGGGAGTGCATCTTGGGTGGGAGTTCCCACACTTTTTTCCCCAGGACTTGACCCCTGCCTGTAGCTGACACCAGATACTGATGCAATTTCATAAAATACAGGGTTTCCTACTTGGAATTCTATTTCTTTTTTGTAAAATTTCTGTGCTCACAGCACTTCAAACAGCAGCCCGACTTATTTTTTCACAAAGAGAACCCATCAGTGTTAATAAGCAAGCCCTTCACTTAACTAGGGGATTCAGTTTTTTCTGGTACTCCAATTTAAATGCAAAGCGCATTGCAACTGGCAGCTAGCAAATGCGGAGGTTGATATTTTAATATAAAATCCCTTTAAATGATAGCTGTTTCTAAAACGTAATCGATGTTCTAGGGTCCAAGCTTACAAGTAATTGTATACCTGTAAAAATGTAACTCGACTATTTTACTGCATTCAAGTTTTTCTATTAGTAATTGTGAATCAACCTGCATCCTGCAGAGTGGAAAGCTCTACATAACTATTATTATCTTACGTAATATTACCAATGACCAATAGAAGGTACCAATTCTTAGAATAGCTTTTTACAGTACTAACTGTGCCCAGTAGTGGGAGACAGTATACAGTCTATAGAGACAATTCATACAGTATACTGTATGTGCAAAATCAAGTGTTTGTACAGACTATAAGAGTATGTTCCATATAGTTATACACTACAGTATATAATATAACAGAATTTGACTGTTATATCGCTAAGAAGATATTGGGCCAGATTCAGATACATTGGTGTATCTTTCCGCGGGGCGTAACGTATCTCAGATACGTTACGCCGCCGCAAAATAGGGTGCAAGTTCCTTATGCAGAAAGAACTTGCGCCCTAAGTTACGGCGGCGTAACGTCTGTGGTCTGGCGTAAGCCCGCCTAATTCAAATGGGGATGATGTGGGCGTGTTTTATTTAAATGAATGGTGACCCCGCGTATTTTACGTTTTTTACGAACGGCGCATGCGCCATTTGTGAAATAATCCCAGTGCTCATGCTCGAAATTACGCCGCAAATCGTCATTGCTTTAGACGTGAATGTAACTTACGTACAGCCCTATTTGCGAACGACTTACGCAAACGACGTAAAATTTTCAAAACTCGACGCGGGAACGACGTCCATACTTAACATAGGATACCCTTATATAGCAGGGGTAACTTTACGCCGGAAAAAGCCTAATGTAAACGACGTAAAAAAAATGCGCCGGGCAGACGTACGTTTCTGAATCGGCGTATCTACCTAATTAGCATATTCATTGAGTAAATATACGGAAGCGCCACCTAGTGGCCAGCGTAAATATGCAGCCTAAGATACGACGGTGTAAGACACTTACGCCGGTCGGATCTCAGGGAAATTCTGGCGTATCTAGCTTTCTGAATACAGAAAGAAGATACGCCGGCGCTTCGTAGCACTTATGCGGCGTATCAATAGATACGCCGGCATAAAGGCTATCTGAATCCGGCCCACTGTTAAGAAGCATCAACTTTATGTGCTGACAATGGGATGTTATGATGGAAGGTTAGTATGTGTCTGCAATAATTGGATCACCACATTACATCACAGTAACAAGTATATTTATAATACTCAGAGATGTGCTCCTGAATAAAAAAAAGTATTCAAAAAGAGAGAGTATATGTAGCAATGTCAGAGTGAAGGATTCCAAGAGAACAAACAAATTGCAGGATTTCACAAGCAGAATAGAGTTTTTTGCAGGGCAGTTTCCAACATGATAATGACCACAAACACACCTCCAAGATGGCCACTGCCTTGCTAAAGAAGCTGAGGGTAAAGGTGATGGACTGGCCAAGCATGTCCCAGACCTAAACCCTAGTGAGCATCTGTGGGGCATCCTCAAACGGAAGGAGGAGGAGCGCAAGATCTCTAATATCCACCAGCTCCGTGATGTCATCATGGAGGAGTGGAAGAGGACTCCAGTTGCAACCTGTGATGCTCTGGTGAACTCCATGTCCTAGAGGGTTAAGGCAGTGCTGGAGAATAATGGCGGCCACACAAAATATTGACACTTTGGACCCAATTTGGACATTTTCACTTAGGGGTGCACTCACTTTTCTTGCCAGCAGTTTAGACATTAATGGCTGTGTGTTGAGTTATTTTGAGGGGACAGCAAATTTACACTGTTATACAAGCTGTACACTCACTACTTTACATTGTAGCAAAGTGTCATTTCTTCAGTGTTGTCACATTAAAAAAGAGTTCATTCAATATTTACAAAACTGTGAGGGGTGTACTCACTTTTGTGGGATACTGTTAACCCTCACATATACCCAGGGAAGTGAACAGCCTCAGATGATACACAAGGATGAAACAAATCTCCCTACATAAGTTTTATATGTACAGTAGTACCTTGGATTACGAGCATAATTTGTTCCAGAAGCATGCTTGTAATCCAAAGCACTCATATATCAAAGCGAGTTTCCTCATAGAAATCAATGGAAACTCTGATAATTCGTCCCAGTGTTACTGCTAGTGTATGCAGTACCGCATGTGGTCAGAGGTGGGGGGGCCCCCGGAGACACTTGGAAACGCTCGCAGACCACTTAGAGACACTCGGAGACAATAGGGAACAGAGTGTTTCCGGATGTTCCCAAGTGTCTCTGAGTGTCTCCGAGCATCCCCAGGGCCCCTGCACCTCTAGCCAAATGCGGTACTGCACACCACAGGGGCTTGAATCCTGCTGGCAAATCGAGTAAAACAGTCCGTATTGTGAACCACTTGTAAACTGCATTACTCGCAATCCAAGGTTTTTATTGTATATCTGATGTCTTCAGCTTTATATACTGTTTAGAAAGTTCAGATTGTGTCAGGAGATTTTCTCTTCCTGTTCAACACTGCAGTGAAGTCTGAGCATACAGCCAAAACAGCTGATTAGAGGAAAGACACACACCTCCTCTCCTCATAGGTAAAGACTTTCAGAGCTGACCGTTGAATAGTTCAGGGCACTGCTAATCTATTTATAGCATCCGTCCCAACACAAAACTCAGGCTGCTTTTATCATATGTGACAGAGAACTTGTCAGGAGTTATCAGGTTGATAACAGAAGAACGAAGCAGGAGACAGCTAGGGGACATAGTGCTTTGAAGGGAGATAACAAAACACTGCAGATATATGTGCCCAGCTCAAGTTTCATAAATCGGGTTTACATCCACTTTAAGTAACTCCCTTAGGATTGGCTACAAAAACCTGAGGTGACTGTGTGGAGCCTAAACTCTAGGAAAAGGCTACGCTGGGGCACATCCAACTGCTCTGGAGGAGATTCAGCTGTCATAAGATTTGCCCACCATCTTGCCCGTTGTGATGTTTTGTCACAGCTTTATTGGCAGTTTTGACCTTGCCAGCAATTGATGTTGCTTTATGAACTATGCCATCAAGTTAAATTCTGTGGTCAGTCTAATGCCTGTCTGGCACTGATAGTAAGGACAGGCCTTTTAGTCTATGTGAGTTTGTTTTTTGGGTGCCTGGCATTGTTGTTTGGTACATTTATAGCCTTCGGAATTCACCTAATTAGTAAAAAGAGTCCACCTGTGTGTAATTTGATCTCAGTATAAATACAGCTGTTCTGTGAAGCCCTCAGAGGTTTGTTAGAGAACCTTATTGAACAAACAACATCATGAAAGCCAAGGAACGCACCAGACAGGTCAGGGATAAAGTTGTGGAGAAGTTTAAAGCAGGATTAGGTTATAAAAATAATCCCAAACTGTAAACCTACCAAGACATGGCCATCTACCTAAACTGACAGGCTGGGCAAGGAGAGCATTTATCAGATAGGCAGCAAAGAGGCCTATCGTAACTCTGGAGGAGCTGCAGAAATCCACAGATCAGGTGGGAAATCTGTCCACAGGACAACTATTAGTCATGCACTCCACAAATCTGGCCTTTATGGAAGAGTGGCTAGAACAATCCCATTGTTGAAAGAAAGCCATAGGAAGTCCCGTTTGAAGTTTGCAAGAAGCCATGTGGGGGACACAACAAACATGTGGAAGAAGGTGCCCTGGTCAGATCAGACCAAAATGTAACTTTTAAGCCTCAAAGCAAAATGCTATGTGTGGCAGAAAACTAACCGTGCACATCACCCTGAGCATACCATCCACACTGTGAAACATGGTGGTGACAGCATCATGTTGTGGGGATGCTTTTCTTCAGCAGGGACAGGGAAGCTGGTCAGAGTTGATGGGAAGGTACATGGCGCCAAATACAGGGCAATCTAAGAAGAAAACCTTTTAGAGTCTGCAAAAGACTTGAGACTGGGGTGGAGGTTCACCTTTTATCAGGACAATGACCCTAAACATACAGCCAGAGCTACATTGGAATTGTTTCGATCAAAGCATATTCATGTGTTAGAATAGCCCAGTCAAAGTCCAGACTTAAATCCAATTGAGAATCTGTGGCAAGTCTTGAAAATTGCTGTTCATAGACACTCTCCATCCAATCTGACAGAGCTTGAGCTATATGGCACAGAACAATGGGCAATACATTTTACTCTCTCTAGATGTGCAAAGCTGATAGAGACATACTCAAAAAGACTTGCAGCTGTAATTGCAGCGAAAGGTAGTTCTACAAATTATTGACTCAGGGGGGCTGAATACAAATGCACGCCAAACTTTTGAGATACTTATTTGTAAAAAAAATGTTGAAAACCATTTATAATTTTCCTTCTACTTCACAAACATGAGCCACTTTGTGTTGGTCTATCACAGAAAATTCTAATAAAATACGTTTACATTTTTGGTTGTAAAATAACAAAATTTGGAAAATGACAAAGGATATGAATACTATTTCAATGCACTGTGTGTGTGTGGGTATATTAAAGCAGAACTAAACTTGTGCCGCCCAATGGGCATAGATTTGTTATATATACAGTATATACATATTGAGCTAGATACAGGTAGCTCGGCGCATAGTTTTGCCGGCGTAGCGTATGGAATATACGCTACGCCGATGGCGCGCAGAGAGCCCAGAGCAGTATTCACAAAGCACTTGCCCTGTACGTTGCGGCGGCGTAGCGTAATATGGTCGGCGTAAGCCCGCCTAATTCAAAGTAGGCAGGTAGTGAGCGTGCTACATTTAAATTAACCGTGACCCCATGTAAATGAAAGGCCGATCGAACGGCGCATGCGTGCGCATGCTCAGAATCACGTTGCATATACTCCCTAAGATACGTCGGCTCAATGCTTTCAACGTGAACATCACCTACACCCAGCCCCATTCACGTACGACTTAAGTAAACGGCGTAAAATTTGACGGCTGTTCCGACGTCCATACCTTTGCATGGGTTGCGCCACCTATGGCAGGGATAACTTTACGACGGACGTACGCCTTACGTAAATGGCATAGATTACAGCGACGGGCGCAAGTACGTTCGTGAATAGGCGTATCTAGGTAATTTACATATTCGGCACGTAAATCAACTGAAGCGCCCCTAGCGGCCAGCGTAAATATGCACCCAAGATCCGACGGCGTAGGAGACTTACGTCAGTCGGATGAGGCCAGAATTCAGGTGTATCTAGTAAAGAGAATAGGGCGCATAGATACGACGACGCATCTGTTCACTTACGCTGCGTATTTGTAGATACGCCAGTGTAAGTGTTCTGTGAATCTAGCTCATTGTTTCTCAACCATTTTCTATGTACAAGTACATTGGCCCAGATTCTGAAAGGGCTTACGACGGCGCAACGCAATGTACGCCATCGTAAGTCCTAATCTGGGCCGTCGTATCTATGCGACTGATTCTTAGAATCAGTTACGCATAGATAACCATTAGATCCGACAGGCGTAAGGCTCTTACACTGTCGGATCTTAAATGCAATTTTTTTTTTCGCCGCTAGGTGTCGCCTCCATCGTTTTCCCGATCGAATATGCAAATCAGCAAAATACGCGAATTCCCGAACGTACGCGCGGTCGACGCAGTGAAGTTACGACGTTTACGTTAGATTTGCGACGCGTAAAGTTGCCCCTGCTATATGAGGGGCAACCAATGTTAAGTATGGCCGTCGTTCCCGCGTCGAAATTAAAACATTTACGTTGTTTGCGTAAGTTGTCCGTGAATGGCGCTGGACGCCATTTACGTTAACGTCGAAACCAATGACGTCCTTGCGACGTCATTTCGCGCAATGCACGTCGGGAAATTTTAGGGACGCCGCATGCGCAGTATGATCGGTGCGGGAACACGCCTAATTTAAATGATCCACGCCCCCTACCCGGATCATTTGAATTAGGCGGGCTTGCGCCGGAGGATTTACGCTACCCTCCCCTGCAACTTTACAGGCAAGTTCTTTGTGAATAAAGCACTTGCCTGTAAAACTTGCAGCGGCGTAACGTAAATGAGATACTTTACGCCGCCGCATTTTTATGCAAATCTACCAAATTCTGGGCCATTATGTTTAGTTTACATGCTGCCATCTAGTGACTTTTTGTGGTAATGCACAGTTTGTATTTTCTTTTGTCTGATCTATGACACACTTTCTTTCTGTGTAATGCTCTACCCTTTTTCCTCAGTTTTGTACTTCCTGTCTATGGAGACATCTTATCAGGCCACATGTAACAAGAGCCCATGTATTCTGCATTGTAAACTACAGGCAGTATCATGGCTCAGCACGGCTTTCTTTTGTTATATAAAATTGAAATTTGTAAATTATTATAACTGCTTGTTATATTTGATTACTAAGGCTTACTTTTTCCTGCAAAGAAGACAGAAAATGCTTTTCTCTCCCACTGCCAGCACTGCTGGGCACCACTGTAATAAAGAGAAATCACAGATTGGAATCACTTTAGAATCCAATATTACTTGAAGTCCCTGGTCTCTGCACTGTGTTCTGCAACATTTACACTACGCCGCCGTAACTTAGGACGCAAGTTTTTTGTGAATACTGTACTTACCTCTCTAACTTACGGCGGCGTAGCGTATATGAGATACGCTACGCCTGCCTAAAGTTAGGCACGTCTACCTGAATCTGGCTAATAGTCTATTGTAAGTTATTAGCCATGCTGGGACTTGCCAGTCTTGCTAGTCTTTGACTGCTGAAACCTTCATAACAATGTAGATCAGGGGTCTCCAAACCTTCAAAACTTATGCCTCATACACACGACCAATTTTCCCGTCGGGAAAACTGCCATGACAGCTTTTGGCCAGGAAAACTGGCCGTGTGTATGCTCCATGGCAGTTTTCCCGACAGGAAAACCGGCGGGAAAAATAAGAACATGTTCTCTTTTTTCCTGCCGCGATTCCCAGCGGTCTTTTTCCCGGCAGTTTTCCTATGGGAAACACTGCGGCGGAGCATACACATGGCCGGGTTTGCCGGCCAAAGCTCTTATGGCAGTTTTCCTGCCAGGAAAACTGTCCGTGTGTAGTGGGAAAAGTCTCCAAGCAGGTTCTCAGTTTTTCCCTCTGGTTTCACGGCGGTAAAAAGTCTGCCGGGAAACCCGTACGTGTGTACGAAGCAAAATGGACAGTTTTCTGTCCTTCAAACTTTAGTGGGTCCAGGCTGTGAGTAGAAAATTTCCTTGTGTTAGTGGGTGTAAACAGCATCTCCTATTATGTATTAGGGGGAGTAATAGTGCCCCATCTTTAGTGTCAGTGGGAGGAATAGTGCCCCATCATTGGTGTCAGTGGCAATAGTGCCCCATTGTTGGTGTCAGTGGCAGGTAATAATGCCCTATTGTTGCTGACAGTGGAAGGAATAATGCCCCAAGGGCCTGATAAAAGCAAGCAAAGGGCTGCATCTGGACCCTGGCCACAGTTTGGAGACCACTGGTGCAGGTACATGATACTGGACTTGTTGATGTTTTCCATATACTGTTGAAATTATTGCAATTGTAGTCATAATAAAAAAGAACTTGAGTGTAACGGCAAAAATGTTCCCCCTTCAGTGTAAATCTTTGTACGACAACACTGCATAGTGTGACAGGAAGTCAGGTAAATCTGTGGGTGTTGTCACAGACGAGACATACATTTCTGCCTTGTTTAGACAATACACCAATTGTTATTAGGCGTCGGCTGCAAAAGTAGCTAGAAAAGGTCTTTCACACGGGCGGACAAACGGTCTGTTTTTTACAAGTCCGTTTACGGACTTGTAATGCTTCCCTATGGGATTGCAGACGTTAGCGGATTGAGCATCCGCTAACGTCCGCAAACATCCGCCTCCGCAAAGATCCTCTTTTTCAGACGGAAGAAAACCCTATTTTTCTTCCGTGTGGCGGAACGGATCGGATGAATACGGACACACGGTCCGTATTCATCCGATTCCCCATAGGGGAGAGCGGAGGAAAGACAGGGCGGTCTCTGCACAGTGTGCAGGGACCGCCCTGTCTGCCGACAGATCAGTGGGGAGCAGACAGACACACACGGGGCGGATCAATACGGATCCGCTCCATGTGAAAGAGCCCTAAGGGCGTTGGAAAACTTCAGCTGTTCAGAATGAGACAATTAAGGCCTCTTTAAGTAATCCAGAGGATTACCACTGATTCGCTGCATCCTGAGGCTTTCTGAGTGAAGGAGAGCAGTAGCTGAAAGTCTTCTGAGGAGGTGAGGAGATGATTGATTTTTCTGTGTGATAAAAATCAAAAGACTATTGTTTTTCTGCTGTATGACCAGCAGTGTCTGCCCAGCACTAGGAGACTAGGCTGTGCCAGAATCCCTAGATAGACACCCCAAGTGGCCAGGGTTTATTTTATGTTTGATTTTGTTTATGCTGTTTGGATGCTTGCACTTGTTTCCAGCAAGATGGAAGAATAAACCAAAATCTTTGTTTTCAACCGTCTTCGACTGCCTGTCTGTATAAATTCAGTGTGTTGTGAACCCATCCAAGGGGTCACACACCCCGCTACCGAGCTAACCCCTTACACATGGTGGAGTGCCGCGGGCAGTTAAAGTAAACCAAAAATGGAGGAGATACTGAAACAGCTGGCTATAGCAAATGCAAATCAACAGCAGACGAATGCAGGTTTGCAGCGGAGCCTTGCAGCTCAAAACAGGCTCACGCAGCTCAACAACAGGTTTACCAAGAGAGCATGGCAGCTCAACAACAGGTTTACCAAGAGAGCATGGCAGCTCAACAACAGGTTCACCAAGAGAGCCTTGCAGCTCACCGAGAGAGCATTGCAGGCTTGGAACAGAGACACCAGCAGCAAATGGAGGCCATCGTGAAACAGTTTCAGAGACAGTAGACCAAGGCTGGGAGTCAGGCCAGTAACATACCGACTTTTCGGGTACGACACTTATTGCCAAAGATGACTGCAGATGAGGACCCTGAGATGTTTCTGACCACGTTTGAGAGAGCAGCGGAAAGAGAGAGTAGGCCTAAAGAACAGTGGGCTGGACTAGTGGCCCCCCTATTATCTGGAGAAGCCCAAAAGGCATATTTTGATTTGGAGCTGGCAGACGCGAAAAACTATGATCGATTTAAAAGAGGAAATATTGGCACGTTTCGGTGTAACCCTGGTTGTCCGTGCTCAGCGTGTCCACAATTGGAGTTATCAGCAGAGGAAGCCACCGCGGTCGCAGATGTATGACCTCATCCATTTGGCTAGGAAATGGCTGCAGCCAGAAACTCTGTCTGGACCAAAAATTTTGGAGTGAGTAGTCATGGACAAATTTCTTAGGTCTCTTCCTAACACCCTGCAGAAATGGGTGAACCATCGTGGTCCGGAAACTGCAGACAAACTTGTAGACCTGGTCGAAAGGTACCTAACAACAGAGAATTTGTCCTCTTCCACCAGAGACGCACAGACTTTTCACCCCAAGACCAGACCCTCCCCACCTATAGGTAAGACTGCATCAAGGGATGGGGGTGGAGAGAGGTACCAAGGAGCAGCTAGAGGAATTATCGGGACTACTGCTAATGTTTGGCGAGAGCGGCCTGGAAGACCCATCCCACAGGAGAGGACCAGAAGGTTGATTTGTTACCGTTGCCGGAAAGAGGGACATGTAGCAGCGGTTTGCCCAGCGGGTGATGAACCCATGCAGTGTGACTTTCTGACAGAGAGACGACAGTCCCTTTTTGCAACCACATGCACTGCAGTAAAGGGAAATGAGAAACCTTTATATAGAATGTGCTTAGATGGTAAAAATGTTGTGGTATTGTTGGATTCAGGTAGCCTGGTCACCTTAGTGAAAAGTGATCTAGTGGTGGGAAAAACCTTACATCCAAGGAAAATGGCTGTAGTTTGTGTACATGGAATGAATGAATGAATGAAAACGTATATAGCGCGGCACATGCAAACTTAATCGCCTCTGGGCGCTTGTTGTTCCTGTCTCCTTTGGTATCAAAAGAGATGCGTTTTGATCTTTCTCCTGAATGCTAAGTGGTTCTCCTCCAACCGAATGCTGGTTGGTAAAGCGTTCCATAGTCTGGGACCCTGGACCGCGAATCTCCTTTCTCCTTTGGATTTGTAGTTGGCTTTCGGTATCTGAAGAAGATTTTGATTGGTGGATCGCAAAACACGATTGGGATTATGAGCTTTTATTTTTTCGCATAGATAATGGGGAGCATTCCCATGGATACATCTATGCGTTAGACAGAGTGCTTTAAAAGCAATTCTGTCTTTTACTGGCAACCAATGAAGGGTTCTCAGTGAAGGTGAGATTGATTCCCAAGGTTTTATCCCAGTCACAAGTCTAGCGGCCGTATTTTGAACGACTTGCAGACGAGCGATTTGGTACCTTGGGAGTCCGAGGTAAAGGGCATTTGCATAATCCAGTCTGGAGTTTACAATTGCTCCCACCACGACTGCTATGTCTTCTTTGGGAATGAAAGGAGTAAGTCTGCGTAGTAGGCGCAGCAGATGGTGAGATCCGCTGACTACTGACCCTATTTGTGCATCCATTGTCATGTAGGAGTCGAAGATGACCCAGAGACTTTTGACTTTGGTGCTCGAGAATATCCGGTGACTACGGTTTCCTTTGAAACCTCTCTCGGTAACTTGTGTCACCAGGTGGGTTTGGTTTTCCCAAACTGCCACATGACGCCATTGTGGGAAGGGATTTCCCAAAATTCTGGGAACTCTGGGACTGCCCAGATTCCCCAGTAGGTGGTTCTTCTGAGTCAGAACCATCAACTCCACAAACCTATAACTGTGAGGATTCTCCTGAGTTTCCATTCTCAGTATTAGCAGGGGAAACACCAGTCCCTAGGGAGGAGCCTGCTACCTCAGAAGAGGAACAGCGACCGATAGGGTTTGATGACCTCGAGGTGCAAAGAGAAAATGTTGTCACTGAGCAATTGAGGGACCCCACATTGCTAAGAGCCCTGGAGAATGTAGTGAAGATAGATGGGGAATTAGTTAACCCTGACTAGAGGGTTGCCCTCCCTTACTTCAGTATTGAAAGGGACCTGTTATATCGAGTGTCACAGAGGATAGAGGACACCATTGAGCAACTGGTAGTGCCTAAACCGTACCGCAAGATGGTTTTGGAACTGGCCCATAGGCACATTCTTGGGGGACATTTGGGAGCGGAAAAAACCTGGGAGAGGATCACCCAGAGGTTTTATTGGCCTGGGATCACTAAAGAAGTGGAATTGTACTGCTCTTCCTGTCCAGTGTGTCAGATTATTGCACCCATGCCACATTTCCGCAGTCCGTTGGTACCCCTGCCCATTATCGAGGTCCCTTTTGAGAGGATCGCCATGGACTTGGTTGGCCTCTTACTGAAGTCCACTAGAGGGCACCAGCACATCTTGGTAAAAATGGACTATGCCACCCGGTACCCAGAAGCGATTCCTCTCCGAAACACCTCTGCTAAAACAATTGCCAAAGAGTTATCTCAGGTTTTCAGCCGTGTGGGTCTTCCTAAGGAAGTCCTAACTGACAGTGACCCAATTACGTACATCAGTATATCACCCTCAAACAGACGGGTTAGTGGAAAGGTTTAATAAAACCTTAAAACAAATGTTGAGGAAGGTGGTGGATAAAGACGGAAAGAATTGGGATTATCTGCTCCCTTATGTGATGTTTGCAATAAGAGAGGTTCCCCAATCGTCCACAGGGTTCTCTCTGTTTGAGCTACTGTATGGGAGGCACCCCTGGGGCCTACTAGACATTGCCAGGGAAACATGGGAGAGTGAGAGTTCCCCTCATCGATGTGTGATTAAACATGAAGCCCAAATGCAAGATAGAATTGCCCAAGTGATGCCGATTGTGAAGGAACATTTAGCCCAAGCCCAATTGGCTCAACAAAGGATTTACAATCGTGGGGCCCAGGTCCTTTCCTTTGCACCTGGTGATAGGGTTTTGGTGCTGGTCCCCACAGTCAAAAGTAAATTCCTAGCCAAATGGCAGGGTCCATATGAAGTGTTGAAAAAAATGGGAGTGGTGAATTATAAAATGAGTCAACCAGGAAGACGCAAACCTGAGCAGCTCTATCACGTGAACTTGCTGAAACCATGGAAGGATAGAGAGTCCTTGGTCGCTAAGACTACCCGATGTTCTGCTCCATTTAACCTGGCTGTCCCTGAAGTTGGGATAGCAGAGACTCTATCCAAAACTCCGAAACAGGAGGTTAAAGAATTTGTGCTCCGTAATAAGGAGAAGTTTTCAGACCTGCCAGGTTGGGTCTCCGGAGTTGAACATGACATTATCACCACACCAGGGGATAAGGTCAAGTTGAAGCCTTACAGAATTCCAGAAGCACGGCGAGAGGAAATTCGCCAGGAAGTAAAACAAATGCTTGAGCTAGGGGTGATAGAGGAGTCAAATAGTGATTGGTCCAGTCCCATTGTCTTAGTGCCCAAATCAGATGGAAGTTGGCGGTTTTGTAATGACTTTCGCCGCCTGAATCAAATCACTAAGTTTGACACCTATCCTATGCCCTGCATAGATGAACTGATTGATCGCCTAGGCACTGCCCGGTACATGACAACGTTAGACCTGATCAAGGGTTATTGGCAAATTCCTCTCCTGGAGTCGGCCAGGGAAAAAACAGCATTTGTAACTCCAGACGGATCTTTCCAATATCGGAGGATGCCTTTTGGGTTACAAAATACTCCCGCCACATTCCAACGCACAATGGATAAGACCCTTCGGCCTCATCGAGCCTATGCGGCTGCATACCTCGATGACGTTGTCATCCACAGTGAGGATTGGGAATCACACTTGCCAAAAGTTCAGGCTGTGTTGGATTCCATCTGGAAAGCCGGGTTTACAGCCAATCCAAAAAAATGTACCCTTGGGCTAGAAGAGGCGAAGTATCTGGGGTATACCATTGGAAGAGGTCTAATCAAGCCCCAAATAAACAAAGTTGAGGCTATTCAGGATTGGCCACGTCCCACCAACAAGAAACAGGTTCGTGCATTTTTGGGGATCGCGGGCTATTATCGCCACTTTATCCCCCATTTTGCCTCACAGACTGCTCCCCTGACCAATTTGACCAAAGGGAAGGAGCCTGTAATGACCAAATGGACTCCAGAAGCAGAAACAGCTTTTCAGGCTTTAAAACAGGCCTTATTCGCCTGATTTTTCACAGGACTCTGTGGTTCAGACAGATGCCTCAAATGTGGGCTTTGGAGCTGTACTGTCTCAGATTATCAAGGGGGAGGAACACCCTGTTATGTACCTCAGCCGAAAGTTGAAGGCCCATGAGGAGAATTATGCCACCATTGAGAAAGAATGTTTGGCGGTAAAATGGGCTTTGGATTCTCTCCGGTACTACCTCTTGGGTAGACAGTTTGAACTGGTGACGGATCATGCCCCATTGAAGTGGATGGCACAGAACAAAGAGACCAATAGGAGAATAAATAGGTGGTTCCTGGCCCTCCAGGAATTTAGTTTTGTGGTAACGCATCGCCCCAGTGCTAAAATGGGGAATGCAGATGGGTTGTCCCGAGTACATGCCTGCCTGGCAACCTGTGTCCCAACCCTAGGGTTGAAACAAGAGGGGGTGGGTCTGTGACAGGAAGTCAGGTAAATCTGTGGGTGTTGTCACAGACGGGACATAAATTTCTGCCTTGTTTAGACAATACACCAATTATTTTTAGGCGTCGGCTGCAAAAGTAGCCAGAAAAGGTCTAAGGGCGTTGGAAAACTTCAGCTGTTCAGAATGAGACAATTAAGGCCTCTATAAGTAATCCAGAGGATTACCACTGATTTGCTGCATCCTGAGGCTTTCTGAGTGAAGGAGAGCAGTAGCTGAAAGTCTTCTGAGGAGGTGAGGAGAGGATTGATTTTTCTGTGTGATAAAAATCAAAAGACTATTGTTTTTCTGCTGTATGACCAGCAGTGTCTGCCCAGCACTAGGCTGTGCCAGACTCCCTAGATAGGTTCCTGTGTGGTGAAGATAGACGCCCCAAGTGGCTAGGGTTTATTTTATGTTTGATTTTGTTTATGCTGTTTGGATGCTTGCACTTGTTTCCAGCAAGATGGAAGAATAAACCAAAATCTTTGTTTTCAACCGTCTTCGACTGCCTGTCTGTATAAATTCAGTGTGCAGTGAACCCATCCAAGGGGTCACACACCCCGCTACCGAGCTAACCCCTTACAACAGATACATTTGTAAGATATAATTCCATAGCAACAGACACAGGCAGAAACACAGAGCAGAACAGAAGACTGTGTCTTCCATTCATTGAGTTTCATTCTCGATACTCAGGAGTAAAACATTGTGTGACGATCAGTTCACTATGAAATAAAAGTCAACGTCAGCAATTTGCAGTTTAATCTAATTCCAGATCTGTGAAAATGTTCTTTCACCCACTCTCCCTTTAGGCTTGCAGTTTCTAGAATAACAACTTGGTTGATCTAATTTAATTAAAGGGAAATAGAATACACTTTCATTTTAGTTAAATCTAGTTTTCATTGTTTTTGATCTGCACGCAGGCTAAGGTCAAAAGAAAAAATAGGCACATTCACAATTATGTGCATGCTTTTCCACGCATAAGCATGCATTTTTTAGCCACATTAATGCTCATTGTGATTTGTTGCCCATCAGTGTTAATTTTGTCAATGAACACTATTTTAGTCAAATAAAATACAACAAATCTAAAACAATTCAAATGACTAAAATAAAACGTAAGACCCATACACACGATCAGACTTTTTGACAACAAACTTCAAAATGAGCAGGCTTACAAAAAAATTTGACCGTGTGTACGCTCCATCGGACAAACGTTTTCGGTTTTCATTGGACAAAAGTTCGCTCTGCAAACGGACAAACTTTTCGGCAACAAAAGTCCTACGATGCAAAATCCTATCGTGTGTACAGAAGTCCATCGGACTTTAGTCCAAAGTACATCCACGCATGCTCAGAACCATGTTAAAATCAACCAACAATAGCAGAAGTTGACCAAAGGGTGGCGATAAAGAGCAGGAAAGAGCTGAAAAACATTATTCAGACTGGGCTGTGGCTCCCTAAGTAACCAAGATAGTCACACACAAATCTGTTGCCATTCGGTAGCTGCGGGCGGCTGTCTGAGAGCAGGTTCGGCATCACTGGGGAGCAGGGCGATGATGTCAGAAAAAGCAATTTGACCACACCCTCATTTTGCTGCGGCATGCTATGCACATTGCATTACTACTCTCCTTGATGTCTTTAGATAATGACATCAGTGAAGTTAATTACTAATTGTAACAGAATACGTTATCTAGACAGCTTGGCTCCGCATATAGAAGAGGTAGTTACTTCAGCGTTATATAAGGTACAACAAAGCAATCAGAATAATTAACATGAACCAATTATCTAATCATTTAGCCTGACAAGGTGACTAGGCGTCTCGTCTGCAATTCCCCACTATACAATACACATACAATGAACTTCAATCACATTCTAAAAGACATTTAGTGGAGGTAATTATCTCTCAGAGACGTCCCGTCTCTGACAACAGCTGTTCACCTAAAGAACACAATAAAAGGTATTTCACAAGCCGGCTCCACTTAGCATTTCAATAGCCTGAGCTAAGCATTGAAGGGTCATTGTCCTATTGACCCAGTCAGGACAAAATAAACCACTTGTAATATGTCCCATCTCATGTAATACATGAATTATGATTTATTAGCCACCATCTCCTGTGTAACAGATGTCAAGTAGAAACACTTTAGCATCCCAAGGTCCATGACAGAAGTCTTTTGTGGTATTTGTGGATGAGGCTCTTTATCTTCTCAGATGGTAAAGCTTCCTATTCATCTTGGCTAAAAGCCTCCAGTTCCTATAAATTCATGAGCTGTCTTGCATGAACTGCATGTTTGAGATCTCCCCAGAGTATCTCAATGATACTGAGGTCAGGAGACTGAGAGGGCTATTCCAGAACCTTCACTTTAGTGTGCTGTAGCCAATGACAGATCGACTTAGCCTTATGTTTTGGATCATTGTCATGTTGGAATGTCTAAGTATGTCCCATGTGCAGCTTCCTGGCTGATGAATGCAAATGTTCCTCCAGTATTTTTTGATAACATACCGCATTCATCTTGCCATCAATCTCGACCAGATTTCCTGTGCCTTTGTAGCTCACACATCCCCAAAACATCAGATCCACCTCCGTGTTTCACAGTTGGAATGGTGTACCTTTCATCATAGGGCTTTTGGACTCCTCTCCAAATGAAGCGTTTATGGTTGTGGCCAAAAAGCAAAATTTTGGTCTTATCACTCCAAATGACCTTGTGCCAGAAGTTTTGAGGCTTGTCTCTGTGCTGTTTGACATTTGCGTACTAATGCCTTTCTTCTGACGAATCGACTATGTAGCCCAGGGTTGTCAAACTCAATTTCATCGTGGGCCGCATCAGCATTATGATTGCCCATCTGTAAGATTATATGTCCAACGCATCCCCTCCCCTTTACATTAGATGTCAAGAGCCACCCCACCAACAGAATTTGAGTCCCCTACTCTCCCTTACATCACAGTGCACCCCCCTTTCCTTATGCTGCTGCTGGGAAGAAGCTGGATGCATTGCTTGAAAGCAGAAAGTAGGGGACTGGAGTAGGACCAGAGGAGGGCAGGAGAGATGTGAGGGCCACATGAAATGGCATGGAGGGCCGGATTCGGCACACAGGCCTTGTGTTTGACACCTGGGATGTAGCCCATCTTTCTTCAAGTGCCTCCTTATTGTGCAGCTTGAAAGAGCCACACAATATGTTTTCAGAGAGTCCTGTATTTCCCCTTAAGTTATTTGTGGGTTTTTCTTTGCATCCCAAACAATTTTCCTGGCAGTTGTGGCTGAAATTTTAGTTGGTCTAACTGACCGTGGTTTGGTTTCAACAGAATCCCTAATTTCCCACCTTAATTAGAGTTTGAATACTGCTGATTGGCATTCTCAATTCCTTGGATATCTTTTTATATCCCTTTCCTGTTTTATACAGTTCAACTACCCTTTCCCGCTTTGCCCATGACTCAGAATCCAAAAACTTCAGTGCAGCACTGGATGAAAGATGCAAGGGTTTGTCAAGAGTCCAGAAACTCATTGACCTTTTATACACACACACTAATTACAAGAAAACAGATCACAGATGAGGATAGTGACATTTAATAGCCATTAAAACCCCTTTGTGTCATCTTGTGTGCATGTTATCAGGCCAAAATCACCAGGGTATGTAAACTTTGATATGGGTCATTAGGGTAGTTTCTGTTGTGATTATGATTTAAAAAGAGTAAACACAATTGATTGATAATAAATGGCTTCAGCAAACACTAACCACGAGTGAAAGAAAAGTTTTTGTGTTATCATTCATATTCTCTGAATAATGGCCAAGAAATCATAAATTCTGCAAGGGTATGTAAACTTATGAGCACAACTGTATATCCTAATGGTTAAATCGATGTCTTTAGTGCATGTTCAAACTCTAATACTCTAATACTAGTACTAAGATTTGTAGGTAAAGTTGATCCAGGGTAAATCCGATTGCCTCTCGGGGGATCAGTAAGGATTTTTTTCCCCTGCTGTAGCAAATTGGATCATGCTCTGCTGGGGTTTTTTGCCTTCCTCTGGATCAACTGTGGGTATGGAGTTGGGTGTATGGGATTGTACTATGTTTTTTTTTTTCAACCTGACTAACTATGTAACTATGTAATACCATAAATAATAACATTATTTATAGTATACAATGCATTTGAAAATAATAAATGCTTAACTAATGCATTACAATTTAACTAAACCCATTAAATTATAGTTGACTAAAATGATTTTAGTCGACTAAAATGTAGGAGATTTTAGTTGACTGAAATGTACTGGAGAATTTAGTCAACTAAAATGCGACTAAAAATAAATGATTCAGATGACTAAAATATTACTAAAACTAAAATGGCATTTAGTCAAAAGTCTATTGCCTCATACACACGACCATTTTTCTCGCCAGGAAAAGAAACAACGTTTTTCCCGAAATGATTCCTCTCCAGCCTGACTTGCATACACACGTTCATGTAAAAAAACGTCCGACCAAATCGCGGTGACGTACAACATGTACAACGGGACTATAAAGGGGAAGCTCCTTTCAAATGGTGCCACCTTTTCGGCTGCATACTTGATTCTGAGCATGCACGTGTTTTTCCCCTCGGAAAAGCATACACACGACCGTTTTTCGCGACAAGAAAAAAACTGACGGGAAACATGACGAGAAAAAAGAGAGCTGGTTTCAATTTTTTTGCGAGCACTTTTTCCGTCGAGAAAACTGCTAGGGAGCATACAATACACATGACTGGTTTTCACGACCAATATAAGAAATTGCCGTTTTCTCGTTATGAAAAACGATTGTGGGTATAAGGCAGTGTTTCTCAACTCCAGTCCTCAAGGCGCACCAACAGGTCATGTTTTCAGGATTTCCCTTAATTGAAACAGCTGTGTAATTACTAAGGCAGTGAAACTGATCGAATTACCTGTGCAAAATAATGGAAAGCCTGAAAACATGACCTGTTGGGGCGCCTTGAGGACTGGAGTTGAGAAACACTGGTATAAGGCATATGACTAAAACTAAATTGAAATTTTACGTGATTAACACTGGTGCCCATTCAATAGGCCCTCTACATCCATATGCAAAAGATGTACCCGAATAACACACAACAAGACAACACATATATTATTTATTACTACTGTATACATTTACAATTAAAAATTAGATAATTACATAATACAGAAGATACCTAAATAATACCTAGCAGATTTGTCCCAGGTTCTATTCCCACATGAGTGTACAGCAGCCAGGCACACAGCAGCTCCCACGGTCTCACAGCACAATAACCAGGCAGTTAGTGTCTTTTTGGAGTTTAATGCTCGTTGAACACGGGTGAGGTGTAGGGAAGCTTTAGGATACTCCAGAATTCAGTACACCAAGGGCCAAATCCTCAGCCAGGCGGTGTAACTTAACTTTCAGCAGTTAAGTTACACTGACTCAAAGTTTTTACCTAAGTGCCTGATCCACAAAGCACTTACGTAAAAATTTCAAGCCGTGTAAGTTAAGTGCCGCCGTCATAAGGCGTTCCTCCTCTCCGGGGGGCGTTTACAATTTAAATGAGGCGCGCTCCCGCGCCGGCCGTACTGCGCATGCGTGTGACGTCATTTTCCCGACGTGCATCGCGCGAACGTAATTGACGCCGGGCGGCTTTGTGGATTGCGACGGGACACTAAAGTTGCGACGGGTGAAAAAAAGACGCGCCGGGAAAACAAATAATTTAAAAAACAAATGACAGCGTCGCTCAGCATGCATTCCTGAGAGGGAGAACTCCATGCCAATTTTCAACGAAAAAACCGGCATGGGTTCCCCCCCCAGGAGCATACCAGGCCCTTAGGTCTGTTATGGGTTGTAAGGAGACCCCCCTCCGCCGAAAAATCGACGTAGGGGGTCCCCCTACAATCCATACCAGACCCGTATCCAAAGCACGCTACCCGGCCGGTCAGGAATGGGAGTGGGGACGAGCGAGCGCCCCCCGCCTCCTGAGCCGTGCCAGGCCGCATGCCCTCAACATGGGGGGGTTGGGTGCTCTGGGGCAGGGGGGCGCACTGCGGGCCCCCCCACCCCAGAGCACCCTGTCCCCATGTTGATGAGGACAGGACCTCTTCCCGACAACCCCTGCCGTTGGTTGTCGGGGTATGCGGGCGGGGGCTTATCGGAATCTGGGAGTCCCCTTTAATAAGGGGGCCCCCAGATACCGGCCCCCCACCCTAAGTGAATGGATATGGGGTACATCGTACCCCTATCCATTCACCTGTAGGCAAAAAGTAAAAGTTAATAAACACACAACACAAGGGTTTTTAAAATAATTTATTATTCTGCTCCGGATGCCCCCCCTGTCTTCGTTATTAGCTCAATTACCAGGGGGGGCTTCTTCTTCCACTCTCCGGGGGTCTTCCACTCTCCGGGGGTCTTCTCCGCTCTCCGGGGGGGTTTCTTCTTCCGCTCTCCGGGGGGGGGGCTTCTCCGGACTCCGGGGGGCTTCTTCCATCTTCTCCCCTCTTCCGCTGTTGACTCGGCGAACCCCGGTTCTTCTGCAGATGTCCGGTGCCTTCTTCTTCAGCGCTGGCTGCCTGCTATGTTTGTGTGTTAGCTCGATTTCAAACAGGCAGCCGGCGCGGTCTTCTGTGACGTCAGGTTCTTCTTCTCCCTTCTTCCGATGTTGACTCGTCGCCTCTTGTCACTGTAATGATGGAAGCGCGCCTTGCATCCCATTTATATAGGCATCACCGTCCCATCATGCTCCGGTAGGTACCCACGTGGTGGGTGCACGTGGGTAGGCACCCACCACGTGGGTACCTGCCGGAGCATGATGGGACGGTGATGCCTATATAAATGGGATGCAAGGCGCGCTTCCATCATTACAGCGACAACAGGCGACGAGTCAACATCGGAAGAGGGGAGAAGAACAGAAGAGAAGACCCTGACGTCACAGAAGACCGCGCCGGCTGCCTGTTTGAAATCGAGCTAACACACAAACATAGCAGGCAGCCAGCGCTGAAGAAGAAGGCACCGGACATCTGCAGAAGAACCGGGGTTCGCCGAGTCAACAGCGGAAGAGGGGAGAAGATGGAAGAAGCCCCCCGGAGTCCGGAGAAGCCCCCCCCGGAGAGCGGAAGAAGAAACCCCCCCCGGAGAGCGGAGAAGACCCCCGGAGAGTGGAAGACCCCCGGAGAGTGGAAGAAGAAGCCCCCCCTGGTAATTGAGCTAATAACGAAGACAGGGGGGGCATCCGGAGCAGAATAATAAATTATTTTAAAAACCCTTGTGTTGTGTGTTTATTAACTTTTACTTTTTGCCTACAGGTGAATGGATAGGGGTACGATGTACCCCATATCCATTCACTTAGGGTGGGGGGCCGGTATCTGGGGGCCCCCTTATTAAAGGGGACTCCCAGATTCCGATAAGCCCCCGCCCGCATACCCCGACAACCAACGGCAAGGGTTGTCGGGAAGAGGTCCTGTCCTCATCAACATGGGGACAGGGTGCTCTGGGGTGGGGGGGCCCGCAGTGCGCCCCCCTGCCCCAGAGCACCCAACCCCCCCATGTTGAGGGCATGCGGCCTGGCACGGCTCAGGAGGGGGGACGCTCGCTCGTCCCCACTCCCATTCCTGACCGGCCGGGTAGCGTGCTTTGGATACGGGTCTGGTATGGATTGTAGGGGGACCCCCTACGTCGATTTTTCGGCGGAGGGGGGGTCTCCTTACAACCCATAACAGACCTAAGGGCCTGGTATGCTCCTGGGGGGGAACCCATGCCGGTTTGGAATTTACAAATTGCCGTGGAGTTCTCCCTCGGGAATGCATACCAAATGCCGTTGCTTGAATGGGCCTTTACAAGGTGTGACTAACTTTACACTTTGTAAAAGCAGCCCTAGTTTTACACCAGGCAAACTAACACTTACGGCGAAAAAACTAGGCACAAAAGCTTTGAGGATCGCCCTAAGTGCTAATTTGCATACTAGAAGAGGCATTTCGACTCGAAATGCCCCCAGTGGCGGATGCGGTACTGCATCCTAAGATCCGGCAGTGTAAGTCCCTTACAGATGTCGGATCTTCTGCCTAACTTAGGAAAACTGCTTCTGAGGATCAGTTCCAAAGTTAGAACCAGAGATACGACGGCTTACGCCGGAGTATCTCTTTTGTGGATATGGCCCCAAATATTTAGAGGACTCGCTCTCTCTTCTGCTTACTCTCTTCAGGGGCATCTCCCCCCTTTGTGCAGAGATTTCCAGCATGGTGAATCCCACTTCGGTAGCTCTAACACAGTCACCCAAGGGGTTAAACTGCAAGCCACTTCCAGGCCTTTACTCACTATGCCTCCAGATATTTGGATTGATTCCGTCCAATATTGGCTAGACACTGTACATTGAATCTGCAGGCTGCATCCTCAGTGCTCCCCCTTATTTGGTTCTAAACTGCTTTCAGAAAATTAGGATCTCCTCCTCCAGGATCAGACCCTGCTGCTGCAGGCCCCAGATTATTTAACCACTTGACCTCCTGAAGGTTTTATCCTCTTCATGTCCAGGCCATCCTTTGCTTTTTAGTACTGCACTCATTTAACTGGCAATTGCACGGTTGTGCAACACTGTACGCAAATTAAATTTATTGGCCCGGATTCAGATAGAATTTACGTTGGCGTATCGATTGATACGCCGCGTAAGTTCTAGGAAGCGCCGGCGTATCTTCTTTCTGTATTCACAATATTTCTGTAAGTCTCTTACACCGTCGTATCTTAGTTGCATATTTATGTTTAAAAGAGAAAATGCGCCAACCTAAGTGCAGTAAGTAGGTATTTAATTCAAGCAGTTTGCACAGTAAAAGTGGCTACTCACAAAACCAGTATAAATACAGGCATGTAATGGAGGAGACGGCTGGTCCGATGTCACAACTTGTAGTCAGCAATGCAACAGGCTGGTCTCTTATCCTGGTCCCCCGGGTGATGGAAAAAAAGGTCCAAGATGTTCGGGAGCCTTTGGGGAACCCCACAGAGAACAGGAGCCGTGGATGCTGTACCAGAAACGGCGTGCGTTCCAGCGTGGAACGCAACGTATCGCCGTATAACCGGAAGTGACGTAGGGGCTTCCGGTTATACGGCGATACGTTGCGTTCCACGCTGGAACGCACGCCGTTTCTGGTACAGCATCCACGGCTCCTGTTCTCTGTGGGGTTCCCCAAAGGCTCCCGAACATCTTGGACCTTTTTTTCCATCACCCGGGGGACCAGGATAAGAGACCAGCCTGTTGCATTGCTGACTACAAGTTGTGACATCGGACCAGCCGTCTCCTCCATTACATGCCTGTATTTATACTGGTTTTGTGAGTAGCCACTTTTACTGTGCAAACTGCTTGAATTAAATACCTACTTACTGCACTTAGGTTGGCGCATTTTCTCTTTTAAACATATCTTTCAGAGTCTGCTTCTACCTCCGGATTTTGCTGCCACTATTGTGCTATTGGACTTATATTGGATTATTGATCCATTGACTTATTTTATTCATTTATTATGTTCCTATTTTTGTTATTGACATGGACCATATGATATATGTACTTTATTATTATTGACTGTGCTCTCCTGGTTTTTGCGCCATCGATCTATACATATTATACTAGTTGCATATTTACGCTGGCCGCTAGGTGGCCCTTCCGTAGATTTACGCGTAGAATATGCAAATTAGGTAGATACGCCGATTCACAAACGTAGTTGCGCCCGGCGTATCTATATGCGTCGTTTACGTAAGGCGTCGGACCGGCGTAAAGTTACCCCTGCTCTATGAGGCGTAGCCAATGTTAAGTATGGACGTCGGGACAGTGTCAAATTTTCCGTCGTTTGCGTAAAACGTTCGCGAATAGGGCTTTGCGTAAGTTACGTTCACGTCGAAAGCATTGACTATTTGCGACGTGATTTGGAGCATGCGCACTGGGATACGTCAATTACGTGGGGTCATGATAGATTGACATACAACACGCCCACTACCAGCCAAATTTGAATTAGGCGGGCTTACGCCGACACATTTACACTATGCCGCGGTAACGTAGGGCGCAAGTTCTTTCTGAATACGGAACTTGCAGCCTAAGTTACGGCGGCATAGTGTATCTCAGATACGCTACGCCCGCCTACAACTTAGACTATTCTATCTGAATCCGGGTCATATTTTTTTTCACACAAATATGGCCTTTTTTTTACACAAATAGAGCCTTCTTTTGGTGGTATTTGTGATATAAGCGAAACAAGATGGTTATCCAGTCTTTGGTAATGTCCATGGGTTCCAGACTTCAGGCAGTCATTGAATGGTAAAGGATTCTCAACAAAATATTAGAAATTAACATTTTATTTATGATTACTGTATATACTCGAGTATAAGCTGACCTGAATATAAGCCAAGGCACCTAATTTTAAAAACTAATTTTAAAAACTTATTGACTCGAGTATAAGCCTAGGGTGGGAAATGCAGCAGCTACTGGTAAATTTAAAAAATAAAAATAGATACCATTACATTTACATTAATTGAGGCATCAGTAAGTTAAATGTTTTTGAATATTTATTTGAAAGAAAAACAGTAAACTAGCTTTGTAAGTGGAAAAGAGGGTCAACAATGCCCATCTGCAGCCTCAGTGTGCCCATCTGCAGCCTTACTGTGCCCATTTGCAGCCTCACTGTGCCCATCTGCAGCCTTGCTGTGCACACCTGTATCATCAGTGCCCATCTGCAGCCTCACTGCGCCCATCTGCAGCCTCACTGTGCCCATCTGCAGCCTCATGTACCTTTGATTACAAACATCAGGTGTCTCTCGCTGTGTCATGCAACTGCAGTCTTAATTTGTTTGGTGGCCGTCCACTGTAACAAAGCCCTGCCTCCTCCTCGTCTGTGATGAATGGAACACTGATTCAGTTTCCCAGCATTGTATCAGTATTCAGTGTTCCGTCTATCACGAATGAGGAGGAGGCGGGGCTTTGTTACAGTGGATGGTAAAACAAAAGCTTGGCTTCTGAACAAATGGTGTTATAAAGATTGTGATTACAGGCTTCAAAGAGAACAAGGGCTAGCTATCACTGAAGACGACCCAGGCGATGATCCAGGGATGAATACTGCCCCTAGAGGCCAATACAGCAGGACGGACAGACATATGATATATTAAAAGGACTACCTCTTGGCAATATCTCATTGGACAGGAGGCAAGTGGGGGTGGTTACGAGCAGGTCAGAATGAATGTGTAAAAAGTGTACACAGAAGGCAATTTGTCCCTTTTCTCTCCTGGCTCTTGCCTGAGCCTCATGGGTCTTTTTTCATCCTGAGCCCAGCTGACGAAACAATACTTCAAGGACAGCATTGTGATAAGTGTCTTTGATGTTCTTTTGTCCTATACTCTGTATAATTCTATATAGTATTTTTCATGCTAGCATATTCCTATTTTCTTGGGAAATAAATACGATGTTGTTGTATTAAGCAGTGTGTTTGTTTTCATAGCTAACCTTATATTATTGCGCTACCAACAGTAACATTATCAGAGTTTTATTAGACTAGCTAACTATAGGAATAGACAATCATCACTGTGATTGGCTACAGCTAATCACATGGTACAGGCCAGTCACAGATCACAAGCGTAAACAACAAAAATTGTCCAGTGCAAACAGACCCTAAAATTCCTTGTATTCCTTTAGATGTTGATGTTGCAAGTTCGCAATAAGCACAATATAATCCAAACTGTGAGATGTTGTATAATTAATGAGGGAAACCATGGGAGCTACCCAAAAATCCTGGATCAACCAGTAGCTCCCATGGAGAGGCTCACAGTGGCAGTGTAATACTGAAGTTGGGATTGATGGGGAAATTGCATATTACATATTTCCGTATTAATAAAGTGGCTCACTAATGCATTTTAAGCCTCCAAATCTTGGTTAAGGAGGCCATCTACTGACATACTGTAAGCATGGCTTTACCTTTTATCAAAAGAATGGTATTGTTAACTAATCAAGTCCTTGAGGGGTCATATTGCAAAAGGAGTTGGCTTGGGGGTGGTCTATTCCTTATACACAAGTCTAAATACCACAGCCCAAACTGGAATAAGTTTGTCTAATCCAGAGCTTCATCATGTAACATGCAAGCATCTGTAACTGGTTGGCCATGTTGCGTAGCAGCAAATGGGACCCATGGTGGAAACAGAATGTTTAGATAAGTATTCTTGTCATATTTTCTTTATCCTTAGCTGTATCTGTCATTACTTTTAATAAATGTTATACTTGTAAGTATTTGTGTGATCTCTCTTTTCACATATCGAATAAAAATCCTGTTGATTAAGATGTTGCTTAGCTCCATGTTCATTGTAGTCTGTAAATGTCACTGAGGATGCAGAAGAGGGGGTCTCAATTGTTTCCAATGGCACTAATAAAGGATCTGTATAGTAAGTGCTAATTCAGAGGGATTGACAATTGAAACTAGGTAAAATATGTTGAGGCTGTGTAAATGTAGCTACGCTGAAAGTGAGAAAGTATCTCCCTGGTTCTGCCCCACCAAAGGAAAACAGAGAGGACTGGACACCCACAGGTGGCTTTATATGGCCTACTGGAAGACCCCTTGGTCTACCAGTCATATCTGCAGAAAGATGGGTTTGAGTCTTAGGTGGCATAGCTTGGGCACACTGTCTGACAATGTACACTAGCCCTAGAAGTTCTGTTATGTTTCTCTCTATGTTTGTCCCTCCAGGCTAAATCTTGAATGTCCTTCACTGCCAACCAGGTCTTTTAGAAATGTATTATGTTAGGTTAGTTTTTATAGAAAATTACTTTGCACCTTGCCTTTGAGATATCTGTCTTCTCCATTTTATCAAAAATACAGGGAAAGGGAGACTATAAAATAGTTGCATGCCAATAGCTTGTACATCTGGATCACAACAAGAAGGGGAAGAGCACCGCGCAATCAATGTCCTCTCAGAAACAGATGGGTGCCGGGAATGCACGAAGCAAAACTTGAAAAGGAAGGTATGGACAGCCGCACACCAAAAAGGTGGCCTTTATTGATAAAAAGCAAAAGACACAATAAAAACAGCAGACAGTGGGGTAATACTGACGCGTTTCACATTGGAGTTCAATGCTTAGTCATAGCTAGAAAAACATAGCTATGACTAAGCATTGAACTCCAGTTGGTGTGTGGCTGTCCATACCTTCCTTTTCAAGTTTTATCTGGAAAATAACCAGGGTTTCCCCAACGGGGAGTCAAAGTTACAAGATATCATTACACTGTATTGCCAGGGCATTTTGCTGGAGAAGAAATAGGAATATAAAAGAGTGTTCTATAAAGCATACCCCCAAGGTGTCCCAGTTTTTGACAGATGGTTCCAAAATTTCCTTTGTGTTAAATCAGGCATCTTAGTCTTCAACACCCACTGTGTGCATAAAAAAAATTCACTTTCTATTTCTTATTTTTTTTGCACATTTTATATAACAAAGCGATTGACGTGCTTTATGTACTTAAAGAACGTAATAGTGAAGTATAAATAAACATTAATCTATCACTATGGCAACTGACACAACTGGTTAACTCCAGCTGCATTTTATTTTTAACAAGAGGCTGTTAGTGCTGTGAAAACCCTTCTGCAAGCCTTGACTTTGAGATAAAGTTGATGCACTGGCCCCCTCCTTACATCCCACTATGTAGTGTACATGTGTCAGTGACCTAGATAGTCAGCAGCTTGATGGGAGCATCCGGAAACCCTCCAAAACAGAAAAAAAATCAAAGACACAGGGCCACACCACCAGAAAAGTTGCACAATGCTTCATTGAATTCCACAGTGTATGTCAATAGGATGTACGGGCCAGATTCACAGAAGAAGTACGCCGGCGTATCTACTGATACACCGGCGTACTTTCAAATTTGCCGCGTCGTATCTTTAGTTTGAATCCTCAAACCAAGATACGACGGCTTCTGGCTTCAATCCGACAGGCGTACGGCTTCGTACGCCTTCGGATCGTAGGTGTAATACTTCGGCGCCCGCTGGGTGGAGTTCGCGTCGTTTTCTGCATCGGGTATGCTAATTAGCTTTTTCCGGCGATTCACGAAGGTACGCGCGGCCGTCGCATTCTCTTACGTCGTCGCTAGTCGGCTTTTCCCGGCGTATAGTTAAAGCTGCTATTTCGTGGCGTATAGATAGACCTGCCATGTTAAAGTATGGCCGTCGTTCCCGCGTTGAATTTTGAATTTTTTTTTTTTGCGTAAGTCGTCCGTGAATAGGAAAGGATGTAACTCACGTCTACGTACAAAAAATGACGTCGGTGCGACGTCATTTCGCACAAAGCACGGCGGGAAATTTCAAAACGGAGCATGCGCAGTACGTTCGCCTAATTTAAATGATCCACGCCCCCTACCCGGATCATTTGAATTAGGCGGGCTTGCGCCGGAGGGATTTACGCTACGCTGCCGCAACTTTACAGGCAAGTGCTTTGTGAATCAAGCACTTGCCCGTAAAACTTGCGGCGGCGTAATGTAAATGCGATACGTTACGCCGCCGCAGATGTACCTGAATCTGGCCCTACATTTTTAAATCTTTCATAATAGTGACTTTCTGAGAAGACATATTTCCAGTGTGTGTATCTTAAAGCATTACTAAAGGCAACATTTTTTTTTTAGTTTTGGATAGAGATAGAGTAGAGATGGATTAGAATGCTTGTCAGCTTTTATTGCTGCCTGTGCCCCCGGTAAGGAGATTCATCCCCTCTATTTGTCCTGTTTACCATTATCATTGAAAATAAAAGATCATTCCAAAATTTGGATTGTCCCCAGAAAAGTAATAGAGGGGAAACCTTCCAATGGGCACACTAGATCTGTTGACCTGACCAAGGAATTCCCTTAATTTGCAGGGATTTCCCCATACTTCCTGTTTTGCTATGGGACAGGAAGTGAAGTGAAATCTCCCTAATGGGACACAGACGGCAAAAAAAATCAGACAGGGGTTATAAACCTGCCTTGCTCTATTCAAAATGAAAAAACTTTTTCCTATAGTTCTACTTTAACCACTTAAGCCCCAGACCATTTTGTAGCTAAAGGACCAGGACACTTTTTGCGATTCGGCACTGCGTCGCTTTAACTGACAATTGCACGGGCGTGCGACGAGGCTCCCAAACAAAATTGGTGTCCTTTTTTTCCCAAAAATAGAGCTTTCTTTTGGTGGTATTTGATCACCTCTGCGTTTTTTGTTTTGTGCTATAAACAAAAATAGAGCGTCAATTTTGAAAAAAAATGCAATATCTTTTACGTGTTGCTATAATAAATATCCCCAAAAAATATATAAAAAACATTTTTTTTCCTCAGTTTAGGCTGATACGTATTTTTCTACATATTTTTGGTAAAAAAAATTGCAATAAGCGTTTATTGATTGGTTTGCACAAAAGTTATATAGCCAGATTCAGAGAGACTTAATAGTCTTAACAGTAGATACGCCGTCGTAAGTCCGAATGTGCGCCATCGTATCTTTAAGCGCATTCTGGAAACCAGATACGCCTGAATTTGGCCAAGATACGACCGACGTAAGTCTCCTACGCCGTCGTATCTTGGTTGCATATTTACGCTGGCCGCAAGGGGCGCTTCCGTTGATTTACGAGTCGAATATGTAAATGAGCTAGATACGCTAGATTTTGGGACCATTTTTTTTTTTTTACAGCGATCAGTGCTATAAAAATGCACTGATTACTGTAAAAATTACACTGGCAGTGAAAAGGTTAACCACTAGGTGGCGCTGTAGGGGTTAAGTGTGCCCTAGTGTGTGATTCTTACTGTAGGGGGGGGCGTGGCCTGGCGTGACACATCACTGATCGTCATTCGCTATGACAGGGAACAGACGATCACTGCCACTGCCACTAGGAAGAACGGGAAAAAGGTTTGTTTACACTTACCTCTCCACGTTCTTCAGCTCTGTGAACCGATCGCGATACAACGGCGATGATCGGGTCCGCGGTCACGTAGCTTAGGACCGACTCGCGAGCGTGCTACCCACGGCTGGGCTCTTAAAGGCAACATACCTGTACGTGCTTATGCCCAGCCGTGCCGCTCTGCGGACGTATATCGCCGATCGGCGGTCCTTAAGCGGTTAAAGTAATTTACAGATTTTAAGCATTTCAGGAAAAAATTGCATTATGGCCACTGGTTGGAGCCAACGATTATAAGAAATAAACATATTTGGCAAATGTTTGGCAAATGTTAGGCCTCGTACAGACGACCGGATCTATCCGCTGGGATTGATCCGTGGATCAGTTCCAGCGGACAAATCCGATCGTCTGTACGGCCTAGCGGATATTTATCCGCGGAGATTCGTCCAGCCGATCGATTTCAAGCGGATAGAAATTTCTTAGCATGCTAAG
This sequence comes from Rana temporaria, assembly GCF_905171775.1. Taxonomy (NCBI): domain Eukaryota; kingdom Metazoa; phylum Chordata; class Amphibia; order Anura; family Ranidae; genus Rana; species Rana temporaria. The sequence continues at coordinate 355,325,609 of NC_053491.1, forward strand.
AAATCTATCCGCTTGAATCGTGTCCAGCTGATAGATCCGGTCGTCTGTACAGACTCACCGGATCAATCCGTCCGCTCCCATCCCTCGCATGCGTCGTAATGGTTCGACGCATGCGTGGAAGTAGTTACCTTCCAACGTCGTGCACGTCGCCGCGGCGATGACACGTCACCGCGGATGTATTCCGCGCGGATTTCGATCTGATGGTGTGTACAGCCATCAGATTCAAATCCGCCAGAGGATTTATCCACTGGAAACGGTCCGGCGGACCGTTTCCAGCGGATATCCTCTGGTGTGTACGAGGCCTTAGAGATTCTTTGTTATGTGTTCACAAATGTTAGAGGTGTTGACACAGTACGTTTTTATTAAATAGGCCTTCCAAGAGAATGGCCTATGGGATTTCAGTACAAACTGCATTACAGTTGTCTAGAGGGCACACCTAGAAATCTATACATAAAAAAATGATTGTGGAATAAGGATACACACAATTCTTTTTAAATCTTTCCTTTCAGTAGGCTAATGTGGTATGAGTTCTCACTGAAAATACAGTTTTCTTTCATTTAGATTAGCCATTAGCTGTTCCAAAATCATAAAACAAATGTAATTGATGTACTTTTAGAGAAATGTACGCCAGCACAGAGAGGGACTGCACTGTACACACTGTACTCAGTCGTAAGACGTAGTAATGGAGATGTCAATACTTAACACATTTATGGCTTATGATTATAACAGGTGGCGTTCATAACAATGGTGACCTAGTTTTTTTTAGTTATGATAGGTTACAGTGACAGTATTCTTTCTGTTTAGAAGATACATAAGGCTGCCTGGTCAGGTAATGGAGGGCCTTTAATTTTCAGCTCCCGCATCCACTGCCAGTGTAAAGTAAAAAGGGACACATACTTTTTTTTTTTTTTGCCTGATGTTCCTTCCACTTTTGTATAGACACATAGGGCCAGATTCACATAGGTTAGCGAATCTTTAGATCCGCGTAACCTATGTGATTTAAGATCCGCCGGCGCAAGTTTTTGAGGCAAGTGGGTAATTCACAAAACACTTACCTCAAAACTTGCGGCGGCGTATCGTAAATCCCCCAGCGGAGTTCAAATTCCGCGGCTAGGGGGAGTGTACTATTTAAATCAGGCGCGTCCCCGCGCCGATCGAATAGCGCATGCGCCGTCCGGAAATTTTCCCAGCGTGCATTGCTCCAAATGACGTCGCAAGGACGTCATTGGTTTCGACGTTTACGTAAATTACGTCCATCCGTATGCGCTAATGACTTACGACGTAAAAAATTCAAATTTCGTCGCGGGAACGACAGCCATACTTAACATTGGCTGCGCCTCATAGAAGCAGGGGTAACTATACGCCGGGAAAACCCTTATGTAAACGGCGTAAAGTGACTGCGTCGGGCCCGCGTACGTTCGTGAATTGGCGTATCTCGCTGATTTACATATTCTCGCCGTAAATCAGCGAGAACGCCCCCAGCGGCCATTTTAAAATTGCAGTTAAGATCCGATGGTGTAACACAGTTACACCTGTCGGATCTTAGGCATATCTATGCGTAACTGATTCTATGAATCAGTCGCATAGATACGACCGACGCAACTCTGAGATACGACGGTGTATCAGGAGATACACCGTCGTATCTCTATGTGAATCTGGGCCATACACTCCTGGATGAATGTATTGATAAACCAATTAACTTACCAATATGATCTCAGTTTGTCATCAGTTTTTTTTCTGTGTCCCTATTGGGAAATCTTTCCGAAGAGTACAAAAAAAAGACAGTTTGACAGTTTTGACAGGTACCCGTTCCCACTTCTGGTCAGATCGTTGCGGCACTAAATATTGGGCTTATTAAGGCCTAAAGTGACATAGTAGAAAGTTCCCTGGTATTGGTGGCAGGAAAGAAATGCCTCAGCAACATTAAAAGTGTAGTGCTCATCCCCAGCAGAGCTGCTGAGAAAATGCCCAGGTCTTCCTTGCTAGTACAGAGGCTGCCAATCACAAGCACAATTCCGTTGGATACTAACAATACAGGCTTAGTCCAGGGAATGTCTTTTTAGAATTAATTGCTGAGTAACCTGAAACAGGAGAGAGGTTCAGGGGTTCAGGATACCCCAAAGCAATCAAAAGGAGGACAATCTTCTACCACAAAGCCTCATAACTGCAGACACACATACAAATCCCACAGTAGGTTTTACTCACAATGTCCCAGTAGCTGATTGCCACAGTTAGTACCTCAGGGAGATAAAAGATCCTTCTCCAGACCAGGGCTTCAAAATAGTACCCCCCAGCAAAAACCTTTTAATAATCCCCAGGCCCTCAACTCAGCACCTGGTAAGGCCCATACCGCAATTCTTCTCTCAGTATAGCTGCCTCCAAGGAGCAGCAGCCCCAAGAAGAACTAGAACCCTCTATGAAGACGAAAGAACACTCTGGGAAAGCCTGCCAAACATTTATCACCTCCCCAGCCACCAACTAAATGCCTTTGTCCAGGGATTGGCTGAGGCATGATAAATATTCATCACTGGAAATCTGACTCTCCCTGCCCCATATGCTGGAAGCTTCTCCCAGAAGTAGATCACTGCCCCACTAACCACAGTGAGGCCAAACACTAAATTTAGCCTAACAACCAAGAATTGGTGGTCAGTGGGAGGAAAAATGCCCCAGTATCGTTTGTCAGAAAAAAATGCTTCAGTCTCTTTAATCATTTCTGCAAGTGCAAGAACCAATGCCTTTTCAATCTTATGATGGGAAACTTGGCATGGCAGTGGCACATCCACTTCTCAGGTGGAAAACGTCTTGGACCTGGAGGACCCTAAATTGAGAATGCACAGGCTTATTTTTAGCTTCCGTGCTATTATAGTTTCCTCAAAAATTATTTACAAAGCTTTGCCTTAAACAGTTCTTCAATGATTATCCAGAGCCCACTAGTGCACTATTGACACTCACATAGATATCGACTAGTTCAACTTTAATGGGGTATAGGAGGATTTGCCTGCATTGCTAATGTGAACAGCAACCCAAAACAGAGACCTCTGCCAGGTCAGTGAGAGAGACCTGTCCGGGTACACTAGACCCACTCAGGGGACTGGAGAACAGCACAGGTGGGGGACTGGAGGACTGCACAGGTGGGACCAGAGGACTGCACAGGTGGGACCAGAGGACTGCACAGGTGGGACCAGAGGACTGCACAGGTGGGACCAGAGGACTGCACAGGAGGGGGGCTGAAGAACAGCACAGGGTGGGACTGAAGAACAGCACAGGAGGGGGGACTGAAGAACAGCACAGGAGGGGGGACTGAAGAACAGCACAGGAGGGGGGGGGGGACTGAAGAACAGCACAGGTGGGACCAGAGGACAGCACAGGAGGGGGGACTGAAGAACAGCACAGGGTGGGACCAGAGGACAGCAGGGGGTTGGCGAATGGGGGGTGAGGTGGGAGAGAGCAGAGAAGTTACTGGGGAAGATCAGCCAGGAGAGTGTTGAGGGACCTGTGGGCAGCAGAAGAAAACTGGATAGGAGGGGTGGCATATAGAGAAACTGATGCCCCCCATGTTCTTCTTGCAGCCACTGAATGCCCGCTTTTCCTCCTTTACCTCCTGCAGGCATTCAGTGGCTGCAAGAAGAACATGGGGGGCATCAGTTCCTCTATATGCCGCCTCTCCTATCCAGGTTTAGAGGGAAGCTGCATGGACCATCCTGGAGTATGAGGCTGGGTTGCAATGGCGCCCCCTGTAGTTACACCGCTGCAGTGGAGTAACTAAAACATTTCTGGCAGTTTGAAGGAGCAATGAATGGAATGCTGGCAGGATTCTGAGGTTGTGATAGTCGCTGATGAGCCACTCCTGAGAGGATTGCTTGGTAAACAGAGGGGGGTAACAAGACTAGTAGGTGAAAAGGTGGCAGAACATGAAAGGCTGAGGGGGAGGGAGGAGGGGCAGTGAGAGGCAAACAAGTAGTGGGAGAGAAGAGACATTGAGCAGCCGGACAGGACTGGGTGTGAGGAGTTATCATGTGTGCAGGAAACATCTTCAGCTCTGAGGGGTTCATGCTGGCACCTGTAGTTCTTCACTTTTGGGGGGAAGTCACATCCCCAAAAGTGAAGGATTACAAGTCCCAGCATGAACCCTGCCCTGATATCTAAGGATGTTTCCTCCTTCCATCCAGGGTGTCATGTGTAATCTGTCCTCTCCTGCCGACCCTTATCTGCCTTATCTTACTCAGCCTGGAGCAAGCCTCTGCGTGTCCTGTGCAGACACTCCAGCTTCTTACAAGTGCTGAACTCTGACTGCTGAGGGAGAGCCGACAGGATTATAACACGGATGGATCTGCTGGTCAGTGCTTTGCAATGTTACTTGCCTTAGTTTGTACCATCTCTCATCTGTACACTGCAGTCTGTCTCACAGTCCGATGTTTCTTCTGGCTGCTGGCTGGACTCCAGAACATACAGGAGTAGGTGGGTGGAGCTGAACAGAAGGCGCGGAGGAGGAAGTTAAACTCTCCTCCGCTGTGATAGGTCTCTGCCTCTCTCCTACTCTGACGTCACTGGTTGCTACACGCCAAGCGGGAGGCAGCCAGGTAGCAGCAGGAGTTGTACGTAAAGTGTTACATATGGGAACAGGACTGTTCCAAATACTATGCCTGAATCTGCTGTTCTCCTTCTTCTTACAAACTCTATCACTTTCATCACCAGTTCATTGTTTTTACCCGGCTGGGTAATAAAGAGCACAGCAAAGACACTTGTTGCGGTCATTCTTTTACTACTTCTATATGCACCATTCACCCCTAGGAATTCGGAAGAGCCACGAGATAAACGTGCCACCCAAAACAACCAGCAGCTCCTCCGGGGGTAGTGCTACACTAGTAATGGCGGCAATCAGCGACTCTCTACACATCACTGCTTGCCTCACAGCCTGTCAAGTCTTACTCTCCGGGCCCCGGCTACTACTGGGTGGAGGAAGATCACTCCACAAGGGAAGGCAAGGAGATAAGCAGGCAGGCAGCTGGCCAGGACTTGAGCCAAGGCAGAAGAACATGCGAGCGGAGCTGAATGGGCATGTATCCGAAACGGAATAAATATTCCCTGCGCTCCGACCAGCACATGATCATCAGAAAGGGGCACAGATAATGGAAAAAGATACACCCCCTAAGCTAGTAGGAGCGGCACAGTGGGGGTGTGTAATTCAGATTTTTTTTTTAAATTCTGCACTGACTGTCTTTGAAATTGCCCCAGGCCCTGTTCAAATCCAATCCGGGGACAAAACCAGGGACAGACTTGGTCCATGGACAGTGTTCTCAATCCGGGGACTGTCCCCCGAAACTGGGGATGTCTGGTCACCCTAACGTTATATAAAGTGACACAATATGGCTGCCATCTTGTTACACAATGCACAACTCTGCCATTATTTAATTTTTTTTATAATTGACAATTCTTATTAAGTTTTGATTGTTTCAATACAAAAATCTAAGGCACAAATACAGGAGGGGATAGTGACGCGGGGTGACCTACCTGACACACATACCCTGACCTACATATCAGTGTGTGTGTGTGTATGTATGTGAGTACACATACACACACACTGACGTGTATGTATGTTAGTGTGTATGTATGTCAGTGTGTGTGTATGTACGTCAGTGTGTGTGTGTGTGTGTGTATGTATGTCAGTGTGTGTGTGTGTGTATGTATGTCAGTGTGTGTATGTATGTCAGTGCGTATGTATATGTATGTGAGTACACATACACACACACTGACGTGTATGTATGTTAGTGTGTATGTATGTCAGTGTGTGTGTGTGTGTGTGTATGTATGTCAGTGTGTGTGTGTGTGTATATATATGTCAGTGTGTGTGTATGTGTATGTATGTCAGTGTGTGTGTGTGCATGTATGTCAGTACAGACACACACACCGACATTTAAGTCAGTGTGTTTGTATGTCAGTTACACATTCCCTAAGATCAGCATGTAAGGAAGCTCTTAGGGACACTATTTCAGGGTTGTTTCTGATACATGACCTACATACACTGACATGTCCTACATACACTAACACTGACCTGACCTACATACACCGACATGTCCTACATACACTAACACTGACCTGACCTACATACACTGACATGTCCTACATACACTGACATGTCCTACATACACTGACAAGTCCTACATACACTAACACTGACCTGACATACATACACAATCACTGACCTACATACACAATCACTGACCTACATACACAATCACTGACCTACCTCAGCTGTGGTGTGCAGCGCCAGCACGCCCAATGTGCCCGTCATAGAGATGCAGCCAGAGGAGGCTTAGGAGCCGAGGAGGAGAGGAGAGCCGCAAAACTGAGCAGGGAGCCGGGATGTGGCGTGGCGTGGCGGGCAGCCGTGGAGTGTGGCGCTGGTGCGCCCAATGTGCCCGTCATACAGATGCAGCCAGAGGATGCTCAGGAGGAGAGGAGACCTGCCGAACCAAGCACCGAGCGGGGATGTGACATGGCGCGCCGGGCGGCATTGTAATTCCCACCTTTTGAGCTTGCAGCAGCGCCTATGATGAACGTCACACGTCCCGTGGTCCCGGATTGGACCAGTGGGACATCCATCATAGGCGCTGCAGGCTCCAGAAGGCGGAACCTGTTGTGTCTCTCGGCCACACTCGGCGGCGCTCGGCAACAGAATGGTCCCTGCTCGGCGGCTCTCAGGGCTAAAAATTAAATACTGCATGCCCGAGACTCATCCGGAGCTCCAGCCTCCCCAGCCCACCCCGAACGATGCCCCTGTCTCCAACTGTTTTATCCCTGCTCTATTTTATGGCTAAATTCATTAAAGCGGGGGTTCACCCAAAAAATGTTTTTTAACATTACATTCAGGCGAGTTGACATAATGACATTAGGCTGTTTTTTTTTTAATTCTTGCCGTACATACTGTTTTATCTACATTTTCACGGCGGCTTCCGGGTATGTAATCTGCGGGACTGGGCGTTCCTAATTGATTGACATGCTTCCGACCGGCGCATACAGCGCGTCACGAGTTGCTGAAAGAAGTCGGACTGCGAGTCGGCTCTATACGGCGCCTGTGAACCGACGTTCGGTTTCTTTCGGCAACTCGTGACGCGCTGTATGTGCCGGTCGGAAGCATGTCAATCAATTAGGAACGCCCAGTCCCGCAGATTACATACCCGGAAAGTCGGGGTGAAAATATAGATAATATGGTATGTATGGCAAGGATTTAAAAAAAAACAGCCTAATGTCATTATGTCAACTCGCCTGAAAGTAATGTTAAAAAAAAAAATTGGGTGAACCCCCGCTTTAAATAAAAAGTTCTGCAATAAATGCAATTTCATTAATTTACTGGTAAAAATTATATGAAATGTAGTGAAAATTTGCCCGCGCAATTTATAGAGTAATAAATTGCTAAAAAAAGTTTAATAAGAGGTTAATAGTGAAATAGTAAAAATAGTGGCCCCGTGAAACTCTTTTGCGCTCTGACGTAGAGCAATTATTAAAATAAAGGGCCTGATGCACATACCTGAAAACTTTTAGAAGTCACTGGGGTTTATTTACTAAAGGCAAATAGGCTGTGCACTTTGCAAGTGCAGTTGCAAACTGAAAGTGCAGTTGCTCCAGAGCTTAGTAAATTAAGGGAAGCTCTGCTGACTTTCATTATCTAATCAGGTAAAAAATCTGTTGTTTTAATTTTCCTTGCATGTGATTGTGAAGCTACACCTCATTTACTAAGCTCTGAAGCAACTGTGCTTACAAAGTGCATAGTCTATTTGCATTTAGTAAATCATTTATCATTTTCCTTCCACTTCACAATTATGTGTCACTTTGTGTTGGTCTAGCACATAAAATCCAAATAATATAAATTTTACGTTTTTTGTTGGAACATGACAAAATGTGGAAAATTTCAAGAAATATGAAAACTTTTTCTAGCGCAAGGCAAGTTGGGCACTTGCCTTATGGTGCCCGCCCTGCCAGGGGAACAGGGCGGAAAACTGAGCGGGTCACCGCCGGGACAGTAAACCGCCCGATCGTATTGTGTGTGTCTGTGGTGGGCTGGGCTCAGGGTTGGCGCTGCGTGACAATCCGTCCAACTGGTGCTGTGTACGGACGGTGTCACTGGCTGTGCTCCGGGCTTGGCCCATCAGGTTCAGTGCGCCTGGTGATTGGACGAACGGAGGTCACATGCGGTGACAGGGCTGGATTGCTCTGCCTCCACCTTGCTGTGTGAACCTGCCGCTGTCTTCTCTTCCTCCTCTCAGCACTGGATGGTTTCCCCTTTCCACGTTGTGGCAGCCACTCTGGCGCTGCGGCGCCAGCTCTACCCCGGTCCCCGCATGAAATTAAATGCCATCTCCAGGGAATCGGATCTGCGGCTGCCTGACATAGTGAACTGTGGAATGTGAAACGGATTGTACATACACATACACAGAGCATCAACGTCTCCCCCACTTAATGCCATCAATGTTCCTCCTGTCACCCCAATGTCCCTCCACTTATCCCTAATGCCTCTCCTCCTACTAATCCCTAATGCCCCTCCTCTCCTCCCACTTATCCTCAATGTCCCACCTGTCCCCTCAATGTCTCTCCTGTCCCCTCAATGTCTCTCCACTTATCCACAATGTCCCTCCTGTCCCCTCAATGTCCCTCCTGCCCCCTCAATGTCTCTCCACTTATCCACAATGTCCCTCCTGTCCCCTCAATGTCCCTCTTGTCCCCTCAATATCCCTCCTGTCCCCTCAATGTCCCTCCTGTCCCCTCAATGTCCCTCCTGTCCTCTCAATGTCCCTCCTATCCCCTCAATGTCTCTCCACTTAGCCACAATGTCCCTCCTGTCCCCTCAATGTGCCTCCTGTCCCCCAATGTCTCTCCACTTATCCACAATGTCCCTCTTGTCCCCCCAATGTCTCTCCACTTATCCACAATGTCCCTCCTGTCCTCCCAATGTCCCTCCTGTCCCCACACTTATCACCATTATCCTACTTATCCTAAATGTTTCTTCTCCCGTCCCACTTGTTCAAAATGTCCCTCCCCCCCACTTATCCACAATGCCCCTCCTCTCCTTTCACTTATCTCCAATGTCCCTCCTGTCCCGCCACTTATTCCAAATGTCCCCCCCGGTCCTCCTACATATCCCAAATGTTTCTCCTCTCCTCTCATGTATCCCAAATATCCCCCACTTATCCCAAGTAGCCCCTCTCTCCCCAATTGTCCCAAACATCCCCCCAAATGCAGCACAAAGTGGATATACAGGGGATTCGATTCACTGAAAAGCTGTGGAGGGAAATCATTTTTTGACGACTGCTGCGTGTGCGCGTGTGCGTGCCGGGGGGGGGGGGGGTCGCCAAAATTCACCTTTGTCTGAGTTGGCAAAAATCCTTGCACCGGCAATGTGACAACACTGAATAAATTACACTTTGCTACAATGACTGTGATCCATTGACTGCGTATTCTTTTTCTCTCAGCAGCCAGATCAAGGGAGTTGATTTACTAAAACTTGAGAGTGCAAAATCTGGTGCAGCCGTGCATGGTAGCCAATTTACTTCTAACTTCAGCTTGTTCAATCAAGCTTTGACAAAAAACCTGGAAGTGGATTGGTTTCTGTGCAGAGCTGCACCAGATTTTGCGCTCTCCAGTTTCAGTAAATAAACCCCAATGTCTCACTGCATTTCTACTCTATGTAACCACTTAAGACCCGGACCATTATTCAGGCTAAGGACCTTGCCCCTTTTTGCGATTCGGCACTGCGTCGATTTAACTGACAATTGCGCGGTCGTGCGACGTGGCTCCCAAACAAAATTGGCGTCTTTTTTTCCCACAAATAGAGCGTTCTTTCGGTGGTATTTGATCACCTCTGCGGTTTTTATTTTTTGCGTTATAAACAAAAATAGAGCGACAATTCAGAAAAAAATGCTATATTTTTTACTTTTTGCTATAATAAATATCCCCAAAAAATATATAAAAAAAATTTTTTTTTCCTCAGTTTAGGCCGATACGTATTCTTCTACCTATTTTTGTTAAAAAAATCAAAATAAGCGTTTATCGATTGGTTTGCGCAAAATTTATAGCGTTTACAAAATAGGGGATAGTTTTATGGCATTTTTATTAATATTTTTTTTTTTTACTACTAATGGCGGTGATCAGCGATTTTTTTCATGATTGCGACATTATGGCGGACACATCGGACAATTTTGACACATTTTTGGGACCATTGTAATTTTCACAGTGAAAAGTGCTATAAAGATGCACTGATTACTGTGAAAATGACAATTGCAGTTTAGGAGTTAACCACTAGGGGGCGCTTTAGGGGTTAAGTGTGACCTCATATGTGTTTCTAACTGTAGGGGGGCGGGGCTGGACGTGTGACGTGCAGTCCAGTGATGTGACATTGCCACAATGAAGAACGGGGAAGGTATGTTTACACACACCTCTCCCCGTTCTTTAGCTCCTGTGACCGATCGCGGGACACCGACGGCAATCGCAACCTGGGGTCCCGCGGGCGCGGTCATGGAGCTTTGGACCGGGTCGCGACTGCGCCGGTGCCGGCGCTTGCGACCCCACGGCTGGGCTCTTAAAGAGGACATACAGGTACGTGTGGTGCCATTCTGCCGACGTATATAGGCGTGAAGGGGTCCTTAAGTGGTTAAATATTCTTACAGCATTCCCAGATTGATTGTAACTCAGTGGGATTGATATGCTAAGGGCTCTTTCACACAGGCAGCCCGTTCAGGTCCGCCTGACAGTTTTTTAGGCGGACCTGAACGGGCGCTCCGTGCTCCTCTATGGAGCCGCGGATGTCAGCGGTGACATGCCCGCTGACATCCGACCCGCCAAAGTGTGACGGAGGAAAAACCTACTTTTCCATCCGTCTGGCGGATCGGATCGGGTGAACACGGACAGACGGTCTGTGTTCATCCGATCCCCCCCACAGGGGAGAGCGGAGAAAAGACAGGGCGGTCCCTGCACAGTGTGCGGGGACCGCCCCCTGTCATCCGCCGGCTCAGCGGGGATCAACGGAGCGATCCCCGCTGAGCAAGCGGAGGATCACGGGGTGGATCATTACTGATCCTCCCCGTGTGAAAGGGGCCTTAAGCTGGTGAGTGCACAATCTGGTGCAGTGATGCATAGAAACAGCTACCAGTTTTTTTGTCAAAGCTTAATTAGACGAGCTGAAGTTAGAAGCTGATTGGCTATCATGCACAGCTGCACCAGATTTTGCACTCTCCAGTTTTAGTAAATCAACCCCCGTGTCACTGAGCCCTGTGCCATGCTAGAATCATTAAAGAGGGCAGAAAAACTACACACCAGTTTCTAAGGTATCACTACCTAGCTGGTTAGGTAATTGAGATGTCACTACCCAAGAGGAAGATTCTGCAACATTTGCACCAGCAAGAGAACAATACTATGGAAACAGGGAATTGTTCCTTTTCTCTCTCTGTAATGTCCTGTTGTGAGATTTGATACTGCAAGTGTGTCACTGGCCTATCACTCATCAATCAGTTCTGGAAGTATCTAATTGGAAATTCACAGAGTGTATAGTGGTATCAAAATTTATTTATTTTTTTAGGTACCTGGCTTATGTAATTCTCATACCAATGACCCTTTTGCATTAAAATATTTAACTCTCCCTCTAAAATTACTATTTTTTTGTTCAGCGGAGTTTACCTAATTCTCCAAGTTATTAATTGGTTGTGATGGAAAACGGAACTGGACCAATTTACTTTGATGTCTTTTTCTGCCCTGCTTGCAACCTAACTACTGTACTTAGAGGAATGAAATTGACGTTTTCATCTATATTTACAGCACTCAAAAACGGCTGATTACATGAGCATTTTATTGTAGAATAGCTGTCTGCACAGACAGGAAGTTATTTATTTTCGCACATTTAAGCGGAAAAAGGCCAACTGGCTTTTATCGATAATTATGAGTGGTGAATAATTATATTAGAATGAGAATAAGGAAGATGGAAAGATTTTAGGTAGAATTGTGCAGGGCTTTTTGTGCTCTTTCCTCACTTTTCATTCTTCCTGTTATCAGACCATCTTCATCAATAAGGCCTAAAAATAAGCACCAATTTGGGTAAGCTAGCTAATATATTTTCTTAGGCTGTGTTCATGCTAGACATCGCAGCCGCTCACAGCAGGAGTCTGGTGCGTCTCCATTCACAGTTTCAGGTCCGATTTCAGCCCAAATTTTGGGCTGAATTCAGACCTGAAATGAACCAAAAAATACACTGGGCTCCTGTGCAATTCGCAGCGGAGCCGCTGCGGAGATGTGTAAACCGGCTCCATAGAGAGCCGGTCACAATCTCCTGCTATGTGAAATGGATGCGGGTTTCCCTGCATTTAATTCGCAAGCACTGCCCCCTTTGCAAAGCTGAGACCTGCCAGTGTCATGGATTGTTCTCAATCATCGTCTGGGAAGACCAGGTAATGTCAATCTCAAAGGTTTTAAATGCCCAGACTCATCTGACCGTGCCCCAACAATCAGCACCATGGGTTCTTCTAAGCAGTTGTCTAGAAAACTGAAACTGAAAATAGTTGACGCTCACAAAGCTGGAGAAGGCTATAAGAAGATAGCAAAGCGTTTTCAGATGTCAATATTCTCTGTTCGGAATGTAATTAAGAAATGGCAGTCATCAGGAACAGTGGAAGTTGGAAGATCTGGAAGACCAAGAAAAATATCAGACAGAACAGCTCGCAGGATTGTGAGAAAAGCAATTTAAAACCCAGGTTTGACTGCACGATCCCTCCAGAAAGATCTGGCAGACACTGGAGTTGTGGTACACTATTCCATTATAAAGAGATACTTGTACAAATATGGTCTTCATGGAAGAGTCATCAGAAGAAAACCTCTTCTACGTCCTCACCACAAAATCAGCGTTTGAACTTTGCAAATGAACATATAGACAAGCTAGAAGCATTTTGGAAACAAGTTCTGTGGACCCTATGAGGTTAAAATAGAACTTTTTGTCCGGAATGAGCAAAGGTACGTTTGGAGAAGAAAGGGCACAGAATTTAATGAAAAGAATCTCTGTCCAACTGTTAAGCATGGGGGTGGATCAATCATGCTTTGGGGTTGTATTGCAGCCAGTGGCATAGGGAACATTTCATGAGTAGAAGGAAAAATGGATTCAATTAAATTTTTAGCACATTTTGGATGGTAACTTAAAGAGAGGATGGCTTTTACAAATGGAATGATCCTAAACACACCTCAAAATCCACAGGGGATTACATCAAGAGGCGTAAACTGAAGGTTTTGCCATGGCCTTCACAATCTCCTGACCTCAACATAATTGAAAATCTATGGATAGACCTTAAAAGAGCAGTGCGTGACAGACAGCCCAGAAATCTCAAAGAACTGGAAGACTTTTGTAAGGAAGAATGGGCAAAGATACCTCAAACAAGAATTGAAAGACTCTTGGCTGGCTACAAAAAGCGTTTACAAGCTGTGATACTCGCCAAAGGGGGCAGTACAAGATATTAACTCTGCAGAGTGCCCAAAATTTGCAGACGGCATTTTTTGGTTTTCTGTAATTTTGAAAGTGTAAATGATGGAAATAAAATCAAACTTTTTTTGACATATTATAAGAATGTCTAATCTGTAATTTGATGCCTTTTGGAGATTTTTCCATCTTTCCTTGGCTTCGTTATGCACATTAATACAATTTTTTTCTTTCGATCCCCACTGTAGCTATTTTGGAAGCTATTTGTTAGATCTGGTAAGATCAAGTGGTTTTAACGTTCGATCTCACATAATTAGGGACTTATTAAAGAATTGGTGAGGGGGGCTGGCCCCCCTTATCAAATTGTCTGTCCAAAAACCATTCAGGCTAATAGCTATTTGTTAGATCCGGTAAGATCAAGTGGTTTTAACGTTAGATCTCAAATAATTTCAGAGATATTCCACATAGAAGTAGATATATTAGGTGGTATATAAGGAAGGGTTCCCCCCACATGAAATTTTCAAGCCAAAAATGATTCAGGCTAATAGATATTCGTTAGATCCAGTAAGATCAAGTTGTTTTAACGTTAGATCCCACATAATTTCAGAGGTATTCCACATGTAAAAGTTTGGATTTTTTATATAAACAATGTGGTCCAATCTGCCTTTAAAGTCCGGCCTTCCCTGGGTTTCCCCCATTTTTTCTTGTTCTAATGTGATATTTACAGATGTGGCAAGGGAGTGGTTCCAATAATTGTATAGAACCCTAACACAAATCCTATTGTTTATTAGTAGTGTTGCTCACGAATATTCGCATTGCGAATATTCGACTCGAATATAGCATATTCGAGAAATCGCGCTATATTTCGAAATTCGCGGTGAATATTCGCAATTCCGAATATTCGATTTTTTACAATTTTTTTTTTGAACCAGATCACATCCTAGATATCTCCATCGACGTCTAAAAGCATTGCTGGTATCATTAGAGACCCTGGGCCGAGTAGCTGAAGCGTTCATTGAATTTTCCAGAAAGATCGCAATGCGATTATTCGGCAAACGCAATATCGCGCGATTACTTTCCTCGCCCCGATCTTCCGCATCAGAGCGATTTTTACAGTTTCATTTGTAAAACAGATCACATCCTAGTGATCTCCATAGACGTCTGAAAGCATTGCTGGTATGATTAGAGCCATTGGGCCGAGTAGCTGAAGCGATCATTTTATATTGCCGAATATTCGCAATGCGAATATTCGGCAATAGGAATATTGCGCGATTATTTGCTCCGCCCTTTTGCATCAGAGCCAATCAGAGTTCTCCTTCCACACTCGTCACAGGTTAGCAACCAATAGGAACCTGCCTGCATGGACATTATATAAGCTCACTCCCAGCACCATTTCATTGCAGATTCAGAAGCTGGCTATAGAGTGTGGAGGCTGTTTCTGTGTTCCTGGTTTCCTGTGTCTTTGTTCTTGATTGATTTAGATCATCACCAGCATTGCTATTTAGTGATTCCAGTGGATCTTTTCCAGTATATCAACTGCTTTTTTCAAAGCAATAGACCCAAGAGCTTTTTTCAAAGCTACGTTTTGTGCTGTTTTGTGCTGTTTTTTTCATTTGTGTTACTGTTTGATCCTGCAATCCTCGCTGTTCAGTGATATTTGCAAGAGATTTCAGAACACATTTTGCTGAGCTTTATAAAAGAGCTTTTCTAAAAGCTAAGTTTTGTTCATCTTGTGTTACTGTTAGATCTTGCAGGTTCGCTGTTCAGTGATATTTGATAGGCATCTCAGTTCACATTTTGTTTAGTTTTCCCTAAAGAGCTTTTATAAAAGCTAAGTTTTGTGTTCAGTTTAGTTAAATTTTGTGTAGTAAGTGTACACACTGTTAGTGTAC
Organism: Rana temporaria; assembly: GCF_905171775.1. Taxonomy (NCBI): domain Eukaryota; kingdom Metazoa; phylum Chordata; class Amphibia; order Anura; family Ranidae; genus Rana; species Rana temporaria. The sequence continues at coordinate 355,340,948 of NC_053491.1, forward strand.
ATTTATTTCATCTAGCTTAGCTTAGTGTGTGTTTAGTGTCTGTGTTTTGTGTTTAAAAAAAAAAAAAAAAGTTAGTGTTTGTTTAGTGCTTTTTTTTTTTTCTTTAATTTTGTAGTCCTTGTCTGGTGTACTACTTTTCTTATAGTTTAGTAGCTGTCTGTGTACGTCTTTGTCTGCGTGCCTGTCTTGTAAAAAATACACAAAAACACATTTTGTTCACATTTCCCCCCCCCAATAAAGTTTACCCCCCCCCACACACATATCAGCAATAATGAGCGGCATCCGTGGCCGTGGCAGCAGGGGTAGGGGAGTTACTCCCAGTGCTGGATCGCTGCCAGCACGGGGTACCTCTCGTGCCCCTACTAGTGGTAGAGGATCGGGTGCAAGGGGAGTACGCCTGATCCGGGAGTTCTTCCCATCGGGCAGCCGCCCGATATTGCCATCTCAGGCTCAAGTAGTGGTGGACTACATGGGGCACAGCAGTGCCACTGAGTCGTCGGTCCCGACTCACAGTAGTACCACCATTACACCGGTGCCTGTACTACCCCCCCCCCCCAGCCCCCAAGAGTCCAGCATCTTACTGTTCGACAGCGACAGTGAGAGGGATCTCTTGGGGGAGGCCATGCATCAGGCAGACCTCCAGCTCTGTCCTGATGGTCAGGACCTTTTTGAAGGGATGGATGAGGAGGATGGGATACCTGCTGGCAGTATCCCAGAGACATCCCTTCAAACTGGTGCTGCTGTTTTGGTGCAGGAAACAGCAGCACCTAGTCAGACCCAGGCGTGGGTGAGGGGACAGCGGAGCCAGGCTAGAGGCTCCATGTCAGGTGGTTCCCTCAGACCAACACATCTCAGCCCTTGGTCTGACATCTCTGGGGGCGAAGAGGGTGACCCATCATGGTTGCCATCTGACGCGTCGGCTCACTACGTCAGTGACGACGGGGAAGGTAGGCACCCTGGTGAAACGGTGCGCCAGGTCACCACCAGGGAGACCATCGTCAGGGTCTCCACTGGTGATGGCAGCAGGAGGTGTCAGGAGGAGGAGCAGCAGCAGCAGCAGCAGCAGCAGCAGGCAGCTCCACCTGTGCGCACCGAGTCCCAGCAGGTGCAAGTAAGCGTCACCCCATCTGACAGGAGGGCGGTGCTGAAGTCACCTGTCTGGAATTACTTTACCCTGGTGGCAGACAACCCTACCGTGGCCATCTGCCGGATTTGTAAAGTGAGGGTGAAGAGAGGGAAGTGTTTGGCTCGGGTGGGTACCACAGCCCTGAACCAGCACCTGAGGATAAACCACTGGGCGTTGTATGACGAGATGAAGCGTGGTGGTGGTAGCAGCGCCACCACCACAAGTGAGCAGGGTACAGCAGCCCCTGCCACATCTTCATCTCTTTCCAGCAGGTCATGCCCCCCCGCTCCCTCTAGTAGAGGTACTGGTACCGGCAGCCAGACCTCTACTTCCACAGCACCCTCCACGTCTGTGTCCCGCACTGCCGTCCGGCGCCAGGCGTCGATTTCAGACGCCTTTGACCGCACCACTCCCTTCCCCCCTGGAGACCGACGTGTGCGTTCCCTCAATGGGCTCCTGGCAAGGGTTATTGCCCAACATCTGCTGCCCTTCAACATAGTTGACAGCAACCCCTTCAGGCAGATGTTGGAGCAGGCCCAACCCCAATGGCGTGTCCCCAGCCGCCATTTCTTTGCCAGGACTGGTGTCCCTGCCCTACACCAGCACATTGTGCAGAATGTAACCCTGTCGCTGGATCACGCTGTCAGCGACAGGGTTCATCTGACAATGGATGGCTGGACCAGCAGGCATGGGCAGGGACGCTACATCAGCTTCACGGCCCATTGGGTTTCCCTCCGAGGCGTCGGTGAGGGATCGGCGGCAACCAATCTTGTGGTGCCGCCCCGGGGTGTCCAGGGGAGAACTGCTGGTCTCCCTCAAGCCACTGTCTCCGCAGCTGCTGAGCCTCCCAGCAAGCGCCCCCGTAGCTACTCAAGTGTGGGGCACGTGCGCTGTCAGGCCGTGCTCCAGCTTGTTAGTTTAGGGGACCGGAGACACACTGGAGAAGAAGTGCTGAAAGCACTTCAGGCTCAGGTCCAGAAGTGGCTGACACCCCGAAGGCTCCAGCCAGGTATGGTTGTCTGCGATAACGGCAGCAACCTACTCGCCGCCCTCCATGCTGGCAGTCTGACCCACGTGCCCTGTCTGGCACATGTCCTCAACCTGGTGGTGCAGAAGTTCCTGCGCACTTATCCAGGGTTGAGTGACATTGTGGCAAAGGCGCGTAGGATTGCCAGCCACTTCAGGCGCTCCCCAACCGCTACCGCGTCCCTGTCCAAATTGCAGCGGAAGTACAATCTGCCCCTTCACAGGCTGATTGTGGACAGTGTGACGCGGTGGAACTCCACCCTCCACATGCTGAAGAGGTTGTGGGAGCAGCAAAGGGCGGTGAGGGAGTACCTGATGGAACTAGGCACTGAGAGGGCTTCACCACAACTCCCTTTCATCGCCTGTGCGGAGTGGGGGCAGATAAACCAGGTCTGCCAAGTGTTGTCCTCCTTCGAGCAGGCGACCAAGATGGTCAGCAGTGAGCAAATTGGCCTCAATAGCGTGCTGCCAATACTGTTCATGCTGGAGAGGACACTAGATCGCCTGCTCGAGGCTGGGGAGAGTGCCTTGGTGGAGCAGGAGGAGTCAGCAATGCTCCACCGAGACCAGGGCCAGGACGAGGAGGAGGAGGAGGAGGATGATGATGAAGAGGAGGAGGAGGTGGTTGCTGGTGTCGTCCCGGAGTCAGGGCCTGGTCAGGAGGGAGAGCCGGTGTTGGGGGCACCGATAGTCCGGGGGTTGGGCATGTCTGAGTTTGACCAGCAGCGCCTCAGGGATGAAGAGTCGCACCTCATTCACCTGGCCAGCATTGAGGAGTCACAGCGGGCTGTGCTCTTCCCCATGGCTGCCCACATGCTGAGATGCCTCAGGAGGGACCCCCGGGTTAAGACCATCAAGACGAGGGATGATTTCTGGATGGCCACCCTTTTGGATCCCAGGTGCAAGGGGAAACTGGAGCAGTTCATCCCAGCCAGCCGGAGGCAGCACCGGATGGAGGAACTGCAGGCAGCCATTGTCAGACGGTTGGAGCAGGCAACTCCCCGGCCTCCAGTTGTCCCCCTCATCTCACCCAGCAGGTGGCTGCACCCAGCTGCAGCCGAGCAGGGGACCTAATGGAAGAGATGAGGATGTTCTTCCAAACCGAGCGACCCAGTACCACCACCAGCAGCAGCAGCAGCAGTCACCACCAGCGGCTGGCCCACATGGTGGCAGACTACATGGCGTCCGTCGGTGCTTCTGACAGTATGAGCACCGACGACCCCATGGAGTACTGGGTTGCCAGATTGGACACCTGCCGCGAGCTCGCTCAGTATGCGCTGGAGTTATTGTCTTGCCCCCCCTCCAGCGTACTATCTGAGCGGACATTCAGCGCGGCAGGTGGGGTGGTCACGGACAAGAGGACCCGTCTGTCCACAGACTCCGTGGACAGACTCACATTCATAAAGATGAATGAGTCCTGGATCGGCGGTGACTTTCTGGCACCCGTCGTCGGTTCAGGGCGCTGAAGGGTCCCTTGTCATGCATTCCCTGATAAAGCCCCGGACCTGATGTATTTACAGTGCTGAATATAACTATTTTAACATCAGAGAAAATCAATGTTAATATTTGGTACAGTAGGCTTTCTTTGCAATTACAGCGGTCAAACCTTTCTTGTAGTTTTACACCAGCTTTGCACACACTGGAGGAGGGATTTTGGCCCACTCCTCCACACAGATCTTCTCTACATCAGTCATGTTTCTGGGCTCTCGCTGAGAAACACGGAGTTTGAGCTCCCTCCAAAGATTCTCTATTGGGTTTAGGTCTGGAGACTGGCTAGGCCACGCCAGAACCTTGATATGCTCCTTACAGAGCCAATCCTTGGTTATCCTGGCTGTGTGCTTTGGGTCATTGTCATGTTGGAAGACCCAGCCTCGACCCATCTTCAAAGCTCTAACTCAGGGAAGGAGGTTGTTGCCCAAAATCTCGCAATACATGGCCACGGTCATCCTCTCCTTAATACAGTGCAGTCACCCTGTCCCATGTGCAGAAAAACACCACCAAAGCATGATGCTACCACCCCCATGCTTCACATTAGGGATGGCGTTCTTGGCATGGTACTCATCATTATTCTTCCTCCGAACACGGTTAGTGAAATTATGATCAAAAAGTTATATTATAGTCTCATCTGACCACATGATTTTCTCCCATGACTCCTCTGGATCAGTCAAGACAATTATGTCAGCAGTTATTTCACACCCTATATACTCTTATTAATACTGCTGTTCATCATGGCACCTCCTGCCCATGTGATATGACTCTGTATCAACTACTACTGTTAATACTACTGCTGCTTCTGCTGCTGCTGCCCAGTCAAGACACCTATGTCAGCAGTTATTTGACACTCTATATACTCCTATTCCTACTGCTGTTCATCATGGCACCTCCTGCCCATGTGATATGACTCTGTATCAACTACTACTGTTAATACTACTACTGCTGCTTCTGCTGCTGCTGCTGCCCAGTCAAGACACCTATGTCAGCAGTTATTTGACACTCTATATACTCCTATTCCTACTGCTGTTCGTCATGGCACCTCCTGCCCATGTGATATGACTCTGTATCAACTACTACTGTTAATACTACTACTGCTGCTTCTGCTGCTGCTGCTGCCCAGTCAAGACACCTATGTCAGCAGTTATTTGACACTCTATATACTCCTATTCCTACTGCTGTTCATCATGGCACCTCCTGCCCATGTGATATGACTCTGTATCAACTACTACTGTTAATACTACTACTGCTGCTTCTGCTGCTGCTGCCCAGTCAAGACACCTATGTCAGCAGTTATTTGACACTCTATATACTCCTATTCCTACTGCTGTTCATCATGGCACCTCCTGCCCATGTGATATGACTCTGTATCAACTACTACTGTTAATACTACTACTGCTGCTTCTGCTGCTGCTGCTGCCCAGTCAAGACACCTATGTCAGCAGTTATTTGACACTCTATATACTCCTATTCCTACTGCTGTTCATCATGGCACCTCCTGCCCATGTGATATGACTCTGTATCAACTACTACTGTTAATACTACTACTGCTGCTTCTGCTGCTGCTGCCCAGTCAAGACACCTATGTCAGCAGTTATTTGACACTCTATATACTCCTATTCCTACTGCTGTTCATCATGGCACCTCCTGCCCATGTGATATGACTCTGTATCAACTACTACTGTTAATACTACTACTGCTGCTTCTGCTGCTGCTGCTGCCCAGTCAAGACACCTATGTCAGCAGTTATTTGACACTCTATATACTCCTATTCCTACTGCTGTTCATCATGGCACCTCCTGCCCATGTGATATGACTCTGTATCAACTACTACTGTTAATACTACTACTGCTGCTTCTGCTGCTGCTGCTGCCCAGTCAAGACACCTATGTCAGCAGTTATTTGACACTCTATATACTCCTATTCCTACTGCTGTTCATCATGGCACCTCCTGCCCATGTGATATGACTCTGTATCAACTACTACTGTTAATACTACTACTGCTGCTTCTGCTGCTGCTGCCCAGTCAAGACACCTATGTCAGCAGTTATTTGACACTCTATATACTCCTATTCCTACTGCTGTTCATCATGGCACCTCCTGCCCATGTGATATGACTCTGTATCAACTACTACTGTTAATACTACTACTGCTGCTTCTGCTGCTGCTGCCCAGTCAAGACACCTATGTCAGCAGTTATTTGACACTCTATATACTCCTATTCCTACTGCTGTTCATCATGGCACCTCCTGCCCATGTGATATGACTCTGTATCAACTACTACTGTTAATACTACTACTGCTGCTTCTGCTGCCCAGTCAAGACACCTATGTCAGCAGTTATTTCACACCCTATATACTCTTATTAAGACTGCTGTTCATCATGGCACCTCTTGCCCGAGTGATTTGACACTGTATTGTCAATGTCTACTACTACTATTACAGCTCAGTCAAGACACCTGTGTCCCAATTTTTTGGTACACTATTGACTACTATGACCACTACTGATGCTGTAAAGTATTCCCCAAGTGTTTTTATGCTATGTATTACTATTACCACTACTGCTTGTAAATCATGCCTGTGTGATACTTAGTGGGAATGCTTTAATAAGCATTCCTAGTATGGATACCCGTAAATGTATTAATCTTAATTAGTGTGAATGCTTTAATAAACATTTCCAGTATTGATATCCGTAAATTTAGTAATCTTATTATTCCTTACGTTTTTTGGTTCTGCGTAACTTCGGCATACTTTCAGCTATTGAGACCATTCAACTGTAAAAATGTTCGTCTCGTTCAGCTAATGATGGGACTTCTTCAAGTTTTTTTCTACTTGTTACACTTTTATAAATTTTAAGCTTTTAGACCCTTTTTTTAAACATTGAAGTCAATGAGAACATCCTTTTCCCCTTTGAATTCACATGCCATGCCAAAAGTTTCAGCTACTTCATACTTTCACTTACAGACACTGAAAAAACTTTAAAGCGGTCACAAAATATTTAGCTATCCGGCTATGACTTTTCAGATCGTTATCGTTTACAATTTTTTGGTGAAAACGCAATTTACGTTTTGCGAATTTTTCACAAAAATGCAATAGGTTATAATGTAATCCTATGGAGGGGATTTAGAGTCTGTCATGTGACCTTAACATTGGAGATCTTTGTAATTAAAAATATCTTTACAAAAAGGGGAAACAAATTGGTCTCACGCCCACAAGATCTACTTTTCATACACAATTTTTATATCAAAACGTAGCTATGCTTGTCTGGTTTATGGCAATGTGACCAATTCTGCGATACGTATTTTAGTTTTAATTATTGGAGCAACAGCCAGAAATTATGTCTCATAGACTCTCATGTGAAATTATCTAAAAAATGTTGCTGCAGAACTCACAAAGACGCTCTTTTCTAAATCGCAGACATGGCCACATTTTTAAGTTTATCTACATTAATTTCATATCGATGCGTTTACAAGGGCCGTGTATTTCAAACGGTGTAGTCGTTGTATCAATTGCATGTACGTTTGAGGATTTATTAAGCTTTGTTTGGAGGCTTAAATCATGTATTAGATCTGTGAATTAAAAGCGTTTGTAATGTTATTTCTTTCCATAAATAACTTTCCTGACCTCAGTGCAATATTCCTCCTCACTGACCTGGGGGGGAGGGGAAACCTATTGAGGGGGGAGGGGCGACCAGGAAGTCAGCATACTCTATACTTTGCAGATAGAGAAAGAAGCTGTGTGTCCTAAAGATAGTGTAGTGGTTATGGTGAATGTCTTTGGCAAGGGGCTCACCAATTAAGCTATTCAGCATTCCCACTCGCATTTTCCTCAGGAAATGCATTGTCTAGTTATATTATATTTTAATACTCCTGCTGCTGCCTCCATGCTGAGTAAAGCTTCATGACCTCTCTGGCACAGCGGATCCACCAACAGCCTCCGCTACAAGCTACCAGACCGGACTACCAGACCGGATCTAAACAGCAAGTGTAACTATAACAATGAACCTTATGTTAAACCCTGTTTTGCGGCATTTATACTGCAACCATTGGGCTGACTGCAAGAGCTCATCTGCATTCTCTCTCTTTCTTGCTCTCCCTCTCTCTCTCTTTGTATATATATATATATTGTTGCTTTTGTTATGTTCATTTTTCAACAGTTTATTTTGTGTTCGTCGTGTCTGTGTCGTGTGCTTTAGTTTATCCTAGGTTAATGTTAAATAAAATAATAGTATAAAATGTTTTTTGCTTATTATGAAGTTAAATGTGTTGATGTTGATTTGTTTGATGTGAAGTTAGATGTGTTGAAAAACCTACAACTCTATCTCAAAAAGAAATGAAACATTTCCAAAAAATAAGTTTTTTTAATACAAAAATAAATTTAAATATAGCTCTCAATGCGTTTCTGAATGCGGTGCATTTCCGCAATCTGACCCGATAGCTGCTGCTCTAGCAGAGCATTTTGTTGGGTGAGGTAGCTCATCTTCCGCTGGTTTTGCAGGATCCTCTGGTGGGTCTTTTCGATGAGTCTGTTTTGCCTCCTCATATCTCTTGATGCTTTTAGGATATAATAAAAAAACATTTGGATTTCAAATAACGTTACCAAATAAATAAATATTTTTTTTTGCTTATTAATCAATCATTATCATGTGTATACACTTGTTATGTGTCTAACACATCCCGGGAGTGCAGAATTATTAGGCAAATGAGTATTTGGACCACATCATCCTCTTTATGCATGTTGTCTTACTCCAAGCTGTATAGGCTCGAAAGCCTACTACAGATTAGGCATATTAGGTAATGTACATCTCTGTAATGAGAAGGTGTGTGGTCTAATGACATCAACACTCTATATCAGGTGTGCATAATTATTAGTCAATTTCCTTTTCTTTGGCAAAATGGGCCAAAAGAAGGATTTGACAGACTCTGAAAAGTCCAAAATAGAGAGATATCTAGCAGAGGGATGCAGCACTCTTAAAGTTGCAAAGCTTCTGAAGCGTGATCATCAAACAAAAGAAGCATGTGGAAAAACAAAGGTGCAAAATAACTGCCCATGAACTGAGAAAAGTTAAGCGTGCAGCTGCCAAGATGCCACTTGCCACAAGATTGGCCATATTTCAGAGCTGCAACATCACTGGGGTGCCCAAAAGCACAAGGTGTGCAATACCCAGAGACATGGCCAAGGTAAGAAAGGCTGAAAGACGATGACCACTGAACAAGACACACAAGCTGCAACGTCAAGACTGTGCCAATAAATATCTCAAGAAAGATTTTTCTAAGGTTTTATGGACTGCTGAAATGAGAGTGAGTCTTGATGGGCCAGATGGAAGAGCCCGTGGCTGGATTGGTAAAGGGCAGGGAGCTCCAGTCCAACTCAGACGCCAGCAAGGTGGTGGTGGAGTACTGGTTTGGGCTGGTATCATCAAAGATGAGCTTGTGGGGCCTTTTCGGATTGAGGATGGAGTCAAGCTCAACTCCCAGTCCTACTGCCAGATTATGGAAGAGACCTTCTTCAAGCAGTGGTACAGGAAAAAGTCACCATCCTTCAAGAAAAACATGATTTTCATGCAGGACAATGCTCCATCACACGTGTCAAAGTACTCCACAGCGTGGCTGGCAAGAAAGGGTATTAAATAAAAAAAAGTAATGACATGGCCTCCTTGTTCACCTGATCTGAACCCCATTGAGAACCTGTGGTCCATCATCAAATGTGGGATTTACAAGGAGGGAAAACAGTACACCTCTCTGAACAGTGTCTGGGAGGCTGTGGTTGCTGCTGCACGCAATGTTGATGGTGAACAGATCAAAACACTGACAGAATCCATGGATGTCAGGCTTTTGAGTGTCCTTGCAAAGAAAGGTGGCTATATTGGTCACTGATTTGTTTTTGTTTTGTTTTTAAATGTCAGAAATGTGTATTTGTGAATGTTGAGATGTTATATTGGTTTCACTGTTAAAAATAAATCATTGAAATGGCTATCTATTTATTTTTTGGTTAAGTTGCCTAATAATTCTGCACAGTAATAGTAGTCACCTGCACACACAGATATCCCCCGAAAATAACTAACACTAAAAACAAACTAAAAACTACTTCCAAAAAAATTCAGCTTTGATATTAATGAGTTTTTGGGGTTCATTGAGAACATGGTTGTTGTTCAATAATAAAATGAATCCTCAAAAAATACAACTTGCCTAATAATTATTAGTGTTGAGCAGAATATGCCATATTCGATTTCGCGATATATCTCGAATATATATTCGAATATTCGAGATATATTCGCTAAATTCGAATATTCGTGATATTTTATCGAAATTAATTGAATGCGATTTTTCGCTATTGCGAATGCGAAAATAATTGCGATTTTTTAATAACTGCGGTAGGAGCGCTCTGATTGGCTTAGAATATTCGTGATATTTTATCGAAATATCGCAACATGCGAATGCGATATTTATTGCGCAATTTCGAGATATGCTGGAGGAGCGCTCTGATTGGCTCAGAATATTCGTGATATTTTATCGAAATATCGCAACATGCGAATGCGATATTTATTGCGCAATTTCGAGATATGCTGGAGGAGCGCTCTGATTGGCTCAGAATATTCGTGATATTTTATCGAAATATCGCAACATGCGAATGCGATATTTATTGCGCAATTTCGAGATATGCTGGAGGAGCGCTCTGATTGGCTCAGAATATTCCTGATATTTTATCGAAATATCGCAACATGCGAATGCGAAATTTATTGCAGATATTTCGAAAACTGCTGTAGCAGCACTCTGAAATCGAATATGTATGATATTTTAACCAAAATACATATTGCGATTGCGATTTTTCGATCGCGCATGCGCAATTGCGCGAACAACACGCGACCATTTCCTGGAGCCTTGCCAGTTTCCCAATATTACAGCAACATGGTGGGAAGCAATTTCTCAAAGTCTGAGGAAAAGTTGCTGATTTGTGTAAGTATTTTGACCACTGTTATTTCATCATCTTCAACTGCATTTAAGTCTAGTTTAAAAGTTAGTATATATGATCAGATATTAGTATTTAACCAAAAATGTGTCTCCTGCTTTTACAAAACTACAAGTCCCAGCATGCCTGGACAGCTGCAGACACCCTGGTTGGCAAATGTGTATTTAGGCACTTTTCCTTGTTATTTAGCATAATGAATTTAAAATTTTTTTGGACATAGGACGTATGCGAACGTCCTGACTTCAGTGTCCTCAAGGCCCAAGGACGTTCGAATACATATTGCCCTTTAGATGTTGCAGAACTACAACTTCCAGCATGCCTGGGAATGCTGGCACTTCTAGTATTGTAAGTTCTGCAGGCCCACATTTTTCAGGCCTTTATGCACGGGTCTCTAAACTGTGGCACCCTAGATGCAGCAAAAGTAAAATTCTTAGCATGCACTGAAAGACCGTGGCTGATGGGAGTAGTAGTTTTGCAACAGCTGGAGGTGGACTGGTCTTGAAACCCAGAGTTAGGTAACAAACCCGTAGTGTTTTGCAACCATTCTGCCTCCAGCTGGTTATTTTCTGTTGAAAAGCCTGTGGCGTGCAAAACACAACCCAAAAACTCCACCCGGTGCAAGGAAAAATTTGCACACACCTAAAGAGTGACATCACAAAAAACTGCGACGGTTGCATACGTCAGTGGTCCTCCGAAAAGGTCCCGTCTCTGACCCCCCGGGGCGTTAGGCTCCTAGGCTCCTGACAGGGAAAAGAGTTACTGTGGTCCATACAGCCGAAGCCATATGGACCCATCTCGGTCCAAGCAGCGCAATCAACACGCGAACAACACGCGACCATTTCCTGGAGCCTTGCCAGTTTCCAACTTATGATCGCAGCGCAATCACACAGCAACATGGTTGGAAGCAATTTCACTAAGTCTGAGGAAAAGTTGCTGATTTGTGTAAGTATTTTGACCACTGTTATTTCATCATCTTCAACTGCATTTAAGTCTAGTTTAAAAGTTAGTATATATGATCAGATATTAGTATTTAACCAAAAATGTGTCTCCTGCTTTTACAAAACTACAAGTCCCAGCCCAGCCCAGCATTTAAGTCTAGTTTAAAAGTTAGTATATATGATCATATATTAGTATTTCACAAAAAATGTGTCTCCTGCTTTTACAAAACTACAAGTCCCAGCATGCCTGGACAGCTGCAGACACCCTGGTTGGCAAATGTGTATATTGGCACTTTTCCTTGTTATTTAGCATAATGAATTTAAAATTTTTTTGGACATAGGACGTATGCGAACGTCCTGACTTCAGTGTCCTCAAGGCCCAAGGACGTTCGAATACATATTGCCCTTTAGATGTTGCAGAACTACAACTTCCAGCATGCCTGGGAATGCTGGCACTTCTAGTATTGTAAGTTCTGCAGGCCCCCATTTTTCAGGCCTTTATGCACGGGTCTCTAAACTGTGGCACCCTAAATGCAGCAAAAGTAAAATTCTTAGCATGCACTGACAGACCGTGGCTGATGGGAGTAGTAGTTTTGCAACAGCTGGAGGTGGACTGGTCTTGAAACCCAGAGTTAAGTAACAAACACGTAGTGTTTTGCAACCATTCTGCCTCCAGCTGTTTTTTTCCTGTTGAAAAGCCTGTGGCGTGCAAAACACAACCCAAAAACTCCACCCGGATGCAGTGAAAAATGTGCACACACCTAAAGAGTGACATCACAAAAAACTGCGACTGGTACATACGTCAGTGGTCCTCCGAAAAAGGTCCCGTCTCTGACCCCCCGGGGCGTTAGGCTCCTGACAGGGAAAAGAGTTAGCAACGCATATCTCCCCTATACGTGTATCCTGTGTTGTTAATAATATATTCATAATTATGCAAATGATAATGGCTGCTATATTTATGCAAAAAAGGTGGCGACCGAAATGGCAGGATATAAAATCTTTCATGTTACCCCTGTCATTGATTAATAAGGCGAGAATGCTTCCAATTGTTGAATAGCATACATTTACGTCATATATCCATAAGGCTGTCAACAGAAGTATTACAATATACTTTGTTCTTCATCTTGCAGAAGTTCCTGGAAACAGGATATGATGACCTGCGGCGGCAGCCACAGAAAAGGGCTGTGGTCAGCGCCCTAATCGCTGACTTTGGCGGCCAACATGACCACAAGGCCATTGTTAAGAAGTGGTCTGACCTCAAGAGGCGCCAAATGGGTAATGTCAGACGTCTTCGGGCTAAATATCATCCAGGTAAGTTATTGTTGACAGTTATGTTTTTTTTTAAAAAAGTGTATTTTGTGCGTGAACTCGAAAGAGAGAGGAGCCGGCCTGCAGGAGTTGGGAGGCCTCCCCCAGAGGCAATCTGCCACCTTTCTCCATGCCCCGGTTGGCAATGGCGGGTGTGAGGGGGTCCTCCCAACCCAACCTCGCATAGCACACCCACCAGTGGCGGGGCTGAGACCACCAAACTCAATTCACAGGTAGCCGAGAGCGGGATCCGAACCCCTAGCTGCAGAGGTGAATCAGTTGTCAGTGCAGTGGCAATCGCGTGGAGCCACCGCAGCTCCTTTGGTGACAGTTATGTAAGGTCATATGTAATTCATGTAAGGTCAGATGTTGTTAACCAAGATGCCATGTTGTGCTAACATATATCACCACCGGCCAAGGTATTCATAGTACTGTTGAAAAAAGACATGGGGCAGCAGACAGGAACACAGAAGTTATGTGGGAACATAATTTTCCCATTGCTTTGCATGGGACTTTAAAGAAAAACCCCGACCATGGCAAGTGGGGGTGGGTAAGGTTTAAACCACCTATCCTATGTTTGTGGCTGACATATAAGTAACCTGTGTGCCAAGTTTCATATAAATATCTTTAGCCGTTTGTACGTGATGCTGGAACATACATACATACATACATACATACATACATTTATGCACACACACACGTTGAGTTTTATATATATAGATTACCACTAAATTCCTGTGTTAGGAGTGGGGTTGTTATAGTAATCCCGTGTGCTCCATCAGGCCCTTTTTTTAACATGAGATGGTCTGAACAAAACAAAGGAGACAAAAACAGCTCATTTTAACATGGTTGCATCCCAGCTCACGCTCAGTCCCCTGTAGTGCCCACAAGACCCTTTAATATAACATTGTCCCATTGGTTAACTGTCTATATAAATCAATTTGTATTCATATACAATACAGCACAGTACACAGAATTTGCATACGTCATTAGAAAACATTTTTATAATATATGAACATTGTGTTATTATAGGAGCTCCAATGCCAGTTGTCCGCGCCAAGCGCAGAAGGCGCCAGGCCGATGAGGAGGAGGAGGAGGATGCGGCAGAGGAGGATGCGGCAGAGGAGGACATGGATGAGGAGGAGCAGCCAGGGCCCTCCCACTCCCCAACCCCAGCTCCTGTTGAGGAGCAAGCTGAGGAGCTTCCCCCCCCCACCACCCCAACTTCTCAAGCAGAAGAGCAGGAGGAAGAGAGCGGTCCTGTGAGCCTCATTCAGGAAGGTAAATATGTGCACAATGATTAATAACATTTCAACAACAAAATGTAGATATAAAAATGGACAACATATAAAGCGCACCTGTCAGATTGTATAACCATAATATGGTATTGATGCTAGAAGTATACAGGTAGTGCATAATTATTAGGCAAGTTGTATTTTTTGAGGATTCATTTTATTATTGAACAACAACCATGTTCTCAATGAACCCCAAAAACTCATTAATATCAAAGCTGAATTTTTTTGGAAGTAGTTTTTAGTTTGTTTTTAGTGTTAGTTATTTTCGGGGGATATCTGTGTGTGCAGGTGACTACTATTACTGTGCAGAATTATTAGGCAACTTAACCAAAAAATAAATAGATAGCCATTTCAATGATTTATTTTTAACAGTGAAACCAATATAACATCTCAACATTCACAAATACACATTTCTGACATTTAAAAACAAAACAAAAACAAATCAGTGACCAATATAGCCACCTTTCTTTGCAAGGACACTCAAAAGCCTGACATCCATGGATTCTGTCAGTGTTTTGATCTGTTCACCATCAACATTGCGTGCAGCAGCAACAACAGCCTGCCAGACACTGTTCAGAGAGGTGTACTGTTTTCCCTCCTTGTAAATCCCACATTTGATGATGGACCACAGGTTCTCAATGGGGTTCAGATCAGGTGAACAAGGAGGCCATGTCATTACTTTTTTTTATTTAATACCCTTTCTTGCCAGCCACGCTGTGGAGTACTTTGACACGTGTGATGGAGCATTGTCCTGCATGAAAATCATGTTTTTCTTGAAGGATGGTGACTTTTTCCTGTACCACTGCTTGAAGAAGGTCTCTTCCATAATCTGGCAGTAGGACTGGGAGTTGAGCTTGACTCCATCCTCAATCCGAAAAGGCCCCACAAGCTCATCTTTGATGATACCAGCCCAAACCAGTACTCCACCACCACCTTGCTGGCGTCTGAGTCGGACTGGAGCTCCCTGCCCTTTACCAATCCAGCCACGGGCTCTTCCATCTGGCCCATCAAGACTCACTCTCATTTCAGCAGTCCATAAAACCTTAGAAAAATCTTTCTTGAGATATTTATTGGCACAGTCTTGACGTTGCAGCTTGTGTGTCTTGTTCAGTGGTCATCGTCTTTCAGCCTTTCTTACCTTGGCCATGTCTCTGGGTATTGCACACCTTGTGCTTTTGGGCACCCCAGTGATGTTGCAGCTCTGAAATATGGCCAATCTTGTGGCAAGTGGCATCTTGGCAGCTGCACGCTTAACTTTTCTCAGTTCATGGGCAGTTATTTTGCACCTTTGTTTTTCCACACGCTTCTTTTGTTTGATGATCACGCTTCAGAAGCTTTGCAACTTTAAGAGTGCTGCATCCCTCTGCTAGATATCTCTCTATTTTGGACTTTTCAGAGTCTGTCAAATCCTTCTTTTGGTCAATTTTGCCAAAGAAAAGGAAATTGACTAATAATTATGCACACCTGATATAGAGTGTTGATGTCATTAGACCACACACCTTCTCATTACAGAGATGTACATTACCTAATATGCCTAATCTGTAGTAGGCTTTCGAGCCTATACAGCTTGGAGTAAGACAACATGCATAAAGAGGATGATGTGGTCCAAATACTCATTTGCCTAATAATTCTGCACTCCCGGGATGTGTTAGACACATAACAAGTGTATACACATGATAATGATTGATTAATAAGCAAAAAAAAATATTTATTTATTTGGTAACGTTATTTGAAATCCAAATGTTTTTTTATTATATCCTAAAAGCATCAAGAGATCTGAAGAGGCAAAATATACTCATTGAAAAGACGCACCAGAAGATCCTTCAGAACCAGCGTAAGATGAGCTACCTCAACCAACAAAATGCTCTGCTAGAGCAGCAGCTATCGGGTCAGATTGCGGAAATGCACCGCATTCAAAAACGGATTGAGAGCTATATTTAAATTTATTTTTGTATTAAAAAAACTTATTTTTTGGAAATGTTTCATTTCTTTTTGAGATAGAGTTGTAGGTTTTTCAACACATCTAACTTCACATCAAACAAATCAACATCAACACATTTAACTTCATAATAAGCAAAAACATTTTATACTATTATTTTATTTAACATTAACCTAGGACAAACTAAAGCACACGACACAGACACGACGAACACAAAATAAACTGTTGAAAAATGAACATAACAAAAGCAACAATATATATATATATATATACAAAGAGAGAGAGAGGGAGAGCAAGAAAGAGAGAGAATGCAGATGAGCTCTTGCAGTCAGCCCAATGGTTGCAGTATAAATGCCGCAAAACAGGGTTTAACATAAGGTTCATTGTTATAGTTACACTTGCTGTTTAGATCCGGTCTGGTAGTCCGGTCTGGTAGCTTGTAGCGGAGGCTGTTGGTGGATCCGCTGTGCCAGAAAGGTCATGAAGCTTTACTCAGCATGGAGGCAGCAGCAGGAGTATTAAAATATAATATAACTAGACAATGCATTTCCTGAGGAAAATGCGAGTGGGAATGCTTAATTGGTGAGCCCCTTGCCAAAGACATTCACCATAACCACTACACTATCTTTAGGACACACAGCTTCTTTCTCTATCTGCAAAGTATAGAGTATGCTGACTTCCTGGTCGCCCCTCCCCCCTCAATAGGTTTCCCCTCCCCCCCAGGTCAGTGAGGAGGAATATTGCACTGAGGTCAGGAAAGTTATTTATGGAAAGAAATAACATTACAAACGCTTTTAATTCACAGATCTAATACATGATTTAAGCCTCCAAACAAAGCTTAATAAATCCTCAAACGTACATGCAATTGATACAACGACTACACCGTTTGAAATACACGGCCCTTGTAAACGCATCGATATGAAATTTATGTAGATAAACTTAAAAATGTGGCCATTTCTGCGATTTAGAAAAGAGCGTCTTTGTGAGTTCTGCAGCAACATTTTTTAGATAATTTCACATGAGAGTCTATGAGACATAATTTCTGGCTGTTGCTCCAATAATTAAAACTAAAATACGTATCGCAGAATTGGTCACATTGCCATAAACCAGACAAGCATAGCTACGTTTTGATCTAAAAATTGTGTATGAAAAGTAGATCTTGTGGGCGTGAGACCAATTTGTTTCCCCTTTTTGTAAAGATATTTTTAATTACAAAGATCTCCAATGTTAAGGTCACCTGACAGACTCTAAATCCCCTCCATAGGATTACATTATAACCTATTGCATTTTTGTGAAAAATTCGCAAAACGTAAATTGCGTTTTCACCAAAAAATTGTAAACGATAACGATTTGAAAAGTCATAGCCGGATAGCTAAATATTTTGTGACCGCTTTAAAGTTTTTTCAGTGTCTGTAAGTGAAAGTATGAAGTAGCTGAAACTTTTGGCATGGCATGTGAATTCAAAGGGGAAAAGGATGTTCTCATTGACTTCAATGTTTAATAAAAGGGTCTAAAAGCTTAAAATTTATAAAAGTGTAAAAAGTAGAAAAAAACTTGAAGAAGTCCCATCATTAGCTGAACGAGACGAACATTTTTACAGTTGAATGGTCTCAATAGTTGAAAGTATGCCGAAGTTACGCAGAACCAAAAAACTTAAGGAATAATAAGATTACTAAATTTACGGATATCAATACTGGAAATGTTTATTAAAGCATTCACACTAATTAAGATTAATACATTTACGGGTATCCATACTAGGAATGCTTATTAAAGCATTCCCACTAAGTATCACACAGGCATGATTTACAAGCAGTAGTGGTAATAGTAATACATAGCATAAAAACACTTGGGGAATACTTTACAGCATCAGTAGTGGTCATAGTAGTCAATAGTGTACCAAAAAATTGGGACACAGGTGTCTTGACTGAGCTGTAATAGTAGTAGTAGACATTGACAATACAGTGTCAAATCACTCGGGCAAGAGGTGCCATGATGAACAGCAGTCTTAATAAGAGTATATAGGGTGTGAAATAACTGCTGACATAGGTGTCTTGACTGGGCAGCAGAAGCAGCAGTAGTAGTATTAACAGTAGTAGTTGATACAGAGTCATATCACATGGGCAGGAGGTGCCATCATGAACAGCAGTAGGAATAGGAGTATATAGAGTGTCAAATAACTGCTGACATAGGTGTCTTGACTGGGCAGCAGCAGCAGCAGAAGCAGCAGCAGTAGTATTAACAGTAGTAGTTGATACAGAGTCATATCACATGGGCAGGAGGTGCCATCATGAACAGCAGTAGGAATAGAAGTATATAGAGTGTCAAATAACTGCTGACATAGGTGTCTTGACTGGGCAGCAGCAGCAGAAGCAGCAGTAGTATTAACAGTAGTAGTTGATACAGAGTCATATCACATGGGCAGGAGGTGCCATCATGAACAGCAGTAGGAATAGGAGTATATAGAGTGTCAAATAACTGCTGACATAGGTGTCTTGACTGGGCAGCAGCAGCAGAAGCAGCAGTAGTATTAACAGTAGTAGTTGATACAGAGTCATATCACATGGGCAGGAGGTGCCATGATGAACAGCAGTAGGAATAGGAGTATATAGAGTGTCAAATAACTGCTGACATAGGTGTCTTGACTGGGCAGCAGCAGCAGCAGAAGCAGCAGTAGTAGTATTAACAGTAGTAGTTGATACAGAGTCATATCACATGGGCAGGAGTTGCCATGATGTACAGCAGTCTTAATAAGAGTATATAGGGTGTGAAATAACTGCTGACATAATTGTCTTGACTGATCCAAAGGAGTCATGGGAGAAAATCATGTGGTCAGATGAGACTATAATATAATTTTTTGATCATAATTTCACTAACCGTGTTCGGAGGAAGAATAATGATGAGTACCATGCCAAGAACGCCATCCCTAATGTGAAGCATGGGGGTGGTAGCATCATGCTTTGGTGGTGTTTTTCTGCACATGGGACAGGGTGACTGCACTGTATTAAGGAGAGGATGACCGGGGCCATGTATTGCAAGATTTTGGGCAACAACCTCCTTCCCTGAGTTAGAGCTTTGAAGATGGGTCGAGGCTGGGTCTTCCAACATGAGAATGACCCAAAGCACACAGCCAGGATAACCAAGGATTGGCTCTGTAAGGAGCATATCAAGGTTCTGGCGTGGCCTAGCCAGTCTCCAGACCTAAACCCAATAGAGAATCTTTGGAGGGAGCTCAAACTCCGTGTTTCTCAGCGATAGCCCAGAAACATGACTGATGTAGAGAAGATCTGTGTGGAGGAGTGGGCCAAAATCCCTCCTCCAGTGTGTGCAAAGCTGGTGTAAAACTACAAGAAATTTTTGACCGCTGTAATTGCAAAGAAAGCCTACTGTACCAAATATTAACATTGATTTTCTCTGATGTTGAAATAGTTATATTCAGCACTGTAAATACATCAGGTCCGGGGCTTCATCAGGGAATGCATGGCAAGGGACCCTTCAGCGCCCTGAACCGACGACGGGTGCCAGAAAGTCACCGCCGATCCAGGACTCATTCATCTTTATGAATGTGAGTCTGTCCACGGACTCTGTGGACAGACGGGTCCTCTTGTCCGTGACCACCCCACCTGCCGCGCTGAATGTCCGCTCAGATAGTACGCTGGAGGGGGGGCAAGACAATAACTCCAGCGCATACTGAGCGAGCTCGCGGCAGGTGTCCAATCTGGCAACCCAGTACTCCATGGGGTCGTCGGTGCTCATACTGTCAGAAGCACCGACGGACGCCATGTAGTCTGCCACCATGTGGGCCAGCCGCTGGTGGTGACTGCTGCTGCTGCTGCTGGTGGTGGTACTGGGTCGCTCGGTTTGGAAGAACATCCTCATCTCTTCCATTAGGTCCCCTGCTCGGCTGCAGCTGGGTGCAGCCACCTGCTGGGTGAGATGAGGGGGGACAACTGGAGGCCGGGGAGTTGCCTGCTCCAACCGTCTGACAATGGCTGCCTGCAGTTCCTCCATCCGGTGCTGCCTCCGGCTGGCTGGGATGAACTGCTCCAGTTTCCCCTTGCACCTGGGATCCAAAAGGGTGGCCATCCAGAAATCATCCCTCGTCTTGATGGTCTTAACCCGGGGGTCCCTCCTGAGGCATCTGAGCATGTGGGCAGCCATGGGGAAGAGCACAGCCCGCTGTGACTCCTCAATGCTGGCCAGGTTAATGAGGTGCGACTCTTCTTCCCTGAGGCGCTGCTGGTCAAACTCAGACATGCCCAACCCCCGGACTATCGGTGCCCCCAACACCGGCTCTCCCTCCTGACCAGGCCCTGACTCCGGGACGACACCAGCAACCACCTCCTCCTCCTCTTCATCATCATCCTCCTCCTCCTCCTCCTCCTCCTCCTGGTCCTGGCCCTGGTCTCGGTGGAGCATTGCTGACTCCTCCTGCTCCACCAAGGCACTCTCCCCAGCCTCGAGCAGGCGATCTAGTGTCCTCTCCAGCATGAACAGTATTGGCAGCACGCTATTGAGGCCAATTTGCTCACTGCTGACCATCTTGGTCGCCTGCTCGAAGGAGGACAACACTTGGCAGACCTGGTTTATCTGCCCCCACTGCGCACAGGCGATGAAAGGGAGTTGTGGTGAAGCCCTCTGAGTGCCTAGTTCCATCAGGTACTCCCTCACCGCCCTTTGCTGCTCCCACAACCTCTTCAGCATGTGGAGGGTGGAGTTCCACCGCGTCACACTGTCCACAATCAGCCTGTGAAGGGGCAGATTGTACTTCCGCTGCAATTTGGACAGGGACGCGGTAGCGGTTGGGGAGCGCCTGAAGTGGCTGGCAATCCTACGCGCCTTTGCCACAATGTCACTCAACCCTGGATAAGTGCGCAGGAACTTCTGCACCACCAGGTTGAGGACATGTGCCAGACAGGGCACGTGCGTCAGACTGCCAGCATGGAGGGCGGCGAGTAGGTTGCTGCCGTTATCGCAGACAACCATACCTGGCTGGAGCCTTCGGGGTGTCAGCCACTTCTGGACCTGAGCTTGAAGTGCTTTCAGCACTTCTTCTGCAGTGTGTCTCCGGTCCCCTAAACTAACAAGCTGGAGCACGGCCTGACAGCGCACGTGCCCCACACTTGAGTAGCTACGGGGGCGCTTGCTGGGAGGCTCAGCAGCTGCGGAGACAGTGGCTTGAGGGAGACCAGCAGTTCTCCCCTGGACACCCCGGGGCGGCACCACAAGATCGGTTGCCGACGATCCCTCACCGACGCCTCGGAGGGAAACCCAATGGGCCGTGAAGCTGATGTAGCGTCCCTGCCCATGCCTGCTGGTCCAGCCATCCATTGTCAGATGAACCCTGTCGCTGACAGCGTGATCCAGCGACAGGGTTACATTCTGAACAATGTGCTGGTGTAGGGCAGGGACACCAGTCCTGGCAAAGAAATGGCGGCTGGGGACACGCCATTGGGGTTGGGCCTGCTCCAACATCTGCCTGAAGGGGTTGCTGTCAACTATGTTGAAGGGCAGCAGATGTTGGGCAATAACCCTTGCCAGGAGCCCATTGAGGGAACGCACACGTCGGTCTCCAGGGGGGAAGGGAGTGGTGCGGTCAAAGGCGTCTGAAATCGACGCCTGGCGCCGGACGGCAGTGCGGGACACAGACGTGGAGGGTGCTGTGGAAGTAGAGGTCTGGCTGCCGGTACCAGTACCTCTACTAGAGGGAGCGGGGGGGCATGACCTGCTGGAAACAGATGAAGATGTGGCAGGGGCTGCTGTACCCTGCTCACTTGTGGTGGTGGCGCTGCTACCACCACCACGCTTCATCTCCTCATACAACGCCCAGTGGTTTATCCTGAGGTGCTGGTTCAGGGCTGTGGTACCCACCCGAGCCAAACACTTCCCTCTCTTCACCCTCACTTTACAAATCCGGCAGATGGCCACGGTAGGGTTGTCTGCCACCAGGGTAAAGAAATTCCAGACAGGTGACTTCAGCACCGCCCTCCTGTCAGATGGGGTGACGCTTACTTGCACCTGCTGGGATTCGGTGCGCACAGGTGGAGCTGCCTGCTGCTGCTGCTGCTGCTGCTGCTCCTCCTCCTGACACCTCCTGCTGCCATCACCAGTGGAGACCCTGACGATGGTCTCCCTGGTGGTGACCTGGCGCACCGTTTCACCAGGGTGCCTACCTTCCCCGTCGTCACTGACGTAGTGAGCCGACGCGTCAGATGGCAACCATGATGGGTCACCCTCTTCGCCCCCAGAGATGTCAGACCAAGGGCTGAGATGTGTTGGTCTGAGGGAACCACGTGACATGGAGCCTCTAGCCTGGCTCCGCTGTCCCCTCACCCACGCCTGGGTCTGACTAGGTGCTGCTGTTTCCTGCACCAAAACAGCAGCACCAGTTTGAAGGGATGTCTCTGGGATACTGCCAGCAGGTATCCCATCCTCCTCATCCATCCCTTCAAAAAGGTCCTGACCATCAGGACAGAGCTGGAGGTCTGCCTGATGCATGGCCTCCCCCAAGAGATCCCTATCACTGTCGCTGTCGAACAGTAAGATGCTGGACTCTTGGGGGCTGGGGGGGGGTAGTACAGGCAACGGTGTAATGGTGGTACTACTGTGAGTCGGGACCGACGACTCAGTGGCACTGCTGTGCCCCATGTAGTCCACCACTACTTGAGCCTGAGATGGCAATATCGGGCGGCTGCCCGATGGGAAGAACTCCCGGATCAGGCGTACTCCCCTTGCACCCGATCCTCTACCACTAGTAGGGGCACGAGAGGTACCCCGTGCTGGCAGCGATCCAGCACTGGGAGTAACTCCCCTACCCCTACTGCCACGGCCACGGATGCCGCTCATAATTGCTGATATGTGTGTGGGGGGGTTAAACTTTATTGGGGGGGAAAATGTGAACAAAATGTGTTTTTGTGTTTTTTTTACAAGACAGGCACGCAGACAAAGACGTACACAGACAGCTACTAAACTATAAGAAAAGTAGTACACCAGACAAGGACTACAAAATTAAAGAAAAAAAAAAAAAGCACTAAACAAACACTAACTTTTTTTTTTTTTTTTTTTTTTAAACACAAAACACAGACACTAAACACACACTAAGCTAAGCTAGATGAAATAAATGTACACTAACAGTGTGTACACTTACTACACAAAATTTAACTAAACTGAACACAAAACTTAGCTTTTATAAAAGCTCTTTAGGGAAAACTAAACAAAATTTGAACTGAGATGCCTATCAAATATCACTGAACAGTGAACCTGCAAGATCTGACAGTAACACAAGATGAACAAAACTTAGCTTTTAGAAAAGCTCTTTTATAAAGCTCAGATCAATATGTGTTCTGAAATCTCTTGCAAATATAACTGAACAGGGAGGATTGCAGGATCAAACAGTAACACAAATGAAAAAAACAGCACAAAACAGCACAAAACGTAGCTTTGAAAAAAGCTCTTGGGTCTATTGCTTTGAAAAAAGCAGTTGATATACTGGAAAAGATCCACTGGAATCACTAAATAGCAATGCTGGTGATGATCTAAATCAATCAAGAACAAAGACACAGGAAACCAGGAAACCAGGAACACAGAAACAGCCTCCACACTCTATAGCAAGCTTCTGAATCTGCAATGAAATGGTGCTGGGAGTGAGCTTATATAATGTCCATGCAGGCAGGTTCCTATTGGTTGCTAACCTGTGACGAGTGTGGAAGGAGAACTCTGATTGGCTCTGATGCAAAAGGGCGGAGCAAATAATCGCGCAATATTCCTATTGCCGAATATTCGCATTGCGATTATTCGGCAATATAAAATGATCGCTTCAGCTACTCGGCCCAATGGCTCTAATCATACCAGCAATGCTTTCAGACGTCTATGGAGATCACTAGGATGTGATCTGTTTTAAAAATGAAACTGTAAAAATCGCTCTGATGCGGAAGATCGGGGCGAGGAAAATAATCGCGCGATATTGCGTTTGCCGAATAATCGCATTGCGATCTTTCTGGAAAATTCAATGAACGCTTCAGCTACTCGGCCCAGGGTCTCTAATGATACCAGCAATGCTTTTAGACGTCGATGGAGATATCTAGGATGTGATCTGATTCAAAAAAAAAATTGTAAAAAATCGAATATTCGGAATTGCGAATATTCACCGCGAATTTCGAAATATAGCGCGATTTCTCGAATATGCTATATTCGAGTCGAATATTCGCAATGCGAATATTCGTGAGCAACACTAATAATTATGCACTACCTGTATACTTCTAGCATCAATACCATATTATGGTTCTACAATCTGACAGGTGCGCTTTATATGTTGTCCATTTTTATATCTACATTTTGTTGTTGAAATGTTATTAATCATTGTGCACATATTTACCTTCCTGAATGAGGCTCACAGGACCGCTCTCTTCCTCCTGCTCTTCTGCTTGAGAAGTTGGGGTGGTGGGGGGGGGAAGCTCCTCAGCTTGCTCCTCAACAGGAGCTGGGGTTGGGGAGTGGGAGGGCCCTGGCTGCTCCTCCTCATGCATCTCCTCCTCTGCCGCATCCTCCTCTGCCGCATCCTCCTCCTCCTCCTCATCGGCCTGGCGCCTTCTGCGCTTGGCGCGGACAACTGGCATTGGAGCTCCTATAATAACACAATGTTCATATATTATAAAAATGTTTTCTAATGACGTATGCAAATTCTGTGTACTCTGCTGTATTGTATATGAATACAAATTGATTTATATAGACAGTTAACCAATGGGACAATGTTATATTAAAGGGTCTTGTGGGCACTACAGGGGACTGAGCGTGAGCTGGGATGCAACCATGTTAAAATGAGCTGTTTTTGTCTACTTTGTTTTGTTCAGACCATCTCATGTTAAAAAAAGGGCCTGATGGAGCACACGGGATTACTATAACAACCCCACTCCTAACACAGGAATTTAGTGGTAATCTATATATATAAAACTCAACGTGTGTGTGTGCATAAATGTATGTATGTATGTATGTATGTATGTATGTATGTATGTATGTTCCAGCATCACGTACAAACGGCTAAAGATATTTATATGAAACTTGGCACACAGGTTACTTATATGTCAGCCACAAACATAGGATAGGTGGTTTAAACCTTACCCACCCCCACTTGCCATGGTTGGGGTTTTTCTTTAAAGTCCCATGCAAAGCAATGGGAAAATTATGTTCCCACATAACTTCTGTGTTCCTGTCTGCTGTCCCATGTCTTTTTTCAACAGTACTATGAATACCTTGGCTGGTGGTGATATATGTTAGCACAACATGGCATCTTGGTTAACAACATCTGACCTTACATGAATTACATATGACCTTACATAACTGTCACCAAAGGAGCTGCGGTGGCTCCACGCGATTGCCACTGCACTGACAAGTGATTCACCTCTGCAGCTAGGGGTTCGGATCCCGCTCTCGGCTACCTGTGAATTGAGTTTGGTGGTCTCAGCCCCGCCCCTGGTGGGTGTGCTATGCGAGGTTGGGTTGGGAGGACCCCCTCACACCCGCCATTGCCAACCGGGGCATGGAGAAAGGTGGCAGATTGCCTCTGGGGGAGGCCTCCCAACTCCTGCAGGCCGGCTCCTCTCTCTTTCGAGTTCACGCACAAAATACACTTTTTAAAAAAAAAACATAACTGTCAACAATAACTTACCTGGATGATATTTAGCCCGAAGACGTCTGACCTGATCCATTTGGCGCCTCTTCAGGTCAGACCACTTCTTCACAATTGCATTGTGGTCGTGTTGGCCGCCAAAGTCAGCGATTAGGGCGCTGACCACAGCCCTTTTCTCTGGCTGCCTCCGCAGCTTATCGTATCCTGTTTCCAGGAACTTCTGCAAGATGAAGAACAAAGTATATTGTAATACTTCTGTTGACAGCCTTATGGATATATGACGTAAATGTATGCTATTCAACAATTGGAAGCATTCTCGCCTTATTAATCAATGACAGGGGTAACATGACAGATTTTATATCCTGCCATTTCGGTCGCCACCTTTTTTGCATAAATATAGCAGCCATTATCATTTGCATAATTATGAATATATTATTAACAACACAGGATACACGTATAGGGGAGATATGCGTTGCTAACTCTTTTCCCTGTCAGGAGCCTAACGCCCCGGGGGTCAGAGACGGGACCTTTTCGGAGGGCCACTGACGTATGTACCCGTCGCAGTTTTTTGTGATGTCACTCTTTAGGTGTGTGCACATTTTTCACTGCATCCGGGTGGAGTTTTTGGGTTGTGTTTTGCACGCCACAGGCTTTTCAACAGGAAAAAAACAGCTGGAGGCAGAATGGTTGCAAAACACTACGGGTTTGTTACCTAACTCTGGGTTTCAAGACCAGTCCACCTCCAGCTGTTGCAAAACTACTACTCCCATCAGCCACGGTCTGTCAGTGCATGCTAAGAATTTTACTTTTGCTGCATCTAGGGTGCCACAGTTTAGAGACCCGTGCATAAAGGCCTGAAAAATGGGGGCCTGCAGAACTTACAATACTAGAAGTGCCAGCATTCCCAGGCATGCTGGAAGTTGTAGTTCTGCAACATCTAAAGGGCAATATGTATTCGAACGTCCTTGGGCCTTGAGGACACTGAAGTCAGGACGTTCGCATACGTCCTATGTCCAAAAAAATTTTAAATTCATTATGCTAAATAACAAGGAAAAGTGCCTAAATACACATTTGCCAACCAGGGTGTCTGCAGCTGTCCAGGCATGCTGGGACTTGTAGTTTTGGAAAAGCAGGAGACACATTTTTTGTGAAATACTAATATCTGATCATATATACTAACTTTTAAACTAGACTGAAATGCAGTTGAAGATAATGAAATAACAGTGGTCGAAATACTTACACAAATCAGCAAATTTTCCTCAGATACAGTGAAATTACTTCCAACCATCTTGCTCTGCGATTGCGTTGCGATCAAAAAGTTGGAAACTGGCAAGGGTCCAGGAAATGGTCGCGTGTTGTTCGCGTGTTGATTGCGCTGCTTGGACCGAGATGGGTCCATATGGCTTCGGCTGTATGGACCACAGTAACTCTTTTCCCTGTCAGGAGCCTAACGCCCCGGGGGGTCAGAGACGGGACCTTTTCGGAGGACCACTGACGTATGCAACCGCCGCAGTTTTTTGTGATGTCAGTCTTTAGGTGTGTGCAAATTTTTCCTTGCACCGGGTGGAGTTTTTGGGTTGTGTTTTGCACGCCACAGGCTTTTCAACAGGAAAAAAACAGCTGGAGGCAGGATGGTTGCAAAACACTACGGGTTTGTTACCTAACTCTGGGTTTCAAGACCAGTCCACCTCCAGCTGTTGCAAAACTACTACTCCCATCAGCCACGGTCTGTCAGTGCATGCTAAGAATTTTACTTTTGCTGCATCTAGGGTGCCACAGTTTAGAGACCCGTGCATAAAGGCCTGAAAAACGGGGGCCTGCAGAACTTACAATACTAGAAGTGCCAGCATTCCCAGGCATGCTGGAAGTTGTAGTTCTGCAACATCTAAAGGGCAATATGTATTCGAACGTCCTTGGGCCTTGAGGACACTGAAGTCAGGACGTTCGCATTCGTCCTATGTCCAAAAAAATGTTAAATTCATTATGCTAAATAACAAGGAAAAGTGCCTAAATACACATTTGCCAACCAGGGTGTCTGCAGCTGTCCAGGCATGCTGGGACTTGTAGTTTTGTAAAAGCAGGAGACACATTTTTTGTGAAATACTAATATCTGATCATATATACTAACTTTTAAACTAGACTAAAATGCAGTTGAAGATGATGAAATAACAGTGGTCAAAATACTTACACAAATCAGCAACTTTTCCTCAGACTTAGTGAAATTGCTTCCAACCATGTTGCTGTGTGATTGCGCTGCGATCATAAGTTGGAAACTGGCAAGGCTCCAGGAAATGGTCGCGTGTTGTTCGCGCAATTGCGCATGCGCGATCGAAAAATCGCAATCGCAATATGTATTTTGGTTAAAATATCATACATATTCGATTTCAGAGTGCTGCTACAGCAGTTTTTCGAAATATCTGCAATCAATTTCGCATTCGCATGTTGCGATATTTCGATAAAATATCAGGAATATTCTGAGCCAATCAGAGCGCTCCTCCAGCATATCTCGAAATTGCGCAATAAATATCGCATTCGTATGTTGCGATATTTCGATAAAATATCACGAATATTCTGAGCCAATCAGAGCGCTCCTCCAGCATATCTCGAAATTCCGCAATAAATATCGCATTCGCATGTTGCGATATTTCGATAAAATATCACGAATATTCTAAGCCAATCAGAGCGCTCCTACCGCAGTTATTAAAAAATCGCAATTATTTTCGCATTCGCAATAGCGAAAAATCGCAATCAATTAATTTCGATAAAATATCACGAATATTCGAATTTAGCGAATATATCTCGAATATTCGAATATATATTCGAGATATATCGCGAAATCGAATATGGCATATTCTGCTCAACACTATTTATTAGCAACAATAGCCACCATCTATTAGCAACAATCTCATAAATTAATGGATTAACCATAAAATATTCAGCAGAGTTCACAGTGATTCTCTGAACTTATTGATCATCCTTTGCAAATTGGTATTGACATCAACAGTGCACAATTTTTATGGTGTTTCAGTGAAAGAATGTTGTAGTTTTTTCATAAAACACAGCACAAACCAATACTAATAGTAAAAGTTATAGGAGGGAGGATTCCCTACTGATTTTTGGCCCATTTCCTCTTGTAGTGTGTGACTTAAAGCGTTACTAAAGTAATTTTATTTTTTTATAAATAACAAACATGTTATACTTACCTCCACTGTGCAGTTTGTTTTGCACAGAGTGGCCCCGATCCACGTCTTCTGGGGTCCCTCGGCGGCTGTCTCTGGTCCTCCGCGCAATTAGTCACCACAGTCATGCGAGAGCTCGCATGGTGGTCACTAATTGCATAGCCACTCACTGTATCACTTGGCCCCGCCCCTTGGCGCCGCGTCACTGGATGTGATTGACAGCAGCGCCAGCCAATGGCTGCGCTGCTCTCAATCCATCCGCTCTAGCCAATCAGCGGCCAGGATGAGCGACGAAGAGGATCGCGGGACCGCGCGCGGGACTTCTCAGGTAAGTATAAGGGGGGCTTGGGGGGGGGGGGGGCGGCAGTATCAGATGTTTTTTCACCTTAATGCATAGATTGCATTAAGGTGAAAAAACATTTTCCTTTACAACTCCTTTAAGTCCTGGGAGAGCTTGATGTCTGATTTATCATGGCTACGTGATAGTTTAAGTTTTTGGGGTTGTATGTTAAAGTGGATGTAAACCCACTCTCATCCTTTCTAAACTACTGCCATAGTGCTGATCTATAAGGATATAGATGCCTCCTGCATGTATCCTTTCCTGTCAAATGTTTCCCCTCTGTCTGTTATAAGAACTGAAAAAATGCAGATTCTGTGGGTGGATCTGTTGTCTGGAGCTCTGTGGGTGGAGTCGTAATGTCAGTAGACTCCCCGCCCTCCTATACACTCCCCTTATCAACATGCATTTTTTACTTTGTATTCCTTACACTAAATTCTGCTATGATCACTAACATCCAGTCAAAATCCAGAAAAGTAACCACAATGAGTGGGGGTGGAAATTAAAAAATAATGCCTGTCTCCAGGCTAGTGCATGAGATATGTAATCAACCTGTCATTCACAGCAAGGGGGCAGAACGGACGAAGGTTTTTCTCTGTAAGTCTGTTTTATTTCACTGAACAATAAAAGAGAATTGCTGAAAACTGGATTAACTCTTTGTGGCAAGACTGGGCACAGATGATAGGAAATCTTATACTGTACATTGTGACATAAAAAAAATAAAAAAAATTGGGTTTACATCCACTTTAAATGTGCAAAGAGAGATCACACAAACACTTGTAGGTATAACATTATTTTTTTATTTTACTTCTGTTTATTAGGTTTTTTATCAATAGATACAGAACAGAGCCATTTGGGTATACCCCGGCTAATAGTATAAACACCTAACAACATAAGAGCAATACAAGTAATATTAGAATATATAACAAGAATAGTTAAAGGGGTTGTAAAAGATTTTTTTCCCCCTAAATAGCTTCCTTTACCTTAGTGCAGTCCTCCTTCACTTACCTCATCCTTCCATTTTCCTGTTCTTCTGTCTGTAACTACACACCATAATGCGAGACTTTCTCACTGGTGTGGCAATAAGCATTTATTGATTGGTTTGCGCACAGCAAAAAATGCTATAAAAATGCATTGTTTTCTGTGAAAATGACAATTACAGTTTTGGAGTTAACCACTAGGGAGTGCTGAAGGGGTTAAGTGTGACCTCATATGTGTTTCTAACTCTAGGGGGGCGGGGCTGGACGTGTGATGTCATTGATCGTGTTTCTCTATATCAGGGAACACGGGATCAATGACACTGCCACAACGAAGAACAGGGAAGGTGTGTTTACACTCACCTCTCCCCGTTCTTCAGCTCCAGAGGACCGATCGCGGGACACCAGCGGCGATCGTGTCTGCGGGTACCGCGGGCGCGGTCACGAAGCTTCGGAACGGGTCGCGTGCAAGCGCGGGCGGTGCGCGTGCGCGACCCCACGGCTGGGCTTAAAGGGCTACGTACAGGTACGTGGATGTGCCCAGCCGTGCCATTCTGCCGACGTATATCAGCGTGAAGGGGTCCTTAAGTGGTTAAATGATGAAGTTGGAACACTGGTTTATTGGGTGTCCTAAGCTACCAATGTGGTCTGCTGAGGCAGACATGTCTGCTAAATTCCTGCACAGTTCACCTAAGGTCCTCTGGGCTATGCCTTTAAAGATCTTCATTTCAGAGTAGCCGTTTTGTCAAAATAGTTGGTGTTAACAAGGTGACTGGAAAAGCTGAAATTATTAATTTAATCAAGGCCAATCACAAAGCTGGCCCCATACTGTGCAATCTCTTAATTTCATAATTTTTCTCACATTTTGATAGTAATACATTCTGAATTATGTACTTTTCCACCAGGACTTAGTTGATTGTACAATCAGTGTGTGGCCTTTAAATGAATCTCCAAAGCTCAAAAACACATGGCTTACTGGACAGTGAATGCATGAGAAGTGCTCTGTGCTGAGCGGCTTTCTGATCATTCACAAACTGAAGCATAGTAAACACAGCTTATTGATTGATTGTAGGCATGTGCACTGCCATCGTTTTTTGGGGTTTTTTGTTCCATTCTTTTTTTTTCTTTACATTTCATTTGCTTTTTCGATAATTCGTAACTTCTGATGCATTCAAATTTGTTACGTTCCATTCATATAGATGCGGTATTTGTTATTTTAATAATTTGTAACTTCGGATAAATTTGTATTCCTTGCGTTCACTAATGCCGCGTACACATGATCAAACAACAAATGTTTAATGGGAGCTTGTTGTCTGAAATTCCGACCGTGTGTAGGCTCCATTAGACATTTGCTGTCGGAATTTCCGACCACAAAAATTTGAGAGCTGGTTCTCAAATTTTCCGACAACAAGTTTTGTTGTCGGAAATTCCGATCGTGTGTACACAATTCCGACGCACAAAATTCCACACATTCTCGGAATCAAGCAGAAGAGCCACATTGCCTATTGAATTTAATTTTTCTCGGCCCGTCTTACGTCTTGTACGTCACTGCGTTCTTAACATTCGGAATTTCCGACAACATTTGTGTGACCGTGTATATGCAAGACAAGTTTGAGCCAAATTCCACGGTTTTGTTGTCGGAATGTCCAATCGTCTGTATGCGTAACAGTTAGCCAAATTTGAAAGGAAATTCCAATACCTATAATTTAATAGTTTATAACTATTGTTATAATTTTTACTATTATTATGTATTATTAATAAATAATTATATTAAAAAAACACTATAATAATGGTGAATAATTTCATTATAATAGAAAATACGAAAATGAAATTATCTGAATGTTTTTTCGTTCTTTTGGATTTTTCTGATTTTTGTACTTATTTTTGGATTTCCCTTCTTTCTGATTTTCTGATTTTAGAATTTTCATTCTTTTAAAAAAAAAAATTCGAAAAAATTTGTCAAATAGTCTTTCGTTCAGTTGGAAGCATCAGAAAATCCTGAATTTTGCCGAAAAACAAATTCGGAAACTAAATAAAGTGCAGATGTCTAATTGATTGATTGAACACAGTGGGCTAGATTCACATAGATTAGCGGATCTTTAGATCCGCGTAATCTATGTGATTTACGATCCGCTGGTGCAATTTAGCGAGGCTAGTGCAGTATTCACAAAGCACTTACCTCGAAACTTGCACCGGCGGATCGTAACTCCCCCGGCGGAATTCAAATTCCGCGGCTAGGGGGAGTGTACAATTTAAATCAGGCGCGTTCCCGCACCAATTTAACTGCGCATGCGCCGCCGGCGAAATTTCCCAGTGCGCATGCTTCAAATTACGTCGCTAGGACGTCATTGTTTTCGGCGGCAACGTCAATTGCGGCCATCCGTATTCCAGACCGACTTACGCAAACAACGTAAAAATGTGAAACTCGGCGTGGGAACGACGGCCATACTTAACATTAGCTACCCCTCATATAGCAGGGGTAACTATCCGCCGGAAAAAGCCGAACGCAAACAACGTAAAAAAAAAGCGACGGGCGGGCGTTCGTTTCTGAATCGGCGGTTCTCCTCATTTCCATATCCGACGCGTAAAAGACCGATGCAACACCTAGCGGCCGGCGGGAGATTGCAGCCTAAGATCCGACGGTGTAAGTCACTTACACCAGTCGGATCTAAGGGAGATCTATGTGGAACTGATTCTTATGAATCAGTCGCATAGATTCGACCGTCGGATCTCAGAGATACGACGGCGGATCAGGAGATCCGCCGTCGTATCTCTTTGTGAATCTGGTCCAGTGAGTGTTCATTTAAAAAAAGAAGGGACCGGTAAATGACATAGCCCATAGCCATTGATTATCCCCTTCCCCAACTCTCCATCCTGAAACATACCTGCAGCAGCCAGTGCGGGGGGGGGGGGGGGGGGGGCGGGAAGCCAGCAGTACTGTGGCGGGGACGCAACACAGGTGGAAGTCC
The DNA here is from genome assembly GCF_905171775.1 of Rana temporaria. NCBI lineage: Eukaryota > Metazoa > Chordata > Amphibia > Anura > Ranidae > Rana > Rana temporaria. The sequence goes on from NC_053491.1 coordinate 355,374,123, forward strand.
GAGCAGTAGGGGGAATCGGCACCGTACAGAGTGATTAGGGTGTGCCCAGGCACACCTGGCACACCCCCTGCACATGCCTATGGTGGGCAGAATCACCTTCTATAGGCAGTTTGGCTCTTCTGCTTGATTCTGAGCAAGCACGTTTTTTTGCGCGTCGTAATTGCATACAGACAAACGTGATTCCCGATAGGAATTTTTCCTGTCACGAAAATTGAGATCCTGCTCTCAATCTTTTCTTGGCAGGAAAACTGATAGAAAAAGTGTGATGGAGCCCTGGTTCACACTGGGTACGTGTGTACGAAATCGCGGTAAAATCGCGGCCACGAAATCGCGGTAAAATGCGCGATTTTACTGCGATTTCGTGGCCGCAATTTTGCCGCGATTTGCCGCGATTTCGGCCGCAATTAAATGTAAATCGCGGCCCGAAATCGCAAAAAGTATTACAGGAACTACTTTTTGAAATCGCAGATGTGGCGTCGCACTGATTAGGACAGTTTTTGAATTCGCAGCAGTGTGAACCTAGGCTAAAGGAGTGTGGCAGTCCAGGACCTTTTTCTATCCAATGCACCTGTGCATAGCCAGCACCCTTTTGGTTTAGTGAGACGGAAGCAAAGCCAGGGGATTAGCAGTTTTTAGAGCGGTATCATTTCTCACATCGCACTTTTCCTGTCAGGAAAGCTGAAAGAGGGAAATCACTTGATTCTTCCATCCACAATAAACAGCGTTGATGGAGGAATCTCTCCTAATGGCTATTGTATCTGATTGGACGTGGTCGCTGTTCAGGCAACAATTTTCTGCTCGGGCTCCTTACATTTTTAGATCAAAGAATTTGTTCTGTGTATGTCCAGCTTAAGAATCTCTTCTGAGAAAGCTACACAATTACGATGTCTACTTATCGGCTGTAAAGCCAGACAGCATACTGCTCAACAATAAACACTTCTGAATAGACCATAATCCTCAAACAATAGCCCAATGTATGAGTAACAGAAAGGTATAATACAGGCAGTTACCTCTTGTTCTTCTGGGAACAATTGTCCAGTATTAATCCAATCTTTGTTGGCTTTGATATACAGACTGTTAGAAACCAATACAGAGTATGATATGTATTTTATTTTACCCTGACAAAGACAGGAGCTACCCTAATTATAGTGGTTTCAAAGCAGATTCAAACTTGTAGTCCTCATTGTACTGATTGCCACCTTATACAAAAGCAGGCTATTCATGGTCTTTCACAAATAATCAATTGAAAAATTATGCAACCACCTTTTTTTGGTGTACATTGCCAAATGGCAGAACATTAAAAATCTTTTTGCAGGAGAGGATCAAGAAATTGTTTAATCAATAATAAGAGTGAGAGAGAAACACATAATACATATTTTCCTCACAGCTGTGATTCTGCGCAAACAAGCAGCTCATTTGTTAACAAGGGATGCACAAAAGACATTGGGGTAGATCCACGTAGATCAGCGCATTATTCCGCCGGGCGTAGCGTATCTAAGATACACTACGCCGCCGTAACTTTTTTTTTTCGAATCCTCAAAGAATTTGCGTCGTAAGTTACGGCGGCGTAGTGTATCTTTGGCGGCGTAAGGGCGCGGAATTCAAATGGATATGATGGGGCGTTTTTTTTTTTTTTTTTTTAAGTTCTACATCTGTTTATTAACTTATTGTGACATTTTAGGAGTTAGCATTGGGTCCCTTCTTTTTGCCAAAAGTGGGCACAACATTAACAAAGTGCCTGTTGTATTGCATGCGCCTCTTTGCCCGGCCAGTCTTCTTTTTCTTCTTCTCTTGCTTGGCCACTTTTGGAGTCTGGCCTCGTACTTTTCCGGCACGAGCTAGAGAACCATGGACTTTACCTCCCAACAGACGAGCAGCAACATCCAAAGTGCTGAGATCACATACTCCACTCTGGCCAAGGGTGTCTTCATCAGACAAGGGGGCACCAGCAAGAAGAATAACTTGGTCTTCGCAGGCAATTCCCTCTAGAGAGGAGACCTGGGCCTTGATGTGGTAGACAGTCTCTAGCCCAGACACCTCAAGGGTGTGTAGATTTTGAGCCCTTACAAAAATCTGCATGGTTGCGGCCACTCCGCGTCTCTCAAAATGGAGGAAAGAAAGAGCGATGGGGCGTGTTTTATGTAAATACGTCGTGACCCGACGTAAACGACATTTTTTTTGAACGGCGCATGCACCGTCCGTTGGGGTATTCCAGTGCGCATGCTCGAAATTAAACCGGAACAAGCCAATGCTATCGACGGTGACGTCATTCTACACAAATCCCTATTCGCGAACGACTTACTCAAACAACGTAAAAAATTCAAATTTTGACGCGGGAACGACGGCCATACTTAACATTGAGTACTCCTCATAATAGCAGGGGTAACTATACGCCCGAAAAAGCCGAACGCAAACAACGTAAAAAATGCGCCGGACGTACGTTAGTGGATCGCCGTAACTAGCTAATTTGCATACTCAACGCGGAATTCGACGGAAACGCCACCTAGCGGCCGGCGGAAAAATGCATCTACGATCTGACGGCGTACTAAGACGTACGCCTGTCGGATCGATCCGAGATGCAGTCGTATCTTGTTTTGTAGATACAAAACAAAGATACGACACGGGAAATTTAAAATTACGCGGCGTATCACTAGATACGCCGGCGTAATTCTTTTGTGGATCTGCCCCATTGAGACTAGGGCAGTGTCAAAATTAATTTTCAAGAATCTATTTCTTATCAAGTGCTCTTTGCTTTGCTGTGTTAAAGCACTAGTTAGGATGGTTATACAACCTCAAGCTCAAATAATATCTTAATTTGCAACAATCACGCTTTAAAAGATAAACTGTGTTGGGTTAGCGAGGGCCTTCTGTATCAACCTTTTGCAGGCCAGGTCAAAATGCTTGTCACCTAGAAGTTCCTTTGCAAGGATAGAAAACTGGCTACGGGGCGTGTCCAAAGGGTTGTGATAAATAACGTATACTCAGAATGGTCTAGAGTGGTTAGTGGGGTACCCCAAGGCTCTGTCACGGGACCAATTCTGTTTAATTAATTTATAAATGATATAGAGGATGGGATAATTAGCTCGATCTCAGTGTTTTCTGATGTCCAGTTCTGGTCACCAATCCTCAGAAAGGATATGCTGGAGAGAGTCCTGAGAAGGGCAACTAAATATATATGGGGACTGGAGGACCTTAATTATGGGGAACAACTACAATCGCAAAATTTGTTCTCCCCAGGGAAAAAATGCTTGAGAGTAGCTGCATACCAGGCAGAGTCTCACCTTGATGCTGAGAGGGACCCTAGCGGCTTGCTGGGTTCCAGATCCTAAGCTGGGAGCTGTACGATGAGGAGTCTGCTCGGGAGAACCTAGATACAGAGGTTGTCTGCGAGGTTGGGACGTACCATCGGGGATCCGGTCACCACGCCACACGACAGGTATATTGCAACTGTCCATGGGTGACCCTAAATTGTGCTTACTGGGAGGATTCGTCAGTCCTAATCTGTAACCATTTTCAAATACCCATTAGGCCTGTCCAGAGGCCCTGTTTCCTCCCAGTGACTTTATTTGCATGTGACCCACTGGCTGCCAGGCTAAAGTTAACTACCTGTCCGGGGACACTTTACCCACTCCGGCGGGAATGGCGACGTTTGAGCTATTTGTACTGAGAGCAGGCTTGCTCTCCATGCTTTGATATCCAAGGCCTGATACCACAGTTCCCTCTTGCTCATCAACCTTTTCTCTCTTGTGTGCTATGTTGATGTTGGCTATGTTAGCCTTGGAAAAAAGCATTGGAAAATCCACGCTGTTGTCTGGACATTTGCTCCTTATCCACACTCACAAGGTATACCCCTAGATAAGAGAACTTGGTAACTTAATACGCCGATCCCAAACCAGGGATGGACTGGCCATTGGGACTACAGGGAGTTTCCCGGTGGGCCGCTGGCTTAGTGGGCCGGCTTCAGTGACAGCGGCCCGCCGCCACCCTCTGCTCCTCTGTCTCTCCCTTCCCGCAGCGCTCACCTCCTCTCCCTCCCCGCAGCACTCACCTGGGAGGAACAAAGAAGCAGGGGAGGACCAGAGGAGCAGGGACGACGACGGAGGAGCATGGGGGAGGGGACAGACAGCTGACTCAACAGCTATGGCCTGGGAGTTTCTCACTTCTGCCTAATCTTGTCCCATGAGGGGGGGGGGGGGGCACTGAACTGAATCTTTGCCCCGGGTGAAATAATGTCTAGCTTCCCCACTGACACTGCCTATAAGAGTACCAGTACCACCCATTCTACTCTAATAAAGTAGAATAGCTAGTGGCTAGTGAAGGGGGTGAGGGGCTTGGGTGGCCGGGGGGGGGGGTGTGGGAGTTGTCCGGCCGCCATGGGAGAGACCTGTCAAAGTGGGCCAGTCTGGATGAAGTCCAGGGCCAAATTTTTGTCCCAGTCCAGCCCTGTCCCAAACTATTCAGCGGCTCCTTCGGGGGTGAGCGCTACATGTGCTCTCTAGCTTTTTAGCACGCCAAACTGACTTTTATAAGGCTGAACGGTGGGATTGACATCATCAAAAGGAAAGCTACATGTGGATACGTCCTTCAATTTTGGTGTGTTTTGTGTATTTCTTACAGATCCATGCAGTAATCCAGTGTGAAACTTTGCCTCTGTGTCGGAGCTTCCTGTAATAAAGACCAGCTACTGCTGCTCTCTTTTCTTGTGCAGGGTGACTGCTCTTCTTGTGCAGGGTGACTGGTCTTATATCCACCCCTCCTTTAACTTTCTGCAGACATCCCTTAGTAGGTGAAGCCTGCTGGGTCCATCCCATAACTCTACTTTTTGTACAGCCCTGTGATGATGTCACTGGTCTTTTTACAGAGTAACATCTGGGGTTTCAAAGCCATTTGGTACACACAAAATGGATTTATATCCGTTGTGGTTGTTGATGAATACATTGAAATTAAAGTTTTCGCCCCTAGAGTTCTGCTTTAACATATAATTTATCGTTTTAATCTGTGATTGAGAGGTAATAAATCCCCATAAGAATTACATTTATACATTACTTACAATGTAATGTACAAGTAAAATGCAAAAAAAATATGGTCTGCTTTAAAATACTACAGTTATCTAACTTTTTTTTTTCTTTTTACAATACCTAATTTTATGGGAAGGAAATGGAAAAATCCTTGCGCTTGCATATTTTTCTGGTCAGTCTCAGCAATGTTTCGAAACATCAATTATAGGTAATCTCTGGAACACATGTGGCTATTTTTGTAAGAAAAGTTGCTGATTTAGCTTAATTTGGTTATCTTGTTATACAGTCCTGGATATCTGGAGAAAACTGTACAGAGTATTTCAGGGCCACTCTTGTATGCTGCCAATTCTGTAGACACTGTGCCCAATCCCCTTACAGTCACTTAATCAAATTAAATAAAATACCAAATTTGTTCAGAGTTTTATAACAGTTTATTAACATTTAGACAGCAGACACGGCAGAAAAAGGAAACCTTACTGCCTTATAATGATTTATCCCCACAGAGTGGAAGCCTAAAGCTTTCACTTCGAGCTTTACCATTCTGCTATGTTACAAAGAATTTACACTTACTTGATATCATTTTAATTTGAAGACTTTGGGGTCAATTTTACTACACAGAAATGGAGCGAATTTCTTTCCCGCAGCCACGAACACGGACAGTGTTGATGCGGGAATCCCTGCCGTGAAGCCATTGACCCCTCCCGGCCGGAGAGGGAGGGGTGCCGGGGGAAGACAGTGATTATTGCTAGGGGCTAAAACATCCACTAGCAATAATCACATGTAACATCCAGCAGGCTGGTTGTACCCAAGTTAATGGATCAACTTGGGAACTTGGGTACATTCAGTCTGCCCATACAAGGTTCAAATCTCCTACAGTTCCTGAACCGGGCGAGATTTAAACTGTTTTAACGCATGTATTTTTGTGTTTAAATAACAATATAGAAAAGTTCCCCCAATGTTTATTTTAGAAGCAAAAAGGGATTGGATAGAATAAGAAAAAAAAAAAAAAGGAGGTAACTGTTTGTAAAATTCTTTATATTGCCATATGAGATTCCAATAGCATGTATAAAATTAAATATGAGCTCTGGTTTTACAATACAAAACACATGTCATCATAAACAAAGATGTTGATACAGTGGAGCAAAACATTACATTGCAGAATGCCATCCACATAGATACACCAATGCGTTTCAACCTGTACTGTTATGGTCTTCTTCGGGGAGGTTAATTACTCACTAAAAGATGAAATTGGGACAAAGATCCTATAACCAGAAAATTAAAAAAAATGTAATAGTCCCGACGCATCCATGATCGACCCTCGTCCCCCCAAGATGAAATCCAGTCCAAAAGAGCTTGCAAGAAGCCACAGTCTTGATACCTCCAGAGGAAGAAACATGGACGCATGCAAGAAACACCAACACAAATTATCAACATGTACCGATAGTATTATGTGCCATTTGTTTGTTCCTTCTATTTAATCAGATAGGCTTGCACCACAAAACATTAAGTAACCTGTGGCTTCATTGCAAGTGGAGCGCAGGTATAGTGCAATTAGGATTGCGCTGGAACTACATTCATTAAAAAAAAGCAGTCATCATTGCGATTAATCAAGAACTGATACTTTCCTAAATTACAACAATTGTATAGCCTTACATATGAAAAATTACAGTTTATGTAAAACCAATCAGTAAAATTCCATATAAGTGTAGCCCTCTTTTTGGGGGGTATAGGAAATGACCCTCCCAAAACAGGATATTGGAAGACTTGAAAACAAGAACAGAGGCAATGGGAAGATCTTCCAACCATTGTCCAATCAGCCTAGAATGTGAATTCTCACCGGCAGAAACTGTGATGTGGTACTGGGACTCAAAGCCAGCCTATCTACTCTTCATTTTAGTCCCTAGTAGTCTCAAATCTGTCATGCATCCAGACCTCTAACTACTAGACATGTGGACACTGAAATATTTTGTTTTGGAATTTCGTTTCCGTCCGAAAAATGTATTTATTTAGTTACTCCCGGAATTTGTTTTTATTTATTTTGTTTTTCTTTAAAAATTGCATTCGTCCGAAAATCTGAATTAATTAAGGCTGAATCTGTCATTGAAGGCTTATGGTGTCTGTTGAATGTTCAAAGAAGATTCGACAAAGCAGCTAAACTGTCCAATGACACAATCGTACATTTCCTGTCAAATGTTCCGCCTACAAGCTAGCTATAGTAGAATTCTAATGTTGTATGACTAGTAATAAGTATATTTATTAATTATTATTACTAGTCAACCAACGTTAAAATTTTACTATAGCCTATGGGCGGATGCATTTGACCGTCGTACAGTTTAGCTGCTCCCTCGAATCTTCTTAGAACTTTCAGACACCATAAGCTCTCAATGACAGATTCGACGTTTGTATGTTTTTCGCTGCTTTGTCAAATCTTCGTCGTTCATGTTGAATTGTCTACCCCAACAGTAAGCCGACTTTCACATTTGTTTCTCCAAGTGCAATAGAATAGCGTTGTTTCAGATATTGTGGTGACCCATTTGAGCTTAATTGCTAAATAATTCATGTTCTCTGACAAACGGACCAGCTAAGATTGACTGTCTTCTCAAATGATTCAGTGTGTGTGTCTTTCTCTGCTAGAAATCGTAAGTGAAAATAAGTTGGCTGTACGTGTGTACTTACTTCTAGCTATTTTACTGCTCCTCCTCTTACAATCAGCCAATAACATTAATCATCATTATTTTTATTTTACTTCCCCTACCCAATTCCAGCAGCGATCTTTTCTCTCTCTGTCGAATCTTTTCTTTATAATGTCGATTCTTTGACGTCATCACGCCGACGTCTAGCGTCACTATTCCAGCGACCCCGTGGAGGATCATTCGCGCCTGTTTCTGACTGCGGACTCAGATCAGGTGCGGTCTATTGCTTCCATTGGTTCACTCGTGGCGTTGGCGGCATATATCTACATTTACTGTTTGGAGCAAGCCATTTCCACGGCCAACCTCCTCTCAAGAATGTTGCACACCAGCTACATTGATCTGCTGGTGGAGATTTGATGCGATTTTTCAGTCCTTTCATTCCTTAGTTGGTTTAGGTATTCAAGTTCCCCGGTTTTCTTCTTTCTTATTTCATTTTGGTTCCCCCACTTATTTTCTATTACACTTACATATTTCCTTTTTAAATGGCCTTTTGCCATTATTTCATCTCTTATCGAATCTTTTTTTTTTTTCCTCCACTCCAGACTCAACCACAGCAGGAGACCTACTCATGGTTTTATTCAATATTTCCGTCTCTACTTCGGTTTCGCATCATATGTGGAGTTCAAAGTATTAATTTATATCTTTATCATTTGGTGTTTTTTTTTTCCTTCTTTCTTTCCTTTTATCAATATATATAGTCATTACCATCATTACTCATTACTATATTCTATTTCCGTTGCTCTTATCCTCCTGCAATTTCTAAAATCTCTTGTCTTAATGGAGGTTTAATTCCCTTCCTCCCTCCCCTGTCCCTGCCCCCCAACCCTTATCCACCCCCCCCCCCTGACCTCTCTCCTTTTTTAATACATCCTTAACTGAGAAAATAAACTGGGTTCACTAGTAATTACTAATATGTACAACATGTTACTGTTATACAATTTACACATATTTAATATACTATTTTGTTCCCAGATATTCCCATCTTAAGAATCTTGTATTACCCTGTCACATTGAGACCCTGTTATCAATTCTTGCACTACCGGACTCTCTCCATTATCGCATCTTCATATATGCCGCCTCAGCCCCCGTGACGATGTCTTGCTCCCAGCCCACCTTGCACCATTTTCTGCACGCTGCACTCGTTGTCTAGGTTGGTGAGTGTGTTTGGCTGATTATCCATGATTTATCTAATATCTATATTATTTTGATTTATTTATATTGGCTTACTATATAATAACATTAAAACCCTTTAATATTCCCTAGGAATTCTGCTGCATCTGCTCCTGACGAGTGGACATATCCACGAAACACGTAGAGCTATATCTGATGCTACAGTTACATCTCATATGGAATTCCACTTACCTACTTATTACGTATTGCTATATATTATTCAGTGGATCTACCTAGGTTCATATGCGGGTGCCGAGCAATTTATTGCCATACTATTTTCTACAATTATCTTTTATATACCCAATATTGCAATCATATGCTGCTATGTATATATCTTTCCATCATGTGAAGGTTTTGTGCATGTAAATTATGTATATACAAAATATATTATTTACTGTCCTTAGACTCATGTTACTATATTTATTTATTTTATTTTTACCTCCACTATTCTATTGCTTCATTTAAAGTCCCAATTTCCCTCTTGATTGTACCCAATACCGGGATGGAGGCACTTAACTGTGCTTCATCTAAAGTCCCAACCTCCCCCCTTTTTTGCAGATTGTTATTGTCAGCGTCATGTCGAATCTCCTATCTATATTGAACTGTTGTCGCAACAAAAACGAAAATAAAGCATTTGTTTATGTCAGATCTTTCAGTTTTCGGGTTTTCTGGGCTTTCGTTATTGTTTGTTAAAACAATAACGAAAATGCCTGAAATTCGGACAAAAACGAATGCACATGTCTACTAACTACCAGAAGTGGCCCTTGGATGCCTAACCTGGCTCTAGCCTATGCTGTATATTTAGCCTGAGCTAAAACTAGCTATAGAGTCCCAAACCAGAATGGACAGGGTTAACTTGAATAACAGGAGCTACATATAAACTATATACTATTAAACAGGTTAACCTAATATACTGTCAGGGCTGGGCTCAGCCCTTCCTTCTCTGAGCTGGCCGCTCAGCTGTCGGCTGATTGCCAGCTCCTATCTTTTCACAGGGACTCACCTGTAGATGATCCTGCTGGTCAGTTCTGCCTACTTAAAGCGGAGGTTCACCCTCAAAATGAACTTTCCAGCATCCTTAAAGCGGAAGTAAATCCATCAATTTAACAGTTTGAAAAAGCAGTTACATTCCTGGCATCCCGGAAATGCTAACTGTCACATTGGTTGTGCTCTCAACCAAACTGTCAAACCATCCAATGGCTGGTGTCATAACTGATCACATGTGCGGCATCATGGCAGTTGAAGATTAAACAGAGGCCAAGACGTGCCTTAGCAGCCGTCAATCAACTCCTCTTCGCTTAGAAACGCCCATTCCCCGCAGGATTCCCCGCTCGGAGCCGGAAAACAAGGGCTCATATAACGATAAGTACAAGTAAAAAAAAAAAAACAGCATACTGCAGATGTTAGCAGTATGCTACAGCTAATGTCAAAAAGTGGATTTTTGGGTGAACCTCCGCTTTAAGCCTTCCAGTTCAGTTGCTCTCTGCCTTCACCTTGGTCAACATCACAGAGACTATCTCTTGCGTTCCTGTTTAAGACTTGCTTGGCTATGCCCCTTCTGGCTCCTGATCCCGCTTGCTGTTCTACGCATTCTTCTCTGGCTCTCTGACATTTGGCTTGGCTGACTATCCGATCCAGTTCCTGAACTCTGGCTATGTTTTGACTACGCTTACCCTGTTTATCTTTTTATTATTGTTATTAAACAAGTGTGATTTAACTGTACTTCTGTCTCCGTCTGATTCATGGTTTCTTACATATACTGGAAGGCGACCACTACACACATGCAGTATTACAGACTTAGTTATCTCTCTCTGGGCATGCAAGATAATACAAATAGGACAGAGATGCGTCTGTCACAAGGATTTGGATACACAATTTAGAAGCTATGGGCAGATGTAGTTAAACTATAAAACATAGGAACACTTGCCTAATAGTGTCTGCTTCTAGCCTGGGTGACATATAGAAGCTCCTGTGTGTATATGTCAGGTGGCTCATGTTCTTTGTCTACTTCCTGGAAACTCCCCATTATATAAATATCACAGTCCTTCAAGCAAGGTTTCTGACCCAGCTTGCAGGGACAGCAAGAATCTTTTTATAACCAAAAAACATAGTTATTAATAGGAAAAAGCTATTTAAAATACAGACAGTAGAGGGCAGTTCCCTACATAAGCTTTACCAAGTTAAAGCAGAACTTCACTTTCTTAACAACTTAAGCCCTGGACCAAAATGCAGGTAAAGGACCAGGCCCCTTTTTGCGATTCGGGACTGCGTCGCTTTAACTAACAATTGCGTGGTCGTGCGACGTGGCTCCCAAACAAAATTGGCATCCTTTTTTCCCACAAATAGAGCTTTCTTTTGGTGGTATTTGATCACCTCTGCGGTTTTTATTTTTTGTGCTATAAACAAAAATAGAACGACAATTTTGAAAAAAAAAACAATATTTTTTACTTTTTGCTATAATAAATATCCCCCAAAAATCTATAAAAAAAATTATTTTTCCTCAGTTTAGGCCGATACATATTCTTCTACATATTTTTGGTAAAAAAAATCGCAATAAGCGTTTATCGGTTGGTTTGCGCAAAATTTATAGCGTTTACAAAATAAGGGATATTTTTATTGCATTTTTATTAATTTTTTTTTTTTTACTACTAATGGCGACGATCAGCGATTTTTTTCATGACTGCGACATTATGGCGGACACTTCGCACAATTTTGACACATTTTTGGGACCATTGTCATTTTCACAGCAAAAAATGCATTTAAAATGCATTCTTTATTGTGGAAATGACAGTTGCAGTTTGGGAGTTAACCACAGGGGGCGCTGAAGGGGTTATGTCACACCTAGTGTGTGTTTACAACTGTAGGGGGGTGTGGCTGTAGAAGTGACGTCATCGATTGTGTCTCCCTATAAAGGGGATGACACGATCGATGCCGCCGCCACAGTGAAGCACGGGGAAGCCGTGTTTACACGCGGCTCTCCCCGTTCTTCAGTTCCGGGGACCGATCGCGGGACCCCAGCGGCGATCGGGTCCGCGGGTATCGTGGTCCCGGAGCTTCGGACCGGGTCGCGGGCGTGTGCCGCGGGCGCGTGCCCGCGACCCACGGCTGGGTAGATGTAAAGGACGTGCCGGTACGTCCATCTGCCCAGCCGTGCCATTCTGCCGACGTATATCGTCGTGCGGCGGTCGTTAAGTGGTTAATCAACTTTGCTTATTTTTAATCTTAATGCTGCCAGCATTGGTAAATAGATAAGAAAATGTATCATATTTTATTGTTTTAAACTTGTTTTGTTTACATTTCTTTAGCTACTTCCTGGTTTCCAGGTCTAGGAAAACAATGTCATACATCCCAGGAGTCTTCAGGAGAGGAGGAGAAGTTTTCTCTATTAAGCACACCTCCTGCCTGCATGCCTGTGCTAAGGGCAGATAGATTCCAGGAAGTAAATGCTACATGAATCATCTGCCTCTTACTCAAGAAAGCTGTGGTTAGAAATTGTAGGGAGGGGTTTCTTACCAAAATAAAGCATGGGTACATGGGTGGGTGGGTTTGCTTTGATTAGTAAAAATGAAATAAATTATGTTTGTGGTTTGTGGTGTCCAGATGCAGTGTAATTCTGATTTAAAGTAATTCTCATAGGTAGATTCAGGTACAATGGCTGAAAGTTACGGCGGCGTAGCCTAGCCTGTTTAGGCTACACCGCCGTAAATTAGCTAGGCTAGCAATGATTCTCAATATACTTACCTGCTAATTTACGGCTGCGTAGCCTAAAACGAGCGGGCGTAAGGGCGCCTAATTCAAATGGGTTGGGGGGGACGTGTTTCATCGTAATGAGGCTTGACCTCACGTTTTTTGTCACTGCGCATGCGCCGGGCGACTACATTTCCCAGAGTGAATTGCGGCTAAGTACGCCATACGGGCCTATTGATTTCGACGTGGACGTAAACTACGTAAATCCCGATTCGCGGACGACTTACGCAAACAACGTAAAAACTTCGAATTTTGCGGCGGGAACGGCGGCCATACTTAATATTACTATTCCACTAGAGCCTAGCACTAACTTTACGTGGCCTATCTCTTACGTAAACGGCGTAAAAGTACTGTGTCGGCCTGGCGTATGTTCGTGAATCGGCGTATCCCCTCATTTACATAATCTACGCCGGCCTATCTTAGATATGTTTAAGTGTATCTCTGTTAGAGAATACACTTAAACATAGATCGGTGCAGATTCAGAGTTAGGTCGGCTTATCTGTAGATAAGCCGGCCTAACTCTTTCTGAATCTACCTATTAATATTTTACTATTATGCTGTTGTCACCCTGCCACATACGTTGGCTGGTAGAGACTACAAGTGGCAATTTCAACTCCTATGATGCAGTAATTGTCCAATGTTGAGAAACCCACTCTGAGAAATATACATGCATCAATGACTTCATTGTATATATGTATGTAGCAAATAAATGGTTTCAAACAGGCTGTATGAGAACATGCCAGGTCCATTACATGGACAGAATGTATGTACCATATAGGCAAACTAGAATGGCACATTGGGCAAACAACCAGCAGACAACTAGAGTGGCCCTTACATTCTGTCATACAGCCTCCGACCTGGATATCGCCACTGTATCACTGAGATAGGTGTCTTCACATCTTGCAGAGCTTTGGAGAACATCAGAAAATTCCCTCAATGTAGCTGTTAGATAAGCATCCCACCACTTCTGGGTAACTGTTCAAAGCTTACAAGAGGGAATGGTATACATTATAGCCTAGAGCTGCTGGCTTAAATTAAGTTCTCCTTTAGCCCCCTTAGCGATGTTCCCGAGCGTGACTCAGGGTGTTTTTTTTATGCTAGGATCGGTATCCCCGAGACACGCACGCTCGGGGCGCCGCCCCCCTCCTGTAGTCTCACAAAAAAAAAAAAAAAAAAAAAAAAAGTTTTTTTTTTTTTTTTTTAAAACGGCCCCTTTAAGAAAAAAAAATTTACAAAAAAAGTCCTTTAACTAAATGTACTATATTCGGGCGCCGGCCATGTGCCTTATGGGAAGTGCCACGTCAATGCAATCACAAGATTGCAGATGTGGCACTTCATTTGCGGGCTTTAAACCCGCCTTGCGGCGCAATGCAAAACGCCATCAGCTTCCGCCCTAGAATCACTATGGGCGCTGGGCGGGAGCATTGTTGTTTCAATTCAGAGGTCTCTTCCTGGTTTCGTGGAAACCGGAAGTGACGTTTGCATGGCCAGAACGGAGCTGCAAGCAAGGTAAAAGAGAGCTTGTCACTGACTGAGACAATGCTTTGTACCTTGGCTCCTTGGCTTGCTAATGCTATATGCCTCAATTACTGTCCATCCAGAGATTCCAGACTGTCTTAATATCTGTGCAGACTGTCTTAATCTCTGCTTGAAAACCGGAAGTGACGTTTGCATGGCCAGAACAGAGCAAGAAAAGTAAGAGAGAGCTTGTCACTGTGACTGGGACGATGCTTTGTACCTTGACTCCTTGCTAATGCTATATCCCTCAATTACTTTGCATCCAGACTGTCTTAATCTCTGTGCAGTTTTCTGAACACAGCATTTGGAGATTTTAAATCAGACTTAACCTATGCTGTGCTGACCCAATTTTAGCAATGTCACTGAAACTTCTTAGGGCTGTTATTAATGTAGGCTATTTATTTTCTCTGGTGTCTTTGTACATTTTTATTTAAAGCAGGCTTGTTTTTCTAACACTAAGATTACATTTGTGAAAATTCTTGCTTCATGTTTATTGCATGCAAACTTTACATAAATCTAGCATTAGTAAAGCAAACTGGAAAAATGAATGTGTTTCATTGATAATGCTGTAATTATTAGATATTAAATATGCTAAGATAAACGGATATGGGTTATAGTTTTTTTAAGTGTAGTTTCTTTTATATCCCCTTTTTGCAGTGGCAGAACTTTAGGGGTCGCTGCAGTCGCATTTGCGACTGGGCCCTTCCATTATACCGCTGTGGAGAGGCCCACAAGACCCCGCATCTCCCCCTGCACCTCTGGCTGGTGCTGGCCGTTTAGAGTGCAGTGGGGGAGAGGTGGTAGAAGGCAGCGATCGGCAGCTCTATGGTGCCTGTGTGGTGTGGCAGGATCTCCCTGGGGCTTGTAGTACTCTCTTGAGTGTCAGTGTATACAGCGGAGAGGAGAGGCAGGTATCACATTCACTCCTCTGTATACATTCGGAGATAGAACTTCTAGCCCCAGGGAGATCCCCCTGCCTGTGGTTACCATAGAGCTGCCGATCGCCGCCTTCCACCTCCTCCAGCCATCCTCCCTGATGTAAGAGGGGGGCCTCTGGGACCCTAATGTAAAAGGGGGCTCTCTGGGGACACTAATGTAAGAGGGGGCTCTCTGGGGACCCTGGTGTAAGGGGGGGGGCTCTCTGGGACCCTGATGCAAGGGGGGCTCTCTGGGGACACCAATGTAAGGGGGGATTGTGACGGTATCGGTATGATATCCCCGTCAAGCATTCCCTCCTCTCCATACAAGAACATCACAGGATCCCCCACACATGAGTCAAGACTGGATGCTGGAACCAAGACACTTTATTGACACAAAAACTCAGCTTATATGTGGTTACAACATGTTAGGAACGCCCCCCTCACACAGTGGGGTTTCCCATACAGATTATAGGAGACAAGTCGGAGCCGACCATGCAGACACGTTTCTTTAGATAAAGACATCAGTGGAGTTAATTAATACACTGAAGCAATCAGAATAATTAACATACTACTTCTCTAATCATTTAGCCTGATGATACAATACACATCTTTTAAGGGTAAACACAGATCTTCTTTACACAACACAATAGATCAATTAACCTTTAGAATAGTGAGGGGACATTAGCACGTCAATAACCGGTCAGAGGAATGAATCACACATGAAATTCCTTTCTACCTCTACCCATATGGCTAGCAGGGAGCAGTAAACTGAGACATATAGGCAAATGTATCACAATGGCCCCCCTTTTGCTCCCTGCTCCGGCAAATCCGGTTGGACCTTCCCTGGTCCAGTAGGGTTGACGGGATCAGAGCTTTTAGTCCGAGGTTAACTCCGTTTGGCATGACTGACCTCCCTTGGCAACTGCTTCAGACTCAGGTATGTCACCGGGTCGTCAGATCACACGCCGGTCAGTCCCCAAGTCTTTGTGCGATCTGCAAAGTCACCAGAAGTCAGTGTGAAGACAGCGAATGGGTCTGTGCGCCGCCGTCTAGGTGTCCCGCTATGGGAGGGGGCAGGTTATGGCTCTGAAGTGACAATCACAGGAGATTCATAAAAAGAAAAAGTTATATTTGTTGAAATGCTGTAGCACTGGTGCTCAGAGTCCGGGGGGGGGGGAGAGGGGACTCAGAGCCCCATAAGGTCAGCCACCCCCTGCTCCCTCCGCAGCCGCCGGTTCTCCTCTTGGAGCTTCTCCAGCTCCATCTCCAGTTCATGGAGCCTGGGGGGGTCAGCCTGCTGTGACCTCAGGTGGTTGTTCTCCTCCTCCATGCGGCTTATGCACTCCTCCAGCTCTATGTACTCACGGATCAGCTCCTGCTTGCTCATGTCCTGCAGGCTCTCCACGTGGTCCTTCATCATCAGGAACTGGGTGGTGGTGTAAGGGGCCACCGGTGGGCCCTTGGCGAACATCTCGGCCCGCATCTGGGACGCCCGCTGCTACTCCCTCTCCTCCAGTCGCTTCTTCTCCT
Source organism: Rana temporaria (assembly GCF_905171775.1). NCBI lineage: Eukaryota > Metazoa > Chordata > Amphibia > Anura > Ranidae > Rana > Rana temporaria. The sequence goes on from NC_053491.1 coordinate 355,390,719, forward strand.
CCCAGGTCAGCTTGTTATACGGCTTCCAGGACCTCTTCTTCTTGAAGGGTGGCCGGCGGTGCCTCTTTCTGCCCAGCTCCCTCCAGGGCCCCTCCGGCTCAGGGCTGGAGCCCATGACCAGCTGACAATGGTGTTCCCTGTTGTCCGTAATAGCAGATTGTACCATGAGGGCTTCGTAAGGGGTGCCCAATGGTTCTTCCCGACCCCGCTCCTGGGGATCCCAAGCCGAGTCTACACAATGGGCTGCTGCTGGTGGGCGGTACCCAGGTTGAGACCAATTTGACCTGGTGTTGTCATTCATGGGGCAATTCTGCTTGAAGTGACCCAGCTGTTTGCACCGGAAGCAGCGTTGTTCGTTGTCCTCCTGGCGTGGATAGCGAGGGCTAGATGTCACCGGTCTGTTAGGAGGTTGGTATCTAGCGGCTGGTGGGTGTGAGGGCACTGTTTGTGGTGGAGGTTGTTCCTGTGGTGTGATCTGGTTCGTCTTGCGAGTATTCCGCATATTCATCCGCCAACTTAGCGGCCTCTGGTAGAGTCATGGGCCCGCGATCTCTCACCCAATCTTTGACATCCGTCTGGATGTGATTGTAAAATTGCTCCAGGAGCATTAGTTACAAAATGTCCTCTGCGGTGGTGGCCTGGCTGCTGTTAGCCCAGTTAGAGGCTGACCGGGACAACTGGCATGCCCATTCCGCATAAGAGTCTTTCGTGGTTTTGCGTGAGTCCCTGAACTTCTGTCGGTGGGATTCTGGGGTTACTGCATAACGAGCCAGGAGCGCTTCTTTAACCCGGGCGTAGCTATGGATATCCTGATCTGGCATGGTCCGGAAAGCATCAGAAGCTTTGCCTGACAGTTTGCCTGACAATATTGCGACCCACTCTCTTCTAGCTATTCGGTGTAGGTTACATTGTCGCTCAAAATCCGCCAGGAAGTTATCAATCTCACAGTCCTTTTCATCAAAAGCTTTAAAAGCGCTAAACGGAATCTTCCTTGCGTCTGCTGTGCTGTACTCACTGTTTGGAGAAGGTGCGGCTGCTTGTTGGACTGCTGCCAGTTTTAACTGTAGCTCTGCGTTTACTAACAGGTCCATCACTTTCAGCACCACATCCGGCGTTGGGTTCGGGCCGAACCACGCTAGATTCTCTCTCATTAGCTTGTTGGCTGGCGATTCCTCCTCCTGAATCACTGGTGTCTCCATCTCTTGTACTGCTGGCGTTGCTGCAATCCCGTCCTCCTGGTCTAGCTCCATTGATTCTGCTATGATGACCCGCTTGGTTTTGTTGCTAGCAATCCTTCCACGAACTTCCAGTAGTTCTTCCAGTGTCTGCTTGGAATCCGGGTGTAAAGGAGAGTAGAAGGGAAAATCCCACTGCTACCAACCAATTGTGACGGTATCGGTATGATATCCCCGTCAAGCATTCCCTCCTCTCCATACAAGAACATCACAGGATCCCCCACACATGAGTCAAGACTGGATGCTGGAACCAAGACACTTTATTGACACAAAAACTCAGCTTATATGTGGTTACAACATGTTAGGAACGCCCCCCTCACACAGTGGGGTTTCCCATACAGATTATAGGAGACAAGTCGGAGCCGACCATGCAGACACGTTTCTTTAGATAAAGACATCAGTGGAGTTAATTAATACACTGAAGCAATCAGAATAATTAACATACTACTTCTCTAATCATTTAGCCTGATTATACAATACACATCTTTTAAGGGTAAACACAGATCTTCTTTACACAACACAATAGATCAATTAACCTTTAGAATAGTGAGGGGACATTAGCACGTCAATAACCGGTCAGAGGAATGAATCACACATGAAATTCCTTTCTACCTCTACCCATATGGCTAGCAGGGAGCAGTAAACTGAGACATATAGGCAAATGTATCACAGGGATCTCTGGGGACCCTAATGTAGGGAGGGGATCCCTGGGGACCCTAATGTAGGGAGGGGATCTCTGGGGACCCTGATGTAAGGGGGGATCTCTGGGGACCCTGATGTAAGAGGGGCTCTCTGGGGACCCTGATGTAAGAGGGGCTCTCTGGGGACCCTGATGTAAGAGGGCTCTCTGGGGACCCTGATGTAAGGGGGGGCTCTCTGGGGACCCTGATGTAAGGGGGGCTCTCTGGGGACCCTGATGTAAGGGGGGGCTCTCTGGGGACCCTGATGTAAGGGGAGGGCTCTCTGGGGACCCTGATGTAAGGGGAGGGCTCTCTGGGGACCCTGATGTAAGGGGGGCTCTCTGGGGACCCTGATGTAATGAGGTAGGCTCTGAGGACCCTAATATAAGTAGGTAGGCTCTCTGGGGACCCTAATGTAGGGGGAGCAATGACACATAATCACCTGATAAATGCCTATTTAGAGTCCTTCATTACTAACAGTGTAATTTTTCAGCTTGTTTGTGCCGATCTGTAAGGTTGCGCTATATACCATGATCTGTGATGCTGGGCTGTATACTCTGTCCTGTGATGCTGGTGCTGTATACTCTGTCCTGTGATGCTGGGGCTGTATACTCTGTCCTGTGATTCTGGTGTTATATACTCTGTCCTGTGATGCTGGTGCTATATACTCTGTCCTGTGATGCTGGTACTATATACTCTGTCCTGTGATGCTGGGGCTATATACTCTGTCCTGTGATGCTGGGGCTATATACTCTGTCCTGTGATGCTGAGCTGTATACTCCTGACACTATGAGTGGAAGCAAGTGGAATACAGGGGACGGAGTGGGTGGATTATTTAAGGGGTGTGGCTTATGAGAAATGGGAGTGGTCAAACAGGGAGGGGCGGGGTCTTGCGCCCCCCCATCCTAAAACTTCACCAGCCGCCACTGCTGTTCAGTCCTCACTGCTTGGGGTAGTGAAGCCAAGAGGAAGCTGGAACTGCTGGAACAGGGAGCAGGAGATGCAGGTCAGCAGGTGCAGTTTTGCAGAGCAGCGGATGCAGGTCAGAAGATGCAGGTTTGCAGAGCAGCGGATACGGGTCAGCAGAGCAGCGGGTGCAGGTCAGCGGATGCAGGTTTGCAGAGCAGCGGATGCAGGTCAGCAGATGCAGGTTAGCAGAGCAGTGGATGCAGGTCAGCAGATGCAGGTTAGCAGAGCAGTGGATGCAGGTCAGCAGATGCAGGTTAGCAGAGCAGTGGAGTCAGACAAGCCGGGTCATACACATCAGGGTAAACAGCATAAACGACAGGCAGAGAATAGTCAGAGTCCAGGCTGGGCCTTGGCAACAGGCAATCAGGCAGGAAGCTGAGCAGGGTCAAACAAGCCGAGGTCAGGATTGGAGACAGAAGCAAGGTCAGGAAGCCGGGTCATACACAGGTATGGGATACATGCACAGAATCAGGAACACAGAGAACAGAAGCAGATCAAGCCGCAAGGTGCAACATCCCTAGAACGTCTTTTATAGGCCGTTGGGCGCCAAAGCACGTCTAATGTGCACGCAAGTCCGTGATTCACGCATGCGCATAGGCGCACGCCTTCTGAAGCAGGCAGTACTTCCCTGACAACTGCATTGTGAGCAAGAACACTGAAGGCCCACATCAAATAGCACCGGAGAGCTGAGAAGAACGATAGCTTCTGAAATAAGCCTTTCAGCTATGCAGAACGGATACCGATGAACCCATTGTGGGGATCAGGACAGAGGCTCTGAGATGGGAAAGATTTAACAGGCTGATTCTACTCATTGTTCTGTTGAGTGCATAGATGTGGCAGAACATGCACACTCTGGATGCACGTTAAGTCTATTTAATTGCACTGAGAAGCACCTTTCAGTGGAATGCTTTAATCAGGGATTGTCTTTTTGGACACTTAATCATTGTATGAACTTTTGCACTTTTGTATTACTCATATGTGGATGTTATTTTTTTTTATGCACTGTGGCACTTTAAATTTTATTTTAATTGGTTAAAGCGGGGGTTCACCGGAAAAACAAATTTTTAACATTAGATTGAGGCTAATTGTGGGAAGCACAATCGGGTGTTTTTTTTTAAAATCAATGCAGTACATACCGTTTTAGAGATAGATGTTCTCCGCGGCTTCCGGGTATGGTCTGCGGGACTGGGCGTTCCTATTTGATTGACAGCCTTCCGACCGTCGCATACAGCGCGTCACGAGTTGCCGAAAGAAGCCGAACGTCGGTGCGGCTCTATACGGCGCCTGCGCACCGACGTTCGGCTACTTTCGGCAACTTGTGACGCGCTGTATGCGACGGTCGGAAGGCTGTCAATCAAATAGGAACTACCAGTCCCACAGACCATACCCGAAAGCCGCGGAGAACATCTATCTCTAAAACGGTATGTACTGCATTGATTTAAAAAAAAAAAACACCCGATTGCGCTTCCCACAATTAGCCTCAATCTAATGTTAAAACATTTTTTGCGGGTGAACCCCCGCTTTAAGTGCTAAACCATTTTGTATTTTGTGGTTTTGTGAGACTTGTCACCTTTTTGTGCCAGCAGCTCTTAACCTTCTAGTGCTCACTTTTCCTTGTGTGTTGATATCTAAAGTTAGTTTTTGCCTTGTTCTGTAATCAAGGGAGTAGGGAGAGTTTGTTTTGGTCTGTTCAGGGTTTCACAAACTGGGAGTCTAATTGCTTCCCCCTTTCTAGAAGATGTTTCTAGAGCTTAGGGAAGGAGGATTCAAATAACAAACCTAAATATTAATCAGGGCCTAGCCAATCCTTGGGCAGGTGTGCCCAGATGGTGGCTGGGACAGCTGATAAATAATCTGGAGCCCTGGAGAGGTTGTTCTTCCTTGGAGGAGAGTTTCAAGCTTGTAGTGATGGCGGAAGATCCCAGAAAAGGAGGATCGGGGTTGCTCTGCAAAATCATTGCACAGAAATGTTACGTATACTATGTTTGTTATTTTAATTAAAAAAAGTTTCAGTTAGGCTGCAAAACCGTTTAGTAAACAAATATAATATAATAAAAGTAGAATATTTAAAGGAGTTGTAAAGGAAATTTTTTGCTGAAATGACTGTTTACAGCAGGGGTGCCCAACCTTTTGAATAGCGAGGGCCACTTAAGCAACTTGGTAACCAGTCGTGGGCCACAATGAGCAAGGGCGTGCGGATGACAGGTCACGGCTACTCTATAGGCCCTCCGATCTGCCCAGATGGAAGGGGACAAATTCCCTTCTGTTTTTTGGATTGGAGGTAGGCGAGCGTAAATGGACATCTGTCGCTTTGTAGAGGTGAATTGAGGGTCCCATTTGGTCGGGCTGATCATCTGAAAAGGGCCAAAGACTGCTTTCAACTGATGTGCTGCGGTTTGCCCACACTGCGGGTGCAGCGTAGTGCACCTGTGTCTATCCTGCGGGTTAGCTGAACTTTGCCATAGACTCCTTCTGTGGCAAAGCATGCGCTGTAGAGGAAACATCAGCTTATGGGGCTCTGGTCCGCAGCCGATTTCTTCCTCTACCACCAGCTTCATTCACAACACTGATGCTGTGGTATGGCAAATCGGCAACCTGCGATCTGGGCTTGCCAACCCACTATTCCAGAGCAGGAGGTCACGGGCCACATCAGAGGGCTCCGCGGGCCACATGTGGCCCCTGGGCCACTGGTTGGCCACCCCTGGTTTACAGGGTATAGAGACATAATAGTTAACTGATTCCTTTTAAAAATGATTAAAAATAGATAAAAATCAATCATATAATGTACCTGTTAGGGTTGTCCCGATACCACTTTTTTAAGACTGAGTACAAGTACCGATACTTTTTTCCAAGTACTCACCGATACCGAATACGATACTTTTTTTCAATGACATGTGGCAGTTTGACAGATGGGGACTGACAGGTGGCAATGATAAGTGGCTGGCACTGATAGGTGGCACTTATGGGCACTGACTGGTGACTGGCACTAATAGGTGGCACTGACAGGTGGCACTTGTGGGCACTGATAGCACTGACAGGTGGCTGGCACTGAAATGCTGTAAAAAACAACACTGCTTAGGCTGGGTGTACCAAGATGAGCGTAGGGACGTTCAGCCGCTGACAGCAACTGAATGTGTCACAGATCCTGATGCAGCTGCGCCCTACACCCTTGCCAGCTTACCAAGTTTAACTGCAGGTGAGGACTCGCTCTCCTAACACCGACTCCGTCCACCAACTGTGCCCGCCCTTTCCAGCCAGACTCCGCAACTTCACCTCTAATACCCCTTTACATTACACAGCACCCTGCATCACTGCACCCCTTTACATTACACAGCACCCTGCATCACTGCACCCCTTTACATTACACAGACACCCCCTAACAGTTCTGGACCCCCTGCATGTTACACAGACCCCCCCTACAATACAGGCACCACCCCCCTTACAATACAGGCACCCCCCCTTACAATACAGGCACCCCCCCTTACAATACAGGCACCCCCCCTTACAATACAGGCACCCCCCTTAAAATACAGGCACCCCCCCTTTACAATACAGGCACCCCCCCTTACAATACAGGCACCCCCCTTTACAATACAGGCACCCCCCCTTACAATACAGGCACCCCCCCTTACAATACAGGCACTCCCCTTTACAATACAGGCACCCCCCTTACAATACAGGCACCCCCCCTTACAATACAGGCACCCCCCCTTACAATACAGGCACCCCCCTTACAATACAGACCCCCCCCTTACAATACAGCCCCCCTTACAATACAGGCACCCCCCTTACAATACAGGCACTCCCCTTTACAATACAGGCCCCCCCCCTTACAATACAGGCTTCCAGGGGCACATGTTTGTCCCTAACTGCGGGTAATCACTCAACATGTGATCAGCCGGGGGAAAGTGTACAATGCAGACACCTCAGATGATCAGTCAGTGTGCCGTGCACGGAGGCGGCGGCTTCGGTCTGATCGGCTGTGTGACTGTGAGGCAGTCACAGCCAAGACCTATCAGAGCCGCGGCTGGGTCCCGGGTGTGCCGACGCAAAGCCCCCCGTGCGTCACTGTTACAGCGGCAGCTGCTGCTGCCGCCGCCATCCTGTCCTCACCGCCGCTCAAGTCCTCTTCAGTCGTGGAGAGCGGGCCCTGGCCTGACATCCCCACCCCATAGTTAGTCACTGCTGCCCGCCCCCTCTCCAGCCAAACTCCGCCCGCACTCTCCCGCCCTCCCAAGCCACTGACTCCTCCGGCCACTCTAGAATGAAAAAAAAAAAAGAAGTATCGGCAAAGGCATCGGGAGCATTTGCGCGAGTACAAGTACTCGCGCAAATGCTCTGTATCGGTCCCGATACCGATACTAGTATCGGTATCGGGACAACCCTAGTACCTGTAGTTTCAGTTTTGTTTTTGCATGTTTCCTGCTTCTCTGCTGCACAGAGCCAATACAGGGCAGTCAAAAAGAAAATAATGTAGCGCCAAAACTATAAAAAAGGTAACCACTGATTGGTTGTGAGGATGTGACCTCTGTAATTAGAGTTGTGTTAGGTGAACAAACTCCGTGAAAATGGTCATACGTACATAACAGAGCTATAATAGTAGCTCTGAGTGCTAGTGATATACCTGGATGGTATTATTAAAACAAAAGAAAAATCTTAAGTGATATAGTAATTATAAATGTGAACAAACACAAAAATGAAAATGTTCTGAAAAATAGGAAGGGGAACACTCCCAGAGCTTCCCAAGAGCTGACTGTTCGTCACTTCAGTTGGAAAGCACCTCTTCCACATCAATGGAGAATCCTTTCCCTCAGAAATTGCACATCTTCAAAAGGACATTCCTTGGCATATAAAAGTTAGGGTACTCTTACCAGCTTTAGTTGACCCACAGCTCACCGTATGGTGGGTAGGTCCTCAGAGCTTGTATATACTGGCCGTCCTTCAGTTGCACCAATGGGTGGATGGATATCCCAATTCCGATAATCCGGATGGAACCCAGAAGGAGAGTTGGTGACACCGGCCACAGGAACGTCACATGAGATGGTAAGGAGGGGAAACTCCCAATTTCATAAGGGATATGAGAAAAGAGGGAAAAAACACCTCCTCATAGTGTAGAAATTTATTTTAAAATTCTTGATCAAAAAATTGACACAACAAAGAGATAGTCCAAATCTCATTAAAAATAATTGCACAGCAAGGAAATCGTCCAATGTATAAAATGTTAGAATATAAAAAACCCAAACGATAGAAAAGTTGTTCCCCACGGCACATCAAAGAAAACCACAGCAGGCAGATGACTTGAAATTGGCACAATGTTGGTGATATGGGTCAAAAATAACCGACCGGTTTCGTCCTCACAGACATCAACAGGGTTGTAGAACTGACCCCCACCTCCACCTGTGCCTATAAATAACCATATGATTAGCTTACCTGTGATCTGCACCTGTTACACCGCTCCCCTCGGGCGTGCGTCTCACCCACTGCTACATCCTCTTCCTGCGTTCCAACCACCGGAGGTGGAACGACAGGAGCGCAGACGAGGAGACCAATCGCAGTGCTCCAGTGTTTGGTGTCATCTCCTCCCGTCCCACATGACAATCTCTGTCCAATGTGAGGATGTGGGACAAGGGGTCGCTCCGCCTCCCACCGTTCAGCGAATCTAAGCCATAGACTCATCATCCATGACTCGACCGCTCAGGGGGCGGCGGTGATGTGCGCGTTGTCACATGGCCACGACGATATGCGTGTCAGCTGACGTCGGGCGTGATGACGTATGCGCTCCATCTCGTGCGTCCCACAGGGAATCATTGATGAAACGAGAGGTGTGAGCAGTAGCTGTAAACCTCTATGGTGAAACGAATCCTAAGCAGTGAATACAGTGCATTAGGTCCCCGGGAGTGTGTATACAGAATTGATCACAGATACTATACATCCCCAATTAACTAGGTGATGCAAAAAGTCATACTTTTAGTGAGTGTATGGTGATTGTACAAAACCATCCACTATATACAAATAAAAAACACAATAAAAGAAGAAAAGAAATTTGTTTTTTTCCCTGATAAATAACCAAGCTGAGAATTCATGACTGGTTTATGAATGAATTCACGTCCCACTCCACGTTAAGCCCGTGGGGCGTATAACTTTTTAACTGGTATATCCAGTATACTTCTAATTTGGATACACCCCTCATACCTGGTTCACCTCTCCAATGAGGGACAAAATGGTCTATGATTTGGAACAAGGTCCCCTCGACCTTCTTGTTGTGGTGTTCCAAGTAATGTCTTGGTACAGTGTGTTTAGGGTACCCTGCCAAGATCTTGGCAATATGTTCACCTGCCCTTGTGGAAAAGTTTCGTATGGTACGCCCCACGTACTGTTTTCCACAAGGGCAGGTGAGAAGGTAAACAACATACCGAGTGGCACATGTTGAAAATTGTTTAATGGGGAATTCAACCCCAGTAACCGTGGATCTAAAGTTAATAGATTTCTTCTTGGTAATGTTGTATGCACACACTTTACACCTCCTACATGGGTGATAACCTTTAGAAAGAGGGAAAAAAGTGGGTTTGACTGGGGGGTCCGGGACATTTGGCGCGATCTGATTTCTGATTGACATTGCCCCTCTATAGATTATAGATGCATTATTAGGTAAAGTAGGTCCCAAAGTGGGATCACTTGTTAATACATTCCAATGTTTTTGGATGATTGACTTAATTTGCTTATATTGCATAGAAAATGAAGTGAAAAAAGAGTTCCTGAACCTACTATCCTGTACCGTTCTGACTTGCTCTCTTGTCAGAGTTGCCCTATCAATCGTTGAAATTCTTTCAATTTCTTCCTGGATATGATTCTCAGAGTATCCTTTATCAACAAAGCGATTCTTGAGAATGTTTGCTTGTTCTTTGAAGTCTCCCAAATTAGAACAATTCCGTCTAATTCGCAGAATCTGACTACGTGGGACAGACTTCAACCAGGAGGGATGGTGGCAGCTGTCAACCGGGATAAACCCGTTACGGTCGGTTTGTTTAAAGTAGGTTTTAGTTTGTAGACTGTTATTTTGCACAAAAATTTCCAGATCCAAAAAATTGATGTTAGAGGTATTAGCCTCGTATGTTAAGCTGATTCCAACTTGGTTATCATTTAGTCATGAATTCTCAGCTTGGTTATTTATCAGGGAAAAAAACAAATTTCTTTTCTTCTTTTATTGTGTTTTTTATTTGTATATAGTGGATGGTTTTGTACAATCACCATACACTCACTAAAAGTATGACTTTTTGCATCACCTAGTTAATTGGGGATGTATAGTATCTGTGATCAATTCTGTATACACACTCCCGGGGACCTAATGCACTGTATTCACTGCTTAGGATTCGTTTCACCATAGAGGTTTACAGCTACTGCTCACACCTCTCGTTTCATCAATGATTCCCTGTGGGACGCACGAGATGGAGCGCATACGTCATCACGCCCGACGTCAGCTGACACGCATATCGTCGTGGCCATGTGACAACGCGCACATCACCGCCGCCCCCTGAGCGGTCGAGTCATGGATGATGAGTCTATGGCTTAGATTCGCTGAACGGTGGGAGGCGGAGCGACCCCTTGTCCCACATCCTCACATTGGACAGAGATTGTCATGTGGGACGGGAGGAGATGACACCAAACACTGGAGCACTGCGATTGGTCTCCTCGTCTGCGCTCCTGTCGTTCCACCTCCGGTGGTTGGAACGCAGGAAGAGGATGTAGCAGTGGGTGAGACGCACGCCCGAGGGGAGCGGTGTAACAGGTGCAGATCACAGGTAAGCTAATCATATGGTTATTTATAGGCACAGGTGGAGGTGGGGGTCAGTTCTACAACCCTGTTGATGTCTGTGAGGACGAAACCGGTCGGTTATTTTTGACCCATATCACCAACATTGTGCCAATTTCAAGTCATCTGCCTGCTGTGGTTTTCTTTGATGTGCCGTGGGGAACAACTTTTCTATCGTTTGGGTTTTTTATATTCTAACATTTTATACATTGGACGATTTCCTTGCTGTGCAATTATTTTTAATGAGATTTGGACTATCTCTTTGTTGTGTCAATTTTTTGATCAAGAATTTTAAAATAAATTTCTACACTATGAGGAGGTGTTTTTTCCCTCTTTTCTCATATCCCTTATGAAATTGGGAGTTTCCCCTCCTTACCATCTCATGTGACGTTCCTGTGGCCGGTGTCACCAACTCTCCTTCTGGGATCCATCCGGAGTATCGGAATTGGGATATCCATCCACCCATTGGTGCAACTGAAGGACGGCCAGTATATACAAGCTCTGAGGACCTACCCACCATACGGTGAGCTGTGGGTCAACTAAAGCTGGTAAGAGTACCCTAACTTTTATATGCCAAGGAATGTCCTTTTGAAGATGTGCAATTTCTGAGGGAAAGGATTCTCCATTGATGTGGAAGAGGTGCTTTCCAACTGAAGTGACGAACAGTCAGCTCTTGGGAAGCTCTGGGAGTGTTCCCCTTCCTATTTTTCAGAACATTTTCATTTTTGTGTTTGTTCACATTTATAATTACTATATCACTTAAGATTTTTCTTTTGTTTTAATAATACCATCCAGGTATATCACTAGCACTCAGAGCTACTATTATAGCTCTGTTATGTACGTATGACCATTTTCACGGAGTTTGTTCACCTAACACAACTCTAATTACAGAGGTCACATCCTCACAACCAATCAGTGGTTACCTTTTTTATAGTTTTGGCGCTACATTATTTTCTTTTTGTCTGTTTACATTTATCCACTGGTATGTTGGCTGCCTATTTACACTATATACACACTTAGATTTGTTTAGCGCAATATATTCTTTTTATAATACAGGGCAGTGATGGTTTGGAAAACAAAACTGATTGGTGTTGAGGGGTTTTAGACACACAGTAATCACACCTCCTTGATTAGTGACCACAGAGAGAAAGCTCCCATTACTTTTTTCATCAGGAAACAGACAACCAGGAAGTGTTCAGAACTGAGAAGGATTAGAGCAAAAACTAACAATGAGGACATGAAACCAGGACTGCAGTAAGGTAAAGGAAGTGTAAGGGGTTAGCTCGGTAGCGGGGGGGGTGTGGCCCCCTGGATGGGTTCACTACACACTGACCAGTAGGTGGAAGACCTGGGGCCTTGGCTGTCATGTGACCAGAGTTTTTTAGTTAAGAATTTTGACTACTAGCTCCGCTATCTGGGGACTCCAAAGCTGGGACAAAGATCTTTCTATCAGTCTGCTAAGTGTGCCTGTATTGCTGCTGTGCCTATATGCCACCCCTTCCACTTAGATACTGTTCCGGTATCCTAAGCATTATTATAGTGACACCTCAAGTGCTGGGACTGTGGTAATGCTAGCAACAAACTGCAGCATATATGTAATTATTAATTTGACCCTATTTCTACTTTAGATATATTTTTTTGACAGCAGTGACTTCCTTTCATATAGACTGAGAAACACAATCCATATATTAAAGAAAAGACACAATAATGCAATAATGTACATATGTCTCTGTGTTTGTGTACACTGTAAATTTCAATAACACGTCAGCATCTGCAGCACATGACATATTTCATTCTCTAGCTGTTTTTTTCAATGCTCAGATATAGCCAAAGTGCGTATCGTGTGACGTTGTAATTGCTACGGCAACAGCAATTTCCGGAGTACTCTGCAGCCTTTCTGAAACTCTGCAATCATTATATAGGGGATAAGTGTGCATGTAATGTGAATGGACACATCTAAATGTAGACCCACTACAGGCTACTTCTCTTTACGATTAATTAGAGTGTGTCCTTTGCGCTACTGTGAGTGCAAATTAAATATTAAAATATATACAGATAAAGTGATAAATATCAAAAAGCAGCAAAGCCTAATAGTGTTCACTGTACATATAAATGAGAATAAATAAGGTAAAGTGATCTTGCGCTATATTGTGTGTAGCGCTCACCCCCGAAGGAGCCGCTGGTTATTGAATGGGATGGCAAATTTATCTCATGGCTCTCTCCGAATGTCTAGGAATGAATGATGCACACAGCAGCAGTAAAGGAATGTCCACCAATAAATGTATGCACTTTATTACCCAGCCGGGTAAAAACAGTTAACAGGTGATGAAAGGAATAGAGGGGAAAAAGGAGAATCGCAGATTCAGGCTTAGTACTTGGAACAGTCCAAGACCACACAAAATGGCGTCTGCTTCATAAGTATCCTCTCCCAGCATGCCCAGCGAGGCCCAAACCTCCTGATTGGTCGCTGGGAGAGAACACCCAAACCTCAACTCCACTGCTGCCACCTACCGCACCGGGGTGGGAAAACACCCCAACACGACAGAATGTGCCCACAGCACAGCCAAGCTGAACCAGAGACCCAAATCAAATGGTTGCAATTGGAATCAGAGTCACTTACACTCTGATTACCCCTAAATTTCAACAGCACCGGTTACCTTAGAAGTAACAAGGCGCTACAAAAAGCAGAGTGACACATTTACAATCCTGCTGCCTCTTCTTCCACTGTCAAGTCACAGACTGGGAGAAGGAAAAGACCTGTGTTATATAAAGTTAGCGTGTGCCCAGATTATGCCCAAGTATTTACATATTCTGAACAAGCAGTAAGAGCACTTATAGAAACAGCAGTACAGAAAAAGTGCCTTTAAGCTGTACCCAGCGTTCTGTACATTAGTAGCAACAGTTGTTACGTATAGCAACAACTCACAGCAATGTTCAGGATTTGGTTGGATAAGTCTATCCTTGATGCTTTACCAATCTCTTCCACAGTTCCTCGCCTATGTCAGAGAAGCTTCTGGTACTCCATTTCAGGTTTCTATCCTTACTGCATCATGCAGACAGGACCTTGATTGCAGGGTCTAGAGCAGGGATCCTCAAACTACGGCCCTCCAGCTGTTGCAGAACTACACATCCCATGAGGACTTGTAAAACTCTGACATTCACAGACATGACTAGGCATGATGGGAATTGTAGTTCCTGAACAACTGGAGGACCATAGTTTGAAGACCCATGGTCTAGAGCATATGACTAGGCCTACCTAGCACAGGTGTTCCTCACATACCCACACCAGACCAAAGCCTGGGTAGGAGGATCCTGATTACTTGACCTCCTTGAATATGTATACTCTCTCCCAGCATGCACCATTGACCCGAAAACCCCTACTGATTGACTAGAAGTATGCACATTTCTAACCCAGTTTTACTGTAGCATGTCAAAGGTAGCAGTGCCACCTACTGTCAAAAGGAAGGAAACACAACTACACTGAGCTTAGGGGAAACCCCAAATGATCTTGAAGACTAAAAACTAGCCAGGTTAACTACAACTCAGTAAAGCTAAATTGACTGGTAGCCCCTGATTAGGACAAGGGAGCTACACACCATTCACAACAGAGTAAATTAATTAGTAAAATCAGCAGATGAGCAGAATCTTAACAGGCCGCCATATTTAACAATGCTGCAAATGTGCAGATGTGCCGCAGAGTCCTGGCAGGTATTTTAGTTCTGGCTGAGACCTGCGTCATATCAGTGCTCAAGCAGAGGATACTGGCGCATGCACACAGATGCAGTTAGTTTTCTGAAACTGGGCCTTTTTGAGACTCTCTGGGGATGCACTTGATCTCCTGCGCAGACATGCTAGGAAGAGCATTGTGTCTGTAAATGTCTTATCCATAACGTGCAAAGACACCCAGTAGCTGATGTGCACACTGAACACACACCAGACGGACAGTGACCACTTAATCAAAAGTGGACAGTAAGCACTTTTTTCACTTCCACGTATTCCGGCTCCTGCTGCTGTGTCTCAGAAAATGAGGAGGGACAGACCTACAAGAGCAACTGCTCTTGTGAAAATTTCTGGATCAAAATGGGGCTCAGGTAAGTTTTAGGGGGGCTGGAGGGGATGCTGCCCACAAAAGGTTTTTTACCTTCATGCATAGAATGCATGAAGGTAAAAAATCTTTAGCCTTTACAACCACTTCAACCGTCACATGGCGGCGGGAGGAAGACCCTCTTGTTCTGGGCGGACGTCATATGATGTTGCGCCTTCACAAGCCACTAGGGGGCGCATCACTAGGCACCCGCGATTGCCCAGTAACTGAGCAGGACCGTGGATCTGTGTGTGTAAACACACATATCCATGTCCTGTCAGGGAGAGGAGACCGATGACGTGTCCCTTGTACATAGGGACAATCATCGATCACCTCCCCCAGTCAGTCTTCTCCCCCCACAGTAATAATCACTCCCTAGGGAACACATTAACCCCTTGATCTCCCCCTAGTGTTAACCCCTTCCCTGACAGTCATATTTTTACAGTAATCAATGCATTTTTATAGCAGGGATCGCTGTGTATAAATGTAAATGGTCCCAAAAATGTGTCAAAAGTGTCCTATGTGTCCGCCGCAATATCGCAGTCATGATAAAAATCGCTGATCGCCGCCATTCCTAGTAAAAAAGAAATAATAATAAAAATGCTATAAAACTACCCCCTATTTTGTAGCTGCTAAAACTTTTGCGCAAACCAATCAATATACGCTTATTGCAATTTTTTCTTTACCAAAAATATGTAGAAGAATACATATCGGCCTAAACTGAGGAAAAAATGTGTTTAAAAAAAATGGATATTTATTATAGCAAAAAGTAAAAAATATTGTGTTTTTTTTCAAACTTGTCCCTCTTCTTTTGTTTATAGCGCAAATAAAAACCGTAGAGGTGATCAAATACCCCCAAAAGAAAGCTCTATTTGTGGGGAAAAAATGTATTTGGGTACAGTGTTGCATGACTGCGCAATTGTCATTCAAAGTGTGACAGCGCTGAAAGCTGAAAAATGGCCTGGGCAGGAAGTGGGTGAAAGTGCCCTGTAGGCAAGTGGTTAAGCTGTGAGATTTACCATATAACTACAGGAGAGGAGAATGAGGACATTCTTCTTCCTGCCTGCAGCAGGCTAATTACATCAGCTATGTTCCCTACTATGCTACCAGGCAGAGCATAGCATGCCGAATTCATCATGCCCACCGCAGTCCAGTGGGCTAAAGGGTGCTTATGACTGCAAACTGGGGTCTTGTCTTTTTGGTAGGAGTTTATTCTTACAATGCTGGAGTGAAGATTGGCAAGAATTATTTTCTTTTTGATTCGCCTTCATATTTTTTGGATATTTTTTACTTTTTCGTTGACATTATTGGATTTACACTATGGCATGCTCAATGCTTTGCATGCAAAGCGCTGTGGTCCTGCACTGCATTGTGCAAAGCCAGGAGATATATCACAAACTCACCCACACCTGGAAGTAAAAGGATTTTTAGTAAGAGCAAACCAAGATTGCAGCAGTGGGGGAGTAGTGCTAAGGCCCCCTTGACATATGTGAATGGGGCAATGGGCAATTCGATGTGGGAGAGCCAGTATGGGTTCCCAGCGATTAGCTGAAGGCGGAAGCCCCATTGAAAGCCATAGGAAGCTGACAGCTCCCACAGCTAATCTCATCTGCCAGTATGTAAATGCTCAAGAATGATTATCTGCGAATGATGAACCCTGGCCGGAGACTATCTCTATCCAGGACTGCAGGTAATCGCTTCATGAGCAATTACATATAAACTGTCGGGTCTAGCTGCAGGAGCTATCAGCCTAGCATTGCTTTTAATGGGGCTTTCGGCTGCAGCTAATTGTTGGGAATCCCCACTGGATCTCCTGCATCTAATCGAAAATGGCCCCATTCACAAGTGTGAATGGAGACTTAAAGGAGAAGTATGGGTTTCTTTTTTTTATAGATTCATACTTACCTCGGTGGATGGAGCACCAGACCGATGCTCCATCTGTCCCCCCGCCGTCTGTGCACTGAGAACCGAGCCACCGAACATCGCCGATGGCTCGGTTCTCACATATCCCCAAGAGGAAAGAGGCTGACTGTCAGTCAGCCTCTTTCCACTCTGCTTCTCCATGCTCATTGGAGTGCTGAGTCGTGGAGGGGTGGGGAGAGGCTGTTTTAGCGTCTCGCTGAGACTGCCATCAATAGGGGGCAGCTGGCGGATCCCGACTTGGAAAGTCGTGATGAAGTGCTGCCCCGACTGATGGCAGTGACGTCAGCAGAGAGTGAACTTCAGACCGCTATCCGCTGAAAACGGGTCACAGGAGTGCAAAACTAATTGCACTCCTGTGACCCAGAGGACAAAAAGCTCAGGCTGGACTTTTACTCTAATGTAAAGTGACTAGCATAGGGTGGTGAATGTTTGGTTAGTACGTTTTATGTCAGTTTTGTCAGAATTAGATTGACTGAGTTACTTTTTTCATTTAAATCTGTTTCATCTTGTGCACAATGCTTAAAGCTTCAGTTAAGGAATCCCATTTTATTCTAGAAAAATATAATGAGTCACGGTTCAGTGAGTCAGAAATTTCTGTATGCCGCACACAATGATTTATTAAAACACATGTCAATATACCAGACAGCTGGTAACATTATAAATAGACATCATTATTCAGAAGCCTCCATTTAGGCCTATAGCATAAACCAAAGAAACATTTTTTTTTAGATTTGCTCAAATCCACTGTGAACTATTTATTGAGACCATGTTATCAAGTTAAATACTTGCAGGTAAAAGCATACTGTACACCCTGTTCCAAATTAGTATGCCAATTAAATTTTTCTCATTTACCTAAATAATTGATGTAAACAGCAGTCAGCATAATTCTCATGTTATCAAGTATTAAGAGTACAATTCAAATTTTATTGAACAAACCTCCTAATGATAACAGTTTTTTTTCAAAATAAAAAACTTACAACGCACTGTTCCAAATTATTACGCACAGTAAGTTTCAAAACACTTTATAGGTTGTAAACAACTGAAATATGTCATTTGTTGTGTTTGCAGCATATTTACTGAAATCAAAAGCTATTTTAATCAAACTTTTTAAACATTTTAACTTTTAAACATTTTAACAGGTCACGTTACATTATAACATAGGACCCCTTATTTGATAGCAGCTTCACATATCTCGTATCCATTGAACTTGTATGTTTTTGGACAGTTTCTGCTTGAATTTGTTTGCAAGATGTCAGAA
This sequence comes from Rana temporaria, assembly GCF_905171775.1. Taxonomy (NCBI): domain Eukaryota; kingdom Metazoa; phylum Chordata; class Amphibia; order Anura; family Ranidae; genus Rana; species Rana temporaria. Next base: position 355,408,678 of record NC_053491.1, read on the forward strand.
TAGCCCCCCATAGCTGCTGTTGGGTGTAAACTGCCTCCCACCCTCATAGATCTTTTGCTTGAGGATGCTCCAAAGGTTCTCAATAGGATTGTGGTCAGGGAAGGATGGAGATCACACCATGACTTTCTCTCCTTTTATCCCCATAGCAGCCATTGATGCAGAGGTATTCTTTGCATCATGAGACGGTGCATTGTCATTAGGGCTGTGGAAATTAACTATTAATTCATCGATTAATCTTTAATTTTTTTGATTGATCAAAATTATTTTCATTGGTACTCACCTCTACGTCGGCTTCAGGGAGTTCCGTCGGAGATCCGGTGACGTCACGGACACCGGCAGGGTTTGCCGTGTCCATCTGAAGGGCTTCTTTGCTGTGCCTTCATATCTGCATGCCGGCGGGACCTTACTATCTGCCACACGCAAGGGCTGTTACACTTCCCTCTATCAACCTGGGATTCTACAGCCATCCACTGGGAGTTGTGATAGTTCCCTTCACAGGACATCTACATGCCAACGGACTGATGTTAACCTCTCCTCATCTGGATTCAGCAGTGGCATCGTTGTACACATTTTTATACCAGTATAATACTTAGCTACATGTTTTTATGACTGCTTTTGCTACCGTTTGGTATTACTCGCACCATTTTTATAGTTTATGTAGCTACATCGATTTTATCTCCAGTGCAATATTTATTTTGTTACCTACTTGAAGACTATAAAAGTTTTAATGCTATTCCCATCGAGCGCTGCCTTTGTGTGTTTTTTGTATCCTGCTATCCATTTTTCCAGTGGTTGGTAGCTGCACTGGGAATCAGCCTGCAAGGAGATCAGCTAAAAGTAGTTGGATCTGTATGTGCGTTATAATTAATCAAAATTAGTCGATTAATCGATAAAAAAAAAAAAAATGATTAATCGAACACAAAAATTTTGATCAGTAACAGCCCTAATTTTCATGCATGAAGATTATTTTATTACGGGAAGCATAGTTCTTCCTTCTGTACCAGGGAAGGAAGTGGTCAGTCAGGAACTCCACATACTTTGCAGAGGTCATCTTTACACCTTCGGGGACCCTAAAGGGGCCGACCAGCTCTCTTCCCATGATTCCAGCCAAAACATGACTTCACCACCGCCTTGCTGACATGGCAGCCTTGTTAGAACAGGGTGGCTGTTCCCCAACCAGCCACTACTCCATCCATCTGGACCATCCAGGGTTGCACAGCACTCACGGCGAATCCGCCGCAGAGACCACTTTTATCTGAAAGAGAACCGTTGGCTCTTGAAGAGGATACCGGGGTTATGGTAGCTAGCTGCTACCATAACAACGGTATTCCTCTTCAAAGACAAGGCGTTTATAGTCGTCCTGCTGGAAGAAAGTGGTTAAGGAGCATAAATTATGCATCTCATTTCCTGAAACACCTGCAAAATTACCTCATTTTGGAAAGTAAACACTCCAAATTATTTTCAAAAAAGCATAATGATATTTTTAACCTTTGTTTGTCAAAAGTTTTTGGAAAATACTAATGAGAAAATTAAAATGTATTTTTTTACACAAAGTTGACAATTTGTTAGATATTTCTAGCCACACAGCACAGGCATAGTTAGAATTAAACCTCAAAACACATTATTCTACTCCTCCCGTGTATGATGATACCATATGTATGAGACTTTTTCATAGCCTGCCACATAGAAGGGCCTAAAATCCAAGGAGCACCGTCAGCTGTTCTAGAAGGACAAATTATACAACTAATGACTAGCTATCACATTTTTGGAGGCCCTGGAGCACCAGTACAGTGGAAACACCCTCAAGATGACCACATTTTGGAAAGCAAACACCACAAGTAGAGCTGCAAGATTCTAGCTAAAATGAGAATCTCATTTTTTTTTGTTTAGAATAAAGATCACGATTCTCTGACGTTTCTCTGCGTAACATCATCTTTCACATTATACATAAAAATTGGGCTAATGTTTCTGTTTAGGTTTTTAAATTCATTAAAAGTGTATTTTTTTCCAAAAAATTGCGTTTGAAAAGACAGCTGCGCAAATACAGTGTGACATAAAATATTGCAACGACCGCCATTATATTCTCTAGGGTCTCTGCTAAAAAAAATCTATAATGTTTGGGGGTTCTAAATAATTTTGTAGCAAAAAGTACTGATTTTAAATTGTAGGCCGGGTACACACGGGCAAACATGTACGATGAAACCGGTCCGTCGGACCGTTTTCACCGTACATGTCTGCCCGGGGACTTCTGTACAGAAGTCCGCGCGTAAACAATACGCGGGGCGTGTCCGCGCCGTCGCCGCGACGATGACGCGGCGACGTGGGCGGGCCTGCCTTTTAAATGCTTCCACGCATGCGTCAAAGTCATTCGACGCATGCAAGGGACGGCGGGCGCTCGGACGTGTACGGTAGGTCTGTACTGACGACCATACATGTCCGAGCGGGCAGGATTCCAGCGGACGGTTTTAAAACAAGTCCAGGAATATTTGCCCGCTGGGAAATATTTGCCCGCTAGATTACTTTATACATCTGGAAAAAATATACAAGGCACATCAAGATTGGCGTAAGTATTCACCTATCTCTTGTGTTTAAAGGATATTTGTTAATCCCAGAGATCAGCTTTAAGAGACCAGCCAAGCCCTACACTAACTTGTCCCTATGAACTTTATCACCAGCCTTTCCTATGCTTTCCCTTTTACAGCTAAATCACATTGTCGCTATGGCTGCTGGGAACTCATCCTATTATAGTGATGGGGGGGGGGGTATCCAAAAACTCTCCTATTGGCCATTCTATACCAGCTGACCTAAGTTAAAGTGGAAGTAAACCCTCCTATCGTTTTCAGCCAAGGAAGCTGCTATCTTGGCCTCTGTTTATTCTACAACTGCCATGATGCTGCACATGTGATTAGTTATGACACCAGCCATTGGATGGTTTTGATAGTTTGGTTGAGTTCACAACCAATGGGAGTGTTACCGTTCCAGCACATGCCAGAAAGGTAACCGTTTTATGGGTGGGTTTACTTCCACTTTAAGGGCCAGGAAGTGCATTAGGTTTAGTTGATTGCTATAGCGAGGGTTTACCTAAAACTCATGGCAGATCTGAACCCAAACATTATCCCCATCCAAGAGAAGGGACCTCCCACATCCACAACTACCAGAGATGAAGGACCTGTGATGTTACTGGATCAGAATGAAGAGTACAGGAAAGTATAAAGAATTAAAAAAAGCAGTGAGGGGGCTTTAGGGAGGGAGGGAAGTTGGACTTTAATTTGTTTGTAATCCAAAACACCTTGCATTATGAGATTTAGTATTGCCAACCCTGAGCGGATAATATAATACAATTTTATGTGTAGAAAAAAAAACCTTGGTTACCATGCCAATTTTCACAACAGGAGACAGAATGTCAATGAAGTTCCAAGATTCTTGACGTCACACAGGATTCAAAACCTGACTTGCATACAAATACATTGGTTATCCTTGACTTTAGCTTTGTTTGTTTTTTCTACATTGTGAAGTTCCCCATTGTCTGCAGCTCCCTGTGTTCTAGCCTGTAGCAGTAGTGAAGAGGCAGGTGTTGAACATTTAATATGTAAAAAAAGGCAAGGGCCCTTCAGTTTTTCATATACTTGATAATTATATCACCGACATCCACCCACTCCTTCGAAACAGGAAATGCGTGCTTCCTCCCACCAAAAGGTGTCTGTTTATTAAATGGTAGATATTTAGAAAGGAAATACTTGGTACCATACATATAAAACATTTGGTTGTTAAAGTGTTTGTTAACCCAAAAAAAAGAAAAGAATGATCCTGTTCCTTTAAATCATTATATATAGCACAGTGCTTGTGCTGTGTAATTTGGCCCCCAGTATCACCTGAAATACCTGGCTGATTCTGCCAGTTTCTGCCCTCCCCTCTGTACGCTGATATATCAGGGCTCCTGAGCCCTGACACAGTTGGCAGTGTACGTGCCTCTGTCAGATCCAGCCCTGCTCTGTGTCTTCTGTGTCCTTTCCCCCTCCCCTCTCTGATTGTTTGCTCCGTGTCCGTGCCGCCCCCTCCCATCCTGCTGCTCAAATTAGGGTTAACATTACATTAACCTCTCTGTTGATTCATCTAATGTCCCACTGGGACTGTGCTTTATTAAAGATGCAGCTACATACCTTGTTTACTGAGGGCAAATCGTCAATCATGTAACATGATGCCTCTCTCTTATCTTGCATGACATCTGCTGTCATGTACCTGGGTGTATTTGAACTGGGATGTTCCTAGTCCCACAGCTACAGTCTTACTTGTTGTGCCACAGAGGAGCTCTGGAGTTATGGCTATGTTCTCTCAGTTTGATGCATTGCCTTGGACTCACTTGCCCCACCTGCTGCCAGCTGTGGACAATCTACAATCAAAGCAGCCCATAAATAGCAGCACTTCCTATCTCTCAGTGCCCATTTGTGTGGACTAGCTCCCTGGGTGTTATGACTCTGAATACAGTATATGAACTTCTCCCTGACTACTCTCTAGCCTGCTGATTTTGTACTTCACCGCCCGCTCGTGTATGACCTTTGCCTGCCTGAACACTCTCTGGATTTCGATCGTGTACTGCTTTGCCTGATTTGTTGCCGACCTTATCTACCTGACTACGTTTTCGCCTGAATCCTCAGCACACAAGCTCCACTTCGGACACTACCTATCACAGGTACCTTACATTACAAACGGGCCACAATGGCAGTGCTGTGGACCCTGCTGAGATTGTTAAGGCAATTTCACGTCAGGGACAATTGATTGGAGCTCATGAATAGCATCTTTTTTCCCTGGATGCCAAGTTAGATGAACTTTGTACTATGCTTAAATCTTGCTTGCCTGGTCCTTCTGCAATGGTCCAGACTCCTGCTCCAATCCAACCCGCCTCTTCTGTACCACCCAAACTTCCCCTTTGGTGGTGATACTGAGGACTGCAGAAGCTTTTAAAATGTTGGCCGTTTGCATTTCGGCAACAACCCTGAGACTTTTAACACTTTGTCTGCCAAAGTGACTTTTGTAATTTACTTGTTAAATAGAAGCCATGGTAATATTGCATCATCCTGTTATTTCCGCCCAACCAAAATACCCATGGGAATCGTGCACCAGGACTCCAAAAAGGGGCTCATCAGTTCAGGGCCGATTACCCTTTATATAATCGCCTGGTACATACGTCGGGTGCCAGGACTATCAGGCACTCAGCAATGTACAGTAAGTGTAACTTTTTTAACTTTTGTGGAACCAATACATTTTAATACGGCATTGCGCAATGAGGCTCTCTTTTTGCTCTTATCATCCCCATTCATCCTTATGAGGCACGTCTCTACTTCCAAGAAGTCATCCTAACCATTCGGGGTATCCCCACATGCGCATAAGACCATACTAGAGATAGGTGTTCACCCCTAACTATGTGGCCTTTTGTCCCAGGAAACCCCTTTCTCTGAATTCTACATGGATATGTAATAGTTTTAAATATTTATTTTAATATGAGATTTTACATAACAATTTAAATATTATGCAAAGTTCTGTAAAATTACCTAATCCACATGTTGTGGTGATGTCCCAAACTGCATCTGTATTGGAGGGAGGTGCAGGATACTATTAACAGAGTGTTCCAGGTTCAACTGAAGGCACACCCATGGGCGGATTGACCATTCGGGCACTCGGCACTGCCCGGGGGCCCCATGCCCCTAGGGGGGCCCCATCAGGGTTGCCAGCCTCAGTAAAACCAGGGACAGTATGTAAAAATCTGTGTTTTTTTTACATCTGTCCCTGAAATGTCCCTTACCGACACCCTTTTGGTCTAAAAATCCCAAGATTATAGCTGCCCGCCTCACCAGTACCTTCTCAGTGTGTGTATGTATACTGTGTGTGTGTGTATACTGTGTGTCTGTATGTGTATTCTGTGTGTATGTATACTGTGTGTGTATATTTTGTGTCTGTCTGTGTATACTGTGTACTGTATGTGTACTGTATGTGCGTGTATACAGTACTGTGTGGCCCCATAATCTATTGCCCGGGGACCCCATAATCTCCTATTGCCTGGGGGCCCCATAATCTCCTATTGCCCGAGGGCGCCATGAGTTGTCAGTCCGCCCCTGGGCACAACCTAAACTTTGCTTATTGAGTATTATAGACACAGTCTCGGAGATGGAGCCTGCTAGGATCGCAATATCCAGGACTCTATTCCAGGCTCAGAAACGTATCTTGAGACACTGGAAAGCGGAAGTACCCCCTACGAGTAAGGAATGCATACGCCAAATGGGGGATACTATCAGATTGGAATAACATATCTATAAACATAGGGGGGTGTGAAGAAATTTGAGAAAATCTGGGCAGGTTGGTTGAATATCCCGGGGGTTGGCCCTGGTCGATTTAATTATGGACCGACTGCTATTCTAGGGAGCGAGAGGAGGAAAAGGGGTGGAGTGGGGCAAGGATGGTATTAATTCCCTGTAATGGTATGGTGGTGGAGAAGATGATGTAATTTTTAATGCAGTGTGATAGATTTCACAGATGTGGTTTGGCCACGTGAGCCTCTCTCGTGGAGTACAATGTTGTGTGGTGCTGAGTGAAGTTTTTTATCTGTATCAATGGTATGATGATGTAAGGCTGAGCTGCTCAAGTACAATGTTTGGGTGTACTGTACTGCAGTTATTCAATGTATTGATTTCTTATTTCTGGTTGTTCAATAAAAACCCTTTCTGATTTAAAAAAAAAAAAAAGTTCTGTAAATGATGTGTCTCTAAATCACAACTTCTCAGCACATGGAGGAAGCCACTCTGCAATAATATCCTGTGAATGAAGGGCTCTGTGGTGCCCTCCCCCCCCCCCCAAGGGGCAGGCCTATGACACCCTCTGTTCACAGTATTGTTCTAATTTGTTCTAGGTTGAGTGATGTATGTTGGATGTCATGGAACCCAGGAGACTGAGGACATCTTGTGGCAGAATAGGAGTACTGCTCCAGACAGCTCCAGACTGAGGGTGAGTATAGCCAGAGCTATTTTCTTTTAAAGCGTGGTTCACCCTCCTTGACATCATTCTAGCATTACATTCGGCATCGTAGCGCGAGCTACGGTATGCCGGTCTTAAATTTTTAATCCCGTACTCACTGTGCTATCGATCATTGAAGTTTCCGACTCCCGCGGGGAATGGGCGTGCCTATGGAGAGGGAGGATGATTGACGGGCCGGCTCTGGCACGTCACGCTCCCCGAAGACAGCCGGAGTAGGTCTCGGCTCTTCACGGCGCCTGCCGCACAGGCTATGCGCAGGCGCCGTGAATAGCCAAGCCTATTTCGGCTATTTCCGGAGGAGCGTGACGTGCCAGGGCCGGCCGTCATCACCTTCTCTCACCATAGGAACGCCCATTCCCCGGAATCTCAATGATCCCATAGCACGGTGAGTACGGGGATAAAAAAATGTAAGACCGGCATACTGTAGCTCGCGCTACGATGCCGAAGTAATGGTATAATAAAAAAAAAAAAAAAAAAAAATTTTATAGGGTGAACCCCGCTTTAACTGGCTGAAGGACCATATAACAAAAAAACTAAAAAAAAAACCTGGAGTTGGATTTAGGCTTTTCAGGATTTAAAGTTCTATCATTTTCAAATATGCCTTGGGTCTTGAACATTTAGTCAGCCATGAGCATTTTAGGAAATCCTAATATGCTTGTAACAAATGCAAATAATCCTTTTACTTCTAAATACCTTTTCCAGCTTACTCCGTATCATAGATCATAGCTGTGCAATATTCTGTCTTATTTTAGTCTTTGTAAGCAACCCTAATTCTAAATTATGTTGTTTTTTAATTATTTACAAGTTTACATCTTTTTTAACCACTAATTTTTCTTATCGAACTGTCATATGTCTTGCTGCAGTTCTCTCTATGCTTCCAGCATCTACCACCTGCTGCTCCCTTCTCCTCTTGTACCTTAGAATCTGCCCCCATTCTCTCCTTCTGCCACGCTTCCCCTGCTCCTGCAGTGGCACGCAATTGTATGTTGAGATTACTGGGGAGCATCCTAAGTCAGGTGGGCGATGGAGTGTGTGACCACGAAGACCTGCTGGGCATATCACCCCTGTACTCTGAATCAGTATGTGTGTCACTACGACTTGGAACTTTTACATGAAAGAATACGCTTGGCAGGATATCACAGTGTATGTATGTCAGTTTATATCTATGTATTATCATTGTCACGCTAGCTGCGCCCACTTACCCTCCTTTGTTTCTCTAGTAAAGAATGACTCTTGGTATCACAGTAGGAGACATCCTGCTAATGTAAATAATATTCCAGTAGAGATGACCTTTTACAAGAGAGCAACAAACTTCTTATATCCAAAGGTTACTTGTGTGTCCACTAACGTAGAGCGTATGCCATAAGCTTTTATGTTACAAATCCTCATGACTCCTGCCCACACAGGATTATGTCTGCATTACATGTATCAGCCAAATAAAATATTTAATGACAGAGGAGAATGAAAGAACATCTAATGCCTAATGTCACCTGGCTGGGCTGCAAACTCCCCCCCCCCCATCATCAGCACAAAGTTTAAAAGGGTTGTAAAAGTTCACTTTAAAAAAAAAAAAATAACAAACATGTCTTTACTTACCTGCTCTGTGCAAGGGTTTGCACAGAGCAGCCCCGATCCTCCTCTTCGAGGGTGCCCCATTGGTGCTCCTGGCTCCTACCCTTCATTGGGTGCCACCCGTGGAGAGCTGCCTTCCATGGGGGCACCCGTGCAGGCACGTTCCCAAGTCCCACTGCTGCGTCCATTGATACAGACAGCGGCACTCGGCCTAAAACTAAAACAATTCAGATGACTAAAATACAACTAAAACTAAAATGGCATTTTAATCAAAAGACTATGACTTAAACGCAATCGAAATTTGCTGCCAAAATTTACACTGGACACTGTGTGACACGTCTGTGTCCAGGAACTCCACCTACAGCGCTAGAGAGAGAGAAAACAATCAATTAGGAGATCCCAAATACTCCTTTTTGCCCTTAAAGTGTGCCCATAAATGGTACAGTCCTCACCCAATTATTGTAACGGACACAGTGGGGTAGATTTACTAAAACTGGAGCTCTCAAAATCTGGTGCAGCTGTGCTTGGTAGTCAATCAGCTTGTTCAATTAAGCTTTGACAATAACTAACCCCCCAGTGTTCTTTGAGTGTTGCAGGGGGACCAGGCAACAACAGGTAAGACAGGTACAGAATGGTGTAAGAATTCAGACAGATGGACTAAGTAACTCACATGGGCATGTGCAAGAGTTATGTCATTCTTGCTTGGCCAATGAAAACAACTGAAGTTTCTGAAGACCAGATAAGGACAGAAATGCTGAGACAGCTATGCTAAGACCCCTTTCACACTGGAGGCATTTTTCAGGCGCTTAACGCAAAAAATAGCGCTTGAAAAAAGCCTCAGCTGCAATCCCATTGTGAAACCCTGAGCGCTTTCACACTGGGACGCTGCGCTGGCAGGGCGTCAAAAAAAGTCCTGCCAGCAGCTTCTTTGCAGCGCCGCTGAACCGCTGGCAATGCGCGCTGTAGTGCTTTGAACCCTTTTTCGGCCGCTAGCAGTGGTTAAAAGCACCTCGCTAGCAGCCGAAAAGCGCTGGCAAAAAACGACGGCTAAAAATAGCTGACACCTGAGCGCTTTCAGAGTGAATGCACCTCTATTGGAGCGTACACACAACCGTTTGTCATGACGAGAATTTTTTTTTTAATTAGTCATTAAAAACGAACCGTGTGTAGGCTCCAGATCATTTTTCTCAACGAGAAAAAATGGGCATTAAAAATTTAGAACATGCTCTGTTTTTTCTCGTCGTTTTTCACGTCGTCGTTTTTCACGTCGTGTGTAGGCATTGACGGGGGGGAAAAACGCGCATGCCCAGAAGCAGGTTATGAAAAGCGAAATTTGCATAATCATCCAAAGGGTGTCGCCAATCGTGTTTATGCAAGGCAGGCTGACAAGAATCACGTTGATAAAAAACTTTGTTTTACCATGGCATTAAAAACGGTCGTGTGTAACGCATCATAAAGGAGGTTGCAATAGAAGATCAGGATGCCAGAATATACACTATTGTATTGTCGTTTTTAGATATCCCCCAGGGATCGCTCCAATTGTTGCAATGCTCACCATAATTTGCAAATATAGCTTTAGTTACATTTTAAAAAATCCAGTCAGTGGGATGTGGATAAATGTAACAAAACAAATGCGTAGCAGTTCTTTTATTATATGCTGCTGTTGTCAGTGGAACCACACGTGTTTCCCATTTACCAGCACGGTGGGTGGATAATGTGCCCACATGTTAAGGTGGCAGCAATTACAATACTCACTACTATCAGGCAGTGTAGCACGCTACTGTTATATTCTAAAGGATCAGATTACGGTGATACAAACAAATCAGGCTGCCTGATTTGACAACATTTCTATGACTCATCCCATCAAGAAGACTATGATATTGTGATAGCGATGCTCCCTCTTGTGCAACTTTATAAACAAACTAGCAGTCACGCAGTTACACAGAGTCACCGTTTAGTTACGTATGGCTGTGCTGATGTCATTCTGCTGAGTTATGAATGCAGTGTGTGCTCATTTGCTTTTGTTTTTTTTATAATGCCAACAATGGGGCTCAGTGTTAAAAAAAAAATCAGTTTAATACTAATCTTACAAATTGTGTTTTCAATTACCTAAAAGGTTATAGAACATTTGTTTTTCTGCTAATTTAAGGAAACATCTAGTATCGAGGGCTGGAAGTGACATTTTTGTCTGTGATGTCCTTTTAGTTCATCCAGCTGTGCACTTGATTGGCATGCTGCTGAGTGTGTGTTAATTGAAAAGAAGGTCAGCATCCTAAAATATGAGACTCTGATCTTTTCTTCACGTGGGGACACAGCTTCAAGGGAAACAAGCTGTGCCCAAAAAAGGCAAGCAGATCCTGTAGCTGACGTTTTCCTTTCTTATGCACTGTATGCAGGTGGCCATCTTGGTACTGTAGATTAGCAGGACTTTGCTTGTTATGTGAAAGCTGCCCCCAGTGTTGCCAACCTTCTGAAGTGAAATTTACTGACACAATGCTAAAAATTTACCAATTTTTTTAATGAAACAACACAGTGACAGAGCCACACTTTTTTTACCGACACTTCAAAAAGGTACATAAAATTACAGTTTTCAGTGCAAAACATTGCAAATATCATATACCGTATTTATCGCGGTATAACGCGCTCCCGCGTATACCGCGCACCCCTAAAGTGGCCCCCAATCCTGTGGAAAAAAAATTGTTTTGTTTTTTTTGTACTTACAGTTTTGGTGTCTTGCGCGGCGTCCATCGGCGGCCTCGTCGGGTCCAGCGTCCTTCTGCGGCTTCGGGTGTCCTCTTCGGCGGGTCCGGCGTCCGTCTTCGGCGGGTCGGGTGTCCTCTTCGGCGGGTCGGGTGTCCTCTTCGGCGGGTCCGGCGTCCTTCCCGCGCCGAGTTTTAAATACTGCGCCGACATATACAGAGCGCAGTACACTTGTGTATTGTCGGCAATGCTCGGCTACCCGCGCTGACGTCCTGTACGTCCAGGACGTGAGCGCGGAAGGAGCCGAGACTGCCCGACTATACCCGAGTGTACTGCGCTTGGTATATGTCGGCGCAGTATTCAAAACTCGGCGCGGGTAACGGCGTATACCGCGCACCCACGATTTTGCCCTGATTTTCAGGGCAAAAAAGTGCGCGGTATACGCCGATAAATACGGTATGTAAGCTACAAACACAAAGCTAGTGCTATTAGCAATGTGTTTAACCACTTCCCTACCCATAGTCAAATGGCGTCCGCAGAAGGGATTTCCCATCCTGGGTGCACGTCATATGATGTCCTGGGCTTCCCGGCCATCTAGGGGGTGCACGCCCTGCGTCACTCAGGAGCCAATGCGCGTGGCCGGCGGTCGCGATGTCCGCCGGGCACCCGCGATTTCCTTGTCACAGAGCAGTGACGTGGATCTGTGTGTATAAATACATAGATCCACGTCCTGTCAGGGGAGAGGAGACTTATTGTGTGTTCCTTGTACAGAGGAACACCTCCCCAGTCAGTCCCCTCCCCCCCACTGTTAGAATCACTCCCTAGGTAACACATTTAACCCCTTGATCACCCCCTAGTGCATTTTTATAGCACTAATCGCTGTATAAATGTAAATGGTCCCAAAATAGTGTCAAAAGTGTCCGATATGTCTCGTGCAATGTCACAGTCACGATAAAAAATGCAGATCGCCGCCATCACTAGTAAAATAAAAATAATAATAATAAAAATGCCATAAATCTATTCCCTATTTTTACCAAAAATATGTAGAAAAATACATATCGGCCTAAACATATCGGCTCCCTCAGGAGCCGCTGATTGTTTTGGGATCGGCGTATTAAGTTACCTCTATGTGTTGTCTAGGGGTGAAGGTAGTGAGTAGAGCAATAAGCGAATGTCCAATTCGTAGATAAGGTTTTCTGAATGCATTATTTCTTGGCCCAACACGACCAACATCAATTTGAGGTGGACAGAAAAGGTTGATGAAGTGAAGGAGCTTTGCGGTATCAGGCTTTGGATAGAAGGAAAGCAATCCTGCTTTCTGTAGTAGTACAGTTCGTCGCCACTCTAGCCAGAATGGGTGAAGTGCCCCCGGACAGACCTCTGCCACAGGCCTGGCAGCCGGGATGTCACTTTAAGGTTGCTGGGAGGAACAAGTCTCTGCCACCGACTAGACAAGTATGGAGCCGTAGTGAAGCGTAGGTGGAGTACAGCATGACAGGGTGTAGGGAACTGGCAGTGGGGGAAGAGGTTAAAGGAGTGGGGGTGGTCAGTAGAGTAGGAATCGTAGGGATTGGAGGATACAGCAAAGGGGAGGAGTTGGCTGATTTTGTGTGGAGAGAGAGGAGGGGGACAGCAGCAGTCGGTGAGAGGAAGCCGGAGAGGAAAGTCATCAGCTCCCAAGCGCTATTCCGACGGTACGTGCGGCCTGGTTAGTCAGTGAGGGAACATGAGTGAGGTAGCTAGTTTAATGGAGCAGCTGAGGGCTGTGGCGGAGACTCATGGAGCGGACTGGCTCCAGAGCCAGATTACCGCGTCTCTGCGGGGGGTGCAGCAGGGCCCTCCCACCACGCGGCCTGCATCCACGCGCTCGCGGCGGTCTATTCCGCCGGAGCGCTTTAGCCCGGACAATACCCCCAGATCACAGAGGAGGGTGAGGAGCCCCAGTCGGTCCCCGTCGGGCCCCCCCGCGAAGCAGGCCCAGGCATCCGGTTCACGAGCGGGGGGGGGGAGGGCGCAGGGCGCACCACGCGGCGAGTCCCGGGGTTCCAGGCCTTCTTCCCCTATAGTAGTGCGGGCGCAGATTCACTCGGCTGCCCCCACTGGCGATGCTCCGGTCGGGGGGGCGGCCCGACGCGGGAAGGATCCTCCTGCAGGCGCCGGCCTAGCGCGAACTACAGGCGGCGGCCTAGCACGTGGCGAGGCCTCCACTAGCGGTGGGGGGGAGCGGCAACTACTCATTCGCGCCAGTCGGGGAGTGTCCCGCCTCCAGGTCTCGGCAGGGGCCTGGGAGGGTTGACCGGAGTGAGGATGTGCTCAGGCTGCGTCGGCGTGCTGAGGGATGAGCTTATCGAGGAGTTCAGCAGCGATGGAGAGGAGAGCCCTCGGGGGGGGGGGTCGCCCCCGCCCCTCTCACTACGCCAGCTGTGTCCAGAGGTCGAAGTGGAGGAGGAGAGGAGCGTCGGCGGCCACACGGGCCAGGCGGCGGTGCTATTCCAGCAGCAGGTGAGGAGGGGGAGCTGACGGAGGACCCCCTGGAGGACGGGGAGAGCAGCGGGGACTTTCGGCTGGAGGACCGTCACGGCCGCGCCGACCTGGTAAGACCAAGTCTCAACTTTCCTAGGGGGGGAAGGAGGGCCGGGGGGGTCACAGGAGATTAGTGGGGGGGTTGGCGGTGCTTTAATCACACGGGGGAAGGGGGGGTCTGGGATTGCGTTGCGGGAGCTGCTACGTAGGTTAGACGGCGAGTGCCCCCCAGGTTCCAGCCCCGGTTAGTCGCTGGGTCCCTCCCGTACAGGTGGGTCTCCCCACGGGGTCAGCACCCCTTTTGCAGGCAGCGCAGGGTACCAGTGGTTACCCCCCCCACGCAGGCAGCACCCACAACAGGAGTGGCAGGGACGCAGACAGAGAAGGACAGCGAGGGATCTGCGGCGACGAAAAAAGACAAGGACAAGGATAAGGACGTCGAAAAAGTTCGTTTGGACGACGCGGCAAGGGGGGAAATTTACATATGTTTTGAGGGGCCGCTAGGGGCCCACCTAAAGCCGGAGGTGAGGGAGAAAATTGGGAAAGATGAGTTTGTGGAAATATTTTCACTGCTCCCGCTGGAAAAATTCAATCTCGACCGGGTGAAACCGGACGAGAGTAAAAAAGATGAGGAGGAGAAGCGCAGATACAGACTGATTCCACGCACGTTTGCGAACTGGCTGCAAGCGTTTGCGATTTTTGCGAGCGTAATTGGGGAAAAGTCCCCCGAGAACTGCTCCGCACTGTTTTGTTACCTTGATGCCATTCATGAAGCGCATAGGGTATATGGGGGGTTAGCGTGGCTGCGGTATGACGAACAATTTCGTCAGCGTAAGGCGGTGCGGCCGCACATTCGGTGGGATCATAAGGACATCAGTTTGTGGATGAGGTTGATGACAAGGCCGGCGAGCCAGTCTTTTCCAGGGGGGGCCGGCGGCACTTCCGCCGCGGGATCGCCGGCCCTTAAAAAGAAAGGGGTCTGTTGGCAATTCAATGACGGTACCTGTAGGTTTGGCGGGTCATGCCGGTTCAAACATGAGTGTTCAGGATGTGGGGGGACACACGCCTTTAACAGATGCTTTAAACAAGGAAAAGGACGTTCCGGAGACGGCGCTGGAAAAAGGGACTGACGCCGGTGAGGCCTGGGAAGGATGCTGCCTTTTCTAAGTAAGTATCCGGACAGGGCGGCGGCGGGGTTTGTTGGAAGCGGGTTTCAGGGAGGGTTTCGTGATCCCTAGTACGATGCTGGAGGTTCCTCCGGTGTCGGGGAATTTGAGGTCGGCACTACTCCACCAAGGGGGTTGGTGTCGGCAAAATTGGCCAAGGAGGTGGACGCTAGGCCGGATGGCCGCCCATTTCGGATGCCCGCCGGTTAGCGGGCTTGATAGTGTCCCCGCTAGGGGGTGGTTCCTAAGAAGGAGGCGGGGCAATTTCGGATGATTCATCATCTGTCTTACCCAAAGGGAATTCGGTGAATGATGGTATTGACCCGCAGCAATGTGCGGTTACCTATACGTCGTTCGATGCGGCTGTTTCTGGGTTCGGAAATACGGCAGGGGTGCCCTGATGGCTAAGACGGATGTCGAGTCGGCAATTTCGGCTTCTGCGGTGCATCCCGCCAGTTTACGTTTCTTGGGGTGTCATTGGCAGGGCGAATATTTCGTTGATCGCTGCTTGCCGATGGGGTGCTCCATTTTCCTGCGCTTTGTTGAGGCTTTTAGTTCATTCTTTGATGGACAGTCAGGGAAGTGGCGGGGGTGGATTCCGTCGTCCATTATCAGGATGACTTTTCTGTGTGTGGGACCCCGGGAGTCCCGCTGTTGCGGGGTGTTGCTAGGCACAGTGCAGTACTTGGCGGAGCGCTTTGGCATCCCTTGGCGGCGGACAAGACGGAGGGGCCCGACTTCAAGAATTGGTTTTCTTAGGGATCACTATTGACTCCATGGCCATGGAGTGTAGGTTGCCGGAGGACAAGGTGGTGGCGCTGCGGAGTGAGGTAGTGTAGCTCGGGTCAAGAGGAAGATTCGGTTTGAAGGAGCTGCAGTCTCTGTTGGGGAAGTTAAACTTGCTTGTAGAATCATTCCGATGGGGCGCATCTTTAGCCGACGGTTGTCGGCGGCCACGGCGGGGGTTCGAGTGCCGAACCACTTTGTGCGGCTGACCGCTGAATTGAGGGATGATCTGAGGGTTTGGGGGACCTTTTTGGATTCCTTCAATGGTCGCTCGATGTGGCAAACAGGACCGGTCAGCAACGCTGATTTGGTGTTGTTCACAGACGCGGCAGGGTCGGTGGGTTACGGAGCTTACTGTCAAGGTCGGTGGAGCGCTGAGCCCTGGCCGGAGGCATGGAAGGAAGCTGGGTTCCTTCGGAACTTGGTGTTACTAGAGTTATTTCCCATTGTGGTGGCCGTTGAATTGTGGGGGGAATCGCTCAGGAATAGGAAAGTGCGGTTCAATTGCGACAACATGGGGGTGGTGTGGGCCATTAATAATATCTCGGCATCTTCCCCCCCAGTGATCAGGCTACTGCGTTACCTGGTGCTTCAGTGTTTAAAAATAAATGCTCTTATTTATGCGGTGCACATTCCCGGAGTGGATAACAGATTAGCGGATGCTTTGTCTCGTTTCCAGTGGGAAGAGTTCCGGAAGTTGGCGCCGGAGGCCGAAGGGCGGGGAGAGCCTTGCCCGCAGAAGTTGTGGGCCATTGCACTGGAGTCGCCGCAGGACTGATACGGCAATCGCTCAGCGAGGGGACATGGAGGGCATATTCCAAAGTGTGGCAGGAATGGGGCGCGCTGAGGGAGGAGGTAGGAGGGTCGGAGGACCCAGAGGAGGTGCAGGCGTTAGTTTTGTTTTTCATCTGTAGCAATTATGAACAAGGTAATTCGAGAGCAGCCATAGGTAAGAAAATGTCGGCGTTGGCGTTTTTATTCCAAATGGCGGGCCTCAAGGATTTTACAAAATCCTTCGTGGTGCGCCGGGCGTTGAGGGGATACGGGAGGGGCGGTCCTTCCAGGGATTCCAGGCGCCCGGTCTCATTTGGGGTTTTGGATACAGTATTGGGAAATTTGGGGAGGGTATGTTCGTCACCTTACGAGCAGATTCTATTCCGGGCCGTTTTTGTGTTGGCCTTTTTCGGGGCATTCAGGGTGGGGGAGATAGTGTCTCCTTCCAAGACGGTGGTGGGGGGACTACAGTTTCGGGACATCCAGTGCTCCGAGGAGTCGGTAGCGATCTGGATTAGGCGGTCAAAGACGGATCAGCAAGGGAAGGGAGTTAGGGTGGAGTTATTTCGGGGGCATTGCCCGTTAACTTGCCCAGTGGTGACGGTAAGACAATTCTTGGGGGTTCGACCGCAGGGAGAGGGTGCCTTCTTTGTGCATCAGACGGGGGAGTGTCTGTCGAGGTTCCAATTTACAGCGGTTTTTAGGAAGTGTCTAAAGGAGGGAGGTTTGGTACCAGGGGAGTATTCGGCACACTCATTTCGCATTGGGGCAGCGACGGAGGCGTCAAGGTGGGGTTTGCCTGCAGATTCTGTAAAGCGGATTGGCAGATGGGAATCGAACAGATATAGACTGTATGTGCGTCCTCACTTGTTATGAATATGTGGACGGAGGTGGTAATGTTAAGTCATGTTATGTGTTAGTTGGTTTTGTTTGCTAGGTATTTTTCAATTTTGTCATTTCAGATCCCCAAGGATGCCTAGTCTGGATTTTGGGACACTCATTTGTCTTTTGGGGGGCAAGGCGGGCGGACGTCAAGCCCGGGGGTAGACAGCTGGGTTTGCCCAGGGAGGAAGGAAGGGTCAGGTGGATAGGCATACGGGGCTTGATGTGGCAGAAGGTAGTACCGGAGGTGCACAGGGGCGCAAGCTTAGACCGGGTACCGGACATTTTGGTAATACACGCGGGGGGGAATGACCTGGGCATTCGTCCTATGCGTCAGGTTATTAAGGACATCCAGTGGGATTTCCGGCGCCTCCGGGCCTCTTTTCCCGACTTAATCATAGTCTGGTCAGATATCGTAGCTCGTATGGCGTGGAGAGAGGCCCGGTCGCTGGAAAGATTAGATAAGGCCCGTATAAAAGTAAACAGGGAGGTGGGCAGATTTGTAGTCCAACAGGGGGGGGTGGCAGTTCGCCATCCAGAACTCGAAGTCGAGACCTGGAGGTACTTGAGAGGGGATGGGGTACATCTCAACCCGATCGGGATTGATCTATGGGCCCTAGGATTGGAGGAGGGCATCAGGAGGGCCTTTTTCGTTTGGCGGCGGGCACAAGTGTGAGGTGTCTCACTTGTGCCGCAGTGGCGGTGTGTGCCCTGACGTTTTTCTAAAGAGAAGGATGGTTGGGTACAACGGTAGGGGCACGTTTCAGGGATTGAGTCCCCCTCGGTGGTCTGGTGTCAGTCTGGACCACCAGGGAGAAGTGGGTGGGTCTGTGGTCAGCTAGGGTCCTCGAGGCGGTGGTTGCGACTGGGGACATGTTGGTAGCTACGAGGGTACCACAGGCCCAAAAAGAGTGATCAGTGGGTTGTCAGGGGGCTGACAACCAAGGAATGGTAAAATGTTTATTAAAATGTTGTTGTTCTATATATTTGGGATTGGGATATATATATATATATTTTTATATATATATACAAGTATTTTGGTTATTTTGTTAAATAAAGGCCGAACAGGCCATTTTAATCCAGCAGGTGTCAGTGTGGTCATTTATAGAGAATTAAGGGGTATAGGTATTTGTGTTGGTTGGTGCAGTAAGTTATCCGGCTGCCCTAGTCAAGACAAGTATGGAGCCGTAGTGAAGCGTAGGTGGAGTACAGCATGACAGGGTGTAGGGAACTGGCAGTGGGGGAAGAGGTTAAAGGAGTGGGGGTGGTCAGTAGAGTAGGAATCGTAGGGATTGGAGGATACAGCAAAGGGGAGGAGTTGGCTGATTTTGTGTGGAGAGAGGAGGAGGGGACAGCAGCAGTCGGTGAGAGGAAGCCGGAGAGGAAAGTCCCGCCCTCCCGCCCTATTTTCAGGAGGTAATTGGGGGTGGTTGGTTAGGGTGTAGCGGTGTGTGCCCTGACGTTTTTCTAAAGAGAAGGATGGTTGGGTACAACGGTAGGGGCACGTTTCAGGGATTGAGTCCCCCTCGGTGGTCTGGTGTCAGTCTGGACCACCAGGGAGAAGTGGGTGGGTCTGTGGTCAGCTAGGGTCCTCGAGGCGGTGGTTGCGGGACTGGGGACATGTTGGTAGCTACGAGGGTACCACCTGGACCAAAAAAGAGTGATCAGTGGGTTGTCAGGGGGCTGACAACCAAGGAATGGTAAAATGTTTATTAAAATGTTGTTGTTTCTATATATTGGGATTGGGATATATATTATATATATTTTTATATATTTATACAAGTATTTTGGTTATTTTGTTAAATAAAGGCCGAACAGGCCATTTTAATCCAGCAGGTGTCAGTGTGGTCATTTATAGAGAATTAAGGGGTATAGGTATTTGTGTTGGTTGGTGCAGTAAGTTATCCGGCTGCCCTAGTCATGGCTCTGATTTAGATTAGGATGCAGATGAAACCCTCTGCCACAGGCTCAATGCTGACAATGTGAACAGCAGAGCGAATCCTCCCAATAAATCACTTCAGGGTCACCAGTTGACAGTGCAAGTGTACCTGTCAATACTCTGGTCACCAGATCCCGATGGTTCGTTCAAGCCCTTTTGGATAACCTGCCTCCGGGTTTTCCTCAAGCCGATCCCCCCACCGAATGGCATACAGCCCTGGGATCTCCTCAGTAGAATTTTGGGACCAGTAAGTCACTGGGGCCCCTTTGTGGCATCAGTTGCTCCAGACCAGGAGGGCCCAGAGTCTGGAACTCCGCGTTGCGCTCGACCCCAGGCCAGGGAGGCCATAGTGGTGGGGCCCGCGATGTGCGCGCACACCCCTAAAAGGTGGGCGCCGCACCAGGAACCCGCGAAGAACCCAGAACGGCCTCCGCCACAGAAATACCCCCTCCCAGCATGCACAGCGAGGCTAAACTCCTCTCATTGGCTGCTGGGGAGAAGCGGTCCGCCTGATGCCTCTGGCGCCATCTGCCGTCCAGAGATGAGACCATATCTCTGGACGCACAGACTAACCCTCAGACAATCCAGAATTTGGCGACAGCCAAAACTTAACAAAATTTAGAATGAGAGCAACTTACCTCTCTCATTCTCCTACTAACTTTAGCGTAGCGCCCTTACTGAAGTAAAGGGGGCGCTACATTCGCTTTTTTTTTATTGGAATATTTATTATAGCAAAAAGTAAAAAATATTGTGTTTTTTTTTTAAACTTGACGCTCTTCTTTTGTTATAAAAAATTAAAACCGCAGAGGTAATCAAATACCATTAAAATAAAGCTCTATTTGTGGGGGGGGGAAATGATTAAAAACATTTGGGTACAATTTTGAATGACTGCACAATTGTCATTCAAAATGTTACAGCGCTGAAAATTGGCCCAGGCATAAACAACAAGTGTTCGGGTTCGACGGGTTCGGCCGAACTTCGGAAAAAAAAAGCCTGGGTTCGGGACCCGAACTTGACCCCGAACCCCATTGAAGTCAATGGGACCCCAACTTTTGAGTACTAAAATGTCTCTAAAAAAGTAATGGAAAGGGCTAGAGGGCTGCAAAATGTTGGCAAGAGTATGGCAAGTACTCTGATATGAGAGGAAACACTGCAAACACTGGAGGAAACACTGCAAAATATAATTTGTTTGTCCTAAATGGGTGTTTTTTTTGAATAGAACAATAGAAGAACACTAGCTAAAGTGTTTATCTCACACGTACAGATATGGCAGAAACACTGCAAAATATTTTTTTTTTTGCCCTAAATGGGTGTTTTTTGAATAGCACAATAGAAGAACAGTATCTACAGTGTTTATCTCACACATACAGATATGGAGGAAACACTGCAACACTGCAAATTTTTTTTTCTCTCTAAATGGATGTTTTTGGAATAGCACAATAGAAGAAAAGTATGTAAAGGGTGTATCTCACAGTAACATATGCAGTGCTGGTGTAATTTGATTTCTGAAGCAGGACTGACTCCTATCTATTTCTCTCCCTACAAGCAAAACCAGGAACCTTTCCCTAAAGTATCTAATGCAGAGTATCTCACAGTAACATATGCAGTGCTGGTGTAATTTGATTTCTGAAGCAGGACTGACTCCTATATATTTCTCTCCCTACAAGCAAAACCAGGAACCTTTCCCTAAAGTATCTAATGCAGAGTCACTTGCTGTGCTATGTAGATCGCCTGAGTAATTGATTTCTGAAGCAGGACAGTCTTACTTCTATCTAATTCTCTCCCTCAGAGCAGCAACACGCAGCAGCCTTTCCCTACCCTATCTAAAGCCAGAGTGACGTGCTGTGCTATGTGCCTCTAGCTTATATAGAGGCTGGGTCACATGCTGGGTCACGTGTTGCACTGGCCAATCACATCCATGCCATTAGTAGGCATGGCTGTGATGGTTTCTAGGTCACAAGAGTAAAACAAATGTTGATTGGCTGCCCTGCAGCGCGCCATTACATTGCCGAACTCGAACCCGAACTTACAGTAAATTGTTCGGGTCCGGGTACCAAAAACCCAAAAGTCCGGTACGAACCCGAACTTTACAGCTCGGGTTCGCTCAACCCTACCACAACCAAAAATGCCTAAGTAAAATGCCCAAGTAAAAGAAACCTAGCAAATAAACTCTATACCATATGTACAGATATGTACAATATGGGAAGCAAGAGGAACAAGGGCAATGCAATAAAAAGGGGGAAATCAACACTGGATACAGGATCAAGGAGCAGGAGTAAAAGCAGCAGGGGACAGGATGCAAGGCTAGCTCACGGTAGGATAAAAAAAGGTCTGGCAGCAAGCATGGCAATCAAGACAATGACGCAAGTTGCAATAGTAGAGCTGGGTCTAAAGTATGCTCCCAGAAGCTGGGGCCAGATGAAACTGATTGCAGGAACTTGCTGGTTGCTGTGAGACACAGATTGGTGGTTACTGGAACTACAGCTTTCAGCCCAGAGTACCACAGTGCCACCAGCTGGTGAACCAGGCCCTGACACTTTATGTAAGGGGGGCTTTTTTCATCAGACTCTCCCCTTACACAAGAGTCCTAGAGGCCTTACATCAGAGTCTGCAGGTTTACCCCTTACGGTTGCAAGGGCAAACTCTGTAGACCCTGATGTAAATGGAAAAGCAGCAGACCATGATTTAAGGGGGAATGCTGTTCCCCTCTAAATCAGAGTTCCCCTTCAAATCGGTGTCTGCAGAGTTTCCCTTACACTATAATGGGGAATCCTGCAGACTCTGATGTAAGGAGAAACTCTTTGGACACTGAGTTAAAGTGTTACTAAACCAACAACAGTAAAATCAATCATATATATGTTGTAAGGCAACATGGTTTATTATCATATTTCTGGTATGCCACTCCCTGGTTGATACAGACAGATGGCCCCAAGTTGCAATGTAACCAGATACATTCATAGCATATCAGAATCTGCATCTGAAAGTTATCAAGTTTAACAAAGGCCTGGCTTCAGGCTGACTGCTTCAAAGAGAGCCATGGCTGCCAGGATGATTAATGACGGTGGGTTACAAAGATCAAAGGATTAACAGGCACCTAGGGATGATACATGTACAATGCTGCCCCTAGAGGCCAATATGGCAGGATGGATAGTAATATAATATATTAAAAGGACTACCTCTTGGCAATGTCTCATCGGACAGGAGACAAGTGGGGGTGGTTACGAGTGGGTCTGAATGAATGTGTAAAAGGTGCACAGAGAAGGGAAGTCGTCCCTTTTGGCTTGCTTCTGTGAGCCCCAAGTTTGTATATGGTTAACCAAATGGTCCATATATTGAAAAAGTGGTTTTAGCTTTAAAATCTGTTTGTTTTGAGAAGGAATCACAGTGTTAAAGTAAACACCAGGTTGTTTTTAAAAGTCTGTGAAGCCATGGAAAGCTAACCACTAAGGCCCCATTCACACGGATGGATCGTTCAGGTCCACCTGTCAGTTTTGATGGTGGACCTGAACGGCCGCTCCATGCATCCCTATGGAGCGTCGGATGTCAGCGGAGACATGTCCGCTGACATCCGACCCTATCCGATCCGCTAAAAACAGAAGTTTAGGGGGCACGTCTCCATCCATCCATGCGGATCGGGTAAGATCTGATGAAAACGGACATGCTGTCTGTTTTCATCATATCGCTCCATAGGAGACAGCGGTGCCCGACAAGCCCCTCCCCGCTCAGTGAGCAGAGAGGAGCTTGTCATCCGTCGGCTCAGCGGAGATCTGCAGGCTGATCTCCCGCTGACCTAGCGGGAGCAGGCGGCCTCCGTAGCAACGGAGTACGCCTCATGTGAATGAGGCCTAAGGCCCCGTACACACGACCGGATCTATCCGCTGGGATTTATCCGCGGAACAGTTCCAGCGGATAGATCCGGTCGTGTGTAGGCCCGAGCGGACAATTTTCGGCGGACATTTGTCCAAGCCGACGGATTTCCAGCAGGTAAAAATTTCTTAGCATGCTAAGAAATCTATCGCTGGAATCCTGTCCTTCGGACTTATCCGGTCGTCTGTACAGACTCACCGGATAAGTCCGTTCGATCCCCATCCCTCGCATGCGTCGGAATGATTCGACGCATGCGTGGAAGAATTTACCTTCCAGCGTCGCGCACTTCGCCGCGTCATTGTCGCGGCGATGGCGCAGACACGTGACCGCGGATGTTGATCTGATGGTGTGTACAAGCCATCAGATCAAAATCCGCAGGAGAAATGTCCGATGGAAACGGTCCGGCGGACCATTTCTATCGGATATCTCCTCGTCTGTACGGGGCCTTAGAGTTATCAAGTCTAAATTTACCCAGTTATCATTCAAGTATTGAAATATGGTAGAGTAGAAATGTGATTATCATTTGTATTCCCATATATATTTGGGGGTAGATCCACGTACCTCCACTGCGCCCGGCGCAGATGTGAGATATGCTACGCCGCTGTAACTTACCTGGCTTTGGTTTGAATCCTCAATGAATTTGCGCCGTTAAGTTACGGAGGCGTAGTGTATCTCTCGCGGCGGATTTCAAATTGGGCGGGTAGGGGGCGTGTTTCATTTAAATGAAGCGGTCCCCGCACCGAACGAACTGTGTAAATGAGCCTTCCCTAAAATTTCCCGCCGTGCATTGCGCTAAATGACGTCGCAAGGACGTCATTGTTTTCAACGTGAACGTAAATGGCGTCCAGCCCCATTCACGGACGACTTACGCAAACGACGTAAAATTTTAAAAATTAGACGTGGGAACGACGGCCATACTTAACATTGAGTACGCCACCAGATAGCAGCTTTAACTATACGCCGGAAAAAGCCGAATGGAAACGACGTAAAAAAATGTGACGGCCGCTCATACGTTCGTGGATCGTCGGAAATAGCTAATTTGCATACTCGACGCGGATTACAACGTGAACGCCACCTAGCGGACGCCGAAAAAATTGCATCTAAGATCCGACGGCGTACGAAGACGTACGCCTGTCGGATCTAACACAGATGCCGTCGTATCTTGTTTTGGGGATACCAAAACAAAGATACGACGCGCAAAATTTTAAAAATTATGCTGCGTATCAAGAGATACGCCGCGGAATTTCTTTGAGGATCTGCCCCTTAATATTTAAAATTTTTGCATTTTTTTCTGTATTATCACGAAATATACCTGATATTATTTTACACTGTATTTTTAGTTAATAAAATATATATTTTAAGCATATCATTATTGTCACTTGTCTTCAAAATAGCATGGATAAACAAACTTGAATTACTTGCTGGTAATTCATAAATACAATATTATTTCACCATAAACATTCTGACATATTATGGAGGTCCCACCGAGATCCGAAGTTTGAAACAGTGATATATTTGTGCAAATTATATATATTTTATTGTCTTTTTTTTATATTGCCATTGTTAGTTGCAATATTAAAAAATGACTCACACTAAAGTTATTTCTAGTGTAGCCAGGCCCTGCTGATGCAGAAAATGAAATTGGTCTGCATCACGGAAAAACCACAGAATTGGTAAAATATCAGATAATATCTTCTATCAGAGAAGTATGGGAAATGAAAAGAGACCTTGGTCCCTATAAGTCACCTATTGCTGCCAGAAGGACCATGTATACTTTGAAATGTAGGCCAGATCAAAGTTCTCAAGAATGCCTATAGCTTGGCTGAGAAAACCCCAGATTTTGAGAGCCATGAATTTTTCCAACTGTTTTATGAGGCTTTGCCAAATCAAATAAAACATGTTATGGCCCAGGATTACCATCCCAAAATGCTAGCTGAGGTGTCAAATCATGTAAATGTATGTGATTTGCCAGTCAGCAACAATGAGCAAACTTAGCTCAAATATTTAATGTCTGAGAGTGACCAGTTAAAAAAAAAACATGGGAAAGCAACTCTAATGTTTATATATATTTTTTTTCTTTCTAAACTGAATCCTACCCCTCCTTTGCAAAATGGCAAGAGGAAGGGAGACCTGTTTGTGATTTGAGTTTGCAGCCAAACTCTTGCTGTGAAGAAAAAAAAATCTGACAGTCTTTAGAATGCTTGTGTAATACAAAGTGGGGGCCAACTGCTCCTCCTTACACACAGCAGGCAAAAGAGACAACTGTTATATGTCATTCAGGTTTTTTTATTGTTGTTCCATGCAGGTATTCATAAAATCAGGATACCATAAAAAGTTAATGGATAATTATCCAAACAACTATTTTGTTTCAGAAATATTTCTAATAATTTGTATTTATTTTTACTTTCAATACGTTTTTATTGGAAAAAATTTTTTTTTTTTTCAAGTAACAGATAACAAGGCTCGAAGCCCATAGCTGATGCAACAGCAAGAAATACATTCAGTACTTAGTAATGTAATCTCAAATGAGGCGTTCAGATACTCTTAGAAGGTCTAATGAGCCGAGACATCATAGAAAATAACATAACAAAGAAAAGAAAACATAAGGTACCAAAGTACAAAAGGAAAATAAACAATCAAACAGGCGCAACCTTCCGTCCAGCCTTCACTACACCAATGGAGGCAGTAGCCAACTCATTGAAGGATTAAGTAGTCAAAATTCTATTTTGTGCGAAATGTAAGTTCAGGGAAGTTTAGGGAAATTTGAACCGCTCATACCAATCAAACCATAATTGCCATAGGGGACGTATTTTATGTAGGGAATTTTGCGAGGAGGCGAATAGTAGTTCGTACGTGGCATGGGTGTGTGTGGTTGTGATCACTTCCAGCAAGGGAGGGGGGTTTGCTTGTTTCCAGTGGCGGGCGAGTACTAGTCTCGCACTGAGGAGGATGTGGGTAGCTATTATTCTTTTGTCAGGGGGGAGAGTTTCTATGCCCAACGAAAGCAGTGCCATACCTGGCTCCGTTGGTAGTGGCAGGCCCAGGACATCGAGTATAACCTGAAAAACATCCTTCCAATATTTTGCCACCAATGGACAACCCCAGAGAATATGAAACAGAGATCCTAAATTCCCACACAGCCTCCAACAACAGTTTGGGGCCTGCGGGGCGAACTTCGCTATTCTAGAGGGGGTTAGGTACCATTTTAGTAAGATTTTCTGGTTGAGTTCCCACAGGTTCACGCATTTTGTAGCTGTATACAGTATGTTATGTTAAAAGCCTTTTGCCACTGTTCTGCAGAGTATGCTGTACCCCACTCTCTCTCCCACTCAAGTACCGCTGAAGTTTTGGTAAAGACCTCTTTATCATTAAGTAACTTGTAGAACATAGAAATTGTATTTATTTTTAAAAAGCTGACCTTGTAAATATTTTAGACACAGTCCTGAAGTCATAGAAAATGCGTAGTTGAACTTCAATTTAGGTAATAAAGTCATTTACATTCCCACATCTTTTGCTATGCCCTATAATCGATTTAGTATTGGTATCGATCGCCTTAAAAGATTAAATTTTATTGTGATTTTTTTTTACCTTTGTACAGGTAACTCCAATACCCCTAGAAGGGTTGGGCAGGAGGAAAATACCATATGTATGTCCCCTGAAAAAGGCTGAGAGGTTAGTTTGGAAGGTGATGTTCTCAATATTCACCTCCATCCAGTATTGTATACTGACTCTAATGGGTTCAGTAATTATACTCAATTTTTTACTGGGATTGAAAAGGTGTATGGTAAGGTGTTGTTTTCCCTAAAGGTAAGTAAGCTGGGAAATATTAATAAGGTTCAAATGGATTTATGCCAGGAATATAATTACAGTAGTAGAAAGCTACTAGAATAGTTGGCCAGTCCTAAAGTAATTAGGTACTCAAACCCTCAGGATCACAGGATCCATGATCTGGATAATGACTCTAATAGTCATAATAATTGCTAAATGCATATTATCAATTTCTATGGAGGGAAAAACAGCCAATCATTTATTCCTGATAATCAATGACCCAAAATATTATACTTTGGCAACGATATATTACATCGCTTTGCTATACATATTAGTATCACATGAGGTCTGATCCAGACGCTCCTCATGTTTATATCAAACATTACTGTCTTTCCCTAGCTTGCTATGTTTCACTAGTGGAAATCATTAGGAATTTCAAGAGAGAGGAACGTTGTAAAAACAGTGCATAGTTCTTATGATAATCCTATACTTGGTATTCCTAAACCAAATGGTCAATGTGTTTATATGCTGATCTTATGCAGCTAAATAAGCGAGAATATATGTACAACTGGTATCTGCCATATATTGACTAATGATTGATACAGTTGCAAGGTGATAAGTACTTCACTACACTAGATTATGCTCAATGATGTTGGAACATTCAGGTAAGGCCTAAAGACCCATACAAGCTGGCATTTAAATGTGGTAAGAAATAGTACAACTGGAACCGAATGCTATTTGGTTATATCAATTTTGGTTATGAAGTTGATTTTTGCTTTATTTTACATAAAGCTATGCTTGATGTACCTGAAAGAGGAAATTTAACATAGGTGGATGATAGTTTTGTTGAATAGCATAACATTTTGAAAAGTATATACAAGAGATCAGACATGTTCTTAACCAGTTGAGAGAGGCGGGTGTTAAAATTTTATTACAGAAAGACCAATGGTGTCGCTCCAAGGTTTATCTCCTGAGACCTAAGGTTACTTACGGCCTAATGCCCCGTACACACCATCACTTTATGTGATGAAAAAAAACGACATTTTCTGTGAAGTAAAAAATGACGTTTTGAAACTTCAATTTTCAAAGACGAAGTTGCCTACACACCATCGTTTTTCTCACAATGTTCTAGCAAAGCGAGGTTACGTTCTCACCACTTTTTCCATTGAAGCTTGCTTCATAAGTAGCTTCTGGGCATGCGCGGGTGAAAAAACGTTGTTTTAAACAATGTTTTTTACTACACACGGTCAATTTCTGTGAAGTAAAAGTTGACGTTTTGAAAAACGACACATAAAATTGAAGCATGCTTCAATTTTTTTTGGTCGTTTTTTAGAAGACATAAAACAAAGTTTTCCCCCACACACGGTCAATTAAAGTGACGTTTTTAAAAACATCATTTTTTTTCATCACATAAAGTGATGGTGTGTACGGGGCATCAGTCTCCAACAAGAAAAAAATGGAGGTCGTGATAAAGTCAAAAGCATCTGCCAATATCAGTGAATTGAGGACATGTTTGGGTATTGTATAAAGTATTCAATTGTATGCTTGTCATCCTAGGTTCCAACTAAGAATGCTGGAAAGTAATGTATAAGAAGAGATTTTTAAGACCTCAAGAGAATGTGAATGTAATAATTTGACATATATATTCTCTTCTGACTTACAGATCTTCAAATTTTATACTTATGTGCATTAGTGTTGATCCTGCCAATCATGGCAGAATACTATCATCATAAGATCATTGATGATTTTAGTTAATTAAAATATAATTAACCAATCGTTATATCATCTATATAGCATAGTTCGAAAATGTAAACATTATTTAATAAGAATATGTATTCATAATGTCTAATTACTTAAATAGAAAAAGATTGACAATCCAGACCAGATCGTTGATTGGTAAAGACGATGATGATTACCAAAGACACAGCGATCGTATGAATGATGTTAATCCGTGGTGTCCAGTTCCGAATGGAACCTGTCAGCAAACCACAATCCAGACCAGATAGTTGATTGGTAAAGACGATGATGACTACCAAAGACACATCGGTCATTTGGATGATGTTAATCCGTGATGCCTACTAAACCGAATCCTTCATCAGGAGTCATGATGCAAGACACTCCAGGATTCGTAATGCCGGAAATAAATATTTGTTGCAGAAGTCCCTTGTGTGCTTGAATCCAAGAATATCCATTAAAAGGAGGCATAATCAATCCCATTTTCAGCTTGTAGAGATACAAGAATGGATCCACTGAAGAGTTTCTTCAATTTCTGGTTTACTAGATTTGTTTTTATTACATTTGAAATGGTGGGGTACACCACCACTGCAACAGTTTATTTTGTTTTCATAAAGACCTCAATCCATCAAGGAAAATCCAGGTCAGACAAGAACATTTGGAAAAGAAAATTTTGCGCCACTAATTAATAACATTCAAGTCCATTGTGAACAACACAAATAAATGAATAAAAAAGTGAATAAAAAAGTCCAAAAATTAATGAAGTTCTTGTGACAAACAACACCCGGTGCACCGATATTGATAGTGAGCCACCACCACACGGACAGAGGCTTACCAGATGGTAGGTAAATGTAAGCGTTGTAATACAATCCACAGCAGGATATCCAGATAGCATGAACACACACAGGTTGGGATCAGGGATACAGCTCATCCACGGAGGGATGTGGTTGGATCAGCACAGACAAAAACCTCTAAGACCTTTCCAGGGAACTCAGCAGCATATCATGTAAAAAGGAAAGCCGCACATGGTGTAATACGTCCAACGTAGTTTATTTAAAACAGATTAAAATCTACTTACATCCATAAAATGTAATAGCAGCATAAAAGAGATGCCGGCCGGCATGAATAGGAGCCCTTCCTCCTCGTACACACGCGATGACGTCACTGCACGCCGTACCCAGACGCGTTTCGTTATACGATAACTTTATCCCATTGATAAAGTTATCGTATAACGAAACGCGTCTGGGTACGGCGTGCAGTGACGTCATCGCGTGTGTACGAGGAGGAAGGGCTCCTATTCATGCCGGCCGGCATCTCTTTTATGCTGCTATTACATTTTATGGATGTAAGTAGATTTTAATCTGTTTTAAATAAACTACGTTGGACGTATTACACCATGTGCGGCTTTCCTTTTTACATGATATGCTGCTGAGTTCCCTGGAAAGGTCTTAGAGGTTTTTGTCTGTGCTGATCCAACCACATCCCTCCGTGGATGAGCTGTATCCCTGATCCCAACCTGTGTGTGTTCATGCTATCTGGATATCCTGCTGTGGATTGTATTACAACGCTTACATTTACCTACCATCTGGTAAGCCTCTGTCCGTGTGGTGGTGGCTCACTATCAATATCGGTGCACCGGGTGTTGTTTGTCACAAGAACTTCATTAATTTTTGGACTTTTTTATTCACTTTTTTATTCATTTATTTGTGTTGTTCACAATGGACTTGAATGTTATTAATTAGTGGCGCAAAATTTTCTTTTCCATATATACTGGTGCTTTGTCACGTTTTTTGCTGCCTTTTCACATATTTATTTATTTTGTTTACAATTGGTGTGGTTAGCGCGATTTTTCTTTTTCCAACAGACAAGAACATTACTTCATCATACGGATGAAGAGAGAAACATTCTTCAAGTATAAGGAAAAATAATATGGCCATATCTTTTAAACGACTATCACATTTCTTCAGACCCGTTTTCTTAGTATATCCAAGGTTGTTCTCCGGAATACTAAGACATGAAGGGGGGATTTGTCAGGACTATTGAGGTTAAAAGAATATATACAAGGCCTGTATATTGTATATTTTTTATATATGCTATGAACATGAAAGAAGCCATGTTAAATAAAATGAATCTGAGTGCCTCACAAGGAGACTGTTAGTTATCTGTATTTTTATCCCAGATCGTAAATTAGAAGTCTGGACACATGGGGTAGGTCTCAGATATTGAATAAAGTGACGAGTGCTTTTGCGCTAATACGGATCCTTAATAAGTGTATTAACCTCAACTAAAATAAATACAGTGCAGCAAAACCTAATAATGCCAAGGTCAGAAGGTCATTAAAAAAACATTTAAAGTCAATTCTAATACAACACTGCCCCTAGTGGGGAAAATCTTAAAGAGTCCAAGATGGCCGCCAGACGTGTTTTTCCAGGGTAATATGGGAACAACCCATCATTTTACACCATCCATTATGTTGAGTACGTAGATTAATAGGGGTAAATTTAGGAGCGAAAGTGCGTAACCTGTTACCCAACATCCGATTTGGCTTATTCGTCTTAGAATACCATTTCTGGGGGGACCAGTGCAAAATGCACTCAGCCCCACCAGTGAGATAAAGATCCAGCTCTCAGCAAGTTTGCGGTTGGTGGGAATAGGGGGCCTGCTTAAAAGCAGTGGAGAGTAAAGCCCAAACAGGTCTCTGAGTCCCGTTGTTTTAGGAGGCATTCTCACTTACGCTTTAAGGCTAACTTGGGTCAAGAAAGGTCCTGGGGTAAAGTTAGGAGCGTAGTAGGTCATAATGGTAATTTCTGTGTCCTGGATAATACCTTGAAGTAAAAGATACTCAAGGAAGATAAGGATTATCTGATGCCATTAAATGTCCGGTTGGCAGGTAAAAGACACATTACTGAGGTGGGCAGTGCAGCTGGAGCTCCATAGGGCTGGCAACAAAATGCAGATCAAAGCCTTCAATGGGCGATAAAGGCAGGTGATCTGGTAGGAATGTCAGACTCCGGGTGGAGTAGAAAGCAATCCAATCAAGTTCAGTCTGCTCTATCATCCTGTGGGCACATCCTGAAAATGTTGGTATTGAAGAGAACAAAGTGCTTTTAGATCCTTGGTGAGACAGCTGCGAGGACTTGTGGGAGGGCAGTGTAGGTCTCAGATAATCAGAAGAGGAGAGCATCTCCTTTTAAGAAGGGGCAGGTCAAACTACAGGTCCTGAAAATGTCACTGCAGGTCAGATGGGGAAGAGGCGTGAAACTGGCGGCCGGTGGGAGAATGAAAGCTTAAAGGGGAGTCCCCCCTGTACCTGATCCCATGCGTTTGCAGAACCTGCAAGTAAGGTTCCTTCGTTTAGTGATGGTAACCGGGGAGAGATCTGCCAAGAGTTGCAGGGAGTTGACCTGAAAGGAGAGATCATGGTGGTCCCTTGCAGCATACAGAAGTTGTTCTTTGGTGCAGTAGTAATGAAACTTAATAATATCCCTTGGAGAACCATCAGTAGGTTTGGGAGCAAGGGATCTGTGGATACGATAGCATTCCAAACGCTCAATGGGTATCTAAGGTGCAAGTTCCTGAAAAAACTGTAGCAGTACCTTACAAATCAATGATGCCACGGGGACCCCGTGCATGGGGAGGTTATCTCTGCAGGCCCTATTTTCTGCATCCTCCAGCTTATTCTGCAAACTTTCAAGTTCAGGATTTAGCTTATCAACCACCTCCTCGTGCCCCTCAAGCACGGTTGTGGCGAGGTCCATGTGTTGCTCCAATTGGTTAGTGCGGTGGTCTAGCTCTTTAAGACCTTTTACTAGGTCTGCTGAAAGTTTGCAGTAGGCAAATGTTATTTCATCCTGCACTATGTGAAATTTGTTCAGCAAAGCGTCTGAATCCATAGTTAAGGGGCTTACCAGATCTGATGGAAATTGGTGCAGGCTGTCTTCTGGGGAAGCAGGGTCTGCTGCTGAAAGTCGCATGGAGTTGTCAGGCTCCAGTGGTCCAGGCACCATCTTGCCCTTGCCTTTCCCATTAGCAGGGGGGACCTTCGCCTGAGAACGGTACCGCTGGCTACTCTGGGGTGTGCGGTACATGCCCGTCGGGATCTTGAGAGTGTCAACCGCCTCAAGAGCCAGATTGTGTGCGCCGTATAGTGCCTGTGCCTCATCAGCTGGGTCATTATGTTCCAACCGCGCGGAGCGAGAGGATCGGGCAGCCATCTCCCTCACTTGTGCGCCCTCCCACCCCACAGATTTCAATCAGATTCAGGTCTGGAATCTGGCTGAGCCTTTTCAAAACTTTAATCTTCTTCTGGTGAAGCAATTCCTTTGTTGATTTGGATGTATGCTTTGGGTCGTTGTCATGCTGAAAGATTAAGTTCCTCTTCATGTTCAGCTTTCTAGCAGAAACCTGAAGGTTTTGTGCCAATATTGACAAGTATTTGAAACTGTTCATAATTTCCTCTACCTTGACTAAAGCCCCTGTTCCAGCTGAAGAAAAATAGCCCCAAAGCATGATGCTGCCACCACCATGCTTCACTGTGGGTATGGTGTTCTTTTGGTGATGTGCAGTGTTGTTTTTGCACCAAACATATCTTTTGGAATTATGGCCAAAAAGTTCAACCTCGGTTTCATCAGACCATATCACATTTTCCCACATGCTTTTGAGAGATTTCAGATGTGTTTTTGCAAAATTTAGCCAGGTTTGGGTGTTTTTCTTTGTAAGAAAGGGCTTCCATCTTGCCACTCTACCCCATAGCCCAGACATATGAAGATTAAGGGAGAATGTTGTCACATGTACCACACAGTACGTGCCAGATATTCCTGTAGTTCCTATAACCACTTATGGACCCGCCCACTGTCGCTACTTTGACATTAAATACCGTTGTTATGGCAGCAGATAGCCGCCATGACCCCCGATATTCTTTTTAAACAGAGGGCGGTCCACTTTAAGATAAAAGTGGTCTCAGTGGCGGATTTACCAAAAGATCACTTTTATTGGTGACGGAAAAGATGCCCCCCCCGCCGCTTACCGGAGTCGTTAGTAGCGGTGGAGACGATCAAATCCTTGCCCCGATGGACAAGAAGTCGAGTGAGGGAATGATGGCCACCATTCGACTCTGTGACATTGGATAATGGGAGCGACGTCAAATGTCACTTCCTCCATACGGCATTAAAAGGACCATTTTTTTCTATTGAAAAAAATACTCCAGATCTCACATTAAAGCGGAGTTCCACCCAAAAATTGACCTTTCGTGTTAAGTGTTGGTGACCCTCTAACATGCCATATTTGGCAGGTCCTTACTTTGGGGGGGAGCTGGACACCCAGCTCCCAATTCCTCCCCTGACACCGAAAGGAAGATCACCTCTTCCCCCTACAATCTTCTGGGACACGTCACAGGTCCCAGAAGATTACCCAGCCTATCACAGCGCGGCTCACGCATGTACAGTGCACGCCCGGCTGTGAAGCCACAGCCGGGCGCCCACAGTTAGAATGCCGGCTTTGCAGAGAGGAGGGGTAGAGGAGCGAGGCTTCATACGCCCGCATCGCTAGACTGTGGGACAGGTTAGTGCCTGATTATTAAACTTTTTGTAGCTGCTGACTTTTAGATGGGTGGAATTCCGATTTAAAGAGGTCCTGTCATTCTTTTTCTATTACAAGGGATGTTTACATCCCTTGTAATAGAAACAAAAGTGATCCAACATTTTTTTTTAAAGGGACAGTATAAAAATTAAAAGTAGAATAAATGTAAAGGAATTTAAGCTCCCCGTCCCTTAGTGCTCGTGCGCAGAAGCGAATGCATATGTATGTCATGCTGCATATGATAACAGTGTTCAAATTACACATGTGATGCATCATTGCGATCGATAGAGCGAAAGCAATAATTATAGCAAAATACCTCCTCTATAACTCAATACTGGTAACCTGTAGAAATTTTTAAACGTCGCCTATGGAGATCTTTAAGCATCAAAGTTTGTTGCCATTCCATGAGCGTGCACAATTTTGAAGCATGACATGTTGGGTATCAATTTACTCAGTGTAATGTTATCTTTCACAATATAGAAAAAAAATGGGCTAACTTTACTGATTTCTTATTTAGTCAAAAAAGTGTATCTTTTCCAAAATAATTGCATTTGTAAGACCGTTGCACAAATACGGTGTGACAAACTATTGCAATGACCGTCATTTTATTCTCCAGGGTGTCTGAAAAAAATATATACAGTAAAGACCAAAAGTTTGGACACACCTTCTTATTCAAAGAGTTTTCTTTATTTTCATGACTATGAAAATTGTAGATTCACACTGAAGGCATCAAAACTATGAATTAACACATGTGGAATTATACATAACAAAAAAGTGTGAAACAACTGAAAAACCGGAGTTAGGCTTACCGGTAACTCTGTTTCAAGAGTCTTCCAGGACAGCCTCTTGAGACCTTGGGCTCCTCCCTCCGGGACAGGAAACACGTACACCCTTTTCTTTAAAGGGCAGTCCTCCAGGTCTCCTCCTCAGTTTGCCCGAGAAATAACAGAAGACTCTGAAAGACACAATCTACACATCGTTAGATCATTATCACACTACCAGTTCCTAAATTGACACCGGGTGGGAAAAACTCTGGCTGTCCTGGAAGACTCCTAGAAACAGAGTTACCGGTAAGCCTAACTCCGGTTTTTCTCTAGTCGTCTTCCAGGACAGCCTCTTGAGATGATAAGCAAGAAACTTACTCTTTTTTAGGGTGGGACCACTGTCTGTAGGACCCTTCGTCCGAAGGCCTGATCTTTATCTGACATAAGGTCCAACCGATAATGTCTTGCAAAGGTTGAATAAGATGTCCAGGCTGCCGCTTTACAGATCTCTTCCGGGGAAGCTCCGGCTCTCTCTGCCCAAGAAACTGCAACTGCCCGGGTAGAGTGGGCTTTGACAATCGGTGGTTCTTTTCCCCCTACCTGATAAGCCTCAATAATTAACATCCTCAGCCATCTGGCTAAAGAGGATTTAGACGTCCCGTAACCTTTACGGGTACCAGAAAAATTAACAAAAAGGGAATCACTAAGTCTAAACTGCTTAGTGGCCTCTAGATAAAATAATATATTTCTTTTAACGTCCAATAGGGACAACAATTCCCCCTCATCACTATCGGACGAGGAATGCAGTGTTGGTAGGATAATATCCTGAGTTCTGTGGAAGGTGGATGCCACCTTTGGCAAAAAATTAGGGTCCGTCCTAAGAATGACCCTGTCATCAAAAACCTTCAGGAAGGGCTCTCTAATAGAGAGGGCCTGAAGGTCACTAACTCTCCTAGCCGAGGTTATGGCGACTAGAAATGCTGTCTTTAATGTCACATGCTTCAGAGAAGATTCCTCCAGCGGCTCAAAAGGTTTGTTGGTGAGAGCTTTTAGTACCAGCAAGAGATCCCACGTGGGGCATGCTTTAACCCTAACGGGCTTGGATCTTGCTAGACTTTTGAAAAAAAATTTAACAAAGCGATCTTGCTGAAGGGGAGTCTCCAAAAAAATGCTTAAGGCCGCAGCCTGTACCTTGAGGGTGCTTATGGATAAGCCCAGTTCTACCCCAGCTTGCAAAAAATCCAGCACTGCTGGAATGTTAGTTTGGAAAAACCCTTGCTCCAACCTCCAGGAATTGAACCTTTTCCAGATCTTGGAGTAGATAGCCCTTGTTACTGGCTTGCGACATTCCAAGAGGGTTTTCACTACCCTATCTGAAAAGCCACAGGCTTTTAAGAGTTGTTCCTCAGAAACCAAACAGTTAATTTCATGCTCTTTATCCGAGGGTGAAGAACCGGACCTATGGACAGTAGGTCCTCTCTTTCCGGAAGTGTCCAAGGTGGATATAGGGCCAGCCTCTTTAGGCTGGTGAACCAAGGCCGCTTCGGCCAAAACGGCGTGACCAGAATCAGGTCCGTGTATTCCCTGATAAACTTCTGAATTACCCTGGGAATTAATCTCACTGGGGGAAAAGCATATGCTAGGTTGAAATGCCAGGGATGGGCGAAGGCATCTATGCCCTTCGACCTGTCCTGATGGTGGATAGAGAAGAACACTGGAACTTTCTTGTTCCCTTCTGCTGCGAATAGGTCCACTTCTGGTAATCCCCAGAGAGGCACTATTTGCTCGAACACAACCTGGTTCAGACACCACTCGTCCTGATTTACCGACTGTCTGCTGAGAAAGTCGGCCAGGGTATTTAGAGACCCCTTCAAGTGGACTGCCGAAAGGTATATCAAATTCTTCTCTGCCCAGCTTAGAATTTGTGTCGCTGTGGCCTGAAGGGCTGGACTTCTTGTGCCCCCTTGTTTGTTTAGGTAGGCTACCGTAGACGCATTGTCTGTTCTTACTTGTAGGTGTTGTCCTACTAGGCGACTCCCGAAAGTCTGTATGGCTCTTAGGACGGCCAACAGCTCCTTTTGGTTTGATGACTTTAGGACTTCTGAAGAGGACCATTGTCCCTGGGTCCAAGTCTTCTCTAAGTGGGCTCCCCAACCCTTTCAGCTGGCGTCGGTGGTCAGCACCAGGGCAGTTGGGGGTTGCCATGAGAGCCCTCCCTCTAGGTTCTTTTTGGACCGCCACCACCACAGATCTCTTTTGATTCTGTCTGGGATAGGCATTGGAAGGTCCAATCCCTCCTTCCTGCCATTCCAATGTTTGAGCATCAGCCCCTGTAGGGGGCGTAGGTGGAACCCGGCCCAGGGCACCGCTGGGAAACAGGCTGACATTAGTCCCAAGACTCTCATCACCTCCCTGATGCTGGCTTCTAAATTTGTTTGAAGCTGTGCAATTGCTTGTTCCAACTTGTGGAATTTCTTCAGTGGGAGAAATGTTCTTCTTTCCACTGAGGAAATTCTGTATCCCAAATACATGACTTCTTGGGAAGGTACCAGTTGTGATTTGTCCTTGTTGACCAACCACCCTAAGGAGCTCAGGAAGGACAGGGCCACCCTTAGGTCGCTCTCTAGTTGGGGACCTGATGGGGCTAAGAATAAGAGGTCGTCTAAGTATGGAATCACTGTGATATTCCGTGTTCTCAGGTGCGCCAAGGCTTCTGCCAGCACTTTGGTGAAGATTCTTGGGGAGGACGAAAGTCCAAAGGGGAGAGCCCTGAACTGGAAATGTTTGACTGTCGACCCCATCTTCACCGCCAACCTCAGAAATTTCTGACTTTCCGGGCGAATTGGGATATGCAGGTATGCATCCCTGAGATCCACCGTGGCCATAAAGCAATTTGGAAAGATAAGATTGGTCACTGAAAAAATCGACTCCATTCTGAAGCGCTTGTACCTGACAAACTTGTTCAGGGGGCGCAAGTTCAATATCAGTCTGTATTTCCCTGAGGGTTTTTTCACCACGAACACGTGTGAATACACTCCTAGACCCTTTTCCGCTAGGGGAACCTCCACCAAGACTCTCTGGTCTAATAAGTCTCCTATGAGGAGGCTTAGGGCTTCCGCTTTCTCCCGATCTTTTGGTAGTTGGGTGATTAGAAGTAATGGAGGGGGAGGGGAAAGGAATTCTAGTCTGTAACCGTTTTTTATTATATCCAAAACAAACGGACTGACTGTAGACTCTGTCCATTGCAGGAGGAACTCCCCCAATCTTCCTCCCACGGGGACCTGAATGTCACTGGGTTTTGGGGGTAGCTTGAGGAGGGTTAAACAAGATTCCCCCTCGACCTCGTCCCTTCTGGTTAGCCCAGTGTTTTTTAGGACGGTTATCGTCTTTTTGGTTCTGCTTGAACCCTCGAAAAAACTTCCCATCTTTTTTCTTTCTCTCGGGAAAAGCTTTTTTTTTATCCTGCGTCCTTTCCAAAGCCTCTTGGAGGCCAGGGCCAAACAAATGGTCCCCTGAAAAAGGCAAGCCGCAGAGTTTCAGTTTTGACGCTGCATCTCCGGTCCACGTCTTTAACCAGACTGACCTTCTGGCCGCATTAACCAGGGCAGCTGATCTAGCTGCCAGCTTCACTGATTCAGAAGAAGCATTAGCTAGAAAGCCTACAGCTTTCATAAGCAACGGGAAAGACTTTAAAATCTGTTGCCTAGAAGTACCCGCTGTAATGTGGGCTTGAAGCTGATTGAGCCAACATTCTAGATTCCTAGCCACGCACGTAGCCGCCAGCGCAGGTTTTAGTGCAATGGTGGAGGCATCCCATGCTCTTTTGAGTAGTATTTCACCCCTCTTGTCCATGGGATCCTTAAGACATCCAAGGTCATCAAAGGCCAGGTCGGTTATTTTAGAGACCTTGGCCAGGGGTGCATCAAGCTTGGGGGTTTTATTCCAGGGCTGTGATGCATTATCTTCAAAAGGAAATCTCCTTTTTAAATTCCCCGCAAAAAAGGGCCTTTTTTCTGGCTGCTCCCACTCCTGCAAGATAGCTTCTATTAGCGACTTGTGGACGGGGAAGACCTTGGTCTTTTGAGCACCGCACCCTTGGTATAACTGGTCGTGCTTTGATAACTGGACCGGTTCCTCTCGGATCTCTAAGGTTTCGTAGATAGCATTAAGCAAATCTCCTACGTCCTCTAGAGATAACTTATATCTTGTCCCCCTGGAGGAATCTTCCTCTACCTCTGAGCCCGATGCTGAGTCCATCTGGGAAGAGATAAAATGAGGAAAAAAAGTTGCGCTAACTGTAAATATTGTAAACCAGTAGCAGCTAGCACCAACAAGAGACAATATTGTGTACAAAGAATAAAAAAGAAAAAGTGCAGCGCTAAGTATTCAGTGAAATGAATCAAAAAATATGGTAAATAATCAAAGTTCAGTGAAAAATCAAAGAAATTTAAAAAAAACACAAAAGAGGGGGACACAACCCCAAGTAATGTGACAGGTAAATAACCTGAAAGGCAGCTAGAAAGTGAGATCTAGCTGGATAATGTGTAATGTGAACACACCGTGATAAGTGAGGGGACACAAAAATAAATGATAATAAGAACCTCAAATGAAGTCCATATAATTTAAACGTGTAACTCCAAAATGTAAATGTGATAGTCCAAGGTCAAAATGGCCTATACAGTCCAAAGAAATATATATATGCAATGTATTTCCTTTTTTGGAGTTGGTCAGAAGTTCTTTGTGGAAAAGACCAAATGACTGTAGAGGAATGGAAGATGTTGTGATCTTCTCAGGTATGGAATTCAGATGTTCTTAATAAGCAGTTGGAACCTCATCGGCAATCCATAATAGTATCCAAATAAACAAGTATAAAGATGGGTACTCTTACCGGAAAGTGTGGACATACACGTCATCTGGGAAGAGGCTTGGGACCGTGTGGACCCACCAGCCTCCTCTTCCTCCTGCTCAAACACTCCGGGAGTGGCTACCAAGGATGGTGCACTAGAGGATTTATAAATTGGGGATGGCATTTCATCCCCCTAAAGGAGCTGAAGGTGGATGCCAATTCGTCCCTGACAGATGTCAAAACTTTATGACATTCAGCAGTGGAGTCGTCTGTAACTAAGCTGAAGATGCACTCAGCACATAGAGGCTTTTTCCAGCTAGAGCCTAACTTCTCCCCACACACAGCGCACTTTCTTTTTGGGGCCTGGACTGCTGTCTTGTCCTGAGCTTTGACCTGCAAACAAACACATAGCCAAAGCACAATCGTCAGAAAAGCCCCTTTGACCACACACCCCTGTGAGATAGTCAGAAAATAAGTGCGGGGCAGTCCCTCCACCAAAGTTCCCCACCCAGGGAGGGAGAAGTGATAGTGGTCTGTTCCAGACCTAATCCCCCAGAGTAAGGCAGAACGGCCTCGCCCCCTTACCTGGGAGATGCCGGAGCCGGTTGACCCGGAGTCTGTAGCCCTCGCTTCCTCCATCAGTCCCCGTGTTCTAACAGCGCTGCTGCCGTGTAACACGCCGCTCCGGAGCCTTCGTTCCTCTGCTGCGCCTGTTGACGGACGGGACCACATCCGGCGGCGCCCCCTGATGACTCGTTCCTCT
The DNA here is from genome assembly GCF_905171775.1 of Rana temporaria. Lineage (NCBI taxonomy): Eukaryota > Metazoa > Chordata > Amphibia > Anura > Ranidae > Rana > Rana temporaria. The sequence goes on from NC_053491.1 coordinate 355,449,365, forward strand.
GACGCACTTCCGCCCGAAGAACGAATCCGCCCCACCCCTCAGCGCCGCTCCGGAAGAAGGAAGTAAAGTGCCGAGCGGCATGGCTAAGCCAGCGTCACTCGCCGCCGCCATGCTGAGTCCCCTGCTGTGGAATACCCACGCGACCGAGGTCCAGGTACTGGGGATAGGGGGGAGGATTTTAAGTCCCAAGGGTTCCCGCTCTCCCCGAGCGTTAGGACAGCAGCAGGAACTTGGTGACCTCCTCTTCCGACCAGGAACAGAGGGGTACCAAGGCAGAGAGGGAAGTCCAGCAATTCTATAGTCCCTGACGTGCTCCTTCCCTTCTGGCAGGAAACACAAATAACTGAGGAGACCTGGAGGACTGCCCTTTAAAGAAAAGGGTGTACGTGTTTCCTGTCCCGGAGGGAGGAGCCCAAGGTCTCAAGAGGCTGTCCTGGAAGACGACTAGAGAAAATATATTTCATATTCTAGGTTCTTCAAAGTAGCCACCTTTTGCTTTGATTACTGCTTTGCACACTCTTGGCATTCTCTTGATGAGCTTCAAGAGGTAGTCACCTGGCGCAGCACCCCATCACTCTCCTTCTTGGTCAAATAGCCCTTACACAGCCTGAAAGTTGGGGTCATTGTCCTGTTGAAAAATAAATGATGGTCCAACTAAACGCAAACCAGATGGAATAGCATGCCGCTGCAAGATGCTGTGGTAGCCATGCTGGTTCAGTATGCCTTCAATTTTGAATAAATCCCCAACAGTGTCACCAGCAAAGCACCCCCACACCTCCTCCTCCATGCTTCACGGTGGGAACCAGGCATGTGGAGTCCATCCGTTCACCTTTTCTGCATCGCACAAAGACACGGGGGTTGGAACCAAAGATCTCAAGTTTGGACTCATCAGACCAAAGCACAGATTTCCACTGGTCTAATGTCCATTCCTTGCGTTCTTTAGCCCAAACAAGTCTCTTCTGCTTGTTGCCTTTCTTTAGCAGTGGTTTCCTAGCAGATATTCTACCATGAAGGCCTGATTCACACAGTCTTCTCTTAACAGTTCTAGAGATGTGTCTGCTGCAAAAGGTGGCTACTTTGAAGAACCTAGAATATGAAATATATTTTCAGTTGTTTCACACTTTTTTGTTATCTATAATTCCACATGTGTTAAGTCATAGTTTTGATGCCATTAATGCTACATATCAGTGCCCATCTTCAGTGCCCGTCAGTGCCACATCATTGGCGCCGCCTCATCGGTGTTGCCTTATCAGTGCCCGTCAATGCACCGTATCAGTGCCCATCAGTGAAGGAGAAAACTTACTTATTTACAAAATTTTATAACAGAAAAAAAATAAAAACTTTTTTTTTTTTTTTTTTAAAACGGTCTTTTTTTATTTGTATAGCAAAAAATAAAAACCCCAGAGGCAATCAAATACCACCAAAAGAAAGCTCTATTTGTGGGAACAAAATGATAACAAATCTGTTTGGGTACAGTGTACCATTACCGCACAATTGTCATTTAAACAGCACAGAAAGCTGAACATTGGCTTGGGCAGGAAGGGGCATAAGTGCCTGGTATGGAAGTGGTTAACATGAGTTTTAATGTGATCCACCCCGTGAACCTCCGCTTGCTCAGCGGGGATTGCTCCGCTGATTCCTGCCGAGTGGGCGGATGACAGGGCAGTCCCTGCACATTTTGAAGCATGACACGTTGGGTATCAATTTACTCAGGGACCGCACTGTGCAGGGACTGCCCTGTCTTTTCTCCGCTCTCCTCTAGGGGGGGATCGGATGAACACGGACCGTCTGTCCGTGTTCACCCGATCCGATAACGCAGTGGTCATCAACCCTGTCCTGCAGGGCCCACTAACAGGCCAGGTTTTATGTATTATCTTGGGGAGATGCAGTCTAGAATACTGCAATCACTGAGGAGCAAATGATATCAGCTGTGATGTATTTCAGTTATCTTGCAAACCTGGCCTGTTAGTGGGCCCTGCAGGACAAGGTTGATGACCACTGCGATAACGGATGGAAAAATAGGGTTTTCATCCGTCTGCAGAATCGGAGGATTGTGGAACCGGGTGAGATCGGGTGTCAGCGGATGTTCATCCGCTGACACCCGCAATCTCATAGGGACCAATGTATGTCCCTTTTTCATCCGTACACGGATGGATGAAACAGCGGACATACGGTCCGCCCGTGTGAAAGAGCCCTTATGCAACCACATTATTCTAGTTTTTAATTTTTACAACCCCCCCCCCCCCCCAAGAAAAGATTTTATTTTTCAATTGAGCACATTAACCGCTTGCCAACCAGCTGCCGTCATACTGAGGATGGTCGGCACGTTCCCAGGAGCCGTCGACCATTTAAGCAGGGATAGCAGGCGTGCGCTGCACTACGGGGTAACCTATGCGTGTGGGTAGCGATCACAATGACCGCCGGCCGGGCACAAAAGCCAGAACAGGGACATGTGTGTGTGTGTGTATAAACACACAAATCCCTGTTCTGTGAGGGGAGACTAGCTAGGAACAACAATCTGTCTACTCCTCTAGTCAGTCCAATTCTTCCAGGGATGAAGTGGTTAAAGGTGGAAAAAGTTCTGAAATTATTCATCTTTGTCTCATTTTTTTTACATCACAGAAACCTGGAATTTTTTACAGGGGAGTGTACTTTGTATCCACTGTATGTGAACATTGGCTAAGAATGGATGGGAGAACTACACAGGGATGTATGTGTCAACAGGGAGCCCCCCATCATTGGGATTGTATCCTCCAGACTACCCCCTACAAGATCTCTCTTCCAATCACCCCCTTCAGTCGATGTCCAGTCCAGGCACCCCCTCCCCCAGCGTTATGTTGCTCCGAGCAGATCTGGGGCAGGTGTGTCCTGTATTAGGGTTACGTAACCAGCAGCCTGCCAGCTACTTATAGCAACAAGCTGGGGGAGGAGAGGATTACCGCGGTCCGTCTGACAGGAAGATTATTCCTGTACAGCCGCCGTGCACCATCCAACCGCCACCGTCAAGCTCCTCATCCCCTCACACCGAGCCGCCCTCTCCCGTCAGAAAGTGTTCCCGCTGTGCACGCGGTAGTGTGCGCGCGCTCGGCGCCAGCTGCCTTCATCCACGTGCTCATCCGGGAACCTGCCTAGCGCGTCACAATCCCAGGCCCGCCCAAATCCTCCCCCTAGGCCGCCCCTACGTCACCGGCCAGAACAGACTGAGTACAATTAAACACTAGAAGTAATTATTGCCCTCACAAAACCGTGAAAGAGTAGTTAGAACGCGAACGGAGTACTAAAAAGTGAGCGGCAGGCATCATTGAGGACCAGGTCGCTGGGTCGCCCCCGCAGAGGGGAGGGGGCGGACTGGAGAACACACTAGAGAAACGTGAGGGCTGCAGTCCCACGTGTTGCCCGCGCAGCCAATCGTGGGATGAGGGTGGGGCTTAGGTGACGTGTGGCACAGTGTGCTGGCGCAAGAGGTGCGCACTTGGCTGAGGAAGCTGGAGAAGGTGTTGGAGAGCTCAGTGGTGGACCCTCTCAGCCCTGGAGCTTCTCTCTCTCTCTCTCTGTGAACATCATGCTAGGGAGAGCACAGCTTTTCTCAATACACCGCATTGAGCCTCCATCCTGCCCCTCTCCACAGGACTGCAGAGGATAAAGCCCCATCACCAGATACTGCTGTAATCCCCCCAAGTTCATCAGGCTGTACACTATGAGCTTGTTCTGGACTTGACTTCATCATCTGATATTTCAAGGGGTCCTTTTATTCTGGTGCACCCTCCCCTTAGTACCATTGCTTAGGACAACATTTAACCCCCCCAAAAAAGAAAAGAAAAACAGAAAATGGGGGTGAATGCTGTCCACTGGTTCAGGAAGGGTCTGCGACTCCATGACAATCCAGCCTTGAGGGAGTGTATCCAAGGATCCGACACCGTCAGATGTGTCTATATTTTGGATCCCTGGTTTGCTGGATCGTCCAATGTGGGGATCAACAGGTGGAGGTAAGCTGAACCCCCCTCCTTCCCTTCCCCATGAACTTTTAAGAGGAACTCATCCAAATAGAATCATTCATGGGCATTTCATTAGTTGACCTGGTTTTCAAAAAGGGTAGGCCTTGGGGTTGTTCGCGCCACCCTGGCCGCACTGACTAATGAGCCACCATAATGGGAAATGTACGTTGGATGGGAGGTCAGACTTCTGAAACTTCTCTGGTTGTGTGCATGTTCCAGGCCATGAGCTCTGGTTAAGCCAAGATGATGGTGACAACTGTGGTGGTCCCTATGTTTGTGTCTTCATGGGTTCTCTTTAGGACAGGGGTAGTCAGTGATGGTTTGACCCAGACAAGGTTAGCTGATAAAATATGGGGGGAAAACTTGTGAGGTGCATACTGCAACAACTCATTACAACCCAGCTCCAGTAAACAAAGAGCTGGCTTACTGGACATGGGTCTTCCTTACTGAATTTTAATTATTCGTCCCATTTTTCAGGTCAGTGTTTCTCATCCACAGGTCACAGACCTCTGGTGGTCCCCACACTACCAACTGAGCACAGGTTGAAAGTTCTGAAGACAAATAGTGTAGTGCATGCTGCAATAACCTGTAGAAACTAGAGTCCAATGACGAAAGAGGGGGTAATTATGACGAAACGCGTCTGGAACAACAACGGCGTGCAGTGACGTCACCACGTTCGTACGAGGAGGAAGGGCTCCTGTTTATGCCGGCCGGCACTTGTTCTTACATGCCCGTGTTACACTTTATTGATGTAAGTAGGATTTTTTACTTTTTGATAAAATCTTTTGGACGTATTACGCTATGTTGCGGTTCTCTTCTTTATATGGCATATCGTTGGGCTCCTGATACGGTCTAAGAGGATCCTTCTATGCCAAGTCTGGTATATCCCTCCGTGGATTCTATGGTTTAAAGCGGTTCTCCACCCTAAAGTGGAGTCCCGCTGATCGGAACCCGCCCCCCCTCCGGTGTCACATTTGACACCTTTCAGGGGGGTGCAGATACCTGTCTAAAGACAGGTATTTGCACCCACTTCCGGCCTCACGCTACGGGCGAAAGACGGGTTTTTCTGACTTCCCGTCTGTCGCCTGTTGTGTGCTGGGAACACTCGGCTCCCAGCACACAACGTGTGAGCCAATCGGCGGGCGCAGCGCGACTCGCGCATGCGCCGTAGGGAACCGGGCAGTGAAGCCGCAGCGCTTCACTTACTGGTTCCCTCACCGTGGATGGCGGGGGGAGCAGCAGAGAGACGAGCGATCGCTCGTGCTCTGCTGCGATCAGCGCTGGACTCCAGGACAGGTAAGTGTCCTAATATTAAAAGTCAGCAGCTGCAGTATTTGTAGCTGCTGGCTTTTAATATTTTTTCCCCATGGCACATCCGCTTTAAGATCTATGCTGCATTTCTGATCCATCCTGTGATGTGACTACATTTTTCTGGATATCCTACTGTGGAATAATAGATAACGCTGTTATTTATTTACCTTCTAGTAAGCCTCAGTCCATGTGGTGGTGGCTCACTCAATCATCAGTGCACCGGGTGTTGTTTGTTCCAGAACTTCATTTGCTTTTTGTACTTTATTATCACATTTAATTTGTGTATTCACAAGGACTTGATTGTCGTTTAATTAGTTGGCGCGATTTTTTCTTTTTTCTTTTTCTAATTATGACTTGCTGGCCATTGGCTGTTAGATTTGTAGTTATCGTTTAGGCCAGTTTTCCAGGACTGTGTTCCTCAAACCACAGGTCAGCCTCTGGTGGTCCTCACACTTATCACTGCTACTTTTGGCTCTGAGGAAGAGGGTCCGCCCTCGCAACGTAGCTGTAATCTATGTCGCCTGGACTCTCCGGCTGTTTGGTTCCAGTAGGAGACCTTCCGGAGGCATCTATCCCTTTAATTGAGTGATATTTATGCTTGTTTGTTTTTAACTTGTTTTGTGAGTATTCATGATCTTTTATACAATTTTTAATTAAACCTAGCCATTGGTAATGCACTAGGTCGGTGCACCCTTTTCCTTGTACATTTTGGTCCTCACACTTATGGCAGGGCACAGTTTGAAAGTTATGAAGAAGAATGAAGTAGTGCATGCTGTAGTAACTAGTAGCAACTAGAGTCCAGCAGAGAGCTGGGGATTAAGGCTTACTGGGCTTTACCATTCGTAACAGTTTTGCTATTAATGTTACAGCTAGTTTTTGAAGAGTGTTCCTCAACCACAGGTCAGTGGTCATTGGTCTTCAGATTCCTGGCTGGGCACGGATTGAAAGTCATGAAGGATTAATGGCTTATTTTTCTATTACTAAATGTATTTACACTGACTTTTCAGTCTCTAAATTTGCCAGGGTTCCTCCAGAGGTTTCTCCCTGAGCTGTGGAAAATTGACCTTGATGGTGCCTTCATAGTTCAGGACTAACCCTAACAAAACCAGCAGTCTGACCTTATTATTTGTAGTTGTCAGCAAGGGTTGCATTCCTCCTACTGACCACCAGTGTAAGGGGCATTTTCTTGACCCGCTGATGAAATGATTGGTTTTAGCTGGGGGTTCCTTGGGGTCTTAAAAATATTTTAGGGGCTCGTTTGGGGTAAGGTTGAGTTTCAGTATGAGTTTGAAGACCTTACTCTTCCAGAATTGTTATGGGGGCTTATAGGTCACTGCATTCTGGCCAGTAAGGGAGCTAGATTAAGAATCTCCCTGCTCATTATAGTCCTACGCACAGAGGCTCATGAATAAGACTGTGTTTATAAGCATTTTTTATTAATTATAATAACAAAGGCTGCTCCAGCAAAACTGCAGTTTGCAATTATAAACCAAAAATATATATATTCTTTTAATAAAGGTGGTTCCTGCAGATACTTTGAGGTTGCAAAATGGCCGGTAACACAAGAAAGTTAGGATGTGGTCTATTCTGTAAGGTAAAATGCAAGGGTCCAATAACCACACATCAGCCCCAGCATCATTCATGAGTCTGACTTGACTCAGTTGATTGGCTGCTATGTGATAGCATTGTACACTACTGTAAACACGCACTGATTGGCTAATTCTGCAAGTGTCAGTTTTGTTCTTGTGCTGGAACTCAAAGATGTAGCCTGTGTTACCTTAAGAGCACAGTCAAATCCCAAGAATATTGTTGGGGTTGAGATGCACAAGTTGCACACATGTTTTTTAAAACGTTTGGTTAGCCTTCATAATATGTGAAAGTTATAGAAGTAAATGGTGTTGCTACATATATATGAGAGGTGACCTGTTTGTTTCTGTAACAAACACAAATACCGAGCCACATGTTTATCAACCTTTGCATTTTAGAAGTATTATTATTTACATAATGTAGTTTATAATAAGCAGTAGAGATGGCTTAAGAAATGACTTGACCTATATAGGCCATTGAAATGATTCATTGGCTACATGTTGTAAGAAGTGCTGACTTTAGGGCTGCAATTAACGCTTATTTTCATAATCGATTAGTTGGCCGATTATTGTTTCGATTAATCGGACAATGGGCCAATTTGTTGTTGGGCAGATTACAAAACACGAATTGCTGCAAAAACACTTTACATGCTTTTCTGCAGCTTCTCCATTGAAGTATATTGAACCAAAAAAAAAACAAAATAGCACCGTTTTGCGTTAAAAAGTCCTCGCCCTTTCCAAATACGCAGCAGCTGAAAAAAGATCATGGATGTGAACGTGTCCCATAGGAAAAAATGTAACTGAACTGTAGTGTGTTTCTGCAAAAAGCACCAAAAAACAGAGATGTGAACCAGGCCTGCGATGTTTAGTAACATAATGGGGTTAAAAAAAACAAAAATAAGTACAAAAAGAGCAAATAATCGCTACTGTAAGGGGTTCATTTTTTTACTTTGGGACAGTGAAAATAATATTTACAGTAGCGATTTGCTTTTTTGTACTATAAAGGGCTAATTTTAGTTTTATTAACCCCATTATGTTACTGGCCGATTAATCGATTATGAAAATTGTAATCGATTAATTTCATAATCGATTAGTTGTTTCGGCCCTAGCTGACTTCATGTTGTAAAAACTCTTCTTTGCCAGTCGCACCTAGGTGTGTGCTTTCTGGCTCTGTTGTGGTACTAAACCAATGGATTCTCCAAGTGTTTGCTTAGTCATCAAAGCACTGATGCCTTGCTCTGGATCATAGCCCTTATTATAGCAACCAGCCATGGCAAAGATCCACCTCCTAGATAAAAACAGCAGCAACCAAGTATCTTTGGCATCTGAAACCCGGGCATAATTTTACATATCTGACACAGTAGTAAGCAGTTGGCAACACCGCTTTCTCCTCCTCTACAGCCGGAGAATGTGACCTGTAGGAAGAGCCATTCCGCGTTATGTAAAAGGGTGTAACAGGATTTGTGTGCCTGCTCTTGTTCCATGCAAAAAGTCTGCAAATATGCTAAATTATGTGCATTCGAAAACAGAATCTTTTAGCAGTTGTTACAAGTACGTCTGCCAGTTACTACTGCAGTTTAAGCTATCTGAGATATTAGTGATGTATTTAAAGAGGGTAACTCTCTTCTCTCTGTGGTTTATATAGTTTGTGACAATATTGTCTATTGGTATAACGGGAAAACAAAAATGATAACTTAATGCTACCTTCCAGGGTAAATGGTTACCTTGGTGAGATATTGGGTTGTAACTTTGTGTAGACCTAATATAAATGTTTCAGGGTTGGATGTAAAGCATGATGATTATATAATGTACATGCTAACCTCCTGTGATTCAAGGATATTCACTGCATAATATCCACTGTTTCCACAATGCATTTGAAGTTCTAGTATAATGTTGTCTTTTTACCAGTGAACTTGGTCACTTTTTTGACCTGTTATTTATGTTCACATTGTCAGACAGGAGCTACTTTATGCATACTTTATATGTGTCAAGGTCATGGATTTGCAATTTTTTTTTTCAGTTGGAGGTAAATTGTTTAATTTCAGTCCATTCAGATTGTATTCTACAAGTTGTCATATCGGTTTTGTTTCTTGTTGTAACGTTGGTGCCAATGAACGGCAGTTTTTTTTTTTGTCACGTACATGTGCTTAGTGGCTGTGGATGACTTCTGTGTATTGCTGACCTGTGTAAGGGCAACAATTGGGCTAGTGATCAAGTACACAAGTGTATTTGTGTGTGTGTGTGTGTGTGTGTGTGTGTGTGTGTTTTTTTTTTTTTTCACACTGTGATGGGGAAATCCCTCCAGTGGAGCTATTGTATTCTCCCGTCTGAGGGGGCGCCCAGGGAGCCATCCCTGCTAGAACATGCATGGATTGATTTACTAAAACTGGAGAGTGCAAAATCTGGTGTAGCTGGGCATAGAAACCAATCGGCTTCCAGTTGTTTTGGGTCAAAGCTGAATTAAACAAGCTAAAGTTGGAAGCTGATTGGCTACTATACACAGCTGCACCATATTTTGCACACTCCAGTTTTAGTAAATCAACCCCACCGTGATCATGGATAGTGTTTTATAACCACTAGCAATAATCAAATGGGAAAATCCAACCGCTTGGTTGTACCCAAGTTGATTGAATCAGTCATCCTATACATGGTTAAAATCTCGGCCGGTCCCTACTGAACCGGCAGAGAATCGAAAAGTCTATTTAGTGTTTTCTAACTGGTTTGGAAACGTTTTGGCCAAGGTCAGATACATTTTGGAGGCCAGGTGAGCAATGCTACATTTGTACATCCTTTGCTGTTGACTTTAGTTAAGGCACGTATGTATTGACTCCATAATAAACATATTAGGGTTGTCCCGATACCACTTTTTTAAGACCGAGTACAAGTACCGATACTTTTTTTTTTTTTCAAGTACTCGCCGATGCTGATTACCATTTTATTTTTTTCATGTCATAGTTACATAGTTACATAGTTAGTCAGGTTGAAAAAAGACACAAGTCCATCCAGTTCAACCACAAAAAAAATAAACAAACAAAATAAAAAACACAATACAATCCCATACACCCAACTCTATACCCACAGTTGATCCAGAGGAAGGCAAAAAACCCCAGCAGAGCATGATCCAATTTGCTACAGCAGGGGAAAAAATTCCCTCCTGATCCCCCAAGAGGCAATCGGATTTACCCTGGATCAACTTTACCTACAAATCTTAGTACTCAGTTATATTCTGTACATTTAGGAAAGAATCCAGGCCTTTCTTAAAGCAATCTACTGAGCTGGCCAGAACCACCTCTGGAGGGAGTCTGTTCCACATTTTCACAGCTCTTACTGTGAAAAAACCTTTCCGTATTTGGAGGTGAAATCTCTTTTCCTCTAGACGTAAAGAGTGCCCCCTTGTCCTCAGTGTTGACCGTAAAGTGAATAACTCAACACCAAGTACACTGTATGGACCTCTTATATATTTGTACATGTTGATCATATCCCCCCTAATTCTCCTCTTCTCAAGAGTGAATAGATTTAGTTCTTCTAATCTTTCCTCATAGCTGAGCTCCTCCATGCCTCTTATCAATTTGGTTGCTCTTCTCTGCACTTTCTCCAGTTCTCCGATATCCTTTTTGAGAACTGGTGCCCAAAACTGAACTGCATATTCCAGATGAGGTCTTACTAATGATTTGTACAGGGGCAAAATTATATCTCTGTCTCTGGAGTCCATACCTCTCTTAATACAAGAAAGGACTTTGCTCGCTTTGGAAACCGCAGCTTGGCATTGCATGCCATTATTGAGCTTATGATCAACTAAAACCCCCAGATCCTTCTCCACTACAGATCCCCCCAGTTGTACTCCCCCTAGTATGTATGATGCATGCATATTCTTAGCCCCCCAAGTGCATAACTTTACATTTATCAACATTAAACCTCATCTGCCACTCAGTCGCCCAATTAGACAGAGCATTGAGGTCGGCTTGTAAATTGGCGACATCCTGCAAGGACGTTATTCCACTGCATAGCTTGGTGTCATCTGCAAAGACAGAAATGTTACTTTTGATCCCAGACCCAATATCATTTATAAATATATTGAAAAGTAAGGGTCCCAGCACTGAACCTTGGGGTACACCACTGATAACCTTGGACCATTCAGAGTAAGAATCATTAACCACGACTCTCTGAATTCTGTCTTTCAGCCAGTTTTCTATCCATTTACAAACTGATATATCCAATCCTGTAGACCTTACCTTACACATGAGCCGTGTGTGCGGAACTGTATCGAACGCTTTTGCAAAATCCAAATATATCACGTCCACAGCCACGCCTCTGTCCAGGGTTTTATTTACCTCTTCTTCATAAAAGGAAATCAGGTTTGTCTGACAACTTCTGTCTTTCATGAATCCATGCTGTCTGCTGCTTAAATAGTTTTTTTTCCAGCAAGAACTCATCCATGTGGTCTTTTATTAACCACTTAAGCCCCGGACCAATATGCAGCCTAAAGACCCAAGGTGTTTTTACAGTTCGGGACTGCGTCGCTTTAACAGACAATTGCGCGGTCGTGCGACGTGGCTCCCAAACAAAATTGGCGTCCTTTTTTCCCCACAAATAGAGCTTTCTTTTGGTGGTATTTGATCACATCTGCGGTTTTTAGTTTTTGCGCTATAAACAAAAATAGAGCGACAATTTTGAAAAAAAAGCAATATTTTTTACTTTTTGCTGTAATAAATATCCCCCAAAAACATATATAAAAACATTTTTTTTCCTCAGTTTAGGCCGATACGTATTCTTCTACCTATTTTTAGTAAAAAAAATCGCAATAAGCATTTATCGATTGGTTTGCGCAAAATTTATAGTGTTTACAAAATAGGGGATAGTTTTATTGCATTTTTATTTTTTTATTTTTTTTTACTACTAATGGCGGCGATCAGCAATTTTTTTCGTGACTGCGACATTATGGCGGACACTTCGGACAATTTTGACACATTTTTGGGACCATTGTCATTTTCACAGCAAAAAATGCATTTAAATTGCATTCTTTATTGTGAAAATGACAGTTGCAGTTTGGGAGTTAACCACAGGTGGCGCTGTAGGAGTTAGGGTGCACCTAGTATGTGTTTACAACTGTTTGGGGGTGTGGCTGTAGGAATGACGTCGTCGATCGTGTCTTCCCTATAAAGGGAATGACGCGATCGATGCGCCGCCATAGTGAAGGACGGGGAAGCCGTGTTTACACACGGCTCTCCCCGTTCTTCAGCTCCGGGGAGCGATCGCGTTGGAGCGGCTATAAACAAATAGCCGCGCCGTGGTCCCGGATCGCTCCCCGAGCGGACCCGACCTCCGCATGTAGCGGGGGGGGTCCCGATCGGACCCCCCACCCGCTAATAGGCGAGGACGTACGTGTACGCCCATGTGCCTGTACGTGCCATATTGTGGACGTATATGTACATGCGGGGGTCGGGAACTGGTTAAACGTTCCAGTATCTTCCCAACTATAGAAGTTAAACTAACAGGTCTATAGTTACTTGGTAAAGACTTTGTTCCCTTTTTAAATATGGGCACCACATTGGCCCTGCGCCAATCCAGTGGTACTATTCCTGTCTTTAATGAGTCTCTAAATATTAGATACAGTGGCTTTGAAATGACAGAGCTCAACTCACCTAGGATCCGTGGGTGGATGCCATCAGGTCCAGGTGCTTTATCCACCTTTATTCTGTCTAAATATTTCTGGACCATATCACTTTTGAGCCATTGTGGATTTGGGGCTGTGTCACTCCCACCCCCATTATGGACATGAGCTCCCCCATGCTCCATTGTATACACAGAGCTGAAGAAAGCATTTAATAAATTTGCCTTCTCTTTGTCCCCAGTCACCCACTCTAGATTATTTTGTAAGGGGCCTACATGCTCAGACTTCACCTTTTTACTATTAATATATTTAAAGAATTTTTTGGGGTTTGTCCTACTATCTTTTGCAATCTGTCGTTCATTTAGAATTTTTGCATCCTTGATTTCCTTTTTACATATCCTGTTATATTCTTTGTAACATTTAAACAACACTAGTGTTCCTTCATTTTTATATTTTTTAAAAGCTACTTTCTTATTGTTTATAGCTTTTTTAACTTTGCCCGTGAGCCACATAGGTTTTATTTTTAGCCTTTTAAACTTATTGCCCATGGGAACATACTTTGCAGTGAGGTTCCACACAGTCTTTTTGAAAAATTCCCATTTCTGTTCTGTGTTCATCTGTGTCAATAGTCCCTCCCAGTCCAAGTCCTGGAGAGCAGCCCTCATCCTTGGAAAATTTGCTCTCTTAAAATTTAGTGTTTTAATATTTCCTGTATGTATTTCTTGCTTATAGTTAACATTAAATGAAATCATGTTATGATCACTGCTACCCAGGTGTTCCTTTATCTGAACATTAGTAATAAGCTCTGCATGGTTTGAGATTATCAGGTCCAACAGAGCATCATTCCTAGTTGGGGCCTCAATAAACTGCACCATAAAATTGTCCTGCAATAGGTTTTTAAATTGTTGTCCTTTAACTGTCCCAGAAGTGCCATTAATCCAGTCAATTTCTGGGTAGTTAAAATCCCCCATTATTATCACCGTCCCAGCCCTTGCAGCCCTTTCCATCTGTGCAAGGAGCTGAGTCTCCACCTCCTCATTAACATTGGGTGGTTTATAACAAACTCCAATGATTAATTTTGAACTACGCACATCTGTATGCAGTTCCACCCATAATGCTTCGGCCTCATCACACTCTCCATCAACCAGGTTCTCTTTCACGCTTGCTTTGAGGTCACTTCTCACATAGAGACAGACCCCTCCACCTTTCCTTTTTACCCTGTCTTTCCGAAAGAGAGCATAGCCAGGAATATTAATAGCCCAGTCATGTGAGGATTGAAGCCAAGTTTCAGCAATACCGATTACATCATAGCTCTCCTCATGCACCAGAGCTTCCAACTCACCTGTTTTGCTTGGCAGACTTCTGGCATTGGTGAACAAACACTTAAATGTATTGTTACATTTTTCTCTAGTGTTTTTCATATAATTTATAGTAGTACAAATGGCACTATTATTTCCAATGGCTGTTTGCAACATGGGAACTTTCTTGTCACCTGCCATAACCCTCCCCCCATCTATCCCCATTCCACTCTCCATTAATGTCTGACCCCTAGCTGACCTGTGTACCCGATGTAATTCTAGTTCACCCTCCCCCCTCAATCCTAGTTTAAATACTCCTCCAGCATTCCCATAAACCTCTCCCCCAGCACAGCAGACCCCCTTCCATTCAAGTGCAAACAGTCCTTAGCATATAGGTTGCACCCCAATGAAAAGTCATCCCAGTGCTCTAGAAACCCAAATCCCTCCTTCCTACACCAGGTCTTTAGCCATGCATTCAGCTCTCTAATCTCCCCCATGTGACAGTTTGACAGATGGGGACTGATAGGTGGCACTGACAGGTGGCTGGCACAGATAGGCGGCACTTATGGTCACTGACTGGTGGCTGGCACTGATAGGCGGCGCTTATGGGCGGTGACTGGTGCTGATGGGCACTAATAGGTGGCACTGACAGGTGGCTGGCGCTGATAGGTGGCACTAATTGCACTGATAGGTGGCACTTGTGGGCACTCATAGATGGCACTGATTGCACCGATAGGTAGCACTTATGGGCACTGACAGGTAGCTGGCACTGAAATGCTGCGAAAAATTACACAAGGAAATAGTTTTTTTTTTTTTTTTTTATAAATCATGCTTCAACGCCCATCTTCAAAGAGCCAAGTACCATAGCTCTCTCCTGAACAGTTCCTCTGTTATCAGCATGAGAACTCCGGACAAATTCTTAGACTCATCAGATAAAAGCACCCTGAAATTTCTGTCCGGGGAGGCTGCGAAAATACATTAACAGGGAGCTGGCCCTATTACAAAACACCTCTGAGAGTCTAAGCCTACGAGGGAGTGTGTGCCTTTCCTCCAATCAGCAATTTTAGCTATCTTGGCTGTATGCCCAGACATCACACTCTGTGTTAAACAGGAACAAAAAATCTCCTAACACAATCTGACCTTTCTAAACCATATATAAATGGAAAGACGGCAGATATACATGTAAAACCTATGTAGGGAGATTTGGTTTATCTCAGTGTATCATCTGAGGCTGTTCACTTCACTGGGTGTATGGAGGATTTACATCCACTTTAAGAATAATTAGCACCATGTATGATGGCATGACATGGGCACAGCTTGCCAAAATCAAAACCTCATGCCAGCAGTGAAGTATGCTGGAGGGAAAATCATGATTTGGCCTAGCTTCTCTGCCTCAGGGCCTGGACCACTCGCCGTCTCGGGGAAAATGAATTCCCAAGTTTACCAAATATCCTACAATAATGTCAGGATGGCTGTCTGCCTGCTGAAGTTTAGTAGACGTTGAGAGATGCAGCTGGACAATGACCCTAAGCTTGGAATTAAATCCACTACAAACCGGCCTCTGAAAAGGAAAATGCGCTATTTGGAGTGGCCTAGAATCCCTGTCCCTGATGTTGGACTAAAATGGCACAGCAACGGGTTCCCTGCATCCATGAGGTTTTGTTTTTTGTGTGTGTGTTTTGTGCTGCCCTAGGCCTGACTAAACTCTTGCACCCCCAAATTTTAAAGCGGGGGTTCACCCTATCGACGGGAAATTTTTTCTTTTTTTTATTTTACCTTAAAATCAGGCATTGTAGCGCGAGCTACAGTATGCCTGTCACAAATTTTTTACCGCCGTACTCACCTTGTAGTCGTCCATCGAAGATTCCGGGGAATGGGCGTGCCTATGGAGACGGAGGATGATTGACGGCCGGCTCTGGCGCATCACGCTTCTCCGGAAATAGCCGAAATAGGCTCGGTCTTCACGACGCGTGCGCATAGCCTGTGCGCAGGCGCAGTGAAGAGCCGAGACCTACTCCGGCTGTCTTCGGGGAGAGTGACGTGCCAGGGCCGGCCGTCAATCATCCTCCCTCTCCATAGGCACGCCCATTCCCCGCGGGAGCCGGAATCTACTATGGACGACTACAAGGTGAGTACGGGGTTAAAAAAATCGGGACAGGCATACTGTAGCTCGCGCTACAATGCCTGTCTCGATGGTAAAATGTGTCGGGGGGGGGGGGGGGTGAACTACCGCTTTAAATATGGTCACACTCCTTCCTGTTTTAAGGCCTGCCCTGTCTTCTGTAAACCACGCCCCTTTCTCTTTAGGCTTCACCTTTTTCCTCTTTGAGCTCCACCTCCCCCCCCCCCCCCCCTTTTTTTTTTTTTTTTTTTTGGCCCGCGTACAGTCAGGGCCGGCCTTAGGTGTCCAGGTGCCCTGTGCGAGCTAATCCTGTGGCACCCCCCCCCCCCAGACCGCTACACACTGACCACTACACAATAAACTGCCCACAGACCACTACACAATACACACACAGACCACTACACACACAGACCACTACACACTGACACTACAGCATTGGTGCATTTTACTGTAGGGGGCATTGGTGGACTACAAAGTCCAGCATTTTACTATAGGGGGCATTGGTGGACTACAAGGCCCAGCATTTTAGTCCCATCAATGCCTCCTATAGTAAAATGCTGGGCCTTGTAGTCCACCAGGACTCCCTTTCCCTTATATCGGTCCCCCCTTGATTAGATCAGGGAACCCACCCATCAGTGTCCCCTAACCCCACGAAAGACCCCCATTAGCCTGCCTTACCGAGAGGCGCTTTGAGCGAGGAAGTGTGGGGGTGGAGCTCCTCTACTGTAGTGTCGTTTTTCCTTCCTTTCATTGTGTGGAGAGCCTTGGGGAGAAGTGTGTCGGCAAGACACAGGATTCAGGACACATCCAAACTGGTACACTCACAGGGCTGCTGTTAGCAATTATTGGGGCCCCATATTTCTCATCCTCATGGGGAGAGAGAGAGGATTAGAGAGAGAGGATTAGAGAGAGAGGATTAGAGAGAGAGGATTAGAGAGAGAGGATTAGAGAGAGAGGATTAGAGAGAGAGGATTAGAGAGAGAGGATTAGAGAGAGAGGATTAGAGAGAGAGGATTAGAGAGAGAGGATTAGAGAGAGAGGATTAGAGAGAGAGAGAGGATTAGAGAGAATTAGAGAGAGAGGATTAGAGAGAGAGAGAGAGAGGATTAGAGAGAGAGAGGATTAGAGAGAGAGAGAGAGAGGATTAGAGAGGATTGGAGAGAGAGAGGATTAGAGAGAGAGGATGAGAGAGAGAGAGAGAGAGGATTAGAGAGAGAGGATGAGAGAGAGAGAGAGAGAGAGAGAGAGGATTAGAGAGAGGATTAGAGAGAGAGAGAGAGGATTAGAGAGAGAGAGAGGATTAGAGAGAGAGAGAGGATTAGAGAAAGAGAGAGAGAGGATTAGAGAAAGAGAGAGAGAGGATTAGAGAAAGAGAGAGAGAGGATTAGAGAAAGAGAGAGAGAGAGGATTAGAGAAAGAGAGAGAGAGGATTAGAGAAAGAGAGAGAGAGAGGATTAGAGAAAGAGAGAGAGAGGATTAGAGAAAGAGAGAGAGAGAGGATTAGAGAAAGAGAGAGAGAGAGGATTAGAGAAAGAGAGAGAGAGAGGATTAGAGAAAGAGAGAGAGAGAGGATTAGAGAAAGAGAGAGAGGATTAGAGAAAGAGAGAGAGGATTAGAGAAAGAGAGAGAGGATTAGAGAAAGAGAGAGGATTAGAGAAAGAGAGAGGATTAGAGAAAGAGAGAGAGGATTAGAGAAAGAGAGAGAGGATTAGAGAGAGAGAGAGAGGATTAGAGAGAGAGAGAGAGGATTAGAGAGAGAGAGAGAGGATTAGAGAGAGAGAGAGAGAGAGAGAGAGAGAGAGAGGATTAGAGAGAGAGAGAGAGGATTAGAGAGAGAGAGAGAGGATTAGAGAGAGAGAGAGAGGATTAGAGAGAGAGAGAGAGGATTAGAGAGAGAGAGAGGATTAGAGAGAGAGAGAGGATTAGAGAAAGAGTGGTGGGTGGGAGAGAGGAGGTAAGCGAGGGGCTAAGTGAGAGAGAGTGAGGGGGGGTGGTGACACGGAGCAGAGGAGGAGAGGGGGGTGTGACGCAGAGGAGAGGGGGGGGTGTGACACAGAGCAGAGGAGCCCTCACCTCAGGAGACACACATCGTGAAGCAGGACTCAAGCAGGCACGATTATCGATTGGAATCCACAGTGCAGCCCCGCCCACGCCTCCACACATGACCAGCACCAGCTCCGCAGGGCCATTCACAGACCCCCATGTCTGCTTCCCGGCCCACCCCGCACACCGCCCGTTCGGCCATTCACAGGGCACCCACTGGCTCAGAGCGCATTGCTGTGATAGCGGGTACGGGATTATGCGTGCCGCCCGTCTAGGCCACAGGACGATGGAATGTGTACCCGGGCACATGTGTCAGTACAGGGGGCAACCCTACGCATGGCCCTCCTGTTGCCCATGGGGCCTGTGCGGGCGCACAGCCCACACACCCCAAAGGCCGGCCCTGCATACAGTGAGCGCAGACTCCAGCATGCTGGTGTGCCTTATCTCTGTCACACTGCTTTATCAGCATGTCCCTTGTTTGCATGTAAACACAATAGCACCCTCTTCTTTTTTTTTTTTTTTTTTTTTTGGCTATTGTGAGGGGTAATTTCAACCCAGAGCTGGGTTTTCATTTGTATACTTTTTTTAACCTCTGTTAGAAGACAAGACTTTGTTGTGAATAGTGTAATCTTCTGCTGCATAGTCATCTGTGAACAGCTGTTTGTGTTTTGCTTTTATCAGGCCTCTTGTGTTGTGTACTATGAATTTATGCATGTTCTCTTTCGAAAAGTCCTGGATACATTCATTCATATTATACTAAGTCTTGTGTTTACTCGTGCTCATCTGAACTTTATTTTTCATACTTTTTTTTTTTTTTTATATCTTTGAATCCTTTTTACTTACTATGTAACATTTATTTTGATTGCACCTAACACCACCAGTGCTTTTGTTGCCAAGGCACATATTTACAAGATTGTGCAAAGCAGTTAAAGTTGTTCTAAAACCTAAACACTGCCCCATTTCCTACTGCGCATTCGTGCCACTTGCACAGCGCTTTGTGAATGGGCGGCTGCCTCCTGGGATACACACAGTTCCCAGAAGGCAGCGCGCCCCATTCACCAGAAGACACCGCAACGGATGACGAGGAAGAAGACGACCGCGGTGGAGGAAGAGGCAGAAGGGCTAGTTCCGCATAGCAACAGCCCTTTCTGGTGAGTATAATTTTTTTTTTTTTTTTTTTTGGGCGGGGGGGGGAATTAGGGTGGAACTCCACTTTATGGAATTTTACATAGTACTGTGTAAACATTTTAAGGCAGGTGTGAAGAAAATTGATAAAAACAAAGTGAGTGAACAGAAGAAAAATTTCCTTCGACATTGGAAGATGGACCAGCAGTGCCATCAGCACAGAACTGGTGGGAACCAAATACACCCATCTACTGTTCGGATACATCTGGCCTTAAAGTGGAGGTTCACCCTATAAAAAAATTCTAACACTCATCAGTCGAGAGTACCTGCTGTCATTTTTCTGCACCCAGGTTCCTATGATTTTGTACATGGTTGAGTCGCCTAGCCGTGTTACCGTGTCAAATGTGTGTTTTTTTTTTTTTACACATAATTCTTACATGGAGACCACTTAAAGGGTCACTAAAGGAAATTTTTTTTTTTTGCTGAAATGACTGTTTACAGGGCATAGAGACATAATAGTTAACTGATTCCTTTTAAAAATGATTAAAAATAGATAAAAAAACAATCATATAATGTGCCTGCAGTGTAGTTTCGTTTTTGCTGTTGTTTGCTGGTTCTCTGATGTACAGAGAGCCACTAGAGGGCAGTCAGCCAATAGAGAGCAGTGATACTTTGTCTAAAACTCCTCAGCACCAATCCAGTTTCGTTTTACTCACACCTCCTTGATTAGTGACCACCGTGAGAAATCTCCCAGTACTGTGGTTATCAGGAAACAGGCAACCAGGAAGTGTCCAGAACAGAGAGGATTTACAGCAACATGAAAGCAAAAACGAACAATGAGGACATGAAACCAGGACTGCAGCAAGGTAAAGGAAGCTATTTAGCTAAAAAAAAAAAATCCTTTAGTGACCCTTTAAAGTGGAGGTTCACCCTATAAAAAATTTCTAACACTAAATCCAGCCCAGTCCTGCATATAAAATGACTCTGACCTTTTTTTTTTATCTTTGCCGTAGATAGCGTTAAGTCGTGGAATTCACAGCGGCTTCCGGGTAGGGAGTCCTGCGGGAGTGGGCGTTCCTATTGTCATGCCAATTGATTGACATGCTAAACGACGGCGCACACAGAAAGAAGCTCGGGTCAGCTCGGCTCTATTCGGCGCCAGTGCGCAAGCGCCGAATGGAGCCGACCCAAGCTTCCTTCGGGAAGTCGTGACGCACTGTGCGCCGTCGTTTAGCATGTCAATCAATTGGCATGACAATAGGAACGCCCACTCCCGCGGGACTCCCTACCCGGAAGCCGCAGTGAATTCCACGACTTAACGCTATCTACGGCAAAGAAAAAAAAAAGGTCAGTCATATTATATGCAGGACTGGGCTGGATTTAGTGTTAGAAATTTTTTATAGGGTGAATCTCCACTTTAAGTGGTCTCCATGTAAGAATTATGTGTAAAAAAAAAAAAAAAAAAAAAAAAAAAAAAAACACATCTAACACGGTAACACGGCTAAGTGACTCAACTATGTACAAAATCATAGGAACCTGGGTGCAGAAAAATGACAGCAGTTACTCTCGACTGAGTCAAAATGTGAAATACTTGGCTGTAGCAGGAGGCAGTTTGTTTACCAAAGAGTGTGAGAGCGGTACAAAAATGAGTGTTTGCACACAACAGTGAAGCATGGTGGAGGTTCCTTGCAAGTTTGGATCTGCATTCCTGCAAATGGAGTTGGAGATTTGGTCAGGATCAATGGTGTCCTCAATGCTGAGAAATACAGGCAGATAGATACTTATCCCTCATTCCATACCATCAGGGAGGCATGTTATTGGCCCCAAATGTAATCTGCAGCAGGACAACTATAAACATACAGCCAATGTCATTAGGAACTTCAGTATATTTAGTGTAAAGAAGTCCTGTAAGTGACGGTTTGGCGATTACTGCGTAAGTGCCCAAGGTTATCATTAAAAAAAATTCAATCAGTCAGGATCTGTTTTTATTTTATCTGTTCTTAAAAACACACCCTACATGTAGCAAAGTCTAAACGAAGCAGAAAACGGCTTAGAGGAGTTCCAGGCTCTCCCAAAATACTAGAGGAGATGGTCAGAGACTGCGGACATGATACAAGAGATGGTCAGAGACTGCGGACATGATACAGGAGAAATTGATTTTCTCCATGCCTTCGACCAGTGGAAAACAAGACTGCAGCAATGTATTAGTGCAAATGGGGAATACATTGAAGGGGACAAGCATTACATTTATAATCTAAAAAAGGTGTGTTGTGTAATCAGTCTCATTATTTAATAGACCCCTCGTATGTGCAAAAAAACTTGTGTAAAGTTTGTAAACTTAAAACGTGTAAGGCCGGAAAAAAATCACAAGGAATACATTCTTAGCTGTGAATGCAGACTGTGGGCCAGATTCACAAAGAGATACGACGGTGTATCTACAGATACACCATCGTATCTCTGATTTTTACTGGTCCTATCTATGCACCTGATTCATAGAATCAGATACGCATAGATAGGGCTGAGATCCGACAGTGTCACACTGTGTTACACTGTCGGATCTTTTTTTGGATTTAAAAATGGCGCCGGGGGCGTTCCCGCTGATTTACACTGAATTATATGTAAATCAGCGAGATACACGAAATTCACTAACGTACGCGGACCCAACGCTGTGTTCTTACGTCGTTTCCGTAGCGCGGTACCCGTCGTATACTTACCCCTGCTAAAAGCAGGGGTAAGTATGGCCGTCGTTCCCGCGTCGAATTTGAAATTTCCTACGTCGTTTGCGTACGCCGATTCACGAACACGCGCGTCGCAAGTCCCGCTCACGTCGCAACCACTGACGTCCTATTGACGTCAGTGGGAGCAATGCACACCGGGAAATTCCCCGGACGGCGCATGCGTATTTAAATCGGCGCGGGAGCGCGCCTAATTTAAATAGTACACTCCCCCAGCCGCGGAATTAGAATTCCGCCGGGGGAGTTAGGATCCGCCGTCGCAAGTTTGGAGGTAAGTGTGTTGTGAATTTGACACTTTCCTCACAAACTTGCAAGGGCGGATCTTAAAACACATAGGTTACACGGATCTAAAGATCCGCTAACCTTTGTGAATCTGCCCCTAAGATCCTGACTTCCTAAAAGCATAGATGTGACCCAATGTGCTTGATCCAGACCCATAATAAAAAAAATACACTAAACATTCCATTTCAACATGCAATTTCAGAAACAAAAAAAGGCATCTGGAGTATGGCCACTGCCAGTGTTTCCACACACTAGCTTGATTCTCATAGCTGCATTAATGGTTGATTGGCCCATGTATTTTACTATAATCTAGGTCATTCTGTTACCTTGGAAGGAAGTCAAAGAAGTAAAGAGAAACTAGCTTGGCAGGTTACACATGCATATAAATATCATTGTAATGGTGTTGTCAGCATGTTGATGATTTTTATTTATTTTTTTATTAAATCCAACAAAAAAAAAAGACCGCTCCGGAGAAGCCGCTGTCCTAACTGTGCGATGTTAGTACAGCAATCTCCCCTGCTAAGCTAGTGCTCTGACACGGGGGACTGCGCCCCCCCACCTGCCAGAACACTTTGGGCAGCGCTCTCAGCCATTGGCTAAGAGCACTGGTGATCAAGAGCCAATCGGCAGGCAGACC
This sequence comes from Rana temporaria, assembly GCF_905171775.1. Lineage (NCBI taxonomy): Eukaryota > Metazoa > Chordata > Amphibia > Anura > Ranidae > Rana > Rana temporaria. The sequence goes on from NC_053491.1 coordinate 355,472,110, forward strand.
TTTTTTGATCATACAGTCATTTTTCATCCATCAATGTAATGGCTTCACTGGCAGTAGGGGGTTTCCGGACCTACAAACATGGCCCATAGGGTAATGTATATGAATATAGTGCATATATGAAATATTTACATTCAAATAAAGCTCCTGCAGCTCGCCCGGTCACCGCCAGTTCCCCCTGCGTTTTCTTCCAGTTGCGTGAGCTCCATCGTTGTGAGTGGCCAGAGCAGCGATGACAGACGTCCCTCCTGCGCATGCGCATCCTCAGTTCTCAAACGAGCCACCGGAACTTCAGCGTGCATAAGCTGCTGACGTCAGCGGCTGCATGAAGGGTGAATATATTAATTTTACCTACAGGTAAGCCTTCATAGTATTACCTGTAGGTAAAAAGACCCTGGCAATGCATATTGTACATATGGATGCAACCCATACAAAACGTATGGGCTTTCTCTGAGAAGCACATGTTAACGAGTGACACAACAAGCATTAATGCACATTTGTTGATTCAGTATTAATTCCCCATCTTAAATTCTCCTATTTTGTGTTCCAAAGCTGGTGTATTGATGGTTGGACTTCTACTAGAACAGTGGTTCTCAACCTTCTAGGGCCGTGACCCCATGATAAAATTTCACAATTTGTGGTGACCCCCAACGGTAAAATTATTTTCGTAGCGTGGGTTGTCGGCACCCAAGGCAAGACAAGTAATTTGTGCCCCTAACCCACGGACATTTAGTGCTCCCTGAGTCCCTTCCACTCGTACAGTATTAAATCCGCTTATGGTACATTTTAGGTTATACCACGCTTTCTTTGTTCTCCTTTCTTTCCCTTTTATCTCGCTCTATCCTAATTTATTGTTCTTTCTCTCCCTTTTGCTTTCTTCATCCCCCTCTTTTCCACTCCCTTCCATGTTTTCTCTATTTTTATTCCTTCTCTTACTCCTTGATGGGGGGAGTTTGGATCAGTGGCAGTGCTGGGGGGAGTTCTGATCGGCCAACTTAGGTGCTCTTGATCAAGGTCATCTGCTGATCTGAGGACTGTGGTGGGGCCTTTTAATGGCAACTATAATCACAGGTAGTGTTACTCACTGTGTCCCTGACTTTGTGGTGTCTTGTGGCAGTGACACCTATGCCGAAATAAGGAGATAGGGTCTCCTCCAGCCCCTCCTACTTCACATTCCTCACCAGTCAATGACCTCTGCCCCGAGCCATGCCATGAACTGAGTGGTGGCCGCAAATGGGCTGGGGGAGCGATGCAGGCTTCAGGAACAGCCCAGGATTCGGTGACCCTGGCAAATCGTCATTTGACCCCTGAGGAGGTCCTGACCCCCAGGTTGAGAACCGCTGTACTAGAAGCTCTTGTCAATTAAGCAGTTTAGGGCATTTTGGTGGCAGCCTACAAGCATGCCATGTGTAGGCATGGTGTCCTGTTGCTCGGATTAGAAGCTGAGGAATGCAAACTGATCATGCCAGCATGGATCTACTTCTGTGCTTAGTGTGATCAGAATGCTCTAGGAATGGAAGGTGACTAGCAGGTTCACTGGATTTGAATGAATGTTGCTGGAAAAGGCCTGCACAGAGGAATGGATTAATGAAATGTCTGTAATAAAGGATACAGAGAATAAAAATGGCCACCAGAGGGCTACAGCGATCTTTGTATGTACTTTAGCTGCAAACCAGTTGGTCTATAAACGGCAGCATAAATAAATATCCAACTTATCATACCACAGTAAATGTTTTTCATTTTTATTGTACCACCACTATAAATGTGTTAGAGATGATTTTTACTTGTGTATATGGAAGGCGATATTCACATTTTGAGTGTAGCATACTGAGCTTAATTTTATTTATTTTTTTAAATGCTTTTTGTGCTATACAGGGACTTTTTGGACAGTACTGTGCTTTTGGGCCTCCATAGACTTTTATTATGGGAATGCCTTTAAAAAAAACATGTGAAACTCATATTTTCAGGCACTCTTATTGAAGTCTGTGGGGTCAAGAAACCCCACCAAAATCTGCATAAAGAAGCTCCCATACATTTTGTAAATGATCAGGTGTGAACAAGCAAAGGGTAATGTTGAATGTGTTTGTAGCTTTGAGCGTCAAAACAGTCAGGTGTGAATAGGACCTGAGATATCGGGATTTTTTTAACGCTATTGGTAAAGTAGCAGAAGGTTGAGACTAGGGTTGTCCCGATACCACTTTTTTGAGACCGGGTACAAGTACCGATACTTTTTTTTTCAAGTACTCGCCGATACCGATACTTTTTTATTTAATGTCATGTGACGGTTTTTTATTTTTTTCAACTTTTTTTTACATTTTTATTTTATGTTTTTGTTTTTTTAGTGTTTTTTTTTTGTTTTATAGGGGTGGATTGTGAGTTTTTTTTATTTTTTATTTACATTTTTATTTTTATTTTAAAAAATATATATTTTTATTGCAATTTTTATTAAATTTTTTTAATCAGCCCTGTTTGGGGGTCTTTGGAGAGATATCAGGGGTCTTAACAGACCTTTGGCATCTCCCCTTTAAGACAGAGAAAGGGACTAAGGACACAGATTCCCCAGTCCCTGGGGAAGCTCCTCTCCATTCATAAACTGAAGCATCGTAAACACAGGTTACGATGCTCAGTTATATGAATGGACAGAGTCGGTGATCACTGACTCTGTTCATTCTGAAAAGTTGGAGCTGGGTTTAGCGGCTCCTACCTCCTCCGCTCTCCATCCTGACAAATTGAGGGGGGAGAGAGGACAGCACAGAACACGGGGGCAAAGAGGACAGCACAGGAGAAAGACAGCACAGAGCCCAGGGGGAGAAGACTTGCAACTCCCCTGCCTGCCCAGGTATCGGATGAGGCATCGGAGCATTTCCCTGAGTACAAGTACTCGGGGAAATGCTTGGTATCGGTACCGATACTAGTATCGGTATCAGGACATCCCTAGTTGAGACAAACCATTTTTAACACTGGCAGTGGTACTTGGTGGTCATGAAGGTAAAACAAATGCCCCTTTTTAGGTTTTAAGACTTTCCTTCCTACTGCTCATCAACAACATGTAAATATTAGAAAAGTTCAAAGCTATTCTCATGGTTCTGGATATTGTTGGCATATAGTGGGACTCGAGGTTATATTCTTTTTCATTGTTTTTTTTTTTTTTTTTTTATAGAATGATAATAAAATGAAAAAACTAAATTTTGTGGTGTGTGTGTGTTTTTTTTTTTTCCTTTAATAAATCAGATTTAAATCGGCCCCAATGTGTACAGAACTGGCTGAACATGACCTATGTAACAATTAAATGTGTTTTTCTTATTTTAAGTAGAGTGCACTTTGTGACAAAAGTGATAAATGACCCATAATGGCCCGTGAACCTACTTTCCTTGCTCTGGCAAAGTGTTTTTTTCTGGGAAGCTCCTAGTGACGTATAGAAGCAGCTGCCAGAATCCTCAGTCACTGTAGCAATCACATATGTAGACATGAGCCTATTTACTCAATTGCATATTATTTTGACCTTTCCTGGGGAGTTGATTAATTTTGTTTACTATTTAATTAAACTGTAGCATAAACAATTCTTTAACCTGTGAAATGCATCTATGCTCCTACCACCATAGCGCCCCTCTCCAGGATAGTGGGTGGGGGTTCCTCTCCCCACACCCATTGTCAGTTTAAAAATGGCGTGGCCGTGTAGGCGGAGCACTGCAAAGCTGCGTCATTCATGGGAATCTGAATGGACTGCAAATTCCATCTTCCACCTCAGCAGACAGATTTGTCGTATCATTGAGCTGTGAGCATGCTGATCAGCACACTCCTAGTTATTGGTGGCAGGGCCGATTCCCGCTGTCTGTGTCAATGTACGCAGCACCGGGCTTCAGGAGTGAGCCTGCATGGGTACTGCCAAGGAAAGCCGCTTTCCCTGGGGGCACCCTATGAAGGGGAGGAGCCAGGAGTGCCGGTGGGGCATCCCAGAAGAGAAGGATCGGGGCTGCTCTGTGCAAAACCCTTGCACGGAGCAGGTATATATAACATAATATATATTAAACATTTTACAATCACTTTAAGAGCAATTTCAGGCAAAACAAGAGAGAAAAGCAAGTTTGTTAATCTTGTATGTGTAGGATGAGTTTCATAATGTATGTGTCTCTATATTATGAGGTCCCTTGTTATAGATTCTCAGTACAAAATGTATTCTGCATTAGTTTGTTTTTCAGTACAGACAGGGGTCCTGTTTATTATACATGGTCACGCTACACTAGATATGAGTCGTATAGGGAAAAACTGTTTTTCTAGGTACATGAATGACATCCGTAAAAGTGTGTTTGTTTGTTTTTTTCTGGAATTCAGAAAAAGCAAATATACTTTTTGGGTCCAGAACCATCTCTATCCACCGTTTACTTAAAGTGGATGTAAACCCCAAATTGTTTTGTCACAATGTAGAGAATAAGATTTCCTATCATCTGTGCCCAGTCTTGCCACACAGAGTTAATCCAGCTCTGAGCAATCCTCTTTTATTGTTCAGTGAAAATTAACAGACTTCCAGTTAAAACCCTGTCTAACTTAAAAGTCCGAAAGCCTCTCTCCTTGCTTTGAGTGACAGGTTATTTACATATCTAGCTTGTACATGTTTATTGTATGTTATATTATGTTTATCATAATATGAGGTGATTCACAGTATAAAAAGTGAGAAATCCACCCTCCCCCACATAATATAGGTAATATACAATGACCTGTAGATCACCTCATATTATGATAAACATAACATATGATAAACATGTCCAAGCTAGATGTGTAAATAACCTGTCACTCAAAGCAAGGAGAGAGGCTTTTGGACTTTTAATTTAGACAGGGTTTTATCTGGAAGTCTGTTAATTTTCACTGAACAATAAGAGGATTGCTCAGCGCTGGATTAAGTGGCAAGACTGGTCACAGATAATAGGAAATCTTATTCTCTACATCAGTGTTTCTCAACTCCAGTCCTCAGGGCGCACCAACAGGTCATGTTTTCAGGATTTCCCTCAGATGAAACTGCTGTGGTAATTACTAAGGCAGTGAAACTGATAAAATCACCTGTGCAAAATAATGGAAAGCCTGAAAACAAGACCTGTTGGTGCGCCTTGAGGACTGGAGTTGAGAAACACTGCTCTACATTGTGACATAAAAAAAAAAATATATATATTTTTTTTGGGGGTTTACATCCACTTTAATGTAATAATAACCATTTTATTGGTGGAAAAACTAACACAAAAACGATATTAAAAAGGTGGATGGTCTCGCAGAAGAACATAACAGCACTGTTGGTTTTTTTAAATCTATAAATCATCTTTATTCCATAAGTTTCTAAAAACTTGGGGAATGTATTGGCCCCTTTTAATAAGTTTTTATAAAGCAGCAGCAATAGTGTTATAGAACATTATCCCCATTAAGTGTTCCTAGACAAATCCATTTAGATTCATATCACACACTACCAAAGTAATGCCCAGAAAGAAATGAACTAGGGCTATTTGAGCACACTATATATTGGTATACAATGTGTAAAGAAAAATTTGTGTGTTTTGCCCTTATGGGCTGCTTCAGGGAAATAGGGTGTATTTTCTGCCAAAGAAGAAAGATAAAAGATAGGAACACCATTTAAAATACATCCAACACATCAAACAATGCATTAAGGCAGGGCTCGACGAATCCCGGTCGCCATGGCGACTAGAAATAGAGTCCTGGCGACTTGGCTTGGAAGGTGGGAAATTTTTTTTTTGTGAGCTGGCGCCATCTGGTGGTGAGCCGTTGGTATTACAAGTTAAACAGCAATTCTAATGTCATTTTTCACTATTTTCACTGCCATCTTCTTCCCTCAAAACATTATATATATTTTTTATCCTAACACCCTTGAGAATAAAATGGCGATCGTTGCAATACTTTCTGTCACGCCGTATTTGCGCAGCGGTCTTACAAGCGCACTTTTTGGGAAAAAATTACACTTTTTTAAATTAAAAAAAATAAGACAACAGTAAAGTTATCCCAATTTGTTTTAATATTATGAAAGATAATGTTACGCCAAGTAAATTCATACCCTACATGTCACGCTTCAAAATTGCGTCCGCTCGTGGAATGCCGACAAACTTTTACCCTTTAAAATCTTCATAGGCAACGTTTAAAAAAATCTACAGGTTGCATGTTTTGAGTTACAGAGGAGGTCTAGGGCTAGAATTATTGCTCTCGCTCTACCAATCGTGGCGATACCTCACATGTGTGGTTTGAACACCGTTTACATATGCGGGCGCTGCTCACGTATGTGTTTGCTTCTGCGCGCAAGCTTGTCGGGACGGGGTGCGTTTTCTGGCTCCTAACTTTTTTAGCTGGCTCCTAGAGTCCAAGCAAATTTGTCAAACCCTGCATTAAGGTGTGCGTGGAAACCATGCGTGCCACAAGCGGTAACATTTTTTTTTTATTGTCAGCACTGCGATTGGTGCCCGTTCACACTACCGCGACTTGGGATCCGACTTGTGATGCCCCAAGTTGCGTGACACAAGAAATTACATGGAAGTGAATGAGAGCCGTCTTAAAGCGGGGGTTCACCCTATCGACGGGAAAAATATTTTTTTTTTCTTTTACCTTTAAATCAGGCATTGTAGCGCGAGCTACAGTATGCCTGTCCCGAATTTTTTCCCCCCATACTCACCTTGTAGTCGTCCATCGAAGATACCGGGGAATGGGCGTGCCTCTGGAGACGGAGGATGATTGACGGCCGGCTCTGGCGCGTCACGCTTCTCCGGAAATAGCCGAAATAGGCTTGGTCTTCACGACGCGTGCGCATAGCCTGTGCGCACGCGCCGTGAAGAGCCGAGACCTACTCCGGCTGTCTTCGGGGAGAGTAACGTGCCAGGGCCGGCCGTCAATCATCCTCCCTCTCCAGAGGCACGCCCATTCCCCGCGGGAGCCGGAATCTACGATGGACGACTACAAGGTGAGTACGGGGTTAAAAAAATCGGGACAGGCATACTGTAGCTCGCGCTACAATGCCTGTCTCGATGGTAACATCAAGTACGAGAGGGTGAACTACCGCTTTAATGCACACTACTGAAGTCTCTCCGACTTCAGAAAAGGTTCCTGTACTACTTCAAGGTGACCTGTACCCATTGATTTCAATGGAAGTTGCCTCCAAAGTTGGATCACTGTCTTAACTGAAGCAACTTTACAGGAAGAGAAAATAGTTTTCTCAGGCAAACCCCTCCCACAGAGCTGATTGTTTTTTTGATTTTTCCACTGGCAAAGTTGCCTGTCCTGGAGGCGCCTCGAAGTTGCCTCACAAAGTCGTGCCGACTTTCATGTTGCTGTAGTGTGAACCGGCACTAAAGCTGTTCACATAAAAACAAAGATAAGCCCAACCACACAAATGGAATCCAAATCATAACGAAGCTAATCATGGCCAGTGTGGCGTTTGCCCCTCATTTGAGAAAACGCCCTAAAGAGGATAATGATACATCATATCCCACTATTAACCATGCATATACTACTACAAGTCATATGTAAAAATATGGCCCCTTGGGGTCACAATTAAAAGGGGTCTACCCTTAATTGCTTTCCTCCTTCACTTTATAGATCCAAGTTGAGAGTGACTAAATCGGCAACAGACCCCCAATGGTAACAAAAAGGGTTATAATTTATCCTTAATAGGATCCTAAAATAAAACAAAATAACCCAGAATCGATGTCAAAATCCTGCAATGTTGCTGTCAATCAAATCCTGTGAGAGCGAGGGGCAGGGTTGAGCCATGCTGTGTGTTTCATTGGATGCATACTGCCTGGTTTAGCATCAAGCATGCAGGTGTGCCCGTATATCGCAAGCTTGCAACTGGGGCACATAAAGAGGAGCAGACAAGAGTGCCAGCAGGGGACCCAAGAAGATGGGGTTCCGGACTGCTTTGTGGAAAGCCATTGCACAGAGCAGGTAAGTATGACATGTTTGTAGAAGTGTGTGCGTGTGTGTGTGTGTGTGTGTATATATATATAATTAAATATAATATATTTTTTTTTTTTTATTAAAACGCTTTCAAGATACTTCAGATTAATATGAATGTTGAAACGGGGAAACAAATACACAAAAAACTGACAGAGATCTCTGTACTAATACAAGCAATGTTGGTGTAGTGATCTCCCCCTGCTGTGCTATTGGCTGATCGGATGCTGGATTTCCAGCATGCTGGCTCAACAGAAGTTGGTTGTTTGGCGTCTGTCGGGAAAGGCAGCTGTACACATGAGCCGAAGGTTGTCCGGTTTCTACTGCACCAGCTGATTTCAGCCCATGGGTAGCAGTTGCGCTGTGCAAAACATGATTGGCTCATATCGTGAATTTGGTGCATGAGCTCCTTTAAGGGGTTGTAAAGGTTCGTGTTTTTTCAGCTTAATGCATCCTATTGTGGGGAGGAGCCGAGAGAGCCACCGTGGGACCCCAGAACAGGAGGATCGGGGCCACTCTGTGCAAAACAAACTGCACAGTGGGGGTAAGTATGACATGTTTGTTCTTTAAAAAATAAGCTTTACAACCCCTTTTAGTGTGTCTTTAGAGCAGAGGGAGGCCCTTTCAAATGAATGGTGCTGCAAAAAAAAAAAAAAAAAATCGAGCCCTGAAAACGTGATGTGGTAGCGTTGCTCACTTGACAGCCTTATTGGGAGAAGCAAGGAGGTCTGTTCTTTGCTGCATTTTTTTTATTCAACGACTTGTTGAACTGATTTTTCTGCAGCCATTACTTCAGAAGCACTGCCTACACATCCAATGTAGGTCAAATCCTCTTTCACACATCATTTTTTAATAATGTACTTGCGCCTTTTGACCTTGGTCACGTGTGGGTTTGCTTATGTGTAAATATTCTACAGTACAGAAGTTCTTATGTAAAGCACATTTAAACAAACAAATCAATATTTCTCTTTCCACTTACCATTCTGCTCTACCATTCTCCCGTGGCTAAAGTCATTTTAGTTTCTCTGCTTTAGTATGACGCTCAGCTGGGGTTCTACTTCTGTGTTAGCCTTACTGATCCTTTAAAAAAATAAAAAGTGTAAGTTTAGGCCGGGTACACACGGACAAACATGTATGGTGAAAGCGGTCCGTCGGACCGTTTTCACCATACATGTCTGCCAGAGGGCTTCTGTACGATGGTTGTACACACCATCGTACAGAAAGTCGCGCGTAAACTAATACGCGGGGCGTGTCCGCGGTTGTCGCCGCGTCGTGACGCCGAGGTTAGGAATGTCGCCGCGACAATGACGCGGCCGACGTCGGCGGCCCGCCTTTAAAATGCTTCACGCATGCGTCGAAGTCATTCGACGCATGCGAGGGACGGCGGGTCGCCTGGGACATGTACGGTAGGTCAGTACTGACGACCGTACATGTCCGAGCGGGCTGAATTCCAGCGGGCTGTTTTAAAACAAGTCCAGGAATATTTGTTCTGCTGGGAAAAGGCCCGGCGGGCAAATGTTTGCTGGAATTCGGCCCGCTCGCGCCCACACACGACCAAACATGTCTGCTGAAACTGGCCTGCGGGCCAGTTTCAGCAGACATGTTTGCTCGTGAGTATGGGGCCTTAGACGTCGATGGGTGCCAAAATTTTATTTTATTTTTTTCCACCCACTGATTGCTACACATTTAATTAAATGGAAAAGCACCGCAAATGCCCTGCAATGCACGTGGTTGCAAAGCATTTGTTGGCAAAAATTAGATTAAAACAGGCGGTGAGGAGGCGTTGCATCGCAGGCGACACAGTGTTGTAGTGGTTAGCGCTTTCACCTAGCAGTAAAAGAGGTCACTGTTTCGAATCCCAACCACGGCACTACCTGCCTGGAGTTTGCATGTTCTTCCTGTGCCTGCGTGGATTTCCTCCGGGAACTCCAGTTTCCTTCCACCCTCCAAAGACATGTTGGTAGGTTAATTGGCTTCTGTCTAAATTGGCCCTAATATGTGTATGTATGAATGTTTATGGCACAGGGCTCAGCACAGGTGGTTGTTCATTCAGAATGATGTCACTGGTTGCATGTACAGTAAATCTCTCCTAAACTGTGACCGCTTAGAAGATATTTACACTACTTATAGGTAAAAGCCAAAGATGGAAGTTTATTTCCACTTTAAAATCGAACTCAACAGTATTTTATTTAGTATTCTTGCCGGGATTACTAGCTCCTGTAGGTACCTTTTGGACAGGTAAGAATTTTACCCTTTTAGTTCCGCTTGAAGTTAATCCGTGTGTGTGTGTGTATATATATATATATGTATGTGTGTGTGTGTATGTATGTATGTATGTATGTATGTATGTGTATATATATATATATATATATATATATATATATATATATATATATATATATATATATATATATATATATATATAATATATATATATATATATATATATATATATATATATATATATATATATATATATATATATATATATAATCTATCTATCTCCTTCTAAAGCTGTGTAGTTCTGGAAATATGACTGTTTGGGCTGGTGATATTACACTAGCACACCTACTGTATTATACATTCATAGCAGGCTGACCGTGCCATGCTTATTCTCAGCGCCTTGTTGTGGTGATGTAATCCTGTGCCCTCGCAATAGGTGCTCAATCTCGTGAAACCTCCCTCCTAGCTAGTTTGGTTTGCGCATGGGTAAGGTTGATGCTATGACATCTGTGTAGGGCAGAAGCAAAGTTCGGGAAGTATTTAAAGTTGGTGCCAGCCTCTTCAGGAGTGGGGTAAAAACATTGAAAAGCAGAAAAAACACATATATGTAAATGTAGGGTTTACAAATCACATGGTGAACTGTTATGATTTTTTTCAGGTGAAGTAATACGGGGATTCATTTTGCTTTAATGCTCTGCTCCCTGGCCTGTAGAGCTGCACGATTAATAGTTAATCTCTAAAATGGCGATCTTTTTCCCTTCCGATCTTCAAAACAGCATGCAACGATTCTCTCTAATGCCTTGTACACACAATCGGAATTTCCGATGAAAAAAGTCAGACGGAATTTTTTCATCGGATATTCCGACCGTCTGTTGGCCCCATCTGACTTTTTTCCTTCGGAGTTTAGAAATGGAACATGTTTTATTTATTTTTTTAGACGGAAATTCAGATCGTCTGTGTGGAACTCCGACAAAGAAAAAAACACGCACGCTCAGAATCAAGTTGACACATGCTCGGAAGCATTGAACTTCATTTTTCTCGGCTCGTCGTAGTGTTTTTATACGTTACTGTGTTTTGGATGTTCGGAATTTGGTCTGACAGTGTGTATGCAAGACAGCTTGTAAGGAATTCCGACGGAAAATTCCATCGGATTTATGCCATCGGAAATTCCGATCGTGTGTACAGGGCATTACGAGTGCATAGATAAACCAAATCCAGGCAGTCTGGCAACACAGAATAAGTAGAAACAAAGTATCTTTTCGTTCTTTTATCAAAGGAAAGAACTTGGCTTGTAGATGAAGGAAGTTTTTAACCATTTAAAGACCAAACCTTTTTTGACATTTGCTGCTTACAAGTAAAAATCATTATTTTCTGCTAGAAAATGAATTGGAACACCCAAACATGATATATTTTTTTTAGCAGAGACCCTAGAGCATGGGTGCTCAACCTGTGGCTCTCCAGCTGTTTCAGAACTACAATTCCCATGAGGCATTGCAAGCTACTGACTGTTACAAGCATGACTCCCAAAGGCAGAGGCATGATGGGACTTGAAGTTCTGCAACAGCTGGAGAGCCACATGTTGAGCACCCATGCCCTAGAGAATAAAATGATGGTTGTTACAATATATTATGTCACACCGTATTTGCGCAGCGGTTTTTCAAACGCAATTTAAAAAAACAAACAGCTAAAGTATTAAACCATAAAGTTAGCCCAATTTTTTTTTTTTGTATAATGTGAAAGAAGATGTTACACCACGAGAATCGCGATCTTTATTCTAAGCAAAAAAAACCCTGCAATTCTCATTTTAGCCAGAATCATGCAGCTCTACTGGCCTGGTATAATCCCAATTAGAATTGTGTATGTGCTGCCCCTTTATGTGTGTATTGGTTGCAATAAGGTTATAGAATGCCTGGCCTTTTTTCCATTTATTTGGGGCACAGCGCCCGTTGCAAAGCACAAAATGTACTCCTTATGTGATCATGTCCCCCTTGTTTGTAAATATCTAATCTTTGTACACTTCATTGTATTCATGACAGTCACAGACTCTGAGAACATTTGTATTTTACTGTCATGGCCATTTTGATTTAAGCATGAAAAAGGGAAATGGCTGCGAATGATTACACGTAGTTCTCATGTAAACTGCAAAGTAGGTCAGTATACAGGAGCAGCTCACTCCCCCTGGCGGGTGCTAGGAGAGGTGACCTACTTTCTCAGATTGTTGTGACATGTTGAAATAGTACACAATAAAAGATACACAATAAAAGGAAACCCATGGATTCAGGTGAAGCCTGAACCTATAAATCTGGGCCTTGCTGAAATTATTTTTGTACTAAAATTGATTTAAAATAGCACTTTTTTCCCTGATGCAATAAATTGTTGGCCTATTAGAAAAGTCAAGGCTATTTTTCTGCACTATTAGCATTCTGTTTGTGTCATTACATTTCTAGCCAATATCTGAAAAACACCTCAGAACATTTTACCTGACTGTGAAGTCCCCTTTGTATTTCAATTTTTATTTTTATTTTTATTTATTTTTTTACTTGAAGTTTTGGAATCTTTTAGGCAGCCTGATTTTATAATAAATTAATTAAAACAAGTAAATTAAAATAAGCATCGAAGGGACACTGTCACCAGTGTGAAAAACGTAGGCTGGCAACACCTGCTTCAGGGCTCATGAACACAGGTGTGTAAAAAAAAAAAATTGTTCAGATTTTGTAAAGCATAAAATTGTGAATTGGAACCAGCAGTTTTTTTATATTATGGACCCATGCACATAGCTGTGTAATCTTGCGCTGCGTTCAGCTTGGTAAAAAACAGAATATTCTGCTTTTGGGATCTGCGATTCTTCTCAATTTATTCTTGTACGTATGTAAATGCATGTGCATGCTAGGATTGAAAACCGTAGTAGTAACTAAATCCATATAAACTGGAGCATGGCTTTTTTTTTTTTTTTAAAACAGGATCTTTCTGTCGGTAAAATCCTGAGTGTATATATCAATATTTTTATAAGCCCATGTGCATGAGCCCTTGTACTAGGATAACCGGCAGTTGGGACGTGCTCTCTTGGAGGGTACCAGGCACATGCCACCAACTGGTTAAAAAAGATGCTTCTCTTACCTTATTTGTAAAGCTGCTTTTTGTATCCCCCCCCCCCCCCCCCCCCGCAACCAATTAATTGAAAATAGATCTAAAACCAATTGCTAAAATCTGATATAAGTATTAACATGGTATTGGTTAAACTGATGAACTGTGGGTCTTCTGCTCTTCAATGTCCAGCTGGCAAGTAGTACAGGCAGCAAAGGCTGTCTGAAGTACATTTTGTGTAAAATTTCTTGGTTTTTCCCTCCCCACAACAGTCCCATAGGACATTTGCAGCTAAAACGTGAACAGTGTTAGACATTGTGGCTCCATCGGCACCCCCTTTGGAAACACTTGCATCTCAAGGCCGTGTACCTAATGCAAAATCCCGCCGAGATTTTTGATGGACACCCCATGTCTTCATCAATTTTGTCGCAGACTGACTGAGCTGCTAATATGTTGTACTGTCCTGCAGCATGCCCCTATGCCTCATACCAGCTTTGGGGACCCCTAGATAGTTGGTTATTAATCAGTCACTTTGGCTGGGGCGTCATCCAAGGTGGTCAGTATGCTAGCTGACTATCAAGAAACAAGGTTGTTAAAAGCCAGCTCTTCTTCAAACACCTCATGGCTCAACAGACATATTGGCCCCTCATGGCTCAACAGACATATTGGCCCCTCATGGCTCAACAGACATATTGGCCCCTCATGGTTCATCAGACATATTGGCCCCTCATGGCTCAACAGACATATTGGCCCCTCATGGCTCAACAGACATATTGGCCCCTCATGGCTCAACAGACATATTGGCCCCTCATGGCTCAACAGACATATTGGCCCCTCATGGATGTGTTCAGGAGCCCTTTTGTGGGTGCAGTTTCCCATTGTTAGAATGAAATAGGTAAACGTTTTTAGTGGAGAAATGTGTTAGCTGTCATGTTCTGTCCTTTTTATAATATTGTTTCTGGCACAAGCCCAGTTGTTACTAGGTTTTGTGGGGACAGGGCTTTTCCTTTCCTGGCACAATCCTTTTTTTTTTTTTTTTTTAGCTGCCCTTTTTTTTTAAACCTAATGTGGCAATTAGACTGCATAGTCCATTTTATTTAAAAGCTGAACTTCATTGGTAGACCACATCACATGTTTTTTTCAATATTGCCCATAATTCCACTAGTTCCATTTCAGGGATCCCTGTGAGTAAAGAGAGAAAACAAATCAGTGTAGCATACAAGAACAAGTAAATTTATATAATTTTTCTTTACCAACTTCTTCCCAAAGGTAATGTGCATTATATGTTGCATTCCTAAAGGACCCCCCCCCCCCCCCCCCCCCCCACACACACACCCCTCCCTCCCTTTGCAGAGATGCACACCACTGATGTGAATTTTTGTAAAAGGGAAATGGTCCTCTTTAAATTTAAGAAGTAGTCTTGCTTTATTCCTTCTGGAATTATAGGAAGATTTATGGGTCCTAAGTCTAGGAATGGATTCAGCACCCCGTTCTAGGTCTGGAAAGAATTGTACATCTAAATCTGTCTCAATCCACTCTAAATGTAATCACCATGTAGTGCTGCTGACTTGTCCTAGACTGTCTTTTTCCAAATACAGTTTGCATTATCCCCACAAGAGGCTGAAGTGTCTAATTGTGTCACTCAGGTGACCGTCTTAGTAGCAAATGCCACCACACTGATCTGGATTAGGTGGTTTTGATATGATGATAAATCCTATAGTGTTGCTAAATGCACTATAAATAATTACTGTCTACTGTGTTTATCATCAATGTTGTAGCTTGAAAATCTTAGTTAAGTATGCTCTCTTTAAAAGACATAAATATTTATTTTCAGAATGTGAAGAGGAATGCTGCAAAATAACTAGAGCTCCTGTCCCTGGTGGTAAATGGCCTGCCACAAGATTTCTAAGAGACCATTCAATTGCTCCTATGGTGTTGCTCTTACTGGCTTAAAAGCTAAGTTCACCTTTTAGAGTTGAAAATATGTTTATTGGAAATTTCGACGTATCAAACAAACAAACAAAAAAAAGAACAGTAAACATTAGAAGGCACAGTCCGCATACAGTCACAATAATGATTGGGGGGAAGAGTCAGCCAAATGGCTATCGCCCACAGCTAGACTCTCACCGATAAGCATAACAATAGATATGCCAACAACTGTATATACAATGAACCAATAATAAAGAAATTATGTGCGACCGCCAGGGCCTTTTCTTTTTGGCAGAGCTGTGACTGCAAACTACGGTATTGAAACAAAAAAAAAAGGGGGAGGGAAAGAGAAAAAATAAATAAAAAAAGGAGGAGAGAAACAAGAATACAGGAAAAATTGAAATGGAAGGGGAAAGAGGAGGGAGAAGGGGGAGAAAGGAGGGAGACGAAGGAGAGACCGGTAAGAGGGGATTCGAGGGGGGGGAAGTGTGGGCTAAGGACAAGACAATCTGGAGGGAGGGTGAGGGAGGGTGTATCTACAGGGAAAGATCCCGAATTAAGTTCACCTTTTAGACCCCTTTCACACTGGGACGTTTTTCAGGCGCTTTGGCATTAAAAAAAAAGCCTGTAAAGCGCCTGAAAGAAGCCTCATCTGCAATCCCGATGTGAAAGCCCGAGTGCTTACAGAGCCCTTTCACACTGCCAGCGCCTGAAAAACGCTGGTAAAGCGTCGCTAAGCAGCCCTTTCACACTGGGGCGTTTTGGCTTTAAACAATGCTCCCTCAATGGGAAGGGGTGCTTTAGGAGCGGTGTATTAACGCTCCTAAAGCGCTGCAAAGAAGCTGCTTGCAGGACTTTTTTTGATGCCCTGCCAGCGCAGCACCTCAGTGTGAAAGCACTCAGGCTTTCACATTAGGATTGCAGATGCAGCTTCTTTCAGGTGCTTTACAGGCACTTTTTTTTTTTTTTAACGCTAAGACCCCTTTCACACTGGGGTGTTTTTCAGGCGCTTTAGTGTGAAATCACTCAGGCTTTCACATTGGGATTGCAGATGCAGCTTCTTTCAGGCACTTTTTTTAATGCTAAAGCGCCTGAAAAATTCCCCAGTGTGAAAGGGGTCTTAGTAACATGTATTTAGTTACTATGCAGCACCCCCTGATCCCCCACTGTGAGAGTGAGTGGGGGATCTTCTCCCTGCACCCAGAGTCCTATATCCATATAGAGCAACATACCGTATTTATCGGCGTATAACACGCACAGGCGTATAACATGCACCCTAACTTTAAAGGGTCACTAAAGGAATTTTTTTTTTTTTAGCTAAATAGCTTCCTTTACCTTACTGCAGTACTGGTTTCATGTCCTCATTGTTCGTTTTTGCTTTGAAGTTTCCTTATAACCATGGTACTGGGAGATTTTCACGGTGGTCTAAGCTGTCATTACTGTGTGTCTAAAACTCCTCAGAACCAATCAGATTAATTTTAAAAACAAAACACTGCCCTGGATTTGTTTTGTTTTTGTTCTGTGAGTCTTCCCGACTCACCTCTCACCCGGAACTTCATGTATGTACCTTAAAAACAAAAGTGAAACTAGAGGCACATTTTATGATAGATTAAATTCAATTTTTATTCATTTTTAAAAGGAATCAGTTAACTTGTATGTCTCTATACCCAATAAACAGTCATTTCAGCAAACATATTTTTTTTTCCTTTAGTGACCCTTTAAGAGGGAAGTTTCAGGAAAAAAACTTTCCACCGCCCCCTGCGTATAACACACAGGCACAGTTTACCCTCAATTTTCAGGGTAAAAAAGTGAGTGTTATACGCCAATAAATACTGTATCTACAAGAAAACACATACATGTTTTTATATAATATACAAATTGTACTTTTAAAAAGACATAAAACAAGTGAATACATTTTTTTCTAGCAAAGGAGCCTGCAGTAGTTTCACATAACGTATTGTACGGCAAGAGCCCCAAACCTCATGGCATTGATATCAGGTCACGAAGATGGAAATGTGACGTGCCCCGCTCACCTTCCATTGCTCACCGGTGGTTATAACAGTAGCTCAGTTACACGTGCTCAACATTTGTTCTGCTCGTAACTGAAATGGCTTTATTGTAAAGCCTGCAGACAAGGTTACAGGTCAGAAGCCTGTCCAAATACAGTTCTAATCCACCTATCAGACAGAAGGTACAGTCGTGTAGCTAATCAGCCGTACATACCGGGGAGCAGATGTTGATCCCGCAGACACACCGTGCATGGGAGTGGGTTTATAGGTCAGGCAGTTTGTTCTATTGGATCTTTTCAGATTGTTCTGTCTGTAGTCTCCAACCTTGTCCAGGCTTTTGATTGTCCTTAATTAAATGTTGTGTAGAATTGTTAAATTATTAAAATGATCTGAAAATGTACATACCCATCCAGCCTTCTAAGCACAGGGTGTAACTTAAAGGTAAGTTGTTATGGTACAAGAATTATGTTATTCCATAAGAATATGGAAAAACAAAAAAAATATCTATATCTAATAAATATATATATATATATATATATATATACATACATACATACATACATACATACATACATACATACATACATACATACATACTTCAAATTGAATTTGTCATCACAGGGTCACTTGTATACTAAGCACAGCCTGTCAAATTGAAACATATACTATTGCCTTTACTGCAACTTGCGTCTGCAAATTCTTCTTCTACTTTGCTGTTCTTCAGCCGTTGCATGTATTTGGTACTTCTGGATGTGTCCGATACTGTGCTCGCTCCTGTAGGCTCATACGATCTGCCTAAAATCAGCAATAAACTGGAACAATTTGAAGGCATGGACCACAGGAAAGGTACGTATAGATGCTAAGATTGTGCTTAGTTTACAAGAAATCCAATGCTGACTGGCTCAGTTTAAAGAGAGTATACAATATTTTCAATGGGCACATATTATAAAGTTAGCTTTTCACACTATGTTTTACGTTGAACTCATTTTGATGATGAATGAAATGGGCATATCCATGTGCCCCCAGTTTAGCTCTGATTTCTTCTTGAGTGACTTGGGAACCCCAAATCCTTGCATAGGGTAATCTGGTATGCAGATTTTGGCCAACTCATGTAATTGGGTGCCTTCCTGAACCCTCTAGAGCTGGGAAACAGAGAAGGGAGGGGGCAGACACCACATCGTTTGGGATGTGGTCTTTTGTATCCGTACATGCTCATTCTTACTACTTCTAATCCTCTAGAGCTAGGGTTGGCAATCTATTGATCGCATTCTACCAGCTGACCATGGGCAGGTTCAAGTCCCTGCCTTGCCAACCCTCAAGTTCTTCGCCCCCAGAGTGGCAGAGCTATGCAGAGAAGTAATGAAGTTGGATGTATGGGCCACCTGAGGTCTGAGGCTGGTAAGCTGTCAAATCCAATCCTAGGCAGTGGAGGTATTCCCCCCACCACACAGCATGCCCCTTGCTTTACGTGTGGTTGTGGGGGGCGGGGAATGATTCTGCCAATTTCTTTGCTGTCAGCTTTGACAACTTTCAGGGGGGATAGCTGATGGCAGGTTCGGGCTCTTGTGGTCATCTCTAGCATGTACTACATTGATCCCACTGGCCCTCTCCTCCAGTCTATCCAAGGTGCTTGTGGATGACATCATGTGGACTGGACATGAGATCAGAGCACCAGGACAAGTAGATCTGCCACAGAAGATTTTCTGCGCTACTCTGTATCTGGAAACCGCTTTTCTGCGCTACTCTGTATCTGGAAACCGCTTTTCTGTGCTGCTGACCCCTTGTCTTTTTGCCTTGATTTTCCCTTTACACTTCCCTACCTACTACTTACCTCTACTGACCTCTGTCTACTACTCTACATTCTACTGACCTCTGTATACTGTCCTATTTGCTACTAGCCCCCTGAACACTGCCCTACATCCGATTTACACTGTCCCAAACTCGTAGCAATCAGTAAAGCTAAATTGAAGCTAGCCAGGCCTAATACTAGTCAAGAAAGTTAGCCTGCAAGAGCAGATGTTCTGCCTTCATGATGGATTCCTGCGTCAGACATTTGCGGGTGACCAATTACTCCCCAAACATGAAAAAATCTCAGAACACAATAGCACAGCAGGGGAGATTGCTGTACTAACCTATCCGATGTTAGTACATCAATCTGTCAGGGTTTTTTTTTCCGTTCAGCCCACTGTGTATAAATGAAAAAATAATTGTGCTACCCCTGCTCCTAGATTCTGCATCTTACAATTGACCCATCATTGTGAGGGGACCAGGAAATTGACAACAGAAGGTAGAACATTTTGCATACTGGCGCACCCTGTGGTTTGGGGTTCCTGGGGTGCCCAATTCCAGCTGGAAGTTTCTTATATGGTAGCATTGCTGTAGGTGCATTTTTTTTTTTTCATGCACTTTTGTATTGAATGTGCCTATCTGGTTTATGTTATGTATGTATAAAGATTTAGCCTGTGTCCACTAATTAGGATTGATGTCTAATTAGCAATAGCAAACAATCATAAAGGCAGTGATTGATTAGTGGCGGTCACTATTTTTATTTTTTTTACCTTAAAAGCTTTTTATTTGGCTATGTTTTGCCCATGATGTTGCTAACCTATTTACCGGTATCTATTTTGCTTTATTTAGATTCCTTTTGCAGGTGTCTAGAAGACCTGGATGCTAATCTGCGTAAATTAAACTCCCGATTGTTTGTGATCCGCGGACAACCTGCTGATGTCTTTCCTCGGCTCTTCAAAGTATGTTTTTTATCATCATTCCTATTATTTTGCTTATCAATTGCCTTCTTCTATCCCACTTCCTCTACCATGTGGCACTCTCATTCCATCTTTGCTAAAATGTTAATAGATCTAGTTAACTGAATCTGTGTCTTTTAAAAGAAAACAATGTAAATACATCAATGTATATTCTGCCCTTTTGCAGGAATGGAAGATCAGCAAGCTGTCTATTGAGTATGACTCTGAACCATTTGGAAAAGAGCGAGATGCTGCAATCAAGAAGTTGGCAAGTGAAGCTGGCGTGGAGGTCATCGTACGAATTTCACACACTCTCTATGATTTGGATAAGTGAGTATTATAAAAAATCCCAGGCAGCATTTTTATGTAGTAAATGCTACACAAGTTACCTTTAAAAGAGAAGTATGTTTTTTTTTTTCTCTTCCTATTCATACTTACCTAGGTGGATGCAGCATCAGACTGATGCTGCAGCTGTCCCCAAGCGTCGCTGCACTGAGAACCGAGCCACCGAACATCACCGATAGCTCGGTTCTCACTCCTCCCCGAGAGAAGAGCTGCTGTCAGTCAGCATCTCTCCTCTCTGCTCCTCCACGCTCCCTGGAACACTGAGCTGTGGAATGGAGGGAGACGCTGAGACTGCCATCAGTCAGGGCAGCTGGCGGATCCAGACTTCGAAAGTCAAGATGACGTGCTGCCTCGACTAATATTGATGATGTCAGCAGAGAGTGGACTTCAGACAGCTCTCTGCTGAAAACGGGTCACAGGAGTGCAAAACGAATTGCACTCCTGTGACCTTTAGGAGAAGCTCAGCCTGTATTTCTCCTTTAAGGCTTATTGTACATGGGCAAAAAAAAATGCTGCCATTATAGATGTGTAACATTTTCCTTTTTTTTTATTTCCATTTTTTTTTTTTTTTTTTTTTAATCTTCCAAAACACAGGAGCATTGTTTAATGGAAAATACACACAGTTGTGTGCAAATCTGTAACACAGTGATGCGTTTAGAGCCGTAAAAACAAAAAAAAAAACGTGAGTGTGATTGAGTGCAGTAATTTATGCTTGTATGCAAGTACATAAGCGTATACGCATAAAATGAAGCACTGGCAGCTAAGAGGGTGAAGCATTGTATGCATGTATACTCATACACATGTTCACAAGGTCTTTACGAACATAAACGTGCGTTTTTACTCAAGATTTTTCCAACAGCCTCTGTCAGCAAGATCTTCTGTGTAAACATCAGTAAATTAATACCTTTGTGTGCAAGAGGCCTTAAGCTGCCGTTGCTTATGTTAAAGTGGAAGTAAACCCTCCTATTGTTTTTAGCCAAGGAAGCTGCCATCTTAGGCTCTGTTTGAGCTACAACTGCCATGATGCTGCACAATGTGATCAGCTATGACACCAGCCATTGGATGGTTTGACAGTTTGGTTGAGAGCACAACCAATGGGAGTGTTACATTCCCGGCATGTGCTTGAAATGTAACTTTTTTAAAACTGTTAAATGGATGGGTTTACTTCCGCTTTGTTATTTCCCCTATGGGTGCTAACAGGCCAGGCCATCATTCATAGCATACACCCTTAAAGATGCCTACTAAACAGTCCTTTATATTCAGTCATGTTCCACATCAACACCAGAGGACGCTAACAGAGGAACGGGAGCGCTGAGAAGATTTGAACACCCATACCCAAGCTTCTGAATAGGATGGCAGGACTCCTGACCATTACACCTCTATGAGCTTGTGGACATCCTATTCCGAAACCCATTTCATTAATATGGAATCCCCCCTTATTTCTCCCCTTTGCAAACTGTAACAGCTTCCACTATTCAGGGGATTTGGAGAGGCTTTTGATAATTTTTTTTGGAGCGTGTCTTTGGAATTTCGTTGTCCATTCTGTCAAAAACATTGTTAGGGTCAGGTATTGATTTTGAACAAGGAAAACCCTGACTTACAATTGGCATTCCAGTTCAACCCAACTTGTTTAGTAGTTGTAGAGGTCGGGGTTCTGTGCAGACCACTGGGGTTCTCCCTTACAAAAAACCTTTAAACCATCTTTATGGAGCTGGCTTTGTGCAAAGGGACACAGTCAGGTTGGAATAGAAAAGAGCCTTCCCCAAACTAAATACTACAAGGTTGGAACCACCCAATTGTTTAAAGGGGTTGTTCTCTCAATATCTGAACGGCTCCTCATTGGATGATTGATAGCAGCACAGCATGGGCTCCCGCTGCTGTCAATCAAATCAATGGTCGCAGGGAGCGTGCCTGCAAGCTAACCACTTGGGAGAGAGCTTCCTCCAAAGGGGGTTAGCTCTTGCGGGGGAGGAGCCGAGACAGCCGCCGAGGGACCCCAGAAGACAAGGATCGGGGCCACCCTGTGCAAAACGAACTGCACAGTGGAGGCAAGTATCGTATGTTTGTTATTAAAAAATAAATAAAAAATCAACCTTTACAACCACTTTAAAAGTCCTTTGTATGCTGTAGCATCAACGGTACCTTTCATTCGCAACACCTGAATGCAATAATTTGGAGGGTTGTTAACATACTTTTGTCTATATAGTAGGTGTGATGGTCCGGGGTCCACAGTTTTATGGCCACTTTAACTGCTTGCCGACCAGCCGCCGCAGTTATACGGCAGCAGGCCGGCTCTGCTGGGCGAGAGCACGTAGCTAAACGTCATCTCGCCGAGCAGCCAATAGGGGCAAGCGCTCGGCGGAGGCGCGCACGCGCTCCTGACTCCCGCGTCCGGCGGGCACGATCGCCGTCGGGCACCCGCGATCGCTCGTTACAGAGCGAGAACCGGGAGCTGTGTGTGTAAACACACATCTCCCCGTCCTGTCAGGGGAGAAATGCCTGACCGTCTGTTCATACAATGTATGAACAGCGATCAGTCATTTCCCCTAGTGAGTCCACCCGCCCCCCCCCCTACAGTTAGAACACACCCAGGGATCATACTTAACCCCTTCCCTGTCGGTGGCATTTTTATAGTAATCAATGCATTTTTATAGCACTGATCGCTATAAAAATGCCAATGGTCCCAAAAATGTGTCAAAAGTGTCCGAAGTGTCCGCCATAATGTCGCTGTACCAAAAAAAAAAAAAAAACCGCTGATCGCCAGCCATTACTACTGCCATTACTAGTAAAAATAAAATATTAATAAAAATGCCATAAAACTACCCCCTTTTTTGTAAACGCTATAACTTTTGCGCAACCAATCAATAAACGCTTATTACGATATTTTTTCGTAAAAAAATATGTAGAAGAATACGTATCGGCCTAAACTGAGGAAAATTGTTTTTTTTTAATATATGTTTGAGGGATATTTATTATGGTAAAAAAAGTTATATTCATTTTTTCAAAATTGTCGCTCTATTTCTGTTTATTAGCGCAAAAACTAAAAACTGCAGAGGTGATCAAATACCACCAAAAGAAAGCTCTATTTGTGGGGAAAAAAGGATGCCATTTTGTTTTGGGAGCCACATCAACGTTTGTTTGGGAGCGCATGACCGCGCAATTGTCAGTTAATGCGACGCAGGTGCCGATTCACAAAAAGTGCTCTGGTCTTTGACCAGCAATATGCTCCGGGGCTTAAGTGGTTAAGTGCACTTGTTTTTTTTGCAAATTTTGCAAGGCAGATGTTTGTCTGGATTAAAATGTATGCTTGTTGCACACCTAGCTGTGTCAAGAATGTTCTTACTATAGAAGTATTTATCTTTTAATAGGATTATTGAGTTGAATGGTGGGCAACCACCTTTGACTTACAAGAGGTTCCAAACACTTATTAGCAAAATGGAGCCACTGGAGATGCCCACAGAGACCATTACAACCGAAGTAATGGATAAGTGCACCACACCAGTGTCCGATGATCATGACGAGAAATACGGCGTCCCCTCTCTGGAAGAATTAGGTATATTATTGTATACTTATTGGTAACCTGATAAAATGTGTTTGACTAGATGGGGGTTAAATATTCAGCATTTTTGACAAAATATCCATATCCTAGGGGAATGTGGGGTCTGTAGTTATTCATTGTCTATTAGTTAATTTTGAGTGTTGACCTGTATACAGTCCATCATTTTTTGGAATGTGTAAAAAAAAAAACATTTTATGAGAAAAAATATATAATATCCTCGTAACTTCACAATGTGATCTGACAGTATCAACTAATGCTTCCCGATTTGGACAAGTTCTAGTTTTATGAGTGCAGTTTAACATTATTTGATATACTCTCCGTTTTGACTTAAAAAGAGTTTTGTTTGTAGACCACCTAAAAACTGAACCCCTGCTGGACTTTTCCCTTACAAAGGGGTTGCACCTAGGATTAGTAGTAGCAAGTCTTCCTGCACTGCCTCTGCTGGGTAAATATGGTGTTACAGCCTAATCATTCAGATAATGCTGGTGCCGTATGAGCTTTTGAAAAGCTGCGCTTATGGGGGACCCTCTGGTGTAAGAAGTTGAAGCCTGCAAATTCAGTAGCTTCTGTTGAAGGCTAATCTCCGCAAAACTGAAGAGGCCTTTTGGCATGGTTTTTCTTTTTCTCTCTGCAGATGTGAAGCAAGTGCATTTCTAAATGCGAATACACCCTGTTGAGGGTTTTGTAGCATGGCTTTTTTCCTCTGAAATCTGATTGCCTTTTTCTTTTGTTGAAACTGGCTATTCATGTTACTTTGGAAACCTAGCAATCAGACTTTATTCAACCACAGTGACCATAGTTTTTCAATCATTTCTGATTCAGTTTGTAGAGGTAAAGAAAAATGAACCCTTCCAACTCTCCAAGCTCTCCCCTCATATGCTGAAAACAGATGCTGGTTGCAGTCCACATCACTCCTCCACACTATAGCCCAGTGTAATACAAAAGAAAATCTGCACACAGATGATGTCTTCACAGGCAAAACTTTGATATGAATCTTATGATGAAGCCCATCGGGTGAAACATGTCAAAGGAGTGTTCCTGGGGGTGTGACCACGTACTGAAGCTTGTCGGCTGGATGTTATGACCGTGAGGACATTCAGCATCAGTGTGTAGCTTCACCTTTTTGGATTATTCTGATTCCGGCTGAATGGCAGAATCACAAGAGCCCCAGTTAATTTGGTGTTCTAGTGGGCAGTGGCTTATTGCCATATTGCTGGTATCAAGTTACTAATACCAATCGTATCTGAGCGAGGGTCTACAATGTGAAAGTGCAGGCTTCTAAATAAGCCACTCCTATCTTCAACTACTATGACCCCTTATGTGGTGGTAGTTGGTTTGTGATCTGTTGGTGGTGGAAAATACAGGGTAACAGAATTTTGTTCACTTTATGGAAAGAAATGACCGTTCCAAACTAAAAATAATAGTTTTCTGTATTCCGAGCTTGCATCCACATCCCTTATGAACCAAAGGTTATTTTCTCAATTGCTGATTAAGACAGGACTGATGTGTTTATTCATGTACATTTATGTTTCATTTATTTTGCTTTGAAAGCCATTTTTTTTCCTCATCTCACATCTTGATTGGATACAGGAACACTAAAGTTTCACATAGATGTGCACACTTAGTAATTGTAAACTATCCAGCTCCCCAGCGTGCCCTGGCTTTCACATCCCTAAGTGCAAGCATCAAGAGTCTATTTTTTTTTCATATATAGCCAATAGCAGCTATATGTTTGGTGGCACATTTTAAAATGTAAGTCCAAGTGTAAAACTTGTTGGGTTTGTATTTGCAGAGTAAAATTTAAGTAAGGTATTGCAATCCCAGAGCACAAAATACCATGGCTGCTTAACTTTGGCTTCATTTTTATTTTTTAATCACTGCAAATTCCCCAGCTTTTTTGAGCCCCCCCCTATTGCTGCCGTACTCCCTAGAATATGTGCTATTGGTACAATTTTTTTTTTTTTAAATACATAAACACAGGACACTATATTATCAATAGCTGTATGCAAAATGTGAGGCCCTTAATGTGAATATGAAATATACTTATGACATTTAGGGATGTCTAATTTTGAATTTTTTTTTTTTGAAAGAAAAAAACCTTTAACTCTTTGGTGCCACATTTACCAGCAATGGGATGCATGTCCGAAAAAAATCTCACTCCTGTTTTGCAGATAATAAAAGTATTTTGTTTAATATTGAAGTAGTTTATTATTTAACCGAACCTCATACAATTTGTTTGGAGGGTTTTTAAAGTTACAAAAGAATAAAAAAAAAAGTGTGCTATTTTCCTGACCTATGAAGGGGCATATCCTCAACTCCATCTTGGACTTTTACACTTAATAAATGTGCAGAGAAAATTTCAGTTCCTTTTGGTTCCATCCCCCAACTGAGCAACAGCACAATGTCTGGAACGTTAATCATTTGTGAACTTCATAAAAACTTTTTTTTTATTCCACCATTTTGCACATAACAGAAATAACGGCTCTTTGTAAGTTCTCCAGGAAACCAATAACAAAAATGCAGTCCCTGCACACTAAAATCATTGAGAGTGTTTTTTTTTTTTTTTTGTTTTTTTTTATTCTCACAAAGCTTTTTTTGCCAGGATCTCAATTAGACAGGGTGCCATTAGGCTGACAACTAGTGGGGTAACTTTCCAGCTGCAAGACATCACAAACGGACACAAAAGGGCGGTGGCATCACTTTCCCGCTGACTTCAGCGTTCGGGTGATGCCAACTGCTCCAGCTCTGGCCGGATTCGTGGCAAGGAAGCTCTCCGTGTGCAAAAACCCAGTGACAAGGCGGCACAGGTGGGGTCGTTCATGTTTGTAAAGAGAACCACAGTGTGGCAGGGCCTAACCTGTATGTCTACATGGCACAGTGAAT
The DNA here is from genome assembly GCF_905171775.1 of Rana temporaria. NCBI lineage: Eukaryota > Metazoa > Chordata > Amphibia > Anura > Ranidae > Rana > Rana temporaria. The sequence continues at coordinate 355,498,821 of NC_053491.1, forward strand.
GTTGTGCAGCAACATTGACCTATGGGTTAATCCCATAGAGCAGTGAAGACTTCAATAGCATTTTTTATGTAACTTGTGTTAATGTGTCCTACCAAAAAAAAAAATCCTGGATTCCTAAATTATCTAAGATGGAGATATAATCTCCTCTTAAAGTGTATGTCCATCTAAAAATATTTTTTTTTCTCCATTTTTGATGAAGTGGGGAAAGGCTAACCCACCTGTCAGATTTGTATTGTTGTTTGGGGCTCTGTTAGGTTTATCCTCACCTCATGTCCCGGTGACAACATTTTACCACACAGGAAGTGAGGGGAATTCTTCAGCAGCAGAAACACAAATGAGTAGGGGAAAGCTACATCCATATCAGATTTCTATTTCTGTTCCTGTTGCAGATCTTCCCTAACTTGTTTTCTGGGAAAACCATTGTCGGCGGGACTGGAAGGTGAAATATCACACTAATGGAGCCCAGATAGCCATAAAAACTCAACGGGAGCTTTCATCCTACCCCACTCTATCCAAAACTGGAAACAATTATATACACTTTAACCCTATTCAGGACTGGTGGTGTGTACTGAAGATTGGGGCAGATCAGTCTCTTCCTGTGCTTTCCAACCATGTTTTTGTCATCAGGCACAGCTGCTTATTTTGGCCTTTGTGGAGATGGTACAGCTTTGCCCTTTAGAGTCAGCCATATCCAATTAAGTGGAGCTATATCCCGACCATTGGGAATGGAGAGAGGCAGCTCTTCTGATGACGTAACAGTATGGCAGCAAAGCACAACATTTTTTTTAAAAGATAAATCTGTGCACTTGTGCAACACTTTTCAGAGGAATATGGACAAGCGAATAAGTTGGCCAACCCCTTTAAGCAAAGAAGTTTGTATATTCCCAGTGTTGGGTGGAGGGGTTACAATGTGTCAAAAGTCCTGAATAGCGTTATATTTGGTGTTTTAGCATGTGTTTTGTCTGTCCTAGTTTTATGTTTATTTTTATTTTCTTCAACAAAAATATCTACTAAATATAAATTATACAGACAGACCAATTAAAGCCAACTGGCTCTAAATTCTGATCCTTTCATGCCAGGAGTCAGATTTTGTCGGCATGTGTCCCTTTGCCGGAAATGGATTTACCTGGGCTGCTAGCTCCAAGGAGTTAACATATTGACCATTATCAAGAATCTAATTCAGTTATGGACTGTTTCTTATGCCGCGTACACACAATCATTTGTCGGCTTGTAAAAAACGACGTTTTTTTAAAATGTAATTTAAAATTATCGTGTGTGGGCTTCATATAATTTTTCGGGCTCTGAAAAACGACAAAAAAAAATCCGAACATGCTGCATTTTTTTTAACAACGTTTTAAATGTTGTTTTTCGGGTTGTAAAAAATGATTGTGTGTGGGCTTGAACAACGTGAAAAACCTGCGCATGCTCAGAAGCAAGTTATGAGACGGGAGCGCTCGTTCTGATAAAACTAGCGTTCGGAATGGAGTAAGCACATTCATCACGCTGTAACAGACAGAAAAGCGTGAATTGTCTTTTACTAACACGAAATCAGCAAAAGCAGCCCCAAGGGTGGCGTCATCTGCATGGAACTTCCCCTTTTATAGTGCCGTCGTACGTCACCGCGCTTTGCTAGAGCATTTTTTTTTCACTATCGTGTGTAGGCAACATCGTTTTAATGATGAAGTTGAAAAAAAAATCGTTTTTTCTAGAGGCTGAAAAACAAATGTTTTTTACAAGCCGAAAAATGATCGTGTACGCGGCATTATGCTTGGCAAAAGAAATGCACCACATTTTCATGTTTTATTTTGTGTTGATTACAAATAGGAGAGAGAGGATTTAAAGTTATGTTTATGATCGTCCATTAGGGTTTGATGTAGAAGGATTGCCGTCCGCCGTGTGGCCCGGAGGAGAGACTGAAGCACTGACACGGTTAGAAAGGCACCTGGAGAGAAAGGTAGGTAGAATGTCTGTCTGACTTGTGCCCCATAGACACAGCTCTCCTTTAGGCTGAGTTCACACTTATGCAAATTGGATGCGAGTTTCCTTGCATCAAATTTGCATGACAGGACAGTGTGACCGGGTCTCAATGGAATCGGTTCCCACACCTCAGGGGCGCCCGCCATTCACACTGGAAAATGGTCCGGTGTGTCTTTTGGCTTTGTTTCAGGTTTGAATTCAGGCTTGAAACAGAGAACAGGGACACGCCGCGGCCCCCTGCTGCAAGCCATGACTGCAGCTAGTGTGAACCCAGTCTGGACAACCTGTTCTTTACCCCTCATTTAAGGCCCATTCACACCCGAGACACGCTGTGCCTGGGTGTATTGCACAGTGTACTATTTTTTCACAGAGCTTTAGTGACAAAACTATTTAACACACCGCGGTGGCATTGTGATGCAGTGGTTTGTGTCACAACCCGCTGCACTGAAATTATGTACTGCATGCATTTTGCTACGTCTATGCATTGGGGTGCACTAAAATGACTAATAACACTGCATCATTGCTTCTGGTGTGAATGAGCCCTTACATAAATGTGTTGCCTGAATAGCATTTAAAGAGGCTAACAACTGACTTTTTTTTATAGGAGACTGAGGGCCAGTTCACACCATAGAAACGTTACATTTTTGTATAACTCAAGGTCTATGAATACTTTGCCTGTGTACTGTATTCAGCTTTAAATACAAACCATTCCATGGCCAAATAGCATTTTGGAAACTTTACCTTGTCTGACTATATTTTACCTTGTCTGACTATATTTTTTGCTTGAGATGCCCTACCTAATAGGTCTGTCCAAATAGCACTTTTATTTTCACCAGTATTTATGTAGTTTCTGATGAAACAAATCTTAATTGTACCTGTTAAACTTTTTGGCATATAATATATGTATTTTTGTTTCTTGCATTAAAGGCTTGGGTGGCAAATTTTGAAAGGCCTCGCATGAATGCCAACTCCCTTCTTGCAAGCACTACAGGACTTAGCCCTTATCTGCGGTTGGATGCCTCTCTTGTCGTCTTGTTTACTTCAAATTGACAGATCTTTACAAAAAGGTACAGTTATTAAGCACTGCTCTGGAAAACATGGGGGGAAAAAAAAAAACACAAGAGTATTCAAAATAAAATAAACAGAGGTGCTTCCTACAGTGGCCAATTAGGTTTTGGCTTTTAAATTGAGCACTAAGTTTTTTATTTTTCTTATTTCAAAACTGATCATCAATCTCCACAGAAAAAAGCTTACAAGTGACTCTTTATCCAGTTTTCTTAAAAGCATACTTTGCAGATAGAATGTCGGGCATGCATATATGAAACTCAATGTAGATGTTTTGAAAACGATTTGAGATAATAAAGCTATTAGAAACAATTTTTTTTTTTTTAAAGTGCTAAATATTTTTAAAGTTTACTTTATCGGTAATTCTAATGTTATTAGGTAGGTGTGCCTATGAGCAAGACACTTCTTTCATTCTCATCCAAGTAAAAGCATCCATGAAGTTAAAAACTGGTAGGGGACAGTATGGTGCATGGTTCAGTGCATTGCACAGCTTCTCTTATTTTTCTGCGCTGCTATACAGTGACGTGCGATTCTGTATAGAGTGCTGCGATAAAATGCAGCAAGTGCAGTAAAATGCCGGTCACACACTGTCAGGTTGATTTACCGAATGGACTGTGAACTTTTCAGATGCAGTTGCTCCAGAGTTTAGTAAATGAGGGGGATCTCTGCTGACTTTCATGATCCAATTGTGTGAACAAAAATGCTGTTTTTAAAGAAGTATAGCAAAAGCTTCTATGGATCACAGGAGTGCAGTTCGTTCTGCACTCCTGTGATCCGTTTTCAGCCGACGGCAGGCTGAAAACACTGTCAGCTGACATCACAGGGTCAGTCCAGGCTCTAAAAACATCCAGACAATATGGTTGGGACCCGCCCAGAAGCTTGGACCGACAGCTGGCTCAGCCTCTCAGTCATCTGCCGAGAGCCCAAACCAGCTCCTCCCACTCCACAGCCCAGTGCTCCAGCTTGGTCCAAGAAAACTAACGTTAAAGCGGTATTAAACCTCCAAACCAAAAATGTTCTACGGTAAATAAAAACTGATCATCGTAAACACCCCTGCCAATGTTAAATGGTTTGTCTCATCTTTGTGTAACTGATACATCTTGCAAGAGAGATTGTTCTTTCAAAAAACAACAAACTTACTGGCCAGATCACCAGATGAAAAGAAGAAAAAGAAAATTATATAGTAAAATATAATAAAAACAATATAATAAATGTTTGCTTTTGGGTTTAATACCACTTTAAAAGAAACCTGGAGATCAACTTTAATAGGACACGCACCTTTTAGTGCTATGTCATTATACTTTTTTGAGTGGTATGGTTCCTTTTTAAGGCTTTTTTTTTTTTTTTTTTTTTTTTTTACATACTGAAAAATAAAGCTGGAACCAGTGAACAAAAAATGTATTTACTTTATATATTTGTTTTTTCCTCCCATCCCCATTTTAACTTGTGTTCTAGGTGAAGAAAAATAGCTCGCCTCCTCTTTCTCTCTATGGGCAGCTTCTGTGGCGTGAGTTCTTTTACACTGCAGCCACAAACAACCCACGCTTTGATAAGATGGAAGGAAACCCCATTTGCGTCCAGATTCCATGGGATCGGAACCCTGAGGCCCTGGCCAAGTGGGCTGAAGGCAGGACAGGTTTTCCATGGATTGATGCCATTATGACTCAGCTCCGGCAAGAAGGCTGGATTCATCACCTGGCAAGACATGCTGTGGCTTGCTTCCTTACCAGAGGTGACCTGTGGATAAGCTGGGAAGAAGGAATGAAGGTATACTATTGTTACTTGTATGGCTACTTTTGAGTGGACCTGTGCTTTGCTTGTGTAGGTCAGGAAACTTGTTTATTTACATTAGCCCATCTCCCCCTCACAGTGCTGGAGGAAAAAGTAAGTGAACCCTGGAGTTGATAGCTAGTTGAACTCCTAGGGCAGCAATAACGTCAAGCCAGCGCTTTTTGGTATCTCTGCATTAGGCCTGCACAACGTTCAGGAAGATTGTTTGACCATTCCTCTTTACAAAATTGCCTCAACACAATTGGTAGGATGTCTAGAGTAAATGCAGGAAGGCAAATCAGTGCTCCAGTGAGGCTGAGAAATCGGTCCCACAGCAGCAACCCCACGGGGCCCTGCCCTGGCCCTGGCCCACCACCTCGACGGATAGGAAGATGAAGAATGAATGTCGCAAACCGTAATGAAAAAACGGTATTACATTTTGTTTATTGAATTGAAGACAGTAAATACAGGAGTCCACGGATGGGTTTAATGCATTTCACACATCTGAGTGCTTAATTATAAACATTATGATTATGATTATGATCCTTATAGGACCCCTTATCACATGCCTGACGAAGGGTCCTGCGTGACTCTGAAACGTTGCACTCTCCTTTTGTTGTGATCATGCAATAAACTATCCATTTGGATGCCATTTATGTCATTCCAGGTGTGCTGGCAAATATCTTCATTGTAATTGGCCAAGTACATACATGCTCTCTGCTCTTCTTTTTTTTTTATAGAATCCATTAAGATGTAATATATAATAGTGCACACACCCTTCACAGGCCAGGCACCCCCCAATCCATTTTTCTTTCCCTATATTAATGTGTGCATATGTCTTTTCGGGGTGTTTGCCCAAGGGACAGAACATCTAAGCTATGGGTAAAGTTATCTTTAGTAATATATTTGTACATTTCAGGATGAATTTTTTGACTGGTTTGAAATCGCCAAAATATAAACATCGGGAGTGTGTGGGGGCAAATCTGCTTTGAAAGAAATGACCTCATTCTGACTTCTAACCAGAGGATGTAGTAGGTCAGATGGATATGATGTTGGATTCAGTGCTTCCTACTTTACACTGACCCACACAGCTGAATCATGTGCTGCCTGGGAGCAGATATAGCGATCCAGTTTCACAGTTGGATATATCGTTTGTTTGGCAGAAATCCATTCTCTGTAAACTGCATAGGCGATACATGAGAGAAAGGCAATTTTGAACAAGATTAATATATAAAGCAATTTGTGACGTATCTCCTTGAAGTAATAGGATAGCCAGTGTCCTCTGTGTAGTGATATCTTTGACCTGCTTAAATCTGATCAATCATTTAGTGACTCGCATGTTCTGAAGGAACCCACGGCCTGACTTGTTTATGGAAGTCGATATATTGAAGGTCACCAAGCAGCAGATGTTGCTGTTGTGTGAATCAGGGTCTTTGAATGAGAGGTGCTGGCAAGGGAAGTAGGTTACCTGTCGGAAATGGAAACCTTTTTCTCGGACGGAAGGGGAGCTCTGATGACTCCAGGCAGGTTTAAAAACTCCATTTAGTGAAGATGATTCCTTCTAAAAATAATTCTAATTATTTTTATACCGTACATACAACTAGCAAAAGTACCTGAACCTTTCCTTGATGCCAACCTTCTGTCATTGATCAGTAGACTGAGAGAGGCAAGGGACAGCACTAGCATCCAGAACTGTTTCTCCCTTGTGGATTTGCTAAAGGTGGAAAAACACTTTTAAATTTGATCTAAAATCTCATAAAATCTTTATCATGTAATTTTAAGCCGCTTACATTTTTTTTAAATCTACAGATTAAATGAAAGCGGCAATGAACCCAAAACCAAAAATGTAACATATTGCAGTTTACCAATCCTTAGATGTGGCGGCTGCATTTTGTTTTCTTTCTGATGCCGCGTACACACGACCTGCCTTGCATACACACGATCGTGAAAAATTGCTTAAGCAAAGAGCGGTGACGTACAACACGTTCAACGGCACTATAAAGGGGAAGTTCCATTCGGGTGGAGCCACTCTTTGGGCTGCTTTTACTGATTTTGTGTTAGTAAAAGTTCGGTGAGACGATTCACGCCTTTCGGTCTTTGTGCTTTTCAGTCTGTTACAGCGTGACGAATGTGCCATCTCCATTACAAACGCTACTTTTACCAGAACTAGTGCTACTGTCTCATAACTTGCTTCTGAGCATGCGTATTTTCCCCGTCGTTAAAGTGTACACACGAACGTTTTTCACGAAGTGAAATGAAGCATGTTCTAAATTTTTACTGCCCATTTTTCACGTTGAGAAAAATGCTCTGGAGCCCACACACAATCGTTTTTAATGACCAATTAAAAAAATTGCATTTTTCTTGCAATGAAAAACGGTCGTGTGTATGCGGCATTAGGCTTTTTTTTTTTTTTTTTCTTAGGGGCCGTAAACTGTGGATGAAGGAGCACAGAGACCCCTTTTGGAGAGCAGCAATGTCAGTTGGGAGAAGGGGTTGGGGAGTGTTAGATGCACTCGCAATGATAGACACGCTAACTAATGGAAGCCAAACTTCAGCTCACCCTTTTTAAGCAGTTACAGCAACTTTTTTTTTCTTTTTGGTATAAATGTTCTACATAAAGGAGCTGATCCTTGTAAGCACCCCTGCCAGTGGTAAATGGTTTGTCTCAACCCTGTAACTGCGACATCTGCAGGGCAGCTTGTTCTGTATAAAAACATATTGGCCAGATCACCAAGTGAAACTAAAGGAAAGAAAACCTTGAAAACGAATGCAGCCACCACATCTAAAAAATTGGTAGAGCTGCAATAAATGTTTGCTTTTTAGGCACTTTCTGTTTTAGACTGACAACACGCTATCCCTGTCTCCCGGTTATGCTCCTGCATCATCTCCTGTAGATGTGCCTCCAGCACACGGGCCTGAAAGTGTCTGCGCTGACTCTCATTGTCCAACATGTTTTTCCCTTGTCCATTAAAGAAGGCCTCCCTGAGAAATGGGAGCAGCCGCTCCGGGAGCAAGTACATAAATAGCAGCACTAGATTTGAAAAATGGTGAAAAAGGTTCATTCTAAATCACAGTAAATTAGAAAACAAAAGAACACTCAGCTGGGGTTTGCTTACCTGATATATATGTATATGTTGACAGTTTGTGTTGCTTTTAAAGCAATGCCTAATGATGTGATGAAGACCAACATAGTTTTTTTTTTCTGTCTACATAGGTATTTGAGGAACTTTTACTGGATGCTGATTGGAGTGTCAATGCTGGAAGCTGGATGTGGTTGTCCTGCAGCTCATTCTTCCAGCAGTTTTTCCACTGTTACTGTCCAGTTGGATTTGGAAGAAGAACTGACCCTAATGGGGATTACATCCGGTAAGGAAAAGTTTTTATTTTTTAGCCATTTGATAAAGCCGGCCATAGATGGTTTGAATCCCTGCTGAACCACCTGAGATTCGAACATGTATGGGCAGACTGATTGTACCGAAGTTGATCAAATGATAGCCGCTAGCAATAATCACTGTGTTCTCCCAGCAGGGAAAGTTCCCTATGGGAGAACAAAATATCTCTGTGGCAGGAATTCCCCCATCAACACTGACTGGGTTGATAGGGCAATCAAGTGATTTTTCTGTGGTTGCAGATAAGAGAATCGAATCCTCTATGACACAGGTGTCAAACACAAGGCCCTCGGGCCGAATCCGGCCCTCCAGGCCATTTCATGTGGCCCTCACACCTCTCCTGCAGCTACAGGAGAGCTCCAGTCCTCCTCCAGACCCTTACTTTCTGCTTTCAAGCAATGCATTCAGCTTATTCCCAGCAGCAGCAGCTGCATTACCCCTGACCCTCTGTCTGGACAATGCTGATTGACCCTGTGCTGATCACATGCACCCCCCCCCCCAAAAAAAAAACACAACAAACATCTCTAGCAATACACACCAAACTGAGCATGTGCAGAGTGCCTCCTAGGGCTATGTACTGTCAGCAGATTGGTTGGGGACACTAAAAGGGGACGATCAGAGAAGTCAGGATCAAACAGTCTTTTTACACAATGCGTAGGATTAACCCCTTAGGTTCCACAGTGAGTATAAGAAGCGTGCTTTACTGGATATACAGACTGATTTTACTGTTGTGGGTTTAGTAACACTTTGACATATTGCCAGGTGTTTTAGGATATGCTTTTATTTTCTTACATTTCTTTTTTCAATTCAACTGACACAGATGGTGAAACTTCATTTTAATGCAATTCAAATTGCAGCATGCAGGCGATTAAAAGCCTCTACCTTCAAACTTCTTCCCAATCCATTACATCTACGCAAACCTTTAAGCTAGTCATAGATCAGGGGTGTCAAACTCAATTTCATCGTAGGCCGCATCAACATTATGATTGGTCTCAAAAGGGCCGGTTGTATCTGTAAGATTAGATGTCCAGCGCATCCCCTCCCCTTACATTAGATGTCAAGAGCCACCCCACCATCAGAAGGTGAGTACGCCACTTTTCCTTACATCATAGTGCACCCCTCTTTCCTTATGCTGCTGCTGGGAAGAAGCTGGATGCATTGCTTGAAAGCAGAAAGTAGGAGTCTGGAGAAGGACCAGAGGAGGGCTGGAGCTCTCCTACAGCTGCAGGAGAGGTGCGAGGGCCACATAAAATTTGGCCTGACAGAGCAGGTAAGTATGATGTGTTTGTTATTTTTACACAAGAAAAAACAAGACTTTGGTATCACTTTAATTTATTGCTTGAGGCCCTGCCCTAGGTGGTAATATATTCATTGTTGGTTGTTTATTTTTGTTTTAAAGTCGTTACTTGCCGATTCTGAAAGGATTCCCTCCAAAGTATATCTACGACCCCTGGAATGCTCCTGAGGCAGTGCAAAAAGCCGCAAAATGTATAATTGGGGTAAATTATCCTAAACCAATGGTAAACCATGCCGAGGCCAGTCGGCTGAATATTGAACGAATGAAACAGATCTACCAGCAGCTCTCCAGATACAGAGGACTTGGTAAGTCGCATTGAGACTTGTTGCTTGTATTAATTTCTGACTATTCTCACACTATATTGGCTTAGTAGACTTTCTAGAACAGAACGGTTTCAAATCAAGGCTCTTGATAATGTGGCGTTTTTGTTTTTTAAAGGACTTCTTGCATCTGTGCCTTCAAATCCAAATGGAAATGGGAATGGTGGACTTATAAGTTACTCTCCAGGAGACAGTATGCCAGGATGCAGCAACAACGGAGGTAATCTATTGCCCAATAGATTTTAAAGATAACTCTTCCAAGCATTATTTACATCTCAACTGATAACATAACCTAATTGCAATTTTAAGAAACCCACAACCCTTCTGCTCACAAACCATTTATAGGACAGGAGCACATGCCTAATTCTAGTTGTCTGGTTTAGGAGATCAGCTAATTGATGTATTGGCCCTCGAACACTAAAACAGAATTGGTAATACAGGGAGTGCAGAATTATTAGGCAAGTTGTATTTTTGAGGATTAATTTTATTATTGAACAACAACCATGTTCTCAATGAACCCAAAAAACTCATTAATATCAAAGCTGAATATTTTTGGAAGTATTTTTTAGTTTGCTTTTAGTGTTAGCTATTTTAGGGGGATATCTGTGTGTGCAGGTGACTATTACTGTGCATAATTATTAGGCAACTTAACAAAAAAAATATATATACCCATTTCAATTATTTATTTGTACCAGTGAAACCAATATAACATCTCAACATTCACAAATATACATTTCTGACATTCAAAAACAAAACAAAAACAAATCAGTGACCAATATAGCCACCTTTCTTTGCAAGGACACTCAGAAGCCTGCCATCCATGGATTCTGTCAGTGTTTTGATCTGTTCACCATCAACATTGCATGCAGCAGCAACCGCAGCCTCCCAGACACTGTTCAGAGAGGTGTACCGTTTTCCCTCCTTGTAAATCTCACATTTGATGATGGACGACAGGTTCTCAATGGGGTTCAGATCAGGTGAACAAGGAGGCCATGTCATTAGTTTTTCTTCTTTTATACCCTTTCTTGCCAGCCACGCTGTGGAGTACTTGGACGCGTGTGATGGAGCATTGTCCTGCATGAAAATTATGTTTTTCTTGAAGGATTCAGACTTCTTCCTGTACCACTGCTTGAAGAAGGTCTCTTCCAGAAACTGCCAGTAGGACTGGGAGTTGAGCTTGACTCCATCCTCAACCCGAAAAGGCCCCACAAGCTCATCTTTGATGATACCAGCCCAAACCAGTACTCCACCTCCACCTTGCTGGCGTCTGAGTCGGACTGGAGCTCTCTGCTCTTTACCAATCCAGCCACGGGCCCATCCATCTGGCCCATCAAGACTCACGCTCATTTCATCAGTCCATAAAACCTTAGAAAAATCAGTCTTGAGATATTTCTTGGCCCAGTCTTGACGTTTCAGCTTGTGTGTCTTGTTCAGTGGTGGTCGTCTTTCAGCCTTTCTTACCTTGGCCATGTCTGAGTATTGCACACCTTGTGCTTTTGGGCACTCCAGTGATGTTGCAGCTCTGAAATATGGCCAAACTGGTGGCAAGTGGCATCTTGGCAGCTGCACGCTTGACTTTTCTCAGTTCATGGGCAGTTATTTTGCGCCTTGGTTTTTCCACACGCTTCTTGCGACCCTGTTGACTATTTTGAATGAAACGCTTGATTGTTCGATGATCACGCTTCAGAAGCTTTGCAATTTTAAGAGTGCTGCATCCCTCTGCAAGATATCTCACTATTTTTGACTTTTCAGAGCCTGTCAAGTCCTTCTTTTGACCCATTTTGCCAAAGGAAAGGAAGTTGCCTAATAATTATGCACACCTGATATAGGGTGTTGATGTCATTAGACCACACCCCTTCTCATTACAGAGATGCACATCACCTAATATGCTTAATTGGTAGTAGGCTTTCGAGCCTATACAGCTTGGAGTAAGACAACATGCATAAAGAGGATGATGTGGTCAAAATACTCATTTGCCTTATAATTCTGCACTCCCTGTAGTTTTTAGACTCTTATGCCTTGTACACACGATAATTTTTCGGCATGAAAAAAATGAAGTTTTTAAAAAATGTCATTTAAAATGATGGTGTGTGGTCTTCACATAATTTTTCGGGTTCTGAAAAACGATTTTTTTTTTTTTTTTTAACATGTTGCATTTTTTAACGACGTTTTAAACAATGTTGTTTTTCGGGTTGTAAAAAATGATCGTGTGTGGGCTAAAACGATGTTAAAAACCTGCGCATGCTCAGAAGTAAGGATGAGCTCCGGCGTGTTCGCATAGAACACGTGCAGAGCCTTCCAGGAAGTGAGCACGGCACTGTGCTAATCACAGCCAGGGAGACATTGTCCCGATGCTCGGCTGCAGGGATCGTGAAATGTCTCCCTGGCTGTTATTAGCGCAGCGCCGTGCACACTTCCTGGCGGGCTCTGTACGTGTTCTATGCGAACACGCCAGAGCTCATCCTTACGCCAGAAGCAAGTTATGAGACGGGAGCGCTTGTTCTGGTAAAACTACCATTCATAATGGAGTAAGCACATTCATCGCGCTGTAACGGACAGAAAATCGCGAATCGTCTTTTCCAAACACAAAATCAGCTAAAGCAGCCCCAAGGGTGGCATCGTACGCATGGAACTTCCCCTTTATAGTGCCGTCGTACGTGTTGTACGTCGCTGCGCTTTGCTAGAGCATTTTTTAAAAACGATGGTGTGTGTGAGCAACATCGTTTTAATGATGAAGTTGGAAAAAAACAACGTTTTTTTTCTACATGCCGAAAAACGTATTTTTTTTCATGCCGAAAAATGATCGTGTGTACGTGGCATTACACTATAGAGCTGTAAGTTGCTTAATACGTGTGTTCACAGTGCCTCAAAACTGCTGAGGAAAATGGTTTCCAATGTTCTTCAATTATTGAAAAACGTGTAGGCAGTTCACACGGCTGATTACTTCCTACTAGGGCTGTTACTGATCAAAATTCTTGTTTGTTCGATTAATCTTTTTTTTTTAAATCGATTAATCAACTAATTTTGATTAATTATAACGCACATACAGATCCAACTACTTTTAGCTGATCTCCTTGCAGGCTGATTCCCAGTGCAGCTACCAACCACCGGAAAAATTTGATAGCAGGATACAAAAAACACACAAAGGCAGCGCTCGATGGGAATAGCATTTATTACTTTTATAGTCTTCAAGTAGGTAACCAAATAAATATTGCACTGGAGATAAAATCGATGTCGCTACATAAACTGTAAAAATGGTGCGAGTAATACCAAACGGTACCAAAAGCAGTCATAAAAACATGTAGCCAAGTATGATACTGGTAAAAAACTGTGTACAACGATACCACTGCTGAATCCAGATGAGGAGAGGTTAACATCAGTCCGTCGGCATGTAGAGGTCCCATGAAGGGAACTATCACAACTCCCAGTTGATGGCTGTAGAATCCCAGGTTGATAGAGGGAAGTGTAACAGCCCTTGCGTGTGGCAGATAGTAAGGTCCCGCCGGCATACAGATATGAAGGCACAGCAAAGGAGCCCTTCATATGGACACGGCAAGCCCCGCCGGTGTCCGTGACGTTACTGGATCTCCGACGGAACTTCCTGAAGGCCCAGAAGCCGGCGGAGAGGTGAGTACCAATCAAAAGAATTTTAATCAATCAAAAAAATTAAAGATTAATCGATTAATTAAAAGTTAATTTGCACAGCCCTACTTCCTACCCATGTTGAGTTTTGGGGAAAGCGCACCCGCACACATGTCACATTGGAAAGCAGTGCTTGTGTCCGTGCAGCCGGGTGTCCAAATGGACATCTATGGGACTGCTGGTACAGGGAAAGCCACACCTGTGCATCCCGGTGCCAGCAGAACACGGCCCTGCACGGCACATGGTAGTATTCGGCTTTGGGATTGGAGCCTAAAGCAATATGCACTTTAGTGTGCCTTCAGTCACATGTATAGGATTTCATATGTTTGCAGAAGACCCGATTTATGTGTTTTTAATTAGACACATATGCATTTTCTAATGTAATGGTGTAAACGCGCTCTATAACATTAGCCGACAGGGAGCTTTAGCCCACTGTCAGCTGATTCTGGGTCACAGAAGAGCACAAGTAAGTGCACTCCTGTGACTTACAAGAGAAGTATGGCCAAAGATGCTTTGGCCATACTTTTAATCTCTACATAGTGAATAGGAAGTGGTTATGATGGGCAGGTAGATGTTTAGTGAACTCCCTTATGTCACTACATTATCAAAATAAAAAGAAATACATTGTGATTTTAAAAAAAATGTCTTTCTTTATAATGGTCAGGATTAAATACAAAATATAATTCTGGTAATTTAAATAACAAATACTGTTCACATCCAGCCAGCAGGTGGTGCACTAGCCTCCCTTTTCAAGAAGCCGTCATGAATTTACAACATCCTCTACGCACAGACATTGTTAAATAGAATAGCAAGAGGAATGGCATGAGTTATTTAAAGGGCATTGGAAGTGATTTAGGTTAGAAGAGAGGAACATATTGTTGAACATTGACGTTTATATTTCTAGAGCCTACTTTATGCGCCATGCCTTTTTTGTTGCAATGCATAATCTGGTGCTTCTCTCCATAGGGTCTCAGATGGGAGCCGGTGACTCCAACAGCAACGCCAATAACCCCAATAACAGCCAGGGAGAGCCTCTTACTGGAATAGGGGGGATTCAAGGTACTAATCTCATCTCTCTACTATTAGTGAGAACATTAGACCAATTATTAGGATCTAGGGGTAAAGAAAAAAAAAACAACTTGCAAGCCTGGTTTTATAATTAAACAGAAAAAATATGCTTTTTTTATTCATAGCAGCCAATCAAAATTGACTATATAGACAATCCTATCCCCCTGTTTTTCCAGCTGTGTGCATCTTGTACATTTCCTCACAGGAAAATAAATTGTGTTGCTGTGTCTAATAAGTAAATAATCCACATGTGTTTGTGAAGAGAAATATAACAAAATACCATTTTCTTAATCATACATCATATGGGATACAATTGTACGCTGGCAAGTAAAGCTGTAAGAACAGCCTAGTATAACCCCTCCCACTTTCGGCATTCCTTTGTTTAGTAGCAAGCAATGATAGGAGCAGATCATAAGAACAGAACAGAGGGGAGGGACCTATGTCCTGTAATGTACTTTAAAAAAAAGATTTTACAGGCAAGACAAACATCCATTTTACAATACAGGATGAGATATTCATCCAATGGGATGTCCAAAAGCAGTCAAACTGAATGATGGGCAACAGCAAATGAAAGGTTAACTTGCCCACAAGAAACATACCAACAGTTTAACAAGGACTGCTCAATGGAGATGACAGCATTGCCTGAAGAACCTTAGGACCAAAGCCATACATAAGATGTGGCCCTAACATTCACCCGATAAAGCTTAACAAACATGTGAACTGAAGACCAAATGGTCTTAAAAATCTAAGCAACAGATACCTGATGCTAAAAAAAGTCCATAAAGCTTGTACTAATATAGGTGTGTGTTGTGACCATACATGGGGGAACTTAGCCCCTGAGGTCATAAGCCTGAATGATGAGCTGACTAATCCACTTGGCGATAGTGACGTGAGAAGAATTCTGGCCCCTTTAGAGAACTTCAGGTAAGGCAGAGAATTTGACTAATGAAAGAAACTTGAACAGCTTGAATCCAGACAGTGGAGTGAAATCCTTTTAAGATGTTTAGGAACAGAACAGAGATTGTGGAGCGATGTTATGTTCAAAGAAGGAAACCACCTTGGGATGGAAGAAGACATTGGGCCTCAAAAGAACTTTGTCCCTGTGTAGTACGAGGAAGGGTCCCTTACAGATTAAGGCTGCCACCTCAAACCCATTTTTCAGAAGTGATGACATCCTCAAAGGCCGACGAGAAAAATTGTGAGTGATACCTTGCATGAGCGACAGCCTTCACAAGGAATAGAGATGCAAGCAGTGTCTGGAAGATAATCAATAGGGCTGAGATTTGACCCCTGACTATACTGCTGGAAAGGGTTTTAGGAGAAGAAGGGCATAAATCGGCATAGACTGATCAACTGAGTCACCAGGGCTTCCCTCCCAAAGGCCAGAGAACTCTGGACCTGGTCTAGACAAACATGTTCATTTTGTTGTTGAAACTGTAAGCCATGGTGGACAGGACTGGAACATGACTTTCTGCCCAGACAAGCATCAGTTCTGCTTCTATTTGAGACCGAAAACTTCTAGTTCCTCTCTGGTGGTTGATCTAAGCCACTGCTGTGAAATTTTTTGGTTGTATGACCCCAGAGATGAGAGGTTCAACATTGAAAGGACAACTTAAGTGCCCTGATCTCCAGAACGTTGACAAGCTTGCTCTGGTGACGGCAAATCCTTTGCACTGAGAGGCTGTTGTCCGTCAAGAGGAAGCACTGAACTTGTTATCTTGCAAGCTTGGTTTTGGGCAAATATAGTGGCGCAGGTACTCAGCCCGTCTGTCCCAAACTGCCAAAATGTTGAGCTGCAATGGTTTGGAAAGATATTGAGCATGTGGGATTGCCTATAAGGAGGCCACCATCATGCACTTTTGCAAAAGCAGAGGGTTAGTTGGCTCGAAGAGCCTGTCATTTTTCCTGTGGAAGGATGATCTTGAATAGAGCTGTATCCAGGACTAGACTCATAAAC
The DNA here is from genome assembly GCF_905171775.1 of Rana temporaria. Lineage (NCBI taxonomy): Eukaryota > Metazoa > Chordata > Amphibia > Anura > Ranidae > Rana > Rana temporaria. Next base: position 355,515,306 of record NC_053491.1, read on the forward strand.
TCCAAGTGATGAAATGTTTCCAGCACTGGTTTCTGAAGATTTTAAGAGCGACCTGAAAATTTATATTGAGCATATGGGATTGCCTGTAAGGAGGCCACCTTTAGACCCAAGACTCTTAGGCAAAAGTAGAGAGTTAATTGGCTTGCAGAGTCTGAAAGCCTTCCTGTGGAAGGAAGACCTTGGACAGAGCTATACATAGGATGCCCAGATACTCCAAGCAATGAAATGGTTCTAATACTGATTTCTGGAGATTTAAGATCCACTTTAACTTCTCAGGTCTGGATATTCTGAAGGACATTGACTGATGGTGCCTGCACCTATTGTTGTTGGAGAAGAAGGTTGTTCTAAGGAGGAACAATGTGAGCGATACCTTGCATGAGTGACGGCCTTCACAAGGAGTCGAGATACAAGCAGTGTCTGGAAGAGAATCACTAGGGCTGAGATTTGACCTTTGACTATACTCAACGCAAGATGTTGATCCAGGCCAGACCGGGGAAAAAGCAGGATTTGTGCAACGTATTTCCTTGCTTGCACTACAAGAAATACTCTTCCAGTTGCGATGGTAGACTTTGCGAGAAGTCCATATCCTAGCCTTTAAGAGTGTAGGGGTAACTGAATCAGATAGGCCCCTATTCCTCAGTACCTAAGCTTCAACAGCCAAGCCAATGACCAAGAAGCAGGGTTGTAGATTGGTCCTTGGAGCAGAAAAAACTGAGAGGGTCCACAGAGTGTCTGCCAGGAGCCAGATGAGACCTACAAGAACAAGGGCTAGCACCTTAGTGGAGACCTGAGGTGCAGTCAACAGGACAAAGGGAAAGGCCACAAATTGGTAAAATCGTATGTCCACAGCAAGGCGCAGGTAATCTGAAAAGAGATGAAAATGGATAAATGGACTATCTCGGTACCCATTGATTACAATAAAATTTTATAAAAGTATAACGTTTTATTTATCCATGATTAAAAACCGTGACATGTCAGTAGAAATACAATACATCAATTACACAGACATTACAAGACTCTTTAACATTCCAAGCTGGTATTTGCTGATAAAATGTGGTTACTCTTTGGATGTACAGTATCTCACAAAAGTGAGTACACCCCTCACATTTTTGTAAATTTGTATTATATCTTTTCATGTGACAACACTGAACACATTACACTTCATAGCCTATGCCATCTTTATGTAGAGCAACAATTCTTTTTTTCATATCTTTAGAGAGATCTTTGCCATGAGGTGCCATATTGAACTTCCATTGACCAGTATGAGAGAGTGTGAGCGATAACACCAAAGTTAACACACCTGCTCCCCATTCACACCTGAGACCTTGTAACACTAAAGGGTCACCTGGCACCAGGGAGGGAAAATGGCTAATTGGGCCCAATTTGGAAATTTTCATTTAGGGGTGTACTCACTTTTGTTGCCAGAGGTTTAGACATTAATGGCTGTGTGTTGAGTTATTTTGAGGTGGCAGCATATTGACACTATTATACAAGCTGTACAAACACTTTGCTACAATGTGTTAGTAGTGAAATTTCTTCAGTGTTGTCACATAAAAAGATATAATAAAATATTTACAAAAATGCGAGGGGTGTACTCACTTTTGTGATATACTTTATGCTCAATCCTGTTTCATGGTGAAATGTGCGGGTAATGTTAATGCGCCAGAAAAATGGGGATGTGAAAGTATGCATCCTTGATATCCATTGAGGCCTTTCATCAGTCTGACTCTATTTTGTTTGTATTTATTTGATTTTTTTTTTTTTTTTTTTTTTATGATAGAGTACAGTCTTATATTCATATATCACTAGTGAATTGGTCAGCTCCTCATTCAGACTTATGACAAGGGGGCAAGGTTTTCTGGTCAAAGCAAATTCTACTAAACTAGTTGGTGCTTCATTAGCTTTTCAGCAACAGACCTCTGTTGCTTAGATTTGTAAGGCTGGCACCTGGTCCTCGCATTTTGAAGTTTTACCAGGTGGTTGTTCAAGCCACAGCTGTTGCTGGCGTAGATCGCATAGATCTTAAGGTGACACTGATAACTCCCTTGGGCTGCCATTGTTAAACTGTTGGTGTGTTCCTCATTAGCCCCTGGTTTGCTGTTGCCCACTCCCCAGTTGGAGAGCTTTTGGGACATCCCATTGGTTTCCAAATACTTCAGTCTGTTTCCTTTAATGTACAATTTCAAAACAAATGGATTTTGTCTTACCTATGAATTCCCTTTCTTTGAGTACACCACGGGACTCTGGCCCCACTTCTATGTTCTTATGACACACTCCTGTTATTGCTTGCTAGTAAACTGAGGCATGCTGGGAGTAGGAAGGGGTTATTCTAGGTAGTCCTTGTAGCTTTGCTTCCGGAAAACGTTATCCTGTGTCCTGTAACGTACTCTAAGAAAAAGATTTTTATGAAAAATCCTAATTTTGGTGCACATTCTACACCAACAATAAGATGTGATTAGCTGCTTTGTTTAAAAATACCTCATTAAATTACAGTACCATGAATGATTTGTAAATACAAACATGTAAACTAACAGAGTAGTACTTTTAGTGTTAGTGTTGATGGTTAAATGCAGCGTGCTTTTGTGTGCAATTCACTTGCATGTTGGATTAGTTTAAGATTCTTCTGTGATCACCTGCAGTAGACAACCTCTAAGCTGCATTATGGACTGCCAATAAGCTTTTCCTTATGTCAGATCATAATAATGCTCCCATACTAGTCTATGGAAATGAAAACCCATGTGAAAAATCAAACCTGAATGATCTCAAAAGCTGCTAAAACTGAGGGACACATGCCCAAAGTCCATTGACACAGACCCTTAACCTGCTTCAAGCTGCTTTTGTATTCCCCTTTGCCTTGTTGGGTGAGAGGGTCCTAAAAAATATTGGCAGTGATGTGTATGCCTTCTAGCTGACTGTGTCTGCTTTATAGCCAGATTCAGAGAGGTTTACGCCGGCGTATCAGTAGATACGCCGTCGTAACTCTGAATCTGCGCCGTCGTACATTTAAGTGTATTCTCAAATTGAGATACACTTAAATGTAGCTAAGATACGACCTCATACGCCGTCGTATCTTAGCTGACTATTTACGCCGGCCGCTAAGGGCGTGTACACTGATTTACGCCTAGAATACGCCTAGAATACGAGGAGGGGCTTGTCGCTGCTTGCTATGGAGAGATTGGACGAAAACGGACAGCATGTCCGTTTTCCTCAGATCTCACCCAGTCCGATCCGCCAGGACGGATGGCGACATATCACCGGTGACATCCGATGCTCCACAGACAAGCATGGAGCGGCCATTCAGGTCCGCCGACAAAACTGACAGGTGGACCTAATTGGTCCTGGCAGTGTGAAAGGGGCCTTATTCAAAACCATATGACCCCCTTTCCCCACCTAAAAGTGACATTTCAGTTTGGTGCAGAAAAAAACAAAACAGGCCAAGTTGCTTTTCTGTGTAATAAGATTAATCAAGGACATGTGATCCAATGACATCTTGAGTCCCAGGCAGGTAATAAAAACTTCAGTTAATATGTACTAAAGCCTTTTAACGTTTTAATGGAACCAGTATCGGTACCCAATTTTTATTTGAACTTGTAATGCCCCAGTCATCGAGCAAAAAGAAAGGGCGGTCCAACATTGGGAGCCAGTCTGTGTGGCAGTGCACATGTTTTGACGAGGAAGATGCTGATGGTGGAAGAGAGCAGATTAAGTAGCAGGGCACTTATTCAGAGCAGGCTGAACGCTCTACCTCTACGGTGTAAGTAAGAGATGTGCTGTCAGAAGCCAGAATCACAAAACTGGCTGCACGGTATTGGCCTTCTTACACATGGCCATGCTTTTAATCATACTCTCTCTCCATTTCAGTCTAAAAGGCTCAGAAATGCACTAAAGGCCCAATCAATTCAAAGTCTGTTGAATTCATCAGATATTACCCTTTACGCTGATTCTATGTTTTACATAATACATGTGTACAGAGCTTTCAGTCCTGAGGGAGCAAAGCGCAATATAAATACTGTTATAGTTATGATCATGAAGCAGAGCTAATTAACACGGAATGTTTAATTGGGACCTAATTGAATGTAATTTCTCCAAGGTTATTGGCAGGGGAGCAGTATCCTGCATTACAGCCATGGAGACAGCCAGCAGTCTTACTTAATACAAGGTATTTTATGTTTAAAAGTATCTCATTGACATGGGATAGCATCAGTCCGACACAGCATGATGTCCCTGATAGATTGTACCCTATATCAAAGAAAAAATAGTTATCTGCTTAACCACTTGCTTACTGGGCACATATACCCCCCTCCTGCCCAGGTGAAATTTGTCATGAATATGCATCAAGTCTGTCCGCTTACCTGATCTCCATGTGTTGTTTAGAGGCAGATCCTGTTCTGGTTTCCCTTTTTATCACTTCCTCTTCCTGTATGGCTCCACCCTAGTCCATCCCAGGAAGCCTATATTAACCTTTGCTCTACAGGTCTGCAGTGCTGTTCAACAGTGTTCCTATGCTTAGTTCCTGTCTGCAGTGTAATCGCTAGTTCCTGTTTGCAGAGTGCTACGATCATCTTCCGTGTACCGTTTTGGCTTGTCCCCGACTTCCTTGTCTGCCTGTGCTCCTGACTATTTGCATGTTCCACGGTTATCCTTGTCTGCCTGTTGCCCTGACCTCGGCCTGTCCATCACCACTGTTTGTCCTGCTGACTGCTTCCCCCTTCTCCCTGTGGAGTGTGACTTGAGGAATCTCGGGGATGCGACCTGGACCCAGTTGCGGCCAAGACCATCCCTACCATCAAGGGCCCTGGTGAATACAAAACTGGGTCTTAGACTCCGCGCCCTGGGTGATCTTAGGTTCACGCTTCGTCTCTGCTAGCAGCAGTCGGCCATAGGATTCACCACCCTGTGGTGCATCCCTGACCCCTACGGGGTGCACTTGTCACCTGGCTACGGGTGACCTGACAGTTTGAACAGCCATGAATCCGGCCGACATGCCGCTCCCCGCAGATGATCCATTACAGTGGAGATCAGGTAAGCGGACAGACTTGATGCATATTCATGACAAAATTTCAGCTTCCGGCACTGCGTCGCTTTAACTGACAATAAGCGACTGGTTTGCGAAAAATTATAGCGCCTACAAAATAGGTGACAGAATTTTTTTTTTTTTTTTTTTTTTTTTTACTAGTAATGGTGGCAAACTGTGATTTTTTTATTGGGACGGCGACATTATGGCGGTACATCGGACACTTTTGACACCATTCACATTTATACTGCGATCAGTGCTATAAATATGCACTAATTCCTGTATAAATGTGACTGGCATTGAAGGGGTTAACACTAGGGGGGTGAGGAAGGGGTTAAATGTGTATACTGCTTAGTGTTCTAACTGTGGGGGAAGGGGGGTGACTGGGGGAGGTGACCGATCTGTGTCCCTATGTACAAGAGACACCGATCGGTCTCCTCTCTCCCTGACAGCACCCTGTCTGTGAGAGCCGGCAATGAGAAATGATCTCATATGTTTACATATGAGATCATTTCTCATTGGCCGCACAGATCGCCTACCGAACGGCCACTCCAATTGGCCGCTCACAGAGTTTCCCCGCTGCGCGCTCGGGGAACGAGGAAAGGGGCGGACGTCAATTGACGTCCACTTGGATTTTCAGGTCCGCGCTGTAGCCGTCATTCGGCTATAGCGCGGGCCTCAGGAGGTTAAAGCACTATGGGCCCCCTTTTGAAAAAAATATTCTACAGAACATGTAGTATTAACATAGAGGTGTCGGTTCCTTCTGCTGTCCAGCAGATGCCTTTTTTGCTGGAACTGTTTAGTGTATATCCCCGGTTTGCAGAACTAGGCAAGTACGAGGCTCTGCTGTAGTTCAGGAGATGGTATTTCTAATATGTATATACTGTGGAAGAGTAGAACATCATACGTTTGTATACATACATGGAAATTATACCTCCTTTTGTGGCATACCTGGTACATGTGACCATTGTCTATTCTCTACTCAGGGAGGAATGCTATGAACTCTGTGGTGTCTTCTTGCAAACGTCCCAGCCCTGAAGAGGAGACTCAAAGTATTGGACCAAAGGTGCAGAGACAAAGCAGCCATTAACCTAGTGAGTGTCTGTCCTTTTTGTTTATTTGCTATGCACAAAGAATGTCTTACAATTTTTTCCTGGGTAACATTGCAGCAGCATCAACTTTTCGCAATTTTTTAATGTCACATGATATTTTGAGCAACTGCCTATCCGATCTTTTTTGTGTTTTATTTTTTTTTACTTTAGTACACTAAAATAAATTTTAGTTTACACAATTACTACCCAATGAATTTTTGTACAAAATAAAAGATGAGGTAGTTCTAAGTACAGTAGATACCAAATATGTCAAGCCTCAAAACTGCCTATGCATGTGAAAAGCTGAAAAATAACAGTACTGGAATAAACAATAGATGACGCTTTAAATACCTTTCCAGCTCATTTTTGAAGCGTAGCCTATGGAGACTTTTTTAAGTGTGGCTCCATTCCAGGTGTGTGTGCGCAATTTTAAAGTGTGACATGTTGGTATCTATTTACTCAGCGTAACATCTTGGTTTTAGTGTTTTTTTTTGCATTAATATTCACTAAAGTATATTTTTTTTCCCCAAAAATTGCATTTGAAAACTTGCTGTGCAAATACCGTGTGACATAACAAATTGCAACAACCACTATTTTATTCTCTAGGTTCTATGCTAAAAAAAATATATAATATAAAATGTTTTGGGATTTCTCTGTAAATTTTCTAGCAAAAACAAGTTATGATTTTTACATGTAGGAGAGAAATGCCAGAATTGGTCTGGGCTGCAGGTGGTTAAAGTGGTTCTGAAGCCTAGACATTTCTTGCCTTAATGTAAAAAACGTTTAGGCCCCTTTCACACTGAGGAGTATTTCAGGCGTTTTAGCGCTAAAAATAGCGCATAAATAACGCCTGAAATACTCCTGCCCCAGAATTCTCAATATGAAAGCCCAAGGACTTTCACGCTGAGGCGATGCGCTGGCGAGAAAAGAAAATCTCCTGCAAGCAGCATCTTTGGAGCGGTGAGAGGAGCTCCTTCACCGCTCCTTCCTATTGAAAACAATGTGACACTGCAGTAATACCACCGGCAATGCGCCTCTGCAGAGCCGCATTGCCAGCAGTATTGACCCTTTTTCAGCCGATAGCGGTGGTTAATACCGCACGCGGCCGAATACCGCCGCAATTCCACGGCAATTCCGATGGTATAGCGGCGCTATACCACCACCACACATACTGCCCCAGTGTGAAAGGGGTCTTAGGCATCAGTATTAGTCCCCCCCCCCCCCAATACTTATCTGGGCTCTCATTCGATACAGCACTGTGCACGTGTGCAGCTCTTCTCTCCCCTCACTTCCATGTCTCACTGGCTTTGCTGGGGAACTGGGAGCTATTGGCTCCTGCTGCTGTCAATCAAAGCCAGTGATGAGGCAGAGATGGACACAGCAGCGGGACTTAGGAGCAAGCATGCACCCATGGGAAGCTCATGAATGAACATCGACAACAAGGACAAGGTGAAGGCAAAAAAAAAAAAAAATACCACAACCCACGCTAATCCGTTTCAGTCCAGAAAAATACCCCATTCATAGCCTGGCCTTGTTGCGGACATTCGTTCTAGTGGGAAGCAGATGAAGACAGCTAGTCTGGCACTGTGAAGCGCCATACTATAGCCTGAGAGAGTCATAACCAGGTTGCAGCACTTTACTTGTGTGGCTTCCTATAGGGGCAGTGGACAGAGAGGAGAAGGGGCCAAGAGTGGCCGTGGAGGACCTGAAGAAGAGGAGATTCTGGGCCGCCCTGTGCAATTCCATTGCCCCCAGGGGAAGTGGCTTCCGATAGGGGTGGTGGACAGAGGAGGAGGGGCCAGGAGTGGCGGTGGAGGACCTGAAGAAAAGGAGATTCAGGGCTGCCCTGTGCAATTCCATTGCACAGAGCAGCTATATATAGACATGTCGTCGTCGTCCCCCCCCCCTTTATAATCATTTTAATTCTCTAGGGGAAAATAAAAAAAGTGTGGTCACTATGGGAACCCATTTTACTCTTCATAGATTGGTACCTAAGAGAATCATCTAATTTATTGCCCCACCCTCTACAGCCTTGGATGACCAATACAACTGATATATGGAAACATATTAGGCTCATTAACAGTTGCTAAAACAACCACTTAATGCCACTGTGATAAAAATCAAGGAATTTCTGCTGTCATATCAATTTTCCTACCTTCAGCTTCTTGTGAAGCATACAGTTTCCATCCCTACCTTGGCAATGCTGCACTATTAACCAGAGAAGTTGTAATCCAGGATACAAACATGTGCCATGTATGCTCCCTCTGATTTTCATCCTTATCTATGATGACTTGCTGACTGCAGATCGGTTTTCAGATTCTGGCTGCAAGACTTGTATAGCGCAACGCATGCGAACTGAATCGCCTCTGGGCGCTTTTTCCAGCCAGTATCTGCTTGGCTGGGGCGGTCATTTTTACCCCGTAGGATCATGACACGCTAGGGACACACAGTCATACACACATATACATATATACTGGGCCAATTTGGACGAGATCCAATTTACCTACCAGCATGTCTTTGGAGTGTGGGAGGAAACCGGAGTACCCGGAGGAAACCCACGCAGACACAGGGAGAACATGCAAACTCCAGTCAGATGGTGTCGTGGTTGGGATTCGAACCAGCGAACCTTTTGCTGCTAGGCGAAAGTGCTACTCACTGCACCACTGTGCTGCCCCTAGAAATCTGTATATGGATTGCGATGTGTACAACCCTGGCTTCTGCCTCTGCAGCAAAAGGGGGGGTGTGGGGGGGTATAGTTGAAGGGCAGTAAAAAAGTGGCTCACTGCCTCCCGATTCGCAAGTGTAAATGATCCATTAGAGCAGTGATATGCAATTAGCGGACCTCCAGCTGTTGCAAAACTACAAGTCCCATCATGCCTCTGCCTCTGGGTGTCATGCTTGTGGTTGTTAGTGTCTTGCTATGCCTCATGGGATTTGTAGTTCTGCAACAGCTGGAGGTCCACTAATTGCATATACCTGCATTAGAGAGATTTGCCTTCACTTCCTGTCCTGCAGACCGTTTTAACCACACAGAAAGTAAGTCTCCAATAGCAACACAAAGGAGTAAAAATGATTTTCTTTAGTAGAGATGGGAAAGGCCTGTTTTACCTGTCAAAGGATTTGTATTTCTTCTTTGTACAGTCCTGATTTTTACACCGAGCCACCCAGCATAGCCATCCTGTTGTCCTGAATTTTCCCTATTGCAGTGAGATAATAAAATGATGTCTCTTCTCCTCTTTCACTTTATTGTTGGACAGTGAAGGAGAAGCAGCAGAATGAGGAGCTCATCTCTCTTATCAGCAAGAGGCTGACACCAGGACAACGTTCAGCTATTTACTTCTAAACAGAGCTTTTTTTTCTCAGAAAATAGGTGCAGGAACTCAACCACAACCCCGTTCAAATTTCACAAACAGTAGAAGGGTCTTGGGGCATTAAATACCAGGATTGCATTACATACAGAGTGCAGAGTTCAGGGGGGTTACACACAGAGTGCAGAGCTGTCACTTGTAAACACAGAAGCCAGACTTCTGTGTTTACAAGTGATTGTGGTGAGCAGGCGCCAAAGGGTCTCAACCAGAGGTGGTGGAACGGAGTTCCCCCAAGTTCCCCCTGAAAAAAAGCCCTGCTTCTAAAACTCCTAAAGAACCAGTTATAAGCTTGGACAATTGGCAGCTGCAGCCATTAAAAGTGCTTGAAAAATGTTTTTTTTACTGTTTTGTTTTTTTCCTCTGTTAATAGCATTTATCACATCAGTCTTTTTTTTTTTTTTCTTTTCCTTGTGCAGATTATGGAGTTCACCAAGAAAACCTGCATATGATGTTTTTTTCAGTATTGGACTTTACTGTGTAAATACCAAAAAAAAAAAACTTTGAGAGCAGCCTTTTTCTTGGAGCTGTTGTGGACTGTTGTAAGCTAATCAGTTTGTGAAAGCTTAATTTATCGCTGCATTTCTTCTTTTTTGAATATTTCAGTAAGCTCTTTCATTTCCCATTTTGTATATATTTCTGTAAGTATTTGGTGATGCTTGCTTTACCAATGTGTAAATATGAATATCTGAACTAGATATAGATGGCTCAATATATTTTTGATAACAAATTCTGTATGGCAAGAAAAAGTCTGACCTTGGAGTCACTAATTCCTTTTTGATTATTTTTTTTTTTTTTTTTATATAATTTTCTGGTTGGGAGGCCTTCTGTTTATTATAGTCCAGTCATTTGAAATATCTCATCTTTTGGTTACGGCTAAAGCAACCACTTTGTTCAGTGAACCAGTTGCAGGCGGTGAAAGAAGGAGCAATTCCACAGCAAGGGCATTCGTAGGAAAAGGCAGGAAGGATGTGGCAGTGGCCATTCACAGGAAAGGGGCAGGAGGGTGTGCAAGAGGCCATTCACAGGAAAGGGGCAGGAGGATGTGGCAGTGGCCATTCACAGGAAAGGGCAGGAGGATGTGGAAGAGGCCATTCACAGGAAAGGGGCAGGAGGATGTGGAAGAGGCCATTCACAGGAAAGGGCAGGAGGATGTGGAAGAGGCCATTCACAGGAAAGGGGCAGGAGGATGTGGAAGAGGCCATTCACAGGAAAGGGGCAGGAGGATGTGGAAGAGGCCATTCACAGGAAAGGGGCAGGAGGATGTGGAAGAGGCCATTCACAGGAAAGGGGCAGGAGGATGTGGAAGAGGCCATTGACAGGAAAGGGGCAGGAGGATGTGGAAGAGGCCATTCACAGGAAAGGTGCAGGAGGATGTGGAAGAGGCCATTCACAGGAAAGGGGCAGGAGGATGTGGAAGAGGCCATTCACAGGAAAGGGGCAGGAGGATGTGGAAGAGGCCATTCACAGGAAAGGGCAGGAGGATGTGGAAATGGCCATTCACAGGGAAGGTTGATGGGAAGGGTAATTGCAGCAGGAGGATATGGTATTGGCTATTCAGAGCAAAAGCAGTTGGGAATGATTTTTTGCAGCAAAGGGAGGTGGGGGGTAATCATTCATAGAAAAAAAGTGGATGTGGGCATGGCCGTTTAAAGCAAAGGCAGGTGATTGTCGCTCTTTACAGCAAAGACAGGTAGATGTGGGAGTGGCCATCCACAGCAAGGGTCTGACTCCTATCCATAGAAGCAGCCATGTAGAGAGTTCTAGAGCGATGAGTATCCTGATGACTAGCTTATCTGCAGCTTTTTTCTTCCTCGATTTTAGATTCTGAACCTGAACCGTCAGCCTTCCAGAACCTGAAGGTGGTGGTTTGGTAAATACAACAGTGAATTGTGGCTTCACCCTCCTATCTATACTGTTTGGCAGGAGTATGAGAACCACAAAAATGGCTGAACAGAGTTTGGGTGCATGCGCCACTTTAATGCATTTTTCCATTTATAACAAATGCCCAAATTTGGGACTAAGTGTATTTCACTACATAACCCAGATCTGCCCAACATTTCCCCATTTTATATATTAGTCTCTGGTCTATTGTGTATGTATAATATACCCAGAGCTTTTCCCTGGGGAATAAATGACCTCAAGAAAAACTTGTTTTTACAGGTATCTATTTACTTAAATTGTACACAATTTTTGTCTTTTATATAACAAACAGAAAAGGCTTTTTGTACTGTATACAAAAATTGCGGGATCTCTTATTCTGAATCTTATTGTTTTATGGCACTATTCCTGTATTATACTACATGTTTAATTAAAGTGAACCTGTCGAAAACCTGGCTTATTCACACTGAGCATGAGGTTACCTTTAGTGAAAACCGTATGTCACAAGGAGTCAGCAAATCCAGTTTTATAGGCAGATGAAGTTCCATGCACATTTTAACTTTCATTTTTATTTATCGGCATATAACACGCACCTTCATTTTAAGAGGGAAGTTTCATGAAAAAAACATGTAAATAAAGAACTTTGAAGCAAAATAAGGGTCGGGTCCCATCAATGCAGCTTGATCAATGCCCATCCACAGCCTCACAATTGCCCATCAATGCAGCTTGATCAATGCCCATCTGCAGCCTCGCAATTGCCCATCTGAAGCCTCCCCATTGCCATGAATGCAGCCTGATCAATGCCCATCTCAGGGAGGGGGTGGGATGAGCGCTGTCAGATTACCTACAGCGAGAATCTCCTGTTTACTCGGCGGCCTCTTTAATACAAATCCCGCCTCCTGGACTGGCTTCTTTGATAGACAGAACACTGGTCCAATGCCGGCCCAGGAGACAGGACTTCCTATTACAGAGGCTGTTGAGTAAACAGGAGATTCGGCTGTATGTAATCTGATGGCGCTTGTCCCGAGCCCCTCCCAGTTCTCCCCGAGGCAGCCCAAATTACAGTATCAACGTAAAACAAGCACATACTATTTGCAACCGATTTGCAGGGTGAAAAAGTGAGTGTTAATGCCTTGTACACACTGTCGGACTTTTGACCATGAAAAAGTTTGCCATGAGTCTGTTGGAAGTCCGATGGAAATATAGAGAACAGGTTCTCTATCTAAGGTCCGTCGGACTTCCGACAAAAAAAGTCCAATGGAGGCTACACACGGCCGGACTTTCCGAGGGGAAAAAAAGCCTGTCTGACTTTTTTTTCCTCGGAAAGTCCGGCCGTGTGTACGAGGCATTATACTGCAATAAATACAGTCTTTAAGTTGAGCTGTTTCTGCTATTTTCTCATGGTCTATGAGGCCACCCATCACAATAAAAATAACTTGCATAAAACCAAGCATTTGGATCCTTTAACGCCCAGACTTTTGTGGACATTCTTGATTCGAAGCTGAACATAAGTCTGCCCTCCCACTTATTTCTTCAATGTTCTTTGCACTTCATTTTTGCATGAGGTCTTACAGCCTGTTTTCGTAGATGGTACAATGTTAAGCCTCGTACACACAGTACGATTGTTGGCCAATCGAGCGTCTGATTTTTGTAAAAAGGGCGTGTGCAAGGAGCTTGTCTTGCATACTAACGGTATACAATTGTTGGGCCACAAACATAGTGACGTACTACAAGGAATTTCAGCTTTGGGCCCCTTCTGCCAATTTTATGTTTGGTGAGCATTGATTCTGAGCATGCGTGTTTGTACTTTAGACTTTTGTGTGATGGATTTGTGTACTAACCATATGAAAATCAGATGTCAAGCCGTTGTCTGCCAAAAATTTACTAGCCTGTCATCCAACATTTGTTGGCCAAAAGTTGGACAACAATTGTCAAAAGGAGTATACCAATGGTAAGATTTTAGGACAACAGTATGTCAACACACAATCCCCTGGCAACAATCGAACCGTGTGTACGAGGCTTTAGACACCCCGTGTTCTATACAGAGTGTTTTGCTTTCCCTGATTTACCCATTCCCACAGCCTTCCACGTACCTTTCTTTTTTTTCTTTGCTTTTGTACCATGTATAAATAAAGCATGCAAGAAAAAAAAGAAAAAACCTGCATGAAGAAGACAGGACCAGCCTAAACGTTTGCAAAAAAAGTCAAGATTTGCACAGAACTTTAGCTGCATACATCTGAACATCTAATCCTTGTTCTCACATACGGTTTTCACTGAAATTCATTTCTGCCTGGACATTTGTTGCTTAGTTTGTATAACACCGGTATATAATGAATCGGTTTTACCAGTGTTTCCACATGTCTTGCATCATTCCTTTCACAAACGCTGTTTAAAATGGCCCAGTCACCACAGGGTCATTTTTACTTAAACACCCTGTAATCTCTAGGGTACCATAGGAACCTATTGCTCCAGTACCCCGTTTATTAAAAACACTGCTGCTTTGCTTCTCCATGACTGCAGGAGGAATTCAACCTTTTAAACACCTGTTACTCCCGGCACAAGCTGTGGTTTCTTTTGTGCACTCGCATGTGCTGTAGTGATCTACAAATCGGTGGGAGGAACCACAGTGTGTAGGAAGGGAGCAGGTATTCTACACACCCGGAAGCTGTTGGAGAAGCAAAGCGGCGTCATTTCAACAAGCAGGTCGCTTGGAAGGTAACAGAAAGGAAAAGTGACAGCATTATTGGAGGAAATGGTTATTCTTAGCACAGGTTTCATTTTTGGACATCTGCCATTCAAATAAGGAATACAATACCTTTTTTTATTTAATTTTTATTATGTTAATATATGATAAGTTGTTACTGCTGTTTACCAGAATTTGTGTTTCCATCATTTATGATGAGTTTTATTGATCATTTATGATTGGTTAAGACACCTTAGCCCCAACGTGAAAGTCCAGTGTATGTTTTATGGCTGACTATTGTTTACGCAAAATGGAGATCTTTCTAAAACCAGTATGTTTGTGCAATAGTACTCCGCGAACGTTCCAGGGGGAACTGCTATATTAAACGGGAGATTCTGGAAGCTGTGCTGTATACAACCTCTTTCCCAGCACCAGAATAACAACAAAACTTGGCTGTTTTTCACAACTTGACGTTACTGAAAAGGCCACGTTTTTGTTTAGTTTATATACTGTGTTTTAAATGTCTCTGTTCCCTTTCTGTCCCAGATTTTTGTTTAATTTAGAGAAAAGCAACTGAATCTTTTCCAACAGGCATTAAAGGAGAACTCTGCTAAGCAGTTTTAGACCGAGCTAAAATGGGTACATAACTTGAGCGCCTTCATTTTTCAAAAGGGCAGTCTTTTTCTGGCAGTTGATTTAAAATAGGCACACATTACTTTTTAGGCCCATGTCACACTAGCAATCCCTACATTTATGTAATCCAGCGCACTCCAAGCAGCAGTTGATATCAGTAAGAGCAATGGTGAAACAAGTGGTGCTGTCAAGTGCGTAGCCTGAACAGCAAATTATCACCAGCAAGACATTTTATTTGCCACCCAAAAACAGTAACATTTCAGGGCCACTGAGGACCCCTTTCTCAGGCAGAAATCACACCTTAGGGCCCTTTCACACCAGCGGACCGTATGTCCACTTTTTCATCCATCCGTTTACGGATGAAAGCGGGACATACATTAAACCCTATGAGATAGCGGGTGTCAGCGGATGAACATCCGCTGACACCCGATCTCATCGGTGTCCACTATGCTCCGATTCTGCAGACGGAGGAAAATCCTATTTTTCCATCCATCTGCAGAGCGGATCGGGTGAACACAGACAAGATGGTCTGTGTTCATCCGATCCCCCCATTGGGGAGAGTGAAGATCTGACAGGGCGGTCCCTGCAGTGTGCAGGCACCGCCCTGTCGTCTGCCGGCTCAGCAGGGATCAACGGAGCGATCCCCGCTGAGCAAGCGGATGAGACATGTATGGATCCTCACATGATCCGTACATGTTAAAGGGGCCTGAGGCTACATACACACAGGCGACTAGTGCCAGTGCGAATGGCAATGGCAAGAATCTGCTGATACCTCCAGCTGCTTTAGACACCGAAGAATGGCTTTCTGTTACTGCCTGCCCAGACAGTGATTAACTGTGGTGATCACTGCTGGATGATTCAGCAGCAGGTACTGCAAGTATTTGCTGGTTAGGCAGACAGACATGAACATCTGTGGCCACCGCCGACCTGTCATTGAAGTGTACAGTGCTTGGCGACTGCGAATAGCTACTCTTAGGTGTCTAAAACAGTTGCAGGAATCGGCAGCTGCCGATATCATTGACACCAGTGCTAGTCACCAGTGGGAATATAACCTTAAAGGGAAGTTCCACCCACAATTTCACTTTTTAAATATAAATACCCCTGTAATACACAAGCTTAATGTAGTCTAGTAAAGTTAGTCTGTAAACTAAGGTCTGTTTTGTTAGGTTGTTAGAGCATTTAGTTTAGTTTATAATCTAGAAATAGACCCTGGCCATCTTAAGTGTGGGCATCATGAAGCCAGACTGTATGACTTCCTGGATTTCAGCCTTGCAGATCTCGCACATGCTCAGTGCTGCACAAGCGATGTAATAGGTTTCAGTCAGGTTTCCATAGCAACGGGAGTGTCAGAGGAAGTTGCCGCCCCTTCTCTATGCAAATAGGCTATTTGCAAGGACTACTGGGATACATGATGCCTATCCCAGAAACCCTTGCGAATAGCCTTGTGACTTAATAGCCTAGGCTAATAAGGAGGAGGAAGTAATGAAGGACTACAAAATAAAGGTATTTACAAGCAACAAAATAAATAAAAATTGTCCATTCTGAACACTATGAGATTAGGGCATGCAGCACAGACAAACATAAAAAAATGGGTGGAACTCCACTTTAAAGTGGTTGTAAACCCCTGATTGTCACTATTATCTATAGGTAAGCCTAAAATGAGGCTTACCTATAGGAAGAGTAAATATCTCCTAAACGTGCGCTGTTTAGGAGATATTTACCTAGAAGTGTGCCGATTATGTCATTGCGGCACATGCGCTGTGAAGAAACGGACCTCTGTGCCGTCTTTTCACTCGCGTGTCCCATGACTGACTGCTCCCGCGCACATGTCACTCGGCTCCGGCCAGTCATAGAGCCAGAGTCCGTGGCCCTGGAAGGAAGAGGGGCAAAGATGGATGCGGGGACATCACTGGCTTTGTTTGCAGGTAAGTGCCACATAATGGACTAGTATGCAATGCATACTAGCCCATTATGCTTTTACTTTGCTGGGGGAAAAAATAGGAAGTAAATCCCATCAGGGTTTACTTCCTCTACACTCATGTTTGGTGTGCTAGTGATAATCTGCTCTTTGCACTAATGAGTCTATTGCTGGAGACAATCTGATTGGATCACTAAAATGTGCTGGGAATTAATTTGCATAGAAAATGTTACCTTGTTAAAGAGAACCTGTCTCTTTCTTTTTTATAATAGTTATTAAAAATGGTATGGTATAATGAAGTGCAAGTAAATTTGCTAACATTTCTTCCTGCCTGGCTGCATGTTATATAAACGTATGGTTCATTTTAGCAGTTAAGCCCCACGAATGCCATTACTAAGCCTTGCCCACCTCAGTCTATAGAAATGTTTTATTGGCACGAAAGTAGAAAAGTGAAAATTTTTAATCGGTTGGGTTTAGTGATTTCTTTATTAATAAAGTTCTTATTGACACAACACAGAGGGTATATTTTATTGTTTAGTCTCTTAAAAGTGCATTGCTGGGAAAATATCCTTTCTACATTGAAGTGACATCTCCCAGAATTCACTTTTCTCTGGTATAATCGTTGGAAGGCTTGTGATCACACAGCAGTTTCAGAAAACAAAGGTTGTACAGACAGGTTTTGTGTTCCTTGGCCAGAGTGGTCTGTATCACGTAGTTGCGTGCTTCTGGCCATTCTGGCTCAATTCATCCCATGTTCTTTTTGGTTGTTTTTTTTTTTTATTTATTATTATATTTATCTTGTCAGATTCACTGCTGTGTATATTGCTTGCATGCGAATTCCTTAATTGCTGTACTACTGTCAGGTTCCTGTTTTGTCCTTTCTTTGTACACCCATTGCCTTTTTTGATTTTTCAAAAAATGAAAAAACAAACCCTTCTAATAAAAATATAAAATCTGTTTCACAAAGCTTGTCTATGTTCTTTACTTCCACTGTTGAAATTGTTGACAGATTTGCTTAAAAGTGTATCTAAGCCCAAAAACAGAATCTTGTTTAGTACAATGCAGCTTACCAGTTCTCAAATGTGGTGACTGCATCTGAGGCCCCGTACACACGTCCGAGGAACTTGACGGGCAAAACACATCGTTTTGCTCGTCGAGTTCCTTGTGAAGCCGCCGAGGATCTCGGCGAGCCGAAATTTCCCATTGAACAACGAGGAAATAGAGAACATGTTCTCTATTTCCTTGCCGAGATCCTCGTCGGCTTCCTCGGCCGAAAGTGTAGACACGGCCGGGTTTCTCGGCAGAATTCAGCTCCGACCAGGTTTCTGGCTGAATTCTGCCGAGAAACTCGGTCGTGTGTACGGGGCCTTATATATTTTCACTGCTCCAGGCTGGTCCACTTACCCCAAAGCATTTGGTGCTGGTCCATCTCTTACATATAATTAAATGGAAAATCAACAGGTGGCTGACCGCACACTGATATCACTAAGATCTGTGAAGTTTACTAACAAAAAAGAAAAATCCAAATACATAACACATAAAAAGGGCAAATGTTGACGCATTTAACGCTAACAGTGGCTTAATCATAACCTGTTGGCATGTAACACTTGCTCTTTATTGTGTGTTATGAAAATTATTTATTTAATTTTTTTGTGAATAAACTACAGATTTAGGGACATCGCTGTGAGGTAATCCATCTGTTGTTTTTGATGGTGACTGTTTTTGTCCCTCCGCCCTGCCATCATATGACGTCCTGGGATTCCTGCAGTGTGGAGCGCGTGCACTCGCCGCACCACTGGGGACCCGATGCGCGTGCCATGTCCGCCGGGCACCCGCGATTGCTCGTCACAGCGCCAGAGATGTAGATCTAGACTCTTTGTGTAAACACAGAGATCCATGTCCTGTCAGGGAGAGGAGACTGATGGTGTGTCCCTTGTACATGGGGACACCGATCGGTCACCTCCCCCAGTCAGTCCCCTCCCCCCACAGTAAGAATCGCTCCCTAGGGAACACATTAACCCTGTGAACACCTACTAGTGTTAACCTCTTCCCTGCCAGTCACATTTATACAGTAATCAGTGCATATTTATAGCACTGTTCACTGTATAAATGTGAATGGTCCCAAAATGGTGTCAAGTGTTCGATCTGTCCACCGCAATATCGCAGTCCTGACAAAAATTGTAAAAAAAAAAAAAAAATTATAAAAATAAATGTCATAAATCTATACCCTATTTTGTAGGCGCTATAACTTTTGCACAAACTAATAAATAAAAGCTTATTTCAATTTTTTTTTTTTTTTACCAAAAATATGTAGAATACGCATCGGCCTAAACTGAGAAAAAAACTATACATGTATACACACACACACATATATATATATATATATATATATATATATTTATTTTTTTTTCAAAATTGTCACCATTTTTTTTTGTTTATAGCGCAAAAAATAAAAACCGCAGAGATGATCAAATGCAACCAAAATGAAGCTCTATTTGTGGGGGGAAAAAAGGACGTCAATTTTGTTTGGGATCCATGTCGCAAGACCACGCAATTGTCATTCAAAGCATGCCAGTGCTGAAAATTGGCCTGTGCATGAAGGGGGTGAAGATGCCCGGTATTGAAGTGGTTAAACAAAAAAAAGCTTGCAATCACTTTTAGACCTGCAATCCTCAACTCCAGCTCACACATACTCATTACACTAGGGTCGGTTCCTCCTACACACAATTCTGTAACATTCTAGTAAGCCCCAGTAAGTGGTAAAACATGAGGGAGGATCCTGGGTGAAGTATCTGTACTAGTGCAGAACAATAAAGTTGATTTTTAGCATTTGGAGGTGGTATGTGTAAGGTCCCGTACACACGACCGAGAAACTCGACGAGCAAAACGCATCGTTTTTCTCGTCGAGTTCCTTGTTCGGCTGTCAGAAAACTCGTTGAGCCAAATGTTCCCATTGCCCAACGAGGAAATAGAGAACATGCTCTCTATTTGGCTTGACGAGTTTCCCGACGGGATTCTCGCCGAAAAGTGTACACGACCGGTTTTCTCGGCAGAATATGTCTCCCATCGAGCTTCTTGCTGGATTCTGCCGAGAAAACCGGTCGTGTGTACAGGGCCTCACTCGCAGTGATGGGGTCTGGCTTGTGTTCTGATGGTGATCAACAGGATACCAAACAACCCTCTTTGCAGCTAGCCATGGATGGCAAGGAGCTGAGCAGGTTCATAGATACACCCTACATTTCATTATCGATTCTCTCACAAGGTGTTGTATCCACAGAACTTCCACTTACTGAAGGCTTTTTGTTCTTTTTTTGTTATATAAAAAAATCCTTAATGGAGTACGCTTCGCTTAACCTCAACTAAAGTAAGAATTTCAAGATTTACTGGCAAGTACCTACTTATAATTATTATTTTTTTTTTTTTTAACATACCAGTATTTTTCTATTGACTAACACTCACCGGGCACTTTATTAGGTGCACCTTGCTAGGACCAGATTGGCCCCTCGTTTGCCCTCAGATCTGCTTTTAATTATTTTTGGCTGGAAACGTTCCTCAGAGATTTTGACATGACGGTATCACACAGTTCCTGCAGTTTTGTCGGCTGCACATCCATGATACAAATCTTCCGTTTCACCACATCCCAAAGGTGCTCTATTGAATTCAGATCTGGTGACTGTGGAGGCATTGCAGCACAGTGAACTCATTGTCATGTACAAGAAACCAGTTTGAGATGTTTTGAGCTTTGTGACTTGGCTACTAGCAGTTGCATAATGCACCATCAGAAAATGGGAACACTGTAGTCATAAAGGGATGGACATGGTCAGCAACAATACTCAGGTCAATGCTCAATTGGTACTAAAAGGCCCAAAATGTGCCAAGAAAAAATCCTCCACACATTACACCACCACCAGCCTGAACTGTTGATACAAGGGAGGATGGATCAGTGCTTTCAGGTTGTTTATGCCAAGTTTTGACCCTACCATCTGAGTGTCGCAGCTGAAATCCAGACTTATCAGACCAGGCAACATTTTTTCAATCTTCTGTTGTTCAATTTTGGTAATCCTGTGCGAATTGTAGATTGTTCTTAGCTGACAGGAGTGGCACACAGTATGGTCTTCTGCTGCTGTAGCCCTTCTTATTCAAGGTTCAATGTGTTGTGCATTCAGGGGTGGTATTCTGCATACCTTGGTTGTAAAGAGTGGTTATTTGAGTTACTGTTGCCTTTCTATCATCTCAAACCAGTCTGCCCATTATCCTCTACCATCAACAGGGCATTTTTGTCCACACAACTGCTGCTCATTGGATTATTTCTTTTTTTCGGACTATTCTCTGTAAACCCTAGAGATGATTGTGTGTGTGAAAATCCCAGTAGATCAGCAGTTTTTTAAATACTCAGGCCAACCTGTCTGGCACCAACAAACATGCCACATTAAAAATGACACTTAAATCCCCTTTTTTCCCCCATTCTGATGCTCAGTTTGAACTTCAGGAAGTCATCTTTACCACGTCTAGATGCCTTAATGCATTGAGTTGCTTCCGTGTGATTGGCTGATTACCAATTTGTTTTACCAAGCAATGGAACAGGTGTACATAATAAAGTGGATTGTGAGTGTATAATGACCTTAGAGAATACACATGTGGCTGGGATACCATTGCTCATGAAACTTAAAGGGTCACTAAAGGAAAACATTTTGTTTGCTCAAATGACTGTTTACAGGGTATAGAGACATAAAAGTTAACTGATTCCTTTTAAAAATGATTAAAAACAGATAAAAATCAATCATATAATGTGCCTCTAGTTTCACTTTTGGTTTTAAACTGGTTTCATGTTTCTGTGAAGTAAAGAGACACACAGAACAAAAACAAACAAATCCAGGGCAGTGTTTTGTTTTTAAAATGAATCTGATTGGTTATGTTAAGTTTTAGACACACAGTAATGACAGCTTAGACCACCGTGAAAAGCTCCCAGTACTGTGGTTATAAGGAGCCAGACAACCAGGAAGTCTGGAGATCACAGCAGAATTACAGCTACTTCAAAGCAAAAACGAAAACAATGAGGACATGAAACCAGTACTGCAGTAAGGTAAAGGAAGCTATTTAGCTAAAAAAAAAATCCTTTAGTGACCCTTTAACTGGCAGTCCAAAGCATCAAAAACCAGATCAGAAGCATCTTTTAAACGATAACCCCACCATATAATTATTTTATTTTTATCCCTACCGGATACATGTGTATTGATAGTTTGATTTCTAACTCATGTTGTGGCCTTTTTAAGGTGTTAAGACTATAGGGGCTATTCACTAAGAGTTAAATACCTAAAAGAATAAACAGTGCAGCGCTAAAAACAAGTCATATCACTAAACCTACATTAGAATAATATCTGTCAAAAGAGAGCCATATAAAAAGTCCCCATTCATATAGTATGAGAGCAAAGGATGACACCAGAGGTAAGTATATTCTCCTCAGTAGTGATCAGGGTGCTCGAAAAACATTGCAATTTACGTGCATCCTTATTGGTGCCTCCACCACTGTGTATACAGGCCACCCACCTCAAACTGTAGACCTCTGAGAAAACAGGTCAATCAAGTATTTCCCACAAGGGTAATCAGGGGTGAAAGTGTGCCTCTAAGGCAGACCTGGGCAAACTGCGGGCCGTATACGGCCCGGCGGACCTTTTAATCCGGCCCCCGGGCAGTGTTGCCAACCGTCCGTAGAATTACGGACAGTACGTAAATAAAAGGCACTTTTTCCCTGTTCGTAAAAGTCCGTAATAAGGGAAATGTGCCCGTAAAAAGATCCAAATGTGAGCCGCAGCACAGGCAGCGTCTAGTCCTCCTACATTATGCATAGCCTCACCCTCTCTGATCGGCCAGCCAACCACCACCCGCCGCGCAGCCAATTATCAAAGCGCATTTTTGCGCTAACAACACTGCTGCCAGCCTATTCAAAAGAGCAGCGCGGGGAAACTGAGGAACATCGTAGAATGTGTGGACTCTGTGGAGAGCGGCACCGCCGGGATAGCACACAGCAGCAGATGTAGTGGACACACTGAAGACGCACCCCCACTGTGACGGAGTGGACTGAGTGAAGGCAGACGGAGACTGACCAGTGCGCCTGCCTGCCTGCTCTGCCTGCCCGACTGACTGTAGCAGTCGGCCAGCTTCCATGCTGGTGCCCGGACCTGGAGTGGACCCTGGTCTCCACTCTCTTCGTTGGAGTAGGACTCCTCGCGACGCCTGCTGCCTGCCCTCAGTGCCTCTGCCCTGGCCTTGTCTGGTGAGTCCTCCTCAGTCCAGCAGCAGAGTGTGAAGTGCTATCCTACCTAGACATCATCAGTATGCTGTGTCCTCCTCCTGTGCCCCTTTCACCTCTCCACAGGTCAGATCTGTGGAGAGGTGAAAGGGGCACAGGAGGAAGACACAGCATACTGATGATGTGAAGAAGTGATATGATAATTTATTTGCAGCCTCTGTGCCATGTCCCCAGCCTCTGTCCCCCTCCTGTGTCATGTCCCCAGCGTCTGTCCCCCTCCTGTGTCATGTCCCCAGCGTCTGTCCCCCTCCTGTGCCATGTCCCCAGCGTCTGTCCCCCTCCAGTGTCATGTCCCCAGCGTCTGTCCCCCTCCTGTGTCATGTCCCCAGCGTCTGTCCCCCTCCTGTGTCATGTCCCCAACGTCTGTCCCTCTCCTATGTCATGTCCCCAGCCTCTGTCCCCCTCCTGTGTCATGTCCCCAGCCTCTGTCCCCCTCCTGTGTCATGTCCCCAGCCTCTGTCCCCCTCCTGTGTCATGTCCCCAGCCTCTGTCCCCCTCCTGTGTCATGTCCCCAGCCTCTGTCCCCCTCCTGTGTCATGTCCCCAGCCTCTGTCCCCCTCCTGTGTCATGTCCCCAGCCTCTGTCCCCCTCCTGTGCCATGTCCCCAGCCTCTGTCCCCCTCCTGTGCCATGTCCCCAGCCTCTGTCCCCCTCCTGTGCCATGTCTATAACAAGTACTCGTACCAGTTGTCCAACAATGATATTTACTGCTTTTTATAAAGAAATACAATTGATTTTATGCAGTATTGAGTAAAATCAATGAAAAATACATCGAGACAGAGAAGGTGGCTGCAAAGACGTCACAGAGTCCTCCCGCGCGCGTATCGTCCCTGTGGACGGGACTTCCTCAGTGATTACAGAGGCTTGTGCGTCAACTACCTTTTATACACACCAACACCATCTTACCCAATTGGCATTCGGAGCCCACCCCCTGTTGCGTACGTTGCCATGATGACAAAGATGCTTAAGGGGCGTGATTATCATCTGGAACCCGCCTCCTCATTGTATACATGACCGAGACTCAAACAGCAATATCTTACATTGACCAAATGACAGTTTACCAACCACTGTGAACCCACACAGTGAGCGAAATTAACCCATAAAGATTGATTGTGGTGAACAAAAATAGAGTAAAGGAGAGGGTGGGTGGGGAATCGGGTCAGAAGGTCCAAAGGGAAGGCTGAAGATAATCCATTCCATAGGTGAGTCCAGATGACAGACCTAAAGTAAATGCTGACACCACCCAAGTGTATATAAAGGTGAAAGGTTACACTCATTGGCCAGCTGTTTTCCCACCAAAAGATTTGTCACCAATCCAGTGCTCAGCTGATTGAAGATCTGCTCAGCAGCCAAGGTAAATCTTCCTAGCAAGAGCAGGGAAGCAACTTCCTAGTAACATGAAACACACCACAGAAAAAGACAGCAAAGCAGCACCAGAGAGAAATTTACGCTGGAAGGTGAACCTCCGCCCCAGTCTCAAGTCTTTTGCAGACTCTAAGGCCCCGTACACACGGTCGGACAAAACCAATGAGAATGGACCAAGGTTCAGTTTCATCGGTCCAAACCGACCGTGTGTATAGCCCATCGGTCTGTTTTCCTTTGGTCCAAAATGTTAAAACATGCTTCAAAACCGAACCGATGGACCGCTGCCCGATCAGTCCAAACCGATGGTTAGTACAGAAAAGCATCGGTTCAAAACCCGCGCATGCTCAGAATCAAGTCGACACATGCTTGGAAGCATTGAACTTCGTTTTATTCAGCACGTCGTGTGTTTGATGTCACCGCGTTCTGACCCGATCGGTTTTTGGAACGATGGTGTGTACGCACATCAGACCATCAGGCCACTTCAGCGGTGAACCGATGAAAACGGTCCGTCGGACCATTCTCATCGGTTTGGAACGACCGTGTGTACAAGGCCTAACAGGTTTTCTTCTAATATTGTCCTGTATTTGGCTCCATCCACCTTCTCATCAACACCTTCCCCATCCCTGCTGAAGAAAAGCATCCCCACAACATAATACTTCCACCACCATGTTTCACGGTGCGGATGGTGTGTTCAGGGTGATGTGCCGTGTTTGTTTTCTGCCACACAAAGCATTTTGCTTTTAGGCCAAAAATTTAAATCTTGGTCTCATCTAACAAGAACGCCTTCATCCACATGTTTGCTGTGTCCCCCGTGTGGCTTCTCAAAAACTGAAAACAAGACTTATAATGGCTTTCTTTCAACAATGGCTTTCTTCTTGCCATTCTTCCTTAAAGGCCAGATTTGTGGAGAGCATGACTAATAGTTGTCCTGTGGACAGATTCTCCCACCTGGGCTGTGGATCTCTGCAGCTCCTCCAAAGTTACCATGGGCCTCTTGGCTGCATCTTCAATTAATGCTCTCCTTGCCCGGCCTGTCATTTTAGGTGGACAGCCATGTCTTGGTAGGTTTGCAGTTGTGCCATACTCTTTCCATTTTCAGATGATGGATTAAACAGTGCTTCATGAGATGTTCAAAGCTTGGGATTTTTTTCATAACCTAACCCTGCTTTAAACTTCTCCAAAACTTTATCTCTGACCAGTCTGGTGTGTTCCTTGGCCTTCATGATGTTGTTTGTTTACTAAGGTTCTCTAACAAACCTCTGAGGGCTTCACGGAACAGCCGTATTTTTACTTCGATTTAATTACACACAGGTGGACTCTATTTACTAATTAGGTGACTTCTGAAGGCAATTGATTCAACTCAATTTTAGTTAGAGGTATCAGAGTAAAGGGGGCTGAATACAAATGCATGTGACACTTTTCAGATATTTATTTGTAAAACATTTTGAAAACCATTTATAATTTTCCTTCCACTTCACAATTATGTGCCACTTTGTGTTGGTCTATCACATAAAATCCCAATAAAATAAATTTACATTTTTGGCTGTAACATGACAAAATGTGGAAAGTTTCAAGGGACTGTACCTCATGACTGACATTGCGAGTAGCCTAGTAGTACTGATGTTTCGACCTCCTCTAGTTCGGCTGCTAGGCTAAACTTAGTGTATCGCTACCCCCTCAGGTGTCGCTAAGTATTTGCGGTTCCCTGTTCACTTCTGAGTCCTGGTTGGAGCACAACCCCTGGTGACACTGTGTAATACCTTGGCCAGATATCCCCCCGGTTATCACACAAAGGATAGACACACCGCTTTTAATTAAAAATTATTCCGTTTATATTAAGGTCAGATTAGCGGTAGTATAAGCACGAAAAATCAATGTCTGATGTACTCAAAATAAATCCTCATATAAGAAATAATCAATAGAGGTGTGAATCAACATGGGCCAATTAAGCCAGAAGAAGGGTCTTTCCTGTGTTTTGTGATTGGTTCTTGTCCAAGCTATTGACTATTGAACTGCAGTGTGAGGGAGGAGGAAAGGTTAAATTTTTCAGGTTGTAGACCAAGAAACTACCTCTTTTGCCACACCGGGACCAAAGTGGGCACACTTGCCTTTCTGGATGTGTACCCACCTGAGCCAGAGATTGGGGTCCTGTGTGGTGGGGACCAGAGAGAGCAGATCGGAGTGCGCAGAGGCTGAGGAGTAACCTTTTGGCGGTACCCAGACTTTTGCTGATGAGAGACCAGAGCGCTGTATACTTCCAGAGAACATCTGAACAATCCGTCTCTCCCCTGATGCCGTATCTCTGTGCTCAGCGATTGAGAGCTCACTCCTTTGATGGTGAAAGTGAGGTGAGATTATACCCAGCAGTGCCGATCCTGACCTCCCTGGGGCCCTAAGAAAACTTCTGCTAAGGGGCCCTCTACGGTGGTGAAAAATGGTCGTGTTTGCAGGAAATAGTGGGAGTGGCGTACATGGGCGTGGCCCGTGGGTGTGGTCGGAGTCTGAGATGAATGAGAGATGGAGGTAGAGAAAGAATGAAAAAGGGAGAGAAAGAAAGAAAGAGGGAGAGACTACATGAACATTAGCGGCGGCCGTCTCAATGATGTCACCCAACGTCTGACTCTCACTACTGATTCAGCGCCGCGGGCGGCCAATGTTTAGGAATCCGACGCCAATACAAAGAGATTCCCAGCGGGGCCCCGAGTCAATCCGGGGGCCCTACGCAGCTTGCGTAGTCTGCATATAGGGCGGATCGGCCCTGATACCCAGGCAGGGGTATATTTGAATAATTTTAGTGTGAGGTTTTGTTTTATTCTGTCTATAAACCCCCCCCCCCCCCCTACATATCTCACCTCTATTCTGTCTCTGTAGCGCCTGTATATTAAAGTGGTTGTACACCCTTACATATACCCAGTGAAGTGACTGGCCTCAGGTGATACACAGAGATGAAACACATCTTCCTACAAGAGTTGTACCTGTTTATCTGCTACTGACTCAGCTCTACAGCCATTCAAAGTGCAGAATTTATACAGCTTGCCTGAGCTGTCAGAGAACAGGGGGCAGAGAGCTGAAATTAATTTCTGTAGCTCAGTGACGAGAGCCCTGAGAACTGATTGGAGGGAAAGGACACAGCCCCCTTCACACAGCATGCAGGAACAAAGCTGAGGCTGTCAATCACAGGCTGTATGTTGGAGCTCCCTCCCCTGTTACCGTTTTTCTCTCAGCAGAGGAAGGAGGCAGCAGACAGAATGCACACTTAGTACTCTGGATTGAGACAAGTACACCCTATAGCAGGGATATGCAATTAGCGGACCTCCAGCTGTTGTAAAACTACAAGTCCCATCATGCCTCTGCCTCTGGGAGTCATGCTTGTGGCAGTCAGAGACTTGCTATGCCTCATGGGACTTGTAGTTCTGCAACAGCTGGAGGTCCGCTAATTGCATATCCCTGCCCTATAGAGCACAGGTGTCAAACACAAGGCCCGCGGTCCGAATCCGGCCCTCCAGGCCATTTCATGTGGCCCTCGCACCTCTCCTGCAGCTGCAGGAAAGCTCCAGCCCTCCTCTCCTCCTCCAGACCCTTACTTCTGCTTTCAAGCAATGCATCCAGCTTCTTCTCAGCAGCAGCAAAAGGAAAGGGGGTGCACTGTGATGTAAGGGAGAGGGGGAGACTCAACTTCTGATGGTGAGGTGGCTCTTGACATCTAATGTAAAGGGGAGGGGATGCGCTGGACAGCTAATCTTACAGATACAACTGGCTCTTTTGAGGGCAATCATAATGCTGATGCGGCCCACAATGAAATTGAGTTTCACACCCTTGCTATAGAGGGATATGCTTTATTCATATTTCATGTCAGAGGTTAACAACCACTTTATCCTGTATATTAACCCCTTCATCTTCATCCTCCCGTTGTATGTGACCTGTACATTAGCCCCTTTACCCTCTCCCTCTGTATATGGCCTGTACATTAATAAATCCAGTGCACAATTATCAAACTCAACACCAGTCTGTTTCCAAAAAGATTTGGCAACAACAGACATCCCCTTGGGGTGTCTACTTTTCAAAAAGGGGTCATTTTGGGATAGTTTGTACTGTCCTTGCATTTGCAATTTTATTTGGTATTCATTTTCTGTTCCATAATTAACAAAAAACCCTAATATAATTATTTAGTAGGGTTTTCTCACATTGGTGAAGACAGTCATATATACGTAAGGCCCCAAGCAAGTGAATACATTTCCTCACTTTTTTTCACGGTTCCGTCAGCCATCCTGTCACACTGTCTAAAACATTTAATGC